>NC_140584.1:1043461028-1044741982 GCF_964204655.1 Triturus cristatus | reverse complement strand
CGGTGGAGTGGGTGGGTGTTCGTGACGAGTTGTTTGAGTCCAAGGTTGGCGAGGTTGTCGAGCAGGGTGGTGGAGTTGCTGTTGTTGGCGTTCTCGAGGTGGAAGTTCAGGTCTCCGAGGAGGATGTAGTCTGTGGAGGGCCAGTGCGTGCGGGCTGATGAGTCTGTGATGGAGTCGCTGAACTGTGGTCGGGGGGCCTGAAGACGAGGGTTCTTCTGAGGGTGGTATTGGGATCGATGTGGATCGGAAGTGCAGGTGTTCGGCGGTGCTGAGGGTGCGGTCCCTGCGGGTGATCTTATAGCCATCGGGCGCCAACGCGGGGTTCATCCAGGTCTCGGGAAGGCGACATCCAGGGAGGATGAGTCGAGCAGGTCCCAGAGTTCGACGGCGTGGATGGAGCGGGTGTTGAGTAGTACGCACCTGAGATGGTTTCGACCTGCCCTGGTGGGAGGAGCAGGACGCGCTGCTGGCTGGTGAAGCTGCAGGTTCGGCAGGTAAAGGACCGTGGGTGAGCTTCGGGGTGGCCTGGAAGCAGGTGGTTGAGTGCGTGAAGGAGGTCGGCGTCGTAGCGGCGTCTGGTGTCGTGGCGCTCGCGGGGCCCGGGAGTCTGGCGCTGGGCACGGTTCAGGCGCGGACGGGCGCAGATGGGCTTGCCTTGGGTGCGCCAGTGGCGCGGCCGCGCAGCAGCTGCAATTAAGAAGGGGAGGTGGGAGGGAGGAGCAGCTGGGGAGGCGGGTGGGAGGGCGAATGGGCGAGTGAGGGGGGCAGGGCCACAGGGGGAGCAGCGGTGGGAAAAAACACTCCGAGAGCTACGGGGGAAGGAACCAGGGAGCTATGGGGGAGGTGGGCAGGACGCAAGAAAATACAGGAAAAGGCACACAGGAGCCAGACACAGTAGCCCAGAAGAGTGGGCAAAAAACAGCGACAGCCGAAAAAACGAGAGTGGGCACAGGAGGAAGCAGCGGGAGGAAGGACACGGGCACAAACAGGTGGTGCTAGCTGTGCGGCGTGGGGAGCGACCTGCTTGAACACAGGTCTCGGTCTGAGAGTAAGAGAGAGAGCAGATGACGGGGTCTTCGAGGAAGATAGAGAGAGAGCAAAGGGAGGGGTCTGGAAGAAAGGAGAGAGCTCCAGGGGTCAGAGGAGAAAGGGAGGGAGCACAGGGAAGGGTCTAAGAGGAAGAGAGAGCACAGGGAAGGGTCTGGGAGCAAGAGAGAGCAGAAGGAGAGGTCTGAGTGTAAGTGAGAGCACAGGAGTTCTGAGAGCAAGAGAGAGAGTAGAGGTAGGAGTCTGACAGCAAGACAGTGTAAGAAAGAGCACAGGGAGGGTCTGGGACGAATAGAGAGATCACAGGGGTCTAAAAGGAAGGGGGAGCAAGAGAGCAAGGGGAGGGGTCAGGGAGGAAGAGAGAGCACAGAGAGTGGTCTTAAGAGAAAACGGAGCACAGAGAGGGGTCTGAGAGCACTAGGGAGGGCTTTTGGAGGAAGCAAGAGAGATGGGTCTGAGAGGAAGAGTGTAAGAAAGAGCACAGGGAGGTTCTGGGAGTAAGAGATCACAGGTAGGAGTCTATGAGGAAAAGCGAGAGAGCAAAAAGAGGTCTGGGACAAAGAGGGAGAACTCAGGGAGTGGTTTGGGAGCAGGAGAGAGAGCACAGGGAAGAGTCTCAGAGCACAGGGAGGGGTTTTGAGAGTAAGAGAGAATGAGCATAATGAGGGGTTTGAGGTGAAGCAAGAGAGAGACTACAAAAGAGAGCACAGGAAGGGATCTGAGAGGAAGAGAGAGCAGATGGAGGGGTCTGAGAGGAAGAGAGTGTAAGAAAGAGAGCACAGGGAGGTTCTGAGAGGAACAGAGATCACAGGTAGGGGTCTATGAGGAAAGAGAGAGAGCAAAAATAGGGGTCCGGGAGGAAGAGAGAGAACTCAGAGTGGTCTGGGAGCAAGAGAGGGAGCACAGGGTGGAGTCTCAGAGCACAGGGAGGGATTTGAGAGTAAGAGAGAGCGAGCATAATGAGGGGTTTGAGGGAACCAAGAGAGAGAGAGTACGAAAGAGAGCACAGGAAGGGGTCTGAGAGGAAGACAGCACAAGAGCAAGATAAAGAGAGAGAACAGGAGGGAGGGGGTCTGACAGCAAGAGAGAGCACAGGGAGGGTTCTGGTAGGAAGAGAGAGAGCACAGGAGAGATCCTGGAAGAAGAGGGAGAGCAGAATGAGGGGTCTGAGAGCAAGAAAGAGAGCAAAGAGAGGGGTATAAGAGCACTAGAGAAGGCTTTCGGAGGAAGCAAGCGAGATGGGTCTGAGGGGAAGAGAGAGCAGAGGGAGGGGTCTGAGAACAAGAGAGTGTAAGAAAGAGCACACGGAGGATCTGGGAGAAACATAGATCAAAGGTAGGGTTATATGAGTAAGAGAGAGCAAAGGGAGGGGTCTGGGAGGAAGAAAGAAAACTCAGGGAGGGGTCTGAAGAGAAAGAGGGAGAGCACAGGGAGGAGTCTGAGAGAAAGAGCGAGATATGTGACATTACATCGCATGCCGTTGCAAGGCCAAACTTTACCCCGACTTTCTGTCCGGGGATCGCTTGAAGTTGGAATAGATTAATTTCCTATTCCAACTCCAGTGTGTGGAACAGTAGGGAAGGTGTTGGAGTTAAATCCAACCCCTTCTACCCACTGCTGTACACCTTTTTCGTTGCAAAGGCATGCGATGTTACTGCATGCGTTGGAACGGTTGCGTTGTATAGGCTGCTTATTGCGAGAGCTCCAGGAGGGATCTGAAGAAAAACGCGGAGCAGGGTGAGTGGTCTGAGAGCAAGACAGAGAATACAGGGAGGAGTCTCAGAGCACTGGAAAGCACAGGGATGTGTCTGAGAGTAAAAGAGGTAGAGGGATGGGTCTGAGAGGAAGCGAGAGATAGTACGAAAGAGAGCACATAAGGGGTCTCAGAGGAAGACAGAGCAGATGGAGGGGTCTGAGAGCATGAGAACATAGGAAGGAGGGGTCTGAGAGCAAGAGGGAGCACAGGGTGGGCCTGGTAGGAAGAGAGAGAGCACAGGAGAGATCTGAGAGGAAGAGAAAGAGCAGAGGGAGGGGTCTGACAGCAAGAGAGAGAGCAAGAAAGATAGCACAGGGACGGATCTGAGAAAGAGAGAAAGGGGAGAGTAAGAGACACGACAGGGACAGGTCTGAGAGGAATTGAGAGAGGAAGAGACGGAAGAAGAGAGAGCACAGGAAGGGGTCGGAGAGAAGAGAGAGAGCACGAAGGGTTCTGAGAGCATGAGAGAGAACGCCCATGAAGGGATCCGATAGCAAGAGAGAGAAGCACAGGTAGGAGTCGAAGCATAAGAGAGTAAGAGAGAGAGCACAGAGAGGCCTTTCAGAGGAAGAGAGCGAGAACGAGAGCACGGGAAGAGTCTGAGGGGAAGAGAGCAAAAGAGAGTAAGAAAGAGAGCACAGTGAGGGATCTGAGAGGATGAGAGTACTTGAAGGGGTCTGAATGCAAGTGAGAGGGCATGAAGGGGTCTGAGAGCGAATCACAGCACAGGGTGGTACCTGTGAGAAGGAGAGAGATCACAGGGAGAGGTCTGGCAGGAAGAAAGAGAGCACAGGGATGGGTCTGAGAGAAAGAGAGCACAGGGAAGGGTCGGAGAGCAAGAGAGAGTACAGAGAGGGGCCTGAGAGGGAAATAAAGCACGGGGAAGGGTCTGGGAGGAAGAGAGAGAGCGCATGTAGGGCTTGGAAAGCAAGAGAGAGAGCTCAGAGAAAGGTCCGATAGGAAAGAGAGCAACGGATCTGAGAGGAGAGAGACCACACGGAGGGTTCTGAAAGGAATAGCGAGAGCACAGAAAGGGGTGTGACAGCAAGAAAGATTACAGAGAGGGTCTGAGAGTAAGAGAGCACAGGGAGGGGTCTATGCGGACAGAGCACAGGGAGGGGTCTGAGAGCAAGAGAGAGCAGATGGAGTGGTTTGAGAGAAAGTAAGAGACACCAAGAGCGCAAATGGAGCGGTCTGAGAGCATGGAAGTGTGCACATGGATGAGTGTGAGAGCGAAAAAAGGAGCACAGTCTTGAGAGGAAGAGCGAGCAGATAGAGTGGTTTGAGAGCAAGAGAGAGAGAGAGCACAGGGAGGAGTCCCAGAGCAAGAGAGAGAGAGAGAGAGAGAGAGAGAGAGAGAGAGAGAGAGAGAGAGAGAGAGAGCAAATGAGAAAATAAGAGAGACAGCACGGAAGGGGGTCTGAGAACAAGGGAGAGAGCACAGAAAGGGTTCTGATAGAAAGAGTGAAAGACATCAAGAGAGAGAGCACAGGGACCTGACAGAGCAAGGAAGAGAGCACTTGGATGGGTCTGAGAGCAAAAAAGAGCACAGGAATGGGTCCGAGAGCACAAGAGAGAGCACAGGGAGGGGTCTGAGATCAAGAAAGAGCACATGGATGGGTCTGAGTGCAAAAAAGAGAGCACAGGGGTCTGAGAGCAAGAGAGAGCTCAGAGAGCGGTTTGGGAGCAAATGAGCACAGAGAGTGGTCGAGAGCTCAAGCGAGAGCAGAGTGAGGGGTTTGAGAGCAAGAGAGTGAGAGCACAAGGAGCGGTCTGATGGTAAGAGTGAAAGTAAAAGACATCGAGAGAGCACAGGGACGAGTTGGATAGTAAGAGACAGACTAAGAGAGTGTAAGAAAGAGAGCACAGGGAGAGGTCTAAGAGGAAGAGAGATGAAGAAGCAGAGCAAAAGAGATAGCAAGACAAAGAGCACAGGCAGGGGTCTGAGAGCAAAAGAGAGCTCAGAGTGGGGCCTGAGAGCAAGAGAAAGCACAGGGAGGGGTCTGAGATAAAGAGAGATAGCACAGGGAGGGGGTCTTGGAGGAAGTGAGGGATCAGGAGACAGAGCACAGGGATGGGTTTGAAATGAAGAGAGAGCGCAAGAGAACAAGACAGATAGAGACAGAGCAGAGGGAGGAGTCTTAGAAGGAAAGGCCTACCAAAAAGACTGCATGAATTACCTGCACAGGTACAGGGCTCCAAAGGCAAGAACCAATGTCTGTTTATGATCTAAATAGCAAAATTGGTTCTGTCCCGCCTAATTTCATGGATATCCCCCTTCGCAGGACTACAACCCTTGGCATTTCACCTTCAGAGATTGTCACTAATCCCTGTGAATATTTTTCTCATTAGTACAAACACATGTCCCTTTGTCTATTATGTGTAGTAATTCTAGTGGTGTGTAGTATAGTAAAGTAATTTTCCCTTGATAAACCAAATAACAGCTGGGCAGCAACTTGTTAACTGTTATTTGCTGTTTGCTGTGTTCTGTAACCTCACACCTCATCCCTGCACACGCCTTGGACGCCTTGCCGCTTCTCCACTCAGAGTCAAATGTTGTAGGGTAGACTAGGGGCTCAGGTTTGTGTCTAAAAGTACAGTTATGCCTCTTAACACCTCTGGTAACCATCCCTGATGTGGGACATGCACCCCTTATTTCCCTGAAAAAGTTCCCACATCACTGTTGCTTTCCTGTGTTTTTTAACTATCTGTAGAGTTCCTCATGGAGCGACACGCTCTTTTATACCTATTTAGACCATTGCTCTTCTGACACAGGAAAAGAAATTGTTTTCAAACTAATCATTTTTATTTATTTATTTCCAAATAAGTAGTCTTTTGCACATTTCAATTTAAAGTAGTTGCAATTACAAACAAACATCTTCCATTTGTATATAAAATCCACTTTCCCATTCTTATTCCTAGAGTGTTTTAATTATAATTGCATTTTCAAGCTTTAGATGCTCTCTTGTGACCTCTCCTTCTGTCTATCCTTCTAAATCTCGTCCATCTTCTGCTGCTCCTCTGCTTATGCACGCTGCAGTTTCCACCATAGACCATCTTTTATGATTTTCTTATCTTTTATATGGCACTTAATCCTCTTTTGTTTGTTTCCTGCTTTACCATGTCGAAGACAATGCTCACTCAACATCAGCTGACGGCTACCTTGACATTTCCCATTAATGTTTCTGATTGGCCCAGTATCCTCCCAGTACCACTTTCCAGAATCTTTGGACAGTACTGGAACCCCAGATCAGTTGCTGGAATCTTCCCCTTCGTTCTTCACATTTACAGCCTGTGTCTATTCGCTATCCGTCTGTTGCTACCTCTCTAGTTTGTTGAAGGCCCCATGAATAAATTGTCGCGGATCACTCACTATTGTAGTTTTGATCACAGAGATTTAGGTGAGCTCATTGCCCCCACTTCCCACACCCAATTTCCTTGTTCAAGGGAATTACACCCTTCTTCCTAGCCACATTCAATTTGTTCATTGACTCAGGCACGTAGTGAGGCAGACATCTTTTTAAAACAGTGATGAACTATACAAGTTTTTCAGGAACTGCCAGTACGCCATAAAGACCATTCATCAAATAAATAACCAATTGGTACACCCATCACTGGGTGACCCCCCGCTAGTGGGTGGCGGTTTGTGTTCTTATTTGCATGATGGCACCCCTTTCAAATGAAACTAATAGTTGCTTGTGTTTTTATGCAGCACAGATCACTGCTGTTTTTAAGGCTGGCAGGTCATTTATGTTGCTATTAGTGATGTTAACCATAAGATCATGCCCTTGCCTTTGCTGGGGCCTAATTATGAACAGGCAATAAATACCCAGTGGTAGTAGGCCCAAAACATCTTTTATTCAGACCCGCCTTTGAGATCTGCCTTTTGAGGGTAACATTCTATTAGACCGTTATGCAGGAATCACTGCTGCCTACTGCCCAGTGGACACCTAGCGAGGAGAACATATTTGCAATTAGTGCTCTACAGAGGAAGTAGCTAGGTTAAGTACAAAACTCTCCACAACTCCTATTTTTCCACCCAACATGATGACAACTGGTTAGTTTGCGTGATGTTTCTCCATATTGTTTTGCCACTCTTGTCAGCCTAGGCGGTAATCCTTCTGTTATGAGGGTGGAATGCCTAAAATATCTTGCCACAGGTAGTAAAGGTTTGTTTCATTTGCTATTCACAATATTAGCAAAGAATATACAGATGTGATCTATTGCACATTTAAACCATAATAGAGATGTCTATGGATTAAATTTGAATTTCTGTTTCTGTAATTTCAAACCGATGAACTAGTCTAGATGTGGAAATGGTTGAACTTTGCACCAGATCTATTGATAACCTTGAACATCTTGTGACAGACAATGTTTGCAAATGTGCTGGATAAAGTGGTCAGCTGTACAAGTTTCAGTGAAACTAAATGTTAGGACCAAAATGCATCTGGCCCAGGATCAAATAAATGGGCTTGAGAGAGAAGGATCTTTAATAGGTAAAAAAATGACCGATAGCTTGTTATTCAATAGGTAGGGTTTATTTGGGGTTATGGAGGGGTGGCTCCTCCGTTATGGTGGAGGAGCTTAGCCCCACTGCTGGATCCAGCAGACATATGTAAAATAAAATGATAATAAAACACTATAAAACTGCTTTATTTGACTCCTGTAGCCAAGTCTTGAGGGCGGGGCCATCAGGAGCAGGAGGAGTGGTGGGCTTGGGGCACTGCCAGTGCACATGCCGGTTTGGCCTGCTGATCAAACTGACAAGTGCACTTGCATATCTCCAGGCTATTGCATGGAGATATCGCAGGCTCAGGAGCACAGACTACCAGTCCCTGCTGGAGTGAGGAACCGGCCCGCTCCGCCCACTTCCTACGCCTCTCTCATGCTGGTTAAAACCAGCATGAGAATAGCGTCTGGATTGGAGCAGGGGATTCTGGGAGCCTGTGTGAGCATCGGAGCTGAAGAGGTGGCGAGGCTGCAGACGTTAGGCTGCAGGTAAGTTTGTTTTTATTTATTTATTTTCTCCCTGCACTGCCTCACCGATTTCTCCTGCCTGCGACCACTACTGGAGTCATGACAGTAGCACACATATGGCATAATGTTCACCATAATTACGTGAGAGCTAATGCCAGCTAATATTCACTTTCTGTTCCTTCTGCCTCTTATAGCTCTGATCAACCTAGTGCATCTCCAGAGGAAGCCTCACTGCTGCCAGCTATGGAAGAAGATCCATTATTTTACATCAGTCCTGTGAGAGACAGATATGAGGTAAGGAGTGATCAGTGGAATGTGGGATGAGGGGAGATGGAAAAGACTGAAACGTGTAAGGAAGGACAGGCAAACTTTGTGTGCATGTCGTTTCAGAATTGTGTGTTTGAAAATGTGAACATGCATTCACTACTCGTACAACCAATGGTCACGAATCCTTTTAGCCAACTAAAAGAAAGGTTCCCACTAGGTATATGAAATACTATATTTATAAAACAAAGCACGCAAAATAGTATTGTATGAACAATACATTGTCCAAACAGTAAGGACTGGTAAGGAGCACTGTTGCCATTTATTATAACGTATGAGCCAACAGATAATCTTCTGATACTGATGATGTTCCACTTTATATTCTTCGTGGATGAACAGCTAACACGTGTTTCGTCACTGTGACTTTTACAAGGCTTTTGAAGATAAAAGAAGTGAGTTGTTCCTATGTGGATTGCATAATCCAGGAATGGTCACTGTCAGTACACAAGAAAAGTGTACTTGTCAAGGGCAGATAGTGATGAAACTACAGCCGGTCTCAATGAGAATGAGACGATGACCAAACGTTGGCACGGTAAAACCAAATATGAAGTAATCAACTGGTTCAGAACAGTAAAAAGTTTTCATATAGTCAAAAGACAAAAATAGTTCTGGTGATACTCAAAGTAAAATTGTTCACATTTAGTGCCAGGAGTCCATGGTAAGCTCCTGTAGGTTAAAACCGGCCGGGCAGAGTCCCTGTGTCACTCAGCTCCCCCTCAGGTAAATAGCTATTCCACAACATATTTCTGGATTATGGAGGAAGAGGGAGAGTAAGAAAGAGAGCACATGAAGGTGTTGGAGACGAAGAGAGAGAGAAGGGGGGGTCTGAGAGCCGGAGGAAGAGCATAGGGAGGGATCTGAGAGGAACAGTTGCATTTGGGGCCTTTTAGGAAACTTCCTTGAGTGACTCGGAGGAATGCCTACCATCACCTTGCCCTACTGATTTACTGCCTGAACACTTCTTAATGTAGATTTAACTCATCTGCCCATAGCCAGATCGCACTGTCCTACTCACCATGATCTCTGTGCTAGCTGGAGTTCATGGACTGACCGCACTGCTAGCTGCCCGGCTGTCAACTTTTGGGCCAATGAGCTCTTGGGCTCCTCCCCGACCTCCTCTGGTGACGACCCGTGAACTGCCTTGGCCAGGGTCAGCCTCACAAGGTTAGCCTTGTTGTTTAACTATTGAATTACAAAGAGCCATTCACTGACTGAACCCTGCCCCTTCTCATGATCTACCAGCACCATGAAAGGGTATCGCCCTGCTACCTGGGCTCAGAATCTAATGTAGGTTCTCCCTTTTCCTGATGTCCTGCAACTCAGTGGCCATCCCTGACTGTGCCCCAAAGTAGGAATCTCTCCGAATTAATGCTTGAACTACTCCTGCAGTCTATCAAAGTTCACCTTCCTGGCCTCACCGATCCCCTTCTCTCACCAGTATGGCAGGCTCTTGCCTTAATGAAACAGGGGGCAACTCCTACACCATCGTATACCCTCCTAACGTCTCCAGGACCGCTGCTAAAACCTTCAAACATACCCTCCTGAGAAGGCACTCTTAAAACTCCCATAATCTAAGAGCTGACCTTACAATTACCCTATATAAAAACGGATCTCAACAAATTTGCTGGGTTTTTCACATTCCTTAAAAAACATGTGCATGACTCCTATCCCTTTATGCTCCCCGAGTGCCTGCTGTCGCCATTTGACCCTTCTCATAGCTCTGGTCAATGCAGCTCTAAGGACAAGGCTAAGGGCTTCCCGTTAATGTCCACCAAAGCTACAGCCACTCCCACTTGAACCCCCTCTCCTACAGTTCAGACTGACCCAACTCTACCCATGGTGTTCCCCGCGTAAGACGACACTCTGGGCAGCATCTCCCCTATATCTACTGGTGAACCTCCCTCCACTACCCCTCCGCCCCAACCACCATCATTACACAATAAGACAACGCCGCCCTCTTCCAACCCTCGCTCCTCTCCATCACTCATAGTGACTAACACACTAGTCACTCACAGCGCAGCGGACACCTGCGCCAATAGCCCTAAGTCCACCCTGCTGAGCGCGCCTATACCATCGCACACCCCTCCTCTCCGAAACCTAGACACAGGGTGGTCAAGCTCCACTACCAGGCTACCCGACCATGCCGACAGAACAAGTCCTGACCCACTGATCGCCTTTCCGCAAGTTCAACCTTCACTTATGGACCTTGAAACTCTGAACCTCAGAGCAGACAACATAGCTCAGAGCACCAATAACTCCGTTCTTGAACTGAAAAGCATCCTTAATCTCTCGAAACAATCTATCTCAAATCAAGCTCTCTCAGAACTCAGTTCTTACCCCACTCACCAAGTCCTTCCTTTGACCATTGCCGCTAGCCTTTAGACGCCGTCGCCCTCGCAAGCTTCCCAACTGCCTCTCAGAGGACGAAATTCATGCCCTCGTCTTATCCTACAAGTCTTTTCCTGACGCCCTCCAGACAAGAAAGATGAATACTTAATTCACACAGTTGCAATCAACTCTAATAGACCATCAACTCTCAGTAACAGAGGAGTAAACAGCAGCAACGTACCGTAAGTACCCTTATCCTCCCTAACTCACAAGACATGCACCAACACTCTTCTCTCCGGCCTCCTACTTAACGGCTATCAGCAGCAAAGCATGCCTCCGACATTGCCGCTCTCGTCCTAAGCCAAAAATCTGACGTAGCAATCCTTACCAAATCATGGCTCAATGAATCATCGTCACCTTACCTAGATTTATTGGTTCCTTTAAATTATAGCATCGTAAGGCTTAACAGGCAATTAAAAAAGGGGGTGTCATTGCTTGCATTTAACGCTCAGACCTCTTCGTCACTGAACTTCAAGCTGACCCCACCGACTCCTGCGAATATCTTGCAGTCTCCATATGTAATGACACTACACAGTTGTGCAAACTGCCCATCTTCTACCAACCCCCAGGCAAAAACGACACCTTCATCGACCATCTCATGGAAATCATTACAGCTAAGGTTTTCCCCCACTCCAAGAAATTTTCCTCTGAGACTTTAATCTGCACTGGAATGACCTCAATCACCCTCAGGTTAACGCCCTCAAAGACTTCCTTGATGACCAATTAGTTACTCAAGCCTTACTAACTCACATGAAAGGCGCCACGCTGGATTAGATCATTGCTAAGGCACCGGCGGTCAGGCTTAACTTAATAGATCCATGCGACTGGTCTGATCACCATGCTATTACCTTCCTATTGCCTGGCACCCACAAGACAGGGCCAGCGCAACCTGTGAAACCGAAAGTGTGGCTTAGGGACACAAAGAGCCTAGATCTCGAGAAGCTGGCTGCACGTTGCTAGAATGACCTCCTACCCCCCACCGCCCAAATCTCTCAAAGGTCAACGACCTTAGTGAACACTACAACTCGACTATGTCTGACATAATTGATGATCTTGCCCTGCTAAAGCTAAAAAGATCCAGAGTGAAAGACAAAAAACCCTGGTTCAACGGATCCCTCAACAATAAAAGGAGAACTCCCCGGCTAACAGAAAGACACTGGAGACCGCACCCCTCAGCCTCCCAACTAAAACTTCTCTGACAGACCAGAAATACCTACAACAGGAACATTCTGAAATCTAAAAAAGAGTTCTTTAGATCTAAACTGGAAAATGCTAAGAACAGAACTCGTAAGCTCTTTGAAAATGGTCAAACAGCAATCTAACAAAGTGGCTAAAACTCCCAAAGAAACCTCAAGATCCCTAATAACCTGTGAGGAGTTTTCCTCCTCCTTTATAGCCAAAGTACCTCCCTAGGAAAATAACTTAATTCCGCCACGAACATCCGACCTCTTCCTGCCGGGTCCCATCTCTCCTTCCCTCCCCTCTTCCCCCATCCCCCGAGACAACACCCAAGAACCAAGCGCACTGGTCCAACTTCAAGTTATATGACGACCATTCTATCTCGAAAATTCTGTCCTTAAATCTGAATAACCACTTTAATGACCCACTCCCCTCCAGCTGCATTGCCGCGACCTCCCAATTTATCATTTCCATTTGGACTACAATAATCAACGCTTCCCTACTGCAAGGGTCCATTCCTGACTCTCTAAAAGCCGGTCAAGTCGTCCCCATCTTAAAAAAACCCACCTTGAATCCTGCTACTCCAGACAATTTCAGACCAATATCCCACTTCTAGCGAAAGCTCTGGAGAAATGTGTGAAACTTCAACTGAGCCAACATATCGCCAACTTTAATTTGCTAGACTAATTCCAATCCGGGTTTCGGCCTGGGCACGGAAACTACTATTCTCCATATTGTGGATGATGTTCTTCAAGCCCTTGACCAAGGCAAAACATGTCTCCTAATTCTACTGGATTTATCCTCAGCATTCGACACAGTCAACCACGAGAAACTACTTGACTGCCTCAAATTCAGGATGGGAGTAAAGGGAACCGTTCTCAAATGGTTTAGATCCCTAGAACCGGAACGGCACCCAGAGATTCTTAGTCAGCAGTAATCTATCTGCTCCTTCCCCAATAATGATCGAAGTCCCCCAAGGATCAACTCTTTCCCCAACCCTCTTCAATCTCTACCTTGATCCGTTGGCTGAATTACTACATAACGCCAACATCTCCTACCACTTGTATGCTGATGATACCCAGATCTACATTAAAATCACATCTCTAGAGGAGATCTACTCTTTGAATGAGGCCCTAAAGCTGCCTGTTCAATGGCTTGCCTGCAACCACCTCAAATTAAATGCACAAAAAATGGAGTTCCTGCTAATCTCCCCCACTAAAAGTAACATCGACATCTGGGAATGGACCAAGTCGATCACAGCAACTGCTCACCGACCATAGTGGAATCTGCCAAATCTCTCGGAATAATCTTAGACAGCAACCTGAATATGCGAGACCACATCAACTTGATGGCTAAAACTGCCAGGTTTCACCTGAGCTACCTTAGGAAACTAAAACCTTTCCTTGATGCCTCGGACCTAAGAACGGCAGTCCCGGCATTAGTTATCTCCAGAATCTAATACGGATGCTCAACCCTTTCAGGCCTGCCCAAGATCTCCATGGCCCCCCTAAAAGCTTACCTCAATGCCGCCGCCAGACTGTTAACAGACTCAAACAAATTCGACCACATCTCACCGCATCTGAAGGCGCTGAACGGGTTTCCTCTCGAAGCCAGAATCCAACACAAACTGGCATGTATCACCCACAAAGCACTTAAGACAAAATCCCCTGCATATCTTGCCCAGAAAATCATGGTTTCTGGAAGAGCCAGAAACTCCCTGTCCACTAGAGACATTGTGCTCCAGCCACCCAGCTTCAGAAAGAAAAAAACGTACAATCGTGCTTTCTCTGGGGCCGTACCAAGAATCTGGAACTTGCTGCCGTCTTTCATCGGAAGAATTTCCTCTCTTTCAACATTTAAAAAGGAAGCCAAAACCTTCCTAATGGGCAAGTTTCTCCCATAAATCATGCATTGCACACACCGCTCCGTGACTTTGCTTATTTTTGTTGCCGCTAGAGTTTGGACTGACTGGCTGCTATCCATCTTGTTCTGACCTTGTACACCCACAAATTTAATTGCTGCATTTCTCTGAATTACGATCTGAACATTGTGTACACCCTGTTATTCCCCAAATGTTTCACATCCTTCTACCCCAACTTATAATTTTTCTTTCTTTGACTATTTCATATTTGTATACAACGTGTTATCCCTGGAAAGCGCTCTGATACCCTAAAAGGTCATGTTTGCGCTCTATAAAACACTAAGGGCCCGATGTAGGTAAAACTGAAATACCTTGTCCTTAATAGCGAATTTTACTGATTTGCTATTAAGGACTCACAAATTTGAATGTAGGTAGGAATCGCTAAAATATTAGCGATTCCTTAACATTCCTTAATAACGAATCCCAAATTGAGATTAGCTAATAGGGAATACCTACCCATTCATTCCTATGGGCTAGGAGGCCCATAGGAATGAATGGGAACATATTTACTATTAGCGATTCGGTATTCAAGAATGGCAAATAGCGGGCGCTATTTCAAGGGTGCCAGGGTGTCAAAAGGACACCCTGTTGCACCCCTGAAATGTGCATGTGTGCACATGTGGCGCACATACATGCCCTAAGGGCATGAATGTGTGCCACATGGCACTTTAAAAAAAGCAAAAAAGTTATTTTTAAGAGGAAATCGCTAATTACCACCAATTTGAAGTTGGTGGTAATTAGCGATTCCTTAAGGCTAAAGTGCCCTTACTTTTGTGCTACTTACATTGCATTTAAGGAATCGCAATTCCCGATTTCTTAAATGCAAGAGCAAAATAAGGAATCGCAATTTAGCGATTAGGTTTACACTCACCTACATTGCTCGCAGCCAAATAGCGATCGGTAACACTGGAATTCTGCTAATTTCAGCGTTACCGATCGCTATTTGGCCACCTACATCTGGCCCCTAATAAAAAGAGAGAGAACAGGGAGGGGCCTGAGAGAAAGGAAGAGATCACATGGAAGGGTCTGAGAGTAAGAAAGAGAGCTCAGGGGGCTCAGAGTAAAAAGAGCAGAGAGAGCACAGGGAGGGGTCTACGAGGAAGAGGGAACAATAGAGAGCACAGAGATGTGTCTAGGAGGACGAGAGAGCCCAGTAAAGGGTCTGAGAGCAAGAGAGAGAGCACATGAAGGGGTCTCTGAGCAAGGGAGAGAGAGCACAGGGAGTGGTCTACTAGTAAGAGAGAGAGCAATAGAGAGAGAGAGCACAGAGATAGGTCTTGGAAGAATAGAGAGTAAGAGACAGTGCAGAGGTAGGGGTCTGAGCAAGAGAGTGTAATAAAGAGATCACAGGGAGGGTCTGGGAAGAATAGAGAGATCACAGGTAGGGGTCTGAGAAGAATTGAAAGCACAGGGAGGAGTCTGAAGAGAAACAGAGAGCACAGAGAGGAGTCTTAGAGCAAGAGAGAGAGAACATGAAGGGGTCTGAGAGTAAGAGAGAGCACATGAAGGGGTCTGAGAGGAAGAGAGAGAGAGCAAAGGTTGCAGCTACGGCCGTGTGTATAGTTTTGGCGCGGGCAAACCCGGACAGTCACAGACCCGATCCAAGCTGCTGCACTGCCTCACGCTCCGACCATGCCTCACTCGATTGCTCGACTGCTCAACTGCAGACGAGCACTGTTCACGCACTGCACGGACTCATTCAGTAATATCTCATCAATCAAGAAATATGCATCTTTAAGATCCATTTTCACCATCCAATCTTGATCCTGAAGCATGTCCCTCAACAGATGTATCCCTTCCATTTTGAAATGTCTGTAGGTTACAAATTTGTACAAGTTTTGCAAATTTGTTACTGGCCTCCATCTTTTTTCCTTTTTTTCTACAAGAAATAATGTATTCACAAAACATTTCTTCTCCTCCCCTACTTCTACTATTGCACCTTTTGTCAGCATCTGTTTTTATCTTCTCTAATACAATACTTTACAGCTCTTCGCTGAAAATTAATTCACTTGGTTCCCTTTCTTGGTAAAGTTCAGTTGAGAATTCTATTTGATACCCTTTTACAGTTTCTAAAACTCATACATCTTTTGTCAATTGACTCCAACGATCTTGGAACATCTGTAATCTTCCTCCCATCTTTAATGGGATAAAACCAGCCATAGTCTTCATACTCACCTTTTCCTGAACTGGTAGCCTATCTACGTCCTCGACCTGGAGGCTCATGCTTGGGTGCAGTATTTATAGTATATCTCCCAAAATGGCTGCCGCATGTGCGATTTTTCCTTTGAAAGAATATCTCCTTTTCTTAAATCGGGCCTTTTTGACCAAGTTTTTTCTATTGTTCTTCCATCCTTCTTTTACTGTCTTTAAATCCTTTTTGAGAATTGCTCCTTCCTTTTTCCTAGTTGGTCTCAGTGTTTGTTTCCTTGCTCATGCACTATATCCAGTCTGTCGATTGTAAAACGATAGTCCCAATCTTTTCACTAGTTCTCAGTAAGACTATCCTCTTCTCCTACACAAACACAATATGCCATGGGGAAATGAAATGTGGAACTACAAAACAGTGCACAACTAAAAATCCTGAATACAGTTCTGCTCCTTAACATCAAAAATGCATGATCTTCTCTTTTCTTTCTTATTCTTATTTGAAAAATGTTTTTGCTCACCTTTGTCTTTTTATTCGCAGGTACTGAGCTGGGATTCCTAGTAGAAGAACGCGATGAAGCTTGGAACTTACAAGTCAGAACCATGGTAAGTGACACTTGACCCATGTGTTTTTTCAGGAGAAAGGAAAACAAGCAGGGGGCTCGTGGTTGGGTGCAGTATTTATAGTACAACTCCCAAAATGGCTTCTGCATGTGTGATCTTGCTGAGATCCTGCTGGAAATATCTTGAGATCTCAGAAAGAGCAAGTAGTATGATCTGAGGGGAGCTTCTGTTATGCTGACTACACAACATTTGGGTACCAGGAGGATCTCTTGTTTATAAGGAGTTAAGAAATGGTGAAAGGGTGTCTTGGGCATAAAGTCGATGCAACGCTGACACGATGAAGGGAGGACCCATGAGCAGGGATATCCAGCATGAGTATCCCATCAAATGAGGTTGCCCAGGTAGTTGAGGCCGCATAATGAGCAGGCCATCGCAAAGAGAAGCATGTTCATCAGTGTCCAGGCATGCAAGTTCATGGCTTAGGTGAGGACAGGGTGCATAGGGAGGAACTGAAAAACCTGAGGTGGATTTCAATCAAAGATTTCCTCAGAGTGGAAACAGCCAGACCCGCTTGTCGAGGGTGGATCCTGGAACTGGTAGCTCTTTATGGGTGTCACTGTTAAAGGACAATGTTATGTTGGATGGTGTAGGAGAGTGCTGTGCTAGAGGAAAGGCAGGGGTACCAGGACTGTAGCTGAAACTCGAGTCACAAGCTCCCATCTCCCTTTTATTATTTCTGTGATATGACCTGTGATATTAGTGAAGCACGTATGTCTAATGGGTGTGAGTGACAGACCATTAATTGAAGTGTGATACTTGTTGGAAGAGCTCTCATAATCATTACTCTCCTTAAAAAATAAATGATATGCAGTGTAGTCCCACAGAGTAAAAACAACATGAATTTGCTAGTGTTACAATCTAGCAGGGCCTAACTGTCAATCCGCAAGCTATTGGTGGACGCTGGATAAATGATGACAACAATGCCACCTTCAACAGGACACAATCAATTATGTTAATGATTTAACCTGTCTGCTACTTCAAGAAACAAATGCTGATGCAGCATTTAATTATTGTTGAAGCAGCACTTTACCTACTGTTGCTCAGATTGGAGTAGGAGTAGTAAATCCAAACCCTCCAAAGTCTAGCATGCTCCCTGCTGGTGCTGACATTGGACTGGGAATAGTAAATCTACCCCCTTTAAAGCCAATTGGCCAGATTTACAGAGGCCATCTGAGACAAAAGTCTAACTTTACAACTTTTGGTATTCACAGAGGTCATTTACGAGTCATATCTTTACGTCCGCAGTCTCCACACCCGGACCGTACTGCCCGCACCCTGGACGTACTCTCCGGGTCAGGCGGATGGAGTATAATCAATGAGCCGGAATATAATTTTTTACAAAAAGGAACATTAGAAATGTGTGATGAATGCTAGAAGAGGTCATGAAAATCAGTTTGGGCATGGAAAAGGGTCTAGCCAGACACTACATCACATCCCAGAAAAGTTTTCACCTTTGTATCATGGTACATGCAGTACACAATGCCGGCACGGGTACGGAGAGTACAGCCCGGGTGCGGAGAGTATGGCCCGACTGCAGACTTGAAGATACGAGTCGTAAATGACCTCTGTGATTACCAAAAGTTGTAAAGTTAGACTTTTGTCTCAGATTGCCTTTGTGAATCAGGCCCAATCACTTTCCCTATCATTGCTTGTGTTGGAGTGGGAAAAGTAAATCTAACCCCTCCAGACTGCTACACTTTCCCAACTGTTGGCCAAGTTGCAATGGGTTAGTACATTTTAACCCTCCAAGTTAAATATTTTATGCAAAGTTTAAAAAATCTTTTTAGCATATATATTTTTGTGTTTAGAAAACAAGGATTAACGTCGGACTCCAAATGCCGCACCTCCTTACTATGTTCCCATAAGGTGTAATTAATAATGTGGTTGTGGTTGGTGTGCACAAAACTGCTCCTGCATCCGCCGTTAAAAGATGCAAACTGCCAAGCAGCTCAACGGAATTTTGAAGAAAAGTCAGAGCGGTGCACTACCAAATTGTTATTTTATGTCACACCCAGTGGTCAGTTTTTTTCAATGGAAAAAGTCTTTATTTTCGTGCCTTTGACTATTTTCAGAATCATCTATGGTGCTCTTATCAAGGAGGCACTTAGTTCAAAAGAAGCAATTTGGAATCGCTATGTTAGCAATATTGGCTCCTCTTGAGACTGATTCACAATAATACAGACGATTGCCGAACTGTGGAGTGAATATCCATTCTTACACATGCCCTGACGAAGTTCAATTTCTGAACTAAACGCGTTGGCTGAGACTGTCCTTTTATTACTGTTGGATAATCAAAATAAAGACTTTTTCTATTGAAAAAAACTGACCACTGGGTGTGACATGAAATAACAATTTGGTAGTGCACCGCTCTGACTTTTCTTCATATATATTTTTGTGATTTATTTTTAAAGTTAGTTACATTTACATTAATTTTTATTATATTTTTGGGGATAATATTATGGTTAATTATTGTTTGTATGACGGAACAACAAATTGATGAATAACGCATGGCTGAACTACACATGCGAAACAACGACAATACAAGGACTACGTAGTTCTCTTCCAGGGGATCCTCATCAATAGTCATAAGCACTGAATATTCCCGCCCATGTGCGGGGACCCCGGAAATAATAAAATTATATATGTAAAAAACATACATATATACAGCTCTGTATATGTATAAACATATATCATTTTTTCCAAGCAAATGCAGCTCCCATAAAAGGCTAGGCAATGTAAATATACACATCCAATAACACACATATATATATATATCGGCGATTGATAATGCACTGAGCATTCGTATTGGCATCAACAATATGAACCTTAAGATAATATATGATATTGTATGATCGCATTATTTACATAAACTTAATGTAAATGATTCAGAGGATGCAGATGCTCTCCATATTACCCGGAAACATTGCTTTAACATCGTTAAATCGCAAACATGTTAAGTGATATACGACAAAACGAACTACAACTCCCATAATTCCTCCTAATGGAAAATATGGGTGAAACTATAAATAAAGAACATTGAAAAAAGACTCACATACCGTGAGCAAGACCGATTGTGGTTGAAACGCGTTGGTGGTGGAGTTGGTGATAATTTGCACGTAAATAGAATAAAACCCTCAAACTTATAACTTCCTTGGTGTGCAGTGATTCCTCCTTGGAGGAAATTGGTGAAAAAAAAAAAAAAAAAAAAAAAAAAAAAATATATATATATATATATATAAAGGTATAACAATACACCCAAATCTCTTTTTTTTTTTTTTTTTTTTAATGAGGTAAACACTCATGAGAAAGCAAAAAATAAAGAGAACAAACTGTGGAAAAACACAGATGTATAACACATTGCCAGCCTGCAGGCTGCATTGCAATACAATACCATAGAGACTAAAAAACCCTGTACAGGTAAAAACTGGCACCGTGCCTTTAAGGCAGCCCTGACTTCCATATCCCATCATGCCTCAGGGGTGACAGTTAGGTCAGTTGTTCTTTCCGGCTCCTTCAGTCAGGACCCTGGAATTCAGCTCTCTTCTTTTTTGACTCTTTAGTCAAGAATTATAACAACTTTAAGATTTTTTTTGGACTTCTTCTTACAATTTCTGTGAGGAAGTCAGTATCCTGTGTTTTTCTGACTGATTTTTCAACCATTTTGTCAGAAAAATGCCTTCTTTATTTGTTCCATGCCCATCTTGTGGAAAAAAGAAGGCTGCGTCAGACACACATGAGGTGTGTATCATCTGTCTGCCGGACTCTCACTCTCCAGCAACATGTCGTCATTGTGAAGACCTTTCCAAAAGGACTTTAAAGGAGAGGGAGAGGATTAGGCTGTATGGCCTAGCAGAACGGTCGACGTCGAAGCAGTTGGTCCCTGTTTGCTCCCCATCGACGTCGGGCTCGGCGTCGAAGACTCCAGCGGCGGGATCGTCGCGGAGAGGTGAGGAGTCAAGGGGAAGTCATGCTGCAAAGAGAAAATCGTCGTCGACTTTAGATTCAGCGTCGAAACGGAGGCGTTCGACGTCGACGGCGTCTAAAAGCTCGGCGTCGAGGTCTCGGCGCCACAGTTCAACGTCGAAAAAGCATCTGTCGACGTCAAGAGAAGATCGATCGACGTCTGCACATAGATATCGTTCGTCGTCGAAAGAAAGACATCGTTCGACGTCGAGGTCGGCGAGACATCTTTCGACGTCGCGAGAAGTACGTAGGCGATCTCCACAGTCGACGTCGAGACCAAGATCGCCGTCAAGATCAAGATCGCCGTCGAGGAAACATCGTTCGACGGCGAAGAGACTTTCGTCGTCGTCGGAGCATTCGACGTCGAGACAAAAGTCTCCGTCAGGAGTGACGTCGAGGCAGACGCCTCCGTCAGGGCCGACGTCGAGGCAGGAGCCTCCGTCGGAGTCGACGTCGAGGCAGAGGCCTCCGTCGGAGTCGACGTCGAGGCAGGTGCCTCCGTCGGAGTCGACGTCGAGGCAGGTGCCTCCGTCCTCACAGGTCTCCAAAGCTTTGGTGAGGTACATGAAGCCTCCGTCGAAGACAATCTCGACGTCGAGACAGGAAGCTCGGAGCCTCGAAGATTCGAGTCAAAGATCTCCGGTGATAGGCCTATCACCGTCGAGGCAGCCCTCTGTTGAGGGTACGCAGGAGGTTTCACATATTCGCCTCACGATTCGACCAGTCTCAAGGCGAAAATCTCCTCATAGACTGATATATACAGCTCCGGAGTCACCGCGTATCATTTCTATCTCGCCTTCAGGATCAGAGGGCTCAGGTTCAAGGTCAGCATCACCAGAGCCTGTACATCAATCTCCAGTTCCTGCAAGAGAAAGTTCGCAGGAGGAGGACAATGCTGTGCCTCAAAGTCCCGTAAGGGAGATGCCTCAGGACCCTGCTATGACAGACACAATAAAGGCATCGCTAACAAGAATAAGGGGCGTGGTATTCCCAGCGACACCGATCAGACCAAGATCTCGAGAAAGAGAATCCCGAAGTCGCTCTCGAGCACCAAGAAGGCGATCCAGGTCTGCCTCCCTCAGAAGAGAGTCGACCAGATCAGAGAGAAGGCGCCGTAGGACCCCTTCTACCTCCCCTTCTTCCAGATCATCCAAAAGGGATTATTCACCGACACTCTCGGAGACGCCACCCTCTCGGGTATCTCCGGTAGATGACATTTCTACATTTCAAGAAGTGTTGTGTAGAGGAGCTACAAAATTAAGTATCCCTATGCCGGTTCAGGAGACCACCACATCCATAATTTTTGAAACTCTTCATGAGCGCACAGTGACACGCCCGTTGTTGCCATTAGTCCCCGGTTTGCTACAACCGGTAATGGATATCTTTCTCACGCCAGCAACCACCAAAACGGCGCCGGCGAGAATTCTAAAAAAGTACCGTCCAGCTCCGGAGGATCCGCTATTCCTTAAAACAGATCCTCCACCGGACTCTGTCATCACCGCCGCTGCCAGAAAGACGCATGCAGTAGCTGGCTCTTCAACGGTGCCACCAGATAAGGACAGTAAAACGCAAGACTCCTGGGGGAGGAAAGTTTGCGGCTCAGCATCCTCAAGCTTGAAGGTGGCAAGTGCCTCGGCGCTTCTGGGGCGCTATGATAGGTCACTATGGGACTCTCTTCAGAGGTTCGTTGAAAAAGTTCCATCAGAGGACAGACGGGACTTTGAAGAGATTTTGCATGAGGGGAGTCTGGTTTCTAACCAGATCATAAGTGCAGCGGCGGATGGGGCAACACTGGCAGCGCATGAATATGCACATGGAGTCACAGCCAGAAGATCATCCTGGCTTAGATTGACGGCCCTGAAACCGGAAGCGCAGGCAAGAATTTTAAATCTGCCTTTCTCCGGTAGTTCTCTTTTTGGGTCCCATGCAGACGAGGAAATGGCCCGTATGAAAGCAGAGCTGGAGACCATGAAAGCAGTCGGGCTTGAAAAGAGGAAAGAGTTTCGACGCCGCAAGGGAAATGACAGGCGCAATTACCAACAGAGGGTTCAAACCCCTCATTGGCAAAAGAACCAGGACCAGCAAGGTCAAAAGAAACAGCAATACCAGTCCCGCAAGCCATCCAGGGGACGAGGTAACAACAGGCAGTCTAATGCTGGAAACAAAGCACCGGGGAAGCAATGAGAAACCGCTTCCTCCGATGCTGTCCACCGCTCCGGTGGGAGGAAGTGTTGCGCATCATCTTCCAGAGTGGCAGACAATCACAAAGGACAAGTGGGTACTCAATATACTGCGTCATGGGTACTCGCTTCGTTTCAGAAGTCACCCCCCATCGATTCCTCCTGTCAAGTCATCCCAGCATCTAAAGCAGCTCAGAGAAGAGGTAGCGACGCTACTACTCAAATCTGCAATAGAGAAAGTGCCCATAAACCAGAGAGGAAAGGGAGTTTACTCCAGATATTTTCTCATCCAAAAGAGGAGTGTGAAGGCGGAGTTCAGACCCATTTTAGACCTACGGATACTGAACAAGCACATAAGAAAGGAAAAATTTCGCATGCTGGCGCTCCACCAAATATATCCTCTTCTCCGGATGGGCGATTGGATGTGTTCACTGGACCTTCAGGATGCATATTTCCATATTCCCATCCTAAGGAATCATCGAAAATTTCTCAGGTTTGTGGTAGGCAACGCTCACTATCAGTTCAAAGTCCTCCCATTTGGCCTGAAGTCAGCTCCTCGAGTATTCACAAAATGCGTGGCAGTAGTAGCGGCTGCTCTGAGGCGCGCAGGAGTCTTCGTCTATCCCTACCTAGACGACTGGCTAATAAAGGGCTCATCGCCACAGAATGTGCGGACACAGCTGTCGCTATGCCTGAACTTATGTCGCAGGTTGGGTCTCAGAGTGAATGTCAAAAAGTCCAATTTTTCACCAACGCAGAGGATCCACTACCTGGGTGCAACTATAGACTCCGTAGTAGGAAAAGTGTTTCCTTCGGAGGAAAGACAGTCATCCATTATGCTAAAAGGCAGACAGATTATGACCAGCAATCTGTCGTCGGCAAGGCAAATCTCATCTCTGCTAGGGGCCATGGCATCCTGCATCTTCCTAGTGCCCAATGCCAGGCTAAGGATGCGTCCTCTCCAGCAAGATCTCGAGGACAAATGGGATCAAAGGAACTCTCTGTGGGAAGAAAAGGTTTGCCTCTCCTCTGCAGCCAAACAGTCAATCAAGTGGTGGCTGAAGCCAAGGAATCTGCAAGTGGGGATTCTTTTCCATCAAGAGCCCCCAACTCAGACCTTAATCACCGACGCATCCCTTCAGGGATGGGGTGCGCATTTTGGGACTCTGCAAACTCAAGGACGGTGGTCCAGCAGCGAACAGTTGTACCACATCAACATGCTGGAGCTCAGGGCGGTCCACCTAGCCCTCAAAGCGTTCCTACCTGCGATAACGACGAGTACCATTCTAGTACAGACGGACAATACCACCACAATGTACTACCTGAACAAGCAGGGGGGTACTCGATCCAGAACGCTCTCGCTGGAAGCTCAGTCCCTGTGGCACTGGATCCTAGCAAGGAACATCTCATTGAAAGCGGTGCACCTACCAGGAGAACTCAACGTGCAAGCAGACTTGCTCAGTCGGCATTTTCAAGAGCCAGAGGACTGGGTAATCAACGACGAAGTGTTAGAAGACATCTTCGGGGAATGGGGGCGCCCGCAAGTGGACCTCTTCGCGGACGAGCAAAACACAAAATGCCGAGGCTTCGCCTCAAGATACCATCGACCAGGATCCCTAGGGAATGCCCTTTTGATCAATTGGTCAATGACATTTGTGTACGCTTTTCCGCCTCTCCCACTAATTCCCAAGGTGGTGACCAAGCTACAGAATTCATCTGCCAAGATGATACTCATAGCACCGGACTGGCCGAGGCAGTGGTGGTACACGGATCTCCTACACATGTCGATCCGCCCCCACAAGCGGCTGCCGTGCAGGCCGGACTTGTTATCCAAGATGCAGGGGAAGATTTACCATCCCAGCCTTCCCTCGCTGAGCTTAACAGCATGGCTCCTGAAGTCCTCCAGTATGGCCATCTGAACCTCCCTCAAGAGTGTATGTCCATACTGAAGGAAGCCAGGAGGCCTTCGACAAGACACTCCTACTTCTGTAAGTGGAAAAGATTTTATATATGGTGTGCTCAGCATCATTATGATCCCACTAAATGCCAGGAGGATGTAATTTTGCCCTATCTTCTACATTTAGCAAGGGCAGGGTTGAAATTTTCATCCATAAAGGTTCACCTAGCAGCCATAACAGCATACAGGCGTTCGCCTTCACAGCAGTCATTTTTTAAAGTGCAGGTAGTGAAGGATTTCTTGCAAGGGCTCAAGAAAGTCTATCCCCCTGTTAGACCTCCCTCTCCTTCCTGGGAGCTAAACTTGGTTCTGTCAAAGCTCATGGGTTCGCCTTTTGAGCCTATTCATAAGGCTACCCTACAGCACCTCACATGGAAGACAGCATTTTTAATAGCCATCACTTCAGCACGGAGGGTCAGTGAGATACAGGCCCTCTGTTCTAAAGAACCCTACACTGTTTTTCATCTAAATAGGGTGGTGATGAGAACTCACCCTTCGTTCCTACCCAAGGTGGTATCGGAGTTTCATGTAAACCAAGCCATCTCCTTACCAACCTTTTTTCCCAACCCCTCCTCTCCGGCAGAGAGGGCGTTGCATTCTCTAGATGTCAGAAGGGTCCTGAAATTCTACCTAGATAGGACTAAGAATATCAGGAAATCTGACCAATTGTTTGTGAACTATGGGATTGTCCGTATGGGCTTTGCTGCATCCAAACGTTCCATTGCTAGGTGGATTGTTTCTAGTATTACTTTGGCCTACCAACTGGCTCAGAAACCATTGGGGGCGCGCCCTAAAGCGCATTCGACAAGAGGAAAAGCGGCTACCGCGGCTTTTCTCAATAATGTCCCACTCTCCGAGATCTGCAAGGCAGCCACTTGGAGATCTGTCCACACTTTTACCAGGCATTATTGTCTGGATTCGGACACCAGGGCAGACACTCAAGTAGGACAAGCCTCCTTGAGGAATCTGTTCCAAACATAATCATTTTCATGATTCTTTTTCTCCATGGGTGATACAACCTTAGTTTCATTTGCCTGCTGGTGGAAGGGGAGCTTGCTACTCTATTCAGTGCTTATGACTATTGATGAGGATCCCCTGGAAGAGAAGGGTAAGTTACTTACCTGTAATCCTAGTTCTCTTCCAGGGGTATCCTCATCAAAGTCATAAGCAACCCACCCACCTCCCCAGGCAAATGAGAAGAGGTGTATTATTCATTATGGAAAGGGTATATCTTTGTGTTTAGGACTACGGTCCCGCAAAGAACAACTGACCTAACTGTCACCCCTGAGGCATGATGGGATATGGAAGTCAGGGCTGCCTTAAAGGCACGGTGCCAGTTTTTACCTGTACAGGGTTTTTTAGTCTCTATGGTATTGTATTGCAATGCAGCCTGCAGGCTGGCAATGTGTTATACATCTGTGTTTTTCCACAGTTTGTTCTCTTTATTTTTTGCTTTCTCATGAGTGTTTACCTCATTAAAAAAAAAAAAAAAAAAAAGAGATTTGGGTGTATTGTTATACCTTTATATATATATATATATATGTGTGTTATTGGATGTGTATATTTACATTGCCTAGCCTTTTATGGGAGCTGCATTTGCTTGGAAAAAATGATATATGTTTATACATATACAGAGCTGTATATATGTATGTTTTTTACATATATAATTTTATTATTTCCGGGGTCCCCGCACATGGGCGGGAATATTCAGTGCTTATGACTTTGATGAGGATACCCCTGGAAGAGAACTAGGATTACAGGTAAGTAACTTACCCATTTCTACCGCAAATGTCTAAACCACGTATTTTTATAACATACATTAAAAACGTCTTAGCCACAAATATTAATACTTTGCATGCCTTAACCATGTATTTTTGGTCACTGAAGTGGCGAGACCCCCAGGGGCCAACTGGGGAGGCGTGGGCGGGGGCGGTGAGGAAATGGGCGGCGGCGGAGGAGGAAGCAATCAGGGAGGAGGAGGTGCAGGGACGGAGAAAGTACCCACTAGCAATGGAATGGACCCAACTACTCTTTCAGTTCACCCAAGCCTGGCCCCCCACAGGAACGCACGTGGCGCCACTGTTGCCACCCAGGGACACCCCCCCATCCACCCCCTCCAACCCGGTTTTGGAAGGTAATGGCTCCCACGAACTCTGATACTCTGACCACAACACCCAACGGATCACATTCATCCTTTCGCACTGGCCGGGTGCGTCCCCCCCTAGCGCTGCGGCGGAGAGTAAACCCACCAGGTTAGACACAATATGATTGCACAAGCAACGACGTCCCCGACCCGCCCCCAGTCTTCATTCCCACGGCATATACTAACACGACCTATCTCGGCGCACGTACCCTGGCACACACTTCAAGGTTTGTGGTTTCCCCTTCCCTAGTTCTGTCTCTGTTATATGTTTGTTTCAGAAGAAAACCTAATAAAAACAAGATCTAAGTCACCCTGTGTCGTTGCCGCTGCCCCCCCTGACGCGGCCGGCCCCATATCGGGTTGTAGGCGGCTTGCTGTGTATTTTGCCCCGCCACCCCCCCCCCCCCACATGCCACCTAGCACTGTTACTTTGGCCCTGCCGGCCCGAAGGGATGTAGGCAGTGGTTGAGCTGTATGACCAACGATACCAATAAAGATCTCGTTTGTTCAAAAAAAAAAAACATGTATTTTCGGTCACAAACACATAATTAAACTTCCATTGAAATGAACATCCAAACATACTATGTAACTAAAAAAATACAGCACATGTGTGGTCTATTTTTTTTTTTTAAACAACAATTTGATGTTTATTAATTTTCCCAACTACACTTCTATGTAATTAAACTACAAAAAACGGCATACGAACGACAATCTGAGGTGAAGCTTGGTAAGTGTAGTCCTTCACCTATTTTTACACATATCACCAAGTAGAATGGTTTCTAAAATGGTGAACATTTGAACACTAGAACGTTTGTAAATACATTTTATAAAACGGCAAAAATAAATACACTTTCCCACATAACTAAACGTTTCAATTTAAACCCTTTCCAGAACATATTTTGTATAAAAAAAATAACTCACAAAACACATATACAGGGGTGTGGAATAATATCTACTTGTCCATGGGGCAGGTTGCTTCATAAATCTACTTGTTCTGTAACAAAATCCACTTGCCCCTTTGGTGCCTAGTAGTGCAGCGACAAATTATTGCAACAATCTCATTATATAAGAGCTCTGATAGAGCCTCTCTGATTATGCGAGGGCTCGTACCATAGTTGTGTTTGAACACTTGCAATCCCCTTATGTTGCCACATTTCTGCAGATCTACATACTGGGGCTGAAGGTAGTGGTAAAGAATAGTTCCAGGGTTAGAATGCCCTTTTGAGTCTGTGCAAACCTACTAACATGCATGTTTTAAAGGGTTTCAACAACTCTTCTCTAATCTTTTCCCATACTGAGAAATGTTGAAAATTTACTCCTGACAATGGCAGACGTAAACCTCTTCCAGAGTTGGGGAAAAAAGTGGTTGGAGGGAAAGTGAACTTGCAAACACTCAGATTTTCGCATGAGCAAATCTACACATGCAAATTTGCTCATGCTAAAATACAGTTCATAAATATTTTCTAGGAGTACTATTTCTTTTCCTACTTCTTTTAATTCTTGGGAATTCACAAAAGCTGTATAGCTGCACTTAATGCTAGAACATATACCATAGGTGCCCTTTTGAAACATTCTTTCTCCAGTATTGGGGTGTCTTTCATAGATTCACATGCTTGAATATTCCCCGTCGTCGAAGTGGGAGTCCCACGGTACATAAAAAGCAATAAGTCTCATGTATATAGATACATACTGTTGGAAAACCACACTCCCACTCTGAAAGGGTGGTGGTGGTCTTCCGGACACACTGTGGTAGCTTGGCTCGAGTGGTCAGGAATCAGGCTCCGTGCTAAGCATACGACATACCCATACAATAACCATGCGTGCATCCGTTCCAAAAACGACTCTACACCGTAAAAATTATGAAAATATCTTTCTTTATCTTCTTTTTCTCTTAGTTGCTGATTGGATAAATAAATAACAATCACAATATACAACTTTTTAGATAGTGCAGGTCAAATAAATACTGGCTTAATGATTCAATAAATAGGGGTGATCATAAATAATGAAGGCATAAATACAAGTGCAATACATACAGGCAATTAAATATTCTGAGGCAATAAATACTGTAAACCAATAAATATTGTGCATCAATAAATAATGTGGACCAATAAATAGGTTAAATACAATAAATACAGTGCCCCTAATAAATACTTAAAAGCTGACAGTGACACTCATAGAATCAGATCACTTTTGAATTCCTAAGGGCTGATTTGGCCCAGGCACAGCTTGTGGGGATGTGGAAGGCTTGGGGGTGTCTACTCCCTGGCTTGGACAAGGCTGAGGCCTAAACTGAGGTAGATCAAGGGGGGAATACCAGAGACCTGTCTCTCTCTCTCCACACAACCTCTCTAGATTAGTCCCAGTTCACCCCTGGCACAGTCAGGTTGGTTCCAGCACCTCCCTAGCCCCTTAGAGCAGTCTCTCAGGTCTCCACAGGGCCTTAGGCGCCCTCTACTCCACTTACTGCCCTTTTTCTGATGCTCCGACACCGCTGGAGTCGTGTCGACGCCGGGAGGCGGTTCCGGTTCGATGTCGGCGGCCTCGGCACAATGTCAGTTCCTGACGACGCCGGTAGGCGGTTCCGGTTCGATGTCGGCGGCCTCGGCTCGATCTCGACCTCCGATTCGATGGCGTCGGGCAGTCTTTACTCGATGTCGACTTCGGGCGGCTCCGGTCCGATGGCGACCTCGGATTCGATGACGTCGGCCGGCCTTGACTCGATGTCGACTTCCGGCGGCTCCGGAGTGCGATCCTCACTCCCGACCTCCGGTGCTCCTGTCCTTAGGTTTCCGGCGACTCCGGAGTGCGACCTCCACTCCCGACCTCCGGCACGATTCTCTCAGGTTCCGGCGACTCCGGAGTGCGATCCTCACTCCCGACCTCCGGTACACCTCACCTCGGTCTCCGACGACTCCGGAGGGCGGACTTCACTCCTCCGATGACGCCGCTCACTCGACCTCGGGTGACTTCCTCCTCGACCTCTGGTACTCCTCACGACCTCTGACGGCGCCCTCTCTCGACCTCTGGCGGCTCCGGGTACGACGTCTGCTTTTCCAGTCAGCGCCGCTTCTCCACCTCGGGCTCCAGGTCTCAGGCTACTCGACGTCGGACTCCAGGGAAACCAGTTTCCAGGTCAGGATCTTGCTGTTCTCTGTTTCTAAGGCCTGTTCCTGCTGTCCAGGTCCTTAGGATGGTTTTTCTGACTTCTTCCCACACAGGGCTCCAGGCTGGGCTCAGTCAGTAGGGACTAGTATCAAGGGTGGGTTTATGGACCCCACTCCAGGCACAAGTTTCCACCCCTGCTGCTTCACTCCTTCCTCCTTCAAGTTTCTGCTGCTCTCTCCTCACCAGTCAGGTGCCAACTGCCAGCTCCAACTGCCAACTCTCTGTCTTAGCTTCCCAACATTCTAAACCGCCTCCAACTGTCACAGGGTTCTGGAATGTTCTGGAAGGTGCTAGCAGGTTCCAGTGGATGCTGGTGATGTCACAGGTGGCCACCATTTTGTGCTCCAGGCCCTCAGACAGAAGTTTCAGGGGTAGGTAAAATGGCTCCCTGAATCTGTAGCAACACTAAAAAGTCTGGTGGTTCCCAAAAAGGAAAAATTCAAACAGGGTTTGAGGCAAAAGTGGGACAAAATAAATAATGATGAGGAGGGACCACCCAAAGGGCTGACAGGTCTAACACATACATAAACTATATAAGAATAAAATACATATATAAATAAACTTTATATAGTTTAAGATAACATATCAAGTCAAAAGTACCATAGGATAACATTGACACAAAGGAAAGCATTGAAAAAAGGAATCACTTTACTGACATATCCATGTCGTTTTTATAGTTCAAACTCCAGCCAATCAGGCGCAAGCACCCTCTAGAACCTTCTCCTCAGAGGCTCAGGCCCTCAGATTTTCTACCGCACGTCGTGTGTAGGGAGTCTCCCTGAGCTTTGCTCAGTTTTTTTTCCTCTGGTTTGGATTTTCTTCAACTTATCCTCATGTCTTCAAGTAAGAAGTCTCTTTTCCGTCCCTGTGCTTCTTGTGGGAAGTTAAGACTTTTTTCTGAGGACCCTCATGAAAAATGTATTTACTGCCTGTACCCCGACCATAAGGTGGGCAACTGTAAAATCTGTAGAACTGTTTCACAAAAGACTCTAAAGGACAGAGAGGGTCGCCTCCTTCTGTGGCTCCAAAAATTGAAGGACGCAGATAATCCTCTCTGATGTCGAAAGTGTGGCTTCTGCTCGCACCGGAGTCTCTTCCAAGCGTAGTAGTGTACAGGACTTGCCCTCTCCCTTTCTAAAAAAAGAGAAAGCTTCACCTTTTGGGAGTTTCTAAGGTGCCAGTACATTCTGCTACTAGGTCAATGCCCCCGAGATCTCACTCTCAGGCGTCTGTGACTCCTTCAGTGCATGTTTCTACTCAAAAACGTGCCAGACCGTCCGTCGACGAAATCTGCTGCTTCTTCAACCTCGTCGACGACGGTTTCCAGCAGATTCCCTATGTCGTCGACGACGGCTTCGCCGACGTTATCTCCGTCGACAGTGGTTTGTGTTTCATTAAAGGCTGTCTCGTCGACGATTCCTATATCCTCCTCGTCGACGACGAAGAAACTGGTTATCCCGTCGACGTCCAAATCCTCATCGATGATCAAAAAGAAGAAATCGTCGTCGTCGATGATTAAATCTTCGTCGACGGCAGCCTCGTCGTCGGCGGCGGCAGCTTCGTCTGCGGTGACTTCGTCGGTGGTGGCTTCGTCGGCGGTGGCTTCGCCGACGGTGGCTTCGTCGAGGGTGGCTTCGTCAACGTTGTTGTCAACTTTTGCATCTCTTCCACTGGTGCCGTTTTCTACGCCAACATCTGCACCTGTCGACGATTCCTTCCTTCAGCGTCGTCACGCTGTTTTGGACTCCATTGTGAGAAGTTGGCCTGATATATGATGTCACTAGTTCTAGTGTACACCCTGTATCAGTCCAAACAACCCTTATGGTGATTGGTTGTAAAGTCAACCTTATAGACCAGCTATCCTAGTGGTAGCATGGACAAGAGCAGTCTTAGGCTAAACTCTGTATGGCATGTGAAGCCAGCTGTTATACCATTTGCAACCCCTTGAATACCAAATGAAAGGACACCACAACAGATATATTATAAAAATAGAATGTATTTATTCTAGTCACAATACCCTCAGCACTCTTTATGAGATTCGAGGTAAGTACAACACAGTCTTATTTAAGCATACATAAGTCACACAGGTAAGTAATACAGTTAGGCCCTAGGGGCCACGCAAATCATATACTAAGTAAGTGGTATAAGAACCACTGTCACGAACACAGGTTAGGCCTAGGCCTAGGGAATCGCTGGGGCTACACTATCCTATCAGTTGCTAGGCAGTGGGAGGTCCACGGGATTCAGGTGCAGAGTGGAAACACTCACGCGTAATGCGTTAAAGTCGATAGAAATAGTAGTATTTAGAAATTAAGAGTTTTAGGACACTTCGGAAGGAACTAGGAGTTAGAGACTTGGAAACTAGACACTAGGATAGTCAATAGCCTTGTGAGCACCGGGGTACTCAAGTTACCTAGCCCCCGGGCTGCGGGTGCATAAGTGTGAACTTGCGTCGGGTTTCGTCGTCGACTCCTATGGATGCCTGAAGAAAAGATGCTGACAGGCAGTCAGTGAAGAGTGTCCGGTGGATTCCAAGGATGGAATCAAGAAGGAGGATACCTGCAAGCAGAGGGGACAGAGTCTAGGTCACCAGCCAGGAGCCGGGAAGGAACCAGGCGATGTCCTGAAGATGCAGGTGAAGAGGTGAAGCTTGTAGCAGCAGCCACGGGTACCAGGAGGCGTCAAGGACGACCAGAATCAGGAGGCGAGCTGTCCCACGAGGGCTCTTGCTGTCAGCGGCGTCGAGGTTGGACACAACAAGCCTTGGCAAGCGTAACCCACGCAGAATGAAGGATTCGCTTCTGTTGCAGACCAGGAAGGCCTGATGTGCTTCTCTTTCACAGGGAAGCAAGGGCCAGTCTGGAGGAGCCAAACCAGCGGTGGAAAGTCAAAGGTTCGTCGACGCAGAGGTCACTAGCCAACGGGCAAGCAACCGGACAGACGCGTCGAGCAGGAAAATGCAGAAAGGCCCCACGCAGAACTCGTGGAGTGTGGAGGGCTGATCTTCGGTGCAGATGGTGCTCGGGATTGGGGCTTCTCAATCCCCAGAGCACAACTTCGAGGATGCCTCAGAAGCTGCGCTGGAAGCAAGTAGGCAATTTTCCCAGGTAGCCGGTCCCACGTCTCTCGTCGCCTCCACGGATCTCAGCTTTGCTGTGGATGTGGATCAGGGTTAGAGAAGTCTGGAAGTCAAGGCGCTGGTCGCGCTCTGCAGTCGGTTCCTCGTAGAACGTTGAGCAAAGCAAACGGCGGGTCGCTTGATGGTGCCTGTTTGCACAGGTTGGCCACTCCTTGGCCACAAGGGAGATTCTTCAGTCTTCTTCCGTAGTCGAATGTCGAAGGTCCAGAGTTTCTGTTCAAGTTTGTTATCAGGATAATCCAAAGTCCTAGGGACTCAGCTCCCACTCTTATACTAATCTGGGGGGCTGGGTTACCTGCTAGGTCCCTCCTATGGGTGGGACCAGGGAGGGGGGTGGTTACACCCCCTTCCTTTTGTCCAGTTTCGCGCCAGGACTGGGGCTGGAGTGCCCCAGCACCGGTTTGAACTGGACTATGCATGGGACACCTTGTGTGCCCCAGGCAGTGTCTCGTTTCATTCATCCCTCCCTGCCCCAATACACTAAGGCCTGTCTAGGGTGGTGCTAGTACCTCCCAAGGCAGGAAACCTAGTGTCCAAGCCTACCTCGCTGGAAGGACTCCCAGCAGCAGGAGGTCAGACTTGTGTCTGTGGCAGCAGCATCCATTTTGTGATGCTGGGGCTCTGGTTAACTTTAACCGGGTAGTAGGTCTTCAACATGTCTTCTCCCTCTAGAAGGGAGGAATACTATCCTCATCGCCAGAAATGGTGTGGGGGTAGTATTCCTGTTAGACACCTTACACGAGATGTTTTGATAAAGCCAAACCATAGTTACCATAACCGCAAGGATTATAAGGCACTTTAAGAGTATATGGTAGGCGATTATAGAACAGCTATAAGGACATGGTTCCGAAAGCTGCAGACAGGCTCAGCTCATGCTAGAGCACCATCTCACATGTTACCAAGCACTCTGCCTTCAGGATTGTTAAGGCCTGCCATAGGAGGGTCTCATAGGTTACCCATGTGTTTATATATAAGGTAGGTATAGGAATACTACACCTAAGCAAGGGGTGATTACACGACCTTGCCCCAGCTGAGTGATCAGCCAGTTGTGTCATAATGGAAGGCCAGCCAGGGGTGGCATAATACATGCTGCAGCCCCTGGTAGGCCTAGGGTACACCTATGCCCTGGGTACCTAAGGTACACTGTACAGGGCCCTAAAAGGTGATCCTTACCAATTGGGTTATGTACCTAAAGTACATAGTGTGAATTTAGAGAGAGAACAACTAGGCTGTGGGTCTGATTAGCAGGTCCACAGCCACATCTAAGTCGAAAACCAGTGAAGCAAAAGCAAAAAGTGGGGGTGAACATAGAAAGCAGACCCTACTCTCCTACATCCATTACTATGCCACCGGCCACTCAGCCACCGCAACAGCTGTTTCCCTCTGGCAACGAGGATGACTCTGCTTTTGATGAGGACATTCATTCCACATTCCGGGCTGCTCGCACTCCATCAGAACTCTTCATTAAATGTCAGGATTTCGAGGATGAGGATAAGGAGGATAATTATTATCAAGAAGAGGAGCAGGATCCTCCTACACAGGTCCCAATGGCACAGCTTCCTTTGTCCCTCATCTCTAATCTCCAATTTATGTTGGAGGATTACAATTGCCGTTTTCCACCTTCTCACAGTTCTCCACGTGACGCTCCATCGAAATTTCCGACTCCTCCTCCAGTGCTGGCGGAGCCAACGCCATCCGCCCCTTCATTAGTACCCCCTGCAGAGGATGACGGTGACGTTCTTCAAGATACGGAAGATGGAGAGCTCCAGGGCGATGCCGACGACACAATGGCCGACTGGGATGATTATCAAATAAATTTGCCTTCTTCGCCTCCGAAGTCGCCAGTGAGCTCTCCACCTGTTGACATTACAGGTTTCCATCAGTTGATGGAAGGAGCGGCGCAGCGATTTCATCTCCCCATTTTCGTGAGAGAGGAGGATTGCTTTCTGTATGATTTCAAATCACAACCACAGAAACAAGTTCGGGCCGTGCCCATAATTGACTTTATTTGGAATGAAGGGATTAAACTGATAAACACCTAATTCAATCCCGGCAGTTCTTCCGCGGTTGAAGAAAAAGTATAAGGCCCCGGACTCTTCTCCTGCTTGCTTGGTATCCCAGCCTAAGCCGGATTCAGTCTTCACCCAGGCGGCACAACGTCGCTCGAAGAATCCCTTGTCTCCACTTTCCTCTCCACCTGACCGTGATGGCCGTCGACTGGACGCCATTGGGAAGAAGTTCTCTACCATGGCCTCCACAACAGTAAGGGCAGCAAATTCTTTGGCCATCTTGGGCCGTTACGATCACCAAATGTGGTCGGACATGGAGGCTTTCCTTAAGCGCATTCCAGAGCCCTCTAGAGCGGACGCTCTCAAGATTCTGCAAGAAGGTGAAAGAGCATCTTCAGAGATTATTGATTGCTCTGTAGATATCGCCTCAACTGGTTTTCGACAGCTCATCACAAACGAGTTCAGCACTATTCACAAAGTCAATAAAATGTACGAATAAATGTCCAAGACGTAGATGGTATTTTCTTTGAAAAATTCTTTTCTTTATTTCATTTTTTCATGTGCATGAAGAATCATAGCCAACGTGTTTCGTCTCCTGAACAGAGACTTCTTCAGGGCTATTGAAAAGACATATATAAAGTGCACTTTAATTCTAAGAAAATATTTAGTATACATACAAGGTGCAAAACAAGAACATTTATAAACAACACCAAAATAAAGTGACTAATTGCTAAATAATTGACATTTATATAAAAATGCACAATAATTGTTGATTGTTTTATAACGAAGGGCCTATATACTAGAGAAAAGAACATTTATACACCCTATTCAGATATCCATTTATTAATCCAAGTTTATCATCCCAAATTTATAGGTGATAATTAGTCTCATGCCTTCAGAGATCCATATGAATTGTTTCTTTGTATAGTTCAGACTGATAACTGAGAATTCCAATATTTCAACAACCTTCTTATATGGTGAACTTTATCTAAAAAAATAAATATATAACTAATAAAGCGACATCGATTGATGTCTATTCAACATATCTATCCACTCATGTATCATCACTTTTTAAAATCAGTATATATACAAGCATTATGTAATAAGAAACGCCAAATGAGTAATCATTATATGTCTGTAATTATCAGTGTCATGTCATTGAATATTCAAACAACAAGAGAACAAGAATTAATTGCTTATTAATACAGAAATTGTATACAGAAATTGTAAAAAGATACAGAAATTTCCAAATGAGAGCAAAGACTAAATGGACCAGATCAGAGTATTGTGTAGCCTTAAATGGCAAGCCAGCAATTGCATCATGCTATCTACAAGCCAACCTCTACTGCTTGTTTCACCCACAGATAGTTCAATATTAAAAGGAAAGTTACTATTTCTTAAAAGAACTCACCAAAGTAGCGTGGTGGCCCGTAATTGACGGTCTCATAGTTTTCAAGTAGTAAAACGAGCAACAGAACGTAGGTATATTTAAGTTCCCCGCTCTGCAAAGTGCATCACCTATTGGGAATTAAAAATCGACGATAATCTTAGGCGCAACAAGATGAAAAATAAACGAAACGGCCCTCTTTAGATGGTAAGATCAACGAATCAATAAGTGAAGTACATCAAACAAGTAAACAATATAATTCAATATTCTCAAAAGAATTTTAAAAACAAGTCTCAGCAGTCATAAAGACTTAAATAAACTGAAAATCTCAGGCTCAACAACCAACTGTGAATTACGGCGGCCATCTTTATAGATAATGTATGCATTGAATTAGGTGCGCGCGATATAATAATCGTAAACAATAATGTAAAAACGACATCCTATCTAAATGGAAATTTGAGTTTTTTTAGAAAAACATAAACCTGCTCTAACAATCTACAAGCAAGTTCAGTATATCACTCCCCACTTGTTAATGCAGAAGCCTCACCAGCATTTCTATATCGAGAAAACCCAGCTATTCCTTAAATGAACTCACCAGAAGGGCATGGTAGCCTGTGATTCTCAGTCTCATCAGTTTCAAATAATAAGCCGAGCACCTAAACATGAGCGTTTTTAAATCCCACGCTCTATGATATGCATCACCTGTTAGGCAATAGGAATGGACGACGACCTTAGACACAGCAGAATGAAGGTGGTTTTCGACAGCTAGCTGGAGCAGCTGTTTTAAGGAGGCAAGGCTGGCTTCGTTCCACTTCTTTTCGTCAAGAAGTCCAGGCAAAGATTCTCGATATGCCCTTTGATGGGGAGTCCTTGTTTGGACAGCATGTGGATGAGGCCCTCCAAACAATAAAGAAGGACACTGAGACGGCTCGTTCCCTTGGCACGCTACAGTTTAGAAGGCAGCCTTTTTGGGGTGCTCGCGGACGCAGCACCACCTCTTCCTTTCGTGGCAATTCCACTCAATACCGCTCTTACAGCCAAGGACACCAACGTTTTTCCTCCCAAAACCCACAGTATTACAGACAACAGACTAGTAAATCCTACAGAGGCAAGTCCAACTATAGGGGGAACTCCTCCAAAAAACAATGACTTTCTTTGTTTATATCCCCCTCCCCTCAGTGCCCCCCCGTCCCAAGTTGGAGTGCGAATCTCAAAATTCTTTTCAAATTGGTCATTGATCAGTTCAGACCGTTGGGTGTTGGACATTGTTTCAAAGGGCCATGCCCTAGAATTCGTCAAATTCCCTCGAAACACCCCTCCATCCGGTCCTCCTCCCGCTCATATCAAAGAGCTTTTCCATCAGATCAGCATTATGCTCAAGAAAGGGGCCATCAAAGTGGTTCCGAAATCTCAGAAAGGGCTAGGCTTCTATTCACGTTTTTTCCTCATATTAAAGAAATCTGGGGAGTGCCGCCCTATCCTCGACCTGAGGTCCCTCAACAAGTTTCTAAAAGACCAATCATTCCGCATGCTCACGCTGAGGGACATTCTTCAGTTCCTTTCTCAAGACGACTTCATGACGACAATCGATCTTCAGGATGCTTATTTCCACGTGCCAGTTTTACCACGCCACAGGAAATACCTACGCTTCCGTGTAGGCCACAGGGACTTTCAATTCAGAGTCCTGCCCTTCGGGTTTCGCTCAGCTCCTCGAGTCTTCACGAAAGTCCTTGCCCCGGTGGTGGCCCATTTGCGGTTGCCAGGCATTCAAATATTCCCATATTTGGACGATTGTCTCATCAAGTCTCAGTCCTACCACCAGGCATCCCTAGATACTCAGTATTGTCGGACTCTGTTCCACTCTCTAGGACTGTCAGTCAACATACAGAAATCTCAGCTCACGCCAGCTCTGCACAGAACGTTCCTAGGCGCTACCATCAATACCTCCATGGCCATGGCTTTCGTCTCCGCCGATCGGCAAACACGGATCCTGCAGCTCGCAGCTTCCATCAGGTCAAAGCGGTCCGTTTCAGTCCGCATATTGAAGTCCTTTCTGGGATGGCGTCCTCCTGCATTTCTTTGATCCCACATTGCAGACTGAAGAGTTGTCCCATTCAAGAAGAACTGGACAAACAATGGCGTCAGATCTCCGGTTCTTTCAGCGACCGGATCTTCGTAACCGCTCGCATGGCACAAGCTCTGCACTGGTGGACACAACCTCGCAACATCGCAGCTGGAACTTCTTTCCTGGCAAAAGCCCCGGAACTCGTTCTTACCACGGATGCCTCCCTGGAAGGGTGGGGCGGACACCTTCAAGATCTGTCCATCAAGGGCAAATGGACTCTGTCTCAACGTTCTTGGCACATCAACAGACTAGAACTGATGGCAATTTTCCTTGCACTCAAATCCTTCCGGCTCCAGCTTCAAGGGGAATCAGTGCTCATTCAAACAGACAACACCACCAGCATGCACTACCTAAACAAGCAGGGTGGGACAAAATCTCCACTGCTTTCCCAGCTGGCTCAGAAGATCTGGGATTGGGCCATACTCCATCAGATCACGCTCACTGCAGTCCACCTGCCTGGAATTTCCAACATTCTAGCAGACTCACTCAGTCGGTCAGCGTCATCGACCGACGAGTGGGAGTTGCATCAGCCGACTCTAGACTTTGTCTTCAGCCTTTGGGGTCACCCGAACCTGGATCTTGCAAGTTGGCTTCCCCACAGAGGGTCGCGCGGAAATGCCCTTTCGATGGACTGGTGCAAGATATTTGCCTACGCTTTTCCGCCAATCCCTCTGATTCCTCGAGTATTGTGGAAAATGCGGAGACAACAGTGCCACATTCTCCTGATTGCTCCACGGTGGCCTCGGCAGGCATGGTTCTCGGAGCTACTGCTCCTCTCTCAGTGCGAGCCCATCCTCCTTCGCCCTCTGCCGGACCTGCTAACAATGAACAACGGTCGGATCTGTCATCCGAATCCCAGTTCACTCAAATTGTCTGCCTGGAACCTGAGCACCTTGAATTTACTCAGTTGAACATTTCACCTGCCTGCAGGGATGTTCTTGCCAGGGCGCGGGCGCCTTCCACGGTGAAGACCTACAAACTAAAGTGGAAGCGCTTCTGTCACTGGTGCTCGTCTGTTCACATCCACTCACTGCACGCCTCCCCGACACAGATTCTGCCTTTCTTTTTGCAGTTGGCACAGTCAGGACTGTCTCACTCCGCCTTAAAAGTCTTTCTAGCTGCAATTTCTCGCCTTCGCCAGGACGGCTCTTCCTCTCTCTATTCATCTAGAGTAATTCAGCAATTCTTTAAAGGATTGTTCCGGATGTTTCCACCCATTCGGCGTCCTCCGCCCACGTGGCGTCTTAACATCGTATTAGCGCAGCTTATGAAGGCGCTCTTTAAGCCAATCCATTCAGCGGATTTCAAATTTTTAACCTGGAAGGTCGCCCTCCTGCTTGCACTGACTTCCTCTTGCCGAGTAAGTGACATTCACGCCTTCACAATCCAGCCTCCTATTCTTCAATTTAAATCGGACTGTGTAATCCTTCGCACTAACCCAGCTTTCATGCCAAAGGTGCCGTCCGATTTTCATCTTAATGAACCCGTAATTTAAAAAAAAAAAAATTACTCATCCGCAATCTCCAGCTGTACAGAGTCTACACTCTTTGGACTTAAAGAGGTGTCTCAAGTTTTATATCAGCAGAACGGCACCCTTTCGCCAGTCTGATCAACTGTTCATTGCCTACGGGCGAACCTGTAAGGGACATTCTGTTACCAAACCAACAATTGCACGTTGGATTTCTTCAGCGATATCTTTCTGCCATCAGAAGGCTGGCAAGCCTCTTTCTTCTGGAGTGAGGGCTCATTCTACAAGGGCAATGTCCTCCTCCACTGCTTTATTCGCTGGTGTGCCCATTCATCAGATCTGCCGGGAAGCTACGTGGTCCAGCAGGCACACTTTCACGAGGCACTACTGCCTGGATGCAATCAATGAAGCTGATACGGCAGTGGGCCAAGCAGTTCTTCGCAATCTCTTCAAATAAGGTGAGTCTCTGTTACTTCCCTCCTCCTTGGGTTATCAGCTGTGTGTTTTTATCATACAATGTCATTGTATTTCATGCAATGTTTGATACAGCCTCTTCCGGCTGCAGAGTACTGCTCACTATTCTATTCAAGCATGTGAATCTATGAAAGACACTCCAATACTGGAGAAGAACAAATGTTACTTACCTGTAAACTGTGGTTCTCCAGTATTGGTGTCTTTCATAGATTCACATGCGACCCACCCTCCTCCCCTCAGAGGCTCTCTTCTCCTCATTAGACTTTTTTTTTGTCACTCTTGTGCTACGAAAATCTGAGGGCCTGAGCCTCTGAGGAGAAGGTTCTAGAGGGTGCTTGCGCCTGATTGGCTGGAGTTTGGACTCTAAAAACGACATGAATATGTCAGTAAAGCGATTCCTTTTTTCAATGCTTTCCTATGTGTCAATGTTATCCTATGGTACTTTTGACTTGATATGTTATCTTAAACTATATAAAGTTTATTTATATATGTATTTTATTCTTATATAGTTTATGTATGTATCTATATACATGAGACTTATTGCTTTTTATGTACCGTGGGACTCCCACTTCGACGACGGGGAATATTCAAGCATGTGAATCTATGAAAGACACCAATACTGGAGAACCACAGTTTACAGGTAAGTAACATTTGTTCTTCATAATTGTGCCCCTAATTTGGTCTGGCGTTGACTGTGATCTTTTGTGTTTATTAAAATTCTGTCTCTCTCTGTATCGGCTGGCTTCACTGTGAGTGACAGCATTCTGCTCTTTCACAAGGAGCATATCTGCAAACAAAGTAGTTTTGTTCAGTACCAATAACTACTGTGGCAGTGTGTGCCTTTTGAGACCCAATTTTTATTTTTTGCTTTTGCCAATGTTTGTTATAATGTTGAGGACCCAGCAGCTCCCACACCATTAAGGTTTTAAAAAAACAATGCCAAATCAAGTCACACATTGACAAAACTGAAAAGCTGGCCACCAATTTCAGACCTACTGGCTTTACCAATGCTTGTTTGTTTGTTTCCCATAATCTTATTGAAACTGGTTGCACTGATTTTCCATTATGAATATTTTTTTAGAAATGCTAGCATGCATCAACACGTTACTCAATGATGCTGCAAAGAAATGGTACCTGAAATTACCAAAATGTTTTTTTCCTGATTTCATTTTTTTCATGAACTTTTTATTTTGAAAGCAAAGAATCCTTAATCTTGCTTTCAAGCTTCTGCAACTATTTGCATCAAATCAGAGAGCGTTCTGGGAGCATTACAAATAGCCTTATATTACTAAACCTTTGAAAACGTGTGTACACATTTTTATACTGGAACCACTGCCAGCAGTGCAGTCGGAGCTTACAAACATTTACTTAGAGCGCTCACCCTAATAATAAAGGCTTTCAATTAATGAACCATAAATACAATTTTGGACAGCATTAACATATGGGCAAAAATGTTACATTAACTGCAGACAGTGCCCTACCCTGATCCATAATGGTGTACTGCAAACAGGCAGCCAAAGGCTTTGTGCTGCAGGGGGTTGGGCCTACTTGTCCCAAGGACAAAATACACATGAAAACTTGTTGCCCTTGACCCCAAACAATATGCCCTGGGCGTCGGGCTATAGGAATTCCAGATCCCTGCATATAAAAACATCCGACCACCATTTTGTAGTCAGTTGTACTTAGTATATCTACACTAAATACATGCTTCGTTTCCAGCTGCTCATCACAACCCACATAACTAGGCACACAGTGCCATCTAGCAGCTTCAGAAGGTATAACTATTTCGACAACACTCAAAAGCATCGACACTATATAAATATTATTTTCCAGATTTTGAAAATCAATCAACCTGTGCCTTACATATTATACTATTACTGCAATGTAAGTAGCATATTTTAATGACATTTAAAAAACGTTTTAACAATAAATCTCCAATCTAATTTAAAATCAGAAAGAAAAAAAAACTAATATACATTTTGTACCTAGCTATGAGCATGTGTTGGACAGGTATTTGGGACTCAGTATTACTATTCCTACTCCACCAGTAACCTATGGCAGGGCAGGTGCTGGACCGTGTCTTATGGGTTCAAATTAATATTCCAACTCCACCAGGTACTTACCTCAGGCCAAGTGATACTCAGTGACATGGGTTCCCAATTAATATTCTAACTCCTCCATGTACTTACCTCAGGGCAGGTGCTGGTCAGAAACTTGGGGGTTCAAATTAATATCCCAACTCCGCCAATTACTTGACCCTGCCTCCAGGCAGGTCGCTGCGCAGCTCCACCTGACTGCGCCCGTGCTCCCAGCTCTGCTGCTGCCAGGTTCGTAGTCTGCCGTAGGTCCTGCTTGTTTCTCATTTTTATTATTGTACTGTGATTGTCCTGATAATGTGCTGTATTTGTTGCTGATCTGTCCTGTTGGTTTTTGCTTTCCCCTGTACCTGTTGTGCCCCCCTTTTGCCTTCTGTTCGCCGCGCCGTTTTCCCCATTCCCGATCCCCTCCCCTGCGGCCCCGCCCCCCTCGTAGTCCATTCACCTCCCGCCTCCCAGCTGCTCCTCCCTCCCACCTCCCCTTATATAGTGGCTGCTGCACGGCAGTGAGAGCGACCCTGCCTCCAGGCAGGTCGCTCCCCACGCCGCGCAGCTCCACCTGACTGCGCCATGCTCCCAGCTCTGCTGCTGCCGGGTTCGTAGCCCGCCGTAGGTCCTGCTCGTTTCTCATTTTTATTATTGTACCGTGATTGTCCAGATATTGCGCTGTGTTTGTTGCTGATCTGTCCAGTTGGTTTTTGCTTTCCCCTGTACCTGTTGTGCCCCCCTTTTTGCCTTCTGTTCCCCACGCCGTTTTCCCCATTCCTGATCCCTGCCGCTGCGTCCCCTGCGGCCCCGCCCCCCTCGTGGTCCATTCACCTCCCGCCTCCCAGCTGCTCCTCCCTCCCACCTCCCCTTATATGGCGGCCGCTGCACGGCAGTGAGAGCGACCCTTGGCCCTGCCTCCAGGCCGGTCGCTCCCCACGCCGCGCAGCTCCACCTGACTGCGCCCGTGCTCCCAGCTCTGCTGCTGCCGGGTTCGTAGCCCGCCATAGGTCCTGCTCGTTTCTCATTTTTATTATTGTACTGTGATTGTCCTGATATTGTGCTGTGTTTGTTGCTGATCTGTCCTGTTAGTTTTCGCTTCCCCCTGTACCTGTTGTGCCCCCACGCCGCGCAGCTCCACCTGACTGCGCCTAAGGCAAGTCCGTCTGTGCCCGCCGCGCCAGGACCCCTGGCCCCTGCGAACGCCACGACGCCCGCCTCTGCTACGACTCCAGCACCCTCCACGTATTCAACGCCGGACGATCACGCACCTGCTGCCTGGCCACCCTCGAAACGCACCCAAGGACCCTTCTCTTGCCGGAACTGCAGCTTCACCAGCATCCGGCCCGCCAAACCAACCTACCAAAGAACCCAACTACCTCAGATGCATCCTCCTCAACACCCGCTCCGCACGCAAACACGGCGTGGAACTCTGTGACCTACTGGACTCCAACACCCCGGATGTCGCCTTCCTGACGGAGACCTGGTTGAACCCCTCCTCGGCACCCGACATCGCTGGACCCCTTCTTCTCAGCAAGCTCCCACGTCTTCTTCAACCGCACCACCGAACTCCACTGGACCGACCACCGCTGCATCCACTTCACCTTCCGGAAACCTACCACACACCACCGCACCCAGCAGATGCCTCGCCACCGCTTGAGCAAAGTCACAGAGAACCAGCTAACCACCGCCCTCGCCCAGAGCCCACCCGCCGACCCGACCGACGCCGCAGCCCGTAGCCTCAGACAGTGGATCGACGACTGCGCCAACACCCTCGCCCCGCTCAAGAAGCCCTCCGACACCCACACCAGCAAGAGAGCCAGCTGGTTCACCGAAGACCTCCAGGCCTCCAAGCGAGCCTGCCGAAAACTCTGAAAAAACTGGACCCGTGAAAGAACACCGGAAAGCTACACAGCCCACAACAACGGCATCCGCAGACACCATCAGATCCGCCAAAAGGACCTCCTTCAAAGTCCCCCTAGACGACAACGCATGCAACAGCAAAGAGCTCTTCAACATCGTGAAGGAACTCTCCAACCCCAGCTCCAACACCAACGACATCGCACGGTCACAAGACCTGTGCGACTCGCTAGCCACCTTCCATCGCAAGATCGCAGACATCCACCACAGCTTCGATGCCGGCACCACCCCGGCAACCGATGAGACCCCCGCTCCCACGACCACCACCCGCACCAACCGCCTGCTCGCCTGGACCAACATCAACGACGACTACACCATCAAGATCATGAACACCATCCACTCCGGATCTGCGGAGGACCCCTGCCCACACCACATCTTCAACAAAGCCAGCAACACCATCGCACCCCATATCCGGAAAACCATCAGTATCTCCTTCGAGACAGCGACCTTCCCGGAGAGCTGGAAGCACGCAGAGATCAACGCCCTACTCAAGAAACCCAAGGCGGACCTCAAGAACTTCCGACCCATCTCCCTGCTCCCGTTCCAGGCGAAGGTCATCAAAAAGGCCGTCAACAAACAACTGACCAGCTTCCTCGAGGAAAACAGCATCCTGGACCCGTCCCAGTCCGGGTTCCGCAGCAACCACAGCACCGAAACTGCCCTCATCGCCGCCACAGATGACATCAGGACCCTGCTTGACATCGGAGAAACAGCGGACTTAATCCTCCTGGACCTGTCAGCCGCCTTCGACACGGTCTTGTTGCAGGGATTCTGCTCATGCACAGAACTATGCGCAGGAAACCAGGACCTCAGTGAATTGTGGTGTACCAAACAACTCACCTCAGAACCCAGAACCCCTATCCGACCAGCATCAGTGTCCCATTCGTTATCCGTATTCTATCGGAGGTCCCAATGTATAGACAACCCAGAACAAGCGACTTAGAGTACTCTCAGGAATGGTGGGAATCAGAAATACCTGTTCGTTATTATTCTCATATCAGTCCACAACAAGAGTAATCAGAGACACTGTAAAGTTTAAAACGTTTATTTTATAAACTACGTGTCCTAAGATGCAGTACTTTGGCTAACATAAGCAGATAAATGATTAAAATTAAAACCATCAGCATTGTTACAATACCATAAAAAATGAAAGGAGAAATCATAGTATAAATGACAGTGGAATACAGCCACCTTCCTTTCGCTAGTAAACTAATATTATTAGACCAATAGAAGGTCTCTAGGCTTGAATGGGGAACCCCATTCCGTAAAGATCAGCTTAGTTGAATCACATCACAGGATCAGCTTTGCTCGGCTCCTGGGAAAGCTCTTCTCCAGAATGTGTGTGTAAAGCATGCAGACTGCAATATTAAAAGCTCTCGACTCTCAGGTATTTGCAGCTGTGTATGTGTTATGGCTAAATAGTGGGCCGATCAACCTGAATTCAAAAACATGCATTGTCTGGCGACCCAGACTGTTTCTTTACACAATGTTCAGACCAAGGTCGCAGCGCACGTCTAGGGATGTGAACAACAGACAGTTCTCATGTGAAGAAAAGGCAAGCAAGCAGTTTTCAAATAATAACATGTATCTGCATTGTCGTGTGCAAAAGCAGAAAAAGTGGTAAGATGGCTTTCTAATATCTAACTAGCTTATGCTAACATAGCAATGTATGATTCTAAATCCCCGCCTTCACTACAGTCTGCCACCGCACACTACGAACACGCCTCCACGACGCCAGAATCCAAGAGAAGGCCCTGGACTGGACCACCTCCTTCCTCTCCGGCAGAACACAGAGCGTCCGCCTCTCCCCCCTTCCGCTCCGAAGCCAACGAGATCATCTGCGGCTCATCCCTCAGCCCGACGCTGTTCAACGTCTACATGGCACCGATCGCCCACGTCACACGACGGCACGACCTCAACATCATCTCCTGTGCCGACGACACCCAGCTGATCCTCTCCCTCACCAAAGACCCCCACACTGCCAAAACCAACCTCCATGAAGGAAAGAAGGCCGTCGCCGACTGGATGAGAAACAGCCGACTGAAGGCTAACTCGGACAAGACGGAGGTCCTCCTCCTCTGGTCTACCCCCTCGGCCTGGGACGACTCCTGGTGGCCGACTGCACTAGGAGCACCCCCTATACCCACCGACCACGCACGCAACCTAGGGGTCATCCTCAACTCCACCCTTTCCATGACGAAGCAGGTCAACACTGTCTCCTCCTCCTACTTCAACACCCTCCGCATACTTCGCAGGATCTACAAGTGGATCCCCACCGGAACAAGAAGGACGGTCCCCAGGCCCTCGTCAGCAGTAGACTGGACTACGGAAACGAACTCTACGCAGGAGCCCCGTCCAAGCTCCTGAAACGGCTCCAACGCATCCAGAACGCCTCCGCACGCCTGCTCCTCGACATCCCTTGCCGCAGCCACATCACACCCCACTTGAGAGACCTGCACTGGCCCCCCATCAACAAGAGGATAACCTTCAAACTCCTCACCCACAAGGCACTCCACAACACCGGACCAGCGTACCTCAACAGCTGACTCAGCCTCTACACCGCCAGGTCCGCAGACCGCGCCCTTGCCACCGCCTCCCGCATCCGAAGAGTGACCGCCGGCGGCCGATCATTCTCCCACCTCGCCGCCAAGACATGGAACAGTGGTTTGGGTGTCCAAATCAATATTCCAACTCCACCAAGTACTTATCTCAGGGCAGGTGATACTCAGTGACTTTGAGGTCAAAATTAATATTCCAACTCCACCAGGTACTTAAGCTCAGGGCAGGTGCTGGTAAGTGACTTGGGGGTCCAAATTAATATTCCAACTCCACCAGGCACTTATCTCAGGGCAGGTGATACTCAGTGACTTCAGGGTCAAAATTAATAATCCAACTCCACCGAGTACTTACCTCAAGGCAGATGCTGGTAAGTGACTCGAGGGTCCAAATTAATATTCCAACTCTGCCAGATACTTACCTCAGTAGAGGGTTGGGAGGTCCATGAAAAAGACATCCTATTCTACCAGGTACTTATTTCCAGGCAATTAATGTGTTTAAAAAACCAAAAGAAAATCTGAAGTAAGTTTCATTTTTGTTTTCAGTCTTTCAAATTTTAAACCAATTGAATAACTTGATTCCCTGTCAAAGACCCTGAAGACGTCCCCTGGCAAGCTAATACTCTAGAAAGTAAGTACTAAAAAGTCTACTAATATTAATATTAGGGCTAAAAAGCTGAACAGTGACTACAAGATCAAAATTACTATTCCAACTCCGCCAGGGCAGGTGATGCTCAGTCAGTGACTTGGGGTTCCAAAGTAATATTCCAACGCCGCCAGGTTCTTACCTCAGAGCAGGAGCTGGTCAGTGACTTGGGGGTCTAAATTAATATGTTCGAGGCATATGAGCTGCAGAGTCACACACTGAGGATAAGATCGCCATCTGGTGTTGGGCTCGGATGATTGCAGGTTGTTGTTGTCTTCGGAGAAGTCTTTGGTCACGAGGTTGGTGACTCCTCCCCTGGACAACAGTGCGCATGGGCATCCACTCCATCGGCAGATTGTTTTTTTCCGCCATTGGGTTCGGATGAACTTTTTTCCGCTCCAGCAGAAAACTTCCAGCAATCAATTTAACTCTTTAATCTTCATTTCATCGACGTCGACATCAACTCGGACCGGTTCCGGAAGCGGCTGATGGACAGGACACCCTTCAAAAAATGCCCCCAGTGTGGAGCGAAGTTCCCCCACAGTGACCACCACGAGGTTTGCAACCTCTGCCTGTCGCCGGAACACAACGAGTCCACCTGTCCAGCTTGTTCCGCTTTCCGTTCGAAGAAGACCCTCCGGGACCGAAGAGCTCGACGCCATATTATGGCCAAACCAGCTCCAGAACCGGAGGACATCTTTGCTCAAGATGTTCCCGAAGACGACACCGAAGATCTCGAGATCGTGTCCGAAGCCGACGATTCCGATGACCTCATCACTCCAGGGCAGCGTGTGAGTACCACCCCCCCTGCCCCTGCCCCATCCAAAAAAGCATTGGTCAAGACTCCGCCAGTTGGGCCCAGTCGCGACCGGAAATCCTCTTCAGAAGCCCCGCCCTCGGGCCCGGCTCCGAAGACAACTAAGCCTGTGGGTGGCTCGGGCTCGAGCAAACCTCACCTAATTGTGCCTTTAACACCCTCGGCACCCAAACACCCATTGTCGGCACCGAAACAGGCTCCAAGACCGAAATCTCCTTCGGCACAGAAACGTTCCTCGGCACCGAAGTCTCCACCGGCACCGAAACGTTCTTCAACATCGATGCCTGAAAGTCCATCGGCACCGAAACCTCAGTCGGCACCGAAACCTCAGTCGGCACCGAAACCTCAGTCGGCACCGAAACATCAGTCGGCACCGAAAAATCAGTCGACACCGAAAAATCAGTCGACACCGAAAAAATCATCGGAGCCGAAAACTGCGTCCCCGCCGAAACAAGCTCATAAAGACCCGAAGCGGACGTCACAGACACCACCTTCGGAGCCAGATGATCTTTTTCGACCAGATCCTACTCAGAAGCGGATCTATATCAATCCTAAAACGGGACATGTGACTGCCATCCCATATAAAAAGCGGAAGCTGGACACTACACCTCCCCCAGCTCCCATACGGAAAAAGGACTGTGCTACTTCACCACTTCGTCCTTCCTCTCCTGTTTTACCTCCTAACCCGTCCCCCCCTCCTCCTCCTGATTCTCCTTTACCTTTACCTTTACCATCTCCCTATCATTCACCTCCTCCACAGGATGACAATGATGACTTAGGGGGAGGGGCGGACCCTGATTTATTTGATGATCCTGTTGACCCAAACGACCCTTTTACGTTCCCAGACCCAGCACCCATGGATGACTGGTCTTATCCTATACCTGACATGCCTGACCCCACTACCTACCCTTCCAAGCCCTCCCCTCCTGATGACCACCTAGGGTACGGCCAACTTATAAATAGGGCAGCAACATTCCACGGCGTTACTATGCACACAGACGCCATTGAAGAGGACTTCCTCCTTGATACCTTTGAGCAGTCACAAAAGACTGTTCACATACTGCCCATGATCAAAGGGGTCATAAAGCATGCTACTGAAGTCTTTAAAGACCCTGTTCGAGCTAGGGTTCTCAACCCACGCATCGAAAAAAAGTACCGACCAGCCCCGCAAGACCCTGCATACATTAAGGCCCAGCTCCCTTTAGACTCCCTAGTCGTATCAAATGCCAGGAAGCGCGCTAACTCACAGACAACTGGAGAAACGCCTCCCCCAGACAAGGAGTCTAAGCTTTTAGAAGCCTCGGGCAAACGGGTCGCCGCGCAGGCGGCTAACCATTGGCGTATTGCGAATACCCAGGCCCTGTTAGCCAGGTATGATAGAGCGCATTATGACCAACTTGAGGACCTTATGCAACATCTGCCTGAACCTTTTAAGTCCCAGGCCTCTGACCTCATCCAAGAAGGCAAATTAATATCTAATGCCTCCATTAAATGCGCCTTAGATGCAGCAGACACTGCTTCTAGAGCGGTCAATACTGGCGTCTTACTCAGACGACATGCCTGGCTCCGTATTTCCGGTTTTAAACCGGAGGTTCAAACCGCAATTCTAGCTCAACCTTTCAACCAAGAGCAGCTATTTGGCCCTGCAGTGGATACTGCATTAGAAAAAATGAAAAAGGATAATGAAACTGCCAAGTCTATGGGAGCACTGCAGTCTCATCAAAACCGGGGTTCCTTTCGTCGCTCCTTTTATAGAGGAGGCTCCAAAAACACATCAACTGAGACCACGTCCACCTTTAAAAATTCTGGACAAACATCCCCTAACAGAGGTTACTTCCGGGGAGGTTATAGGGGAAACAATAACAAAGGTCGAGGACGGGGCAACAACACCCGCACCTCACCAGCCACCAAACAGTGACTTGCCACCACTCCCCCCAGACCATTCCACTCCGGTCGGGGGGCGACTCCAACAATTCCTGCCTGTCTGGACTTCCATCACCACAGACAGGTGGGTAAGACAAATTATCCAGTCTGGCTACTGCCTCGAACTCATACAATCCCCCCCAAACATACCGCCCAAACAACGTCCAATGTCCTCGCATCATCTCTCTCTCCTCAAACAAGAAGTTCAATCCCTGTTACAAAAACATGCGATAGAACCAGTCCCCCTTCAACATCAGGGAAAAGGGGTATATTCTCTATACTTCCTCATTCCCAAAAAGGACAAAACACTAAGGCCCATACTGGATCTCAGACTACTAAACCAGTATATACATTCGGATCATTTTCACATGACCACTCTCCAACAAGTCCTCCCACTTTTACAACAGGGAGACTTCCTCGCCACATTGGACCTCAAGGACGCATACTTTCACATCCCTATGCATCCCGCTTACAGAAAATATCTACGATTTGTGGTAGATGGGCAACACTATCAATTTACAGTTCTCCCATTCGGAGTAACAACAGCACCCAGAGTGTTCACCAAGTGCCTAGCAGTCGTGGCAGCGCATCTCAGAAGACAACAGATCCATGTCTTCCCCTATCTGGACGATTGGCTCATAAAAGCCAATACATACCAAAAATGCGTTCTCCACACTCATCGCACGATTCAAACTCTCCACGATTTGGGATTCACTATCAACTACCCCAAATCCCACCTACAACCTTCCCACTTACATCAGTATCTAGGAGCAACCATAGATACATCCAAAGCCATTGCCTATCCCAGCACAGCCAGGATAGCCAGTATACAAAATCTCATCTCTCAATTTCAAACTCATCCATCTCTTCCAGCAAGAGTGTTCATGCAGCTCCTAGGCATGATGGCGTCGTGCATCTCCATAGTCCCACACGCACGACTTCAAATGCGTCCCTTACAAGAATGCTTAGCACAACAGTGGAACCAAGCTCACGGACAACTTACCGATCTGGTGTTGGTGGACAGTCGCTCACTTCGATCACTGAAATGGTGGAACACCATCAACCTGTCCAAAGGGAGACCGTTCTTAGAGCCTCTTCCACAAGTTGTGCTAACTACAGACGCATCTCTCACGGGGTGGGGAGCCCACCTCCTTCACCATACCACTCAGGGCAGATGGACCAGTCAACAAAAACTGCTCCACATCAACCACCTGGAACTCTTAGCAGTGTTCCTAGCACTAAAATCCTTTCAAATTCACCTAAAGAACAAAACTGTCCTCATACGCACAGACAACATGACGACAATGTATTATATACAGAAACAGGGAGGGACACACTCTCTCCAACTGTCCCAACTGGCACAGCAAATCTGGAGATGGGCAATTCCCCAAAACATCTACCTGTTAGCAGAACATCTCCCAGGGATCCACAACCAAGTGGCCGACCTCCTAAGTCGCCACACACAACAGATCCACGAATGGGAACTACACCCCAAGGTTCTACTCCCCTTCTTCCAAAAGTGGGGACAACCAGACATAGACCTGTTCGCCACTCCCGAAAACACAAAATGCCCAACCTTCGCCGCCAGGTTTCCACACCCACAGTCGAAGGGCAATGCCCTATGGATGAACTGGTCAGGCAGATTTGCGTACGCCTTTCCGCCTCTCCCACTAGTTCCATTTGTGGTACGCAAACTGAAACAACAGTCACTAACACTAATACTAGTGGCTCCCACTTGGGCACGTCAACCGTGGTTCACCACACTTCTGGAACTATCTTTAGTTCCACATCAAAAGCTACACCTCTCCCCGGATCTGTTAACCCAGAACCATGGAGAAATCAGACACCCAGATCCTCAAACACTGAACCTAGCGATCTGGCTCCTGAGGTCTTAGAGTTCGGTTACCTCAATCTCCCTCCAGACTGTATGAATATCATAAAAGAAGCCAGACGCCCTACTACTAGAGCGTGTTATGCCGCTAAATGGAAACGATTTGCCATCTACTGCGCTAATAATGACATACATCCATTGGATGCTTCCATCCAAAACATCATTTGCTATCTACTACACTTGCAAAGATGCAATCTAGCGTATTCCTCTATACGATTACACCTAGCAGCCTTGGCAGCCTACTTGCAAAATAGGCAACACCTGTCCCTTTTTAAGGTACCAGCCATCAAAGCGTTTATGGAAGGTCTCAAAAGGATTCTTCCCCCAAGATTGCCACCTGCCCCAGTGTGGAATCTCAATGTGGTTCTAACAAGACTCATGGGCCCCCCATTTGAACCTATGCACAAATGTGAATTGCAATTCCTAACATGGAAGGTAGCCTTCCTTATCGCAATCACTTCCCTGCGCAGAGTAAGTGAAATACAAGCCCTTACACTTGAAGAACCTTTCTTACAACTACACCGTAACAAAGTGGTTCTTAGGACAAACCCTAAATTTCTTCCAAAAGTGATTTCCCCTTTCCACCTTAACCAATCAGTAGAACTACCGGTCTTTTTCCCAAATCCAGACTCGGTAGCTGAAAGGGCCCTACATACCTTAGATGTTAAAAGAGCATTGCTTTATTACATCGACAGAACAAAACCTTTTCGAAAGACAAAACAACTCTTTGTTGCTTTCGCGCCACCACACAAAGGCAACCCGATCTCCAAATCAGGAATAGCCAGGTGGATAGTTAAATGCATCCAAATATGCTACCTCAAGGCTAAACGTACACTCACAGTTCCCCCTAGGGCGCACTCCACGCGTAAAATAGGGGCTTCTATGGCCTTCTTAGGCAATATTCCCTTAGAAGACATTTGCAAGGCAGCCACATGGTCTACCACGCATACCTTCACTAAACACTATTGTGTTGACGTGCAGGCCAAACAACAGGCCTCCGTGGGCCAGGCTGTCCTAAAAACTTTATTTCAAACTGCTGCAACGGATACAGGCGACCACCGCTAAGGGGAGCACTGCTGTATAATCTATCCTCAGTGTGTGATCTGCAGCTCATATGCCTCGAACGGAATATGCTACTTACCAGTATGCATCTGTTCTTGGCATGTAGAGCTGCAGAGTCACACACGCCCGCCCGCCTCCCCGGGACCTGTATCTGTTCCAGCATCCGTCTTACTTAGACATTACACATGGACATCCTTTCTTTCTTTTCTATATACTCCATCTTTTCCCATCATGGCGAAAAACAATCTGCCGATGGAGTGGATGCCCATGCGCACTGTTGTCCAGGGGAGGAGTCACCAACCTCGTGACCAAAGACTTCTCCGAAGACAACAACAACCTGCAATCATCCGAGCCCAACACCAGATGGCGATCTTATCCTCAGTGTGTGACTCTGCAGCTCTACATGCCAAGAACAGATGCATACTGGTAAGTAGCATATTCCTCCTACTCTGCCAGGTACTTACCAAAGTGAGTAGGTGAGAGGGCCATAAAATAAAAATCCTATTCTTCCAGGTAATTATTTCTAGGTAATTAATATGTTTAAAAAAACAAAAGAAAATCTGAAGTAATTTTCATTTTTGTTTTCATTATTTCAGATTTCAAACCAATAGAATAACTTGATTCCCTGCCAAAAAGCCTGAAGAAGTCCCTTGTCAAGCTACTACTCTACAAAGTAAGTCCTAAAAAGTCTAGTAATATTAATATTAGGGCTAAAAAGCTGAACGGTAACTACAAGATTAAAATTACTCTCCCAACTCCACCTGGTACTTACCTCGGGGCAGGTGATGCTCAATGACTTCGGGTTCAAAATGAATATTCCAACTCTGCCGGGTATTTACCTCAGAACAGGTGCTGGACAGTGATGGGTGTCCAAATTAATATTCCAACTCTGCCAGGTACTTACCTCAGGGCAGGTGCTGGTCAGTGGCTTGGGGTCGCAAATTAATATTCCAACGCCACCAGGTACTTACCTTATGGCAAGTGCTGGTAAGTGACTTGGGGGTCCAAATTAATTTTCCAAATCTGCTACGTACTTACTTCAGGGCAGGTGCTGGTCAGTGACTTCGGGTCCAAATGAATACACCAACTCGACCAAGTACTTACCTTAGGACAGATGCTGGTAACTGACTTGGTACAAATTAATATTTCAACTCCTCCAGGTTACTTACCTCAGGGCAGGTGCTGGTCAGTGACTTTGGGGTCAAAATAATTTTCCAACTTCACCAGGTACTTTCTTCAGGACAGGTGCTGGTCGGTGGCTTGGGGGTCCATATTAAAATTACAACTCCACCTGGTACTTACCTCAGGGCAGGCGCTGGTCAGTGACTTTGGGGTCTAATTTAATATTCCATCTCCGCCGGGTACTTACCTCATGGCAGGTGCTGGTCAGTGACTTGGGGGTCCAAATTAATTTTCCAACTCCACCGGGTACTTACCTCAGGGCAGGTGCTGGTAAGTGACTTGGTGGACCACATTAATATTCCAACTCCACCAGGTACCTATCTCAGGGCCAGGACCCGACTGGGAACACAAACCGGGCCTAGCTATTGAGTCGGACCAGCCGCAGAGGAGGGGAGAGGTTGTGCATGCAAAACACGCAGCTGCTTTTGTTTCAGGTGGCCCCAGTAACAAAAACAGACCCCAGGAGTCTGGAACCGGCCCCCCACCCTGGCGACCCACCAGGGAAACGCCCGGTGCCCACTATGGCCAGTCCAGCCCTGCTCAGGGCATGTGATGCTCAGTGACTTGGGGATCCAAATTAATATTCCAACTCACCAGGTACTTACTTCAGGACAGGTGCTGGTCAGTGACATGGGGGTCCAATTTAATATTCCAACTCCACCAGTTACTTACCTCAGGGCATGCGCTGGTTAGTTACTTGGAGGGTCCAAATTAATATTCCAACTCCACCAGGTACTTACCTCAGGACAGGTGGTGGTAAGTGACTTCGTAGTCCAAATTAATATTTCAACTCCGCCAGGTACTTACCTTAGATCAGGTGCAGGTCAGTGATTTCGGGGTTAAAATTAATATTCCAGCTCCGCCGGGAACTTACATCGGAACAGGCGCTAGTCAGTGACTTGGAGGTCCAATTTAATATTCCAACTCTGCCGGGTACTTACCTCAGGGCAGGTGCTGGTCAGTGACTTTGGGGTCCAAATTAATATTCCAACTACACCAGGTACTTACCTCAGGACCAGGCCCGGACTAGGAAAACAAACCGGCCCTGGCAATTAAGTCGGGCCGGCCTCAGGGGAGTGAGGAGGGTTGATGTTGTGCACGCAAAACACTCAGCTGCTTTTGTTTCAGGTGGCCGATATAAAACCAGCCCCAGTAACTAAACGGACCCCAGGGTTCCAAAACTGGCCCCGCCCTGGTGGCCCGTCGGGTAAACGCCCGGTGCCCGCTATGGCCAGTCCTGCCCTGCTCATGGCAGGTGATGCTCAGTGACTTCGGGGTCAAAATTAATATTTCAACTCCACAAGGTACTTAGCTCAGGCTAGGTGCTAGTCAGTGACTTGGGGGTCCAATATAATATTCCAACTCCGCCGGGTACTAACCTCAGGACAGGTGCTGGTCAGTGACTGGGGGTCCAATATAATAGTTCAACTCCACCGAGTACTTATCTCAGGGCAGATGTTGGTAAGTGACTTGGTGTCCAAATTAATATTCCAACTCTGCCAGATACTTACCTCAGTGGGGAGGTTGGGAGGTCCATGAAAAAAAATCCTTCTCTTCCAGGAGATCCTCATCAATAGTCATAAGCATTAGAATATTCCCGCCCATGCGCGGGACCCCGGAAACACTATATTGTGAGAAGTTGGCCTGATATATGATGTCACTAGTTCTAGTGTACACCTTGTATCAGTCCAAACAACCCTTATGGTGATTGGTTGTAAAGTCAAACTTATAGACCAGCTATCCTAGTGGTAGCATGGACAAGAGCAGTTTTAGGCTAAACTCTGTATGGCATGTGAAGCCAGCTGTTATACCATTATAATCCCTTGAATACCAAATGAACGGACACCACACCAGATATATATAAAATTAGAATGTATTTATTCTAACATATACCCTCAGCACTCTTTATGAGTTCAGAGGTCTAAGCACAACAATTTCTTAAGTAGCATACTTTAAGTTACACAGGAAAAATACAGTTAGGCCCAGGGGCCACGCAAACCATATACTAAGAAAGTGGTATAAGTACCACGTCACGAACAGGGAGTAGGCCTAGGGCCTAGCGAATCGCTGGGGCTACACTACCCTACCAATGGTTAGGAAGTGGGAGGCCCACGGGAAGCGTGTGCAGTGTGGAAACACACACGCGGGTTACATTAAAGTCAATGGGAATGTAGCAATTAGAAATAGGAAGAATAAGGACACTTCCGAAGTAACTAGGAGGAAGCAACTAAAGACTTAGACACTTGGATAGTCAATATCCACTGGAGCACCGGAGTACTCGCGTTACCTCACCCACAGGAGACGGGGGCATGGCTGTGAAGATGTGTCGGGTGTCGTCGCTGGATCCTATGGATGCCTGAAGAACAGATGCTGGCAGGCGTTTCCGAGGATGGATCTTGAAGGAAGAACACCTGCAAGCAGAGGGGACAAAGTCTGGGTCACTAGCCAGTGACCGTGTGGAACCAGGCGATGTCGTGCAGAACACAGGTGATGTCTTGAAGCTTGTCTCTGCAGCTGCGTGGACCAGGAGGCGTCGAGGACGACCAGAACCAGGGTACGAGCTGTCCCACGAAGGATCTTGCTGCTGGCGGAGTCGACGTCCCGATTGGAGTCAACAAGCCTTGGCAAAGGCAACCCACACGGAAGGGGAAATTCGCTTCAGGTGCAGACCAGGAAGGTCTGAGGTGCTTCTCTTTCACGGGGAAGCAAGGGCCAGTCTGGAGGAGCCAAACCAACGGTGGAAAGTTAAGGGTTCGTCATCACTGAGGCTACTAGCCAACGGGCAAGCAACCGGACAGACGCGTCGAGCAGGAAAATGCAGAAGGGCCCCACGCAGAACTCGTGGAGTGTGGAGGGCTGATCTTCGGTGCAGATGGTGCTCGGGGTTGGGACTTCTCAATCCCCAGAGCACAACTTCGAGGATGCCTCAGAAGCTGCGCTGGAAGCTACTCGACAATTTTCCCAGGTAGCCGGTCCCACGTCTCTCGTCGCCTCCACGGATCTCAGCTTGGCTGTGGATGTGGTTCAGGGTCAGAGAAGTCTGGAGGTCAAGTCGCTGGTCGGGCTCTGCAGTCGGTTCCTCGTAGAACTTGGGCAAAGCAAACGGCAGATCGCTTGTTGGTGCCTGTTTGCACAGGGTGGCCACTCCTTGGCCACAAGGGAGATTCTTCAGTCTTCTTGTCGTCGAATGTCGAAGGTCCAGAGTTTCGTGTCTAGTTTCAGTTCAGGATAATCCAAAGTCCTAGGGACTCAGCTCCCACTCTTATACTAATCTGGGGGGCTGGGTTACCTGCTAGGTCCCTCCTATGGGTGGGACCAGGGAGGGGGGTGGTTACACCCCCTTCCCTTTGTCCAGTTTCGCGCCAGGACTGGGGCTGGAGTGCCCCAGCACTGGTTTGAACCGGACTATGCATGGGACACCTTGTGTGCCCCAGGCAGTGTCTCGTTTCTTTCATCCCTCCCTGCCCCAATACACTAAGCCCTGTGTAGGGTGGTGCTAGCACCTCCCAAGGCAGGAAACCTATTATCCAAGCCTCCCTCGCTGGAAGGACTCCCAGCAGTAGGAGGTCGGACTTATGTCCGTGGCAGCAGCATCCATTTTGTGATGCTGGGGCTCTGGTTAACTTTAACCGGGTAGTAGGACTTCAACATGTCTTCTCCCTCTAGAAGGGGGGAATACTATCCTCATCGCCAGAAATGGTGTGGGGGTAGTATTCCAAAGTGTTAGACACCTTACACGACATGTTTTGATAAAGCCAAACCATAGTTACCATAACCGCGAGGATTATAAGGCACTTTAAGAGTATATGGTAGGCGATATCATAGAACAGCTATAAGGACATGGTTCCGAAAGCTGCAGACAGGCTCAGCTCATGCTAGAGCACCATGTTTATTAGGCTGCAATTGCTTGTTATATATATATATATAGGGCACATATAATATATGTAGGAGAGTAGGGTCTGCTTCCTATGGTCACCCCCACTTTTTGCTTTTGCTTCACTGGTTTTCGACTTAGATGTGGCTGTGGGCCTGCTAATCAGACCCACAGCCCAGCTGTTCTCTCTCTAAAATTCATACTATGTACTTTTGGTACATAACCCAATTGGTAAGGATCACCTTATAGGGCCCTGTACAGTGTACCTTAGGTACCCAGGGCATGGGTGTACCCTAGGCCTACCAGGGGCTGCAGCATGTATTATGCCACCCCTGGCTGGCCTCCCATCATGACACAACTGGCTGATCACTCTGTAATCAACCCTTGCTTAGGTATAGTATTCCTATACCTACCTTATATATAGACACATGGGTAACCTTTCAGCCACTCCTATGGCAGGCCTTAACAATCCTGGAGGCAGAGTGCTTGGTAACAGGTGAGATGGTGCTCTAGCATGAGCTGAGCTTGTCTGCAGCTTTCGGAACCATGTCCTTATAGCTGTTCTATGATATAGCCTACCATATACTCTTAAAGTGCCTTATAATCTTAAACAGTTATGGTAACTATGGTTTGGCTTTATCAAAACATGTCGTGTAAGGTGTCTAACACTTTGGAATAATACCCCCATCCCATTTCTGGGGATGAGGATATTATCCCCTCCCTTCTAGAGGGAGAAGACATGTTGAAACCTACTTACCCGGTTAAAGTTAACCAGAGCCCCAGCATCACAAAATGGATGCTGCTGCCACAACACAAGTCTGACCTCCTGCTGCTGGGAGTGATCCCAGAACGGGAGGCTTGGACAATAGGTTTCCTGCCTTGGGAGGTGCGAGCACCACCCCAGACAGGCCTTAGTGTATTGGGGCAGGGAGGGATGAAAGAAACGAGACACTGCCTGGGGCACACAAGGTGTCCCATGCATAGTCCAGTTCAAACCGGTGCTGGGGCACTCCAGCCCCAGTCTTGGCGCGAAACTGGACAAAGGGAAGGGGGTGTAACCACCCCCCTCCCAGGTCCACCCATAAGGCGTGACCTAGCAGGCAACCCAGCCCCCCAGATTAGTATAAGTGTGGTAGCTGGGCCCCAGGAGATTAGATTATCCTGAACCTGCAACTTGAACAGAAACTCTGGACCTTCGACATTCGACGAAAGAAGAAGACTGAAGAATCTCCCTTGTGGCCAAGGAGTGGCTACCCTGTGCAAACAGGCACCATCAAGAGACTTACCCTTTGCTTTGCTGAAGTTCTACGAGGGACCGACTGCAGAGCCTGACCAGAGCCCTGACTTCCAGACTTCTCCGACCCTGATCCACATCCACAGCCGAGCTGAGATCCGTGGAGGCGACGAGAGACGTGGGACCGGCTACCTGGGAAAAGTGGCGAGTATCTTCCAGCGCAGCTTCTGAGGTACCCTCGAAGTTGTCCACCGGAGGTTGAGAAGCCCCAACCCCAAGCACCATCTGCACCGAAGATCAGCCCCCCACACTCCACGAGTCCTGCGTGGGGCCCTTCTGCATTCTCCTGCTTGCCGCGTCTGTCCGGTTGCTTGCCCGTTGGCTAGCGGCCTTTGCGACGACACACCTTTGAATGTCCACTGCTGGTTTGGCTCCTCCAGACTGGCTCCTGCTCCTCTGCAAAAGAGAAGCACCCCAGACCTTCCTGGTCTGCACCAGAAGCAAGTCCTCCATTCTTCGTGGGTTCCGCTTGCCAAGGCTTGGTGAGTCCAAGTTCGACTTCGACGCCGCCGACAGCAAGAGCCTTTGTGGGACAGCTCGCCCCCTGGTCCTGGTCGTCCTCGATGTCTCCTGGTACCCGTGGCTGCTGCGACAAGCTTCACCTCTTCACCTGCATCTTCACGACATCGCCTGGTTCCTTCCTGGTTCCACGTGGTCACTGGCTAGTGACCCAGACTCTGTCCCCTCTGCTTGCAGGTATCCTCTCTTCTTGATCCCGGCCTTGGGATCCACCGGACACTCTTCACTGACTGCCTGTCAGCAACTTTCCTTCAGGCATCCATAGAAGTCCATGACGAAACCCGACGCAAGTTCACACCTATGCATCCGCAGCCCATGGGCTAGGTAACTTGGGTACTCCGGTACTCACAAGGATATTGACTATCCTAGGGTCTAGTTTCCGAGTCTCGACTTTCTAGCTATAGCAGAAGTGTCCTAAAACTGCTTATTTCTAACTACTAGTGATTCTATCGACTTTTACGCATTACGCGTGAGTGTTTCCACTCTGCACCTGAATCTCGTGGGCCTCCCACTTCCTAACTGTTGGTAGTGTAGTGTAGCCCCAGCGATTCCCTAGGCCTAGGCCTATTCTATTTCCGTGACAGTGGTCCTTATACCACTTCTTTAGTATATGGTTTGCGTGGCCCCTAGGGCCTAACTGTATTACTTACCTGTGTAACTTAATGTATGCTTAAATAAGACTGTGTTGTACTTACCTCGAATCTCATAAAGAGTGCTGAGGGTTTGACTACAATAAATACACTTTATTTTATATATAGATCTGTTGTGGTGTCCTTTCGTTTGGTATTCAAGGGATTACATATGGTATAACAGCTGGCTTCACATGCCATTCAGAGTTTAGCCTAAGACTGCTCTTGTCCATGCTACCACTAGGATAGCTGGTCTATAAGGTTGACTTTACAACCAATCACCATAAGGGTTGTTTGGACTGATATAAGGTGTACACTAGAACTAGTGACATCATACATCAGGCCAACTTCTCACATTGGTGAGCAGCGGTTGGGATCTGAGCTTGCTGTTGTAATACCATTGTAATCTTGAGATACTAAATTGAAAGATCACACAGATATTGTTTAGGTACATATAACATAGATTATAATACTTAAGTCCTACTGGACTTAGTTGTTGTAGGTTGAAGGGCCTAACACACCCTGACTACAACTACTAGAGAGGTTTAGTATATACAACTAGTGTAGGTAGGTGCACACACCACACCGTCACTAGATCATGTCTCTGGGAGGAGATCAAGTAGATTCTCTCTCAGGAGGGGTAGGTCTGAAAAAGATCCCCTACCCTCCTTCAGCTAGTAGAGATCCTAGAGGAATATGATGCTCTTAGGGCCTCCTAGGCTGGTACCCTAGGTACAGGGGAGGGTCTACCCGCTACAGATGAGTCAGATGGGACTTCAGATGAGGAGGTAGACAGCCAGGTCAGAGTTAGAAGACTTAGCCAGGCTAACCTAAGCTTACATGGGAGTCTGCATGGGGTCCCCCCATACAGACCCCCAAGTGGGCTTAACCAGAGAAACAGGAGAGACAGATCCCCTTCAAGGGAATCCATCCACTCCCATGTCTCTAGCATCTCTAATGCCTCTTCTCACAGTGGAATGACTTCCCCCCAGAGAAAAGAGCATGAAGCCAGAATGAGGGAAGCTAATCTAAGGATTGAGAGGGAAGAACTTGCCCTTGCCAAGGAGAAGATTGCTCTGGCTAGAGAGCAAAAGTTAAGTGGGTTAGAACCCACTGGTGGCAGCTATATCCCTAAGGATAGAGACCGGACCTATGATAATAGAAACCTGAGCAAGATTGTCCCTCCCTACAAGTGTGGGGATGACATCCACAAATGGATAACTGCTTTGGAGAGAGCTTGCAAAGTACAGCAGGTACCCCAAAGTCAGTGGGCAGCTATCTTGTGGCTCTCCTTCTCTGAAAAAGGTAGAGACAAGCTCCTCACAGTTAGTGATGAGGAAGCTGAAGATTACACTGTCCTGAAGAGTGCTCTAATTGATGGGTTTGGCCTAACCACTGTACAATACAGGTTGTTGTTCAGGGATACCCAGAAGACATAGACTCAGGACTGGACTGACTTTGTAGATTGTGCCACTAAGGCTCTGGAAGGCTGGCTAGTGGGAAGTAAGGTTAAGGACTATACAGGATTGTATAATTTGATCATGAGAGAACAAATCCTTAACAACTGTCAAAACCAGCTACTGCATCAACACCTGATTGATTCTGATCTGACTTCTCCCCAAGAATTGGGCAAGAAGGCAGATAGATGGGTCAGGACTAGAGTTAATCAGAAAAACCAGAACCAGGGCGGTGATCAGAAAAAGGCAGACCAGAAAGGGTAATGATCAGAAACAAAAAGACCAGAAGTCTTCACCAGGCCCCCAAAAGGCTCAGGGGGAGGGTGGTCCCAAAAAGGATAAAAAGAAAGATGGCCAAAAGAAACCATGGTGCAACTATTGTAAGTCCAACTCACATTGGTTTAGTGAGTGCACCAAAAAGGATAAGCCCCCAGCCACCATTGCCCCTAAGGCAACTGTACCCCCTAGTTCAGCTGTAAGTGGTGGTTCCCAGCAAAAGGGTGTAGTAGGGTTAACCCTGGGAACTGAGGAGGATTCTGGCCTAGTCAGGATACCTACTCTGTTCTGATCTGTGATGGGGACATAGCTTTGTCCTCTACTATAGGCCCCAGTAACCTGGGCAAGTACAGACAGACTCCTTTTATCAATGATAGGATGGCTCAGGCCTACAGGGACACTGGGGCTAGTGTCACAATGGCGACACCTGCCTTTGTGGACCCTGGACAGATCATTCTAGGTGAGAACTATCTAGTGGCCAATGCTAGCAATGCCACTACCTCTCATAGTGTGGCAATTGTTAACTTCTCCTGGGGAGGGGTAAATGGCCTCACGTAAGTTGTTTTTAGTTCAGACCTTCCTGTGGAGTGTTTACTGGGCAATGATCTTGAAACTTCAGTTTGGTCTGAAGTGGAGTATAGGACCCATGCAGAAATGCTGGGGATAGATGCACATGTCCTTGCTGTGACCAGGTCACAGGCCAAAAAGTGCACCACTGAACAAGTGCTGGATCCTGGAACTATGGACCAGTCACAAACCAAGAGAAAGAGCAGTAGGGTAAAGTCTGTACCTTCCCCCCTGCCTCAGGCACTGGATCAGCCCTCACAGGAGGATGATTCTGAGAGCCCTGAAGGAACTGTTCTAGAAGAACTTGAACCTGATCAGGTTGAGTTTCTTGGGACATGGGGACCTTCAAGGGCAGATCTGAGGCAGGCACAATTAGACTGCCCCTCCCTTGAACCCCTCAGACAGCAGGCTGCTGCTGAGGCTGCAGGGAATGCTCAAGGTACCCATAGAGTGTATTGGGATGAAGGGCTGCTGTATTCAGAGGCTAGAGACCCCAAGCCTGGTGCGTCCAGGAGGTTGGTCATACCACTGAAGTGCAGAGGCTTCCTTCTTACCGTGGCCCATGATATTCCCCTTGCAGCACACTTAGGCCAGAACAAGACTTGGGACAGGCTTGTCCCTCACTTTCACTGGCCCCATATGTCAGAAGATACCAAGGAGTGTTGTCGCTCCTGTGTCACCTGCCAAGCCAGTGGCAAATCAGGTGGCACCACAAAGGCCCCCCTCATACCACTACCTGTGGTGGGGGTCCCCTTTGAAAGAGTCGGCAGAGATATTGTAGGACCAATGGACCCACAAACAGCATCTGGGCACAGATTCATACTGGTGATAGTGGACCATGCCACCAGGTATCCAGAAGCTATTCCCCTGAGGACCACAACAGCTCCTGTTGTGGCAAGGGCCCTACTTGGAGTATTCTCCAGAGTGGGCTTTTCAAAGGAGGTCATTTCTGACAGAGGTGCCAACTTCATGTCAGGATATTTGACTGCAATGTGGAAGGAGTGTGGTGTGAACTACAAGTTCACCACACCCTATCACCCACAGTGCAATGGGCTTGTGGAGAGATTCAACAAGACCTTAAAGGGAATGATAAAAGGTTTACCAGACAAGCTTAGGCGAAGATGGGACATCCTTTTACCCTGCCTTCTGTTTGCTTACAGAGAGGTCCCACAAAAGGGGGTTGGCTACAGCCCTTTTGAGCTTTTGTTTGGGCATCCTGTAAGAGGACCCCTATGTTTGGTAAGGGAAGGATGGGAGAGACCTCTCAGACAACCCAAACTTGACATAGTGGACTATGTACTTGGTCTCCGCTCCAGGATGGCAGAGTATATGAAGAAGGCTTCTAAAAGGGGGCGTGGCCGAGCCGAGCTGCAAGATGGCCGCCGTGTAACGGGGCTCTGCCGGCCGAACGCCTAAATCCGTCAGTTCATCCGTTTTACGCCGACATCCTGGCCCGACAAAGCTGAGGCGGAGGGTGCCCGGACGTAGCGACACCGATCCCTGCAATCCGGACCGAAATCGGTGGCGGCGATCCGGAGCGGTGCTCCCTTGAAGCCCAGGCGGTGGCTCTCCTGACTCCCGGCCGGGGATCCCAGCTACGCAAGTCCCGTGTCGCGGGCCAGAACACGACGTGCAACGGCCGCGGCTGCCGGAGGGGGGACGAATCCTGCTATCCCTGGCGCCCCGGATGGCCCGGGGGGCCCTAATCTGCGGCGATCTCCCCGCCTCCTGACAATCTACGTGAGCACTGACGGGACGGCCCTGGGGCTGCGAGAGCGACGCCAATCCTGCTACCCTCGACGGTGACCCGGGTGGTGGAGTGCGCCTTCCATCAGCCTCCGCCCGGTGCATAACTATCGAACTACGGTGGATCCAGGGACTGCGGAGTGTGTGCCCGCTGTACGGCCGCCCCAACTGCGGGTCACTAGCGGTGTGCCCCTTTAGAGGGCCTGTCCCGGCCTCGGACCCGCACGTGGTGAGAGCTGCAGGCCTGCTGGGCCCGACTGTGCGTTGTAGATTCCCGCTGGCGGCGAAGACGGCCGGGCGGCCTTGGGAAGGAGCAGATTGGGCATGGTGGGCCCGTGACTTTGTCCGGACTCGAAGGCCTGTGAATACTCTGTTGGGCCCATTTTTTCTACCCACCCTCCCGCTGAGACTCTGATGGTGTGACCCCTTTGCTGCGCCATGGGGAAGACGGATGCTAAGCAGAGGAAGCTCCAGTTTGGGAAGCACATGGCTCAGGACACTGAAACTGTCCCAGTGTCCCAGACGGTGGTCCCTGAAACGCAGCTGGAGCCGACGCAGGACGCCGAGGATGTCAAGAGCATGTTTCGGGAGTTGAAGGGCTGCCTAAAAGAGATAGACGGCAAGTTGGACTCCATGGCCAGGCGACTGGACGGAATATCGCACAAGGTGGATCAACACGAAGAACGACTGGCGGCGGTAGAGGCGCGGGTTGCCGACTGTGAAGAGAGTAGCGGTGATACCCGGGAGCAGCTGCTGCGCATGGACAAGGTCCTGGAGGTGATAAAGAGTCGCAACGAAGATTTGGAAGCCCGCTCTCGCAGAAATAACGTGAGAATTATTGGTATTGCGGAATCCACGAACATTGGCACTATGGAGCACTTCGTTGAAGGGATGTTCCGCGACCTGTTTGGTGAGGCCCTGTCGGCCATGTTCCTGGTTGAGAGGGCACATCGCACTCTGGGGCCGTGGCCGGTGCCGGGGGCGCCGCCGCGCCCGATCCTTGCCAGGATCCTCAACTATCGAGACAGAGACACGATCCTACGGCTGGCACGTGAGAGAGGTGAGCTAACATTCCAAAACATGGCAATATCACTGTTTCCCGACTTCATTCAGGCTGTGCAGGCCGCCAGGCGTGAATTCCTCCCGGCGAAGCGGATCTTCCAGAAAGTGGGGACAAAATATGCGATGTTATATCCTGCTAAGTTAAGGGTCCACCACGGGGGGAAACCGATGGTCTTCACGGCTGCGACGGAAGCACTCAAATTTGCGAGACAGGCGGAGCGGACGCTGAGAGACAAACGTTCCGGGCAGGGGACACCGCCGCACGACCAGCTTAGCGACGTTGAGTAACTATGCCTACATTTTATGTACCCGTTGAACTGAAACGTATAGAGACGCCGGACAGCTTGGTTGTACCGTATCACTTGTTGCTCTATTACAGAGACTCTGAACTTATAGAGTTCCGTGGCTGCCGTGGGGAACGGAGAGGTCAAGGGATACGAGGTTCGGGGACTACTCTTGTACATTGACTGAGAACTTGTGAGGGGATCGGTGTTGGGCTTACCCCGCCGCGGGCAGATAGTGTATATGTTAATGGGCGGTAATGTTCGGCCACCCTGTCGCCTTTTGGACAGGGGAGTATGCCGGTGACCCACGCCCTCACAGGGATGATTCCCGTAATTTCACTGATGCAATATAGTTGTTGGGTGGGGTGGGGGGGGGGCGAGTGTCTCAACCTGATTGGGGGGTTGGTGTGGGTGGTAAGGGGATTTGGTTAATGTTGTTTGGTTTTCTTACACTGCACCATTTGTATGTAATACTACAGGATGATGTGGCCCTGCCGCTGACCGCTGCCATGTTCTTTTTGTTGTTACGAAATTCAGAGCGAGAGCTCTACCTGCGGACCACATGCGCGCTGCCGCTACTGAACCCATTGCTGCGTAGGAAACACCACCGCACACATACCTGACCGCGCTGCGATGTTTTACTTGGAATATTCGTGGTCTGAATGACCATCGCAAGACCAGGTTGACCCATGCATATCTGACACGACACCAAGTTGACATCTGTTTCCTTCAGGAAACGCATTTGCCCCAAGTAGCCGGGGTGAGGCTTCGACATGCTAGATGGGGCGAAATACACACGTCTGGCTACTCCAGCTACTCCCGGGGAGTGGCCATTTTAATACGACGGGGCCTACCCTGGCAAACATATCGGGTGCATGCCGACACTGATGGGCGCTACATAATATTGCAGGGGAAGCTTTTTCACATGCCAATGACACTAGTCAACATATATGGCCCAAACTCGGACGACCCTGATTTCTTCCGACACGTCTGGCACAAGACACAGTCGCTGGGAGAGGGCGCATGCATGTGGGGCGGCGACTTCAATGCGGTAATCTCGCAGGAACTAGACAGGGAGGGAGCGGCCCGCGTGCATCACCCGCATGTGGCTGACCTCCTCCGTGGCCTAATGACGGACAATCCGCTATTAGATTCGTGGCGCGTTCTGCACCCCGAGCTGCGGGAGGGCACTTGCTTCACCCCACACAGGGGAGCTTGGTCCAGGTTGGATTTTTGGCTTTTAACCCCACAGGTACATGCATGGGTGTCGGACGTCGCGCACAGTGTGCGCACCCTTTCTGACCACTCGCCAGTGGAACTGATGCTACGCGTGCCGCAGCCATATGTGACGCCCTTCGTGTGGCGCTTACCAGCGCAGGCCCTGACCGATTCGGTGTTTCGGGAAGACATATACCAACGCGTTACGGAATATTTTGAACAGAACACTGGCTCTGTTACGTCGGAAGGCACCCTGTGGGACGCTTTCAAGGTGGTAATACGAGGTCACTGCATCGCGGGACAGGCCGCGGTGCTGAAGACCATCAGGGGAACGCTGAAGCGGCTGGAAGACGGCCTGCATGCTCTGGAGGTGCAGTACTGTTCGGACCTATCGGCGTCAACTCTGGCGGAAACACGTACCAAGCTCACGGAGTACCAGGCTGAAGCCGATAGGGAGCTTAAGTTTCTGACTAAACAGGCGGTGGCCCGCAGATATGGCGAGGGGGACCGACCGGGCAAGACGCTAGCTCTACTGCTGCGTTCGCAGCGGCCATCCCCCTTCATCTCCTCAGTGGCGACACCGGAGGGCGGGCATGCGTATACTCCTCCAACAATTCTAGATACGTTTCGGACTTTTTATAAAGAATTGTACCGCACCCGGGGTGCGCCGCCGCTGTCGGAGCTGTCGGGATACTTTGATACGATCCAGCTCATTTGGTTCAATGCACACCAAAAGGGGTACTTTGATCGCCCCTTTGAGATAGACGACGTTAAAGAGGCGATAGGCGCATTGGCGGCCGGGAAGGCGCCGGGGCCGGACGGGTTACCGGCACAATTCTATAAGGAATATGCGGATCTGCTGGCCCCCAAGCTACTGGCAGTATATACTGAGGCCGTTGAAGCGGGTGTGCTCCCTGAATCGATGAGAGAGGCGGCCATTATCGCCCTCTTAAAACCGGATAAAGACGCGCAACACTGCGATTCCTATAGGCCGCTGTCCTTAATTAATACGGATGCAAAGATTTTCGCGAAAATGCTAGCATTGCGGTTGCAACCGGTACTGCCGCTCATGATACAGCCTGACCAATCGGGCTTTGTGCCAGGCCGCTCTATGTCTCACAATCTTCGAACTTTATTTGGGGTGCTGCACTACTTAGCCCCGCATGTACAAGCCGTTGCGGTGCTGTTGGACGCAACAAAAGCGTTCGACTCCCTGGAGTGGGGATTCCTGTTTCCCTTGCTGCAGCGAATGGGTATGAGTGAGGCATTCATTGGCTATATTCGCTCGTTGTATACCAACATCACTGCCCGGGTACGGGTTAACGGGCTAATCTCTGCGCCCTTCGCCATCGGGAGGGGTACGAGGCAGGGCTGCCCCTTATCGCCCCTGCTATTTGCCATCGCCACAGAGCCCTTGGCGGCTCGCATCCGACAGCACCACGCAAACCGGGGCATAGGCTTTTCGTCGAGGGCACTGACCGTGTCTCTGTACGCGGATGATATCACCTTGTATGTAACCGACCCGCGGGAAAACCTTTCGCCCATGACAGGAGAATTGATAGAGTATGGCTTGCTATCAGGTGTAACCATAAATTGGGAGAAGTCGGTTATTCTACCTTTGACGGCCGGGACGACTCGCTTTTCCCCGAATTGCCCGCTGAAATGGGCGGACGGACCGGTGCGATACTTGGGGGTCTGGATCAGCACTGATATGCAGCAAATATGGTCGGAGAATTATGGGCGTGCACTGGGCTGGGTCGAGGAGCGGGTCGGCCGCTGGAAGCATTTGCCCCTTTCGCTGGCGGGCAGGATTGCGGTGGCCAAGATGGTCATCCTGCCGAAATTCTTGTATCTCTTCGGGAACATTCCGCTGCCCCTGACTGCTAGTTTTTTGCGCCAATTGCGCTCGCAGATGGTGGAGCTGGCGTGGGGCGGTAGGCAGCCGAGGGTGGCGTGGGAGACCCTCACTCTCCCGCAGCGACAGGGAGGCCTGGCGGCGCCGGATTTCCCGCTCTACGCCTACTGCGCACAGGCACAGTTTTTACACCACTGGGTCCACCCAACGCCGTTCCAGCCACACGTGGCGATAGAAACGGATAGAGCGGCACCGTTGCCACTCGCCGTGGCCCTATATGCGCCGCACAAACGGCGATGCGCTGACATAGACCCGGTGCACGCACTTAGATGGGCCTGGGATGGGCTGCGACGCAGGGCTGGACTGGACCTCTTGTATGCTGGATCGATGCCGCTGCGACATAACCCGATGTGGGCCCCGCTGCAGAATATGCGCACTGGAGAGCGGGCTGCGGCGCACGGCCTTCGCACGGTGGGTGACTTGTTCCCGGGGGGTTCCTTCATCACGCTGGAGCAGATGTGTGGCGAGGAGGCTCCGACGCTGTTAGACACGCTACTTTACTGCCAGTTACGCCACACAGGTCAAAAACTGTTTCCCACGTTTCCGGCTCCTCCGCCAGATTTACCAGCCCTGGAGAACGTGCTGGCGGTGGAATCGGGGCGCAAGCTTATATCTAGATTGTACCAACGTATGCAAGCTAGCCATCCTGTGGTGATCCCGGCGGCCCGTGAGCTGTGGTCTGCGGAATTGGGTTCCGACATTTCTGATGAACACTGGGATCTATGAGAGGCTCTTGGGGGTCCTATCCCCTAATTACCGACTTCGCCTGATACACTTTAAATATATTCATATGACATATCGTACCCCTCACCGGCTCCACCGCATGGGATTGAGAGATTCCGATGCTTGCTGGCGGTGTCGCGCAGGCGGGGCGACCTTCATACATATGGCGTGGGACTGTCCCCCGCTGGCGGCATTCTGGGTCAAAGTGTTAAACATAGTGGGAACGGTCACTGGTCTGCAGATCCCATGCACCCCGCAGGCTACACTGCTAGGTATATTGCCTATGGTCAAGCCCAAACACCGGAAATTGCCAGCGATGCTTATCCTACTAGCCAAACGCCAAGTTGCGATGCACTGGGGGGTGGCTACAGCGCCTAATATCAGGGACTGGGTGCGAAGCGTAGTATATTGCCAGTCGCAGCTAGCGCTATATTGGGAGATGATGCCGATGCGTTCCAGGCCAAAGGATATCTGGGAACCCTTTACTCACTGGTTGGCGCAGACAACGCTTCAAGAACTGTAATTTTCAAGTTCATTCCCTGCTATTGCTGGGGGACGGATGCGGGTCGGATGGCATGTAGGGCACGCTAGACTACATAGATGGGTCGGGAGACAGTACGGCGGGAGGGGGTGGGCGGATGGTTGGATCAAGCGCATGGGGTTCGAACACTTTGTGAGGGAGCATATCTATAGTATTATTAGTTGTGAAGTGGTGGGCGGCAGTCTCGTCCATAACAGGTTATATGTACACTGCAGTGGATTGTATTGTTTTCTGTTGTTTAAAAATGCAAATAAAAAGAATTTTAAAAAAAGAAGGCTTCTAAAAACCTTGAGGCAAGCCAAGAACTCCAAAAAGCTTGGCATGACCAAAAGGCTGTGCTGACTGTTTACCAGCCAGGGCAGAAAGTGTGGGTATTGGAGCCAGTGGCCCCAGCAGCACTCCAAGACAAATGGTCCGGACCCCACACTATTGTTGAGAAAAAGGGAGAAGTCACCTACTTGGTGGACCTTGGGACTCCCAGAAGCCCCCACAGGGTGCTTCATGTCAACAGATTGAAGGCATATGTTGACAGGGCAGACATGGGCTTACTCATGGCTACAGATGAGGGGCAGGAGGAAGAGAGTGACCCTCTCCCAGACCTGTTGACTCAGAACCCTGATGATGGCTCAGTTGATGGTGTAGTCTTTTCCGACAGCCTCACTGTCCATCAGCAACAGGACTGCAGACTAGTTCTGCAATCCTACAGACATATGTTCTCTCTGACCCCAAGTCAGACAAACTGTTGCACCCATGAGGTGGACACTGGTGACAGTCTGCCTGTGAAGAGTAAAATCTACAGGCAACCTGACCATGTCAGGGAATGCATAAAAGTTGAGGTACAAAAGATGTTGGAGCTGGGAGTCATTGAACCTTCAGAGAGCCCTTGGGCTAGTCCTGTAGTCCTTGTGCCAAAACCTCACAGCCAAGATGGTAAGAGAGAGATGAGGTTTTGCGTGGATTACAGAGGTCTCAATGCTGTCACTAGGACAGATGCCCACCCAATACCTAGGGCAGATGAGCTCATTGACAGACTGGCAGCTGCTAAGTTTTTGAGCACATTTGACCTGACAGCAGGCTACTGGCAAATCAGACTAGCTGAGAATGCAAAGGCCAAAACTGCTTTCTCGACCCCAGGAGGACATTATCAATTTCTGGTAATGCCCTTTGGTTTGAAGAATGCATCTGCCACTTTCCAAAGGTTGGTGAATCAAGTCCTTACTGGGTTGGATGACTACTGTGCAGCTTATCTTGATGATATTGCTGTCTTTAGCTCCACCTGGGAGGATCACCTGGTCCACCTGAGGAATGTTTTAGAGGCCCTGCAAAAGGCAGGCCTCACTATCAAGGCCACTAAGTGCCAGATAGGGCAGAGCAAGGTTGTATACCTGGGCCACCTAGTTGGTGGGGGGCAGGTTCAACCACTGGAGAGCAAGATCCAGACCATAAAGGACTGGACTCCTCCAACTACCCAGACTCAGGTCAGAGCTTTCTTGGGCCTGACTGGGTACTACAGAAAGTTTGTTAAGAACTATGGGTCCATTGTGACACCACTTAATGACTTGACCTCCAAGAAAATGCCAAAGAAAGTTCAGTGGACAGTAAGCTGTCAAAAAGCATTTGATGACCTGAAGCAGGCCATGTGCAGTGCACCTATTCTGAAAAGTCCAGACTACTCCAAAGAGTTTATTGTCCAGACAGATGCTTCTGAGTTGGGTGTGGGAGCTGTTCTTTCACAACTTAATATAGATGGTCAAGACCAGCCCATTGCTTTTATAAGTAGAAGGCTGACCCCTAGAGAGAAACGTTGGTCAGCTATTGAGAGGGAGGCCTTTGCTGTGGTTTGGGCCCTGAAGAAGCTGTGGCCATACTTGTTTGGCACTCACTTCAAGATTCAGACAGACCATAAGCCCCTCTTGTGGCTAAATCAGATGAAGGGTGAAAATCCCAAACTTCTTAGGTGGTCCATTTCCCTACAGGGGATGGACTTCACAGTGGAACATAGACCTGGAACTGACCATGCCAATGCAGATGGACTCTCCCGATATTTCCACTTAGAACATGAAGACTCAACTGGTCAAGGTTAGTTTAATGTCCCTAAGTTTGGGGGGGGGGGGGGGTTGTGTGGGAGAGTAGGGTCTGCTTTCTATGTTCACCCCCACTTTTTGCTTTTTGCTTTACTGGTTTTTGACTTAGATGTGGCTGTGGGCCTGCTGATCAGACCCACAGCCCTGCTGTTCTCTCTCTAAATTAATACTATGTACTTTAGGTGCATAACCTCATTGGATAGGATCACCTTATTGGCCCCTGTACAGTGTACCTTAGGTACCCAGGGCATAGGTGTACCCTAGGACTACCAGGGGCTGCAGCATGTATTATGCCACCCCTGGCCTGGCCTTCCATTATGACACAACTGGCTGATCACTCAGCTGGGGCAAGGTCATGAAATCACCCCTTGCTTAGGTGTAGTATTCCTATACCTATCTTATATATAGACACATGTGTACCTATCAGCCACTCCTATGGCAGGCCTTAACAATCCTGGAGGCAGAGTGCTTGGTAACATGTGAGATAGTGCTCTAGCATGAGCTAAGCCTGTCTGCAGCTTTCGGAACCATGTCCTTATAGCTGTTCTATGATATAGCCTACCACATACTCTTAAAGTGCCTTATAATCTTAAACGGTTATGGTAGCTATGGTTTGGCTTTATCAAAACATGTTGTGTAAGGTGTCTAACACTTTGGAATAATACCCCCATCCCATTCCTGGGGATGAGGATATTATCCCTCCCTTCTAGAGGGAGAAGACATGTTGAAACCTACTTATCCGGTTAAAGTTAACCAGAGCCCCAGCATCACAAAATGGATGCTGCTGCCACGACACAAGTCTGACCTCCTGCTGCTGGGAGTGATCCCGGCACGGGAGGCTTGGACAATAGGTTTCCTGCCTTGGGAGGTGCGAGCACCACCCCAGACAGGCCTTAGTGTATTGGGGCAGGGAGGGATGAAAGAAACGAGACACTGCCTGGGGCACACAAGGTGTCCCATGCATAGTCCAGTTCAAACCGGTGCTGGGACACTCCAGCCCCAGTCCTGGCGTGAAACTGGACAAAGGGAAGGGGGTGTAACCACCCCCCTCCCAGGTCCCACCCATAAGGCGTGACCTAGCAGGCAACCCAGCCCCCCAGATTAGTATAAGTGTGGTAGCTGGGCCCCAGGAGATTAGATTATCCTGAACTTGCAACTTGAACAGAAACTCTGGACCTTCGACATTCGACGAAAGAAGAAGACTGAAGAATCTCCCTTGTGGCCAAGGAGTGGCTACCCTGTGCAAACAGGCACCATCAAGAGACTTACCCTTTGCTTTGCTGAAGTTCTACGAGGGACCGACTGCAGAGCCTGACCAGAGCCCTGACTTCCAGACTTCTCCGACCCTGATCCACATCCACAGCCGAGCTGAGATCCGTGGAGGCGACGAGAGACGTGGGACCGGCTACCTGGGAAAAGTGGCGAGTATCTTCCAGCGCAGCTTCTGAGGTACCCTCGAAGTTGTCCACCGGGGATTGAGAAGCCCTAACCCCAAGCACCATCTGCACCGATGATCAGCCCCCCACACTCCACGAGTCCTGCGTGGGGCCCTTCTGCATTTTCCTGCTTGCCGCGTCTGTCCGGTTGCTTGCCCGTTGGCTAGCGGCCTTTGCGACGACACACCTTTGAATTTCCACTGCTGGTTTGGCTCCTCCAGACTGGCTCCTGCTCCTCTGCAAAAGAGAAGCACCCCAGACCTTCCTGGTCTGCACCAGAAGCAAGTCCTCCATTCTTCGTGGGTTCCGCTTGCCAAGGCTTGGTGAGTCCAAGTTCGACTTCGACGCCGCCGACAGCAAGAGCCTTCGTGGGACAGCTCGCCCCCTGGTCCTGGTCGTCCTCGACATCTCCTGGTACCCGTGGCTGCTGCGACAAGCTTCACCTCTTCACCTGCATCTTCACGACATCGCCTGGTTCCTTCCTGGTTCCACGTGGTCACTGGCTAGTGACCCTGACTCTGTCCCCTCTGCTTACAGGTATCCTCTCTTCTTGATCCCGGCCTTGGGATCCACCGGACACTCTTCACTGACTGCCTGTCAGCAACTTTCCTTCAGGCATCCATAGAAGTCCACGACGAAACCCGACGCAAGTTCACACCTATGCATCCGCAGCCCGTGGGCTAGGTAACTTGGGTACTCCGGTGCTCACAAGGATATTGACTATCCTAGGGTCTAGTTTCCGAGTCTCGACTTTCTAGCTATACCAGAAGTAACCTAAAACTGCTTATTTCTAACTGCTAGTGATTCTATCGACTTTTACGCATTACGCGTGAGTGTTTCCACTCTGCACCTGAATCCCGTAGGCCTCCCACTTCCTAACTGTTGGTAGTGTAGTGTAGCCCCAGCGATTCCCTAGGCCTAGGCCTATTCTATTTCCGTGACAGTGGTCCTTATACCACTTCTTTAGTATATGGTTTGCGTGGCCCCTAGGGCCTAACTGTATTACTTACCTGTGTGACTTAATGTATGCTTAAATAAGACTGTGTTGTACTTACCTCGATTCTCATAAAGAGTGCTGAGGGTTTGACTAGAATAAATACATTCTATTTTTATATATATCTGTTGTGGTGTCCTTTCATTTGGTATTCAAGGGATTACATATGGTATAACAGCTGGCTTCACATGCCATACAGAGTTTAGCCTAAGACTGCTCTGGTCCATGCTACCACTAGGATAGCTGGTCTATAAGGTTGACTTTACAACCAATCACCATAAGGGTTGTTTGGACTGATACAAGGTGTACACTAGAACTAGTGACATCATACATCAGGCCAACTTCTCACATCCTTCAGCAGGGATAACAGAAAAACCTATTCAATAGGTCACAAAGTAAGACAACCTGTCATAAACAGTATAACTACAAAGAAGAAAAAGACCTGCAGAAGCAGCAACACCACTCCGGATGATGTGCTGTACAGAGGAGACGCATATAGGGGCAGATGTGAGTCAGTGACACAACATAGACTAACACTCTGAATGTGAACAATGCTGCTATAGAATAACTAGGAAGGTAGAGAGAAGGGAAACACTACCCGACTGTCTTGAAACCGGCGCAAAGCAGTGTCATCATAGACGTCAAATAAATGGAGGCCATCAAAAGGCATGTCATTTAAATTGGATTGGACTGTCTCCACTACTCGACGGTCTTGAAACCGGCGCAAAGCAGTGTCATCATGGACGCCATCAAAAGGCATGTAATTTAAAGTGGATTGGACTGCCTCCAAAAACCAATGGTACGAAGCTAAGCCCACAGGCGCAACGCCAAAGAAGAAGCCATGGCACGGCCAACCGAATCAGTGGTGTCCATCCCAGACAGAATGATTAATTTAGCAGCCTGCTGCCCATCTGAAACCAACTGGGCCAGATTATCCCGATTAACATCTGGGATTGATTGCAACATTTGTCCAAAGGAATCCCATAAGGCATGAGAAAAACGTAAGAGGGCGCAAGATGTGTTAATGGAACGTAAAGCAGCACTGGTGTTAGAGAAAATATGTTTTCACAAGAGTCCTGTTTCTTGGAATCTCTTATCAGTCGGATTAAGAGGAAGACCATCCAAATCATGGGAAGCCATAGCGGCCTGTACCACAAAACTGTGGTGTGTAGGTTTGCCGAGGAGACAGCTGGGTCAGTGGGGGCAGGGTGGTGCTTGTGGGTGATAGAGCGGCTCACAAGAGCACCAGTATCAGGTCTAGCCTGCAAAATATCATGCAGTGCCTCACAAAAGGGTAGCACCGGCTCAAAACCTGATTGTTCCCCAATAAGGGGGTCAGTGGACTTTGCCATCGAAGGAAGTGACAAATCTAAAACCACAGTCACCCTCGACAACAGGTCTCCAAAGAAGAGCTGGTCTCCGTAGCTAGGCCACGAGAAGAAATAAGGCCCGAAGTAGGGGAAGCCTCCAAACTGCTTGCTTCACCTAGTTGAGTTATCCAACTATCGACCATAGGATGATCTGCAGGCATTGGCTGTGTGACCCCAAGCCCTTCCTCATTATCTACCAAATATTGTTCGTGTGAAGGTTCTGCAGAAACATGATGCATTGGCTCTGTGCCAGACATCGATCCGGGGTCGCACCGACGTCGGGATAAGACAGTGAAAGGGCATCAGACGGCGCCACCGGCGCCATGATCAGAATGAGGCAAGGGGAGGCCGACACTGCCGGAGCGAGCCCCAAAGGCCTGTGCACTGGCTCAGTCGATCGGCACTGCAGGTGTGAACCCCCAAGGGCTGTGCACACGTGTCGATGAAGATAAAGGCCTAACTGCAGCTGAGGGTGAACCCACCGGATTGGACACAGTCAAGGCACCCCTCACCTCCTTGGGTCCCAAAGGCGCTCCAGGGGAAGGTGAAGACCCAAAAATGGATAGGAGAGCACAATAATAATCTCTCATTTGGGTCAGAGTCGCCCGGCTCCAGGAAAGGCACGGAGGCGCGGGAGAGACTCTTCTTGCACAGGGTTTTCAGCCTGAGGGCATTGTAGAGAGCCACTCGGCCTCTACGACACAATGTATACATGCACACACGCATCTCCCACCCCTCGAGGCGGGCTCGGGGTCTTTCCGGTTTTACTATCACTAGGCTCACCGTCTGTTTGTTCAGCGACCCTGTCCACAACACGTGGCCTGTCCTGGGTCACCACATTGGCGACGAGGCCGGAGGTCCCGCTGCGTGCTGCCAGCTAGTACTGCTGCCCCGCGGCATCATCGGAGCCCACCCGAGACGCTCCATCACTGTCGGCGCCTTCCGCCAGTCGCGCTCCTGCTCGGAGAGCTGCCAGCTGTCCCTGGCCCTCCGCGCCGCCCGCGTGTGTCTCCCGGAGGAGATACGATCCAGGGGCGTGCTGCGTCGTCGCTGGGGCAGGCGCGGTCTGGTGAGGCGCTGCCTCGACGCGCTGAACGCGCTCCCTCACCCAGGGCTCTGCACTTGTCCACGAGGCCCTCGGAACGCCCCGCCCCCGCTGACATCGGAGGAGAGGCTCCTACGTGCTGCCTGCTGTGCCTCCCCAGGTCTCTAAATGGCTGAGGCCTGGCCGCGTGGTGGGTGATCCCAACACCCAACAAACATTGTGCAAGAAAAAAAAAGGGAAATCCTGCCAGCAACAAGCACTGGCTGCTGCAAGAGGGTTTTTCCGTTTTCCCTCATCAAGCATTGGCTGCCACAAGACCCTCTTCTGGTCCTGGTGATTCCTGCAGATGCTGAGCGTCGCTGCCGCCCGTCAGGAGACACAAGGGGACGCTGCTGACGTATCCAGGGTCTGAGTGAGTACGCCTGCCACACACCCTGCGCATCCTCTGCCGTTCAACTACCCGCCAGCTGTTTCGTGTGTGTGACACCAGGAGTGGTGCACCTGCAGATCGCGATGAGCAACCCGCCAAGTGCCGGAGGAAGCGCCGCGCCAGCTCAGTCAGCTGCGCCGGCTGGAGGGGGACGACAGGCGATTGACCCGCCCCGTCACCATGCGACGACTAACCCGCTCCCGCCATTCAGCGAGATGGCGGACCCGGCCACTGCTGCACCCCGATGGAGGGCATGGGTCGGTCAACTGAACAACTACTTCACGGGGACCCGTGAGACGGATGGAACTGTTAAGCGCTCCCTGCTGATTTTTTATGGGGGGTCCGAAATCTATGATCTCTTCGAGACCCTGCCGAACACGGGCCGTGCGGATGACTACGACGGCGCGGTGGCGGCCCTCAACCGACACTTCGATCCACAGCTAAATCTGGATTTCGAGAAGTTCAAATTCCGACGGTCACTCCAATTGAAAGATGAGTCCATCGACATGTTCCACGCACGCCTGCGGAAACTGGCGGCCACCTGCGAGTTTGCCGACCAACGAGAAGAGATAAGGAGCCAGATCATACTCGGGTGCAAGTCTTAACTGCTCTGGAAACTGATACTGCGCCAGCCGGGCATCACGCTGGATCAGATCCTGGTACTTGCCCGGTCACACGAACTTTCGGACGTCAGGGCGGAAGAGATGGCTGCGGCCCTACACAAGCCTGCCCCGGTGCAGACCGCCACCAGAGCCCCCCAGATCAAGGAGGAGCGCGTGGATGTTATCCGGAGGAGGCCGACGCCCGCGCCTGGGAGAACACGACCGCCGCCTGGAGGGCCCTGCGGGAACTGCGGAGAGGAGCACCTCCCCACAGCCACGTGCGGAGCAAAAGGGCGCGAGTGCTCCCGCTGCGGGAGATTGAACCACTACGCAAAGGTCTGCCGCAGTGGCCAGCCACGTCCTACCCCGAGGAGGCCGAGAGGCTTCACGCAAAGGGTCCGACAACTGTCGATTGCGGAGTCCGAGGGGACAGAAAAGGAAGTGCCCCACCAGCATAACCTCGACCTGGAAGAAGAGGACGACGAGATCTACTACGTATCGTTTGTGGGCCAGTCCGGGAGCCGACGAAGGCCGCCTCCCATGTGCTCGTTCAGAATAATGGACACCACTCTTCAGGCGCTCATAGACACTGGAGCGACAGTGAATGTCATGGACTCCCAGCAATTCGAGGCCCTGGAACACAGACCTCCTTTACTCCCAACCAAAGCTAAAATCTATGCGTATGGAGGAGTCTACCCCCTTCCCCTGAGGGGCACTTTTGAGGCAACAGTCACCAGCGGCTCCCTCACCACCATGGCCCGGTTTCACGTGACAGAAGGGAAAAGGGGCACCCTCCTAAGCTGCCACACGGCCGAAGACTTGGGTCTCGTGTTCTTCACGAACGAAGTGCACGAAGCACACGCGGAGGACATACTAAGAGAGTTTCCCGAACTGTTCAAGGGTCTGGGGAAGCTGAAAGGAAAGCAATTCAGACTTCACATAGACCCCACGGTCAGGCCAATAGCACTGCGACACCGACGAGTACCCTGCAACCTGAGGCCCCAGGTTGAAGCTGAACTGGCAAAACTTGAAGCGCTGGGCGTCATCGAGAAGGTTTCAGGTCCCACGCCCTGGGTATCCCCGTTGGTGGTCGCCCCAAAACCGAAACAGCCCGGGGCAATCAGGCTGTGTGTTGACATGCGGCTACCCAATGTAGCGGTCAAAAGAGAGCGCCATGTCACGCCGACCATGGACGATATCGTTGCAGACCTTAATGGGGCCAGATGGTTTTCAAAACTAGACCTCAACGCGGGCTACCACCAGTTGGAGCTGGAACCGAGCAGCAGGTACATCACGACGTTTGCGACGCATGTGGGCCTGAGAAGGTACAAGTGCCTTAGCTTCGGGGTATCGTCGGCCGCAGAGGTATTTCAGAATGCCATCAAGGAAACCCTGTCTGGGTTAACCGGAGTGATCAACCTGAGTGACGATATCCTCGTGTTCTCATGCACCCTAGAGGATCACCATGCACAGTTGAGAGCCACACTCCAACGGCTCAGGGACCATGGCCTCACACTACACAAAGAGAAGTGTGTGTTTTATCAGGAATCCATCGATTTCTTTGGCTACACATTCACACGAGACGGCCTAAAAGTAGACCCTAAGAAAGCGATCGCCCTGCGGTCAGCTAGCATACCCAAATCACCAACCGAGGTGAGGAGTTTCCTCGGGATGGCGACATATTGCGGGAGATTCATCCCAAACCTGGCGGCGTTGTAGGAACCCCTCCGCGTCCTCACGAGAAGCGACCAGCCCTGGCGGTGGACCGTAGAGGCCAATGCAGCGTTTGTGAAGATCAAGGCGGCCCTACAAGACAAGACGGTCATGGCGTACTTCCGCCTGGGGAAGCCGACAGAACTTGTCGTGGATGCCAGTCCGGTGGGCCTCGGAGCAGTGCTGCTCCAGGAGCACGAAAAAGGCACATGGAAGCCGGTCGCGTACGCCAGTCGGGCGCTGTCTGATACTGAGACGCGGTATGCTCAGATCGAAAGAGAGGCTCTGGCGATCAAGTGGGCCTGCCAGCACTTTCATCTGTATTTGTTCAGACAGGATTTTACAGTGGTCACGGACCACAAACCGCTGGTCCCGCTATTTGGGGGCACCACACGGCTAGCCCCGCCACGGATTGAACGTTGGGCGGTACAACTGCAGCAATACCGACTCACAGTGGTCTTCCGTCCCGGAGCACACAATCCTGCCGACTACCTGTCCCGGCACCCTGAAGACCTTCCCCCTGCGTGCGTCCCTGCAGACGTCCAATACTCTGACGCCTACGTGAAGATGATTGGCAGAGATGCCTGCCCAGATGCAATGACCCTGGAGGAAGTTGGCCAGGCGACAGACCAGGACGGAACCCTGACCAAAGTCAAAGAAGCCCTGGCGTCCTACAACTGGAAAAGGTTCCTGGAGGGTAATCAGGTGCTCACGGAGGAAGAGAAACATGCCCAGCAGCAAATGTGGCAAGTCCGCCACGAGCTGAGTGTTGGTGAATGCGGCACGGTGCTACGAGGCCATCTGCTGGTTGTCCCCAGCGCACTTCAGGAGAGGTGCTTACGCTTGGCACATGAGGGCCATCAGGGGATGGCCAAGACCAAAGCCTGCCTAAGAAATAAGGTGTGGTTCCCAACCATGGACGCAAAGGTCGAGGAGCTGGTACGGAGGTGCCGAGCATGCACGATCACAGGAGGGGACTCACCATCTACGCCGGTCATCACGGAGGAACCGTGTCATCGCCCGTGGTGCAATGTGAGCGTGGACTTCGGCAGTTTCCCGGATGGGAGACAGATGCTGGTGATGGTGGACGCGTATACGAAGTTCCCAGTGGTGGAAGTGGTGGAGTCCACGTCGTTCCAACACATCCGGATGGCTCTGGAAAAGACCTTCGCCATGTTGGGGAACCCGGAGGTGGTTCGGTCGGACAATGGGCCACCCTTCCAGGGCCAGGAGTTCAGGGACTACATGACACAACGGGCGATCCGGCACAGGCGGATCACCCCTCTGTGGCCGCAGGTGAATGGAGATGTCGAGAGACTGATGCGCACGCTGAACAGAGCCCTTCGCATCGCCGTCGAGCCGGGACAGGATGCGGAAGCGGCACTAACCAAGTTCCTTGATGCGTATCGGCACACACCGCACTGCACTACGAAGTGCGCCCCAGCCCATCTCCTGTTTAAAGAAGCCCCGCGGGATGGAATACCGACGGACCCGTCCTGGAGCCCACCGGCACGGGATGATGATGCGGTACAGGAGAGGAGAGAGAGAACAAACAACAAAGCCAGTGAACACCGAAGGGCCCGCGAACACCGCATAGTGGTTGGAGACAAGGTCATAGTGAAAGATCGACACCCGGGATGGAAGTTCCGGACGCCTTTTGAACCAGAGGTGTGGACGGTGCTATCGGCAAAAGGAACGATGATAACAGCCGGAAGAGGTGATGTGAGGGTGACCAGAAACGCATCGTACTTCAAGAGAGTCGAGGAGGAACTGGCGGTAGAGCCATCGAGTGAAGAAGCAGGGGAGGAGCTGGATGGTTTCCCTGAGCGAGCAGACACCCCGGAAAGGGCGTCCCCGAGGCAGTGGAGAGGCACTCCACCAGGAGCCTCCGGTCAAACCCCGACTAACCATCAGGAGAGTCAAACCCGAGGGGAAGAGCCTGATCACTGGGGCCGGGACGAGAGAGGTGTGTCCAGCAGAGGAGTGGGCTCCAGGTTGCGAAGTAACCCAGCTCCCAGCCAAAGACTCCGAGACTGTGTATGCCCATCACCTTGAGGGAGACTCTTAAATGAATGGCACTGTCTAAAATGTTGGAGGGATGTAGAGAGCCACTCGGCCTCTACGACACAATGTATACATGCACACACGCATCCCCCACCCCTCGAGGCGGGCTCGCCTTGAGGGTATAAATAAAAGTATCGGAAGACCGCTCGGGGTCTTTCCGGGTTAACTATCACTAGGCTCACCGTCTGTTTGTTCAGCGACCCTGTCCACAACACGTGGCCTGTCCTGGGTCACCACAGGCATGAGGAGCTGTGGGAAACCATGTCGTTAGGCGACGAAGCGGGCGATGCTAGGACTTTGACTGCTTGTGACAAGACTTACCGATGGACGTCAACTGGAAGTGACGTCCATTTGAATGGCTCCTGGAACGGCTCGGTGAAGGGACCATAGAGCGCGAAGGAAACCGAGATCAATGAGACTGGGAGAGTTGCGACAACCGAGCCGACAGTAGCTTCACCTGTCATCACACAGCGCCTGCGGCTCCAATTGTTGACAGGCGTTGCACTCCTCGGAGTCGTGGGGCTCACCCAAGCACCTTCGACGTTGCATCGGGTGGACAACGTCGCTATGGAGTCACACGACGCCCTCAACAGACGAGCAGAGAGAGGTTCTGCTGGAAGTTTTCCAGATCCAGTCTCGGACATGGGAAATATTCTAAGGTATGGAATCTGCAGCCAGATGCCCCTAACAGATAACAAAGCCAAACAATAGGCGGGCAGTAAGGCCCTGTACATGATTGAGAAGTCCACAATAGGTCTTTAGAAACCATGCGGTGTGGTAGGCTCGATCTGAAAATGGCAATTCTGCTCACCAACATGAGGTGCAATCTCGGTCATCCAATTGCAAAAACAGTTTCTTATGATTCTGATGGAATAGGTTAATGCAATTGTAGCATCCACATACGTTATTTGATTCACAGTTATTACATGCATGCTGATTATTCCATGATATTAACACAGGCTTAGCAACGTTAATATTACAAGCTGAACATTCAAAATATTTTGAAATCAAATGCACATTGTTTCTCTAGTTCAAACCTTCGCCAAAAGAATATAAGGTCAGCCGGAAATAACAGAAGTTTCTGGGAAAAAAAGTCTGAGCTCCTACTGTGTTCTTAAACTACTGGAGGGAACTATCTTGTTTAATTCATACTGCAAGGAGCGCCACAAAGGCAAAAACCTATTGCTAAGTGGACATCTTTGCTGAGAAGCTCACCTTAAACTGGATCTGTGCAGTGGTTATTAAACACTGCCCAAGCTCTAGGAAATTCATCAGCCTTTATAAATGCCCCATTGAACAGCATTTTATTGAGGCCAGACCAGTGGAAGATCTATTTGGATCAACTGCTACCTTTGAATCACGCCTCATAAGGGTGAGTGGAATCTGGCAGCTATATCAATCAGGTTACTGGTGTTTTGAGATTGCTGAAAAATCACATCCTTTAAAACAACAGGTGTTCACCTGCTACAAGGGTAATTGGTGAGCTGTTCTGCATACATTAAAAATAAATATCAGCATCTGTGCTGAGTAGAAAAATAGGTAGGAAAGTTCCAAATGACAAAATAATTGTCCTATCTTCTAGAATCAAGGTTCAAAATAATCTTTATTCGGTCAAAAATGACCATAAAAGCACTTTAAAAACAATTACAAACAGATCACATACATTGAAATCACAAAAGTCAATAGCTGAAATGTACGTTATCATTGCCCTTCCATGGCATCATAGCTGAATCATGCTGCATATTTTTTCCTTAAACTCCTCGCCTGAGTAATAAAATTCAACACTACTTAACAGACTGTTAAGTAGTCACAACGCTGCAGAAACAGTAAACCTTTTTGAAGTGTTTAAAAACCTTTCCCAGCAAAGATTGGGCATAAAAACAAAGTTCTAAAAGCAGAATATAAAGTATAAAATAACATAGAATGCTTAGTGGACTGTATGGACACTCTTATCGCACCGGCAGCAGGTAATGATGCACACCACGTAAAGGGTAAAGCTACCAGGAAGGTAATCATATTTCCTCGGCTCCCTGAATAAATATCAATGTAAAAAATATAGTTAACAAAAATATTGATGTAAAAATATCGAACACAAAAATATCGACTCCCTATACTTAAACAGGTAAGTACAATAATATTGAATCAAAAATATCGACTATGTTAAAAATATCGACTTAAAAAATATATATACCTTAAATAAAATATATTAAATAATATTCATATTTTTAACAAAATAAATTACATTTACTATATATTTTAACTAAATATAACAAATAAACTTAATTTAAAAAATATAAACACACAAAAATGTGTACATATACATATATTTTCTTAAATACATTTTATTAACTATTAACTACTATCTTTATTTAATTTATAATTAATTAACACATTAAACTATTAAAATAAAAATAAAACATATATTTCGCAACACCATAAATACAATAGTAAGGAAAATGTTGGATAGCGGAGGGGTAAAAATTACTATTCCCACTCCAGTGAGTGCAACAGTAGGGAAAGTGTTGGATAGCAGAGGGGTAAAAATTACTATTCCCACTCCAGTGAGTGCAAAAGCAGGGAAAATGTTGGATTGCGGAGGGGTAAAAATTACTATTCCCACGCCAGAGAGTGCAAAAACAGGGAAAATGCTGGATAGTGGAGGGGTAAAAATTACTATTCCCACTCCAGTGAGTGCAACAGTAGGGAAAGTGTTGGATAGCGGAGGGGTAAAAATTACTATTCCCACTCCAGTGAGTGCAAAAGCAGGGAAAGTGTTGGATAGCGGAGGGGTAAAAATTACTATTCCCACTCCAGTGAGTGCAACAGTAGGAAAAGTGTTGGATAGCGGAGGGGTTAAAATCACTATTCCCACTTCAGTAAGTGCAAAAGCAGGGAAAGTGCTGGATAGTGGAGGGGTAAAAATGACTATTCCCCCTCCAGTGAGTGCAAAAGCAGGGAAAGTGTTGGATAGCGTAGGGGTAAAAATTACTATTCCCACTCTAGTGAGTGCAACAGTAGGAAAAGTGTTGGATAGCAGAGGGGTACAAATGACTATTCCCACTTCAGTGAGTGCAAAAGCAGGGAAAGTGTTGGATAGCGGAGGGGTAAAAATTACTTTTCCCACTCCAGTGAGTGCAACAGTAGGGAAAGTGTTGGATAGCGGAGGGGTAAACATTACTATTCCCACTCCAGTGAGTGCAACAGTAGGGAAAGTGCTGGATACCACACCAATTAAAACAAAAACATTTTTATTAAATTGTATTTCCATTATTAACATAATTAATATTGAAATTTAAATATATTATTATTAAAAAAGATAATAAACATTCATTAATTACATATTTTGTAACACTATCATATCCACAACACACACCTAAAATTAATCACACAATTACAATTAATAATTACTAATTAATTAATCCAAATTAATTAAATAATTAATAATTCATCAATAACAAATAAATTGCTTCCAGCCCTTCCCACCATTTACACCTATAAGCGCCACAACACACACCTAAAATTAAACAAATACCATAATTAATAAATAATTCATTTAAATTAATTAACTAATTATCAAACAATTATTAATAAATTAATTTACACATTTAACTCTATCACATCACAATTATACAATTATGAATAAATATAAATTATTGAATACATTTCATATAATTAAATTATTTCCCACCCTATTACCCTATAAACCCCCAACCCGCTATGGAACTAAAAACGCAAAATTCAATTAAATTTTTTTTATTAACTATTATAACTAATAAATAAAATTTATATAATTAAACTACTTCCCACCCTATACACATATAATAAAAATACAATTCTCATACAAAAATACTAAAATACATAACCTTAATAAAAAATCGATATTTTTAACAACATACACCCTTATGCATCAAGCCAAAATCCAGTCGGTAAAATACCGATTCCTTATTAGCTCCCGGTATTAAGTAAAAAATACCCAATCCCAATGCATCAACCCAAAAGCAGAAATCGGTATTTAAGGAATCCTTAAATAGCGATTCTTTAAATAGGGATTCCTTAAATACCGATTCCTTAAATAGCGATTGCATTTAAGGAATCCCAAAGTGAGATTCCTTAAATGCAATGCATCAAAGTTAAAAAATTAGCGATTTCGCTAATAAGGGGAGCAAATTACCATGAAGATGAACTGCATGGTAATTTGCAAAAACTTTGAAAAATGCACTTTTGTGCATTTTTCAAAGTTTCATGTTGCGCACACACATGCCCTTAGAGCATGTGTGTGTGCAACATATGTGCACATATCATTTTCAGGGGTGCAACAGGGTGTCCTTTTGACACCCTGGCACCCTTGAAAGTGCTCCAGCTATTAGCGATTCGGTAATACCGAATCGCTAATACAGAATGGCTTTACATTCATTCCTATGGGCCTCCAAGCCCATAGGAATGAATGGGTAGGTATTCCTTATTACCGATTCGGTATTACCGATTCGGTAATAAGGAATGTTAAGGAATCGCTATTTGAATAGCAATTCCTACATGCATAGCCTTTTGCTATTCCTTATTAGCGATTCCTTATTTTTCGCTAATAAGGAATCGCAAATGCTAATGTTGATGCATATGCCCCTATATTTTTGTAAATGATATTTAACACTTCAATATTTTTGTAATCAATATTAATTACCTAACAATCGATATTCTTGACCACGATATTTTTTCTATCAATATTTCTGACCCACGATATTTTTACCTCGATATTTATGTATATCGATATTCTAGCTCAGTACCATTTCCTCGATGGCAAGTTAAATAAAATCTGTCTTCTGGTGACTTTATCCATTATAGATAGGGTTCCATGCCTTCGCCGGTTGACAATGGGATACATGACTGGACAGTTACCATGTCTAGAACTTTCTCAAGTCTCATCTTATCTCTATGAGCATAATATGTGTTCTTTGCCAAGGCCTTCATGTGTGAGCCAATCTTGCTAATATTCCCAAAGAAACTGGGCAATCCTAGGTCTTGAAAAGTGGATTTTATAAACTTAATCCATGGGATAGAGAGCATACTAGTTTGTTTCAGACAATCCTCCACTATCCTGTATTCTACAAAGCTGGGTGTAATTGGAATGTTACCATTCTAGAAAGTTAATCTAGTCTTGCTTAAGTTATCAAATACATCCTGGCTAGCATACAAAAAGCACCCTAACCAATTCATAGGGCACCCCTGTGCGGCTGCTGGCGCAGCCTGTTCAGGTGCTGCTAATGCTAAAACAGTTTACTCCTAAGTAATTCTTTCTTTCGATCTGTAGTATCATCTTTGAACTTATTTTGGTTGTAGAACGTTTCTAAAACAATTTCTATAACACTCTACTACAGCAAGTTGTCCTTCTCCAGTAGGCTGAAAGTGGCTCCAGATAAGAACATATCTATAAAATATAAGGTTTAAGAGGTTATTTAAATATTTGATAACCTGAGATTTGTATGAGGTAGGTCAACTGATCATTACAAATCTTTGCCCACAACACACATAGACATTTCTCTCCCACTAGTGATCGAATGAACATTTCTTGGGTTGGCGAGTCATGAGTGCATTCACAAAGTCTTGATGACAAAAAAAGTGGAAATCTCACCACACAGACGGAAACCTTACCAGGCTTACACTTGCATAAAATACACAGATAAAATGAAAAAGAATCATATCATTAACAGGAACCAGGTTAAGTGCTACACTGGCTGCGGTGATCTGGTTACAATTCCATAGATTAGTGCTTCCCAAGTATTTCAGAATTACAACCCAATTTTTAGAAAGACTTAGGTGCCGATTCGGATCCTGGAGAAACCGGGTACGAACCGTCGGTCGGAGGGTTTTCTCCGTCCGACTCGTACCCGGTTGTAAAACTTTACAAACATGCAAGTACGATTCGCACGGAAACACTATATCCGTACGATTCGTACAAAACACCAACCGAGGAAAATAAACATACAAATGACATCCGGAAAAACGCCGACGTGACGTCGGGACGCATGCAGCCTGCATTCCACGAACCAGGAAGTACGATTCGTACCGACGACATCCCGCACGGAGAATATTTCCCGGCAGCCAAAAACTGCCGGGAAATCAGGACGATGCGCACAAGGAGCACCTGTACGCGACGGACAGACATGGACCCGAACCTACGTGTCATCCCGGCCCTCATAGCAGTCGACCTCCTCTACAGGTACCGATGCAGACGCCGCAGAAGGTCAGAACAACACCCAGGGGCAAAGGGGGGGTTGGGGGGGGGGGCAGGGGCAAGACACAAAACCCCCACCCAAGTCACACAGCACACATGCCCTGGACATACCTGACCTCCAGGCCCTGGTCACTTCGAGGTGGTGGGAGCGTGTCCAGCAACGCCAGCGTCCGCCACAACGGAAGTGGGCGACGACGCGAACCGGCAACACAACAATACAGGTACGTACCGTACCCACACCTTAAGAGCGTGGGTACGAGTCGTACCACGCCCACACCTACGTCACCCCAACAATGGCGGTACGGCCCGTACCCATGTGCCAAAGGCCTGGGTACGGGCCGCACAAGCATTCCACAGCGTGGGCACGGGTACGTATGGACCGTACCCCCACCCGCTTATGTATGGAGCGTACCCCCACCCCAACAGTGTATGTACGGACCGTACCCCCACCCGCATTTGTATGGAGCGTACCCCCACCCCAACAGTGTATGTACGGACCGTACCCCCACCCGCGTATGTATGGAGCGTACCCCCACCCCAACAGTGTATGTACAGACCGTACCCTCACCCGCGTATGTATGGAGCGTACCCCCACCCCAACAGTGTATATACGGACCGTACCCCCACCCGCGTATGTATGAAGCGTACCCCCACCCCAACAGTGTATGTACGGACCGTACCCTCACCCGCGTATGTATGGAGCGTACCCCCACCCCAACAGTGTATGTACGGACCGTACCCCCACCCGCGTATGTATGAAGCGTACCCCCACCCCAACAGTGTATGTACGGACCGTACCCTCACCCGCGTATGTATGGAGCGTACCCCCACCCCAACAGTGTATGTACGGACCGTACCCCCACCCGCGTATGTATGGAGCGTACCCCCACCCCAACAGTGTATGTACAGACCGTAACCCCACCCGCGTATGTATGGAGCGTACCCCCAACCCAACAGTGTATGTACGGACCGTACCCTCACCCGCATATGTATGGAGCGTACCCCCACCCCAACAGTGTATGTACGGACCGTACCCCCACCCGCGTATGTATGGAGCGTACCCCCACCCCAACAGTGTATGTACGGACCGTACCCCGACCCGTGTATGTATGGAGCGTACATGGCCAGACACAGGAGGGGTGGGTGCAGAGTCCTCCCAGCAGTGCCCAGACACAGGAGGGGTGGGTGTAGAGTCCTTCCAGCAGTTCCCAGACGCAGGAGGGGTGGGTGTAGAGTCCTCCCAGCAGTGCCCAGACGCAGGAGGGGTGGGTGTAGAGTCCTCCCAGCAGTGCCCAGACACAGGAGGAGTGGGTGCAGAGTCCTCCCAGCAGTGCCCAGACGCAGGAGGGGTGGGTGCAGAGTCCTCCCAGCAGTGCCCAGACACAGGAGGGGTGTGTGCAGAGTCCTCCCAGCAGTGCCCAGACGAAGGAGGGGTGGGTGCCTATCACTCCCAGCAGTGCCCAGATGCAGGAGGGGTGGGTGTAGTGTCCTCCCAGCAGTGCCCAGACACAGGAGGGGTGGGTGTAGAGTCCTCCCAGCAGTGCCCAGACACAGGAGGGGTGGGTGTAGAGTCCTCCCAGCAGTGCCCAGACACAGGAGGGGTGGGTGTAGAGTCCTCCCAGCAGTGCCAAGACGCAGGAGGGGTGGGTGCCTATCACTCCCAGCAGTGCCCAGATGCAGGAGGGGTGGGTGTAGTGTCCTCCCAGCAGTGCCCAGACATAGGAAGGGTGGGTGTAGAGTCCTCCCAGCCGTGCCCAGACACAGGAGGGGTGTGTGCAGAGTCCTCCCAGCAGTGCCCAGACGCAGGAGGGGTGGGTGTAGTGTCCTCCCAACAGTGCCCAGACACAGGAGGGGTGGGTGTAGAGTCCTCCCAGCAGTGCCCAGACACAGGAGGGGTGGGTGTAGAGTCCTCCCAGCAGTGCCCAGACACAGGAGGGGTGGGTGCAGAGTCCTCCCAGCAGTGCCCAGACGCAGGAGGGGTGGGTGCAGAGTCCTCCCAGCAGTGCACAGACACAGGAGGGGTGGGTGCAGAGTCCTCCCAGCAGTGCACAGACACAGGAGGGGTGGGTGCAGAGACCTCCCAGCAGTGCCCAGACGCAGGAGGGGTGGGTGCCTATCACTCACAGCAGTGCCCAGACGCAGGAGGGGTGGGTGTAGAGTCCTCCCAGCAGTGCACAGACACAGGAGGGGTGTGTGCAGAGTCCTCCCAGCAGTGCCCAGACGCAGGAGGGGTGGGTGTAGAGTCCTCCCAGCAGTGCACAGACACAGGAGGGGTGTGTGCAGAGTCCTCCCAGCAGTGCCCAGACGCAGGAGGGGTGGGTGCCTATCACTCCCAGCAGTGCCCAGACGCAGGAGGGGTGGGTGTAGAGCCCTCCCAGCAGTGCCCATGGAACGCAAAGGGTGGAGTACCCACAGATACAATGCCCACAAATGTCAGTCAGGTGCACAAAGATCCTGCAGTACATGTACCACAGGTGTGCGAGGCTGGGAGTACACACATGCATAGCGCCTAAAAGAGAACATGTCCACATGAAGTCATGTCAACAGTCTACATACACAAGTACAGTGACCACCAAGGATGCCACGAATGATGCAGGTGGAGACATCGCTCAGCATGCATGTGCCAAGTTGAAGGAGACCGTCACACACCCAGCTGATGTAGACACAGCTCAGCACCACATATTGGAAACACCCTGCAGGGAAGATGTCAGGTTACACAGAGGAAGGAACACACCTTGGGACGATGTCACCATGCAGTAACTGCTTACATGAACAAAGTAATTTAGCCAACAGCTTGTGATGGCACACAGATACCAGGGTCCACCCTATGACCAGCACAAGACTACATTTCCCACACACCCAACACATTATCACCACCCAAAATCATGGAGCAGGTCCACCAACAGCAATACCAGATAAACAGTAGTGTTCCATGGAAAAAACAAATTGCTTTATTCAGCAGGATGTAAGTAATATTCATCATAAATGTCAATATATACAAGGCCCATAGGGCAGTCCGTGACTCAAATCCGGATGGGGGACACAGTGGTACGTGTGTCCCCTAGCTTGCCTGCACAGTCAGTCTCCTTTGTCTTCCACAGGGGGGGGCATCATGTTGGGGGGAAGGACCAGGCACCGCAGGGACAGGAGGGGCAAGGGTAGGTGTTGTGGGTGCAGGGACAGACGACTCCAACACAGGGGGTGGGGCAGCACCAAAGGTGGATTGGAGCACGGCGCTGCACACTACTGCCAGGTCGCCCAGCGTCTCCCCTGCACCCGAAGGAACCACAGGCCCCAAGGAGGGGGGGGGGTCACAGGGATGGGTCGCAGCGCTACCCGGGGAGGGTGTGGACAGGGGGGGGGACTCAACCACCCTGACCGGGGACTCCTTTGACCGCTTGCGGGGTGGTGTCACTGTGGGGCTCAGGGACAGAGCGGCCATGAAAGAGTCTTTGCTGGATTTGTGGCCAGGAGAGCTGAGGGGAGTGGATTTGGAGGGAGTGGATTTTGCAGAATGCGGACTCCCACTCTGGCTGCGTGTCTTACGTTTGCCCCCCGACCCAGTGGGTGTGCCTACTTCACCCTGTGTGTGCGTGCCAGGAGGTGTGCGCTTGTCCTTCCCTGCTGGTGTGGTGCCTGTGTCTGGTGGGGTGTGTGCATGCTGACGTCTGGGTGTACGTGGGACAGGCATGGGAGTGGGAAGTGTGGATGGGGCATGGGTAGGGGGTGGGACGAAGTGCTGCAGGAGACCCACTGCTGCAGTCAGTGTCGAGTCAATAGACCTCAGCAAGTTGCGTTGGTCAGCCTGCGATGCTGAAATGCCCTCCAAGTATGCCTCCATGTTGTTGAGCACTCGGCTGTGGCCATGGAGGACATTAAGCATCGTAGCCTGACCAACCTGCAACTGCCGCAGGATGTCCACAGACTCGGCATTGGCGGCAGCAGTGGAGACAGGGGCAGGGGGTGCGGTGCCTGGCAGGAAGGAGACACGTGGTGACCTAGCACGCCGGGAAGGGACACGAGCAAGTGGGAGGCGGTGATGGCAATGGAGGGGGCGGGGAGAGATGTTGTGCTGCAGTCAGCTGTTGGAGCAGCCTCCGCCCCCTCGGAGAGCTCAGCCTCGGACCCGTCAGCTTCATATTCTGTGGTGGCAGTGGACAGGTCCTCCGGCTCACTCCCCTCGGCCTCAGTTCCACTCGATGTGCCAGCTAAGATGTCACTGCTGGCACTGGTGCTCGGTCCCTCCGCACGGTCCGTGCCGGTGTCTCCATCTGTGTCCCCCGACGATGCTGTGGGCAAGGTGAAGAAACAGGAATTAATCAGACACCTGTATACATATGTCACATGAGTCAAATCTACATAGGTTACAGTGCATAGCCTGAAAAGAAAGATGAGTAACATCTACAATACAAGGTACATATATAGGCCCTGCAACACACAGTTGGTTCACCCACCATGCCACTGAGAAACTATGGAGAGCATGACACATTTGCAAATGACCTGATATGGATTTGGACAGAGGAGCCAGGCTCTGGGGACAATCCAGCACTGCATCTGCACCACACAGCGTTGCCGTAACTAGGGATGAGCAGGGACCATCTCCATGAACTTGATGCACATGCTGCAAAGGTAATACTTAAAGACATGCCCAACATGAATGGGTCACTGCACCTTGAGTGTATGTCCAGATAAACATCACACACTGGCCAGACCGAGCAATGAGATTTCAGGTGTCGACATGTAGGCCTTGCCCGCACCAACCACCCCCTACATGAGGCAATTTGATGAGACACAGGAAGCACTTGCATCTATTAGTCTGGGAGAAATACACATGGGCTGCAAGAAACCCATATTGGACCCAAAATACCCCATGTGCGCCTGTACAACGAGACACACAGGCACTGGCCACCGTGAGTATGAACGAGGAAAATTAGGTCAGGCTGTACAGTGGACACTTGTAGAACACGTTACGTAAATATACATGGTGCCAGGGGACAATGGCACAGAGCACATCCTATGCTGTAGACACTGAGAGTGTCCACATATTCAATTCAATTCAATTCAATTCAAAAGACCTTTGTTCAAATTACTTAAAATTCATAAAAGTACACACATTAAAAAACAGTTCATTATTACAATATTTCAAAATACAATTTCATAAAGATTAAAAAAGAACTAATACAGCAGTTATTCAGGGATTTTCCATCATCTTGCGTACACGTGCAATGAGTCTTAAGAAAGTGCTAGTGCGAAAAATCAATTCATCCGTACCCAGGGAGAGTAGCATTAGACGGGACTCCTCCAAAGAGAGGGGTCTATGTTTTCTAAAATAAGGTGTTAAAAACCAATTGATATATTTTAAATAAAATTTACAGAAGAATAGAAAATGCAACTCATTCTGTATGCTAATACCATCACACGGGCAGGGATTACATTCTGTAGGGCGGTGATAACCCAAAGGGAAACCCAATAAAAATTTAACAGAGCCTACCCTAAGGTGAAATAACAAAGACCTTTCCCAGTTAGACATAGGAAGGGTAAGGTATAGTGGGAAAGGTTGCTTACACAGGTCGTTCTCCATATATCTAACGATGGTGGGTTTGGATATTTCCCTTTCCATTCTTTCTGTATCAAAAAGTGCATATAGTGCTTGTTTAACCTCTACCTTGTCTTTCGGTTCAATTCTGAGTGGATCAGAAAAGAGATCGCCTCTGTTCACGGCGCTTAGTGTTTTTAAAACTCCAGCAAGCCAGGGAATTGATAAGCCGTGATCACATTTGAGGCAGTCCTTAATTATATCTTGTGTTAAGGTGGCTGCATTGTTCCTCCAAATTCTTAGCCAGAATAAAGCCGGTCTGGATCTAATAAAATCACAGATATAAGGGAGATTTAGCTCTTTATGACAAATAAATTCAGAGGACGAAATTGGGGCGCCCAATAGTTTCCTACAAAAGCGGGTCTCTTCGCGTTGAATACCGGGACTTTTACCCGAACCCCAAACCTCAGCCCCGTAGGTAGCAACAGGGATGCACTGTGGTCTAAAAAAATTTAAAATGGCTCTGGTAGCACCTAATTTCTTTGGGCGTGGGAGGCTCAATATTGAATTGGTGGCTTTCGAGAACTTGCCCATGGCGTGGGCAAAATGCCCACTCCATGAGCCGTTCGCAGCGAAAGCCACCCCTAGGTATGTAAAAGAATTTACAGAATCTAATTTGTTGGGCCCTATGTGTATAGTATTGAGTTTCCGTTTCCCAGGTCAACATGACATTATAAAAGATTTTTTTAAATTTACACGCAGGTCTAGGCCCTCCATGTGGTGGGCAAAGGTTTCCACAAGCAAACGGAGGGCATTTGGGGTGCGGCCCATGAGGACCGCATCATAAGCGTATAGTAGAACTGGCAGGGGATGCCCCTGAATAATTGGCACATCTTTGGTCGCTTGTTTTAATACTTTTGCTATACCAGTAATATAAATTATGAACAGCAGGGGTGCTAAAACGCACCCCTGTCTGACCCCCCTGCCGATTTTTATAGCTCCGGAGACTTCGCCACCCAACCCAATCCTGGCTTGTGCCCTAAGATCATTGTGGAGGTACGCCAAAAAGTGTACGAGGGCCTCATCCAATCCATAATTAAGAAGCATGGTCCACATTTTAGATCTATTGACCAGATCAAAGGCAGATGAAAGATCCATGAAAGCAAGGTAAATGGGGGACGATCGAGCAACGTTGTACTTGTCAATTATCAATTTTAAGTTCAAACATTGCTCGACCGTGCCCACCCTGCTCCTGAATCCCATCTGACACGGATCCAGTAGGTCTGAATCTTCTGTCCACTCTAACACCCTATTGTAAATAACTCGCCCAAGTATTTTTATGGTGTTATCCAAGAGCGAAATTGGGCGGTAGTTGGCTGGATCTGATCTGTCCCCCTTTTTGTAAATTGGGACTATAATACTAGAAGATCACGTCTTAGGGATGGGCGCTTTTGACAAGCTGTTAAAAACATTATGGAGGATTGGTGCCCATAAATCCGGACTATGCTTTATAATATCTATAGGGAATCCATCTGGGCCTGGTGCCTTGTTACCAAGGCTCTCTCTAATGGCTGCTTCTACCTCGTGAAGGTCAATCTGCAGGTTTCGCAGCTGTCCCAGATCTGGGGTGGTTAACTCCATGGGGGCAGCATATATTTTGGAAAAATGGGCTTCCCAAGTGCTGCTGATTATATTACAGCTAGTTGAGGTTAAGGATTTGCCCATGTCGCGCGTTTTCCTAACGGCAGACCAAAATGGGCCACTACTCTTCAAGTTAGCGCCGTCAACCAACAATTCCCACTGTTCCATCAGAAGTACCGCCTTCCTTTCAGCTATTTTTTGTTTATAATGTTTCCTAGCTGTCTGTACCTCTACTGGATTCCGTGGCTTGGTGGTTAAGGCCCTGCGTAGTTCCCTGTTTGCGATAGAACAGGCAGAGTCAAACCACCTTGGGTCTTTCTCTTTTATAGGTAGTGGGGCTGACAGAGAAGTTTTAATTACCACACATAGTTTGCCAAAGTCGGTAATTATTCTATGGCAATTCCCATCAGATAATAAACAGGAGTTTATTAGTTCTAGATGGTCATTTTTTACACTGTCAAGTATGGCTCCACAATCAATACCCCTCCATTTTAAACGGAGACCACCACCAGATGGTATGATATCTCTTGCTCCTTTTAAATTAACATATACCGGGCTAGGGCCTAAATGTAAGGTAACTGTAAGGGGGTTATGGTCTCCATATAGTGTCTCAACCACATTAGAGTCTGTGACACGATCTGTTAAATAAGTGTCCACATATTGTGATGACACACATGATACCTAGCAAAATATGCCCCAGGGGACAGTAGTGGCCACGATATTCCATGGTCCTGAATGGTAATGACTGCAACACAGGCCACCATCCCTGCACTCTGCGTATCGCACACTCATGCACATCATGTCACAGGCCACAACATAGGACATGCTTGCTGTAAGGCATTACACTTCAGAGACATACTCCTATGTCTGGACTCAGCATCAGTGCCAATTGACATGGACCCCACAAGTACTGAACTGGCCAGGGCACAGGCAAGGTCCCAAAATCTGTTACACACCACCCCCACACATGATGCTGCAAGCATTGGTCACGTGGATAAACTGCCAGCCCAGATGACCTTGTGAAAGAGTGACTACACACAGACCAGGGAACACATGGCAAGGAGTGGAAGGGAGGAAGGACAGCACCGCTATACTGTGGGTGACAGGACCTGCACCGCACATTTAAACACTGGCAGTGTATCCATGCAACTGCGCACTTACAAATGCTGGTGACACACAACAAACACACATGTACCTACCCCCTTCCTGCTGCTGCTTCTCCCGTAAGCGCCTGTCCATGTCAGGAAAGACCACCGCCAGCACATGCTTGTGGATGTGGGTCAGACGGCGACGCCCATGGTTCTTAGGGCCCACAGGTGAGTCCACCAGCAGGACCCGTGCGATCCTCCGCGTCCAGCACCAGATATCCTGCCAGCGTTTTCTCACCTGGGCCAGGCGCCGCTTGCGACCATCCGTCCTCCTCACGGCACTGACGGCGTCCCTCCAGATCTGCTCCTTGGCAGAGGCGCCTGCCTGTGAGGATGAAAAAGTGAGACTACATCAATACACCTGCCACATGTCACAGAGACACACATTAGAACAATTTTGCTGGTTTCAACAAGGCATAGTATGCAGCCAAAGCATTGCACCTTTGTCATAGGGACATTTTTCTCTGTGTAAGGGCAAATGCACCACGTGCCATTGAAAGTACACAGGTGGCATGAGGGGTACGACACAATAAATGATCCAGACTCACACTGTGCATCAGAAGGTACACCAGGATTATGTGCAGCACCTCAAAGCAGTCACATGCCACAGGCCACTGACGCTACCTCAGCAGAGTACACAGACACACAGAGGCACAGGACATTCACCTGCCATTGCCAACTGCAACTACAAACCTCACTCTGCACATGTGCCACTAGACTGGGGGGGCTCACAGGTGTGGGGCTGGCTCTGCACGTCAGACACACAGCACTGCTCCCTGCTCACATCAGATGGGCAGGGTATATCCATCCCTCATGCAGCTGGGGTGCTACACTCCACATATGCACCCACCCACATGACAGGGGACTTACACACACACCGATGTCCAGGGTACGAACACATCATGTGGACACTCTCAGCAAAGGTACACTGAACAAACACACATCTGTGGGTACAGTCACCTGTCACACTGGGGTGACCACAGAATCACATGAGGACTGTAGAAGCAACATTCCCAGGAGGATTAGACAGGCAGAATGTGGCATGCACCATGCAGTGATTGTCACAGTAAACACAATGCAAGTGAGGACGGCAGACATGCACCACAGCATGCTCTGGCTGGGAGACATTAGGCATTCCTCCCTGGGACCCACCCTACAGTACAATGCATGTGTGTCACACCTGGACACAATGCCAGAAGTCACAGTCACAAAAAAGGGCCACAGTCTGTGCCAGTGGACTCAGCACTCACCTGAAACCCTGGTCGGCCATACAGCATGGGGTGGGAGGATGACATCCAGCAATGCCACATTCTCCTCCAGGGTGAAAGGCTGGGCCCTCTCCATAGACCTTGACATGCTGCCAGGGAATCACGAGCAGCAGCAGTGTTGTGGAATCAAAAGATGTGCAGGCAAGTGCTCTCTCATGGGACCTGGCTGCCTTATATCTGCCTTGCTGGCCTGTTTCATGCACAGGAGTACAGAGTGATTGGTCACTCACATTTGCATCCTATGTTTCCTCCAATCCATTTAAACCTACCCCTGTGAGGGGGTTAGATTTTTTTAGAATTCAGCATGATGTCATTTCAACAACAACTTTGCAACAAAGTAGATTATTTCAAACCGACTTTTGCAGGCCACCTGATTAAACAAATTCAAAGTTTAAACTCGGTCTCCATGGCAACCAGCATGCATCTCTGGCTTCATACTTGTCCCACATGTGTCCCCTATGTAATTTGGAGATTCACACACAGGTACGGTGCGTTCCGGGGCCCTAGGGCACCCCAAATGCATAGCAACGGGCCGTACAGGCGTGTGTACGGTCCGTATCACTATGGGTACGCATACCCGAGCAAACCCATAGTGATCCGGACCGTACACACGCGTGTACGCTCACTTTCACTATGGGTGTGCTCGCATATGCGTACCCATAGTGATACAGACCGTACACACGCGTGTACGCTCACTATCACTATGGGTGTGCTCGCGTATGCGTACCCATAGTGATACGGACCGTACACAAGCGTGTACGCTCACTATCACTATGGGTAGGCCTACGGCAGCACTCCCATATTGATAGGGAACGTACACACGCCCTCAGAGTGAATGTACGGTGCCTTTCACACGTAACAGTGGTGACAGGCAGCACACAGAAAGGAATAGAGCTGACATACTTGTCCATGGATGGACATCAAGGCATTGTCTGTGCAGTACTACATGTGTGGGGCACAGGTGTGAAAGGCTGTGATGTGGCACATTACTCCTGAGTTGTGAAGGCAATAGATGTATGATGAGATGTGTACAGATGTTATGTGTGATGGTGCACTATGTGCCAGACATGCCCTTCACTCCTTTGACATGTGTGCATGTCGTACAGAACACTTGAGATAAGCGTCACTGGCATGGCACAGTCAACAACACACGCAAGTGTCCCCTGATGCCCGCTACAGGGGTTACCACCCCTGACATGTGACTACCCACATTGCACGATGTGACTATGTCCTGTATGTGTGGTGTGTTCCCATTAGCTTGATGTTGGTGTTCCCTCAAATGCATCTGCAGTTGCTGCAACCAACATGTGTCTGTGTGTAGATGGCCATGGCACACTGTTACGCACACCAGGCCACATGTGGTATCGGATGTAAGGTGTGTATGTATGCATGGGACACGGAGTAGCGTAACAAGGACCTGTCTGCATACTCTCAATGTATGTGTGATCAGTCATGACATGTACACCTTCATGGCAAGGTGTGTGGCCTGTCCTAGTGTTATGTCATGTGACCTGTGGCTCTAGTGTTCCGCTACCTGTCTCTGCAATCAACATCCTACATCTGCTGATATGTTGATGTATGTCACTCCTGTATTGCGTCTGGCTGTTCACTTACACTGGGACACAGCTAGTCCCATGCCATGGGATGTGGAGGTTCACAATCCCCGTGTGTAGCTGGGTCTTGGTAGGAGTGTCACCTGGCAGCCATATGTGTCCAGGGCATGTAGCACATACCTGACTTCGTATGTAGCATATGTGTATTGACAGATTAACATGTGCTCAGTACATATAAATTGTTGTTGTTGTGCACTCACTCTTCCTTGTCACTTCCAAATTACTGCAGAGCGCCGCCTCTTCCCCGACCAATTCCGGACTTGGCTGACATGCGGGAGAATGACTGTATATGCTGCTACCGCTTCCCCCAACCGTTGATTGAGGAGTTGACCGCAAGGCTGGCACCACACCTGCAACCGCTGCACAGGTATCCTACGGCACTGACACCCAAGCTGAAGGTAATGGCAGCCCTACATTTTTTGCCACGGGTACCTTTCAATATACCATAGCTCATGTTGGTGGCATGTCCCAGACCATGTTCAGCCGTGTGCTGCATGATTTTTTAGAGGCCATGTTGCTTCACCTGGATGAGTTTATCCATTTCCCAACTCCTGAACAGTTGACAGGTGTCAAGCGTGGATTCTATGCCCTAGGAGGGATGCCCCATGTCATTGGGTCCATAGATGGGACACATGTGGCTTTGGTACCACCACAGGCACAGGAGGTAGCGTACAGGAATCGCAAGCACTACCACTCCATCAATGCCCTTGTGGTGGGTCTGTCCAACATGGTGATTTCACATGTCCGTGCTTGTTTTCCAGGATCAGCACACGATGCCTACATCATGAGGCGTAGCAGGGTGCCTGAAATGATGACGCAGCTGCGCAACGAACGAGCATGTGTTGTTGGTGGGTACACTCTGTCTGTCCTGTATTTTGCGTAGACTTCCTGCCCGACTGCTTCTCCTGTCCTACTTTTGTCCATGTGGTTTCCATGTAGGGGACGCTGGCTATCCCAACATGCCATGGCTGATCACACCTCTCCGCAACCCCAGCATGCCGGCCCAACTCCGCTACAACACCGCCCATGGCCGGACAAGGCGAGTGATAGAGAGGACATTTGGCCTCCTGAAGAGCCGATTCAGGTGCCTACACAAGACCGGCGGCACCCTCCCATATGCCCCGGTGAAGGTCTGCAAAATCTTCATGGTCTGCTGCATGCTGCACAACATGGCAGTTGAGAAAGCTGTGCCACTCATCCTGGATCAAGATGATCAGGGCCATCCACCCGTGGAGGACGAAGGGCTTGGCAATGGGGCTAGTGATGTGGAGGATGTGGATCTGCAAGAGGACATCCGGAGTCGGCTCATACGCGACTTCTTTGCTTAGTGGTGAGTACCAGTGTCTGAGTGTGCACGCATTGGTCCTTGTGTGGCATGTGTTGCAATGTGTGTGTCCATCTGCATGTATGCCACGTGAGTCAGAGGTGTGTGCGGATGTGTCACTCAAGTGATGGTGCCAGTGATGAGTGTATTTCCGCAGTCATAATTGTGACCTAGCATGTTGTCATCCTTATATGTGTCGAGTACATGCACATGCAAGTGGATGCGCTTTTTGTGGCTGACTTCTTGGGTGTCTCGCATCCCCAGGTACTTGCGCATGCCGTCTGCTGGTTGCATTGTTGTGGCACTGCTATTCCTCATGGACACGTCATCGTGTGCTGACTCAGCGTTACACGCACGGACAAGTTTGGAAGTCTCCTTAGGGTAAGGGATGCATCAGGGGTGTATTGGGTGTGGCAGTTGTTTACGATGTGTGCACACTGCCCCTGTCGATGTTTGGTTCCTCTGCAGACATGTCGCATCACCATGGGACACATGACATGTAGCTGGATTCACCTGAATAGATGGTCAGACTTGTTGACAGTCATCTGTAATGGGATAGTGGATTGTGATGAAGGCATCAATGTGTGTAACACTGCCCTCGGACACATACGGTTTGCATTGGCTTGACATGGTGTGGGACTTCCACATCAGAGGATCAATGGTGTATGGCAGCCTCTCCGTGAGCAGCAGGGGGTGTTTAGCTGTTACCCGACACTTGTGTGCCAGTTCCATGGATAGCAAGCCTTTGTGGTGCAGAAGGGGGGTGTCACTGTTGGACCCACATGTTACTCCACATGACCTGTGTATGGGTACTCCGAGTTGCCTCTGCATTCCGGAAAACATGACTAATAAAGGTGTCTTCTCAGTCAATGCTGGTGTGTTGCCACAGTGCATACGGCATGTCTGGCATGGTTCTCAGTGATAGTGGCTATGTGTCTATGTGTAGAGTAGCAAGATGTTTGTCTGGGATTAGACTCTGTATTGTGCATGATGTCCATGACTGTGTGGGTATTGTGACATGTGCCATCCCCATGCATCCAACGTTGGCCAGGCCACCATTCTCTGCATCCACCTGACTCAAGCTTGCAGGACATGGTTCTGCCACCTGTCTACACATACCTGGGTGCCCCCCAGGACACTCCACATGATCCCTGACCTCTGCGCATGACTGTTGCTGTACTCAATATGTCTGTCGGCACGGTTGTGCGGCCATCCCCTCAGCTGGTTGGGCCCATTACGGGTGTGTATGGTGCTCCATGTCTGTCTTGGCTAATACATTGTGACCCCTGTGTGTCCTGTGCCAGACTCAGGCCCCAGGGTATGGATGGTTGAAGTCATATGAGAACTCAGGCATGGTTAGACTTTACAAGACACATGTAATGTAATAATGCAAAATGTAGGCATCATCTCTTGATTGTGTAAGTTTTTATTTGTGTTGGAGTACGTGTTGGGGGGGGGGGGGGGTATGACAAGAGGGGCTTTCCGGGTGTGTAGAATCCAAAGTTCACTGGGGGAGTTGGTATCCTTGCCATTGGAAATCATCAGAGTCCATGCCACAGTCTTTGTCAACATTGGTCAGACAGTGACCAGCAAGTCCATGTGGCAGAGAATTTCATTTGCTGATGTGCTGCTGTTGGGCCAGTGGGCCAGGTGCCAGGCCAGGTGTCCTGGGAGATGGTGCTGTTGCGCCGACCCTCACGGTCTTTTCCGTGGACGACCCGCCCTCCTGCGGGAACCCTCAGAAGCAGGCCGTGACGATGCTTGGGATGCTCCGTCGGATGTATCCTCCTCCTCCTGATCCCTCCCTGTGGGTGGTGATGTTCTTCGCCTGGTGGCACAGGGAGGGTTGCCCATGTTGTCAGCTATCCGACGTAGTGAACAGTTAATTCCCGGGAGCACCGTCACAAGCTCAGCCTGTCTGTCCTCCATCCGTCCTTGGTGTCGCTGTTGACAGGCATGTTGCTCCGCATGCTGCTGGGCCTGCTGGGTCTTGATCTCCTCGAGGGTCCCCTTCATCTCGTTGAGGGTGGACACAACCTGGCTCATGCCCGTGGTGTCCTGCCGGTATGTGTCCAGGATGTTTCTTACATGGGAATATACCGGTTCCGCAGCCAACTGGTCAGGCTCGCGCCTCCGCCGTCCTCCACCACCCCTGCCCACTTGCGCCTGGCCTGCCCTTGTGGCCACATCGGGTCTCCGGGACCCCTGAGGGGTGGCATTTGCGTTGTCGCCTGCCTCCTCCTGGGTGCCCGGTACACCGTGTCCCTACTGGTCAGACTGGCTGCGTTGTGGTGGTGGGGCATGGATCCTGGGTGTCTCCTGGGATGTGGCAGGAGTGGGGGTGGTGGTTGGCCCAGTTGTACCTGACGCAGGTGCTGCAGGTGGTTGGACACCAGAGGGGCCAGGTTGGTCGGGGTCGTCCACAGAGTGGTGAGAGTCGTCGCTGCCGGTGGGATCGTCATCCCACAGAGCCAGGTCCTGTAAGTCTTCCCCCCCAGTGTTGGGGGGTGATCCACGACGTTGACCTGTGTGTGAGAGAGACAATGTTATTTTTCTTCCATGCAACATCCATGTTTCATTCGTTTCAAAGTTGGCACATTTCCTCTGGGTATTTGGATATGTCTTGCATTCCACTCACAGTGCACTTGTGCATGGGTATGTCCCTTGGCCACAGCTTTTGAGACTTTACCTATGTGTGACACAGTCTTACTTGCTGCGTCAATTGGGACTGCAGTCAGCAGTGGAGTGAGCAGGTGTGGCGAGCCATGCATTGGCGCCTTCCGTGTTGCACTGTACGTGGGCAAATGGAGTTGTTCCACACACTTATATAATGGAGGTAGCTGGCGTTGTGCTCGTGCACAGGTTGACACATGGCCCAGTGTTTTGCCATGGAGAAGAGAGGGGGATTCAGGCACTGGCCACCACTGTCTACATGCCTCAGTCCACCTGCTGACGAGCAGACATTCCCACACCACCCAAGGGTGAATTGGTCTCCCTGTGTCTCCCTTTCTCACTCCCTCTCTGTCCCCCTCTCCCTCCCTCCCTGTGTCAGCCTCCTCCCTCTGTCCGTCTCCCTGTGTCTCCCTCCCTCTCTCTCCCCCTCTCCCTCCCTCTGTCTGTCACCCTCTGTCACCTCAGCCCAGCTTCCTAGGCACACACTGTTTGCAGATCTTTGAATGGCCCTTGGCTTGTTCATGTGAGTTTGTTTCTGATCTCCAGGCACCCATTGGGTGTAGTGTCTGTGTCTGCGCTGCTGCTGTGGTGGTGTGTGCTGCCACTCTTTCACAGTGTTGGCTGTTCATTAGCTGCTGTCATGTGCAATAAGTGCCTTCACCCCCATGTCTTCATGCAAGGCGTCCGCCATTTGCAAGCAAGTCTTTCCTGTGTGGGGACACACTGTTTGTCTGGCTGTGACCTAGTTTCATCATCGGGCTTCCACTGGGACGACCGAATGTCATCCCAGTGTGCTGCGACGCCAGGTTACTGCGGAGCTGGGTTGGTTGTGTGGGGAAAGTGAATTTAAAATAACCAATTAAGTCAAAAAAGAAACTTTATTAATTTTGCTTAAAAGGCAAGAAATAAAAAGGAGTGAGGGTCAAAAAAATTAGAAGACCTGGTTCACTCCGTGGCGGTCTTAACATGTTTCTGCCTCAGAGATTGTTAATCGGGCATTCGTCAGGACCAGGGGGGGATGTGCGTAGACCCGGTGGTGTGCACGCTCTAAGGTACACCCAACCGTGGGCTAATGTGTGAAAAATCAAAAAAAAAAAGCACACTAAATAGTGTGACCTCCGCCAGATAAGTTAATGTGGGGAGAGGAACGAGTTTACTCTGATGGTTACAATTGACAAACAAACACAAAGACAAAACATAAAAGAATTATTAATGTCTGTCACACAAAACGGGCTCAATTGATCAGCACAATAAAACTGATGTGCTCAAAGGACAAGTGAGTGCCTTTAGGTCTACCACAGGTGCAGTAAATTGTGAGAAATTGTGCACCTAGGTATAGTAAAATATAGGTGTAAGGACAATGGTTCGTCGTCCTCTCAGTAGTGACTAGAAGTCAATGATCGGAACGCAGGTGAAATGTAGTGGTGACACTCAATGCGTAAAATCGCGCTAGGGATAGAGTTGACTGCACGCGATGCTTATATGCAGAAGAAAAGGGGACGGGTCTTACAACGAGGCCTGTCCGTTGGAAGCCTCATGGGTCCCGGTAGGGGGGTAGGAGCAATATGGCACACCCTGCATCAAAGAGGAGAAGGAAGAAGGACAGAGTTCGTGTCAATATCACGAACGAGTGAGAAAGCGAAAAATCGCTTACCTTGTTGGTTGAGGAGCGGTTTAGTATTACTTACGCCCTTGCTGCTCTCAACCCGCGTTATGCCTAAACAGCCTCTTGCTGCCGGGCCCGGAGAGTAATGCACCTTGAGCGGGCGTGTTCTTAAAAGGGACCTCGAGGTGAATCCCCGGCGAAGTGGAGAGATGAGAGCTTGACCCTGATAGGGTGAGTAGCTCAGGCTCGCTAGCTGATTGGCCCATAGGGAGCCAATCAGAGCGGCGAAAACGAGAAAGGCAAGAGAGTTCGTTGCGCTTAGTAGCGATGGCAACGAAGGGATCGGAGTGTGAAGTACCGTCAAACTTTATTGACACCAGCGCTATGGGGGTCTGAACAGACCGAAAGCAAAACCCCGTGCGTGTGCAGCTTAGCTTAAGTAAAGAAACGGATACCTTAGACCGTTATTGGCACATGAACTGGGGAGTCTAAACGGACCAGAAACAAAGCCCCGTGTGTGTGCAACTCAGCTTAAGTACAGAAACGAAGGTGAAATTGACTGGAGTGATGTTATGGGCACGCGCTGGAATTCAGAGATATCTGATAATGCGTGCATGGACAACCAGTGGTGAATCATATTTAGCAATGGAACAAAAAGATTACCAATTCGTAATCAATTTAGAAGTAATCAATTAAGACGACATATACCCCTAGGCCAAATGGTGTTGGCAGATGGTGGAGAATGTTGGTAAAAATAGGGGGTATTATTTATAGTGAGTGGTGATAAACAAGAAAGTGGGGGACATTAAAGGATATTACCCCAAGGGACATTGTCATTGAGTCCGTGGAGGCTAGTCCCCAAACGGTACACCCACCTCTGTTCCCTTTCGAACAGCACTTTGGGGATGTTATAACCGCTTGATATCTCTTCTATCACTGTCCATCTCAGATCGTTGGTAGTGTGGTTTGCAGAGAGAAAATGTTCGCTCATTCTGGTTGTGGTGCGTTTGCACCTAATGTTACTGCGGTGTTCACATATCCGGAGTCGCACCTTTCGTGTCGTCATCCCTACATATCGTAGGTCGCAGGGGCAGGTAATGAGGTAGACCACATTCATAGTGTTGCAATTTGTGTGGCCCCTTTGGGTCCAGGTCTTGTTAGGTTCTAGCTCAAGGGTTTTGCTATGTGTGGTCAGGTGGCATACACTGCAGTCAGAGCAGGGGAAATGCCCAGTGACCTTAGGGAGGCCCCAAGCTTCCGTTATAGATCTCATTGGGGTTTCACGTGGCAACAGTGGTCGTGTGTGTACTAGATTGTTGCGGAGGCTTTGTGCGCGTTTAAATGAGAAGAGGGGTTTGTCCCAGTTGCGGTTTGCGCTGTTAATTATACCCCAATGTTTGTTGATGGTCTTTTTGAGTTGATTAGAAAGGGAACAGTATGTGGTGACACACGTAAGTGGGATAGAGGCAGTATCCTTTGTGTAGTCTGTTAGGAGTACATCCCTCTGTTGGTTTCTTGCACGTTTGTAGCTTCTGGATAGGAGGGGTGAGGGATACCCTCTCATACTCAGTTTAGTAGTTAGATCCTGAGATTGGCTCTTGAAATCACTCAGGGTGGTGCAATTCCGACGTAAGCGGAGATATTGTCCGTAGGGTAGATTTTCCCTTAGTGGACGCGGGTGAAAACTGGTGAATTCGAGGAGATTGTTTCTTGAGGTGGGTTTGTAATAGGTCCTGGTTTGAAAGGACCCTCGTACTTTTGTTATCACCACGTCCAGAAATACAACCTCAGTGTCGTCATATGTATGGGTGAACCTCAGATGTGGGTTCAGGGTATTGATCCATTGTAGGAAGGATTGGAGGGTATTGTCACTACCTTGCCAGATCAGGAGCACATCATCAATGTAGCGCTTCCATAGGGCTATGGAAGAGCGATAGGGGTTTGAATTAGGGAGGATGAACTTCTGTTCAAAAGCATAGACGTACAGTCCCGCTACACTTGGAGCAAAGGTACTCCCCATGGAAGTACCCGTGGTTTGGAGGAAGAGTTGACCCTTGAACTCAAAGAAGTTTCTCTTCAAGGCTAGAGTGGCACACTGTAACACGAACTCTTTAGTTGTGTGGTATTCCCAGGGAATCGAGTCTAGAGATTCTTCCAGGACCCTGATGGTTTCGTCCTGGGGAATGCTTGTGTATAAGCTCTCTATGTCCAACGTTGCCAGTATAGTGTGTTCTGAACATGTCGTGTTATTGAGTAATTTCAGAAGGTCCTTTGTATCCTTTAGATAGGTGGTCGATTTCTGGACCAAAGGTTTTAAAAAATGGTCACAGAACTGGGAAAGAGGTTCAAGCAGAGAGTCGATCCCCGAGACAATGGGACGTCCGGGTGGAGGGACTCTCTCTTTATGAATTTTAGGGAGTGTATAAAAGTAGGGGGTCTTCCCCGGGCCTTCTGTAAGGAATCGTGCTTCGGCTCTGGTAATGACACCCTGTGTTTGTGCCTCTTCGACCACATTAAAGATCTCTCTTTTTAGCCCCTCAGATGGATCATTGGGCAGTGGTGTATAGTTGAGGCGGTCGTTCAGTAGGCGGAGGCATTCCTGATCGTAATCGGTAGAGTTGAGGAGCACCACCGCGCCTCCCTTGTCTGCTGGTTTTATAGTCAGGGTTTTGTCCGCACGGAGAGAGGTGATCGCTCTATACTCTTCCGCTCTCAAATTTTTAAAGGTAGTTGGGCTGATAGTATTCTCAATTTCAGAAAAGACTGCTCTTTCGAAGGTAGTGATCTCCACAGGGATAGTGTGTGGAGGGGGATTGAAAGTCGACGGTGGTCGGAAGGGGGTATCCCCTACGTCCAGGTCGTTATCATTGTTCACTCGACTTTCGAAAAAAGCTTTGAGTTTGAGCTTCCTAAAAAATGCTGCCAATTCGCAGTGAAGGCGAAATTTGTCAGGGCGGGCTGAAGGAACAAAACCCAATCCCTTTTCCAAAACCGACCTCTCAGGGTCTGTCAAGGTCTTATTTGACAAATTGACGATCAGGCTGTTGAAGTGCTCGGTCCCGAGGCCAGCAGTTCCTGGGCTTGTTTGCTCCGTGTGTGGTTTCCCACTGGATCGTCTTGTACCCAGTGTACTCTTTGGTTGTTCCCTCTCCGCCGGCCTTTTCCCCTTTGGCCCCTCTCTAAAAAATGGGGCTGTGGAAAGGGGTTGGGGGGGTACATTGGGGAAGTAAACCCTGGATTCCAACCCATCTGCGGACCAAATGGGTAATTGAAAGGTATGGGTTGTGGGCCCATAGCACCTTGTTGTTGGGGGAAGCTTACCCAGGGCGCTTGATTAAGGAAGGGACGTGACCTTCCTCTTTGTCTACCCCTTCTTGATGGTCTGGTGCTGCCGCTGCTTGAGCCACTGCTGTTTGAGGAATCATCGTCTGTCCCGTAGGAGTTCATTTCGGTCCTACGTGTGGACACAAAGGCCGGGTCAGCATAGGGGTATACTTTGTTAAATTCAAATTTTTTGAGGTCTTTCTGAAATTGGTTAATCTTACTTTGTGTGAGGTTGTCTTTGTACTCGTTGATGTCCTTGTTAAGTTCATCAAGTCTTTTTTTGAAACCAGTGAGTGTGGCTTTGAATTGTGTTTCAGTTTGAGTAATCTCAATCATAATCGCCTCAGAAAGTCGGACGGCTGTTTTAATGATTAAGACTAACCAGTCTCTAGTACAGTGCCATGCTATCATAGCCCAGTCTTTTCTGAATGTGGGATCCTCCAGAAAGATGCGTGGGGCGTTGGTGACTAGTAAGCCCCTTGGGGCTGTGTTGGTCCGTAAGTACTCCGTCAGGATCGTGCCATGAAGAATTGTGCGGATTCGGTTTTTCTTCAACTCAGAGAGTTGTTCCCATTCACTAGCATGTGTCACTGTTTGTGATATGGATGGGTCCGCGAAAAGTGAGGGGCGTGCTAGAATAGCATCCACCTCAGAGTCAGAGAAAGTAAGGCCAAGGGAGGCCATACTGTCTGAATTCAAGGGAGATGATGCAGTGAGGAAGAAACCCACCTCAGATTTAGGGAGGGCGAGAAAATAAAAAACAAAGTCTCTCACAGCTGTGCGCTGCTGAACTATCAAAAACAACAGGAGAGGAAGGGATCAACACGGCTAGTCCCCTCGGTTAAATATCAATAAACAACGAAGCCAGTGTATAATAAGGGGGCACTCAAATCAATGTGGTACATCAATCAATCGAGCCACAAACCTCAGATTCCCTGTGAACCGTTATGTTCATTTGGAATATGCTTGGCAACAACAGAATAATACCCAGTGGGTATGAAAAGCCCTCACTCACCAACCTGGTCGGTGACATGCTTCATCATCGGGCTTCCACTGGGACGACCGAATGTCATCCCAGTGACCGCCACGGAGTGAACCAGGTCTTCTAATTTTTTTGACCCTCACTCCTTTTTATTTCTTGCCTTTTAAGCAAAATTAATAAAGTTTCTTTTTTGACTTAATTGGTTATTTTAAATTCACTTTCCCCACACAACCAACCCAGCTCCGCAGTAACCTGGCGTCGCAGCACACTGGGATGACATTCGGTCGTCCCAGTGGAAGCCCGATGATGAAGCATGTCACCGACCAGGTTGGTGAGTGAGGGCTTTTCATACCCACTGGGTATTATTCTGTTGTTGCCAAGCATATTCCAAATGAACATAACGGTTCACAGGGAATCTGAGGTTTGTGGCTCGATTGATTGATGTACCACATTGATTTGAGTGCCCCCTTATTATACACTGGCTTCGTTGTTTATTGATATTTAACCGAGGGGACTAGCCGTGTTGATCCCTTCCTCTCCTGTTGTTTTTGATGGCTGTGACCTAGGCCATATGGGCTGAGGGCATTGTTGTCTGCTTCTGAGTTGCACTATGTGATTTTTGAGGCCCACACTCCCGCCATCCGGGTTACCGTGTCTTGTGTTGGTGTTTTCTGTGGCCTGTGACTTGGCATTGTCTAGCTGGGTGCATGGGGCATGGTGGCGCTAGTGGCATGTGCGTGTTTATGGAGTGTGGTTGAGTCATGCGATAGCTTTGGGGTGGTTGCGTGCATGATTGTGAGTTTGGTTGTGGATGACGTTCCCCCCATGTGAGGTGAGTTGTTTGTGTACTCACCAGGCTCTCGGAGTCCTTCTACTCCCTCCACTCCCACCAGCGGCAGCGTGGCAATCACCTTCTCCTCCCAGGGATGGTATTGTACGCGTCTGCGGGGCGGCCCTCCTCCAGTGGTGTTGGCCTGGTTGTGGTCGTCGGTCATTTTGCGGCGGACCGTCCTCCGCAGATCGTACCATCTGGCTTGGCATTCATGCCTGGTCCTTCTGGTGGACCCAACAGCATTCACAGCATCGACAATCGTCTGCCACATGGATGATTTTTCGGAAATGCTGGTCTGTCTGACCAATGTTCCAAAGAGGTGTGGCTCGACTCTGATGATTTCGTCGACAAGGACCTCCAACTCTCCGCTAGTGAACTTTGGATTCTTGTTAGTGGGCATGGTGAGGGGTGTGGGTGTGGATGGTTGTGGGGGTGTGGGTGTGGATGGTTGTGGGTGTGTGGGTGTGGTTGTGCAGGTGTGTATGTGAACGTCATGAGGGGGTGTTTGTGAAGGTGGTTGTGTGAAGGTGTGCAGGTGTAAGGTGTAGTGGAGGTTGTAGTATGGTGCAGTTGTTTCTCTGTGTGGTCTGGCAGCAGTGGGTCTGTTGCAAAGGATCATGGTTTGTGTGTGTTGGGCCTTTTTATTGGTCCATTGGTGGGTGTGGCTGTGTTTGAACTTTGGGTGGGTGTGTTATAAGGAGTGGTTGTGTTTTGGGCCTCTGTTTGGGAGTTTGGCAGTTGCAGGTCAGTGAATAGGTTGTATTTGTGCTTGTTGGACATGTTTTGTGTCTTTGTGCGATTCGAATGGAGTCTTCTTGTGTTGTTTTGCTTTGTCCTGGTTGTGTACGTGTGTTTTTAGCGTCTGTACAGTGCATACATCGGCCATTTTGTTGTACAGTGCTGTCCTTGTCTCTGGCTTGGTACGACTCGTACATGCGCGATGTTGGGTGAGGGTGCAGGTGTTGGGGCCTGGGGTGCGCTCCTTACTTAGACTGGTGAGGTGTGTGTTCGCTCCGTACATACACGGGTGGGGGTACGGTCCGTACATCCACTGTTGGGGTGGGGGTACGCTCCATACATACGCGGGTGAGGGTACGGTCCGTACATACACTGTTGGGGTGGGGGTACGCTCCATACATATGCGGGTGGGGGTACGGTTCGTACATACACTGGTGTACATACACGGGTGGGGGTACGGTCCGTACATACACTGTTGGGGTGGGGGTACGCTCCATATATACGCGGGTGGGGGTACGGTTCGTACATACACTGGTGTACATACACGGGTGGGGGTACGGTCCGTACATACACTGTTGGGGTGGGGGTACGCTCCATACATACGGGGGTAGGGGTACGGTCTGTACATCCACTGTTGGGGTGGGGGTACGCTCCATACATACGCGGCTGGGGGTACGGTCCGTACATCCACTGTTGAGGTGGGGGTATGCTCCATACATACACGGGTGGGGGTACGGGCCGTACGTACACGGGTGTATATACACGGGTGGGTGTACGGTCCGTACGTACGGGGGTGTACATGCACGGGTGGGGGTTCCGCGCGTACATACGAGGGCTGGGGGGGTGGTTCGGCGCGTACATACGGGGGCTGGGGAGGGTGTTCGGCGCGTATGCGGGCACATGTCTCCATGGTTGCTATGGGAGTTCGGTGCGGACGGTGTTTTTTCCATACGGTTGTAACATCGGACGCACGTGATTGATCGTACTTGCGCGGTCGGACTTCACTTTTCACATTTGTACGGTAAATCGTCCGGGGACGTGTCGGACACATTTTCCGACCCGAGGACGTGTGGGGAATTATTCCCAATGCGATTCGTATGGACTTTTTCCCATGCGAATCGTACTTGGCAGTTTGTACGGCACTTGTACGATTCGTACGGTAAAAAGACCGGATACGAGTCGTACGGGGAAATTTTTTCCAGGATCCGAATCGGCACCAAATTGTCACAACCCACCTAGCTTCAATTGACATGAGACGAGCAATTTACTTTATGTAACTAAAGCATCGTGTGGTAGAGCATTGGCATTTACAGACAGTGCATTTTCCATTGAAATGGTCACTACAATTGCACAGACATATGTTTTACTAATGAAACTATATTGCACACAAATGATAATGTGGAAATCGTATTTCAGTGAATATTTAACATTTGTGCATGACCAAGTAAAGTTTCCTGTTTTGTTTTGATCCTATATAAATTCTTTGTTTACATGCCACTTCTATAATTTCAATATACTTTTTATTGTTTTTTTTACAACATATAACATATAACATGTGATCGTCAATGCTTTGTTGTTACAGGGCAGCCAAAACTGGCTGTGTTAGCTGTAGTCCATTTTCGGAAGCTTGACTGCCCCCCATCCACTGTCATCGTATGGGAAAGAGAGAGAGTGAAAGGGGCAAAGATAGGAATTGGGGCAGAGAGAGAAAGAGGTAGCATGCCAGAAGTTTTCTATTTTCCTCGCTAGTGTCTTGATCTCGTGGGGGCGTGATTTTCGAGTCGTTCTTCTAGTCCTACTCAGGGCGGCTCATATGGGTCTAGGTACTTGTCCAGGCACGCCCACATTGCCCTGCAGGGCTGTCTCCATGGTGAGTTTCGTAGGGCAGTTGTGTCAGCGCCTCTAGGATAGGTCACCCAATTGAGCCATCCCTTGAACGTTGCCTTGGAAGTGTCTTTCCATTTGGTGAGTATAATTTGACTCCCGCTGTTAGAAGGAGATCTAGTAGGTCTCTGTCTTGTTGTGATTCTACCTCTGTTGTAATAAATGCAGTTGCCAGGGTAGCAAATTCCGTATTTACATGACACTTCTGAATTACAAAAAAAGTCCTACGTTTTTCCTGTCCTAACTGCTGAATTTATATAGTTAATTTACAGGTATAGATTTTGTTGTGGGTTACAAAAAAAAATTCGACAGCCTTTTCTTTCACATTACCGGTGCCCCAGCAAGATGTAACATACTTCACTTTAGTGTTCTCTCTCTGCAAAGTGAGAAGAGTTGTAAACACTAATCCCCATCCTAAAAGAATAAGCAGCAATTTGTCAGAAGACATAGCCCGACATTTGACACTGTATTTAAAGCACATCAAATGTGACAAGATAACTACAAAATTTAAAGGCTACTTTACCTATTGTGTGAACTTTTACGACTCACCAAAAATCGGCTTGCGACCCACAGTTTGAGAAACACTGCCATTGATCAAAGGACACTGTATTGTGCAGTGTGCATTGCAATTTAAGGCTTAGTTCTGAAGGGGGACCTCCGTTTTGCCCAGATTGAGCCAAAGCAAGCTATGATTCATCCAAGCAGCCACATGTCTGATACTGTATTGAAGCATTTGCAAAACGCTTACTACCCTAATATGGGGCACAGAAGCGCTTACCCACACGGAAAGCAAGTTAAACCTTCTAAGGGTGAGTGGTTGGGACAGTAATGTTTTTATTTTGAGTCTATAATGGAAGTGTTTCTTTTTTTTATATCTTTATTTAGATTTAGAAATACAGTGCAAAACAATGGTCAGTCAGCTGTAGGAGTCTCAAGCTTATGCTGAGAAAGGGAATCCCCCTCTAAGGAATAATAAGGGCTGGGAGAAAAGGGGGAAAAAATAAAAGACCAAACTACCAGAATACCTCCCACTTGACCACTATTTCTTTATGTCTGGGCATTAGCTATTACAAAAACATTTTCTACAACATGTTGTATTTCAAATCAACTTTCTTTTATTTCAAATATATATTCATTTCTGTTCTTGTATCAATATAAAAAAACATAGATCATCAAAACATAGGGGTACGCCCAACATCTTTATGAGGGGTGTAACAGGTTATGCGGATGTTCAAACCCATTTACTGACTTGCCAGGTGTGTAGATTTATTTGGAATGCAGGCTTTACGATCGTTCATATAGATTTACTGGTTTGCCAATATATAGATTTATTTCAAATGTACTTCAAGCAAGGCAAAAGAGGATTCTCATCGGAGAACTGTATGTCCTCATGATATGGTTATTCTCCCCAGATGACGGAACAAATGTCTACTATGGAAGTATTGGGGACATCTGTATATTTAATTTCTTTACAATGCCTTAAATAACTTTTCTTAAACCGTCGCTCTCTCCTATCGCAACAACGTTTTGATGATCTTTGTTTGAAACAAGAATGTCCTGAAGAAGGGGGTCTGAATAAGGTTTTTGTTATGTTTGGTACTTAGTGAAACATTGTATGGGTTGTGGTGCTTTAAATGTTATGTTCTACTGTTATGTTCTATGGGTGCTATGGTATGTTTCACAGATGTGTTCTGTGACTGGCAGTTGTATGCTGGCTGTATTGGGAACACCAACGCTACTCTTGTGCTCTGAATAAAGTACTTGATCAAAAGAACTTCTCACTGATTGCTGTGACTATTTATGGATTACAACATTGGCGACGATTTGCCAGCAAGCGAGGAATCGAGTAAGCGAGGAATTGAAGCGAATAATTGAGCACAGAGTGAAGACGGCGTTGGCGGATGAATCCACGCGGTGTTAAGGAATTGACCTAATACAAAGAATACTCGGCAAGGAAACTAAACAGATTGACTTTGACAGTCAGGAGTCTACGGCTGTTTAGTGTGTAATTTGACTTAAAGCACTTGTTCGGGTGTGTGCATCCAAGTGTGATACGTCGTGAATGAAGACGTAATTTGACCCTGATATCAGAGGAGCAGTTGATGTTTCGAAGCTGTGCGGTGATTTCGGCGTTTCTTGAGTGATTTTATTTTACGGAAGAAAAAACCCGATTCTATTTTTTTTTTAACTTTCTAGTGCAGCCGTTACCTGGATCTTGTAGAATAACACTTGCGCGTGTGGTGTGAGTGTTCTACGAGAGGAATCCGACCGGTGTCTTCGTGCCAGTGCTCTCACGCAATAGTGACGCGTAGGGAATCACTGGAGCGCATTTGCAGAAAGGTCTTTGAAACGCATGCGCTGAAAACGGAGTGACGTCATCACGCAAGGGGTGCGGCCATTTTGATTACAATCTCCAAGGAAACTAAATCTTCGAACACATTCACACGAGTGATAGCGTCGTACCTGTGGTGTTGTTGCCAGGGAGACTATCTCTTCATCGGAAAATAAGGAAGTACCACACACGCAGTGTGTGTTTTGCATTTGCATGGATATTGGAACCCTCGCATTCAAACGTGAAGTAAGAGAAGTGGAACTAATCTTCATCGGATAACAGTAACTTTAAGGAACTGGCTTAATAAGGATAGGTGTTCTGTGGTGACTGAAATAAATTCTAAATACTGTGTTATTTAAAAAAAGGATAGAGGAGCAAAACAAGATTCATTTATTTATTTATTTATTTATTTATTTGGTTTTGTTTGTTTTCTTTAATACATATACGTGATATTGTTTGATTCAGTCATACGACACAATGGATAACACTAATGTAATTGCGCCACTGTTATTCCTGCAACAACCTGGGGATCCTCCTATTGAGTGGGATGAGTGGATTGAAATTTTTGAAAATTACATAGAAGCCCTTGATGGCAAAGATTTCAGTGCTTCAAGGAAAAAGGCGTTGTTATTGAGTACATTAGGAAAGGAGGGGCAGCATGCCTTTAAATTTTTGCCTGTTGGGGTGGATGCTGAAGGAAGGGCAATAGCTAATGTATATTTGGCAGGAAAGACTGAGAAAACAATATGCTAAAGAAATAAACATAGTAATGTGTAGGCACAAATTTTATACACAACCACAAAAAAGTGATGAAACAATTGATCAGTTTGTAACACGTTTACGAGAGTTGTCTTTAAATTGTCAATTTGGTGGCATGAGGGAAGAGATGATCCGTGATCAACTTATTGTACAATGTCGGAACAAAAAAATGCAGGAAAGGCTATGGGCGGCAAAGAATCCCACATTATCAAATGCAATTGATATAGCTAAGGTAGTAGAACAATCTGAGACATGCATGAAGGAGATGGAAAAAAAGAGAACCCAGCAGCAGTAACGTGCATAGATAAGGATGATGTGGGGGCAGTAGGTGCAAATAAAAACACTGATACGAATGTTAAAAAAAGTACATATGGGAAAAAATACACTGGTAACTCTGGTTCGAGTTCGGACACCAGCAAGCCGCATGAAAGAATATCCTCCAGGTGTGGAAGCACATATCATACAGCGGATTATAAAAGGTGTTATGCCATCGACAAAGAGTGCAAGAAATGCGGTCGTAAAGGTCATTTTTATAAGATGTGCAAGACATATAAACCTAAGGTTTCGATTGTACAAAGTGAGGTAAGGAATATTACATCCCTATGTGAAGTTGAAGGAAAAAATAAAATCCTGTGTGTTGAAGAGGAGGATTTAGTAGACCCAGCAGGAAGGAGGTCAAGACCCAAAGCTTTATTCACAATCCATGGTAAAGAGGTAGAATTGATGGTAGATTCAGGGTCCTTTTGGACAATTATTCCCCGTATTGTGTTTGAACAAAATTAGCCTGATGAAGAATTACTCCCAAAAGATATCGACCCTGTGGGGTATCAAGGGGAAAGAATAGATATTATAGGATTTATGACAGTAGATATACATTTTCAAGAAAGATGTGTAAAAGGGAAAGTTTATGTAGCTCATAGTGGACCACCTATCTTGGGATGGGCACATCAATATGACCTTCACATAATCTTAAATCCAAGGGCAGAACACCAAGTGATGGTTGTAGATGAGATTACAACCAATACGATCGTTGAAGGAATGAGCAACATTTTTGAAGATAAGATTGGTGAGCTTAAAGGGTATGTTCATAAAATTATTTTAAAACCTGATGCTATGCCAATGCAACATAAGGTTAGAAAAGTGCCTATTATTGCTAGACAAGAGGTCAAAAGAATGCTGGATGAAATGGTAGAACAGGGTATTATAGAGCAGATTGAAACATCAAGATGGATTTCACCCGTTGTTATCACAGGCAAACCTGATGGTAGTTACAGGTTCTGTGTGGACTTGCGCACACTAAATCAAAATATTGTTGTTGATAATTACCCGTTGCCAAATATAAACGAACTTATTTTATCCCTGAAAGGAGGAAAGTATTTTTCAAAGTTAGATCTGCGCAGTGCATATCACCAGATAAAGTTACACACAGAATCCAAACCATTGACGGCATTCATCACGACTGAAGGGATTTTTCAGTTTACTAGAATGCCGTTCGGGTTGGCATCTGCTGCTGGGGTGTTTCAGCGGATGATGGGTTCAGTTTTGAAAGATACAAAGAATGTTGTTTATTTTCAGGATGATGTCTTGGTATTTGGGGAGACGAAAGAACAACATGATTTTGATTTAAAAGAAGTATTGCACAAAATGGGTAATGCTGGTCTGACACTTAAAAAAGAGAAGTGCAAATTTGGTGTAGAGGAAGTCGAGTACCTAGGGTATACCTTGTCGTGTGATTGTATTAAACCAAAACGGGATCTTGTAGAGGCCATAAGAAAGGCTCCAGCTCCAGCACCATCAGGCAAGGATCAACTTAGATCCTTCCTAGGACTCATAGAATACTATGCAAAATTTGTACAGAATTTCGCAGAGAAGACGGAGAATATTAAAGTTCTTTTAAGGAAGGGTTACAAATTTGTTTGGGATGTGGAACAACAAAACACTTTTGATAGGATTAAAAAAGAAATTTGTGAGGCAAAGATTTTAACTCCATTTGATACAGAATTAAAATCGGTTCTTACAGTAGATGCCAGTGCTGTGGGCATAGGAGCTGTATTGGCACAAAGACACTCATCGGGTATTAAAACAGTGGCATTTGCTTCAAGAACCTTGACTAATTCTGAAAGAAATTACTCGGTGATTGAAAAAGAGGCTTTGGCGGCTGCTTGGGGTGCTGAGTACTTTCGTATGTATCTGTGGGGATTTCAGTTTACTCTGCAGACGGATCACAAACCTCTTATTAAAATCTTATCGCCTGGTGGAGCTGGCAAGGGATCGGCAAGATTAGCTAGACTTGCAGCTCGTTTGCAGGAATATGTATATAGGGTTGAGTATATTCCTGGATGGAGAAATTGTCAAGCAGATGGGTTGTCTAGATTACCGTGGCCTTGGAATGAGGTTGATAAAATGAAGGTTGAGGCATTCCAATATGAAGGAGCGGTTGCAGCAGTTGATGAGTTAGTGGAATTGTGTAATGGGGCTATAGATAGGAATCAATGGAATGACGGTATGTTGAAGGATGAGGTTCTTCAAGGAGTTAAAGATCTAATTATTAAGGGGAATAGAAGGGAAAGCACACTTCCAATTGGTGTGAGGCCTTTTGTGAAGGTTTTGGAAGAACTTTCCTTGTTTGATAAAGAAGGTAATATCATAATGAAGGAAGACAAATTTATTCCTCCACAAGGTTTAAGGTTTTCTTTGTTTAGATTGGCTCATGAGGGCCATATGGGGCAAACTCTTACAAAGAAAAGGTTAAGGGAACATTTTTGGTGGCCTGCAATGGACCAACAGGTGTCTGATTGGGTTGAAAGGTGTGCGGAGTGTGTAGAGAGTGATAAAAGACTGAAAGTAGGCAGTCAACATGATGTAGGCAAGATAGATGTTCCAGAACTACCGTGGCATACGATTTGTTTGGATTTTATTGGCCCATTTGGAGGTTTGAATACAGAATTGAGATTTGGGATAGTTATTGTTGATGTGATGTCCAAATGGTTAATTGTGGAATTTGTAAGGGAAATCACTACGAGGAATACCATTAGAGTTTTGTCTAATATCTTCAAGGAAGAAGGATACCCTGTTAGGCTTATTACAGATAACGGCACGCAATTGACATCTGTGGAAATGTCTCAGTATTTAAAGTCATGTGGAATAGTACACACTAGAACATCTTTTTATAACCCACAGGGAAATGGAGTGGTGGAAAGGGCAAACCGAATGGTGAAAGGGGTTATCCAGATGGCGATAGTGAATAGGAAGGATGTGAAATCCATGGTAAATGATTTGGTGTGGGCATATCGTACAACGGTGAACACAGTGTCTGGGAAGGTACCGTTTGCTGTCATGAGAGGGCGTCCTGCCAGTACCAAATTAATTCCAGCATGGATGAAAGAGTGTATTGGCTTGGCCAATTTGAATTATGAAAAAATGGAGGAGGATAAAATATCTTCACATAGAGTTTCCATAAAACCTAATGATTGGGTGAAGGTTAAGCCTGGACGGATTGGGGCTGGATTCACCAAATTTAGAGGTCCATTTAAAGTGAAAAATGTGCACAGCAGGCATGTTACATTATATAATGGAGAAAATTGGAATTTGAGAAGAGTGGCGCTTTACAAAAAGGATGCCATTCAGGGAAAGGATGGTGTGGTTGAGCATGGTTGTGATTTAAATCCTTACCTATTCATTAGTGATGAAGAAATGTGTAGTAATCAGCCTTCTGTTCTCCGTGAGGATCGGGGTGAGAGTGTTAATAATAGGATGGTGCTGCAGAGACCTAGGTGCCCACCAAGGTACCTTCAAGATTATGTATGTGGGGATAGATAAGTAATTGATTCTGTATGTTACAACTTTTTTGATTTTGTATATAGTTTTGGGAAAGAGATAAAGGGAAGAGGATATGTTATGTTTGGTACTTAGTGAAACATTGTATGGGTTGTGGTGCTTTAAATGTTATGTTTACTGTTATGTTCTATGGTTGCTATGGTATGTTTCACAGATGTGTTCTGTGACTGGCAGTTGTATGCTGGCTGTATTGGGAACACCAACGCTACTCTTGTGCTCTGAATAAAGTACTTGATCAAAAGAACTTCTCACTGATTGCTGTGACTATTTATGGATTACAACAGTTTTTTTACCAACGATCCGCGCGTCGACGACGTTGTATGCGCTCAGCCCACAACAGGGTCAAGGAGACCGAGAAACATCTTTTTTTCTTTCTGACCGGATTGTGTATATGTATGTGGGTTGATTGTCAGTTTGATTGGTGTGGTTGTGTATGTATGTTAGCGATTTTTGAGTGTAAAATTTGTATTTTCACTGTGTAGATAGGGGTGCACAATTGTATAAAACTATAGTATGTGCTGTGAAATGTGCTAAAAAAGAGGAAAAAAACAATATACACAAACTAAATAATTGTTGTCGAAAAATGATTGTTTTGAAAAAAAATCTGTGTTTTTTTATATTTATGCAAGAAAAGAAATGAGGATATATTTGAAATAAAAGAAAGTTGATTTGAAATACAACATGTTGGAGAAAATGTTTTTGTAATAGCCCTTTTGGAGTAGCTATTGCCCAGACATAAAGAAATGGAGGTCAAGTGGGAGGTATTCTGGTAGAGTGGAGTCTCAAGCTGATAACAGTACACAGTTGTAAGAGGACGATGGAACATAAGAGGGGGGGAGGTACTGCGGAGGTGGGAGGGGTAGAGGTAAGATGGGAGGGGGGAGATAGTGGGCGTACAACAAGGATCCCTAGCACTGAGGCAGGAACAAGCCGCAAGTGATGGTGCCTGCTATGGGTGCTTCATATAGCCTCGCTAGGGTTTTCATGTCATGCATGATGACCACCGAAGTGCGGTTATTGGGATAAGGGACACTGCACCTGACAGTGTGATGGGTGAGTCTACTTCATCCACATAGGCTATCAGAGGATCCAAGGAAGGGTCCTTTTACAAGAAGCTGTGAATCATAGGCATATGAACTTAGCTTCAAGGTGTGCCATGAAATGAGGGCTAAAAGAGGTGGAAGAAAGTGGAGAATGTGTTGCCCCGAAATACAAGAACATTACAGAGGAAAGAGGGGAGGAATCTAATCTCATCTTCGACCCACTGGAACTGATAACTTAGGATAAGGTGCACCTTTCTTTGGAGGTACTTGAAGAACCCGCCTGGCAGGCAAATATTGAACTAAAAATACCAAAGTGCCCCGATAAATGTATTGAAGGAGGTTGTCAGCTATGCCGACCAGGGCAGTTTCCATTCAGTAAGAGGCAAGAAACAGGAGCTTGGAGGCAAAGCCAATGGTTGAAACTCTAGTGACTAACCAATAAAGCACTCAAACTTCAATACAGCCCTAACTTCATGACTTCCCAACACTATCCGGCAGCACTAAAGTTCATAGACAGAACAAAACTATGCACGGAAAACAAAAAGTTACTTTAGCACTCCACTGCCTTGAAATCCTTCACTGCAGCTTCTCCATTCAAATTACAGCAACAGTAAATTGCATACAAATCTAAAAAAACCTTCCTTTTCCACAGTTATCTTATTTCCTTAATCTCCTCCCAGCTTTCTCCTCTCCCCATTTATCCCTAGTTTTCATGATTTACTCTAACCGTCCTGATTAATGGGGTGGATTTAATACATGACCAACATTTTGCCTTACTATGCTCGACTTCCGATTTTTCTGATAGAATTTAATTGTTCACTAGCTCCATGTAATTTGTTCATTGGCAGCAACTTTCCTTACTGTTGCCTCTAAAGTGCACTGACATTCAATTAGTTTAAGAGTATGCTATAAAAAAATCTTCGATAAATGTACTGGGTCCAGATGTTGTAACAAAATGGTTACTTCCCAGTATGAGCAGTTTTGCAACCTGAAGAATTTTCTGTATTCACATGCTGTGCATTTATTCTGTGTCAGGATTGGAGGCTCAGATTATGCTTAACTCTTTCATTTATTCCGCTCAGCAGCCTTAACAACATGTTTTTAATCAAAGACTGCAAATCCCATGAGTCTCTGCAAGAATAAACAGAACAACCATAGAGTCAGTTTCATATAAGCAACATCAAGGAATAGCACTTCCTCTTTCTTAGCTGCTCAGAAGCCAGATAAGTGCTTTTCTTAATGTTGCTACGTGACCCTGAGGGCTCTACTATGTGTGTTGTATTTTAGGTTGTTTATGCCCCTTGAGTCATATTTCGAAACTTCCTTCCGGTGTATTCATTGAAGCCCTTGAGGCCTTTGTTAGTCCGCAAGCTGACTGGGCCTTCATTGCGGTACTTGCACTGTCCCCCTCGCACTCCCAGTTGACTTCCATTACAGGGAACGCATGGGTGCTTCAAACCATGAGGGGTTTTCATATAGAATTCCACGGTACACCTCAACACTACTGACCCCATCCTTTAGTCTTCTCTCGAGAAGGGATTTAGGTGGTAGATTGAGAAATGAAAGATCATCTGAAGAAAGGGGCCATTACCCGGACAGTTCTTAACCTCAGAAGATTCCGGAGCAATATCTTTCTGGTCAATAAAAAGGTCAAAGGGTCCAAATCAGTAATAAATCTGTGCAATTTCAATCGATGGGTGGTATACCGTCATTTCAAAATGGAATGAATTCACCTCCTAAGAGACGTCTTGTTGCCCAACGACTAGTTAGTACGACTAGACCTGAATGATGCCTACCTCACCATCCCGATTTTCCCTTCCCACAGGAGGTTTCTGCAATTCCAGTGGGACGGACAAATGTACAAGTTCACTTGCCTGCCGTTCGGGCTGTCCTCGGTGTAGGAAGATGGCTCTGTATAAAAAAGGGTTACCCAACCTTTTGTGAAATAACAGCTACTTATGTTCAATGAAAATCATCCCAAGATACTAATATTAGTGTTGCATAGTAACCACATCAGACAAGCTTATATTAGTGGGTATCAAATGCAAAGTTATGAGCAGTGATCACCTATCTTCATCAGGCATGGTTGCCAGCAGTAATGTAAAAGTGGCTTTATCAATGTAGAATGCCTCTACATAGGTGCAATGCACCTACCACCAAGTTAATACTATTGGTGATAAGTCTTGCCAGTGCTGCATGATTTATCACTCAAATATCAACTTTAAATTTAATTTGGAAATTCCACCGTTTTCTCTAAACATCAACTTATGAGTTATGAAAATACATACATTTTCTTCTCGAATGCAAGCTTTTCAATTTTGATACACATATATTAAATGAACCAAGTAATGGCTTCTAATTTAGTAGGCATGGCTGCAGACAGGAGAGCTACTTAGAGGTAGCTTGAGAGCCACCGGTAGCTCACGAGTTACTCATTGGAGAAGCCTGGTATATAAGATACCAAAATAAGGTATAGTGTGCACAGAGTCCAGGGAGCCTCCAGAGGTATAGCAGAGGATAAATTAGATAAGTACTAATAGCTCTTTTTGTGGTAGTGTGGGCAACAGTTAGGCATATCAGGAGGGTGTGTTAAGCATTTATTTTATTCACTCAATAAAGGCTGATGGCCCACACTCAGAGACAGAATCCAGACCAATTAAGTAAGTATAAGAAAAATACTTATATTTTATTTTGTAGAACCAAGCAGGACTTGGCACAGGCAAGTAAGAAATACTTTCAAATGCAAGGCTGTACACAGGAATGCATTTCTGGATTGTATTGGAATAGATTACAAGTTTATATTACTTTTAAAACAGTTCAAAATACAGTAAGTTTAATTTTGATTACTCTAGGATTACTTTTCAGTTACTTTATGTACTTGAGGTGATATGCAGAGATATCCCACCCTGGAGGTTGTCACTTACAGGTAAGTACGACAATTCTTAAGTTAAAGCATAGTTACTTGCCTTGCATACAAAACAGTAGGTCATAACATTTTTCAGGAACAAAACTCATAACATTGGTTCTTATGTGAAAAAAGTGTTAACGGTTTACAAGTAAGTAAACGGCTTATGAGTATGGCTTTCGGGGCTAGGAATAAGGTTCTCCAAGGTCCAGCTAGGCACTCAAATTGTACCACCAGCAGCACTAGGGCGTGGTGCTCAGTATAGAGGCTCAATGTTAGCCAACGGGGCTAGGAGGCTCTTTGGTTGAGGGTTGTTCACGGGCAGGCCACTTTGTCTTGGGAGCCAAGCTCCTATGGTGAAGGTCAGGGCAAAGTGGGTCCCAGGTTGGCACCAAGTCCACACCACCAGCAGCGCAGGAGTGGCCGAGTGCAGGGTACTGAGGAGGGGTTGGGAGCACAATGCAATCCTATGGAGGTTGCCGATTTTGGCTGCAGGATAGGTCCAGGAAGTTGTCCGGGAGGAACCAACAGTTCAGCAGGTAAGTTGCAGGGCCTGAGGACATAGGTGCACCTCAGGTACTCTTCTCCAGGGCACAGGGCAGCCGGATGCAGGGGTGCCTTTTGAGGTCGGATTTCACCTTACTGGGCCACTCACGGTTGAGGAGGATCTCCGTGCAGACGCTGCAGGCGACGTCGGGGAGTCCTGGAGAGATCAACCCATGGTGGGCTCAGACTCTGGAGCACTGGTGGACCTCGCTGAGACTGGTGGGCCACTTTTGGCTCGGACAGTAGGTGATGGGTGCAGTGGTGGTTCCAGGTGTCAAGTTTCTTCATCCTCTGCAGGCTCAGAGTCTATCTTTGGAGCTTTCTCCTGAATAGAGCTGCTGTTGGCTGGAGATACAGTCTTTGTGGAAGGCTTTCAGTCCTCCCTGGGGTTCTGGAGATTGCTGGCTACAGGACAAGTAGACTTTTGGTACAGGATCTCGGGAAACTGCAGTCAGGACAATAGAGCTGGGGACAAGTCAGTTCTTCTTGACAGTCTCCTCTGCAGTGCAACTTCTTCCGTCCTTCATCTACATAGGTTGCAGGAATCTGAGGAGGGAAGGTTCAGGGTCACTCCTAAATACTACATTTATGGGCTTTTACAGGGGTGTGCAGGTCGAAACCAATGGGGCCCTTCCTTGGAGTGGGTAACCCCCTATAATGCCACCCTCCAATGGGAGGGGGGCATGAGCCTCTCTTTGATTGGCTGGGGCCCCTCATCTTCAAGATGGAGGGGACTGAGAAGTGTGCTTCATATTGCCTGCCCCACCTGAGGGGTGGGGTTGGCAAAGGTGGGCACACATCTCCTCCTAACTAGGTTTTCCTGCTGATTCTCCCGCCCAAAGTGGGTGTCAGAACTGGTGGAAGCCAATTGCTGGCAGCGGCAAAAGGCAAGGACAGCTTACAAAAGCGGCAGGCCCTTGAAGTTATCCCTTCGTGGACCCAGCCCATCTTGGGGGAGGAGGCATGACACCTCTGCCCAGGATGGGCTTTGTTTCTGAACCCAGAGAGTGGAGGCTTTCTACCCAGGGGTCCCGAAACCTGTCTGGCAGGCAGCTATTCCTGGTCGCTTTTCAGAGGACATCTCTAGGATGACCCCTGTGTGCATTTTACATTAAATCCCACACTGGCATTAGTGTGGGTTTAATGGGCTGAGAAGTGTGCTACCAAACTTCCCAGATTTCAGTAAAGCCATTAAGGAGCTGTGGAGTTCATAATGACCAACTCCCATACCATATGCTCTTTTTATGGCTTTACTGCACTTACAATGTCTAAGAATCAACTTAGACACTGTAGGGGTACAGTGCCCATGCAACTGTAGCCTTACCGGGGGGCTAGTGCATCCTGCTAGAGGGGTGACTTAACTAGGCCCCAGGCAGTGGGTTGCAGGCATGGCACACAGGGATGTGTCCCAAATCCACACTCAGATTAACGCAGTTCAAATCACCAAGACAGACAACAATTTAATTACCAGCATTTTCACCAAGCCCACTGACCGCAATAACTTACCACATTACACCAATTTTCATCAGCCGTCGCTTAAAAAACATTTCCCATATTCACAATTGCTAACACTAGAGCGCATTTCATCCAACAACCAACTATTTAACAACAGTTTAACCACCAAGGTACAAAAGTTCAAACAAAGAAGTTATCTGAATCAAATCCTACAGGAAGCTATTTACAAGGTCGACACACAAACACAAGAGGATTTATTGACAACCCAGTGAAGGAGAAACGAGATAGAATGTTTTTCGTATCCAAATTTTCAACAGCATTAAACACACAATATTGAAATGTTGGCCAATGTTACGAACAGAGAAGGATTTTAAAGGTCTGTTTGACAAGCAACCCAGATTTGCCTATCTCCGCACTAAGAATTTGAGACCACTTTTAAACAACAGTCCGGACCAAAAATCTCAAATTTACAGGGCAAGCTTGCCATGTATGAACTGTGGCAACTGCAATTCCATCATAAAAGGTAATATATTGATACACCCAACTCATGGTACTAATATTACACTAAAAACACCAGCTACATTTGACTCTAGTAATGTAGTTTACATGCTGAAATGCCCATGCGGACTTGCCTATGTGGGAAAAACAGAGAGGAAAATGAAAACACGTCTGACGGAACACGAGAGCAGCATACGGACGAACAATCAAAAATCCACAGTAAGGGCACACTTCAATTCTCATCAACATAACATCAGCCAACTCAGGTTTATGATTCATGAGCAAATTTCAGTTAAGGCTAGTAGAGACAACAGTAAATTCTTAGTACAGGAAGAAATGTATTGGATTAACCGGTTGGATACAGTCAACACAAGGGGGTTGAATGAACAAATGGACTTCAGTTGTTTTCTATGATTTATTGAAATAACTAGGGGTTTTACCACCATTATTACCATTTTCTTTCAATGATCGAGATTTTTTAATTCATGTGATTAGTGTGATGCACAACTCAGGCAGAGGTGGCAAGATTATGTATTGAAGCACATATTTGTAGGTGACATTAGCATATTTAGTAGCTTTTGAGGAACATCCCTGTAACATTTTCATACACCTAGGGTTACCCGTTTTTTATTGATATTACACATTTTTTCTTATCTCAGACACTTTTTTCCATCATTGAGAAAACATGTTTCAACCAAAATGTAGATGAAAGATACTACTCAAATAGAACACTGTTGTAACTATTTCTCTAGGTTCACTAAACTTTATTGACAAACACATAAGTTTCACATTCTAAAACAGGAAGAATGAGCAAATTGTGCATATAAATGGGGTATTATTGTTCTGACTATGTTGTTCCATGGAAAACTAGTGAATCATGGCAAACACTACATTGTTTAAGTACGATTTGAATCATCTCAAGATAAGGTTCGTGTGATTAATATGTAAGCTAGGAACTATACGAGAAACTCATTCAAAGCTTTTTGCTGAACAACACTTTATTGACAATTTCACTGACAATCCAAAACATTTGATATAATATTGATACTCAGTGTATTAAGGATTGCACAACAAGGATTCATGTTTTATGGATATTACAAATAGAAGATTTAACTTTGAATTTTTTTTGGCTAGACACTTTCAAGTTCAGGCACAACCTTTTTTCACTTCCGGGGTAGTCGTGGGGATTAAATCCAGTTTAGTAAATATATTCACTGCATAGGGAAACCCAACCATGCGATACACGCTACATGGGTTCTCTAACCATCACCGTAATAGACACACGCACCGGAATCAGCGACGGAAATTGGTCGCACTTTTCGCACGAAACTAAGGTATTCTCTTGGTGTTACAGGGTAATTACATGGATGCACTTGATTTAAAGGCCATTCTATAGCATCATACCGATGAGGTACGTGAGTGGATTAAACATGCATTACATATTCAGTAGGGTTCATAACACTCCACGCGTTTAAGCATACTAATCAGTGGACCTGTGATGTAAATCACATATCTGACACAAGTGACCAGCACAATGGGGTTTTGCATGTTCATTTGTCCGTAGCACACGTTTTGTTGTTTCTTAAAGTGCCATATGATGAATTAATTCATCAGTCAGAAAAACGCTTTGTTTTAACCATATCGCGCATGAGCGGGTTAAATGGGGTCTTTGCATGCATTTTTATCGAAGCACACAATTTTTACCCGGCATATCACGGATCGATATTTTAGTCAGAAGTGCACATTTGCATGAAGTTCCCAGTAAGAAACTGATTATTTTAACAACATAGATGTTATTTACATCACATTGAGAGACTTGAATTCACTTTCCGTTAATAGCACCAGAGTGCACAGATTTCTTTTTTTAAAAGCTTGACAATTGTGACGGACCTATACTGAGTGAAGTTTCTTCTACGTTTGCAGGACTTAGCCCCTGATGAAGGGCACAGCCCGAAATGCATTGGGCATATTTGCGTTGAGAAGAATTGTTAAAATGAAATAGTAGAAGTTGGAAATTCTGAGCTGAAATGAAAAAGATATCAGAAAGAAAGAAAATAAAAGAAATTTCTTGGAACTACACAAATCACTTTTTGAATTATTTGAACTGCGTTAATCTGAGTGCGGATTGGGGACGTTCCCCACATGTTGGGGATATCGCATTTGGTTTACTTACACCTCACACTCAGGAGGATTTATCAATCTGCACCATCAAAGAGAGTACTTTATTAATTTATGCACACATGTGTGCGTGAGACTCACCATTCTTTGGACTTACCTCACAGGGATGTGTGCCATGTCGACTCTTCACTTTGCTCTGCACCAAAACAAGTAATCTGCAATGGCTGTGTGCATGTGTGTGTTAGGGTGCAGGGCTCCTAAGCGTGTCACGATAGGTGCTGCAGCCCTTAGAGGCCTTCCCTGGTCACCGTACCCATGGTACCTGTGAGAAGGGCCTTACCTGTGGCCTATACTAAATGAGCAAAAGTTAGACTTTGTACAGGTGCAACAGAGGACCTTTCTGGGATTCGGAATAGATACGGTATGCCAGTGCCTCAGGTTATTCCAAAAGATGATGCTCTTGATTTGCTGCGAGTTGCACAGGACCTTGATGAGGGATAGGTTTTCCTTTCTGCATTCGGCCCGATCTTTCATCATCGATTCAGGCGATCTTCCTGGGTCCATTGTATTACCAGGCCATACAACGACTGAAGGTGCAACACCTACGGAGGTGCCTGACATACACTCAGGAGATTTCTCTCTCTCCAGAGGCACAAACGGAGCTCTGCTGTTGGCTTAAGCATATGCAGGCCTCGAATGGTGGAGCCATCTTCTGCTCAGCCCCAGAACTGGTGATCGAATCAGACTCCAGTCGTCAGGGTTGGAGCGCTCGCTATGGGGATACTATCACAGGCGGACATTGGGCAGAACAAGAAGAGTCTCTCCACATCAATTGCCTGTAACTTCTTGCCAGATCCTTTGCGGTTCGAAGGCTGGCAGCCAACAAAGTCTCCTGCGCCATCTTCTTGAAGATGGACAAGATTTCTGTGGTGAGATACATCATCTGTCTAGGAGGCACGAGATCGAAGGTGCTGGAGGATTTGTCCAGACACTTTTGGCATTACTGCCTGGATCACAAATTGCCCATAACAGCGGAGTTTCTTCCAGGGAAGCTCAACCAGACGGCGGATTCGCAATCCAGACACCTAAAGGATTGCAGCACCTGTAAGCTGGATCCCTCTCTATTTCAGAGCTTGGTGAGTCAGAGGGGTCTGTGTCAAGTAGACCTTTTCACGTCCCGCCTCAAACATCAGATTCCTTGTTTTTTCAGCTATCGTCTGGATCCCCTCGCAGAAGCGACAAACATCTTCCTGCAGGACTGGGGCCAGTTCCGGGGGTAAGCGTTTCCCCCATTCTCCATCATAGCCAGTCTCACAGCGTTGCTCAGGCGGCAGAAGGCGGAGGTGATCTTGGTGAAACCGCTTTGGAAATGGCAAGTTTGGTATCTAGTTCTTCTAGAACTTTCTATGGATTTTCCAATCCAACTTCCTGTGGCTCTTCTTCTTCTGACGGATCTGTGAGGCAACTTGCAACCCACTGGTTCAGGAGGGAAATCTCTGACTCCTGAGTTGGAGGATTACAGGGGACGCTGAGAGATCCCGGACCTTCCATCAGATGCTTCCTCCCTCATCATAAGAGACTGGGCAGATTCCACGGTCAAGAGGTATAGCTCCACGTGGAGAAGGTGATCACACTAGTGTGTGCAACAGGATTTGGATCCCGTGGGGGTAGATATAGTGCATATCTCAAATTCTTGTCCGAACTGGGGTACAAGGGTTTGGCCTACTGCACTATTAATGCAAGCAGATTGGCAATCTATGTGGGTCATATTTCAGTAGGGGAACACCTGTTGGTCTAAATGCTCCTGGGGGGGCATTGGTTGTCTTTTTCCCCGCAACCTAGGTAAAGTTCCCTGTGGGATGTTAACGGAGTACTTCAAATACTTAAATCATGGCAGGATAATGCATACCTTACCCCTAAGGAAGTAACAGGTAAGTTGGTGATTCTGTTATGTCTCATCTTGTGTAAACGAGTCTCTGATGTCTGTGCCTTGGACGTTTCAGCACGCATCTTCACCTTGGAGGGGGTGTCTTTTACTATTGCCAGATGCACTAAATCCAATACCAAGGTGGTTCGCTACCTGGATTTTCCAGGTCATTCAAAATTGTGTGTGGTGTGCTCTCTGAGAGCGTACGAATCTATGACTGAGGAATATAGACCACCCAGAACAGCACAATTGTTTATGTCACTCAAGGAGCCTTTCAAGCAAGTCTTGACGTCAACTATTGCCCGTTGGCTGAGATGGATACTGCAAGAAGCAGGAATTGATACCGCTTCCTTCGGAGCCCACTCCACCAGGAGAGCTATGGCCTCGAAGGCCTTCTCTCTGGGGAGACTACTGGAGGACATTCACAGAGTCGCTGATTAGTCTTCGTTCTCCACTTTTAAAACATTATATTTCAAACCAATCACTGGCATGGCTTCACTGATTCTCCACCAGCTTTAAACTAGCCACATCTGAGACTCCAGTCCTGACATAGAATATAACTTTTCCTAGCTATTATGAAGGAAAGTTCAATCCTATTAAGGCGAGCATTATCCCTCCCTGTTGCATTATCAACTATTATCCTCCTGGCATTCACTGAGGTCTTGAATGTTGAATACGTTTGCGGGGGTTGAGAAACAAGGTTGTTTTTTGCATCTTATGTTGATCCCATATCTTGTCTATTGTTTCTGAACGGATCAACCTGTTTTCATTATTAAGGTTCTTGATAGTTAAAATTATTGCCAAGAGTTGTTGGATATTTAATGTGCTATTACATACTGGAATTTAGGGTACCTCTGTTTGTTTTTCTACAGGTCGGATCAGAAGCAAGATTATTGAAAGAAAAGCAAGATTCAGGTTATTTTGCTCAAAGAAAGAGGAAGTGCTATTCCTTAATGTTGCTTATATGAGACTGACTCTATGGTTGTTCCATTTATTGTTGCAAAGACTCATGGGATTTGTAGTCTTTGATGAAAAACATGTTGTTAAGGCTGCTCAGCAGAATGAATGAAAGAGTAAATCATAATCCTCGCCTCTGCATTCTTAATAGAATTGAAGCTTTCCTTCACGATCTAGTGGTTGGGTCTGGAAACATGTTTTTCTTACTTCTTTTTTTGTGTGTATGGGCATCATAGACGACAATTTGGTGGTAAGTCTATCCCCTGTGTGATATCAGACGGCACCTCAGAAGTTTCTGTGTGTGGTCGCCATCGTAAGATTTTTTTCTTCTTTCTCTTTTTCATTTCCCCCTTCTTTTGACAGTAATTTCTTGTGCCTTGAAGTATTGCCCACCATGTCTGTTTGCTTCTTCTCCATTTCTGGGGCGGTGATTGGGAAGGCTGTAAAATTACTCCTACTAGTAGTAATAATTTGCATGAATGTGCATCTGATTACATAGCGGTATTTTGTTACTTGAGTAGGGTGGGTTAAAATAAAGGTGTGTTGGCAAATCAGTGTTATAGTACTCTCTTTCCAACCTGTGCTTCCTTATTCATCCTGATGTCCATACAGTAGTGTTTTGTGATGGTGTGTGGGGATGACTAAGTTGCGGCCATCAATGGGTACTTTTGCTAGGAACGCTAGGGTTGAGACCTTCATTCTGGTCGAGTGGGCCCTGGGACGTACAGGTAGTGTCCATCTGGCCCTAGTGTAGCAGGTTTGTATGATCTCATTCCGTTGTGTGAACGTTCTCTTGGTCACTGGTGTTCCCTTGCTCGCCTTGGCGAAGGAGACGAAGAGTTGGTTCCCTTTCCAAAATGTCATTGCCTCCTGTAGATAGCCTGTAGGAGGTTGGCTTAGTATATGGTGCACCTTCCACTAATCCAGGCAACCCTTATGGTGATTTTAGCTGTCTTTGATAACCATAGAAAGCTCTGAAAGTTGTTGCTGTGGAGAGCAGCCTTAAGGCTTATCTTGAAGGAGTGTTAAGCAGCTTGTTTTACCAGTTTAATCAACAGTGTATGTTAAATAAAATAGAACCACACCATGTTTATATAAAAATACTTCTATTTATTACACAACACTTACTAACACACTGCAAAGGAGGACAGGACTTGGACCAGAACCCCACAGAGGCTGTCTCCAGAGTGGGAACACAGCTGCATGCCCAATGAAAGTCAATGGAGAAGTCGCAGTTGCAGTTTTGCAGAAGCACCCTTTCCAGAGGACCCTGAAGAATTCCCTTGGAGGACGGAAGATTGGAGAACCACCCCACACATTGATGCTCCAGGAACATAGTTACCTACACCAGGGAAGCCAGGTGCATAGGGGTGAAAAGACATGGGAAATCTCCATAGACAACAATGGAAGACTTGCAAGAAAGTGCCTCTGGAGAAACTCAGGACAGACTCCAGTAGAATCCAAGGGTGGATTCTGGAAGTAAAGAACCTGAAAGCAGGGGGGGAGGGAGCGAGTCTATGCCACTCGGAAGTGACCAGGAGGCTAGAAGACACAATGCCCACCATTGTTGGGAGATTCAGAAGTGTCAACTGTGACATTATCGCTGTAGCCGTGAGGACCAGGCAAAGCTGAGGGAGATCAGGAGTCGTACATGAGCTGTTCCACTTCGGATGTCGGTGACTAGGTGGTCAGTGTTCAGCTGGAGCATCAATAAGCCTTGATAGCCATAACTGGTGTGGAAAATTAAGAAGGAGCAGTATTGGGACCAGCAAGGTCCAAGGTAATCAACAACAGCATGAGAGTTGGAGCAGGCCTGAGCAAGCAGGGGAGCCAACCGAAGCAGTAGAAGACCCTCAGGAGGACCCACAGGCCAATGGCACAGGAGTCACAAGAGGGCCTCGAGCAGCTCACAAAGCTTTAGGGCCCACGGCGCAGAGGATGCGGTGAGGATGCTGATCTTGGAGGAAAGAGAAGTTGGAGCTTCTTGTAGCCTGAAGATCACTGGCATGCAGAGCCAACATGGCTTGGCAACGGCAAGTCGACGCGGTGCACAGGGGTTCGGCACCAGCGATTGCAACAAGGGATACTAGCCTCGAATTTTCAGAAAGGACAGGTCAGGCTGCCAGTTAGTTGCAGAACCACCACCTGTGTTGATGAGCCTCTGGTAGTCCGTATGACGACAGGAGCAGCAGAACGGTCAGCTTTGTTGAGGTGCCTACAGATGCAGGGGAGTGTCTCCTTCACTCCAAGGGAGATTACTTTGGGTGTTCTTTATGCCCACAGGTCTGTGGAAGAAGTCCAGAGACAGATGACAAAGAAGACTTGAAGAACAGCAAGACCAGGAGCAGCTGGAGGCTACCTCGGTACAGTCTCGGTTCTAGTCTAAGTCCAAGTCTCTAGACGGTCGAAGAGTGACGTAGTTTCAGGCTTGAGTCTTGTCCTATGATGACTCTAAGCCCTTAAGTACCCTAAGAAAAGGGTTAAGACAACCCAGGAGTCCCTCCCTGAGGAGGGGCAAGACAGAGTGGAGGATACTCCCATGTCCTTTGTCCAGTTTTGCACCAGAGCGAGAGCCAATGGTTTTCTGAACTGGCTCAAACTGGATTATGGAAGGATGGTACCAAATGTGCCTTTCAAAGCAGTCTTGTGGCGCTGGCAAGCGTCCCCACCGCAGCTCAATACACCAAGTTCTGTCTGGGAGGTGGTCACACCTCCCTGTGACAGGAAACCTACTGTTCTACCTTTCCCTGCTCAAGCTTGGCTCAGCGGGAGGAGGACAGAATTATGTCTCTGGTCGGCAGCAGCACTAGCTTGCTGTCAGACCCTGAAAGGCTATTACTGGGAGTACAGGGGGGGGGGGGAGGGAGGGGTGTTACCCCAAGGGAGCACCCTAGTATATGGGATTATACTACCCACACTGGAATCGGTGTTGGGATATGACTCCAACCTGTTTGATACCAAACATGACCGGGTTCGATGCAGCCACTATATAGTTAGACATCTTGTAAAGACTGATGTTCACTATAGGTATGAAATGGCTGACTGCACTTACAAAGCTTGGAGAATCGACCTCTGGGTTTGTAGGGGTGTCCTGCTCATACAGGGGCACCCTCAAACTTATAATCAAGCACCCAGCCCTCAGGACTGAATAGCCTGCCGTAGGGGTGACTTATAGGTTTTAAGTGCAATTACCTCAGATATAAGGAAACCTATATCTGTTGTGAGAGATGCAAGCAGCAACTCACACAGGCTGCAATGGCAAGCCTTTAGTCACAGTTTAAGTGGCCTCACATGTGTGGCACAATACATGCTGCAGCCCATGGGAGACCCCTGGTGTACTGATGCCCTGGGTACCTTAGTACCCTATCCTAGGAATTACATGGGAACACCAGTAGCGAATTGTGGAGGTACAAATGTACTTACTATGTAACTTTAGGGGTGAAAGCACAGTGACTGGAGTCCTGATTAGCAGAATCCCAGTCAAACTAGGTCAAAAACACAGTGACACCAAGCAAAAAGTGGGGTTAACCAAGAAAGCAGATCCTACTTTGCTACACAACCCCTTTCCCCCCCCCAAAAAAAACGTAAGGAGATGATACTAACTTTGCCCAGTTGAGTCATTTTCTAACTGGAAATATCTTGAGCGCCCATCTGCGTTGGCACGGTTACTCCCAAGGTCTGTGTTCCACAGAAAAGTCCATCCCCTGTAGGGAAATAGACCACCCCAAAAGTTTGGGACTTTCACCCTTCATTTGGTTACGCCATAAAAGAGACTTATGGTCTGTCTGAACAATGAAGTGAGTGCCAAACAGGTGTGGCCTCAACTTCTTTAAGGCCCAGACCACAGCAAATGCCACCCTCTCAATTGCTGACCAACACTTCTCCTTGGGGTTCAAGCTAATAGTTGATCCTGGCCATCTGTATGAAGTTGGGACAATACTGCACTTACCCCTATCTCAGAAGCATCTGTCTGGACAATGGAGGGTTTGAAGTAATCAGGACTTTGCAGAATTGGAGCAGATCACATGGCTTGCTTCAAGTAATCAAATGCCTTCTGACAGCTAACTGTCCACTGAACATTCGTAGGCATTGAGATGAGATCATTAAGGGGTCTCACTTAGGATCCACAGCCCTTAGCACACCCAGTCAGGCCCAAGAAAGCTCTGACCTGAGTCTGGGTAGTGGGAGCAATCCAGTTAATTATGTTCTGCATTCTGCTCTCTAATGGCTGACCTTGGCCTCCACCTACAAGGTGGCCCAACTTCTGGTGGGCCTCAAGTACATTTCTGGGGTAGACCAGGTGATCTTCCCTGGTGGAGCTGAAGACAGCAATATCATCTAAATATGCTGCACTTCTGAGGCTTCCAGATCTGTTAAGACTTTGTTCACCAGCCTCAGAAATGTGGCAGGTGCATTCTTCAAACCAAAAGGCATTACAATAAATTGATAATGCCCATTGGGGTTGAAAATGCTGTTTTTGGCTTGGCATCCTCAGAGTCTGATTTGTCAGTAACCGGCAGTCAGGTCAAATGAACTGGGAAACTTGTTAAAGGCCAGAGTATCAATCAGCTCATCTGCCCTTGGGATTGTATGGGAATCAGTCCTAGTGACTGCAGTCCCCTGTAACCCACACAGAAGCTCATCTCTCTCTTACCATCCTTGGTGTGAGGTTTTGGGACAAGTACTACAGGACTATCCCAAGGGCTATCTGAAGGCTCAATGACCCCCCAAATCCACTTTTAGACCTCAGTCCTAATGCAGTCTCTAACATTGTTAGGCTAGCTGTAAAGTTTTCTCTTAACAGGCAGGCTGTCACCTGTGACCACCTCAGAGGTACACCAGGTGGTCTGACTAGGGGGTCAGAGAAAAAAGACCAGAAAAATTGATTGAGAACCTGTCTACAATCAGCTTGTTGTTGACCAGTGAGGCTGATTGCCGAGACTACTCTTTCTACTGCTCTATTAACAGGGACCTGAGAGAGGACATCAATGAGAGGGTCACTTTCTTCCTCCTGTCCCTCATCAGTTGCCATGAGCAAGCTCATGTCAGCCTTGTCAATAAAATCTTTCAGGTGATTCACATGAAGTACCCATTTGGGAAATCTTGGAGTACCTAGGTCAACCAAGTAGGTGACCTCACTTCTTTTCTTAAGTATGGCGTGGGGGCCACTCCACTTGTCCTGTAGAGAGGCGGGGGCCACAGGCTCCAACACCAACACTTTCTGTCTTGGCTGGGAAGCAGTAATTACAGCCTTAATGTAATTTCAAGCTTTTTAAAGCTCCTGGCTGGCCTCAAGGTTTTTTGCTGGCCTTCTTCATACACTCAACCATACGACAACGCAGGCCAAGTACATAGTCCACTATGTCATGTTCAGGGGGTTTAAGAGGCTGTTCCCATCCCTTCTTAACCCGACACAATGGACCCCTAACTGGATATCCAAAAAGACGTCCAAATGGGCTGTAGCCCACCCCCTTCTGAGGAACCTCTTTGTAGGCAAGAGAAGGCAGGGTAGCAAGACATCCCACTTTCACCTCAGCTTTTCTGGGAGTCCATTGATCTTCTGTCTGTGGGGTGCGCCCCCCAGGGTGGGCGCGACACCATCTCGGGGGGGGGGGGGGGGGGGAGAACACTCCACTCTAAAATCTTACCTTTGTTGTCTTCCACTGTCCTCGGGTCGAAGTCTTCACCCATTTCAAATGTGAATTTTTTTTCATTAGAGAACTCCAGTAACAGAGGGTTTGAGGGGGTAGGGAGGGGAAATCATGGGGCACAACGTGCCCATGCCTTTGTCTGTTAAGAACTAACAGTACACAATCCCAGGAGGGGGTTAATTGGTAGAGCTGAAATGCTCCAGCTGCAGTGGGAGGCAGGAAGTCGCCTCTGCTAAAACCGAGAGCAAACAAACAGACAGTCCTGTTCCTTCACTTTCGATTTCATAGCAGAGGAGACTCCTTGCCTCCCACTGCAGCTGAAATGACTGATACTAAGCGAGATGTCCAATGAAAGCAGAGGGTATGGGATGAAGGAGACTAAAGTGTATTCATGAGTCATGTTGTGGGTTCCGGACTCAAGGGCTCTTCTGTCATTGTCCATTGTTTATGCCAATTTTTTTTTTTTTGGTATAGTTAGTGCTATATATATATTCAGATGAACATAAAGTGATAGTATATAAAACTGATCGTACTTTTGTTTGGTTCATCCCTATGTGTTCATTACCCAAGCACCTAACCATCCATTCATATCCACCCATTCTTCCATCAACCCACAACTAAACATATATCCATACACACATTGAATCCATTCATGTATATAACCACACCCATCCATTTTGTGCTCAGGCAGCCATCCGTTTATCCTTGTATACATTCATTCAGCCATCGATCCATCCATCCAGGTATCTAACCAACATCCACCTAGTGACAATATTGATTTTCTGGCTACATGTGCATCTGTGTGTGTTTTGCTCTGCATGTATGTTTGCTTCTGGGAGTGGTATATTTGCATATACATCTCTGGAAGTGTGGTTTCTGATTTTGTGTCTAGTATTATCAAACAACATACACCCGTTCCAACAAACAACACATAGACCTAAAAACCGCATATGGCCCGTGATATGCGCGTGGCGTTCGATTATGTAGTGTACCAGATTCCAGAAATTTCTGTCAGCTGGTGGGGGGGCCCAACATCACAAAAATTCAGCTGCGGGGGCTCAACCTACAAAAGTTTGAAGACCTCTGCTTTAGGGTCTTGTTGAACCTGTCAACAAACCGATTGCCCTGTGAATGATAGGGTGTGGTAAACTTGTAGTAATGTAGCTGGACATGAAGTTAGTACCTCTGTCTGACAAGACCTCCTTAGAAAACCCAGCTCTGAAAAAGATTTGCAGGAGAGCCCTATCCACCACAGGAGCTGTGGTGGTCCTAAGGGGAATAGCTTCTGGATGCCCAGCGGCATGGTCCACCACAACAAGTATGTAACTATGTCCGGTGCTGTTGGGGGGTGTAAAGGACCTACACTGCCTATCCTTACCCTCTTAAATGGAACCCCAACCACTGGAAGTGGGATGGGGGTGGCCTTTGTAGTGTTGGTGCAGATTGGGGTGTACAAATTCTTACTACTTCCACGGATAGAGTAATTTCACAGTTACACGCACATACACTCATCATACACTTGGGCCCATTTTACTAGCATACACTCGAATACTCTATCAGCACTAAACCTGTGGAAGAAAAAAACTCCTAAACACCCTGCATCTACACTGAGGTCGATAAGACCTAATTGTTACTGTCCTGAGTCATGATCTAAACAATCTATACAATAATAATCAAAATAGAGTACTCAATAATTGACAAGAAATAACCACCAACACTGTATTTAAATTATGGTACTTTATCTAAAATTAGTCAAAGAAATTCAATCAGAGTAAATCATTATTCTCATAATTACCTATTCTAGCTAAATGTCAAAATGGGTCAGGACAGGTCTCTCAGTAGAAGTCTCCCAAGTCGCCGTCCTTACAGCATCGATCCTCACCAACGCAAGTTCGGAAAGAAGTGGCCTCAAAATCCCGAATGCAACAAACACAGACCCTCTCTAGTCTTGTATATTTATAATGAAAATTACAAAATAATAGCAACATAAAATGTTCTTGTTTTCCGTTGAGCCGCTGAGCAGAGCGAGCAGGAAAGGATGTAGCATCGCTACATTTGGAAAATCTCCGCTCAGAAAAATCACAAAAATAAAAAGACGGAAGAAGGAAACTCTAGGTTTATAAATGTTTCTTTTTCATTCACGTTTCCTCGGAACCAGCGCTGCAATCACAAAGTTCATTGTGGCTCCCTTGTCCTCCAAGGACATTTGGACATTCGCCCAGAGCTGCTGTCCTCACGGAAATTTTTAAACCAGGCGAAGACTGTGGTCAGATGACTCTCGACCATGTTCAGCAAGGCCTTCTCATCAGAGTTCGACTACTCAAATGCAGGCTTTAAACGGCAGCCATTTTTAATAGGCCAAAACGTACCATCTTAATTAAAAGAGACAAAAACAACGTTACCACAGCATAGTGATTAAACAGTGTTAATCCCACTAATACCCTTATGTGTATATAATTATCTAGCCTTTGCAACACAGAAAAGCATTAGTACACAACATTTCAAAAGCGTTTTGTGCTTTAAAACAAACAGCACTCAGCAACATTTATTTAATAAAACATGCACATTATTATTAAGCAACATGAATGCATCCCCACGTATAGTGTTCTCTTATTAATTCGTATTGATTAATCAGAACATTTACACAAAACAAATAATTAATAATTACAAATTAATATTTTTAATTATCGACAAATAGACAAACCAGAGCTTAAAAACCCAATAGATTTTCAACAAAAAACTCTGCTCCAGCAATCCCCCCTTTGGTGATATTACCCAAAAAAAAAATAATTTGTAAAATTTAGTCCCCATTTTAGGAGAAATTGGCAATGTCTTTTTCTCCTTACACAATACTACACACCAGACACCCTTTCATCATCCCTCTTTGTTTCCAAGTAAACACTCTCCCTCAATTCTTCTAATTCTATTTCTTGTGGTTCTCTTTTCAACCTTTTATTTCTCTTTTCAATATTTCTTTTGATTAATTTCTTTTTCCCTCCCCTGTTTTTACAACACAAACACACCAATCTCAGTATCAATAAAGCAACAATTATACAAGTCAAAGGAAACAATATCTTACCTATAATAGTACTACCTATTTTTGCAATAAAACTCTTAACAGCTATCACCTTATGAGCTAATTTAGTCCAGATACTCTCAGCTTCCAGTGGTACTAATTCTTCATGCAAATCAGTAATATTTTTGATATAGACCTTCAGGTCTTTGCTTTCGTCTGGAATGTAAGTGCAACAATGTTGAACTTTCAGCATTCCACAGACTCCACCCTCCTTGGCCAATAGAATATCAAGGGCAAGTCGATTTTGCATAGACATGGCACGTACGGCAATCAATTCCGTATTTACCAAAAGAAACCCTCCAGCGGTACTTGTCGATAAGCGATCCACCACTGTTGACAGTTTCCGAATTCCATATGCATTTAAAGAAATTCCCACTGCTGGAATTAAAGCACCAAAAATATCACCAACTATTTCGGACCAAGTTTCTCTCTTAAAACGTGTTAGTAAATTAATATGTTCTACATCTTCTATTCTATCTATATGAAAGATCTTTGGAAAGACCAGGCCCACATAACACGTGCCATACCAATGGTCAGGCAACCTGTAATAAGCCTTGTTCCCACAAACATAATACACTCCTGGGAAAACTGGATCCTCTCCTCCTTTAAAACCCCATCCTGTTGCAATGAAGTATGTATCATAACACTCACTAGTCCCAACAAAATATGTATCATATTGGGATTTCCTTCTTGTAATGCACAGCTTACCCTTCTGTGGTGCATCTAGAGCTAAAGTTGGAATAGCCCCATTCTTCAACTCTTTTCCCATCTCAATGTCCCAAATTGTCTCACTCACTTTGTATTTCCCTGCCTTTTCATGCATGCTCATTCTCCTTTCTTCCACCATATTTAAGAAAGCCTTCTCCTCTTCTTTCAGACTGCAAGTTAAATTATTCTTAAAAATGTAATCTAATGTTAATTCTTCTTTTTCAATACAAATCTCACCAAAAATGTTAGCTTCTTTAGCTGGATTCAGCTTTTTGTTCATAGGCAATTGCCCAAAAATGTTATCTTTGTTAGACATCTCATAATCTATTTTCCCTAACAGATAAAAAACACTACTTAACACACTACAAGAAATTCCATACGTAGCTGGTAAATGGTGATAAGTAACACCCTCTGAAACGGATGCAGGTAACTGCATACATACGTAGCAATCCCTTACTTCCATTGTCTTCACATATTCATATAGCAATTTTGAAAAAACATTACTAGAAAAATCATTAATTGACCTATTTTTATGCATGTAAGTATTACTAATTCTAGTTGGAACTACTTTTTGTGAATTCTTCTCTACATTAGTCTCATTCTCAGTATGTATTTCAAATGTACCTATTGTAACTCTAAAAGTAACTAATAAAGCTAAAACACCCCATAGTAGCATTAATAATCCAGTACAGCAACAGCACATTCTACACCATCTTTTCAAAAAGGCACATCTACTTTGATTATTCTCTATGTTAGCCATTTTACTACTTTGACCGTGTCTTTTGACTTAGCCTCTACTACTCCACTACTGTACTACTCTTTATTTCTGGATTACTTCAGACAGCTAAATTTCAGACTTTCTCCTTTTCACTTTTCTCCAAGTGATTTCTTCAGTTCACTCAATTTGGATATTCATCACTTTTCACTTCTTCTTCAGCAACATCAAATTGTATCAGATCATCAACAACATCCTGTGCATCCGACTCTTCTCCAATGTCAGTCAAGATAACTTTTAAGATTCCAACAGATTTTTCCTTTTCCTCAACCACTTTTCTCAAGATCCCCTCCGGATTGTCTCGATTCACTGTTTCTTCTTCTTCTCCTCCTTCAGACAGTGCCACATAAGACCATTCCGGTGATCTGTACTTTTGGTTGGATCTTCTAATTCTATTTATCTCCTCGGGTTCTTTTGATTTCTTTTGCTCCTTTTTCTTCACTTCATTTTGACTCGACACCTCATTCACTTGTTCAGCTTTCGAGGTATTTGCTCTTATCAGTCTGTATCTCAGCCTCTTTACTCTGTTGTTAGGCCAAAAATCTCCTCTTACAACCTTTTTCGGTCTTGTTTCTGTATTATTTCTATAAAGTCGAACTCTATTTTTAAGTCGCCAATTTATGAACATATTAGAGGGGAATTAATCAGTTAGATACGTTAGGAACGTATCTAACTGATTAATTCCCCTCCACTCACCACTGTCAAAATAATGTCACATGATAACATACAACAGCTGTATAGAAGTTTTACGGCTCCTTTAAGCTCAGCAGGTACTGAATATTCTTGACATAAGCTGTATGTCAGAAAACTTACAAATTACACAATATGTTCATAAATTGGCGACTTAAAAATAGAGTTCGACTTTATATATCAGTAAACGAACGAATTTCTTCTCCCAGTCGAAATTCTACTCCAAGTCTTTTCTCTATATCTATGACCACTCCGCCTATTTAAGAACCAGCAGACCCGGATTCAATGTCTTCACCGGGTCCTAGGAGGCAGAGTCAGCACAGGTCCCAGACCGACGCCAAAGAGGTAATGGCAAGAGATCGAGAGCGCCGAGAGCAAAAATCGAGAACACAGAACAAAAACGTAACGTATTGCCCAAATAACTTTCTTTTCAAGCATTACTCTTTCTTTAAACACCACTAGAGCGTGAAGCGACTCCCCTAGAGTACCCGTTGTGGCCTGAAACAAAGGAGACAAGGTAATCACGGCATCTTTTCACCTTGGCCTGTGTATTTCTATGCTTTTTCGCGACTAGTAGCCATTTGATAATAACAGAATAATTGCACTGCACTGGTCAATAAGTCTACTTTCTCGCTTCCACTGGAGAGCTGCTTCCGTTTAGAGTTAACATGAATATACCGCCTAGCATAATCTGTCTGAACCAAATCCATAGACCGTTTACGATTGAATGAGGCCATACTCAAGTTTGATTATTGATTTGATCCCAAGTGATGACAAAGATCCCAGCCACCCTCATAAAACGTTCGTAGGTGCTGTTCTCTCGAACCCCTCAGCCTCACTTTACGCATAGGGGTGCACAGAGCATACACATCGTTTGTGACAATGAGGTGTTGGTCGGAGATTTGGTTATCATTGCTTTGGGAATATGACAAAATGGATTGTGTACGAGATCTGCTTCTTACAAGTAAAGGAGGGACGAACTTTGCCATACCGGGGGTTCCCCACAGGGGGTCTCCTACAAACAAAGCTTTGCCATTTTATGATTGCATACAGAATGAATTCGCAATGATTTTATGTTTTCCCTTTTCTTTCTTTCTTTCCTTCCTCCCACAAACATTTTCAATCCATTGGTTTAAGATTGAATGTGCATTCAAAAGGAAAACTTTCCCGCACATCCACAAGGGAGCCCATAGTACGGGCCTTTGTTTTGCACCAGGTCCTGAAGAAAGCCCGCTAGACCCGTTTGGGCTGACGAGGGCTGAAACATGTCGACCTTTTTTGGACACAGTTTTTAACCAGTGCACTTGACCATAATCAGTCAGATACGTGCACAACGAGAATACATTTTTATCTTGGTCTCGAACCCAGTACCAATAAATTATCTACTGGCTTTACGAGAATTTTAATACACATTTTTTCTTTATCACGATCACCTCACTCTTTTTTGATTCACGATCACTACTGTGATAACCAGTGGTTAAAGCCTCCGGGTGGAGGAAGCATTGGATTGACCCAATGATTATGCGATCACGTTGAAGACCACATTCAGCGGAGAATCAAGATATACCGCTAATCTCGATCCCAACTAAACGTGAATGAGGGTTTCTTATACGGTACAATGTACTGTCCATGCAATACCCTGGTTTCCCAGGACCAGTGATCCACTTTACAATTGATTTTCATGATACATCCTTGCCATTGTCGACAGCATAGAGTTAGGCATGGCTGGTCTGCCATCTCTATAGACCCAAACATGGTCTGTTTCTCTTGGGGCACAACCTGCCTTGATCCAGTCTTTCTTTTCTTCCTTTCCTGCCTCATCCTGCAACTGTTTCACCTCATCCCACGTCTCTAGGACATTAGTAAACATCACAGAACAAAAAGACATTTCACCTTCTCGTTCCCTATTAATTGAATGATTGTTTTTCGCGCAATATTGTGCAATGTCGTTAGCAAATCTGTTGCCAACAGTTACAAAATCATCTCCTTGTCCATGAGCAGCACATTTCACAACTGCTAATTCTTTAGGCAGCTGTATCGCCTCAAGTAATTTTCCAATCACTTCAGCATTCTTTATCGGAGTCCCACTCGACGTCAAGAAACCTCTCTGCAGCCAAAGTTGGCCAAAATCATGCACAACTCCAAATCCATACTGACTATCAGTCATCACAGTCACTCTCAGATCTTTCCCAATTTCACAAGCTTTCGTCAATGCCACCAATTCAGCAACTTGTGCAGATTTCACTCCTTTTAATGGTGATGCTTCCATAACTTCTGAAACCTTGCACACTGCATATGCTGCACTCAGCACACCATCATCATTCCTCAGACATGATCCATCCACAAACAGCACATGATCACTCTCAAATAATGGAAGATCCCTTATGTCTGGTCTCGGTTTTGTACAGTAATCCAGCACATCCAAACAATTGTGATCATCTTCTGTCTTCACAGCCACATTTTCATTATCTGGCAACAATGTCGCTGGATTTACATTCACACATCTCTCAAGAGTCACATTTGATGCTCCCAGAATGACTTTCTCATATTTAGTCAGCCGACTATGTGACATATACTGAGTTCTGCTTCTTGTCAAAAGAATTGCCACATTATGAGGTACGAATACCCTTACAGGATATCCCATTATGATTCCCTCACTTTGTTCCAGGCTTCTGCATGTTGCAGCCACAGATTTCAGACAACCTGGTAAACCCACAGCTACAGGGTCAAGTGTCGATGAGAAGTACGCAATAGGCCTTCTCAGTAATCCATGCTTCTGAATTAACACTGAAAGTGCACATCCATTTCTCTTACTGCAGTACAACTCAAACTCTTTTTCATAGTCTGGCATACCCAAAGCAGGGGCTTCACACATTCTGCTCTTCAGCTCCTCAAATGCTGCCATTTGTTCTCCATCTAGTTCCAATGGGTCTTTTACCTCACTTTTTGTCAGCTTAATCAGTGGTCTTGCTATCAGAGAAAAGTTACTAATTCACTGACGACAATAACCCACCATCCCCAGGAACATTCTCACTTCCCTCTGGGTCGTTGGGGCCTTCATTCCCCTGATGATTCTAATCCTGTCATCAGTCACCTTTCTCAGACCTTTTTCAATATTGTGTCCAAGATAATGCACCTCTTTCTTGCAAAATTGCAATTTGGCTGGAGATACCTTTAACCCTCCATCTGCCAGATGATTCAGTAAAGCTATGGTATCTACTTCACAAGCTTCACATGTCTTTGATGCCACGAGTAGGTCATCAATATACTGCACTAGTACTGAGTTTTCAGGCATAATCAAGCTCTCCAATGATTTTTTCAATAACTGATTGAATATCGAAGGACTCTCTGTATACCTCTGTGGGATACGACACCATGCTAAAATACGCTGGCCAAACCTAAATGCAAAAATCGGCTGGCTGTCATGATGCAATGGAATCGAAAAGAAAGCATGACACAAATCAATCACTGTGTACCACTCAGCATCATGTGGAATCTGATACAAAATAACTGACGGATTTGGCACAATGGGACAACATGCCACCACAATTTGATTAACTTTTCTCAAATCCTGTACAATCCTGAACTTCCCATTAGGTTTCTTTAGCCCCATTATCGGTGAGTTACACGGGCTACTCAGTAGTTCTCTCAAAACTCCTTGCTGAATCATTTTCTCAATTATAGGAGTTATTCCTTCAATTATTTCTGGTGTCATTTTGTACTGAGGAATGTTAGGATAAGTAATTCCCTCTTTCACTGAAATTTTCACTGGATCTACATTATTCATCAATCCCACATCCTCTCCAGTAAAATCCCAAACTGTCCTTTTCACTGTGTCTCTCAGCTCTTGAGGCAAATCCTCCGGATCAAACACAGCATATGCACCAAACAATTCACTCTCTCTATTTCCTAGAGTCATTCGGTACAAAACATCCTCATCTGGTGTTTCAAAAGCTATTCCATCCGGCGTACAAAAAATTGTACAGTTCATCTTACATAACAGATCCCTGCCTAACAGGTTCACTGGACTAGTGTCACAGACAATAAATCTGTGCATGTCTGAAAATTTCCCTATTTGTACCCTTACTGGTTCAGTAAGACGTGTCTTGATTTGTGTATTGGCTACACCAACTACTTGGATTGCTTCATCCGAGAGAGGAAGATTTCTAATATCTGTTGACCTGACAGTTGATCTTGTCGCACCTGTGTCTACTAAAAAAGTAACACTTTCTTCATTTATTTTCCCATCTACAAATGGTCCTGCCTGGTCTATTTCTAGAGTTGCACCAAGTATGCACTCTTCCTCCTCTCTTCGGCACCGTCAATAATCACTTTCAGACTCACTCCCTTCATTCTTTAACAAGTACTGCTGTACCTGGTTAGAACGCCTTTGTTTGTTTACCTGCTCATCATTGTAGAATCCTGAATCCTGATTGTACTTTTGTGACCCTCTATTCTGCGGCAAGGGCGGTTTTGGCTCTTGACTCTGCTGTCTCACAACCTTCTGTTGTTGCTGCTGTTGATTATTCCCCTCGCTCTGCACCTGTTGATTTAAGGTTTTACCCTCATTATTCGCTAATGGTGGATTGGTACATTCAGATCTCCAATGTCCCAGTTGGCCACAGTTGTGACAAGGGAACTTCCTCTTCGCTTCGTCAAGATTCCCCTTTCCTTTCCCTGCATATCTGAGCCTATTCCCTGAATTATTTGTCTGTTCCACCAATTGTGCTTCTTGTCTCTCCGCAACCTTCACTTGTGCCCACATTGCTTTCTCTTTCAGCTTTCTCTGTTTTGCTTCAATTTCATCACTGAAGTACTTTGCATGTCTCAGAATCTCATCTATTTTCTTACTCTGCCAATCCACTGTATGCTCACGAATTCTCTCACTAATCTCAGGTCTCAGGCCATATACAAATCTGTATACAAAATGACTCAAATCTTTGTCACCCAGGTGCTCATCCCCACTGAATTGTTTAAAAGCCAGTATCAGCCTCTCATAAAAAGCATGAACTGATTCTTTTGCTTCCTGATGTGTTCGATCTATTTTAACCCAGTCTGTCTCTTTTGGAGGTACTTTACTTTTCAGGTATACGATCACCTGCTCATACTTTCTCATTACCTCTGGATCTGGTGCTCCTGTTCTCTGATCTCTTGGATATTCCTCAGTAGGCCAACTTACAACTATTTTACACTCAGCCCACAAGTCTGCTGGAACAATTATATCAAACAGACTATTCAAGTCAATCCACAGCACTTTTGACAATTTCACAAACCTGTCTACCTGCCTATACCACTCGACGGGCTTTTCTCTCAATCGAGGGAAATCATTCGTAAATGATAAAATATCCTGTCTGGTCCATGGAACATGTACATATCCTCCTCCAGGTATTTCTCTCATAGGATAAGCATCCACTGTTTTCTCTTTTTCTCTCACAGGAAATGCTGAATAAGTCCTGTCCCCTGATTCTTCTCTTTTCTTGTACCACCTATCCTTCCACTTCTCTACATCACCCCAGCTTCGCAACAATGCGACCATTTCCTTAATCTGTCCTGTTCTACCAGCACCATTCAGATTTTCAATGTCTTTGTCTGTGAAATCCATCCTGTAAGACTTCTGCAAAGCTTTCACTTTATCAATGTCAACTCCCTGCTCATTCGCTACTGCTCTTAACCTGTCATGTGTATTTCTTGCTCTCCAGGTGATGTTTTTGCACATAAATAACAGTTCACCATCATGATGATTTTTTAGAATTTCTGTAGGAATTGTCCCTGCAACAAGCCCCTCTAATTCTACACGTAACCTAGCCACATCAATTGCCTGTGAATCTTTATCTCTCTTTTGAAGGACTTTCATCCAATCATTCAAATCTTCAGCTGTTATTTCAGTAGTTTTTCTCACTGGAACCACTTTCTTCTGCGGTTCTAAAATCGGCATCCCTGAACAACTAGCTTCACTAGCATCCAATCTCGAATTAGATTGTACCTCTAATCCTTCACTACATGTATCATGTCTGGATTGTCTCAGATCACTACTTTCTGTCCTTTTCCCTGAATCTCCTGAGGGACCAGCCAAACTTGTTATCTTATTCCCAACATATGGAATCACCAAACCATTCTCACCTGTCCTCTGCTTATCAAAAACAGGCATAACCGGACCTATGGTTACAGGCACCGTAACAGCTTCCAGATTCTTTGTCAGCTCTCTAATCTTTTCAGTCAGCTCTGATGTAGTTCTGGCTAATTCTCTCGTATTCTCGTCACTACATCGATTCTCTCTCTCCCTGAAAGGATTACCACTTCTTAACTCAGGTGTCACATTTTCTGTTTCAATAATACGCAATGTATCTCTTATCGGAGAAACAACTGGTGTGCTCTCCTCTGGTTCTGGTCTATATGGAGGTGGTCTCTTGTAAATCATGTCATTCAAGACCTCATCCTCATACTCATTAACTCCATATCTTCTCACTTCTGCCTCAGGAACCCTTTCCACACCCTTCCTTTCTTCCCTCTCATCAACTGTTCTCATAGAATATAATCCCTCTGACATACTAGCATCTCGCCATCTCTTCATTCTATCATTATGAGTTTCACGATCATGCCTTCTTCCAAACATGTATCTGTAATTTCCTCCAGACCTCTGCTTTTCTCGCTCATGTACTTCCTCTTCCCATTCTACTAAAGCCTCAAACTGTGTCGGCCTTGGTCTTGGGTCAAGACACAACATCTTTTCCCGTAAATTTTTCAACACGGCCAGATTAAATGAACCATGTTCTGGAAATGCTAGGACACCATCTTCCTTTGTATACCTTACCCAATTCTCCAACCATATACAGGTATGATACCCATATCTTGCAGCCATGAAGGATGCAGGCGTTTTCGTTGGAGGTAACAATTCACCTTCTCTTGTTTTAACATCTTTATCCTTGTCAAACCATCGCTTTATTTTTCCGAACAAAGATTTTTTCTTTTTCTCTTCTTGGTAATACATTTTAACGTTTACCAAAACTTTCTAATCCCTTCCGTATTACAACTGTACAATACGATTTTTCATCCAATAACAGCGCGACTCACACCAACGCACCAATCCTGGAGCGTTTACGTCACTCTGTACCTCTTCCAATCCTTGCGCGGCTCACACCAACGCACGAATCACAGCGCGAGCACTGTACTGATCTAGTATCCAATCAGAGCGCGGTCTGTTTGACGTCAGCAGTCGCTGCAGTCGCTCCTACTCCTGTCTCCTGTCACTCGTCTACCCCTCCTTTACAAAATTTCTCAGTAGACTTCGTGTCAAATTCTACAAAATCTATTAGTTACAACATATAAACATCTCCATTGTCTGCTTCGCTAACCATAGAATAGTAAAGAAAATCTATTTCACAAGAATCCCGTCTTTCACTCACTTCTGTTCCAGTACGGAATTAATACTCTCGTTGACACAGTAGCACATCCCTCTACTCTGCCCTTCTAACATGCATTCATTAACTGTTTCCTCTAGGACTGATCCAAAGAGTTTTACAACCAACTAAATGCTCGTACATTCACGCACATTCATACAAGAAAATGTAGTACATACACAGAATCCTTCCCGAGAACAGCGAACAATCTGTCCCGCTACAGAATTATAACACACGTTAACCAAGCAGCTTACCTCTGCCCAGTCCTTCAAACAAGCTCAGAGAATACCTATTACTTCTCCCGCGATAAGCTTTAACGGTGAACCTAACGGATCCCTGGGACTTAAGACCAGAGTTTCACAGATAACCTTCGCTACCATACGCACTCCTTTTATACCAGAAATATTTCTAATAGTAACATACGACAATGTCACTGATTCCGAACCCAGACAATGTGACGCGCAACTTCAATTGTCACACGTTTTTCCTGCATACGTACAGGACCAACAATCCCGTCTTTCCCGAGAGCAGTATATACTTCCCTCTGCCCTACTACGGAACTGCCACCAGCTCCCAAGTTCCAGAAGCACTACATAAAACTCAACACGACGACTCCAACATATAGTATTAGTATTAGTACATATACCATCATCAATCAATAATCAATAAATCAAAAAGCCAATGTACAAGCAATCTAATCAGATCAAGACAATAATCAATAACCATCAAATTCTGCTACCAGGAAATTGGTGCAGATTGGGGTGTACAAATTCTTCCTACTTCCACGGATAGAGTAATTTCACAGTTACACGCACATACACTCATCATACGCTTGGGCCCATTTTACTAGCATACACTCGAATACACTATCAGCACTAAACCTGTGGAAGAAAAAAACTCCTAAACACCCTGCATCTACACTGAGGTCGATAAGACCTAATTGTTACTGTCCTGAGTCATGATCTAAACAATCTATACAATAATAATCAAAATAGAGTACTCAATAATTGACAAGAAATAACCACCAACACTGTATTTAAATTATGGTACTTTATCTAAAATTAGTCAAAGATATTCAATCAGAGTAAATCATTATTCTCATAATTACCTATTCTAGCTAAATGTCAAAATGGGTCAGGACAGGTCTCTCAGTAGAAGTCTCCCAAGTCGCCGTCCTTACAGCATCGATCCTCACCAACGCAAGTTCGGAAAGAAGTGGCCTCAAAATCCCGAATGCAACGAACACAGACCCTCTCTAGTCTTGTATATTTATAATGAAAATTACAAAATAATAGCAACATAAAATGTTCTTGTTTTCCGTTGAGCCGCTGAGCAGAGCGAGCAGGAAAGGATGTAGCATCGCTACATTTGGAAAATCACAAAAATAAAAAGACGGAAGAAGGAAACTCTAGGTTTATAAATGTTTCTTTTTCATTCACGTTTCCTCGGAACCAGCGCTGCAATCACAAAGTTCATTGTGGCTCCCTTGTCCTCCAAGGACATTTGGACATTCGCCCAGAGCTGCTGTCTTCACGGAAATTTTTAAACCAGGCGAAGACTGTGGTCAGATGACTCTCGACCATGTTCAGCAAGGCCTTCTCATCAGAGTTCGACTACTCAAATGCAGGCTTTAAACGGCAGCCATTTTTAATAGGCCAAAACGTACCATCTTAATTAAAAGAGACAAAAACAACGTTACCACAGCATAGTGATTAAACAGTGTTAACCCCACTAATACCCTTATGTGTATGTAATTATCTAGCCTTTGCAACACAGAAAAGCATTAGTACACAACATTTCAAAAGCGTTTTGTGCTTTAAAACAAACAGCACTCAGCAACATTTATTTAATAAAACATGCACATTATTATTAAGCAACATGAATGCATCCCCACGTATAGTTTTCTCTTATTAATTCGTATTGATTAATCAGAACATTTACACAAAACAAATAATTAATAATTACAAATTAATATTTTTAATTATCGACAAATAGACAAACCAGAGCTTAAAAACCCAATAGATTTTCAACAGAAAACTCTGCTCCAGCAGTGTCACCTGACTCACCACTGGCTTGGCATGTGACACAAGAGTGACAAAACTCCTTGGTATCTTCAGACATGTGGGGTCAGTGAAAGTGAGGGACAAGCCTGTCTCAAGTCTTGCTTTGCCCAAGATGTCCTGCAAGGGGAATGTTATGTGCCAGCGTCAAAAGAAAACGGTTGAATTCTGAGGTATGACCAACCTCCTGCTGGGACCAGGCTTGGGGACTCTAGTCACAGAAAAAAAGAGCCCATCTTCCCAATAAATCCTATGGGACCCACTGACATTCCCTACCTCCTCAGCAGCAGCTTGCTGTCTGAGGTGTTCAAGAGAGGGGCAGGTTTTCTTCTCCAGACTCAAGTCTGCCCCTGAAGGGCTACCTGCCCCCAAGAACTTTGCCGTGTCAGGCCCAAGTTCCTTTGGGACAGTTTCTTCACAGGTGCTAAGGTCATCTCCCTCAGGAGACAGGTCCTCACTGGGAGTCTGGGAGCTGGATACATCTTTACTCTTCCTGCTCCTTCTCTTGAGAACTGCCTGTTCCATTCTTCCAGGATCCAGGGCTCCCTTGTGCCTTGTCTCTTGGCTTGAGCCCTAGTGACTGCAAAGTCTGCTTGAATTTGGTACCCTCCTTGCATAGTCCAGTAGGCTCCCGCTCTGGCGCGAGATTGGACAAAGGACATGGGAGTATCCTCCCCACTGTCCAGCCCCTTATCTGGGAGGGACCCCTGAATTGTCCCAACCCTTTTCTAACGGTACTTAAAGATTTATCTGATGGTGGGTCCCTAGATTAGTTGTGGGGCGAGATTAAATTCAAGACACCACTTCTTCTACAACTGTCTGCGCACTCTGGACTTCGCACTGGGCATCAAGGCTGCATTGGATGTGACCAACTCCTGAGACAGAAAGCCGGGAGTATGCTTGTTTTTTAAGAATTTGGAAGTGATTGTTTTACCTCTGTTGTACACTCCTCCCTGGGCACTTCCCCTCCTAAACCGCACCTGGTATATCCGCGCAGCCGAGCAAAGCGCTGCCGCGGGTTAGAGCTCACTTGCCGCAATTCCACACGAAGCCCACAGGCCACGCCCACGGCCGTGAGGCCACGCCCCCTTCCTCCTCTTAAAAACAATGTGCCTTCCCCGGACGCGAAGCAGACGCGCGCAGCGGGCGCGCCGAAGGCGTGCTAAAGGCAAGCCCGTCTGCGCCCGTCCGCGGCAGGCCGGGGCTAGGGGCCACCCCCCCTACCGCCAATCCTCCACTCTCGGAAACACATAGGCACTACAATATTGACTCTCTTCACAGGCTAAGGCACACCACAAAAACCAAATACTGCCAAGCATTCCACCCCTTGGAAATCCCTAACCTGTGCTCCCATTGCAAAACAGAGCTCATTTGCTCTCTTCATAAGGATGAGCTGTGGGACTATCAAATGCTGCTGCTAAACTGCAGATCCCTACCCAAACACAGTTTGGAAATATCAATGCTACTGGATGAGCTCATGCCAGATATAGTCTTTCTGACTGAAACATGGCTAACTCAGGACTCAGAGCCCGACCTGGTTCAAGCGCTCATACCAGGCTATCAGATCGCCCGCCTGGACCGCGTCCAGGGAAAAGGCGGGGGCTCGCCATCATCTATAAGGACATCTACACCTGTCGTTGCCCCTCGGAGCCCATTGCAGACTGTGAAAGCTTGCATTTCACCATTGAATTTTCCCCTAATAAAAGCTTCACTGGCCTCCTCATCTACCTCCCTCCTGGAGCACTTAAACAGTTCCCAACAGCGCTGCCTTCTGCCGTGGCCAAATTAATTACTTCACCGGCAAATTTCACAGTACTGGGCGACCTCAACATACACTTCAACAACACACAGGACACTGTCGCCACAGAGCTGACGGCCAGCTTAGCGGCACTAGAACTAGAACAGCTAGTCGCCTCCTCCACGCATATAAAAGGCCATTTACTAGACCCTGTTTTCAGCAACTGTCCACAACTAGCAACTGGTACTCTCAGTCGTCTTCCATGGACGGACCACTTCTTGATCCCTCTCACTTGGACTACGCGCAAGTGTGTCCCACTCCCCCACATCCCCCGCACAATGAGGAACTGGTCCAAACTTTGCTTGAACAAATGGGCAAATGACCTTACTAAAATGAGGCCTGTGCTCAACAGCGACCCCTCTAAAGGTAACAACGAGTACGACAACTGGATCACGAGCTCTCTAGACTTCATATTACCTCTCCGAACTATTAGCTCAAAAAGACACCATAAAACGGCGCCCTGGTACTCGGAAGAGCTTAGAGAGAAAAAACGTACCTGTAAGAGGCTGGAAAGGAAGTGGCGCCTTTGCTACGCTGCTACGGACAAAGCCACATACAGAGAGGCCATTAGAGCCTACAAATCAGCAATAAAATTAACACAATCGGTCTATTACGAGGATAAAATAATGTCAGCTAAGTGCAAGCCCAAAGAAATGTACCAAACGGTAAAAAGCCTAACTACGCTCCCCTCCCCGCCGGTCGCCAATCCCAATGAGCCCCCCCCCCCGATGTGATGATCTAGCTGACTTCTTTTTTAACAAAATGCACAAAATTTATACATCTTTCCCGGATAGTGACTCCCAAGAACCCCCTCCAGCTGCCGAAGGAGAGGAATTGCCTCATAACACCCTAGCCCACCTCCCACAGCTAGACTCAGTAACACTAGAATCTCTAATGCGACAAATAAAATCTGGCTCACCCTGCAACCCTGCCCCACCAAATACACTGATTTTGGTTAGTCAGGTCATTCTTCCCACACTATTGGAACTGCTGAACTCCTCGATAGAGACCTGCACAGTCCCACTAACATGGAAACATGCCAGGGTCCGTGCCCTCTTGAAAAAACCTAATCTTGACCCTGGCAATCTCAATAATTATCGCTCCATCTCACTGCTCCCATGTGTAAGCAAAATCCTCGAAAAACATATTAACACCTCCCTAACCAGGTTTTTCGAGAGTAACCATCTGCTTGATGTCACCCAAACGGGCTTCCGTCCCAAGCATGGTACGGAGACGGCTCTGGTGGCAGTCACAGAGGAGGCAAGGCGGATCCTAGATCGGGGGGGATCAGTGGCAGTGATCCTCCTTGATATGAGCGCCGCCTTTGACAAGGTGAACCACAAAATCCTCCTTCACCGCCTCCTAAGCCTGGGAATATCAGGAGAAGCCCTAACCTGGCTAGAGTCCTTTCTTAAAGACCGTACTTTCAGACTCTTCGAAGGAGCCTCAGTCTCCTCGAGCAAGCCTCTGGGATGTGGGGTGCCACAGGGCTCTTCACTTAGCCCCACGCTTTTTAACGCATATATGAGACCACTGGCAGAGATTGTTCGTCCGCATGGCATTAAGATCGTCACTTATGCGGACGACACCCAGCTAGTGGTCTCTCTTGCGCATGGGAACAGTGCATGGGAACAGTCAGCAATCACAGACCAACTTGATTTCCTGTCTGGAGCAGGTGAAGAGCTGGATGACGAAGTCATGCTTAAAGCTTAATGGGGATAAAAACGAGCTAATGCTTCTCGGCCCCTCAGCCCCTTCCTCCTTAGAACTTCTGTGGCCCTCCAACTTAGGCGCCCCCCCCTGCTCCCAGAGACAACATAAAAAGCCTTGGAGTATGGCTAGATAAAGCCCTGACATTTAACACGCAAGTCACCAAACTGTCAGCTACATGCTTTGGTCTGATTAGGATGATGAAAAAAATCCTTCCACTTCTCCCCTTCGTGGCAAAACAGGTAGTCATCCAGGGCCTAATTCAGTCCCGCATTGACTATAGCAATGCTCTATATCTGGGGGCCCCTGAATACTGCCTGAATAAACTCCAGCGGATCCAGAACTGCGCAGCCCGCACTCTCCTTGGAATCCCCCGCAGAAATTCCATAGGGCCTGGTCTAAAAACTCTGCATTGGCTCCCTGTTAGGGAGAGAATTGAGTTCAAGGCCATGTGCATCACCCACCAAGCCTTCTGGAAAGCCGGGCCTGCAATCAACCACTCCCTGATTACCCCCTACTACCCCAGGAAAGAGCTTCGTTCCTCCAAAGCCTTTCTAGCTGTTGTTCCACAGATACGAAGATCCAGATCAGGAGGCCGTTTCTTCTCCTATAACTCATCCAAAATGTGGAACTCTCTCCCCCTTCATTTAAGGTCCAACTCCAATTTACCAACTTTCCGTAAACAATTGAAAACCTTCCTCTTTAACTAAAATAAATTAATAATAACCTACCCCCCTTAGCTATCTACCTCAGCAGAAGGTTCATTTATTCACTAGCGCCTGGACGCCTCAGGGCAGCTGTTCGCGCTATATAAAAATTATTTTCAACTGGGAAGACTCCAGCTGCTCCTGATCTAGTCTCCTTGCTCATCTACTGCAACGTAAGTGCCTGTGCACCATACAGGAACCTTCCAAGGCCTGTGAGCATCCAAGACACCGGAACAAATCTACCTTGAAGTCAAGGAGACACTTCCCTGCATCTGCAGGCACTGCAACTAAGCTGACCAGTCTGCAGATCCTGGGCTCCCATTGACTCCGAAAGGCTTAGCAACACAGGTGGTGGTTCTTCACATCCATTAATACCTGCCCTGTCCTCTCACCAAGTTTGAGGCCAGGATTCCTTTGTCGGAGCCGTAGGAACCAAACCCCTATGCACTGCTTCGACTTGCAGTTGCAAAGGCTTGTTGACTTCCTTCCACCAAGATCTTCGGGCTCCAAGTAGCCCCAACCTCAAGCATCTCCAGTGACCAAGATCTTCATCCTCACAACATCACTTGCAGCATGGGTCACATCTTTGGCGAGCTGCTCGAGGTCCTCTTGCGACTCCAGTGCCACCAGCCTGTGGGTCCGCTTGAGGGTCATCTTTGAATTCTTTGGGCTACCCTGATTGCTTGGAGCCAGCCCTGACTCCCCTGCTTGTGGTGAGTCACCTGGGCCTTGCTGGTCCCAACACTGCACCTTCTTCGCTTTCCACGCTGTTTGCAATTGCCAAGGGTTGTTGGTTCTCCCGACGGACACCGACCCCTCAACTCTTGACATCGGACGTGGGACAGATCATGAACGGCTACTGGTCTTCCACAGCGTCGCCTGGTCCTCACAGCTGCAGCTCCAAGGTCACCATCAACTCTCCTGCAGCAACGGACATCGGTGGGCATACGTCTTGCGGACTTCCTGGTCACTCCTGAGTGGCATAGACTCTGTCCCCTCAGCTTGTAGGTACTTCTCAACTTGAATCCACCTTTGGGTTCCACCGGACACTTTCACCTTCCCCAGCAGCGGCATCTTCCTGAAGTCCTACATTGGGTTCGACAGCGGTTTCAGACGAAACTTCACACCTATGCACCCGGCTTCCTTGGTCTAGGTATTCCGGTTTCTAGGTTATCCACGGGTGGGTTGGCTCTCTAACCTTCTGTCTTCCACACGGTTTCTTTAGGGTCCACTGGGAAGGGTCATCCTTCCTTAAAATTGCAACCGCAACTTACCCATTGACTTGCTTTGATCCCGTGGTTGTGTTCCCACTTTGTACACGGCCTCCGTGGGCTCCTGGTACTTGCCTTGGGTGGTTCCGTGGGTACCTGACACTTCTACGTCTTCTGGGTATAGTCTTGACTCAAGTCGTGGTTCGCATACCACTATTTCAGTATTTGGTTTGGTCTCCCCCTGGTGACCACTGTCTATTACGTGCTACTTACTTGTTTCTATTGATAAGTGTTGTGTGCATTGTGAATATCTCCGGCTAGGAGATATATGTATGTGTTAGTGAGTGTCTTATAATAAAGACATAGCTTAGCATTTCGGGCTGGACTGTTCCCATGAGGCACAGGGTCAATACTGATTTGCATATAGTTGTGTCAGAACTGGGGTGGCAAAGTGAGCTAAAGAACAATGATAGATTCAACCCAGATCTGGGACTGGGGGGTGAGTGTCTGAAAAGGTTCAGCGCTCCTTCCATCATCTCCTTGTGTTTGCTTTATCTTATAATAAATACATATTTTTCTAAATACACTGTGTGGTTCTTTTTCACTTAATCTATACCTATAACATTATGTTCTGGTAAAACAAGTTGCTTTACACTCCTTCTGGACTAAGCCTGAAGGCTGCTCTCCACAGCTACCACTTAGAAAGCTTTCTAACGTTGTCTAAGACCACTAAAATCACCATAAGGGTTGACTGGATTGGTGCAAGGTGCCCACTTACATAAGTGTACACCATATACCGAGCCAGCTTCTCACAGGTTGTCATTTTGAAGTATTGAGTCTGCATGAACCTGTTTAGATACCTGAGGTCTAGGATTGGCCTTAGTGTTAAGTCTTGTTTTGGCACTAGAAAGTACAGTGAATAGATGCCACTACCTGCTTCTCTTGGGGGAACCTTCTCTATGGCTCGTTTTTGGATGAGCTCTTTGACTTTTCTTCGCAGTTGTGCGAGTTCCTGTACCCTTGTAGGGACGTGCGTCAGTGATTTGATGAGTTCTATTCAGTAGCCGTGTCCTATGTTTAAAATCCATTTGTCTGAGGTGGTTGACCTCTACTCCTGGAGGTGCTGGTGTTTTGTGGTGGGGATGCATGGTGAATGAGTCACTTGTTTATTGATCATCCTTCCCTGGGGGTAGGCCTCTTCTTCTTGGACTTCTACGAAAGGGTTGCTTTGCTGGGTGTTGGTTTTTGTAGTGCCTCAAGAGTGAGGCTAAAGTACTATTGCTGGAGCTGTTGGTCAGCTGGAACGCCCACCCTGCCTGTTGGTCTTCTGGCAGTCATTCCTCCTCTCCTAAAAAATCCTTTGAGCTGCATTGACCCCATGACCTTTGCAATACCATAGTCCTTTTTAGGTCGAGACTATGCAGCACATGCGCTGTCTGTAATACCTGTAGTAATCACTATTGCAGTGGAATCCCACCTGCTGCTTGCTATTGATTCACTCCTGTGTCGCTCTTCTTTACTGGCATCTCATTGGTTGGTGCTCTCGAAACATCACTTCTGTTTCTCTCTCAGCAGCACGGACCAACTTCAGTGTTCTTACCCTGTAAGTGCTCAGGTATTCCTAAGAGGACTTCTTGTTTGTTTGCCATTGCTCATGTGTATTGTGAACAGCTTTTTACGGATGGGAATGTATTTTAAGTGGTTACGTGCATGCTCTAAACAACGCTTCACATATGCAAATGTGTAGCTATATCTGTGCCTTTATGTAAGGTTGATTGATTGATTGATAGGCTTTATTTCGATACATAAAATATCTTAAAAGCATTTCAACAGTTAAAGAAAACAGCAAATAAAACACTTTCCCAGAAAAATAAAATAAAAACAATGACTTAATAAATACAATTAATACAGTTAAAATCAGGATTAAATTGATACGGAAAGCCTTTTTGCACGAATCAACCAAGTCCACTTTAGGAATTTAGACACACCACAAACCACCAAAGTGGATGTGTCAGACAATAAAAGGAGTAGGGCCACAGTGTGATAGCGAGTTCCCAACTGTCTACAAAGTGGTGTGAGCCAGCGCCTCCTGGGAGAGCAATAGTCAGGGCATTCAAAAAGAATATGTGCCACCGTCTCGACCCGCGTGGAACAGCGGGCACAAAAGGGGGAGGGCTGAGGGGACAATTTCCACCGGGATATCAGGTCACCTACTGGTAAAATCCCTACTCTAAATTTAAAATATAAAGCCCTATCAAAAGGAATGGAAATCATGTCGAGATAGGGTTCGTAAGCTACCACGTCTTTTATCCTCAAAAAGGCTACCGTTGACTTACATAGGCGTGGATCGACAGTGAGTTTAAACGAAACCCAATCACAATACAAATTTCTTTAAAATGGCTTTAGGAGGGGCAGATCGAGTAACCCAAGCTTCACCTAAGCCCAGCTCCCCCAAAAGATGTTTAACGTCCCTCAACCATTTAATCCTATGCCAGCCCCCCATTGACATCACCTCGGACAGTCCCTCCGCATAGGAGGCTAATTCGGGCGCCCTCCACAAGCGGGCCCACAGGAGCAGGGGACGAAGTCGAGCTTGGTCCGCAATTGATCTGCAGCCCAGATCCAGCAAGACTGGAACTGTGGGTGTGCTCAAAGGGAGAGCCATCAGATCTTTCAAAAATTTGCTCTCCGATTTAGCAAGTACATCAAGATTGACTGTACCCCACAACTCCGCTCCATACAAAGCAGCACTAACCCCTCTAGCTTTATAAATCTCCACAACTGGGGCAATAAATTGTTTTGTGGAAGAACGATGTTCCCTAAGCAACACACCACCCACCCTTTTGTGGTTAAGAAGTATCTTGTGGATGTGCGGAGTCCAACTCATAGAGTCGCTAAGGCGGGTTCCCAGGTAGTCAAACTCGGATACCCTCTCCAGGTGAGCATAGTTCAAGACCGGAAGGCGCCCCAGTTTCCCAGGTGGATTCATGATCAAATATTTGGTCTTGTCAACATTGATCACCAATCCCCTAAGGGAACAAAACTCCTGGAAGCGGTTAAGAAGTTTTTGGAGGCCCTGGGGGGTCTTTGCAATAAGGAGGGTATCATCTGCAAAGAGTAGTGTGGGGATCCGAGTGCCCGCCAGGGAGGGTGCATCAGCAGGTTCTTGTAGCAGATACTCAACCACACCATTCACATAGAGAGAGAATAGGGTGGGAGCTAACACACATCCCTGGCGGACGCCCCTACTCACTGGAATTCTGTCAGTTTTCTCCCCATTCTTACCCCACCGCACCTGCGCATAATTGCCTGTGTGTAGTTTTATCAGGAGTGATAGTATATAAGAAGGCACCCCCAGACCCTGCAAGACCCTCCACAGTTCCTCTCTAGGTACCAGGTCAAAGGCAGTCTTGAGGTCGATAAAGGCCAGATAAAGACTGCCCTTGCCCAGCACCACCACCTTCCAATACAGGAGCGCCAGTCTTAAGACTTGCTCAATGGTCCCGGTTCCAGAGCGAAAACAAGCCTGGAAATCTGACAGAATCTTATTATCATCCACCCATTGGAGGATCCTCCCCAGAATCACCTTCCCTGCCACCTTTTGGGATGAATCAATAAGGCTTATGGGCCTATAGTTAGCGGGGTTGTCCCGACATCCCTTCTTGAATATCGGGACAACCTCCGCCCCTTTCCAGGATTCTGGTACAGATGCTCCCCCCATGATAGCATTCAATAGAGTGGAAACCAACTTCCCCCATTGCTTGGGATTGGCACGTAACAAGTCACCGGGTATCCCGTCAGGCCCGGCAGCTTTTAGGGGGATGTAGGAAGGTGGATATCTGACTATGGTTACCCCCAACTTTTTGCCTAGTGTCTAGCTGGTTTTTCGACTTAGTTGGCCTGAGATCCTGCCATTCAGGGTCTCAGGCTGTCTGCTCTCTCTTTAAAATGGACTCCATGTACCCTAGGCACATAACCAATTGGTAAGGATCACCTTATTGGACCCTGTACAGTGTACCCTAGGTACCCAGGGCATAGGTGTACCCTAGGCCTCCCAGGGGCTGCAGCATGTATTATGCCACCCCTGGTCTGGCCTTCCAATCAGACACAACTGGCTGGTCACTCAGCTGGGGCAAGGTCGTGTAATCACCCCTTGCTTAGATATAGTATGCCTATATCTACCCTTATATATAGACACATGTGTACCTATCAGTCACTCCTATGGCAGGCCTTAACAATCCTGGAGGCAGAGTGCTTGGTAACATGTGAGATGGTGCTCTAGCATGAGCTGAGCCTGTCTGCAGCTTTCGGAACCATGTCCTTATAGCTGTTCTATGATATAGCCTACCATATACTCTTAAAGTGCCTTATAATCTTAAACGGTTATGGTAACTATGGTTTGGCTTTATCAAAACATGTCGTGTAAGGTTTCTAACACTTTGGAATAATACCCCCATACCATTTCTGGTGATGAGGATATTATTCCTCCCTTCTAGAGGGAGAGACATGTTAAAATCCTACTTTGCTGTTTATCTCTAACCAAAGCCTCAGCATCACAAATTGGATGCTGCTGCCACGACACAAGTCTGACCTCCTGCAGCTGGGAGTGCTAGCACCTCCCCACACAGCCTTTAGTGTATTGGGGCAGGGTGGGCTGAAAGGAATGAGACATGCCTGGGGCACACAAGGTGTTCCTTGCATAGTCCAGTTCAAATCGGCGCTGGGGCACTCCAGCCCCAGCTCTGGCGCGAAACTGGACAAAGGGAAGTGGGTGTAACCACCCCCTCCCAGGTCCCACCCATAAGGCGTGACCTAGCAGGTATCCCAGCCCCCCAGATTAGTATAAGAGTGGGAGTTGGGCCTCAAGACTTTAGATTATCCTGAACCTGCAAAACTGAACAGAAACTCTGGACCTTCGACATTCGACGAAAGAAGAAGACTGAAGAATCTCCCTTGTAGCCAAGGAGTGGCTACCCTGTGCAAACAGGCACCATCAAGAGACTACCCTTTGCTTTGCCCACGTTCTACGAGGAACCGACTGCAGAGCCTGACCAGAGCCTTGACTTCCAGACTTCTCCGACCCTGATCCACATCGACAGCAGAGCTGAGATCCGTGGAGGCGACGAGCGACGTGGGACCGGCTACCTGGAAAAAGTGGCTAGTAACTTAAAGCGCAGCTTCTGAGGTACCCTCGAAGTTGTGCACCGGGGATTGAGAAGCCCCAACCCCAAGCACCATCTGCACCGAAGATCAGCCCCCCACACTCCACGAGTCCTGCGTGGGGCCCTTCAGCATTTTCCTGCTTGCCGCGTCTGTCCGGTTGCTTGCCCGCTGGCTAGTGGCCTTTGTGACGACGCACCCTGAAATCTTCTGCGCTGGTTTGGCTCCTCCAGACTGGCTCCCGCTTCTCTGCAAAGAAGAAGCACCCCAGACCTTCCTGGTCTGCACCAGAAGCAAGTCCTCCGTTCTTCGTGGGTTCCGCTTGCCAAGGCTTGGTGAGTCCTAGTCCAACTTCGACGCCGCCGACAGCAAGAGCCTTCGTGGGACAGCTCGCCTCCTGGTCCTGGTCGTCCTCGACGCTTCCTGGTCCTCCTGGCTGCAGCGACAAGCTTCACCTTCCCCTGCAATCTTCACGACATCGCCTGGTTCCTTCCTGGTTCCACGTGGTCACTGGCTAGTGACCTTGACTCTGTCCCTTCTGCTTGCAGGTTTCCTCTCTTCTTGATCCCAGCCTTGGGATCCACCGGACACTCTTCACTGACTGCCTGTCAGCATCTTTCTTCAAATTTTTTTTTTTTTTTTTTTAAAGAACAAAGGTCCTTGGCATAAGAGGAGATAATTCGAATGTTTCAACATAGACTACAATGAGCACTATGGAGGTTCTTCCAATGTCCAGCCGGACAGAGGAATATTTATTCAAGTAAGATAACAGGATGGGCAAAATACAAAGCACAACAAAGATGGCGAACGGCACAGTCCTGTACCGAGCGTTTGAAAAGAAGGTATAGGGAGTATAGACACAAGAAGGAAATAGCAGGCAAAAAAAGGGGGGAGAGAGAGAGCAAAAGGCGGCTTACATTTACATAATAATACTATGTAAGCTCAAACCAACAAACAACGCACTCATTTTGTCACAATGGTTAAATAGTGGTGTTTGTTACAAAGGTCGACGTTTCGATCCCTAGCTCTCAATACTATGGGATCATCATCAGGACTAGAAATTGAACTGTTGCCTGATAGATAGTGTCAAGGAGCCTGTAGGGTAGTAAGACAGGAAACAAAGAAACAACAAAAATTGATAAATAAACAATAAAGCAAGTCCACCTTACTAAGAACAAAACTAGTCAGGAGACCGTTAGAGGGGTGTAACAATTCGCTACGTGAAGAAGGTGAGTGTATGTACATGCGAGGATGCACATGCGGAAGAAAATGGCAGCGTTGTTGGGTGCTGTGGCGCACACAGTGATGATAAGACCGAGAGGGTCAATGACGGTGAGGGAACAACAGGAGACGTGAGAAGTGCCCGTAAGGATCAATGGGAGGGGATGCTAACATTGCGTGATCAATTAAAAGGATTGGATGTGTGTCCAACCGAGAGGAGAGGGTAAAAACAAAAATGGTGAAACGAAGGGAGTGGCGCAGTGCTGTTGGGAGCGAATTAGTGCTGACGAGGCGGGATCCGTGCGAATTAAGGGAAACAGGCCTCATGTATGGGGGGGGGGGGGTTTGGTGCTAACCTGGGAACCAGCTCGCGGTGGAACTAGGAAGGCTCGGTGGGTGCCAAGGACAGCTCAATGGGTGCCTGGAGTTCGTTGGAAATTCGCGAAAGCCTCACGAGGGCGTCAGGATGCTAGAATGAAGGATCTCCGTGTTCGTGTTAAGGGACCGTCGGCGACTGATGAACCAAGCGATCAGGACGGCTGGAGCTGGGAAAGGCAAGGAAAGTGTTGGCAGGACCCCAACCAAAATCGACTAGTGATTTCCGGGGCCGTGGTAGGAACGAGCTTACCTTAAGGATACAACCAGGGCGCAGGGGGCCAGAACCGAGTGTTCAAGGGCCTGCGGAGGACAGTCTATGCAGCGGAAAGGGCTGCCGGACAGCGCGGGACCGGAGCTGAGGGAAATTGAATTAAAGTGATTAAATGGGGGAGCACATAGTGTGCGCTCTGGCGGATGGCGTGTGGAGCAAGGCTTACCTCTCGAAGAGTAGCTGGCGGCCAGAGGGAGCAAGGGTCTGCTTCTCCGTTAGGCGTGATAGCAAAGAGCAAGCAGGACTGTGGGTGTTTTGAGGCGGGCCCGGGGAATGGGCGAAAGCAAGGAAGGACTCTGATAGTGATCGAGAAAGGCCGGCGGCCATGATGGAGTGGGAAGGAAAGTGAGGGGCTATGTGAGCATGCTTTTCGAAATAGCGTAATGTCACTGGAAGCTGAGAAAGGCCGTCGAACAAAGGGACACATAATTAGTGAACACATTTTACTTAGAGGTTGATGAGAGCAAGTGTCGACATGGGGGAAAAAAGGCAGCTGAATATTGTTTGCATAATTATACAATTCAGATATAAGCATGGAGTTACAACAAGGGTAGTCAGACCAACTTAGAGTGACTGGGGCGAGGAAAACAGGTGATTCACAAATCGCACATGATTACAGTAATTCAAATTTAAGCATGGAGTTCCAACAAGGGTAGTCAGACCAACTTAGAGTGACTGGGGCGAGGAAAACAGGTGATTCACAAATCGCACATGATTACAGTAAGGATGTCCAGTCTTCTGTCCTATTAAGTCCAGTGTTGATAGAATTGAACAGAATGATTGTCTTTAGTTCCTCTCTGTTTAAAAGTTGAGCCATATTGCCACCTCTTGGAGGTAACTTCAGTGATCTGAGTACAGTCCAGCGCATATCATCTTCATTGTGATTGGCCTCAGTGAAATGTTCAACCAGGGGGGCGTTCTGTGTATTGCATCGGATACGGCTTCTGTGCTGACAGATTCTGGTCTTGATTTTTTGGGTGGTCTGTCCGATGTATATTTTCAAACAAGGGCATTGGATAAGGTAAATGACATTGCAGGAATTACAATTTGTGAAAGCTTGACAATGCACTGTAATGTTATCAAATGTGAAACTTTTTCCTTCAATCGTGAACACACAGACATTGCACGTGCCGCATTTGGAATGACCAACGATGGGGGACAGACCCCAACTGGCAAGGAGAGTAGTATTGGGAGCGACGGGTAGTGCAGCCCTGACCAGATGGTCCTTCAGATTCTTGCTTTTTTTGAAGGCGAATAGTGGTTTATCAATAGTGAGATTCCCTGCATTTAGAATGGGCCAGTGGTGCAGTATCGCTTTTCTCAATTTGTTGGATACCATCGTTGGTCATTCCAAATGCGGCACGTGCAATGTCTGTGTGTTCACGATTGAAGGAAAAAGTTTCACATTTGATAACATTACAGTGCATTGTCAAGCTTTCACAAATTGTAATTCCTGCAATGTCATTTACCTTATCCAATGCCCTTGTTTGAAAATATACATCGGACAGACCACCCAAAAAATCAAGACCAGAATCTGTCAGCACAGAAGCCGTATCCGATGCAATACACAGAACGCCCCCCTGGTTGAACATTTCACTGAGGCCAATCACAATGAAGATGATATGCGCTGGACTGTACTCAGATCACTGAAGTTACCTCCAAGAGGTGGCAATATGGCTCAACTTTTAAACAGAGAGGAACTAAAGACAATCATTCTGTTCAATTCTATCAACACTGGACTTAATAGGACAGAAGACTGGACATCCTTACTGTAATCATGTGCGATTTGTGAATCACCTGTTTTCCTCGCCCCAGTCACTCTAAGTTGGTCTGACTACCCTTGTTGGAACTCCATGCTTAAATTTGAATTACTGTAATCATGTGCGATTTGTGAATCACCTGTTTTCCTCGCCCCAGTCACTCTAAGTTGGTCTGACTACCCTTGTTGTAACTCCATGCTTATATCTGAATTGTATAATTATGCAAACAATATTCAGCTGCCTTTTTTCCCCCATGTCGACACTTGCTCTCATCAACCTCTAAGTAAAATGTGTTCACTAATTATGTGTCCCTTTGTTCGACGGCCTTTCTCAGCTTCCAGTGACATTACGCTATTTCGAAAAGCATGCTCACATAGCCCCTCACTTTCCTTCCCACTCCATCATGGCCGCCGGCCTTTCTCGATCACTATCAGAGTCCTTCCTTGCTTTCGCCCATTCCCCGGGCCCGCCTCAAAACACCCACAGTCCTGCTTGCTCTTTGCTATCACGCCTAACGGAGAAGCAGACCCTTGCTCCCTCTGGCCGCCAGCTACTCTTCGAGAGGTAAGCCTTGCTCCACACGCCATCCGCCAGAGCGCACACTATGTGCTCCCCCATTTAATCACTTTAATTCAATTTCCCTCAGCTCCGGTCCCGCGCTGTCCGGCAGCCCTTTCCGCTGCATAGACTGTCCTCCGCAGGCCCTTGAACACTCGGTTCTGGCCCCCTGCGCCCTGGTTGTATCCTTAAGGTAAGCTCGTTCCTACCACGGCCCCGGAAATCACTAGTCGATTTTGGTTGGGGTCCTGCCAACACTTTCCTTGCCTTTCCCAGCTCCAGCCGTCCTGATCGCTTGGTTCATCAGTCGCCGACGGTCCCTTAACACGAACACGGAGATCCTTCATTCTAGCATCCTGACGCCCTCGTGAGGCTTTCGCGAATTTCCAACGAACTCCAGGCACCCATTGAGCTGTCCTTGGCACCCACCGAGCCTTCCTAGTTCCACCGCGAGCTGGTTCCCAGGTTAGCACCAAACCCCCCCCCCCCCATACATGAGGCCTGTTTCCCTTAATTCGCACGGATCCCGCCTCGTCAGCACTAATTCGCTCCCAACAGCACTGCGCCACTCCCTTCGTTTCACCATTTTTGTTTTTACCCTCTCCTCTCGGTTGGACACACATCCAATCCTTTTAATTGATCACGCAATGTTAGCATCCCCTCCCATTGATCCTTACGGGCACTTCTCACGTCTCCTGTTGTTCCCTCACCGTCATTGACCCTCTCGGTCTTATCATCACTGTGTGCGCCACAGCACCCAACAACGCTGCCATTTTCTTCCGCATGTGCATCCTCGCATGTACATACACTCACCTTCTTCACGTAGCGAATTGTTACACCCCTCTAACGGTCTCCTGACTAGTTTTGTTCTTAGTAAGGTGGACTTGCTTTATTGTTTATTTATCAATTTTTGTTGTTTCTTTGTTTCCTGTCTTACTACCCTACAGGCTCCTTGACACTATCTATCAGGCAACAGTTCAATTTCTAGTCCTGATGATGATCCCATAGTATTGAGAGCTAGGGATCGAAACGTCGACCTTTGTAACAAACACCACTATTTAACCATTGTGACAAAATGAGTGCGTTGTTTGTTGGTTTGAGCTTACATAGTATTATTATGTAAATGTAAGCCGCCTTTTGCTCTCTCTCTCCCCCCTTTTTTTGCCTGCTATTTCCTTCTTGTGTCTATACTCCCTATACCTTCTTTTCAAACGCTCGGTACAGGACTGTGCCGTTCGCCATCTTTGTTGTGCTTTGTATTTTGCCCATCCTGTTATCTTACTTGAATAAATATTCCTCTGTCCGGCTGGACATTGGAAGAACCTCCATAGTGCTCATTGTAGTCTATGTTGAAACATTCGAATTATCTCCTCTTATGCCAAGGACCTTTGTTCTTTAAAATAAGTTATTACCCGAGGTCCCTAGGCTACCAAAACGGGTTCCCTTGTTCTTTTCTCTACACTGAGCGCAATCGCTGGATTGCAAGGGTTTGATTCCCTCCCCACCAATCTCTTGGTTCGGCCATCCTAGTCTTTATGAGTGTCTTTCATTTTAACTTTCCATTTTTGTTTCGAGTCCCCTTCCTTACACTACAGTATGTCAGCTTTTGCACCGTTGTATACTGATGATTACATTAAACAACTTTGCTCAGGTCCATCGTTACTCTCAGATGCCCCTGAAATACCCACCCCATCCAACTCCTCAGTCCCAGATCAATTGGAGAAACTCAGAAAGAAGCAGGTCCGGTTACAATTAATGATCCTCATGCTCACAGATTATCTCAAAGCAGAAGTCATCCCTCTAGGTCTGCAAGTACGTAATATCCCTGGGATCTTTACCGATAACCCTAAATATATTTCCAACTTCAGCTACATTGGAACCACATGTTCCCGCCACTGGCTAGTACTAGGAATAGATATTGCCACTGAAACTCTGAAAGAGCTAGAAACCGAGATCTCAGATATACTGAAACAAATTCAAGATTCCAACGCAACCTCTGATGCCAAAAAACTGTTGGAACAAATTGAGAAAACTGTTGCAGATTTCCATAGAATCGAACAGAACAAGAAAGCTAACAAAATAAAGAAAGACATAAAAACCTATAACATTGAGACTACCTACCCTTACTTGCAAAAAGACTTTTACACTAATAGGTCCTATTCTACACATCAAAACAACCGTCCGTGGGGCCGCTACAACAGACGCCACAACCTAGTGGGCTTTTCAGATACATCAGCTGATTCATCCGACAACTCAGACCCAGGAGAGGGAACTAGTACCACCAGACGTGGAGGCTTAAATCAAAACACTTTTTTAGCCAGGGGCCAACAAGAGCAACCCCAACGAGGCAGAGTGAAGAAAACTCAGCGGTGGTACAATCCACCGGGAGAGAGACGCACACGCAACAATTTTTACCAATGGTAATGGCAGATACTTCTGCCAACCAACATACTGATGTGATTCCCATCTTCAATCTCTCCTCTCACTCATTGACCCCCGACGAACTCTCTCTCCTTAAAAAAGGTTTATCCTTTGTCCCTACAATTCCACCCAATTTCATGGACTTACAGACTGAGCTTCTCAGATTTTTCCGGCGCATTCGCCTACAAGCGTTTTTTCAACTGCACCCTATGCCAGATCAAGTGGCCAATACTCCCTTCCGGCCCCCATCCACTTTCTCACCATCAGCCAGTATGGTACCCCCAGAGGTAATCACCTTTGAGAAAATGCTATTGAAAGATCTCTCTAATCTACAGAATAACAAAAGGTTCATCCCATTTAACATTACACGCAAAGAGAAACAAGCTATCACCCAGTTAAAGAACACCGACTCCTTGATAATCAAAAGTGCAGATAAAGGTGGAGGAATAGTGCTCCAGGAAAAAACAGCGTACATATCGGAGATCCAACGCCAACTTGACAACACAGAACACTACCTGAAGCTAGCATCGAATCCCACTAAAGAGATTCAGGGTTTGATCCTCAAGACAACCACAGAGGGTCTCCACGCTGGCTTCCTTTCAAAAAAGGAGTTTAATTTTCTCAACGTTAAGTCAGCACGTACACCCGTTATATACACGCTCCCCAAGGTCCACAAAAATATCTCAAACCCTCCGGGCCGTCCCATTGTTTCTGCCTGCGGTTCAATCTTAGAACCATTGGGTTCTTATGTAGATTTCTTCATTAAAGACTTTATCCCCACCACTCAATGCTTTGTCCGTGACTCGATGGCAATGATTAACATGGTTGAGCATCATCCATTCGATCCTTTGACTGAAACTCTGTGTACCATGGATGTTGAGTCATTGTACACTAATATCCCTCAGACTGCTGCCCTTCTGGTAATCCAAAAAACACTAGACTCACGTCCACGCCCACATGCCGTCCCCACCAATTTCATACTACAACTTCTTGAACTTTGCTTAACCCGTAATTTTTTCAGCTTCAATAACAACTTCTATCAGCAAATCAAAGGCACGTCAATGGGGGCTATTTTTGCCCCAAATCTGGCAATACTCTTCATGGACCAATTAGAGACTAATGTCATTCTGACTGCCTCCAATCCGTTCTTCCCAGGCATCGTGTTTTGGCGTAGATACATCGACGACATCTTCATCATCTGGAAACAGCACGTCGATGTTCTACGCCAATTTTTACATTGGTTGAACAACAACTGCTCTGGTTTATCTTTTACCACCACCACTGACACTGCCTCCATAGCATTTTTAGACCTTACGATTTTTCATGACAATGGTGAACTACTCACACGCCTCTTCCGCAAGCCCACAGAACGCAACACCCTTTTAAACTACACCAGTAATCACCCTAGGGCTCTAAGGGATTCATTGCCTTACTCTCAATTTTTGAGAATAAGGAGAAATTGCTCCTGTAGGGTCGATTATTTCAGAGAATCAGCTGTTTTGGCTTCCAAATTAAAAGACAGGGGCTACCCAAAAAGAATCGTAAAAAATGCCTCAAAAAGAGCCTGGTATTGTCCCCGGGAGGTGCTTTTGACTCCTAAACCCAAAAAAGAACTGCAGAGAATTGCCTGTGTAACCACTTTCTCTCTGGTATCCAACAAATTGAGAAAAGCGATACTGCACCACTGGCCCATTCTAAATGCAGGGAATCTCACTATTGATAAACCACTATTCGCCTTCAAAAAAAGCAAGAATCTGAAGGACCATCTGGTCAGGGCTGCACTACCCGTCGCTCCCAATACTACTCTCCTTGCCAGTTGGGGTCTGTCCCCCATCGTTGGTCATTCCAAATGCGGCACGTGCAATGTCTGTGTGTTCACGATTGAAGGAAAAAGTTTCACATTTGATAACATTACAGTGCATTGTCAAGCTTTCACAAATTGTAATTCCTGCAATGTCATTTACCTTATCCAATGCCCTTGTTTGAAAATATACATCGGACAGACCACCCAAAAAATCAAGACCAGAATCTGTCAGCACAGAAGCCGTATCCGATGCAATACACAGAACGCCCCCCTGGTTGAACATTTCACTGAGGCCAATCACAATGAAGATGATATGCGCTGGACTGTACTCAGATCACTGAAGTTACCTCCAAGAGGTGGCAATATGGCTCAACTTTTAAACAGAGAGGAACTAAAGACAATCATTCTGTTCAATTCTATCAACACTGGACTTAATAGGACAGAAGACTGGACATCCTTACTGTAATCATGTGCGATTTGTGAATCACCTGTTTTCCTCGCCCCAGTCACTCTAAGTTGGTCTGACTACCCTTGTTGGAACTCCATGCTTAAATTTGAATTACTGTAATCATGTGCGATTTGTGAATCACCTGTTTTCCTCGCCCCAGTCACTCTAAGTTGGTCTGACTACCCTTGTTGTAACTCCATGCTTATATCTGAATTGTATAATTATGCAAACAATATTCAGCTGCCTTTTTTCCCCCATGTCGACACTTGCTCTCATCAACCTCTAAGTAAAATGTGTTCACTAATTATGTGTCCCTTTGTTCGACGGCCTTTCTCAGCTTCCAGTGACATTACGCTATTTCGAAAAGCATGCTCACATAGCCCCTCACTTTCCTTCCCACTCCATCATGGCCGCCGGCCTTTCTCGATCACTATCAGAGTCCTTCCTTGCTTTCGCCCATTCCCCGGGCCCGCCTCAAAACACCCACAGTCCTGCTTGCTCTTTGCTATCACGCCTAACGGAGAAGCAGACCCTTGCTCCCTCTGGCCGCCAGCTACTCTTCGAGAGGTAAGCCTTGCTCCACACGCCATCCGCCAGAGCGCACACTATGTGCTCCCCCATTTAATCACTTTAATTCAATTTCCCTCAGCTCCGGTCCCGCGCTGTCCGGCAGCCCTTTCCGCTGCATAGACTGTCCTCCGCAGGCCCTTGAACACTCGGTTCTGGCCCCCTGCGCCCTGGTTGTATCCTTAAGGTAAGCTCGTTCCTACCACGGCCCCGGAAATCACTAGTCGATTTTGGTTGGGGTCCTGCCAACACTTTCCTTGCCTTTCCCAGCTCCAGCCGTCCTGATCGCTTGGTTCATCAGTCGCCGACGGTCCCTTAACACGAACACGGAGATCCTTCATTCTAGCATCCTGACGCCCTCGTGAGGCTTTCGCGAATTTCCAACGAACTCCAGGCACCCATTGAGCTGTCCTTGGCACCCACCGAGCCTTCCTAGTTCCACCGCGAGCTGGTTCCCAGGTTAGCACCAAACCCCCCCCCCCCCCATACATGAGGCCTGTTTCCCTTAATTCGCACGGATCCCGCCTCGTCAGCACTAATTCGCTCCCAACAGCACTGCGCCACTCCCTTCGTTTCACCATTTTTGTTTTTACCCTCTCCTCTCGGTTGGACACACATCCAATCCTTTTAATTGATCACGCAATGTTAGCATCCCCTCCCATTGATCCTTACGGGCACTTCTCACGTCTCCTGTTGTTCCCTCACCGTCATTGACCCTCTCGGTCTTATCATCACTGTGTGCGCCACAGCACCCAACAACGCTGCCATTTTCTTCCGCATGTGCATCCTCGCATGTACATACACTCACCTTCTTCACGTAGCGAATTGTTACACCCCTCTAACGGTCTCCTGACTAGTTTTGTTCTTAGTAAGGTGGACTTGCTTTATTGTTTATTTATCAATTTTTGTTGTTTCTTTGTTTCCTGTCTTACTACCCTACAGGCTCCTTGACACTATCTATCAGGCAACAGTTCAATTTCTAGTCCTGATGATGATCCCATAGTATTGAGAGCTAGGGATCGAAACGTCGACCTTTGTAACAAACACCACTATTTAACCATTGTGACAAAATGAGTGCGTTGTTTGTTGGTTTGAGCTTACATAGTATTATTATGTAAATGTAAGCCGCCTTTTGCTCTCTCTCTCCCCCCTTTTTTTGCCTGCTATTTCCTTCTTGTGTCTATACTCCCTATACCTTCTTTTCAAACGCTCGGTACAGGACTGTGCCGTTCGCCATCTTTGTTGTGCTTTGTATTTTGCCCATCCTGTTATCTTACTTGAATAAATATTCCTCTGTCCGGCTGGACATTGGAAGAACCTCCATAGTGCTCATTGTAGTCTATGTTGAAACATTCGAATTATCTCCTCTTATGCCAAGGACCTTTGTTCTTTAAAATAAGTTATTACCCGAGGTCCCTAGGCTACCAAAACGGGTTCCCTTGTTCTTTTCTCTACACTGAGCGCAATCGCTGGATTGCAAGGGTTTGATTCCCTCCCCACCAATCTCTTGGTTCGGCCATCCTAGTCTTTATGAGTGTCTTTCATTTTAACTTTCCATTTTTGTTTCGAGTCCCCTTCCTTACACTACAGTATGTCAGCTTTTGCACCGTTGTATACTGATGATTACATTAAACAACTTTGCTCAGGTCCATCGTTACTCTCAGATGCCCCTGAAATACCCACCCCATCCAACTCCTCAGTCCCAGATCAATTGGAGAAACTCAGAAAGAAGCAGGTCCGGTTACAATTAATGATCCTCATGCTCACAGATTATCTCAAAGCAGAAGTCATCCCTCTAGGTCTGCAAGTACGTAATATCCCTGGGATCTTTACCGATAACCCTAAATATATTTCCAACTTCAGCTACATTGGAACCACATGTTCCCGCCACTGGCTAGTACTAGGAATAGATATTGCCACTGAAACTCTGAAAGAGCTAGAAACCGAGATCTCAGATATACTGAAACAAATTCAAGATTCCAACGCAACCTCTGATGCCAAAAAACTGTTGGAACAAATTGAGAAAACTGTTGCAGATTTCCATAGAATCGAACAGAACAAGAAAGCTAACAAAATAAAGAAAGACATAAAAACCTATAACATTGAGACTACCTACCCTTACTTGCAAAAAGACTTTTACACTAATAGGTCCTATTCTACACATCAAAACAACCGTCCGTGGGGCCGCTACAACAGACGCCACAACCTAGTGGGCTTTTCAGATACATCAGCTGATTCATCCGACAACTCAGACCCAGGAGAGGGAACTAGTACCACCAGACGTGGAGGCTTAAATCAAAACACTTTTTTAGCCAGGGGCCAACAAGAGCAACCCCAACGAGGCAGAGTGAAGAAAACTCAGCGGTGGTACAATCCACCGGGAGAGAGACGCACACGCAACAATTTTTACCAATGGTAATGGCAGATACTTCTGCCAACCAACATACTGATGTGATTCCCATCTTCAATCTCTCCTCTCACTCATTGACCCCCGACGAACTCTCTCTCCTTAAAAAAGGTTTATCCTTTGTCCCTACAATTCCACCCAATTTCATGGACTTACAGACTGAGCTTCTCAGATTTTTCCGGCGCATTCGCCTACAAGCGTTTTTTCAACTGCACCCTATGCCAGATCAAGTGGCCAATACTCCCTTCCGGCCCCCATCCACTTTCTCACCATCAGCCAGTATGGTACCCCCAGAGGTAATCACCTTTGAGAAAATGCTATTGAAAGATCTCTCTAATCTACAGAATAACAAAAGGTTCATCCCATTTAACATTACACGCAAAGAGAAACAAGCTATCACCCAGTTAAAGAACACCGACTCCTTGATAATCAAAAGTGCAGATAAAGGTGGAGGAATAGTGCTCCAGGAAAAAACAGCGTACATATCGGAGATCCAACGCCAACTTGACAACACAGAACACTACCTGAAGCTAGCATCGAATCCCACTAAAGAGATTCAGGGTTTGATCCTCAAGACAACCACAGAGGGTCTCCACGCTGGCTTCCTTTCAAAAAAGGAGTTTAATTTTCTCAACGTTAAGTCAGCACGTACACCCGTTATATACACGCTCCCCAAGGTCCACAAAAATATCTCAAACCCTCCGGGCCGTCCCATTGTTTCTGCCTGCGGTTCAATCTTAGAACCATTGGGTTCTTATGTAGATTTCTTCATTAAAGACTTTATCCCCACCACTCAATGCTTTGTCCGTGACTCGATGGCAATGATTAACATGGTTGAGCATCATCCATTCGATCCTTTGACTGAAACTCTGTGTACCATGGATGTTGAGTCATTGTACACTAATATCCCTCAGACTGCTGCCCTTCTGGTAATCCAAAAAACACTAGACTCACGTCCACGCCCACATGCCGTCCCCACCAATTTCATACTACAACTTCTTGAACTTTGCTTAACCCGTAATTTTTTCAGCTTCAATAACAACTTCTATCAGCAAATCAAAGGCACGTCAATGGGGGCTATTTTTGCCCCAAATCTGGCAATACTCTTCATGGACCAATTAGAGACTAATGTCATTCTGACTGCCTCCAATCCGTTCTTCCCAGGCATCGTGTTTTGGCGTAGATACATCGACGACATCTTCATCATCTGGAAACAGCACGTCGATGTTCTACGCCAATTTTTACATTGGTTGAACAACAACTGCTCTGGTTTATCTTTTACCACCACCACTGACACTGCCTCCATAGCATTTTTAGACCTTACGATTTTTCATGACAATGGTGAACTACTCACACGCCTCTTCCGCAAGCCCACAGAACGCAACACCCTTTTAAACTACACCAGTAATCACCCTAGGGCTCTAAGGGATTCATTGCCTTACTCTCAATTTTTGAGAATAAGGAGAAATTGCTCCTGTAGGGTCGATTATTTCAGAGAATCAGCTGTTTTGGCTTCCAAATTAAAAGACAGGGGCTACCCAAAAAGAATCGTAAAAAATGCCTCAAAAAGAGCCTGGTATTGTCCCCGGGAGGTGCTTTTGACTCCTAAACCCAAAAAAGAACTGCAGAGAATTGCCTGTGTAACCACTTTCTCTCTGGTATCCAACAAATTGAGAAAAGCGATACTGCACCACTGGCCCATTCTAAATGCAGGGAATCTCACTATTGATAAACCACTATTCGCCTTCAAAAAAAGCAAGAATCTGAAGGACCATCTGGTCAGGGCTGCACTACCCGTCGCTCCCAATACTACTCTCCTTGCCAGTTGGGGTCTGTCCCCCATCGTTGGTCATTCCAAATGCGGCACGTGCAATGTCTGTGTGTTCACGATTGAAGGAAAAAGTTTCACATTTGATAACATTACAGTGCATTGTCAAGCTTTCACAAATTGTAATTCCTGCAATGTCATTTACCTTATCCAATGCCCTTGTTTGAAAATATACATCGGACAGACCACCCAAAAAATCAAGACCAGAATCTGTCAGCACAGAAGCCGTATCCGATGCAATACACAGAACGCCCCCCTGGTTGAACATTTCACTGAGGCCAATCACAATGAAGATGATATGCGCTGGACTGTACTCAGATCACTGAAGTTACCTCCAAGAGGTGGCAATATGGCTCAACTTTTAAACAGAGAGGAACTAAAGACAATCATTCTGTTCAATTCTATCAACACTGGACTTAATAGGACAGAAGACTGGACATCCTTACTGTAATCATGTGCGATTTGTGAATCACCTGTTTTCCTCGCCCCAGTCACTCTAAGTTGGTCTGACTACCCTTGTTGGAACTCCATGCTTAAATTTGAATTACTGTAATCATGTGCGATTTGTGAATCACCTGTTTTCCTCGCCCCAGTCACTCTAAGTTGGTCTGACTACCCTTGTTGTAACTCCATGCTTATATCTGAATTGTATAATTATGCAAACAATATTCAGCTGCCTTTTTTCCCCCATGTCGACACTTGCTCTCATCAACCTCTAAGTAAAATGTGTTCACTAATTATGTGTCCCTTTGTTCGACGGCCTTTCTCAGCTTCCAGTGACATTACGCTATTTCGAAAAGCATGCTCACATAGCCCCTCACTTTCCTTCCCACTCCATCATGGCCGCCGGCCTTTCTCGATCACTATCAGAGTCCTTCCTTGCTTTCGCCCATTCCCCGGGCCCGCCTCAAAACACCCACAGTCCTGCTTGCTCTTTGCTATCACGCCTAACGGAGAAGCAGACCCTTGCTCCCTCTGGCCGCCAGCTACTCTTCGAGAGGTAAGCCTTGCTCCACACGCCATCCGCCAGAGCGCACACTATGTGCTCCCCCATTTAATCACTTTAATTCAATTTCCCTCAGCTCCGGTCCCGCGCTGTCCGGCAGCCCTTTCCGCTGCATAGACTGTCCTCCGCAGGCCCTTGAACACTCGGTTCTGGCCCCCTGCGCCCTGGTTGTATCCTTAAGGTAAGCTCGTTCCTACCACGGCCCCGGAAATCACTAGTCGATTTTGGTTGGGGTCCTGCCAACACTTTCCTTGCCTTTCCCAGCTCCAGCCGTCCTGATCGCTTGGTTCATCAGTCGCCGACGGTCCCTTAACACGAACACGGAGATCCTTCATTCTAGCATCCTGACGCCCTCGTGAGGCTTTCGCGAATTTCCAACGAACTCCAGGCACCCATTGAGCTGTCCTTGGCACCCACCGAGCCTTCCTAGTTCCACCGCGAGCTGGTTCCCAGGTTAGCACCAAACCCCCCCCCCCCCATACATGAGGCCTGTTTCCCTTAATTCGCACGGATCCCGCCTCGTCAGCACTAATTCGCTCCCAACAGCACTGCGCCACTCCCTTCGTTTCACCATTTTTGTTTTTACCCTCTCCTCTCGGTTGGACACACATCCAATCCTTTTAATTGATCACGCAATGTTAGCATCCCCTCCCATTGATCCTTACGGGCACTTCTCACGTCTCCTGTTGTTCCCTCACCGTCATTGACCCTCTCGGTCTTATCATCACTGTGTGCGCCACAGCACCCAACAACGCTGCCATTTTCTTCCGCATGTGCATCCTCGCATGTACATACACTCACCTTCTTCACGTAGCGAATTGTTACACCCCTCTAACGGTCTCCTGACTAGTTTTGTTCTTAGTAAGGTGGACTTGCTTTATTGTTTATTTATCAATTTTTGTTGTTTCTTTGTTTCCTGTCTTACTACCCTACAGGCTCCTTGACACTATCTATCAGGCAACAGTTCAATTTCTAGTCCTGATGATGATCCCATAGTATTGAGAGCTAGGGATCGAAACGTCGACCTTTGTAACAAACACCACTATTTAACCATTGTGACAAAATGAGTGCGTTGTTTGTTGGTTTGAGCTTACATAGTATTATTATGTAAATGTAAGCCGCCTTTTGCTCTCTCTCTCCCCCCTTTTTTTGCCTGCTATTTCCTTCTTGTGTCTATACTCCCTATACCTTCTTTTCAAACGCTCGGTACAGGACTGTGCCGTTCGCCATCTTTGTTGTGCTTTGTATTTTGCCCATCCTGTTATCTTACTTGAATAAATATTCCTCTGTCCGGCTGGACATTGGAAGAACCTCCATAGTGCTCATTGTAGTCTATGTTGAAACATTCGAATTATCTCCTCTTATGCCAAGGACCTTTGTTCTTTAAAATAAGTTATTACCCGAGGTCCCTAGGCTACCAAAACGGGTTCCCTTGTTCTTTTCTCTACACTATAGCATCTTTCTTCAGGCATCCATAGGAGTCGACGACGAAAACGACGCATCTTCACCCCTATGCACCCGCAGCCTGTGGGCTAGGTAACTTGGGTACTCCGGTGCTCATCAGGATAGTGACTATCCTAGTGTCTAGTTTTCAAGTCTCAACTTCCTAGCTACTCCGGAAGTGTCCTAAATCTACCGTTTTCTAAACTGTACTATTGCTATTGACTTTTACGCATTACGCGTGAGTGTTTCCACTCTGCACACGAATCCCGTGGGCCTCCCACTTCCTAACTAACGCTAGTGTAGTGTAGCCCCAGCGATTCCCTAGGCCTAGGCCTATTCTATTTCCGTGACAGTGGTTCTTATACCACTTACTTAGTATATGGTTTGCGTGGCCCCTAGGGCCTAACTGTGTTACTTACCTGTGTGACTTAATGTATGCATAAATAAGACTGTGTTGTACTTCCCTCTAATCTCATAAAGAGTGCTGAGGGTTTGCTCAGAATAAATACACTTTATTTTATATATATATCTGTTGTGGTGTCCTTTCATTTGGTATTCAAGGGATTATATATGGTATCACAGCTGGCTTCACATGCCATTCAGAGTTTAGCCTAAGACTGCTCTTGTCCATGCTACCACTAGGATAGCTGGTCTATAAGGTTGACTTTACAACCAATCACCATAAGGGTATTTGGACTGATATAAGGTGTACACTAGAACTAGTGACATCATACATCAGGCCAACTTCTCACAGGGGACCAGGGACTTGATTACAAGCTCCACTTCTCTGTCAGTAAAGGGATCAGCCTCAGTGTCCACTGCCTCGACCACCAGAGCAAAGGAGTCATTAAGGACCCCCTCGGCAGGGGTATAAAGGGACAAGAAGTGGCTAAACCAATTCTGAGCTGGGATATTACATGTCAGCAATGTGTCAACAGGCCTATCCCTGGATCTTACCAAACTCCAAAATCCCCCAGCATTCCTGTCCAAGCTTGCAGCCAAGAGGTCCGCCCAGAACTTCTCCTCCCCCTCTCTTTTTGCTACCTTTAAAGTCTGGGAGTAATCTTTCCTTGCGAGCCTAATTGCAACCTGGGATTTAGATTTAACAGCCTCTACCAGCGCTCTTCTCTTGACTCTGCATTTTTTTGTAAACCAACCCTGCATTTTGGGCAGCAACTTCCTATTGTTAGCACGAGGAGCCATGCTGGGGAGAATAAATAGGTTGCTCAGCGCCCTAGTTAAGTCGCAGAACGTCAGCGTGATCTCCTCAGGCGAACGGGTCGGCGACTCCAATTTGCACTGTGCTGCAGCCAGGAGTGCCCCTATATCTGCCACTTTCTCTTCGGACATGATAAGCTTAGCCCACTTCAGCCGTCTACCACAATTGGATGGGAAAACTTCGTGGGGGTTTGGAGCTATATAAGATGGTAATCCCCCCTTATCAGTTAACCACTGGGGAAAGAGGGCGAGTGAGAGGAGATTATGATCACTCTCAGTTGTCGGTATGATCTCCATATCCTTCAGGATGCTCCATAGACTTACGTCAAGAAGAATATAATCTATTCTAGACGTATGATTTGGCCTATTATAGGTATGAGCACCCACTAGGTCAGACTTGGACCTCCCATTAACAGCCCTAAGGTCAAATTCCATGTTGAGGGAATTAATCTGTACCGCCACTTGGGTCCACCTCTTGATGGGAGGCAGCGCTAGGACAGGAATTCCCCTCCTGGAGTCCTCCTCACCACTTCCCAATGTATCGTCCAGGCCCAAAGGCTCGAACGTACAATTCAGGTCTCCTGCCACCAAGATGCGAGATTTATTGGGGCGCTGCCTGAGCAGACCTTCTAATAGGGATATTGTGGCCGATAGTATACCACCCTTCGTGACTCTGGCGTAGATGTTGAAGATGTCCAGGAGGAGGCCACCCCGTGCACCCTTTATAGTAATATTAAGGAGATCGGGAGAGTTGGTGGGCTGCTGAACCACCTGACAATCGAAAGCGACATCAACCCAAATGAGGAGACCGCCCGAAAGGCGTCCCTTCCCTGAAACAGGGGGGACAGCGGGAACAAAATGTGTTGAATATCCTACCTTGTGGCAGGGCTCCCTGCACCATGTTTCTTGAAAAATGCAAATCGAGTAGCCCTCCACAAGTGCATTCCAGTCTGGTAGTCCCAGCTTCCTTCAGATGCCTGCGACGTTCCAGCTAAAAATCTTAAAGTCTGGATCCGCCACAACCGACTCCCTGCGGGGCTCGGTGTTTAGTGTCCCCTCCGTCAGATCAATAAGACTTGATCTACTGCCCCCACTTAGTCTTCCTGCGAGCGAGTTAATGTCCTGTGGTAGGTTAGTGACTTCGTCTAACTGAGAAGGAAGAAAGGCATTGCTTTTAACCGACTCGTTTGGCACAGGAACATCACCTGGGCTTTGGTCCCTGCAGGCCACCCTATGGCAAGTGTCGGTTCAATATCCTGACGGCCCCCCATAAGATCCAGGCCAGACTGCCGGTTGAAATAAATGAGGGATGACAGGATTCTCGGGATAGATAGGGTTATTGCTCCAACCCCCACCAGAATATAAACCATTATAATTTGCTGCAGTCCTAGGGTAAAAATAGGTTAAATCTACTACACCAATACTTGCCCCCCCAATTGCATACTCTTGATTGCAAATAGTTTGAGCAACCCTATTGTCTTTGAAGTTTACCACCACACAATCTCCTTCTAGGTGCTTACGACCATATCCTACCCACCCTACCCTTCTCACTCCTAGGATCAACCCATCTAGACCCCTAGGAAGAGGTCTATTGATCTTTAACCAGTGCATGGTTTTATTTTTTAAAGCCTGGTGGGATTTATAATGATCGTCCTTCAAAGTGGGTACGTTGGTAAGTATGGCGACATACGGGTGGCACTCGGGGGGCAAATTCACCGGTGGAAAAGTTGGAGCCGCTATAGGGGAAGATTCTTCTGTCTGGGTTTCTCTGGGGAGGTTAATATAAGTTCTGGTTGAGTGGGCTTGATCGGGACCATTGCCTTTGGCAGTCCCATTCGAGGTTCCCTTATATTTAGGTGGTCCCTTCCTGCCCGGCAGCTCAGCCCGAATAGGCTTCTTTACCGAGACTTTAAGAGGCTTAGGTACACTCGGTTGTGCCAGGCCTAATTGACTAGTACTACCTGAGGTATCCGCAGCCTGTGCAGCAGGTGCATTAGCCACAGTCAACATATTTACAGTGTTTGCTGTATTAGAGGCAGTAGGTGTATCCTGTGTGGATGCAGGGAACAACCGGGTGCCACTATCCCCTCCCTGTCCATCCTCCCTAATTTTAGAGTGCAGTTTGATAAGGGTTTTCAGAGAGAAGAAATTATCCAAGGTTGCCTGTTCAAATCTATCCAACCTCTCTCCCAACCCTTTTACTCTCTCCACAATCGGGGACAATAATGTTGTCATCAGATCTTCAAATTGTGTAATTGTTACAGAGACATTAGGTGGGACTAAATGACAGTCTCATGTTGGATCTACACATGCTTCCTCAATCATATGACCTGAATGATCTCCCCCCTTTTCCATCCCGGGCTTTTTCGTGCCCAACCCCTCACCCGTTTTAGTTCCTGTTCCCCTTGCACCATACTTCCTTGGTCTCTTATAAAGTTTTGGGAAGCTGCCTTTACGTGGGCTAGCAATCCTTTTCCTTTTAGTACAAGTTACATTCTTGGATACCGTTAGTGGTAAGACAGGTGGCTGAGGGATATTAACTTGGGTAGTAGGAATGATAGGGTGAGTTGTTAGGACAGGGAATTCACTGGAGCATGGGTCAGAACTACTGCTGTCAACGGGAGGGGGAATAGATATGGCTGCCAAGCTCTCCAACCTATCTATACTGGCCCTGCCAGATGCAACCCGCAAAAGCTCCAGTGGAGGGGATGTAATTGAGAGGGGATCTGAACTACATACAGGCGAGGTAACAAGCGCCAGGGAACCTAATGAGGACCGTTTCGACAGAGGAAGTTCTTGGGAGAGACGCCGCTCTGTCATTACAATCTCCTTCTCTATGACAGCAGCTACCCGTGTGATAAACTGGTCCATAGTGCCTATAATACAGCTGGCTCCACCCTCACCTCCTCTCCTGAGGCTCTTCCCTGAGCGGGTGGACATTAACACAGGCTATAGTGGTAACCAGATATTAATAATAATAGAAAAACCCCTATCCGTCTAAAGATACCAGTGATGTTGTCAGGGGGGTGGCCCGGCCCGGCCCTGGACAGCCCCGGACAGCCACAGACTGCCCGCCCTTTGCCTGGGCTTCACTCCGAGCTTCGACCCGAGTTCGCGGACGTGAGCGTGATTAAGTACGTATACGCTGGGGGCGTGGCTTGCAGGGAGAGCGGGCCAGGTGTCAGCTATTGGCCAGGCAGGGACTACTGGGAGATGGAGTCCCTGCAGTAACGCTCGCAGCCCTGCTGTACTGCCACAAACCTCCCCAGCTGCCGTACGAACTACAGGTACTCCGCTGATTTGTCCCGCGAAGCGGGTCCGGCGAACAGTGAAGGCAGATACAACAATTAGGTCCAGGTACAAGATTCCTTGGGATGAGGGTCCACTTGCCCAGGGTCCGAGTAAGAACACACAGAGTCCCACCAGCACCGGGAAAAGAAGTTGTTCTTAAATGCAGCCGGTGCGCTCGGGGCGTGGCTTGCAGGGAGAGCAGGCCAGGTTTCAGCTATTGGCCAGGCAGGGACTCCTGGGAGATGGAGTCCCTGCAGTAACGCTCGCAGCCCAGCTGTACTGCCACAAACCTCCCCAGCTGCCGTACGAACTACAGGTACTACGCTGATTTGTCCCGCGAAGCGGGTCCGGCGAACAGTGAAGGCAGATACAACAATTAGGTCCAGGTACAAGATTCCTTGGGATGAGGGTCCACTTGCCCAGGGTCCGAGTAAGAACACACAGAGTCCCACCAGCACCGGGAAAAGGTGTTCTTAAATGCAGCCGGTGCGCTGGGGGCGTGGCTTGCAGGGAGAGCGGGCCAGGTGTCAGCTATTGGCCAGGCAGGGACTCCTGGGAGATGGAGTCCCTGCAGTAACGCTCGCAGCCCTGCTGTACTGCCACAAACCTCCCCAGCTGCCGTACGAACTACAGGTACTCCGCTGATTTGTCCCGTGAAGCAGGACCCGCGAAGCGGGTCCGGCGAACAGTGAAGGCAGATACAACAATTAGGTCCAGGTACAAGATTCCTTGGGATGAGGGTCCACTTGCCCAGGGTCCGAGTAAGAACACACAGAGTCCCCTTTATGTAAGGTGTAATACTAGGCACTGGTTCCTATCGTGCAGTTATTTACGCGTTTATCGTAAGGCGCCATATCGAAGCATTTCACTGCTGACTAACACGTTTTGTTTCATGTGGGAAGGCGTGTGTGTTTTCGAAGTGAAATGAGTGAGACTTCTCGTGTGTGGCAAGGATTTGTTTGATAGGTGTTTCTCCAGTCACCCTGGTGACTGGGCTCAGTTCATCCTCCATTCTGTCTTTAAAAGGGGATCTGAGATGAAAGGCTCTAATCAGGTTACTGATCCCCGCTGATTGCCTGGCCTGCGTTTTGCTGTTCTTTGGAAGTCCATTAGTGGCTTCCATTAATGCAGTTCTCTGTCTGCAGTGGGGTGCCTACATAACAAATGCTGCTCTCGCCTTTACTTTTCAAACATATTTTCAACATTTGATCCAGCGTTCATTTAAAAACAAACAATTTCCCATCTGCATTTTTTTATGTTTTATTAATCATGGTCAGGAGGCTGTAGCACCATATTTTTTCATTTCTCCAAAGATGCAGAGAGAACTTTTGAGAAAACAAATTCACTAAGGCATTTCTATACATACCAGCATGCATTGTTTAGTTCCGTCTAGATCCCTCTTCTCGCTCTTTCCCCTCCCTTATGCCTGACCCACCCCATATAAAATAAACCAAATCATGCTCTCTTAACATATTTCTGCCTCTTTCTTCTTCCTTTTATATAGTCAAATAAAAACATGAGAACCTTTTGAAGTGTTGGTTGTGGAGAGGGGGCCACAGCACGTCTGGTAGCTAGGTAAGGTTAATATTGTTTTAGTGCAGCCTGTGTGACAAAGGTAGTTAAGTCCCTTTGCCCCCTCCCTACAGGCCCTTCTTCACACCACCACCCCTGGATGCGGATGGCCTTCTTTCCCTTTCCTTTTTTTCATTAGTCCATTCTTTTTGTCCTCTACTGCAGTTCACTCCTTGGGGTGGCATGTGTTCTGATTGAGGTAAAAAAAACAATTCAACAGCAGTACAAAGAAGATCCTTTTGCAGATGCTAACCAATGAATTTGGGAGAACAATCACATTTGACAAACACAGAGCGCAGATTGATTACAGTGTCAGTGGGAAATTGGAACAGCTACAAAAAACTGGTTTACTGCAACAGAATGAAATGGTTACTTACCAGTAGGAGTAGTTTTGCAGCTTGAAGAATTTTCTGGATTCGCATGCTGTGCATTATTCCGCCATCTAGTGGTTAGGTCCGGAATAGTCTTTGTTTTTTCCTCTTTTTTTTCTTGTTTTGAGCGTTGTCGATCACCATTTGGTGCCAGGTACGTCCCCATCAGACGGCGCCCTGGAGGTCGTTGTGCGTGGTAGCTATCTTGGGATTCTTTTTTTCTTTGTATTTTTAGTCTAGTCCTTTAGATGGTTCTTTAGATAATTATTATAACTTGCTTCCCCACCTGTTTGCATTCCTTGTAGGGGAGGCCGGGTGGTTTGCATGTGAATCCAGAAAGTTCTTCAAGCTGCAAAACTACTCCTACTGGTAAGTAACCATTTAGTTTTGCAGCGTGAATACTTTTCTGGATTCGCATGCTGTGCATCAGATTACTTAGCGGTTTCTCCCATCTTGGGATGACTGTGGTAAGAGGAAGAGTTTGCAAACAGGTGTTGAAGTACTTTCTGTCCTATTTGTGCTTCATTACTCATTTGTATGTTCACACAGTAATGTTCGGTGAAGATGTGTGGTGATGCCCATGTAGCTGCTGAACATATAGTGTCTATGGGCACATTGACCATAAATGCTAGAGTCGCTCCCTTTTCCTAGTTGAGTGAGCTGTTGGTTGTACCATTAATTCCTTGTTAGCGGTAGTATAGCATTGATGGATGGTTTGGATTATCCATCGTGAGATTGCTGCTTTCGTGACATGCGTCCAAGTGTTAGTATGTGCATAGGCAACAAACAACTGTTTGGTTTTGCGAGTTTGTTCTGTTTTCTGTAAGTAATACAATAGTGCTCTCCTTACAGCCAGGGTATGGAGGCTTTTTTCCCCTTTAGTGTTGGGGTTTTTGAAGAAAGCCGGAAGGAGAATACTTTGATTTAAGTGATATTTGGATACCACTTTTGGTAGGAATTATGGATTAAAAAAAAAAATAACCTTGTCCTTGTGGATTTGCATATATGGTTCTTGTATGGTTAACACTTGTAACTCACTTACTCTCTGTAGGGATGTAATGGCAATAAGAAATGCTGTTTTTAAAATGATGTGCTCGAGTTCTGCCTTATGCATGGGCTCAAATTGTTTTTGTCATAACTTGTGTGAGCACTGTATTTAGACTCCACATAGGAAATGGAGCTGTTTTAGGGGGAGCAATTCTTTTAGACCCCTCTAGGAATCTTTTTATTACAGGTCTTGTGAAGAAGCTTTTGCATGATTTTCCCCTGGTGCAAGCTGCGAAGGCAGCGAGGTGTACCTTTATGCTTGTGTAGTTGATGTGGCTGTCTAGGAGATGAGTTAGATATATGATCACTGTTTCTTGTGTCTTGATTTAGTTCATTTGATTGTTAGTGTCAGGGACTGTCCGGAACTATGTGGGGAACACAGTCGGGGACTTGGGCAAGGACTGGGAATTGGGTAGAAAACGTACACAGAAAGGGGGGTACAGCGCTGCCGAGGATCATACAGAGAGTCAGAGGAGAAAAAGGGATCCAAAGGGGAAGCCTGTAAAGTGAACAAGATGGGTAAGACTCAGAAAGGAAGGGCACTCATGAGGAGATTTAGCATTCAGAATAACTACACCCAGGACGAATGTGCAAGACATATATATGAAACAACATTAACATAAAAAGGTGAGTGTGGGGTAAAGCACACGGTAAGACTGAAGCTCAGTAAGTTTCTCACCCACAATTGCTGTTACAGATACTGACTGCAAATACCCACATGTAGGATATGCAGGCAAAGGCAGGGTCTGTGTAACTTATACCTATGGTGATGTTATAAATGTAACTCGAAGACAATACTCAAAGTGAACATGAAACACCACCCAGGAGCTGTGCCCACGGATACTGGCGATCAAACAGGAACACGCAAAGCAGTAACAGCAAGGGGGTAAAACTAAACACAAGCACAATAGACAAGGAGCTAGCAAGGAGGAGTGCTTAACAGGAAAGGAAGGAAATCACAGATCACACTGGCAGAAAGTAGGTAACAAACATGCAAGGCAACAGAAGCGAGACAGCAGAATAGAAAGACAGCAAACTAGAACTGGAACCAAGGAAATGGGAAGAAAGGCAGGGACTGGAAAGGGTATACAGAAGGGGAGGCTACAAGGGTATAGTAGAAAAGTGCAGGTTCAGGAAGCAAGAAAACAAAGTAGCATAGAAGGCAGTGCTGGGGCAGGAACAATAATGGAGCTAAGGCTCAGGAGTCAAGGTAGCACTGCAGGCAGTGCTAGTTCAGGAACAGGGAATCACTAAAGCTCAGGAGTCAAGAAAGCACTGCAGGCAGTGCTAGTTCAAGGAAACAGGAAATAGCTGCATCTCAGGAAGCATGGAGTCAAGAGAGAACTGCAAGCAGTGCAAATCAGGAACAAGAAATAGCTGAAGCCCAGGAACAAAGACTAACTATAGCTCAGGAAACAAGGTAGCACTGCGGGCAGTGCTAATTCAGGCACAAGGAATGGCTATAGCTCGGGAATCACGGCATAGCAAAAGCTCAGGAATAAGTACTGGTCTCACCGGATAACAGCTACAATGACCAACACTGGACTGAAGGGAGCTGAGCCTTAAAAGAGCTCACAGTAATCACATGCATCAGGTGTGAGCAGACTAGCAGCAGCCAGCCACAGGTGAGCTGAATTCCTCCACCCATCCTTGGCCTGCAGGGATGGATGTGAGAAGTTGGCCTGATATATGATGTCACTAATTCTAGTGTACACCTTGTATCAGTCCAAACAACCCTTATGGTGATTGGTTGTAAAGTCAACCTTATAGACCAGCTATCCTAGTGGTAGCATGGACAAGAGCAGTCTTAGGCTAAACTCTGTATGGCATGTGAAGCCAGCTGTTATACCATATGTAATCCCTTGAATACCAAATGAAAGGACACCACAACAGATATATATATAAAAATAGAATGTATTTATTCTAGTCAAACCCTCAGCACTCTTTATGAGATTCGAGGTAAGTACAACACAGTCTTATTTAAGCATACATTAAGTCACACAGGTAAGTAATACAGTTAGGCCCCAGGCGCCACGCAAACCATATACTAAGTAAGTGGTATAAGTACCACTGTCACGAACACAGGATAGGCCTAGGCCATCGCTGGGGCTACACTATACTACCAAAGGTTAGGAAGTGGGAGGCCCACGGGATTCAGGTGCAGAGTGGAAACACTCAGGCGAAATGCGTAAAAGTCGATAGAAATGGAAGTTGTTAGAAATTAACAGTTTTAGGACACTTCTGGTATAGCTAGGAAGTCGAGACACGGAAACTAGACCCTTGGATAGCAGGCGCGGTGCGTCCATTGGGGCGTGGGGGCGTAGCCCCCCCGCCCGCGCCGCGCCCGCAGCTGCAGCTCCCTCCTCTGTGACTGTCCGCAACCGCAGCTCCCGAGTCCTCCCTCTGTGAATGTCAGTCAGCATGACGTCGGACCGTGGGCGGTCCGGTGTCATGTTGACTGACATCATTGTCAGACGCCTTTGGGAAAGGCAGCACAAGTGCGCATGAGTGGGCATGGAGCTTAATTTTTTACTCCGTGCCCAGTCATGCGTACTTGTATTTTTGCTGCCTTGCGCATGCCCATTAGGAGCCCCTCGGTCTCCTAAATGGGCAGGCGGCGGGCGAGGAGTAGGCTGTGCCGTCAGCCAATCAGTGGCGCTGCTGCAGCGCCAGGATTGGCTGAGGGCCGGGTTGCGTCACGGGGACGTGGTGTTCTGGACCGTTTGAAGGGGCAGTCGCAGAGAGGCGCCAACGCGGGCCTGGACATGAAGAAAAGCGAGTAATGTAAGAATTGGCAGCACGAGCGGAGTGTGTTTAAGGAGCCCTCATAGGGAATGAATGATGGCCGAGAACCAGGGAGAGGACGGAGGCAGCCGACAGGTAAGTGAACTTTTTTTTAACCCCCTCCTTCCTCCCTCCCCGTCCCACTACCACCTCCTGACTAGGCAATGCACATTTTGCATTTAAACGGACAATGAATAAATACAAATGGACCAATAAACATCAGTAATTTTTAAAGTATACATATTGGCCCTTGATTTAGTCTTTTTGTTTTTGATCACCTTTAATATGTATATAGGTCTTATGAACTACACATCAGAATCTCTAATCTCTGCCCTATGGCTCTCTTGATGTTTGATTTAGTTGTTACCTTTTTGTTTTTGTATCCTATTTAAAGCAAGTTGTGTCACTGTATGTCACACTCGATATTTGTGTGTGTGTGAGAGAGAAACAGTTTGTTTATAAAGTGTGGACAAATCTTCACAGGAGTAGATCATACATAGTGTGTGGATCGCTTTCTAAATTGCATTCATATGGCGCTCACTGGGGAGGTGTGCCTGAAAGAGAGTGTTTACTTTGTGTGTACTCGTCTTAGTTTTTGACTACTTTATAACTATATCTGCGTGTGCTCACCCGGGAGTCGGGGAGAGTTTTTTGACAGATACGTGTGGCTTCATGTGTTTCGCAACAGCCCCCCTTTCGTGCATTCATAAATGAATGCGTGTACAGTGACCGATACTATATGAATGAATGCCTTTTTGTCATACCCCGTCCGTAGAACAAGCCTAGAGGAGGGGCTAGAAGTGCGCAGATTTGCCCCACTGGTTTCGTACTTGCCCTGAAGTGTAAGTGGGCATTTAAATTCTGTCGCCGCACTTGTGACGTTTTTTATTGTGACCACTAGTTCGGTGTCATTGCGTGCACTTTGAAATGCCTCGAGGCAGAAGCCTTGCTACGGTGTCTTGTTTACCTGGAGCCGTTGTCGTGTTTTGTCCTTTAAATGTCCGGTTCCTACGCTTTAATTGGCTACAACTCGAAGCAATTATAACGCTGGTTGGTTTCATGCAATGTTTGGAGAAGGACTGCAACGTGCTAAGAGGCGCGCACTTTTTTTTTATTTCTCGGCGTTGGCACCACGTTTGTGTGCTATTTTTATCTCTTTATTATTCTATTTGGCTTCTTTGTGAGGCGAACAATACAAACATTATTCACTCATTGAACTGTATCGAGGAATGACTAATATTAAAGTAGGGCTTGCTAAATTCTAATTTTCATTGGCATTGTAAGGGCGGATTTGCTGTCTATGATTTAACCCTGTCCTCATCTCTCCCTCAAAATAGTGGTGAGAATTATAGGGCAAAACTGATGCTCAATCCGGAAATATAGTTGTTTTATTTTTTTCCAATCAGAGAGAGGAAGTTTTCCAAACAGGCCTAGCGCATGTGACATTTACTGACCAATAATGGAGAGGTCCTGGTGTTTACTGTAAACAAAATGGCTGCCAGGGGCAGTTTACAGCCAATGACATCCATGTTTGTATACAGAACCCAGCGGGAACTGCTACCATGCTGCTGGGACCGTGGTGACACATCCTGCTCAGGAGAGCATTCACCAATAGAAACACGGGGCAGCCATTGATTGTCATTCTGAGAATGCTGCATTGCTTTCATAAACTTGATGGCTATTTTTAGAAATGTGGTATTTGGAATAAAAATGCATTTCCTCTTTTCCATTTCCATTTTCTTTGAATTTGTTAGATGTGATTAGCAGTACAGGTGCACTGTGATGCAGATACCTCATGCTGTACCATGTACCTGTTGGTTTGTAGTTTTAACATACAAGCCAACATTAGGATAGAGGAAAGGGGGAATAACAGCCAGTGAAAGAATTAATGAGCAAAGGACAGGAGAGCGGGCAGCCAGTGACAGTATTAATAATTGCCCGGCGAAGTGGGCATAACGTTAGTCAACAGGGATTGAATCCTTTTCATAAACAAGTCCCCTGGACAACATTTCCAGATTGTCAACTAACTCAGGAGAAATTGGGTCATGTGTGTTGTTAAGGAAAATTGAGATTAAATGAGGAATCCAGGTTTTCCAATGACCAAATATGGAAATTGAATAATGTGGAGCTCGAAGTAAAACCATGAGGAAAAGTGCAAAGGTTACCACGGGTGATGGCAGTAAATACGCTGAAGAGATCTAAGAGAAAGAGAGCAGTGCCACCTACACCATCCATCACCAGACGCTGGCAGTCGGCAGCGATACCAAAGGGGAAGAGGACGTAGCCTTACAGCTAGAGCTGCTGACTTTGGAGCTAGGGAACCAGGTTTGAGTCTCTGCGTCGGCTCAACATCCTGTGATTCTGGGAAAATCACTTGATCTCCCCGAGCCTGCCAAAAAAAAATAATTGTCCGTGTGTAACATAACTGGTGCTCATGTAAAGAGAGGTGAGCGACAATTCATGGGGCTGATGCAGCCTTCTAATCTTCAAAATTGAGTACCATAAAATTGCATAGGAGTAGAAATGGCAGGAGTGCAGTATGAAGTGCTATAAAAAAACAAGTTAATATGAGGAACAAAAATTGGCTTGTGATGCAGCTGATGTGGAGGTATGTCGACCATGTATCCGTAGACGTGTTACTTCGTGTTTTTTACTAAGGCCCACTGAAGCCAAAGGCTTGAATTCAAGCCCTGGCCCATGTAAGGTATCATTGCAGCTGTTGTAACCAGTTGTTTTTGATTAATCTCTGAGCTCGTCGAACAGTCCTTTTTTTTTTTTTTTTTTGTCCATGAGGCGTCAAACCGCTTTATAGCTCGATTCACAAAAGGTTTTGCAAGTTGAGTTCCTATTGAACAAAAATAGAAATTTGCGAAAGAAAATTAAACATTCTGATTCACAGAATCGGGTGTGCTGAAATTTTGCTCTTGCGCATTGTACTTCGGACTATCGGAATCGGAAATGCTGTTAGTGTGGTTGAATTTCTGCGTTAATACTTGCAGAAGCAGTAGTGTGGGTGTTCTGGAGCATGGCCTAACATTTCAGTAGGTGTTCACAATTTCCTAGGTTTGTGGGTATTCACAAACCGTTTGCTGGTACTTTTCCACCCTGGAAAGCAGGCAAAACTGCTTTGGCGAAAGGTAGGAATAGGTACCATTTCAATATGGGAGAGGCAGGAACATATCCATATTTGTTAGAGGTGTTTTGGAATGGCAAATATATTCCATATCTACAATTTTAAAAAGTGGCCTATACACATATCTGCCTAATTTATTCCTGAGGAATTTCTCCCCTGGTGGAATTCCATCCGAGTATATTTTTGCCTATTTAATTGGTGTTGCAAATTTATGAATGAACTAGATTCCTGGAGTTCTTTTAGGGTTCATAATGAATGCCATAACTGAGTAGACCCACAGGGGTAGACTTCCCACTTCAGACGTGTGGGCATTGTGAATCCGGCCCTTGGCCAGGACCCTTCTATTTTGCAGCTGAGCAGAGATCTCGTGTTTAGCTTTCTTGCTGTCGGTCCTCGGTCTCAGATCGACCCATGAGTGCGACAACTGGAGACAGGACTGCACAGTCATGGAGTTTCCTTCCTAAGAGCTGTCATATCACCGGTGTCTGGTGGTTCTGCTGTTGTTTGCAGTTGTCTTTTAATCATTGATAGGTCGATTAGTGTTATTGCTGTGGCCAATGTTCTTGTCGAAGCATTTGGCTGGTGTTCTGGTTTCTTGCCTTCCCATTTCCTGGCATGATGTGAATACACTAACTCTCCATCAGCACAAAACATTTTTGCTCCCTCTGTCTCTTTGTCATGTTCTTCATTATGTTGAGTCTCAAGATGTGCCTGTGTATGTCTGTAAGTGTGTGTTATGGTATGTATGTCTGTATGTGCGACTGTGTGTGTGTATTTGTGCTTTATTGTACGTGATTCTTTTTTTTGTTTTTACAATGTGCTTAATGCATGTGTGGATGGTCTATGAATGTTCCTAATTTTGTCTGAAAATGTAATGAAGAAACAGGATGGGGAACTCATTTTCTGGGGATGACTGTCTTTGTTAAGTGGGGAAACTGAGATTATAATGTTAATGCATTTTAGTTTCAGCAGGACTTCACCTAAGAACATACCCTCTGCAGTGGGCTCTATGTGTGTTTGCAGCTCTAGTCTCTGTGCTTCTCAAATTTGCTTGAAAATGCACCCTTTACCCACTTTTTTTTCAAAATTTTCTCGGGGGGAAAAACCCCCCCGAACCCCCTCTAAGGTGGTCGAGCTCGCTCGCTGCGCTCGCTCGCCACGGTGCACTCCGACAGAAAGTTTACGCCCCACCACTTTCAAATGTCACCATCCGCCACTGTTGGATAGTCAATACCCTTGTGAGCACCGAAGTACCCAAGTTACCTAGCCCACGGGCTGCGGGTGCATAGGTGTGAACTTGCGTCGGGTTTCGTCGTTGACTCCTATGGATGCCTGATGGAAAGTTGCTGACAGGCGGTCAGTGAAGAGTGTCCGGTGGATCCCAAGGATGGGATCAAGAAGGAAGGAACCTGCAAGCAGAAGGGACAGAGTCTAGGTCAGCAGCCAGGAGCCAGGAAGGAACCAGGAAGGAACCAGTCGATGTCGTGAAGATGCAGGTGAAGAGGTGAAGCTTGTCACAGCAGCCACGGGTACCAGGAGGCGTCGAGGATGACCAGGACCAGGAGGTGAGCTGTCCCACGAAGGCTCTTGCTGTCGGCAGCGTCGAAGTTGAGTCAGGACCCAACAAGCCTTGGCAAGCGGAACCCACGCAGGATGGTGGACTTGCTTCTGGTGCAGACCAGGAAGGTCTGGGGTGCTTCTCTTTCACAGAGGAGCGGGTGCCAATCTGGAGGAGCCGGACCAGCAAGATGAAAACAAAGGTTCGTCGTCGCAGAGGTCACTAGCCAATGGGCCAGCAACCGGACAACACGTCGAGCAACTCAGGTGCAGAAGGGCCCCACGCAGAACACGTGAAGTGTGGGGAGCTGGTCTTCTTTGCAGATGGTGCTCGGGATGGGGGCTTCTCAATTCCCCAAGCACAGCCTCGAGGGAGCCTCGGAAGTCGCGCTAGTCAGGTACTAGCCACTTTTCCCAGGTCGCCGGTCCCACGTCCCTCGTCGCCTCCACTGGTCTCAGCTTCGCTGTAGATGTGGATCTGGGTCAGAGGTGTCTGGAAGTCTCTGCGCTGGTCAGTCTCTGCAGTTGTCCCTCGTAGGATCAGTCGCAAAGCAAGCAGCGGTCGCTGGATGGTGCCTGGTTGCCCAGGGTGGTCACTCCTTGGCCACAAGAGAGATTTCTTCAGTCTTCTTCCTGAGGTCGAATGTCGAAGGTCCAGAGTTTCTGTACAAGTTGGAGATTCAGGTTAATCTATTTTAGCAGGGCTCAGCTACCTACTGATATACTGGGCTAGTGGGCTGAGCTACCTGCAAGGTCCCTCCTATGGGTGGGACCAGGAAGGGGAGTGGCTACACCCCCTTTCCTTTGTCCAGTTTCGCGCCAGAGCTGTGGCTAGAGTGCCCCAGCACCAGTTTGAACTGGACTATGCATGGAGTACCTTGTGTGCCCCAGGCATGTCTCATTCCTTTCAGCCCTCCCTGCCCCAATACACTAAAGTCTGTCTGGGGAGGTGCTAGCACCTCCCCAAGCAGGAAACCTATTGTCCAGGCCTCCCTGGCTGGGAGGGCTCCCAGCTGCAGGAGGTCAGACTCGTGTCTGTGGCAGCAGCATCCATTTTGTGATGCTGAGGCTTTGGTCAGAGTTAAACAGCAAAGTAGGATTTTAACATGTCTCTCCCTCTAGAAGGGGGGAATAATATCCTCATCACCAGAAATGGTATGGGGGTATTATTCCAAAGTGTTAGACACCTTACACGACATGTTTTGATAAAGCCAAACCATAGTTACCATAACCGTTTAAGATTATAAGGTACTTTAAGAGTATATGGTAGGCTATATCATAGAACAGCTATAAGGACATGGTTCCGAAAGCTGCAGACAGGCTCGGCTCATGCTAGAGCACCATCTCACATGTTACCAAGCACTCTGCCTCCAGGATTGTTAAGGCCTGCCATAGGAGTGGCTGATAGGTACACATGTGTCTATTTTAAGGGTAGATATAGGTATATGATATCTAAGCAAGGGGTGATTACACGACCTTGCCCCAGCTGAGTGATCAGCCAGTTGTGTCTGATTGGAAGGCCAGGCCAGGGGTGGCATAATACATGCTGCAGCCCCTGGGAGGCCTAGGGTACACCTATGCCCTGGGTACCTAGGGTACACTGTACAGGGTCCAATAAGGTGATCCTTACCAATTGGGTATGTACCTAGGGTACATGGAGTCCATTTTAAAGAGAGAGCAGACAGCCTGAGACCCTGAATGGCAGGATCTCAGGCCAACTAAGTCGAAAAACCAGCTAGACACTAGGCAAAAAGTTGGGGGTAACCATGGTCAGATATCCACCTTCCTACACAACCCCCCCCCCCCCCAAACGAAAGGAGATAAGGCTGTCCTTGACCAGGTAAGCCTATATTGCCTAAGTGGCCATATAAGGAAGAACCAGCACTGGCATGGTGACCCCCTGTCTCATGGTCCACTAAGCAATCCCTCATCCTAAAGGTATCATAGGGTCTCCACCATAGGGAATCTCTACCTTTGTTGTGTCTTTGCAAAGTAAAAGGCTGGTGTTGAGATGGAGTACTGAAGTGAGTGTCCTCAAAGTGAGGCCTCAGCTTCCTCCAATCATCCTCCACCATGGATGCCTTTCTTTCTCTAAATGAGTTGCACTGTGCTCTCAGGGTCAGCCTCTGGCTACCTAAAGCTGGAGGCTGGGTCCCTTTGGTGGGCTTACTGGAGGGACAGGTCAGGTTTGGGGCCCTAAGGTCCTATGTTTGCCTGTGCCCAACAGAATCCCTCTGGGGGAGGTCCCTAACTACCTGTAAAGGAGATCCATCAGGACTGTTTTTAACCATCACCTGGCTAGGGCTACTATCCAGGAATCCTCATTCTTTTGATGGGGGGGGGGTTCTTGTGGACAGGGGCCCTCTTGGGGTCCACTGGCCTCCCTGACCTCTACAGCCCTGGGCTGACTGAGGCAGGGTAGAGAGAGGCAGGCTACCTGCACCAGACTGGGTCCCACCTTGGAAGGGGCCACTGACATCAGAGGCTCTGCCAGGCCAGGCCTGGCTACCTCTGGGGCAGTTCCTTCACAAGGGGTGAGGTCAGATCCCTGAGGAGGCTGACCTTTTCCTGATGTCTGGGGAGAGGGAGACTTTTCTTCCTCTCCACTACTCTGTTTGTGTGGAGTGATCCATAGTTTCAGGCTTCACTACACCTATGTCAGTCTGAGTATAGGCTGAGACCATTACAGCCTTGCCAACCTTTCCAGGGAGGCACTCAGTTTGGGTTTGTGCTGTGACTGTCACAGCTCTGCCAATCTTTACAGGGAAGTCTGTCTTTGCCTGGGCTGTGGCTACCACTGCCCTTTCAACCTTTTCAGGGAGGAAATCTACTTGGACAGGGGTTGTGGCTGGCACAACCCCACTACCCTGTTGTGAAAGGCCTACCATTTTAGAATGGGTGTCTTGTTCAACTCCAGCCCAAGCTGAGAGTTCCAAGTCATTCCCCAGTAAGCAGTCTACAGGCAAGGTTGGGGACACTGCCACCCTCTTAGGGCCAGTGACACCTCCCCAGCTGAGACACACCTCTGCCATGGGATGACTGTTCTGTTTGCCATCAATGTTAGTTACCTGGTATGAGAAACCAGGCAAAAGCTGCTCAGAGGGAACTAGTCTGTGAGTCACCATAGTGATGTTAGCTCCAGTGTCTCTGTAGGCCTCAGCTTTTCTACCATTGATGTAGGGTTCCTGTCTGTACCTACCCAACGTGTTGGGACAGGCAGTGAAGTTGGCAAACCCCATGCCACCATCACAGACAAGAGTAGCTGCTGTAGGGGACTTGGCTAAGCCAGGGTCCACCTGTGTTCCCCAACAAAACCCAACCAAATTTTTGGGGGCACTCCCACCACCTGGGGGATTACTGCTGACATTAATAGGTGGTGTTACAGGAGTAATTGGAGGAACAGTTTTGGTTTTAGCCTTTGGGCAACTGCTGTCAGTTTTCCAATGCCCAGGAACTTTAAATTCATGGCAGTAAGGCTTTTTAACTGTGGTAGAGGAGGGAGCTTGGAACCCACCACCCTGTGTGACGTTTTGGGGCCCTGAGGAAGATTTCTCTTTTGTTTTATCCTCACCCTTCTCTTGAGGCTTGGTGGTATCTTTCTTTTGGTTACCACCCTGATTTTTAGGCCTAATCCTGGTCCTGACCCATTTATCTGCCCTCTTCCCCAATTCTTGGGGAGAGGTCAAATCTGAGTCTACCAGGTGTTGATGGAGAAGCTGGTTTTGACAATTATTAAGGATCTGCTCCCTCATAATCAAGTTGTACAATCCTGTATAGTCCTGCACCTTGCTGCCAGTTAACCAACCTTCCAAAGCCTTAGTGGCACAATCCACAAAATCAGACCAGTCCTGTGTCTGTGTCTTCTGGGTGTCTCTGAACAACAACCTATATTGCTCAGTTGTTAAGCCAAACCCATCTATCAGAGCACTCTTCAGGACTTTGTAATTGTCAGCATCCTCATCACTAACATTGAGGAGCTTGTCTCTACCTTTGTCAGAAAAGGAGAGCCACAAGATAGCTGCCCACTGACTCTGGGGTACCTGCTGTACTTTGCAGGCCCTTTCCAAAGCAGTCATCCACTTGTGGATGTCATCCCCATTCTGATATGGGGGGACTATCTTGCTTAGGTTTCTTATGGTCATAAGACCTACCCCTATCTTTAGGAATGTTGCTGCCACCAGTGGGTCCTAGCCCACTTAACTTTGGCTCTCTGGCCAGAGCAAGCTTCTCCTTGGCAAGGGCAAGTTCTTCCCTTTCAATCCTCAGATTGGCTTCCCTCATTCTGGCCTGATGCTCTTTTCTCTCTGGAGAAGTCATTCCCCTGTGAGAAGAGGCATTGGAGCTATTAGAGACATAGGAGTGGATAGATTCCCTTGAAGGGGATCTTCCTCTCCTGCTTCTCTGGTTAAGTCTACTTGAGGGTCTGAATTGGGGGACCCCAGTCAGACTCCCATGTACGCTTAAGTTAGCCTGGCTAAGTCTCCCAACTTTGACCTGGCTGTCTACCTCATCTTCTGAAGTCCCATCTGACTCATCTGTAGTGGGTAGACCCTCACCTGTACCTAAGGTACTAACCTGGGAGGCCCTATGAGCATCATACTCCTCTAGGATCTCCACTAGCTTAATGAGGGTAGGGTTTGAACCCTGTTTTAACTTTCTGGAGGTACACAATTTTCTCATCTCCTGAAAAGTTAGGGTATCATATCTAGAGGGGATCTTTCTAGGATCTACCCCTCCTGAGAGAGAATCAACTTGATCTCCTCTCAGAGACATGATCTAGTGAGGGTGTGGTGTGTGCACCTACCTACACTAGTTGTATCTACTAAACCTCTCTAGTAGTTGTAGTCAGGGTGTGCTAGGCCCTTCAACCTACAACAACTAAGTCCAGTAGGACTTAAGTATTTACAATCTATGTTATATGTACCTAACAATATCTTACGTGATCTTTCAATTTAGTATCTCAAGATTACAATGGTATTACAACAGCAAGCTCAGATCCCAACCGCTGCTCACCAATGTAAGAAGTTGGCCTGATATATGATGTCACTAATGCTAGTGTACACCTTGTATCAGTCCAAACAACCCTTATGGTGATTGGTTGTAAAGTCAACCTTATAGACCAGCTATCCTAGTGGTAGCATGGACAAGAGCAGTCTTAGGCTAAACTCTGTATGGCTTGTGAAGCCAGCTGTTATACCATATGTAATCCCTTGAATACCAAATGAAAGGACATCACAACAGATATATATAAAAATAGAATGTATTTATTCTAGTCAAACCCTCAGCACTCTTTATGAGATTCGAGGTAAGTACAACACAGTCTTATTTAAGCATACATTAAGTCACACAGGTAAGTAATACAGTTAGGCCCCAGGGGCCACGCAAACCATATACTAAGTAAGTGGTATAAGTACCACTGTCACGAACACAGGATAGGCCTAGGCCCAGGGAATCGCTGGGGCTACACTATACTACCAAAGGTTAGGAAGTGGGAGGCCCACTGGATTCAGTTGCAGAGTGGAAACACTCACGCGTAATGCGTAAAAGTCGATAGAAATGGAAGTTGTTAGAAATTAACAGTTTTAGGACACTTCTGGTATAGCTAGGAAGTCGAGACTCGGAAACTAGACCCTTGGATAGTCAATACCCTTGTGAGCACCGAAGTACCCAAGTTACCTAGCCCACGGGCTGCGGGTGCATAGGAGTGAACTTGTGTCGGGTTTCGTCGTTGACTGCTATGGATGCCTGAAGGAAAGTTGCTGACAGGCGGTCAGGGAAGAGTGTCCGGTGGATCCCAAGGATGGGATCAAGAAGGAAGGAACCTGCAAGCAGAAGGTACAGAGTCTAGTCACCAGCCAGGAGCCAGGAAGGAACCAGGAAGGAACCAGGCGATGTCGTGAAGATGCAGGTGAAGAGGTGAAGCTTGTCGCAGCAGCCACGGGTACCAGGAGGCGTCGAGGATGACCAGGACCAGGAGGTGAGCTGTCCTATGAAGGCTCTTGCTGTCGGCGGCGTCGAAGTCGAATCAGGACCCAACAAGCCTTGGCAAGCGGAACCCACGCAGGATGGAGGACTTGCTTCTGGTGCAGACCAGGAAGGTCTGGGGTGCTTCTCTTTCACAGAGGAGCGGGTGCCAGTCTGGAGGAGCCGGACCAGCAAGATGAAAACAAAGGTTCGTCGTCGCAGAGGTCACTAGCCAACGGGCCAGCAACCGGACAACAGGTCGAGCAACTCAGGTGCAGAAGGGCCCCACGCAGAACACGTGAAGTGTGGGGAGCTGGTCTTCTTTGCAGATGGTGCTCGGGATGGGGGCTTCTCAATTCCCCAAGCACAGCCTCGAGGGAGCCCGGGAGTCGCGCTAGTCAGGTACTAGCCACTTTTCCCAGGTCGCCGGTCCCACGTCCCTCGTCGCCTCCACGGGTCTCAGCTTCGCTGTAGATGTGGATCTGGGTCAGAGGTGTCTGGAAGTATCGGCGCTGGTCAGTCTCTGCAGTCGTCCCTCGTAGGATCAGTCGCAAAGCAAGCAGCGGTCGCTGGATGGTGCCTGGTTGCCCAGGGTGGTCACTCCTTGGCCACAAGGGAGATTTCTTCAGTCTTCTTCCTGAGGTCGAATGTCGAAGGTCCAGATTTTCTGTACAAGTTGCAGATTCAGGTTAATCTAATGTTAGCAGGGCTCAGCTACCTACTGATATACTGGGCTAGTGGTCTGGGCTACCTGCAAGGTCCCTCCTATGGGTGGGACCAGGAAGGGGAGTGGCTACACCCCCTTTCCTTTGTCCAGTTTTGCGCCAGAGCTGTGGCTGGAGTGCCCCAGCACCGGTTTGAACTGGACTATGCATGGAGTACCTTGTGTGCCCCAGGCATGTCTAATTCCTTTCAGCCCTCCCTGCCCCAATACACTAAAGTCTGTCTGGGGAGGTGCTAGCACCTCCCCAAGCGGGAAACCTATTGTCCAGGCCTCCCTGGCTGGGAGGGCTCCCAGCTGCAGGAGGTCAGACTCGTGTCTGTGGCAGCAGCATCCATTTTGTGATGCTGAGGCTTTGGTCAGAGTTAAACAGCAAAGTAGGAATTTAACATGTCTCTCCCTCTAGAAGGGGGGAATAATATCCTCATCACCAGAAATGGTATGGGGGTATTATTCCAAAGTGTTAGACACCTTACACGACATGTTTTGATAAAGCCAAACCATAGTTACCATAACCGTTTAAGATTATAAGATACTTTAAGAGTATATGGTAGGCTATATCATAGAACAGCTATAAGGACATGGTTCCGAAAGCTGCAGACAGGCTCGGCTCATGCTAGAGTACCATCTCACTTGTTACCAAGCACTCCAGGATTGTTAAGGCCTGCCATAGGAGTGGCTGATAGGTATACGTGTCTATTTTAAGGGTAGATATAGGTATACTATATCTAAGCAAGGGGTGATTACACGACCTTGCCCCAGCTGAGTGATCAGCCAGTTGTGTCTGATTGGAAGGCCAGGCCAGGGGTGGCATAATACATCCTGCAGCCCCTGGGAGGCCTAGGGTACACCTATGCCCTGGGTACCTAGGGTACACTGTACAGGGTCCAATAAGGTGATCCTTACCAATTGGGTATGTACCTAGGGTACATGGAGTCCATTTTAAAGAGAGAGCAGACAGCCTGAGACCCTGAATGGCAGGATCTCAGGCCAACTAAGTCGAAAAACCAGCTAGACACTAGGCAAAAACTTGGGGGTAACCATAGTCAGATATCCACCTTCCTACAGCAGAGACAAAGCAGTGAGCAGGGGATTATAGGTAATGTAGTTTGCAGCATGAGCAGACTGGCTTTCACAAAACCCGGCATGGATGGGGAATGGATTTCAATTCCCAAATGGTATCCAAATGCCTGGAAGTCAAGACATGCATGCAGGGGAGTGTCTGGAGGCATATTAGAATACTGGAAAGCCCCACAATCCAGCCCCCTGGTGGTGGGCACAAGAATACAGGGAGTGAATCGTGACAGTACACCCCCTCCAAAGACCGTCTCCCAGAATCTGAAACTGGATTCAAAGCCTTTGCTCCTAAGAAGTAAGTCCATTTCCATCATAGATGTAGTGCAAGATACAAGAGGACTGCAGGAAAACTGTGATGTTCTGGAGGGTTGGATAATAGGCTGGAAATTGACAGCATTATAGAAGGCAGAACTTGAAGAGTCCAAATCCAGTGACAGGGGCTTAGAAGCCTGAATTAAATGTGTTTGAAGTTCTGATGATGGGAGGCTAGAGTAGCACTCTGAAAACAAAGACAGATTGACTGTATGGCCAAAAGCAGATAACAGTTTGGCAGGAGGAACATAAGTCAATGGCACACTGACTGAAAACGAAGGAGGTGGCAGGAAGCAGAGTTGAAGTTCTGGCCCTGGAGAAAAACATACAATAGACTCACATGCAGGAGTCTTTGGAAGCAGGTATGCAGGAGACCCTAGCCCTGGAGGCTTACATGTTGAGAGTTTTTTCTCTGATGCTGGAGATTCAGTCTCTGCATGTATACGTACCAAGACCTCTGAGGGCTGGCAAACTGGAAGCACATGGTCAAAATGTAGGCTCAAGGACAGAAGGCAGGGAGCCTGGAAGCTCTGGTGCTGAAGGTAGGGAGCCTGGAAGCTCTGGTGCTGCAGGGAGCCTGGAAGCTCTGGTGCTGAAGGCAGGGAGCCTGGGAGCTCTGGTGCTGAAGGCAGGGAGCCTGGAAGCTCTGGTGCTGAAGGCAGGGAGCCTGGAAGCTCTGGTGCTGAAGGCAGAGAGCCTGGGAGCTCTGGTGCTGAAGGCAGGGAGCCTGGAAGCTCTGGTGCTGCAGGGAGCCTGGAAGCTCTGGTGCTGAAGGCAGGGAGCCTGGGAGCTCTGGTGCTGAAGGCAGGGACCCTGGAAGCTCTGGTGCTGCAGGGAGCCTGGAAGCTCTGGTGCTGAAGGCAGGGAGCCTGGGAGCTATGGTGCTGAAGGCAGGGAGTCTGGAAGCTCTGGTGCTGCAGGGAGCCTGGAACTCTGGTGCTGAAGGCAGGGAGCCTGGGTGCTCTGGTGCTGAAGGCAGGGAGCCTGGAAGCTCTGGTGCTGCAGGGAGCCTGGAAGCTCTGGTGCTGAAGGCAGGGAGCCTGGGAGCTCTGGTGCTGAAGGCAGGGAGCCTGGAAGCTCTGGTGCTGCAGGGAGCCTGGAAGCTCTGGTGCTGAAGGCAGGGAGCCTGGGAGCTCTGGTGCTGAAGGCAGGGAGCCTGGAAGCTCTGGTGCTGAAGGCAGGGAGCCTGGAAGCTCTGGTGCTGCAGGGAGCATGGAAGCTCTGGTGCTGAAGGCAGGGAGCCTGGGAGCTCTGGTGCTGAAGGCAGGGAGAGTGGAAGCTCTGGTGCTGAAGGCAGGGAGCCTGGAAGCTCTGGTGCTGAAGGTAGGGAGCCTGGTGTAGGAGAATATGATCTGCTTCTTATGGTTAACCCCACTTTTTGCTGATGTTTCACTGTTTTTCGGCTTTAGTCTGGCTGGGACCCTGCTATTCAGGGCCCCAGCCTAGCTGCTTCCTCTCTAAATTGATTGCATGTACTTTAGGTACACTCCAGATTGGAGTCTGGGGTACCCTTATAAGTTCCAAGTATATGTTATACTATGTACCCAGGGCATAGGTACCCCCAGAGGCCTACCAGGGGCTGCAGCATGTATTGTGCCACTTCTGGGAAGCCATTTAAAATGACACAACAGGTCTGCTACAGCAGCCTGTGTAAGGTGGTGCATGCACTCCTTAATGAGTGCACATGTAAACCTATCAGTCAGCCCTATTGCAGGCCTTAACAATCCTGAAGGCAGGGTGCTGGGTTCCATGTGAGAGGGTGCCCATGCATGAACAGAGCCCCTCTGCAGCTTTCGGAACCTTTATTCCGGGGTTGTTTGTGATGCAGCCAAACCATATACTCTTAAGTGCATTATAACCTCGCGGTAAATGCTAACTTTGGAATGGCTGCATGGAAATATGTTGTGTTTGGTGTCAAACACCTTGGAATCATACCCCCACACCAGTAATTGGTTTGGGAGGTATGATTCTACCCTACTAGAGGGAAAAACATGACAGCACCGGTATACCCGGTACCAGCTTAACATACCCTGGCATCACAAAATGGATGCTGCCAGCCACAGACACGAGTCTGCCTTCCTGCTGCTGGACGAAACTCCGGCAGTGGAGGCCTGGACAATAGGTTTCTTGTCACAGGGAGGTGTAACCACCTGCAAGACAGGCTTTAGTGTATTGGGGCTGGGTGGGTGCACCCTAAGAGTGCTTTGATGTCTGCACTGGGGGCACATTTGGTGTCCCTGTGCATAGCCCAGCTCAAACTGGTTGCAGTGGCTACCAGCCCCTGCTCTGGCATGAAACTGGACAAAGGAAATGGGTGTAGCCACCCCTCTTTCCTGACCCTCCCATAGGTGGGTCCCCAGAGTATGTCCCACCCCTTCCTTGGGTATAAAGTAGGAACCCCTGACAACAGGACTTTAGATTTACCTGGACGAACCTCTGCTACAGATTTACCAGAACTTCTACTATATACACGACGTTGGATGACCGAAGAATCTACCTTGGAGTAAAGGAGTTACTCCCCTGCAAGTCAGGCACCAAAGACGGTTCTCTCTGGTTTGCATCGACGCTGCTACCGAAGGACACTGACGATTTTGCAATACAGGAGGTGGGTTTCCAAGCTTCCCCGAGGCCGATCCATACTCTCAGCAACTCTGAGATTCAAAGCCCTCGTGGGGACTGTGCAACCCGAACCCCTGGACACTGCGACCATTTGCAGCAGCATATGCTTCTTGACGACCCCAGAGGCTGTGCTTTGGGCTACTTGTAGTCCAGACCCCAAGCAGTGATTCCACTGAAGATTGCTGGCCTGCACTCCTCGAGTGACCCGTGGGCTGGTATCTAGCGATTCCTTTCGAGGTCCCTTCGTGAATCCCTTGTCCGTCAACTTGTGGGTCCCTGAGAAGGGTACTTTTACTTTCAATGGGCTTTCCTGGTTGCTCCAAATGTGCCCTGACTCTCCATTGCTTGGGGAGTCCACAGGACCTTGCTGGTCTACACCGAAGCCATTTTCTTCTCACCACGTGGGTTGCAGTTGCCAAAGCTTGTTGGTTTCCAATCTGGAAACTGACCCTTCAGCACTCGACATCCTTTGTGGGACAGCTCACCTGCGGACTGTGGTCATCGTCGACGCCTCCTGGTCCCCGTGGCAGTGGAGTCAAGCTTCACCTCTTCGCACCTGAAACACCCGACATCGGTGGACATTCATCTATCGTGCCCCTGGTCACTGGCAAGTGATCCAGACTCTGTACCCTCTGCTTTCAGGTTCTCCACATCTTCAATCCAGGCTTGGATCACACGTGACACTTCTCCTTTCCACAGCAGCAGCACTTAGCAGCACATCGCCATTGAAATCAACGACGATTCCCGACACCTATGCACCTGGCTTACCTGGGTGAGGTAACACGAGTACTCCGGTGCTCCCTTGTGTGCTGGCCCTAGAACCCCCTAAGTCTAAAGGGGTTTGCTCAAAGTCCTCTTCTAAGTGTCCTTATTCTTTAAAATTCCATCTGCGACTTTCCTATTGAATTGTACGGGGCTCGCGGCTGTGTTCTCACACTGCACATGTCTCCCATGGGTCTCCTGTGTCACTGCCTTGGGTGGTTCCTTGGGGTCCCAGCAATTCTACGTACTCTAGGCACTGTGTCTAGACAAGTCGTGGTTCTTATACCACTTTCTTAATATATGGTTTGGTCTCCCCTGGGGCCCATTGTATATTGTGCTATTTACTGTCGTTTAATAACTGTATTATTGTGTGCGTTGCTCTCTAACTTCATAAAGAGATTAGTAGAGAGTGTTTAGAAATAAATACATACATTTTATATATATACCTTGTGTGGTTCTCCTTTCATTTAGTTATTCAGGAGGTTTTAATCTGGTAAACCAAGCTGCTTTACACTCCTTCAAGACTTAGCCTGAAGGCTGCTCTTCATAGCTACCACTAGGATAGCTTTCAATAAAGGTTGTCATAAACCTATTCATCAATAAGGGTTGTTTGGACTGGTACAAGGTGCCCACTATAACTAGTGGACAGCATATACCAGGCCAACTTCTCACACCTGGGAGCTCTGGTGCTGAAGTCAGGGAGCCTGGGAGCTCTGGTGCTGAAGGCAGGCAGCCTGGGAGCTTTGGTGCTGACGCCAGGCAGCCTGGGAGCCCTGGTACTGAATCCAGGCAGCCTGGGAGCTCTGGTACTGAAGCCAGGCAGCCTGGGAGCTCTGGTGCTGAAGCCAGGCAGCCTGGAAGCTCTGGTGCTGAAGACAGGCCGCCTGGAAGCTCTGGTGCTGAAGGCAGGCCGCCTGGAAGCTCTGGTGCTGAAGGCAGGCCGCCTGGAAGCTCTGGTGCTGAAGGCAGGCCGCCTGGAAGCTCTGGTGCTGAAGGCAGGCCGCCTGGAAGCTCTGGTGCTGAAGGCAGGCCGCCTGGAAGCTCTGGTGCTGAAGGCAGGCCGCCTGGAAGCTCTGGTGCTGAAGGCAGGCCGCTGGAAGTGCTGGTTCTGAAGGCAGGCCGCCTGGAAGCTCTAGTTTTGAAGGCAGACAGGCTGCTGGCTCGGGCTCAGTAGGCAGGAAGGCTGCAGGCTGAAGTTTCGTAGGTAGGCTGGCTGAGGACTCGGGCTCTGAAGGCAGCAGGCTGGCTGAGGACTCGGGCTCTGAAGGCAGCAGGCCGGCTGAGGAATCGGGCTCTGAAGGCAGCGGGCCGGCTGAGGGCCCGGGCTCTGAAGGCAGCGGGCCGGCTGAGGACTCGGGTTCTGAAGGCAGCGGGCCGGCTGAGGACTCGGGTTCTGAAGGCAGCGGGCCGGCTGAGGACTCGGGCTCTGAAGGCAGCGGACCGGCTGATGACTCTGGAGACTCTGCAAGCTGAAGGCAGAGTGACACATGGTTCATAGACTTTAAGCTCTGAGAATGGTAGTAGCTTGTGAACAGTAGATGTACTGTTGTCAGTAGTGACATCTTCACAGGTCCTTGTCAGATTAAAACACACAGGAGTACTTTCATCCAGATGGCTAAGAATAGTGCTTATCTTAGGGTTCCTGATGCTCAGGCTTCTTTCTCAATTTGGCAGTTCACACCTCACAGTCAGAGGAAATAGGTCAAAGATTCCATGGCCATGGGAGATCTTTTCATTTCCGTCTGCATTACAAGGTGGTACAGATGGAACAGAGCATAGAGAACTATAATTTCCTGACTTTTCAATATGTGGTGTGCTTGAAGGCAACAAAACAAACCAGGGGTCAGAATTTTGCTTCTTCTCAGCAAGGAAGTTGTCTTCAGTCACAGCAGCTATATCAAGTGCGTGGTCTCAGTCACAAGATATTGTCACATCAGGGATTATGTGGGGCACTGGTTTAGATTTTATCTGTATGTCAATGGCCTGTCTATGGGTTATCTCTGCAATAGAACTGACCTCACTACCAGGAAAAGAAAGCAAAGAGATGTGTTGTGTCTTGCTTGGCATTTGGGGTTCATAAAAAGTGGAGGGGCACATCTCAGGTGTAGAGGCTAGATGTAATTTAGCACTAGAAGACAAAACAACAGCTGAGTTAGAAAATTCAGACTTCAAACACATACTTTGATTAACTGCACTGTGAGACAAGGTACTATGGCTTTTCTGAGTGGAATCTGAGTGATCAGCCATGGCATTATTCACACAATTGCTGAACCAGCTTCGAGGGGAACACAAAAGAGAGAGCAAGGCTTCATTTTCCAATTCTAAGGAGGCTAACATAGAGGTGGAAAAGTTGTCTTGTATAGAGGCGTTAGATTCCCACTTGAACTCTGGGTTATAATTTTTTAACAGAGTCTGAAACATTTTATTCTCTTGTTGTAATTCAAGAATCTTAGATGTAGTTATATCCTGTGAAGACTGCAGATCTTTCTCTACACGGACAGTGGTAGACTTGGCAACTTCACAACAAGCAAGAGAGCTACAACTCGGATTTTGTTCAAACTGGCTATTAGCCGCCTATGTTCTAGAAGGTCTTCTCTCTCTTTTGGTAAACTGATTATTGTTTACTTTGAATGTAGTATTTAACAAGGTCCCTTTAGTATCCGGGACGGTGATCTTTACTGAACTACAAGACTGGGTAACATTATGTGAATGGAGAACAGAGGTTATGAAATGAATCTGCTCTTTCTTTGGTTGTGTGGTTGAATATTGTATTTTACAACCACTTAGAGCAGACATGCTACAACCAGAATTCTTGTTCAGCAAACTGAGTATGGCATCATTCTCCTTTCGCAATGCTGACACAGACATTGAATCTGGATCAGAACAGAAGAGCAAGTCAGGATCTGGCAAAGAGGTGTTTGAGAGCCAATGAGTAAAATATTGAGAATGTAAATGTCCATTTCTCATAAGAGGATTCATAGTTTCAGGACTAGGGTTAACATCCTCAAAACGTAAAGTGGACACTAAATGTCTCTCATTGTTGGGCACTGGTGAACTGCCCTGCATAAACTTAAATGATGCACTGGTGTGTTTCTTTCTTAAACCTCTCATTACGACACCTTCAATATTTTCACACACAACTGTAACAAACAAATGGTAGCTAACTGAACGCACAGAAATCTCACTAATGACCCTGGAAATGTGGGTTGGTCATTCTGTCAGGGACTGTCTGGGACTATGTGGGGAACACAGTCAGGGACTTGGGCAAGGACTACTAGAAATTGGGTAGAAAACGTACACAAAAAGCAGAGTACTGCGCTGCCCAGGATCATACAGGGAGTCAGAGGAGAAAAAGGGATCCAAAAGGGAAGCCTGTATAAGTGAACAAGATGGGTAAGACTCAGAAAGGAAGGGCACTCACGAGGCGATTTAGCATTCAGAATAACTACACCCAGGACGAATGTGCAAGACATATATATGAAACAACATTATCAATAAAGAGAATGTGGGGTAAAGCATCAGGAGCTCCACATGGTAAGACTGAAGCTTAGTAAGTTTCTCACCCACAATTGCTGTTACAGATACTGACTGCAAATACCCACATGTAGGATATGCAGGCAAAGGCAGGGTCTGTGGAGCTTATACCTATGGTGATGTTATAAATGTAACTCAAAGACAATACTCAAAGTGAACAAGAAACACCACCCAGGTAGTCAGCTGTGCCCACGGATCCTGGCGATCACACAGGAACACGCAAGACAGTAACAGCAAGGGGGTCGAACTAAACACAAGCACAATAGACAAGGAGCTAGCAAGGAGGAATGCTTAACAGGAAAGGAAGGAAATCACAGGGAACACTTGGCAGAAAGTAGGTAACAAACATGCAAGGCAACATAAGCGAGACAGCAGAAGAGAAAGACAGCAAACTAGAACTGGAACCAAGGAAATGGGAAAAAAGGCAGGGACTGGAAAAGCATATACAGAAGGGAGGCTACAAGGGTATAGTAGAAATGTGCAGGTTCACGAAGCAAGAAAACAAAGTAGCATAGAAGGCAGTGCTGGGGCAGGAACAATAATTGACCTAAGGCTCAGGAATCAAGGTAGCACTGCAGGCAGTGCTAGTTCAGGAACTGGGAATTACTAAAGCTCAGGAGTCAAGGCAGCACTGCAGGCAGTGCTAGTTCAAGGAAACTGGAAATAGTTACAGCTCAGGAAGCATGGAGTCAAGAGAGAACTGCAAGCAGTGCAAATCAGGAACAAGAAATAGCTGAAGCCCAGTAACAAAGACTAACTATAGCTCAGGAAACAAGGTAGCAATGCAGGCAGTGCTAATTCAGGCACAAGGAATGGCTATAGCTCAGGAATCAAGGCATAGTAAAAGCTCAGGAACAAGGACTGTTCCCACCGGATAACAGCTACAATGACCAACACTGGACTGAAGGGAGCTGAGGCTTAAAAGAGCTCACAGTAATCACATGCATGAGGTGTAAGCAGATTAGCAGCAGCCAGCCACAGGTGAGCTGAATTCCACCACCCATCCTTGGCCTGCAGGGGTGGAGACAAAGCAGTTATCAGGGGATTATAGGTCAGGTAATTTGCAGCAAGAGCAGACTGGCTTTCACAAAACCCGGCATGGATGGGGAATGGATGTCAATTCCCAAATGGTGGCCAAATGCCTGGAAGTCAGGATATGCATGCAGGGGAGTGTCTGGAAGCATATTAGAACACTGGAAACCCCCACAATCCAGCCCCCTGGTGGTGGGCACGACAATGCAGGGAGTGAATCGTGACAGTTAGCTGAGCACCAAGTGGTGTATCGCTTCCATTTTGCGGCATAGCATGTTCTTGTAGTTTGTTTTCTTGCTTCCTTTAGAATTTCATTCTTCATTCAGGCATGGTGAGGTGACCAAACACTACGTATTCAGGTGTCAAGCCGCTAGTTGTAGCCTTGTGGGCTCCGGATGAAAGATTTGGCCCTGTTGCATTGTAAACAGGTCTTTCTCCGCTCTGATTTTAATCATTTGTCCCTTGGACAGTTTTAGCAGACTTGAATACCATTTCTGTCTGGGCCATTGTGTAGCAATGAGAATTAGGTTTGTCCCTGGTTGTCTTGCTTTTTCCAGTACTCTTTGGATTAGAGGTATTGGTGGAAAAGCGTATGCAAATGTCCCGGACCAATTTAGTGACAGTGCATTCCCTGTTGACAGGTGGTGAGGAAACCTTGAGGCAAAGAACTGGCATTTCTTGTTCTGTATTGTCACAAACAGGTCTCTCACTGGTGTTAACCAGAGTTTGAAAATGTATTGTACTGTCTTGTGCTTCAATTCCCACTTGTGGGAGCAGTTGTTTTGCCTGCTCAGATGATCTACTGTTGTGTTGCCAGATCTGCTGTGCTAGCTTGCTTAGCGGAAATGATTTCATACCTCCCTGTTTGTTGAAGTAGAACATAGTGGTGGTGGTGTCTGTTTGAATCAAGACATTCCTTTTTTAATGTGTTTCTAGAACGCTTTCAATGCTAGGAATACTGTTTTCATTTCCAAATAGTTGATGTGTTTTATGGAATCTTGGTCATTTCATTGGCCTCGTACTTTCAGTTGTTTAAAGTGCGCTCCCCATCCGTTGAGGGATGCGTCTGTAGTGATCGTCACAGAAGGAGTTGGGTTCTTGAAAGGTCAGCCTTGTGTTATGTTGTTGGATGCCACCATTGTATCTCTGCTTGTAGCCTCTGCATAACAACCACTAGATCCTCCCAACTCGCTTGTGACCAGTTGTTGGTAAGCCATTCCTGGAAGGGGCGCATATGTAGGCGGGCATAAGGGATGAGTGAGATGCATGACGCCATCATGCCCATAAGTTTCATGACTCTCCTCACTTTCAGAGATTGACCCTTCCAGTAGAGGGAGGTTTCTTGTTTTATAGCTTGTATCCTTTTTTGCGTAGGGTAAGCCTGCGCATTCTTTGAGTCTCGTCTTGCACCCAGGAACGTCTTTTCTCTTTCTGGCTTGGTGGAGGATTTCAAGTGATTTATTGAGAAGCCTAGTCTGTGTAACGTGTTTGCCTACATAAGCCAGTCGTCCAGGTAGGGGTAGATGTGCATTCCATCCATTCGCAGATGTGTCGCGACTGCGGCTAGGCACTTGGTGTAGACACGTGGGGCTGATTTTATTCAGAAAGGGAGTACCTTGAACTGATAGTGTGTTTCTTTGTGTAGGAACCTGAGATATTTTCTGTGGTTTTTGTTCATGGTGCTGTGTAAATAGGCATCTTTGAGGTCCATGTAATCTCCTTTTTGAATTTGTGGGATTATCTCTTGGAGAGTAGTCATTTTGAAATGTTGTGTTAAAATGAACTTGTTTATGAACCTTAGGTCTAGGATTGGTCTTAGTGATGAGTCCTGTTTGGGACCAGGAAATAGGGTGAGTAGTTTCCCTTTAACCACTTCAGCGCTCATGACGGAGCCACTCCGTCATGAGCCACGGGTGCCGTGTGCTCATGACGGAGTGGTTCCGTCATGCTGTGGCTGTTGGCCGCCGCTCCTCCCACGCTGCGCTGATTCCCCGCCTGTGCGGGCGATTAGCGCAGTGGGCGGAGTCATGACGGAACCACTCCGTCATGAGCACAGCTCAACCGTGGCTCATGACGGAGTGGCTCCGTCATGAGCACAGCGCCACCGCGCTGCCCCCAAACCCCTCCCAGCGCTGCGGCGGAATTTCCGCCGCAGCGAAGGGGTTAAAAGGTCTTGTTTGTTACCAATTCTATTGCTTGTTTTTGAAGAAGGTCCTTGATTTCTGAATTTAACTAGGAGTTCTGATTTGAGGAACCTCCTTATTTTTGGTGGGTTTGCAGGTGGCGTTTTTGTTAGTTCTATGCAATACCCATATTTTACCAAATTTAATATCTAATTGTCTGTGGTGATTTTTTGCCACTTTTGTAGGTATTGTGATATTCTGCCCCCACTGGTGTTGTGTGTGAGTCGCTCTGTTAGGAGTAAGTTAGAGCCATTTCCTCTTCCTCGAAAGGTCTGCTGTGGCTGCCAACCTTTGTATCCTGTTTGTTGACTTGCTTGTTGGCCATTCCCTTGGCCTTGTTGTTGGTGTGACATTTGCTGTCCTTGAACAAATGCTCCTCTTCCTGTGGGTTTTCTGCTGTTAAAATCACCTCTTTTGAAGATACCTCTTTGCTGCAGGGCTCCCATCGCCCTTGCAGTTTCGTTATCTTTTTTGTTCTGTTGGAGAGATTCGTCCACCTCCTTTCCAAATAGTGCCTCCCCTGTAAAAGGCCTGTTAATGATGGAGGTTTGGACCTCCTGCTTAAACCCTGAAATTCTAAGCCAGGGAGAGATTCGTCCACCTCCTTTCCAAATGGTGCCTCCGCTGTAAAAGGCCTGTTAATGATGGAGGTTTGGACCTCCTGCTTAAACCCTGAAATTCTAAGCCAGTCATGCCTACTTAGGGTGGTACCTGTGCACATTTGTTTGCTGGCAGTGTCTGCTGTATGTAGTGCTGATTTAAGGCATATGTTTGCAATGTTTTTGCCTTCCTGGACAATAGACTAAGCTCTTTTCTGGTCTCCCTCTGGGAGCTTGTTGATGAGCTCCTCAATGTCATCCCATTGCTGGTGTCCGTACCGGTTCAGCAGGGCATTAGAGTTTGCGATGCGCCACTGTGTTGCCGCCTCCTTTGCAATCTTCCTGCCCACCACATGCATCAGTTTGCTTTCTTTCTCTGGGGGTGGTCCACTGTTAGAGAGGGCATTTGCTCTCCTTCTGGCCGTGGTGACGATGATGGAGCCAGGCACTGTGTTCCCCTGAATATACTTAGGGTCCTTGGAAGAGGGTTTGTACTTCTTCTCGACCCTTGGTGTTACTTACCCCTTTACTTGAAGATGGTTCCTTTCAGGCTTCTTTGCCTTGGTCTAGAAAGCTTGGTAGCATTGGCAGGTATTGTGTCTCCTTGCTGGCTGTGGCAAGTGTTTCTAACAGGAAACATGTGTCTCCCTTTTCCTCTTCAAGGGCGACTCCAAAAGAGTCTGCCACCCTTTTAACTAGGCCGTTGTAGAAGGCTATATCAACTGGTGGGGATGCCTTTGAGGAATAGCTGCTAAAAGAACTTTTGAAGGACAGAATGCAGAACAATGTCATACATTCACCCCAGTACAGAGATCTGGGCCTAAATCCATTGTTTTTTTGCTCACCATGCCATTCCAGTTTGGACCCAGCCATATGCAAATCAGTCTTGACCCTGCGCCCAATGGGAGCAGTCCAGCCCGAACTGCCAGGCCAGTTCCTCCCTGGACTGGAAACAAGCATCCTAGGACCGGTTTCGGGGTTTCACCCCTCTTCAGCCAGGATAGCATGATTCCAGTGGCATGGAGAGCACGGGACTCACGTCTGAGCATACCTGTCCCACTCAGGGTGACAAATGCAAAAAGAACTATTGATGGACAGAATGCAGAACAATGTCATACATTCACCCCAGTACAGAGATCTGGGTCTAAATCCAACGTTTTTTTGCTCACCATGCCATTCCAGTTTGGACCCGGCGATATGCAAATCAGTTTTGACCCTGCGCTCAATGGGAGCAGTCCAGCCTAGGATGCTTGTTTCCAGTGCAGGGTGGAGCTGGCTTGGCAGTTCAGGCTGGAGTGTTCCCATTGGGCGCAGGGTCAAGACTGATTTGCATATGGCTGGGTCCAAACTGGAATGACATGGTGAGCAAAAAAACGATGGAGTAGGCCCAGATCTCTGTACTGGGGTGAATGTATGACATTGTTCTGCATTCTGTCCATCAATAGTTCTTTTTGCATTTGTCACCCCGAGTGGGACGGGTATGCTCAGACGTGAGTTCCGTGCTCTCCATGCCACTGGAATCAAGCTATCCTGGCTAAAGAAGGGTGAAACCCCGAAACTGATCCTAGGATGCTTGTTTTCAGTCCAGGGAGGACCTGGCCTGGCAGTTCGGGCTGGAGTGTTCCATTGGGCACAGGGTCAAGACTGATTTGCATATGGCTGGGTCCAAACTGGAATGACATGGTGAGCAAAAAAACGATGGAGTAGGTCCAGATCTCTGTACTGGGGTGAATGTATGACATTGTTCTGCATTCTGTCCATCAATAGTTCTTTTTGCATTTGTCACCCCGAGTGGGATGGGTATGGTCAGACGTGAGTCCCGTGCTCTCCATGCCACTGGAATCAAGCTATCCTGGCTAAAGAAGGGTGAAACCCCAAAACCGGTCCTAGGATGCTTATTTCCAGTCCAGGGAGGACCTGGCCTGGCAGTTCGGGCTGGACTGTTCCCACTGGGCACAGGGTCAAGACTGATTTGCATATGGCTGGGTCCAAACTGGAATGTCATTGTGAGCAAAAAAACGATGGATTTAGGCCCAGATCTCTGTACAGGGGTGAATGTATGACTGTAGTAATCTCCCTTCTAGTGGCCTATGGCGCGGAACAGAAACCAGGCGGGGTCAGGAAGTTGCTACTCATAGACCCTTTTATTGCGTGTCACACAGGTAGGGAGCTACCATCTAACAAGGGTTGTAGTCAAAAGAAACAAAATAAAAGGATTGTAGTCTCCACGGAAAGCAACAGTTCACCGCCTGGGACTTGAAGGGGGATAAGCGTTCCCAGAACTTCTTCCTTTTCTTTGCAGTGGTTTTGGTCTTCCTCTCTGTCTGCAGGGGGTGCTCTTTCTCTCGGGAGGTTCCAAGAACCGGTGGAGCCAAAAGAAAGAAAAGAGAGGTACGTCTGGGTTAGACTCTCTGGTCGAATATGGGGGTTTTGTGCCACCTTCACCGGTCGTTCGTGAGGGAAAGGGGGGGGGGAAGCCGAGGGTAGGAAGGGGAGTGATAGTGAGGGAGTGGGGCTTTGTGCTACCGTCTCCGTGTTTTTAAACTCTGGCTCCCCAGCAGCCCCACCAAAAAGACCCCCGCAGTGGCACTTGCCTGAGGCCACGTTCTGTGAAGCGGGCCGCGGCGGTTGGACCCGGGGCGTCCTCTCCTCTTTCTAGGCCGCCGGGCTTGGATGCAGTGCACTCTCTCTCTTTGCTGGGGCCGCGTCCTCCGTAGCTCTCTCCGTGGTCGCCTGCCGTCTCGGCCCTCTCTCTCCTCCTGGTTTCGTCCTCGCCGCTTCCGTCTCTCCTTCCGCGCTCGCTGTCCTCCTCTCTCCTGGTCGCCTGTCCTTTCGCCGTCTTCTCTCCTCCGCCGGGCTCCTCCTCCACGCTGCTGCTGCCCGTCTTCCTGGTTCCGCTCTCGTCTATTTCAGGTTCCGGACTGCCATCACCACGCCTCCCATGCACCACTAGACCGCGGGCCGTTTCCGGTCTGTGTAACCCATCGTTTGTCGGGCTGCCACACTTCCGGTTTGTCGGGCTGCCACACTTCCGCCTTTCCGCGTCCTCCGGCTCCTTACAATGACATTGTTCTGCATTCTGTCCATCAATAGTTCTTTTTGCATTTGAGGGATAGCAGCATATCTCCTCCTCTGGGCTTTCGGTTTTGAGGTCATTCCATGTGTCCTCTAAATTTTCTGAGGTTTCCTCCTCTTCTGGAGTGTCTATGTATTCCTCAAAAACTTCATCGCGAGTTTCTGGGGTTGGAGGTGACTCGAGAATCTCCTCTTCTTCACCTTAGCCATCCTCAGCCCCTTCAGTGTCGACGTTGTCTGCTTCAGCGACTGGGATCTTCAGATTTCCGAAGTCCTTTAGTGAGGCGTTGAACTCCTCCTTATTCTGGAGGAGCGTCGCCATTTCGGCTTTGAGCTATTTCCTTTGTTTTTTCGACTTCAAGGGCTCTCTCGGCGTCGGAGACAGGAGATTTTCTTTCCTTTTTTGCGCTTGCGTCTGGTTTTGGTTTCCTTCGGGGGTTCATGCTCGACCCTCGTTTTCGGCACCTTGTGCGATTTCCCATCGTTTGTGTTTCTTGGTAGGGTTCCGTGGGGTTCTTTGGATCGTGTCTGGTCTTTGATGGCCTTTTTCTTTGGCGTCGGGGCTGTCTGAGGCTGTGCCTTGTTATCGTAGTCCTTCGCTTCTAAAGGATGTGTATGGTGTCTTACCTCATCCATCTTCTTCTCTGTATGCCTCGCCTTCGTCGGCATGTGTTTTTTTGGAGTCTCCTTCCAGAATTTCGACGTCCGATCATTCGTGTGTCGATTCTGCTGGAACTCCCTGGTCCTCTACATCACTGGAAAGGCGTAGGTCCTTCAGGGAAGAGTTCTCCAAAGCCTGGGACATTGTTGCATGGTGGGCCTGTCCTTGCCTTCAGCGTGTCCTGAGGATTTTCGGCTGTAACACTGCGCAGGCCTCACAATCCTTTTCCTTATGGTTTTTGGGCAGGCAGAGGTTGCACACGTCGTGTGGGTCGCATTGTGCGAACTTGTGATGGCAATCGGGGCAGAATTTGAAGGGGCTATTTCCCATGGCTCCTACCTCGCCATTTGTCAACCCTTGATGTCTTCTGATTTTGTGATGTCGTTCTCGGAGTTCTGAGTTTTCTCTCCGGTTGCGATGTTGATGGTCGGTGGTGTCCACTCAAAATCTTAACTTTTTCTCTTCTTTTCTGGGTTTTCCTAAAACATTTTCAGAGCATCCCGTCTTTCTTCCAGACCCAACAGCGGAAAAATAGATCTGAAGATGGCTACCACCACAACGACCTGCCAGGGCGCCGTCTGACGTCACACAGGGGACGTACCTGGCAACAAATTGTGGTCGACCACGCCCAAAACAAGAAAAAAAAACAAAGACTATTCCGGACCCAACCACTAAATGGCGGAATAATGCACAGCATGTGAATCCAGAAAAGGATTCACGCTGCAAAACTTTGAAAAGCAAGAGGTGCACAAGTAACCACAGTAAAACAGTCCTTCTCAATGCTCCCCAGTTGACTGTCACAAGATTGCTTGGCTTATTTAAAGGTCATTCCTTCGGAAGCAATATTTAGCTTGTGTCCTTGGAACTTCAGCACAATTAATACATTTTTGTAATGCCTAATGTGGAGGTTGCTTCTTAGTGGATTCCTAAATAAGGTTTCACAGAATAATTTGTGAGATTTTTTTCAAGTTAATAGGAAAAACATATCACTCTGTGGGTAGGCCTAACAGACTTTGAACCATATGTTTTATTGTGGGCAGTCGTACCCAAGTTGATACGCTGCTGGGCTCCCATCTGGGCATGTACCGTATGTGCTGAGCCAATACCGTCAAAAGGCATATACTGCTCAGTGATGCATAAAAAATTGCACATGAATATGTACCAGGTTTAGGCCATATTATGCCCCAAATGTCTTTCTTTTGTAACATATAGACTACTATGTAAATATGAAAAATATGTGTACTATTGCCAGGTAGCTAGTCTGCAGCCTAATTCAAACAGAATGAAGTAAAGCTGTCTCACCATACAAACTGCGGGTTCTGGCAGCAGCCATGCTCTTTGCCTCTTGATGGTGGTGTAGGTCATCAGAAAGGCATGCTGTTTGGGAAGCCACCACAAAATTCCACATTATCCCACACAATTCAACAGCACACCACATAATTACTACAAACCACTCCACATCACAAAATATCAATTCACATTACACTCCATGACACACAATCCTACTCCACATAATTCCAGTACACTCAATACCACATAATTGCTATACACATAATTCCACAGCACCCCATGCCACATAATTCCACTACACACATACTCTCCACACCAAACCAAACTATTCCACTCCACACAATTACACATCTAACAAATTCCAATATGACCCACATAATTCCACTCCTCACTACATACATCGACTACACTCCAAACCAAGCCAAAGCACATAGGTAAAAGACATTCTCATTTACAACACCAGTAGTTCCTACTCTCGCAAATGCGAGACCTATTGCATTGCAAATGCTCGTTTATTTGTTGTAGCTCCTCGTCTACTGCGTGTCCAAAAAGGGCCTCACATGTGAAAGGCATATTGATGACTGAAGGCTGCACCTCCGGTTTGAAGCCTGAGTATCTCAGCCAGGTGTGCCGCCTGAGTGTGGTGCCTGTGCACATCTGTCTGCTGGACATATCTGCCTCACCCAGAAGATTTAAGGTAGCAGTTGATATTTTTACCCTCCTGAACCCCGACCGTGGATCTCCTCTGGTACAGTATGTATCAGTCCTCCAATCTCTTTCTACTGTCGGTGCCCTTAGCCATTAAGGAGCATGTTGAAGTTGGCTCCAGTATGTGGCTTTCTCACTCTCCATCTTTCTGCCCACCAGGTGAAGTCTTTTACTCTCCTTCGCTGGTGGAGGCCTTGTTGATGTAGTGGCATTGTTTCGCTTCCTTGCGGTCATCACAATGATGGAATCTGTAGGGACATTCTCCTTGATGTACTTGGGGTCCTGTGTAGAATGCTTGTACTTCTCCACAGAGAGGGTTATTGCTTGTGCCTTGGCTGGTTCTGCCCTGGTCCAGGATGCTGAGGAGCATGGCAGGTAGAGGCCTGCTTTCTGGGCAGCCATCAATGTTTTCAGTAGGAAGCATGATTCCTTTTTCTCTTCCTCAAATTGTACTCTATATGTGTCCACTGCCCTTTTGATAAAACTGTTGTACAAGGACGGGTCATCCAGGGGTAAAGGCCTTCAGTGATAGGTGTCCACGCCCTCCTCAGGGGATTCGGCATCAAGGTCGTGTCATGGATCATCGAACTGGCTGTGTTCTTTCGAATGTTGGCACCACTTTGTCCTCGACTTCGTGGAGTTCCTCCCTTGTGTGACTTTGAAGTTGAGGGGACCTCCTTGCCCGGTTGTTTGTCCTTCGCTTCTGCGGATTCCGACAATCTTGTTGTGATGCAAAACTCTCTCGTCTGGAGAAGGGCTACCATTTCGGCTTCGAGGCTTTGTTTTTTCAGCTCGACCTCGAACATTCTTTGTTCGACGTTGAGTGTAGGTTCCCTGTTCGTACATTCCTCCTGTAGCTTTCAGTGTTCTTTGGTGCTTTTCTGTGTTATCTCTCGTTATTCCTAGGATTCTTCAGAGCTCATTTGTCATGCTTCCAGACCCAGTAGCAGGAAAAACTAATCTGGACCTGCCCCAGTTGACTGGAACTACCTGTCCCAGCATTCCTGCACTGAGGAGGGGGAGGAGCAGCCAAGCCGGGTGGGAGCTCTTTACTGAAGTGCAATAGAGCGACATCGCTGATCTGCTGCATGGGGACCTACCACAGTTGACAGGAACTACCTCTCGCATCTTTCCTGAATGGAGGAGGAGGAGGAGCAGCCAAGCTGGGCAGTAGCCCTTTCGTGAAGCGACATTGCTGCCCACTGCGCTGGATCTACCACAGTTGACAGGAACTATCTGTCCCAGCACTCCATAATGGAAGATGGGGAGGAGCAGCCAAGCCAGGGGAGAGCAGCCAAGTCAAGCCAGCCAGGGAAGAACAGCCAAGCAGAGAGCAGGGGCCCTTTCCTGAAGTGCTATAAAGCGCCATGGTTGCCCCGCTGTGCAGGAGGTACCTGGGCCAAGGGTGCACGTCAAAGCAAGAATAAGGCAGGGCCACCCCCCTTGGCTCCACACAACAAGGTCAAACATAGTTATCCACTTGCAAGGAACAAAGATAAAGTGATCCTATTTCTCTATTATATTTCCTGATGCAGAAACTAGGAGGGTGAAGCTTTCCTGGACTATTCCTTCTTTGTTCCAACTCCTTTTTAGCCTACTTCCTTTTCTACCTCCACGTGCCACTGATTTCAATTTTAAGAGGGAAAAGAAAAGTATCTACTAGTTCCCCAAGGTGTCACGTCACTGAACAAACAACACAAACATGCAGCAGAGAGCCTAATTGAGGAAGTAGAAAGTATATTGAAGATGAATGCTCCACATAGGGGTCAAATTAAAGGGAAAAAGGTGGCTGAAATGTTCAAAAAAAGGACTAAGTCACAAAGAGAAAGCAAACACCCTGTTGTATAACAACTAGCTGAAAAACAAACCCTTTCTAACTCGAATGAATATCTTGACACTCGCTCAGCCATTTTGTACTCTTTCCCCCATCTTGTCTCTGCATACAACAGCTTGTGTGCAGGAATGTTCACCCCTGTTTGCCCTTTCTGTGCCTCACGAGTCATCTGACTTCCCGAAACGGGAAGTTTCTTAGATTTTTCAGAAAGCTACGTTCTTCTCCGTATGCCTGTGGCGATAATTCAGCCGTCACATGGAACAACTGCTGATATGTTTTTCACGTACACATCTCCTGACTTTGTCTTCTTTGTTCATCTCGCGCGCAAGGGAAAGGGGTGGGTTAAGGGTATCAGAACTATGAGGACTCTGCACCCAAGGGTGGTTCTTAGGGCCCCCCCCCCCCCCAATTTCACAATTGGCGCCCAAACAGGGACCCATCAGAGACGCGGCTGCCCGGTCGAGGGGTCTCAACTAAGAAGATTGAACGGACAGTAGTGGGGTGCACCTACGCAGAGAGACCCTCGTCTTCGTAGCCACTACTCAACTTTCTCTCCATCCGCGAAGACCCCCGCAAGTGGTGCTGGTCCTGATTGGGGCCCTCAATAGATTTGGACGATTTCTGCAGTAAGAGACCCCCTGGAGGACGAGACAAAGGATTCTGGTAGGGTCGCTAAATTGCGACACCTTTATTTTCTGAATCGTTATTGTTTCATTTTTTTTTTTTTATTCACTCTTTGCAAAAAGTGAAGGCAAGCGGGTAATGTGGACTTTTTGTCCAATACAGGATTTTTGATAATAAGACAAAGGCTTGGTAGAAACTATTGTAAACATGTCCATGTGTAGTAAATTTGTACGGATATGCTGTTGTATATCTCAGTGAGATGTTTTGGAAGAATGTCAACTAGCCCCACCGGAGGGTACCCCGAATAGAGAAATGTACATCAAATACGGTATTTCTCCCATAATTTACAGCACATTATGGAACAAATACACGTCGAAGGAGAAGGATAATACCTGGCCAAAATATGGTTCTTTTGACCCTCAGAAAAAGTAGAAGCCCAATTGCATAAGTGCAGATCTAGACAATCCATGTTTGATTTCTTGGGGTTATGGAAGAAGGAAGTTATAGAAAGGGGAAGGAGGGCTCAGGCTCGGTCCCAGAAGGCTGTACAAGAAAAGGTGGCTTCGAATATTGCCTGTTTAGATAGAGAACACCGGCTAAATGCCTCTGGCCAGTATCCTATGCGATATACCCCCTTGGCACAGTCAGACCCCCATGAGAACGAATTACTCCTACATCCCCTGCCACCACCATATCACGTCCCTCCCCCTCTACCTCCCGCTGACGGACAACAACTCCCCGACGCTAACGGACAACAACCTCCCGGTCCAGACTTGCGTCCTGACCCTACAGCTCCACCTCCATCTCTCTCTGGTCCCAAACACTCAGTAGATGCTAGGTTACGCACCCCCCACCCTACTACAGATGTGAAACACGCTTTAGATCAATCGACCCATACCTATTTGGAAGACAATTTTCAACTTTGCACTTGTTGGACTTTGACATTTACCAAAGACCTACTGGAGAGATGGCCAGAGTCTCAAGTACAACTCTACGCAAAGGCCTGAAAGCAAAAACATTCCCCTGAAAACATGATAAAATGACATTTACGTGTAGTAAATGAGTGATATTTAGCTGCTGAAACACTGCAAGTGTGGAATTTGTAGACAGGGTACCATTTTGCAAATGCACCACATGAAAGCACAACTTTCAGTTATTCTGAATGAGCAGAGAACTATGGCTCAGGTGGAGAAGCGCATATTAGCAAATGATTGTCTGTGCGTAGGTTCTTAAGTGATTGAACATCAATGTCAGGTCATTTGTCTTTCAGATGAGTGAAGTTTGCAGTTTTTGACTGGTCTGATTTGTAGCATGTGGCATTTGATAATCAATAGATGAATGTTGTTCGGGACTGGTCTCCGGAGAGCTCTTACCTCACCGGGCAAGCACACACCTTCTTTCTAATTCTATGGGCTTTCCCCAATATCCTCGAGGTCAAAGGTCAGTACATAACCAAGATAAGGTGGAAGGCCCAGTTCATAAGGCTACAATTCATACTTCACTGAAGCTGTTAGAAAATTAAATATATAAACTTTTGTTTTTTAAAAAAAAGATAAAATTGCTTACGTTTGTATGCACTTTGTAAAAAACAAAAAAACAAAAAACCTTTCATTGGTGTGCTGAACGATGGAAGAATTATCATTAAATCTTAACGACATCTTGGAGGAAAAAAAACATCCCCTGTAAATTCGTTCTTTCTTCATCTCTGCAGCAAGTAAGTCCCACGTGTGAGACTACACAGTTTCAGCACAGCATTCGTGCAATAGTTGAACTTGGCAGAGATGAGCAGGCAGAGTTTTATTTGTCTGCTGTGCTCTGATTGTTATGTGAAGCGTGACTGTGTCCAAAAGAGGGTCGGAGCCTGAACTCTCAGATTATGTTTCTGAATACAATGTCTGCAGCTCAGAGATAACCAGAAAATATGTTCAAATAATTGGATTCCAGGCACTAAAGGTGGATTTCTTAAAAAATGAAGACACCTACCATGTGCAGACTTGTCCTTTTCTCTCTGAATGTCATAGATCTCCACTTCTCAAGGAAAGCGTGTTTGTGTCAGCTTGGAAGCTGCCATCAATGTTGGTATTGTGTTCCTCTTTAGAAGGCACCCTTTCGAATGGTAGAGAGGCCAATACGTAGCCTTATTGAAGTCTAAACAACTAATTGTGGTATATTAATATACGCTAATCGTTTTTTATTCCAAAGTGTACAGTGCAGAGTGAGTGTGGTGAGCAGCAGTGCCTGCTCGATTATGTTAAAAGCCTTACTGTCCATTCTTTTATTAAGAGTTCAGCTTGTCCTTACACAGAGCTTTTTCCCACAAGTTCAGTCATTACATAGTATAGTATTTAAGCAACACAATACTTTATGAATGTGCCTCCTTATCCCGCATTCTTTTTTTCCGCAGGGAATTACAACGCGGTAGTTACAACGACCGCGTTGTGATTCCGCATACCATTACTCCGCAAGTCGGAACAACGACTTGCGGAGGGGGGGCGCTGGATGTTGGAATAGTATAACTTACTATTCCAACTCCAGTCTGTGCGGACACTAGTGAAGGTGTTGGATTTTAAATCCAACACCTTCAGCCCCCTCTGCAAGTCGTTGTTCCGACTTGCGGAGTAATGGTATGCGGAATCACAACGCGGTCGTTGTGATTCCCTGCGGAAAAAAAGTTTTGTTATAAACGTTGTTTACCATACTTTATTGGCTAGAAATCGTGTAATTGCAAATGTTCATTTTTGGAAAGTCATATAATGGTCAAAAAGACCCACATAAGAGCGATTTTCATGATTGCATATTATAAAAAAATTAGAGACATGCACACTGTCCAGTAGGGGCTCCACACTGTTCCAAACCTGATTGTCTTTTTAAACTCAGAAATCAGAAACATGAAACTGATCTAATGAAACTGCTGTTCATCTTTATTAAATGAATTCCAACCATTGGTGCTACTATTTTTTTCACATCTTCTAAAGTGTTTTGAATGTTCTCACCGTAGATAGCCTTACCTTGCATACACCGGGTATCTTGGCGGGGACCGTGTTTCCCCTGATAGTGCTTTGCTGGGTGTTCATCTTATGCCCATCCTTCCTTAAAGCCTGACTACCATTTGCTCATCATGTTTCTGAGCATCAGCATGGAACTCTTTCTGTTCTCCTGACCTGCCATGGTTTTCCAGAATTTAAAATGTGCATTTATATTCACTTAGACATAAGAGCATGTCATAATAGCCCTCTAAGCATTTTGTACCATGGAGTTTGCTGACATTCTGCCTTTGTTAGTGTGGTGTGCTGCTCTCTGAATATTGATCTCTATGCTGCTTGGGTTTGAATGCATATTCAACCATTGATTGGTCCTCTTCTCATCCATGCTAATATTTTATTTTTGTCGAAGAGAAGATGCAGATGGGTTGTTGCAATTGTTGTTGAACCAGGTTATCCTGCCTCGCTTTCTCAAAATGTACAGATAACTGATGCATCTTTGAATGTGTCTAAAAACCTCAGACAGGGACAAAAACACTTACAGCAATACAATGATCAGCTCTGTCCTTTATTGTCCAGCACAGAGAAACAGCCAATGTCTATGTCTTGGTGGTCATCTGCGCATTTAGCAAATGGGTGGAGGCCTACCCAGTAAAAGATAACACCGCCCTTACCACCGCAAAAGTGCTGTTGAAAGAATTCTTTCCCCGATATGGTCCCCGCCGGGTCCTCTGGAGCGATAGGGGGAGCCATTTCATTGGGAAAGTCATCAAACACTTGTTGGCAGGGTTGGGGGTCCGTCAGAAATTTCACGCTGTATTCCATCCTCAATCAGCAGGTCTGGTTGAACGTTATAATGCCACCATCAAGTCCAAATTATCCAAAATAGTGAAGACAACAGGCTTAAAGTGGCCTGACGCCTTGCCTCTGGCCCTTTTGTCTATAAGATCTGTACCACATTCCAGCACATCATTGACACCCTATGAGGTTGTTTTCGGACGCCCCATGAATGTATGGAGGGCCCCTTCTGCTACTTCATTGTCTGATTCCCCATGTGAATTGCTGAGCGACTATTTGTCCATACTTACCCAAACATTGTCCTCTATACACCAACAGGTCCGGGAAGCTCTGCCTGACCGATCCAAAGGACCTGGGTATGCCATCCAACCGGGAGACCACGTGATGGTAAAGAATTTTGCCTGGAAGAAGACGTTATTACCCCGGTGGAAAGGTCCCCTCCTGGTCCTCTTGACGACCCGAACAGCGTTGCGGGTGGAAGGTAGAAAGTCCTGGGTCCATGCCACCCATTGCCGGAAGGTGCCCAGCTTTATGAAGACTGGACCAACCTTGACCACCTACAAAGACATCCTGGAAAACGACCCTCCCGTGTGTGACATTACTGAACCGGAATTGGAACTCTTTGAAGATCAAACAGCTCCTGGTAAGCACAGGTACCATCTCTGACCCCGCAGCACCCCGGGTGCTACGGCGACAGGACAGGTTAGTTCAGCCATAGTCGCAGGGCGGCAGTATAGACTGGAAGGGTGGAATGGTATTCCTTCTAGTGGTTCACTGAGAAGCCTAGCCAGTGAAGCAACCACCAGCTACCAGCAACGCTTAGGGCAGTACCTTCTTGGCCGACAGCCGTAGAGCTCCAAGAAGAATGGGTCAGCTAAAAGAGGGAGGACAAAGTCCGAAGCTGAGAAAGACAAAGTTACTGAGCAAATTGTACAGCTGCAAAACCATTTTTGTACTATCGCCATTTCCCTCGTTATCATCTTCACCATCCTCTTCTGGATTGTTGAGGAAGCAGCACCAGCAAAAGACACAGTATTACCAATGCCAACGGTGTCTCCAACAATACCAGAGCATCACCATTTCACGCTTCATCCACATCAAGCAGTGCACCGGAATGCGTTCAAGCACAATGCCCTTGTTCAAAGCTTACACCAAATGCATCAGGCTAGGAATACCACGAACTGTTGGGTCTGCGGAAAGCTGCACCCGCATCAAGCAGAAGGCGCAGGAACGCCCTGGTTCCCATTGCCATTCTCCCCCCAATGGGGCCTGTCATGCATGGCGAGAAAGACTATGGGCCAGACAGAACGAAACGGCATACAATTTCTCATAATGTACAGCAGCTTGGGGAGGCCGAACTAATGGCACAAACGGCACCAGAGAAGAAGAAGAAATAGTGGGACATCAAGGGATGTTGATGGTGAAAGATCCGATCAGAACGACTGAAACAAAAAAGGACACTGTGCTCCACGTTATTCCCGTCCCTGGACATCACTGCATCTATCAACAAGGGTCTATACCAGTTGGCTCTAGAAAATGCTCTATCACCACCAACACCACCAATGCCACCGGAGGTGGGGGATCGGCACGATATCGGCTATGAGTGCCTACTTCATCTGTGGAACAACTGCGTATTACCACCTCCCTGAAAAGTGGTCCAGCAGTTGCTACCTGACCTTCCTCCTGCCACCGGTGTTCATTGCTCCTCCTGATTACCATAACAACTTCATGACAAGGTGTGCCCCTGTTCGTCGAGAGATCCCTCGACACATCCTTGGTGGATCAGACAGAAACAACATGGGAGCAATTTACAGACTTCAACAAAGGCTTTAACCAAGGCTTCTTCTTCTTTATCGGTCCAGTACAAAACAGCAAACTGATTCTCCGCCTCACTAGGACATTGGAGGCTGTGATAAACCAGACGTCCGCGGCACTGGGTGATCTGACGCAAGAACAAACCGCTATCAGGACCGTGACTTTGCTGAACAGGCTTGTTCTTTATGTGGTATTGGCTGAGCGCGGAGGAGCATGCCACATCATAGGGGCAAGCTGCTGCATATATATACCTGACAACGCCCCGTCTGTACTTCTGGCCATAAAGAAGTTGCACCAACTGGCCTCCGAATTGCATCAAGAGCCGGGAACATGGACATTGAGCGGCTGGTTCTGGGTTCTCCTGTTTACATGGGGTTGGAAGATACTCATGTTTCCCCTTATTCCTGTTGCGCTTCTCTTTTGTTGCTGCCTTTGCCTGCACTGTGGTCCTCCCTTGTGCAGTTTGTATGCTCAAGCTCTCAAACCTCCACCTATATATGGCCACTCCGAAAATGACAAGTTTATGATGGCCCAACAGATACAAGAATTGATGGACATTATTGTTGACTAAATTGCTTGTTTAACTACTTGTAGTGCAGAGAATGTGGAAGTAATACCTAATGTTGAGTGCACAAACCGATATGATGTTCAGCAGTCTTAAGCTGTCTCAGTAAATTAAGCCCCAAACCACCCGATGAGCTCTTCAAATAAATTTAGGGGTGATGATTCAAATACTGACACAATCAGTAACTCTTAGAGGCAATCAATTTCATTAATGCTCAGAGAGGGGAGATAAGTGATCTAAAGTGGGCAATCCTTAGGCTTGTGGACTCTCTGGCCAATCAACTTGGGGGTCGTACAACAAATAGAAACTGTTGGAGATTTTAAACTTTGAGCCCGCTACTGCTCAGTGTCATGTGGCCCTCAATAAGCCCATTGCTAACCCTCAAATGCAAGATCCTCCGAGAAAATATTAAATAGGTACTACTTTAGGGGATGGAAATCCTCACCATATTGACTGTGCCTACAAAGGAAGGACCAATTCCAATTTCAATTATAAATATGCAGATTTATCTTTGGCGCCTCGTAATCTCGAGGTTCCTTGTTTGACCCACGTGAACGGCTCTCATAGTCACCTTTTTTCCCCCAAAAGTAATTTCAAACAATAGTTTCTGTTTTCCTTGCCCTCGAGCTCAATTGGAATAAACAGTGTGCATGTCCAAAGTTCCCAAATTACCCCATGATGGTATCGAAAGTGGACACTTTTAAAGAACAAGGTCGTTCATTAGATTTGGACTGTCAGTCATTGATATTCAATTGTTTACTCTGGTATTGGTTATGTTAAACGCCATGTTGTATATGGGGATCAACGGGACTCAATTGAGGTGAAATTGATTGATACAGAGCTAGTTGAAAGCTTATGTTAAATCAACATACTTGCCCTTCACAGGGTTCTGAAATCCAGTTTAAACTGGAACTCCTGAGTTATGTTCAAAAGGGACCAATGTGCAATATTGGTAAAAGCTGCAAAGCCATGAGGGCCGTAGCTCCATACGCTGGAGGGTATATTTAAGAGGTGCCCCCTATGTTATAATTTTAAGGTCTGGGAGAAGGGCGGATAAAAAACACAACTATAAAGGCTACAAGAGCACTCCCACTCGAACTATGTCTGATTCACTAGACTTCAAATAAAGCTCATTGGGCTCCCCTTTGCTGTATTGTCTCAATGACTTCAACAATTTATTTATTCAAATCCATCCTTATTTATTAAATTAATTTTATCAAAAGTTTAAAATGACTTTTAAATACAGAAAACATAGCTTTTTTAAAAATACTTTTCTGTTTTTCTGTATACTATGTTGCTCTATACAATTGCATATTTCAGTATTTCCAATTGGTATACATTCTGTACATATTTTGTGTGAAATACCCCCAAATAATAATTCACCTTGCACCACAACTACCTCACATCACATCACAGCCTAACCTAATATACTCACACATACACACTTCACACTCATCCTTTATCCAGCTTTGAAATCATACACTTTGTGACATGAATGAGAATCCTTCATTAATTGTTCATGATTGTGTTGCCAGCTGGTTATCTGTAATGTTGAAGCACGTTTCAGTGGGTAAGTGAATTCACAACCACATTCTTCAGGACCTCCCCTTGATAATTTATTTTCTAACGGAGGGTGCGGGGGTATCCGGATGGGATTGACTAATCAAAATCCCTGGTTTAGGTATATTACACAGTCCGGGAGCTAAGAGTTCATTTTCAATTCCTTCTGTCACTATAATGTTTGTCTATTTCTGTGACTTTTTTCTATATCTTTTTTACTTTAAGTTGTTTCGGTCCGATCTTATCTTTAAGGTGGGCAATGATATTTGGTTCACTTTACCTCATTTCCCCTCATTGGAGTATAGGCAAAACTTGCTGTTTGTCCATTGTCCTTACTGCACTTGGTATCTGTTGTCTTGATACTTTTCTGGTCGTCTTATGCTTCCGGTCCGTTTCGTCCCACTACGCGGAAAGACAACTCCCGAGTAACGTTCAAAAGGGACCATTGTGCAATATTGGCAAGAGCTGCAAAGCCATGAGGGCCGTAGCTCCATCCGCTGGAGGGGACATAACTGCACTAGATGACTCATTATTACTTTTTGCTTCAGGGGAAAATAAGGACCACATAATTCAGGAATCTATTGCACTAACCAGAGACAGGCCCTAACTATTTTAACACACACACAAGGAAATTTAATCAGACCCAATGCGCCCATCAAGAGTAAATTGATCCTTAAAAATGTGCTTTGCACTAGAAATGGTATAAGAGAGGAAATGAGAACAAATCATCTTTAGTACCCCATATACGGCTACTGAAATGGAATATTGCAAGAATTAAATCTAAAATAGCTGATGAGGACAGGAAGAGTTTCTTGACAAACACCACTTATGCCTCTTTCAAGAGAGTTGGGCGACCAGTCAAATATATAGATTTGGCTAGAACACCTAGTATTGAGGCCCAAGAATCCGAGGTGAGTTGATTATCTGGAAGGCTAATCATATGAATGACAACAGCACATGATTGTAAAATTAAGAAGTTTGAAAAATCCTCCCCGGATTTATTAATACTAAAACGGACACCAAAACAAGGAATTCTTCATCTTTTAGTAAATATCTACAACAGAAGGTCCTCACGAGACAAAGATCTTTGACCCTGAAAACTTTCGATAGAAAGAGCAGATGATGGATGGAATGCTGAACAAATCAAACATTCACCCCCAGTCACAGATCTGGGTTAAATCCATCGTTTTTTAAAAAGCCACGCCATTCCACTCTCGACCCAGCCATATACGAATCAGTCTTGACCCTGAGCCCAATGATAACAGCACAGCCCATACTGCCAGGCCTGGTACTCTTTTGAACAGAAACCAGCATCCTGGGACTGGTTTTGGGGTATCACCTCATATCAGCCAGGCTATCCTTAATCTGGGAGCGCAGCAAGCACGGGACCCACGTCTGGGCATACCCTTCCCACTTAAGGGTGACAAATGCAAAAAGAACAGATGAAGGATGGAATGCTGAACAAATCTGGAAACATTCTGCCAATCAGAGCAGAGACCCTGGCATATCCATTCCCTGCAGAGCCACCATACCACTTTCTTATCGCACGTCTTGTGTTAGGGAGTTTCTGTGAGCTCTGCTCAGTCACAGTGTTTCAACTGTTACCCTCTTGAACCTGCAGTTTCCAGTTAATCTCTTCACCTTGTATCTTCATCTGAGGTAAAGTTGGGAAGTGTGTTTGCCTATTTTTCCACAGAATGTCTGAGTCTAAAAAAGGGTTGCTTAGGCTTTGCATGACTTGTGTAAAATCCAGACTTTACTCTGAAGATCCTCACAAAGAGTGTTTGTATTGCCTATATCCAGACCATAAGCCCAGAGAATGCAAGTACTGCTGTACTTTTTCTGCAAAAACCCCTGAAGGATCTTGAGGTTAGATTGCTTCTCTGGCTACAGGAAAAAGAAGTCTGCCAAGGATTTAGAATCGGAGGTGAGAAGAAGCCTCATGCCTCCTCTAGAAAGACATAGGAGGGAGAACCATCCTCTTCTCATAGAGAAGGCAAAGAAACGTCTGAGGGAAAGAGGGCAAAAAAGGAACTGCCTGGTCCTTCTACCTCACAGCGAAGAGCTGGTTCAGCACCACTATCTGCGCCTCACACTCCCTTCAGGGAGTCCTCTTCAAAGAAAGACCGCCTGTCGACAACCCCTTCGACGAACCACTCGTCTCTGGCCTCTGTCTCTTCAGGATCAGGTGCAACGTAGACGGTCTCTTCATCGACAAAGATGGAAGTAATGATGTCACCTTCGTCAGCAGCGTTGAGACCAGCTCCGTCGGCAAAGATTTTCTCATTGACCAGATGGCATCAGCGACCGTATTCGCAATGGCTCAGTTGGCAAAGATCCCTATTCCCGTCGCATCATTGGCATTACCGTCAACGACGACAGCGGCAATCGTGTTGATGGGCGGAAAAGATGTTGCACTCCCAAAGACCATCAATCTGTGCTCCAGGATTTCTCAAAAATCTCTCCATTGCCTCCTACTCGCCTCCTTGATTTTCAAGAATCTGAGGATGAAAGTCTGTATGGGCCTCCATACAGCCCCTCGCAACTCAGAGTAAAGTGGCAGCACTCAGAAGAAGATGAGGCACTGGACTATCCGTCAGCCTATCTTGATGGCGAATACTCCTTCTCTGATAGAGAGCATCTTTGCACTCAACCCTTGGATTCATTACAAGAACATTACCCTTACGAGGAGCAGGACGATGATTGCCATCTCTCTAAGCAGCCTTCCATCAATGTACCGATTTCCTTAGTCACAGATTTGCGTTTGATGCTAAATGTTTATTACAAGCCCTTCCCAGATGCCAACTCCACACAGTAGCCTCCTCCTACACAGGATGTTCCCATGGTCATTCCTGTGCCCAAACCACGCCTTTGCTATCAAAGAAAGCAAGACAGCGATGACCAGCAATTAGAGGAAGGGGAGATGCAATTAGATCCGGATGCCCATGATGAACGGGATGATTATGTCACACCTATACCACCTTTGACTCCTCCTACTGTGGCTGATTCACCACCTGTGGACACTGGTAGGCTACATGACGTCCTGGTGCAAGCGTCGAAAGATTTTACCTTCTCATGCCTGCCAAGCATAGAGTGCTTTCTTTAACATTTTAAGGCTGGTGCACAGCGCAACTCGATCCCTTCCCATCGAGGATTTCTTGTGGCAAGGAGGCCCAATGAAGACACTAGCTTCCATTCCTGCTGTTTTCCCAAAGCTGGATAAAAAAAAACAAGGCGGTTGAATGTTCTCCAACATGCCTCATTGGTCATCTTCAACCTGATCCGGTCATCATGCAAGCTGCTCAGGAGATCTAAAACTGCTTCCTTTCCATGTACAGCTCCATGGGACAAAGAGGGACACCGTCTCGACAACATTGGCAAAAGGTTCCCCGCTGGAGGCTACTTCCATCAGAGCCTCCAATGCCATGGCTATCTTGGGGAGATGTGACCAACAGATGTGGTCTGACATTTTATCGGAAGGTGAGATGGCCTCTTCTGAGATAATTGATATAGCTATGGATATTTCATCCACCGCCTTCATGCAGATGGCTTGAGCGGCGGTGTTGAGGCGACAAGGTTGGCTCAGGGCTACAACATTTTGCCCGACATCTAAGCCAAAGTACTTGATATGCTGTTTGACAGCAAATATTTCGTTGAAAAGCACGTTGATGACGCCCTACAGTCAATCGAGTCGGATACTGACACGGCTAAGTTGCTGGGGAGCTTACAGTAGAGACATTTTTCTTCCTTCCGGGGAAGAGGAAGAGGACAACTAGTACAACAACGTTTCCAACCCTATTGGCAGCAGAGGTTTTGATCGCAGTATTTGACTCAGGGTTACTGGACACCTGCTTATTCAAGATGTCAGGACATCGACGTCCAGCATCAGGAGGAAAATCTAAGGATACCAGCAGGAGACAATGAGGATTTGCAGCCCCTGCCACTGCAGGTCCACTTCAATTAGCTCCCACTTTATTCAAATTCTTCAATCAATGGAATCTCTTATTTTCTGACATATGGGTGTTAGACGTATTCCAGCACAGTCACACCCTGGAATTTCTTCAACCGCCTCCGAATTTCCCTCCATGGAAGACTTCACATCAGCATCTTCTAGTTCTCAAAGCAGGTATACATTTATCTTTAAAAATGCAAAGAGAATTTGGGATTCCCTAATTTGGGGGGACGCCTTAAAAGACTAACTAAAAATCAAGCTACTTTTTGGCACATATTTAGCCATGGAAGTCAGTTGAATACAATGTGACCTGAAGCTAACATCTTACCCATGGACTGGGTGGTCCATTTTCAATCTCTTTATGGTAAGTGCAATCTAACCAACAATGAGCAAGATCTGCCTGTCCAGGAGCTGCCGCCCAAGGACCAATCTAGCATGTGTTGAGATTCCCCCGGCCCGGGCATTGGTTCCCAAACGATAAATTGGCATTTACCCTGGCAGAGACACAGCTGGCTATCTCTGAATTGAAAGCTGTAAAGGCCCCCAGGCCATACAAGATCCCCAGTGATCTGTTTAAATCTGCGCCAGACATTTGGTCACCATATTAAATTTTATCTGTAATGCCATTGCAGCAGGCGCATCTACTACGATTCCTGGATAGGAGAAGAAAAAGTTCCTATATACAAGAAAGCCTGATAGAGATAGCCCAGAAGATCTTTGCAAACAAGTCCTGGGCCACTCAAACACTTTGGTGGAAAATAACATTTTGTCTCCTTTTGAAGCAGTATTTTGCCCAAAAATAAGTTTTTAGGTTCTTGATGCTGAGGTGGAAAACTGTAAATCCCAATGGAGGGAGCCTTTACGTAGCATTTGTGGACCTCAAGGCTGCCTTCGACATGGTTCCCAGAGATAAACTCTAGCCAACCTTGATGGACATTGATATCCCTCCTGCGCTTCTGGAAATTATTGTCCAACTCCACACCGGAAACTATGCCCAAGTAAGATAGGGCCCAAGGGCAAATTAAGAGACTGCATCCCAGTAGATAAGGGTGTAAGGTAGGGCTGTGTCCTTGCCCCAAAAATGTTTTCTACTTTTTTTTAACCAGTGCGTTAAATTCCTCATGGGATATGTAAATAACTCCTCGGTTATGGGTGGTGTTAAGATTCCGGCACTGTTATTTGCCAATGATACCATCCTGGTATCACAAAACCCTAAAGGCGTGGAACTACTAGTAGAAAGATTTAATCAAGGTCAAATAATGCTTTATTCGAGTGATTACTCATAAAAGCAGGACAAACACTCATAGTTAAAATGCAGTTCAAATACAATCGATTAAAATCAAATAATACAATATTAAATCAACTAAGGTACATTCATTTGCAGACAATTTCCCATAATACCTGTTTAACAAAAAATATGATAAAATACAGATACATCTTAAAAATTTAGCCAACATATAAAACTAATTATCTAAAATTAATTAATGATAATATCCATGGGAAACGTTTTCAAACAGAGAATAGTTAAATAACTAGCAGTCTCTGCCTGATCGTCCATGCCCATCCAATATATTTAGCGGTGGCAATTAATATCCAAGTAACTGGGCTTGTGCATATAATACGCAGAGCAACAGAGCTGCAGGTAGTCCCAAGATTCCTGTACATAGGTGATAACCAAACACATCTTGGCTCACAATAAGCCTGACAGACGAACAGAAAATGGCCAAGAGTTTCTTTCGCCTGCCCGCATACCGGACAAGAGTCACACCCCCCTTCTACCCATTTTGATGTGAAGGACCTTATGGGAAGAGCTCCCACTCTCAACTGAAAAAGGAGCTTTCTGTCTCCCGGCTTTGTAATAATGTCCCAATAGGGTTCCAAAGAGGGATATAATTTGACTTCCAGAAAGCCAGCAGTCAGGGACCCAGTACTAGCTTTACTCAGACTCCTATGCACAACATATTCCCAAAATATATTTTTTATGACAGATTTAGCAGGAAAGGTTACACCAGCTGGGTCTGCCCATAATGAGGTTAGCCCAAGCTCAATCAATGATGCTTTTAATGATTTAAGCCATCCGATCTTATGGAAACGGTCAGCCTTAATAACATCAATAAACCCTTAAGCATAATGAGAAAGCTCTGGAGTTGTCCAGAGCCTTCGCCAGTACAATATTGGGCGGAGTCTAGCTAGGTCCGTGATTTGTTTCCTACCAAGGTCATACCTTAAAGGCAACAATGGGCTGCTTTTCGGGGTACCTGTAATGGAACGTAGAAACTTGTTCTAGGAGATTTGTAGGGAACTCAATTTTTCGAACCCCCACATCTCCGCACCATAAAGAGCGGAACCAATTGCCTTCGCTTCGTAAACCTTCAGTACTGGCTTAATAGGTTTAGTCAAAGACTTCCTATGTTCCAAACTAATGGCACCAGATAATTGCTTGTGTCGCAATGTAGCGATGTCTATGTGCTCGCACCACCTATTATTATCTGCAACTTGTATGCCCAGATACATAAATGATTTCACCACCTCTAGGGACCGGCCATTCATGACAATTGTTGGTTTAAAATTACGATGCGGCTTAAAAAACATTTAATTTGGTTTTAGTGACATTCACCTCTAGGCCATGTTCGCCACAAAATGTATCAAAAATAGTCAGAGCACGCTGTAAACCACTACGTGTTTTTGATAAAATAAGCGTGTCGTCCGCAAACATTAAAATGGGAATTTTTAAATCTGCAAGTGAAGGAGCATCCACTGACGCTGATAACATGCGGGAGACTACACCATTAATAAATAGAGTGAACAAGGTCGGAGCCATTGAACATCCTTGACGCACTCCACGCTCAACGGAAAAGTCCGCTGTGACCATCCCATATCCACCCCACTGAATGTTCGCAAAAGTTTGCTCGTGGAGCCGCATTATCAGCGATAATAGCTCCGGTGGAACCCCTATGCTATGTAAAACTTGCCACAGTTTGGCCCGTGGCACCAGGTCGAAGGCAGCCCGTAAATCGACAAAGGCCGCATATAGGCTGCCTTCTCCCAGCACCACAGTCCTCCATTGCAGTAATTGAAAGCGAAAGACCTGGTCTACAGTACTCGTCGCTCTTCGGAACCCTGCTTGGAAGGGAGACAATATATTATTCTCCTCTGCCCAGTCAAGGAGCCTGTTTACAACAACGCGGCCAACTATTTTTTGCACGGTGTCAATGAGGCTTATTGGCCTGTAATTACCTGGCTGAGCTCTATCGCCCTTTTTAAACACTGGGATGATCACAGCACCCCGCCAGGATGCCGGAACCTCAGCACCTTTTGCGATGGAGTTAATCAATAAATGAATATATTTACACCATCGCACCTTATCGTTTACAAAGATGTCAGCAGGGACACCATCTAAACCAGCGGCACGCCCTCTTTTTACTGTGTTGAGGGCAGACATTGTCTCCTTATAGGTGAAGAGATTCTCTTGAGAAAAAGACCAGGCAATACTATCCTCACAAGCTATCTGATTATTACTGGCGTATTGAGAGCTGAAAAATTTCACCCAGTCTTCTTGGGGGACATTGTTACTTGGGGGGTCCGCTGCTTTCTCGCAACCCCACATAACAATATTCCAGAACAATCTGGAATCCCTATTGCCACTAGCTCTTTTCAGATTTAACCAATGCTGCTCGTCCCAAGCTTTTTTGGCATTTACTATACAGACTTTATAGTCCTTCCTGGCAAGGGAGATAGCCACTGGATCCCTCTTTTTGATTACACGGCCCAAAGCGAGCCGGGCGGCTCTGCAATTTGCGTTATACCATTTTGCATTTTTGCATACTCTTGCCCCTTTAAGTGCAACCGGTTTCAGGAAATGTTTTTTTATTTGACCAAAGAGAGAATCGTGGATCTTAACCACCTCAGCCAAGCCAAGAGGAGCACTAATCAATTCCATGGCCATAATAGATTTATCAGTTTCTAGGTTAATAGTGTCAATCACCTGTTGGTTGGTCTCCACAGTAGCCCATCTTAACCTGCGCAAATCATTGCCAGGAATGACAAGAGGAGGGCAAGGACGTTAGAGCAATTCAAATCGTTCAAAGCTGTCCACCATTTATGCACCACACACAGAGGGTGATGATCACTCTCAGGTCTCTCAACAACCTCCATGTCACATACAGACGACCATAGATTCATGCTACAAATTACGTAATCTATTCTACTTTTGTGTCTCCCATTATCAAAAGTCATAGACCCTTTTATATCCGATCTTGTTCTACCATTTAAGGCTTTTAGTCCCTTTTCGAGACACATAGCATTCAGGCCTATTATGTCCTCAGTCCAACGTGTGACTGGCTTCAGTTCTAAAGCAGGGATACCCCAAAGTGAATCTTCTTCAGCTCCAAGAAAAGCCTCGCCAGTCGCTAAGGGCTCAAAGGTCCGATTAAGATCACCTGCTATAACAATATTCTTGCCTTGTGAATTAATGTCAAGGAGGTCGCCCAGGGCATTTAACACTCCTGATTGTCCACCCTTGGTGGTTCTAGCATACACGTTGTAAACATCAAGAGAACCTGAAGTATCATTAGTTATCCTAATTAACTGGATATCGTTAGAATTAGTCACCATACATTTAATAGAAAATTTGAGGGACTGTCGAACCCAGATGGTAAGACCCCCCATTGGTCTCCCTCTTGGTCCTTTTATAGCTGGTACAGAAAAATTTAAGTACCCCAAGACAAAAACAGGTTCACATGCCCATGTTTCTTGAAATATACATACATCAAATGAGGTAACAAAACCAAGCCAATCCCCACACTCAATTTTAGAGTGAAAGCCTGCCAAGTTCCAAGAGATTAAGTTTGGTGCCCCCGTCATAGTACCCACTAGCGTATTAAGGATAAGATTAGGAGTGCCAAGGTTACCCATAACTAAATCCACAGCACTAGGCTGGCCACTATTACAGATAGCCTTAAAAGGAGATAACTTATTTCCACAATCGATACCCTGAAATGTAGATGGACTGCTTCTACCCTGATCATTTGACTCAGATAGAACAATACTTTCGGCCCCAAGAAGTCAGTCGCATTCGTCTAAGTTTGAAAGAGCCGAGAACCTATTTTCTTAATGTATTCCCCACTCTTCAGAATGTACAACCCTTCTTCCTGTGTTGAAGCCGCATTCGGCAGATTGTGACCCCCTTCTCCCCAGTTTTGACACCATGCTCCATTTTGTCCGCTGCATAGACGGGTCAGAGGGATAATATCAGCAGTTCTTCGCTGTGGCGGTAACAGATTCGGAAGAATATCGATTAATACTTCAGGGTTTGAAAAATTTAAAACAACACAATCACCCTGAAATCTTTTAGGGCTGCTTCCAATCCACTCCACCCTCCTTGCCATAACTAATTCTGCTGCCAGCTGTTGCTTGCCCCAGGGAGTTATCACCATGTTGTTAGACAGCCAGTATAGAGCCTTAGACAACAGAGAAGGAGTAGACTCTTCCTGACCTGGAGACAATATGGGGACGTTGGCTAACACAAGTACCAGAGGATAAGCCTCAACAATGAGCTCAGCCGAACCCTTTGCTGTGTTCACAGCCATAGATTCACCTTGAGGGACAGCATCCCCTGAAACGGCCACCCCTGTGGCTAGCTGTGGAACCACCGGCTGGCTAGGCAAAGCAGTCACTGCTCCTCCATCATCCGGACTACCTGTACCCTTTTTAGTCTCCACTCTAGTTACAATTTCGTCAGGTAGACTCCCTACTTTAACTAAAGTTTTGTCCAAGAATTCCCCCAGCCTGTTCACTTCTGCAGTTAACTGTTCTATCCTGCCAACCAGGGGTTTAACGATGCCACCAATTTTCGAGTCAATCATACCCAACAGCTTCTTAAACTGAGCGTTGGGTAGGGCCATACAAATATCATCAGTCGACCCCTCTTCCTCAACCCCAGCTGCTTTATTAGGTGGGGAAGCCGGCTTTTTCCGACTTGAGCGTAGGCCTCCACGAGAAGGCTGACCCTTTCCTACTCTTCTTGTCATACGTGGAACAACCACTGGGGCTTTTTCCCCTATTGTATACAATTCAGTCTCCTCCTCACTATTACTTGCCACAGCAGCACAACTAGGCTGGGTCAAGTTGATGTTTTCAGCAGATTCAGATAGTATCACATTATTACTGCTACTAGCTAAATCAGGTAAATCAGCTGAGGGGAAATCCATCAATGCAAGTTCCGGGGATACATCCAACCCCAGAGAGGCTCTCCTCTCGGTGTTGATTTTAGCTACTACCTGCACCAGATAGTTATCCATAGTATTTATGGCCGTAGGAAGCTTTGGATTAGACATAGTGCACCACAATACACTATGGACACGATTACCCATAGAATTACAAAGTGATCTGCAAAGAGAGAGAAAAAAAAAAAAAACAAGCCTTAACAATAGCAACGCCAAAACAGTATATACAGTCACGTAGCCAAACACAATAGGAGGGGCAACCAACGATAATAACGTTTTACCAAAATAGATGGGCAGCGTAAATAGCCCAGTCCAGTCTCTGCCAGTCGCGGACTGTCGCAGACTGTCCCGCCCTTGTCCCGGGCTTCTCCCGGCGCGCTCCCGCGCAGCGTCAGCAGCAGTTCCAGATAAAGGAAATAGGTGGTTGGAGGCGGGGCAAACAGGGAGAGCGTCCAGGTGCAGGTGATACCAAACGCAGGGACTCCTGGGAAATGGAGTCCCAGCCCTGGCGCTCACAGCCCTGCTGCTCTAGTCTGATGTAGCCTCAGTCCCAACAAGGTAGGCGATGCGGGACCCGCGCAGCGGGTACCGCAAGGATCAGTGGTATGGCAGGCAGGCTGTAGAAGTCAAGAAAACGGCAAGAGAACGGCAGCCAGCACGAGCTCTCCACAGCGTCTCCTCACTCGATAGATGGTCCAATAGTGGTGAGAGGAGAATCCAATCTTGAGGCCCACCTTGTGAAGTCCTCTGCGGTATGCAAAAACCGTCAATGGATTAGTTAATAATGGACATACGAGTTAATCTGTCCAGTCCTTATTTTAGCACGTAGTCGGGCGCCACCCGCTTCGGGAAACCTCCTGCCGGTAGAAGTAACGATTTAATCTGTTTTGTACCACTAATGAGCTAGCAATAAATGCTGATAAAACAAGATTCATGGCTATTTATCCCTACTAACAATTCTGAGGAATAGTTAGTTTAGGGGGATTTAATCTGGAGAGAGTCTGATTTCGATTACTTGGGTATCCTTCTGTGCAGTATGAGTTCATGGTATAGCCAGGTTGTCAAGAGTGGGTACCTTCTTAACCGTAGGGCTGCCACCACATTGAATTTTCCTAAAAATACATCTTTTCACCCAATGTCTCTAATACTGGAAATCTGGAGAGTCGAGGCTGTGGTTGCGGCTACCTACGGCTCTTAATCACAGGCCAAAGCAAGGTCAAATCACTGGGAATTGCTGTAAATAAGTTTCTGAGGGCCGGGCATACCTCAAGAGTGGAGTTAAATGTTCACCAAACTGATGCCATTTCAAGGTTAAAACCAATCTTATACTGGTTGAGACTATGGCTAGTCCAGGAGCTGGAATGCTTTAGCAATTGTCTCCCTCCCGCAATAGTGATGCAGGAAAATTATGGTATGGTAGGGCCACACAACGACTAACGGAAAATGTAGATAAATGGGTTAAGCTTCCACTCTCCCTAATGGGGAGAATATCAATTATGAAAATGGTGATTCTACCACGGTTCTTCTTTTTATTCCAAAACATACCTATTCTCCTGCCAAAGCATATATTTAAAGACTGGCGCACACCGCTGATTAGACTTGTCTGGGCCGGTAAACAGCCTTGCATATGGTGGGATTCACTTACCCTGCCCTATGAGTTGGGGGGGTTGGGAGCTCCTGACTTAGAAAAGTATTATAAAGCTGCGAATAGTGTATTCGCCCACTACCGGATACGTGGCCCTCAGGATACACCTTTTTTAGGTTGAGCCTGAGCCAGCGCGCATGCGCTGCTCTGCTCTGCATCTTGCAAGCACTCTAAACTACTCCGTGTGGGACTGACTCCTCCCACACATAGGATTGGCTTTTGCGTGCGTCTTTCACTAATAAAAGAACGTAAATGGCTAAAGGCGGGTGCATGTCCCACCTTCTTTTTTTAACGTTTACTCCCACAGCGTTTTGCTCTCAGGAGCGAGCAGCAGCGCGCAGGGTGGCAGCCGCATTTCTCGTGGGTCAGGTTACACACAACGCACCGTGATTTCGCTTTTGCTTATTTTATGGGTGTGTTCAATGAGCACAGCATGTTTATCTTGATAACCATGCTTGATGTTTGCTTTTCGTATCTCTGAACGGACCCTTGTTTAAAGATGTCTCCATAATTTGGATTTCATCAGCATGCCGTTTTTGTTTATTCCTTCAGAGCATTTTGCACCGAGTTTTGGACTGCATTGTGAAACCGCTATGCATTGCATTTGCCTACTGTCTCCTTTCTTGTGTTTGAAAAGCTTTATTCAAGAAAATGTTAATACAGAGATATCAGCAGAGGCATAAGAAATAAGCCAATAGAAGTTAAATAACATTAAGCAAGCTGATATCATTAAAAAAACGAGCAAAAGCATTTTTATACAGATTTTAAGGAAAAACGGGAGAAAGGGAAGGGAAAGGAGGGAGATAAAGAAATAAAAAGGGGGAAAAAGGGGAAATGGTGAACAATGTATTATGAAAATACAAAATTATGCTTTAAAGAGTAAGTGCTGTAGGTAAAACAATAATCAAAATACAACACAGAAGAACAATTAGAAAAATAAATAAGTCCTGTACTTTAATATAGGAGAAAAAGATGTAATTTCCTCAAGGCGGATCAAAATTTTCCGAAGTGATAATTGATACATTTTTCCGAACCATCCGGTCTAAGTATGAGGTAAGAGGTAACCAGAAGAGATCCCTATTGTGTGTAGGATTGCAGGAGGAAGCAAAAGCGGTATCGAGCCTGTGAAAGTGACATAGAGAATTCCACCAACAACGTATGGAGAGCTTTGTGAGGGACTTCCAGTTAGAGGAGATGTGCTGAAAGGCTAAGGAAGCATAAGATCAAAAAGACCACGTGAGTGTAGAGGAAGATCTAAAGAATCAGATAAACTGCCAAGAAAAAGGGTAGAGATAGAATACTGAGGTGAGGGTGTGAAAATACGAGAGATGTATAGCCAAACAATATTCCAGAATTGAGAAACAGAAGGACATAAGAATAAAAGATGAGAGGTTAGCGTTAGGGGCAGAACATGACCAACAATTAGACTCAGTAGAGGAAGAAAGACGGGCTAGAGAAAGTGGAGAGAGATATAGCCTGTGATACAGGTAGAATAGAGATTGAGTGAGGGAAGCAGAACGGGAAATTTTCAAAGATCTGGACCAAAGTTTATCCCATAGGGCAACGGGCCAAACACAACCCAAGTCCGCCTCCCAAGAGAGTTCCAATTTAGATTTAAGGCGATCTGGATTAGGAGAAGAAAATAATTTATAAATAAGAGAAGCTTTGGGGAGGGCAGAAAGAATTTTAAGAAGAGGAGCTTGGGAAACAGAAGAAGGGGAAGAAGGAAGAGAGTAGAAAAGATCAAGAATAAGTGTCATCAGCGTAACAAACTTTTTCAAAAAGGAACGAGGACAGTGAAAGGACATCTGAAATTGGGGAAAGGAACAAGGAGACGTTCCGTCAAAAAATTGGTTCACCCATATGATGCCCTTAGACCTCCAAGCTTTCCAGAAGATGGCTCTATTATTTATAAGGATAAGTGAATTATACCAGACCGAGAAACCCAGAAAAGACTCACGAGTAATAGGTGTAGGATTAAAAAGAGGCTTTAAAAGAGAAGAGGTATGTTTAAATAAAGGAAATGACGTGTGCGGAGCCTTGGCAGAGAAGTGTATGATCTCTCCGAAAGAAAAGGGCAACAACAATGTTTGTTCGATGTGAAGCCAAAGAGGAGCGAGAGGAGAAGGAATGGACGCAAGCCATCTGGACGCCTGACGAAGAGAAAAAGATTTATGATAGAGACGAAAGTCTGGGAAATTGACACCACCATTGGATTTGGATTTACGAAGCCGTGCTAAAGAGATTCTAGATCTCTTTTTGTTCCAAAGAAATCTTGACAAACAAGAATCAATACGTTTAAAATAAATTGCGGGGATATGAACGGGTAACATGGAGACAATGTAAATTAAAATGGGAGCGATCATCATCTTGATTGAGTCCATTCGTCCCCACCCAGAGAGAAGGAGGGGGTTCCAGGAGAAAAATAATTGTTCAATACGAGACAAAACCGCAGACATGTTTAGGGTAATTGAAGAGGAAATAGAGTTGGAAAACCATAGTCCTAAGTATTTAATTTTGGAGCTATTCCAAGCAAATCCAGTAGAGGAGAAGACAGAAGGGGTGCAACATTTGGTAAGAGGAAGAATTTCAGTTTTATCCGAATTGATTTTATAACCCGAGACCTGTGAGAAAGAATCGAACTCAGACAGTAGAGGGGGAATAGAAGTTTCTGGAGCAGAAATGAATAGAAGAATATCATCCGCATACGCAGAGAGTTCCAATTGATTATCGCCATAAGGAAAACCTAAAATGGAATCATTGTTACGGATAGAAGACAAAAAGGGTTCAAGGGCAAGAACAAAAAGTAAAGGAGATAAGGGGCAACCTTGACGAACACCCCGCGGAAGAGGAAAATATGAGGAAACTTGACCGTTGACCAGAACCGAAGCTTTAGGGGAGGAATACAACAGAGAAATAAGAGAGATGAAATGAGGACCAAAACCATGCCAACGCAATGAAGCAAATAGGAAAGACCAATCAACTCTATCAAAGGCTTTCTCCGCGTCAACAGAAATAGCCGCTAGGGGAATAGAAAGAGTTGAAACCTTATTTAAAACATTAAGGAAGAGGCGAGAATTATCAGAGGTAAGCCGGCCTTTAACAAAACCACATTGCTCCTTACCAATGAGGTGGGGCATTAGGGGGTCTAAGCGTAAAGCCAGTACTTTAGCAAACAACTTATAGTCCACATTTACTAAAGAGATCGGGCGATAGTTCTTGCAGAATTTGGGATCGAGACCGTCCTTAGGAATGAGACAAATGGTGGCTTCTTGAAATGTACCCTCGGCCTTACCCAGCAAATAAAACGATTGAAAGAGAGAAAGGAGTTTGGGAAGTAAAAGGTCAGAAAAGTGTAAATAGAATTCAACTGAAAAACCATCAGGACCTGGGGTTTTACCTTTGGTGAGAGTACTCAAAGCCGCAGAGAGCTCATGTAAAGAGAGATCAACTTCCAGGTCTGGGAAATTAAGATGAGAAGTTGAGGGTTTAGGAAGTTTGTCAAAATAAGCTTGGATAAGATAGGGAGGGGGAGAAGATTCCGGCGTGTAAAGAGTACGATAAAATAACTGAAACTGGTCAAGAATATCCTGAGCTTTATGTAGCAAAATGTTGTCAGAAGAGTAAATAGAATCAATAAAAGAGCGCTCCTTGCAAGACTTAAGATAATTAGCTAGGAGCTTCCCTGCCCGATTGCGTCCGCCATAGTAACGAGCACTACTACGAAGAAGCATCGATGAAGCATTATCAGTAGTAGTTTTATTGAATTCGAGCTTGGCACGAATAAGATCCGGAGGGATGGAATTATTAGGGGAAGAGTAGAACTTATGCTCCAAAGATTTAATATGGGCTAATATAGTTTTCTGCTTTTGAAGAAAACGTTTCTTCTTCTTGGAGACAAAGTCAATAACAAACCTGCGAGCTGTGGCTTTAAAAGAGTCCCAGAGAAGATGGGGGGAGATGTTAGAAACATCATTTAACAGGAAGAAATCAGTAACTAAAGATCGAAAAGAAGAGGAGAAAAAAGGATCAGTAAGAAGAGAATTGTTAAATCGCCAACGAGAAGGCTTGGGATGCGGAGGAAGGAAATCAAGATCCGTTACAATAGGGGCATGGTCCGAGATGAGTATAGGTTCAATAGAAGAAGATAGCAGGTTTTGCAATAAGGAGAGAGAAAGAAAAATATAATCAAGACGAGAAAAAGATGAATGAGGAGGAGAGAAGAAGGAATAGTCAAGGGTGTCAGAGTGTGAGAGTCTCCAAGAGTCAGTGAGATGTGCTTGAGAAATAGTATCTGGAAATTGTTTGTGAGGTATGAACCGAACCGTTGACTTACGGTCAAGAAAAGGGTCCACAATCTGGTTACAGTCACCACCTAGAATAAAGAGGTCATCTTTATATTGAATACATTTGTTCGTAATTGAAGGCCAGAAAAGTAAATCGAGTTGTGTAGGGCCATAAACATTAAACACAGTCAGAGGAATAGAATTAATTGATAACTTAGCTAATATCCACCTACCATCAGAATCGGTTTCTTGTAATAAAACCTTACATTTCAACCTTTCATGACACAAAATAACAACACCATTCTTCTTATTGGTAGAAGGAGAAAATAAAACCTTACCCACCCATCCGCGCTTTAACTTGAGAGATTCAGCCTCAGAGAGGTGAGTCTCTTGTAAGAGAACTATGTCCGGGTTATATGAAGCAAGGTGGGAAAGAATCCTCTGACATTTAATGGGATTGATAAAACCTTTTACATTCCAGGAGATTACTCTGAATTTAAACACTGGTTAACATTAACAGAAACAATACCTACAGCAACAGATAAAAAGAAAGAAGACATCAAAAAGTTAAAGAGAATAGAAGCAAGACAAAAAGGCTGAATTAAAATGAAGGAAAAGGAAAATAAAGAATGCAAAACTGAAACAAAACCAATAAAAAGATAGGATAATGATATAAACAGAGGAAAAGTGAAAGTAAATAATAAGTGAAGCGGAGGCAAAAGGAAAAGAGGGGGAAGGTAAAAAGAGAAAAGTACAAGAAGAGACAGTACAAATCCAAAAAGGACGACTGAAAATAACATACCTGAAGGGGACATGAAGAGGATATCGGGGCAATGGAGAGACGCAACAAGAATGACCTCCCGGAACCAGGTGACCAGACCGCACCAGGACGGAAGATGAAGAGAACGAACCATAAAAGGGAAGAGGACGAACCATAAAAGGGAAGAGGGGAACACACCAAACGATCTGGATAAAGAGAATAAATATAAGAAACGTTTATAATAAAGAGAAGCACACAGAGATGTGCGCAAGAATGGAAACGCAGACCATCAAACAGTTAAAAGCGATAGTAAGATCGGGATAGAAGAGGGACTTTAAGAGAGAGAAAACCAGCAGAAGTAGAGACAGACAATGAGGAGCATCATAATAGAACTCGTAAGAATTAATCAAAAGGCGACACAACAATATAATAAACAAAGGCAATGAAAAAACATTATCTGGGAAAATCTGCAAGAAAAAGGAGAGTTAAACATTCAACCACAATCAGAAGTAGAAGTATCCATGCCAGCATGGGACTGAATGTGAATAAAGTTTTTAAGTTCAGCAGGATCTTGAAAAGTCCAAGTTTGGTTCTGAGGGGTAACTTTGAAGGTGCAGGGGTGAAATAAGCCGTATCTGGCACCAAGAGAGCGTAGAGGGGCGCGAAGGTTCAAAAATTCTTTCCTTCTTGCTGCGGTAGCATTAGAAACGTCTTGAGTAAGAAAAACCCTCTGGCCCAACCAGGAAACTTGGCGCTTGGATCTAGCCGCAGAGAGGACTAGAAGTAGATCCGTGAATTTCAGAAAAAGAATGATGACTCCTCGAGGCTTAGCTGAGGTTGATGAGCGAGGACCAAGCCTGTGAGCTCTTTGGATACTGAGAGAGGTGGTAGCGGGCATATCCAAAAGTTTCAAGAGAAAGGAGAAAAACAAGATGGGGTCATCACCTTCCAAAGACTCAGGCAGACCATAGATGCGCAGGTTATTCCTCCTATTTCTATTTTCTAAATCCTCAGTATGTTGCTGGAGGGCAAGAACGGATTTCTCTAGTGAGGAAATACGTTGAGAATTAACTTGGATCTCTGAAACCTGCTGCTCCACGGAAGACACCGTTTTCCATAGTTGACCATTTTACTTCAAAGAGCTGCATTTTATTATTGGTCTCCTCAACAAACGGACGTAAAGCACGTATCTCCTCCAGAAGTAGCTCCATAGAGATAGGAGATGACGATTTATCCGGAGGGGGAGAGTCTTGTTTCAAGCGTTTAGATGACGTGGTGGGAGGAGAAGACTTATTTGAAATTGGTTGTGACGAGAAGGGACGGTTGGGGGCTGCTGCCGCCATTTGATCTGTGGTAGAAGAAGAGTCAGCTGTTGAAGAGAGGAAGATGGTGTTGTAGAAGAACTCTTCGAGGGCACAAAAACGAACTTCGGGTTGCGCAATTTGCCCATAGGTATTGAGGCGACTAGAAAACACGATAGAAATGAAGTAATTAGGCAGAATAAAAGTTCTTCTTGGTCTCAGCAGGCGCGCACTGTGCTCCAATCGAAGAACTGCCAGACAATTCGATGAGGATGCGCAGAAATCACCACAAGCACCAAAAAATCTGCTCTGGCGCAGTCGAGCACAGGATTTAGGTGGACCTCTTACCCGATATCAAAGACACGCCCCTGGTGATGTGCCTCAAAAGCCAGCTGAGTTATTTGTTATCTTCCAGAGAATTTTCAATTGTACTGCGCCTCAATAAAAGTCGAAATATTATTATTACTATACACTTCTTAATGGTCTCTAGTCAAGTCCATACAGAGCGGCCAGGTATGCTGTACTTGCTGCTATCGCGGTCGTCACAAAGACTCCTTCAAAGGAGCCGAGTCAAGTACAACTCATGGCGCCCAATAACATATACCTCTGATACAGCTACCAGAAACAGTTCAGACAAGTTAGGTGGTGACACAACATTGCCCAATAACAGGTTTAGCTCCATGTAAGGCTTGTCTGCAGAATGATATACATTATGTGTTGCCTCAGCGGAATTGCGCAGATGTTATAGCGAAAAAGCATCAGCTGCAGAGACTGTCTCTTTACGACATTATTCAATAATCCATCCTGGTTCACCTCTTAAAATCACTAAATTAGTTGGGGAAGACTCAGAGGAGCATTAATGAGCCACAGTGGAAGGAATCCGTATGTGCGCGCTGGCATCCTGCGAGCGTCACGGAGCACACAAAATGGCGGACGCACTGAGGCGTTTACAAAACGCGACGTAAGTGAGGTATTTTAGACAAATAAAAGTTCTTTCAGACCTCACCAGGTGCACAACATACTCCGGTTTTAGAAAATGCCAGAGAATTCAGTAGAGAAGCACAGAAACCTCCGTAATTCGTGAAGGTCCGCCCCGGCGCAGCGGAGCTCCGGACTCAGGCGGATCATATTAGTCGGCGTCCAAGCCACGCCCCCTACTGTCTCCTTTCTAATTGTACAATAACTTTTGTTTGAGTTGGAATCCGTACTTGTGACTATCAGCGTGTTGCTTTACATTTACCATCAAAAGCATACTTTAGACAGGATTTTTAAACAACCCTGCACTCCATCTAGCTGCTGTCTCCTTTCCAATCTCAAAAAGGCACCAGTTATTGGCTTTTTGTCAATGGATGTGTGTAGCTTTTACTCTAATTTTCGTTTTCACAATCCACTTCCAGAGTATCTTCCGGTCAACTGTTTTCTTTCCCTACCGTAACACATTTTGGGTTTGATGACTTTCCTGCTTGTTTTGTGAAGTGTGATCCATAACACCGCTTGGCTGTTTTACTTTGCAGCTTGTGTTTCAAACCTGCCACCCCATTCAAATCGCATAAAGCACCTATACATAGCTCTGTGTCTCTTTTGTCAATCGCTATTTAAAATTATTACTTTCATGCTTCTTTTCCAATTTGAGCTCTGTAATTTAAACAGAATGCTTCGTATTACAAATATAGATAAGAAGGAAAAAACAGGCAGCGTTTCACATGCCCAAACAAGACCCATATGTTGTGTACAAGAGAGAGCGGTAGCAATCTTTATAGCTATTAGTCTGCTTTCAGTTCTTAACCAGAGACTACTCGGCTCTCCTCCGTTACCCCTCACTCCTTGTCGCACCATTTTCACTGCCAATTCAACAAGCATTTACAATGCAATAGGTCTCGCACTGACATTATTTTGAGCTATTGACATTGTAAATCACATTGTTTTTTGGTTTTCTTTTTCTTTTGTAAAACATAAATAAAATGATTGTAACTTAATATGGCAATTGCAACAAAAAATTTTTTTATATGCGAAACCTATTGCATTTACACTAATGTACTCACAGTGCTTTGTCTGCCATAAACCCGGTGTATCTCTTTTCTTGGGAGGTGAAATAGCTCAGCGGGTTACTGCGTCTGCTGCAGCAGTCTAGCTGTCCGCAGTTGTAAATCTAGGCCTCGGATGACCCGCTTTCAGGTACAGGCTGGCAGAAGTGACTTGGTTAAATATGATGTATCAGAAATGCTAGGTAAAATGCTCTGCATTTGCCAAGGCAGTTCACCAAAGAATGGTGTCTGAAAACGTGCAGGAGAGAAGGACACAGTATCCCAGTGAATTATGGACCCAGTGCTGGCCTAAATGCATACCGGGTGGTGGGGTGAAAAGACCCGCGCTGGCTCCCCCGGCATGCCATGGCCTCCAGAGAGCCTCTTGTTCCGTGCAGACCAGTTGCTGATTCCAGTTTTCCCCACACAGTTAGAGTATCTGTCCTGGTAGCGTTTTTTCCCGGTTTTACCTTGGACACATGTGAGTAACAGTAAAGCCATCCTTAAGATTGTGTTTGCTGCATTTGTACATTCCGCAAAAAGTCAATATAGTTAGTGCCGCTAATTCTGGATAAAACGACAATACACTCTAGGGATGACTAGTTGCTTGACGTTTGAAGCCAATCTGACATGAAGACCATCAAAATCATTGTTGTCCATTGGTTTAAGGACTCTTCTAATTCTGGGGGCTAACCATGTCTGCTGCCACTAGACCGGACAGAAAACTGGAAGTCCAAGGAGAGAACAGTTTCTTGGAGACAAGAGGCGACCGAATATGGCAGGGGTCACATTTTTATTACGTTTAAGAAAATTACTCGTATACAAAATAAAACGGAAGATGGAAAAAGAAATAGATAACATATAGGAGTGAGTTTAATCTAATTTAAGAAGTAGAAAGACTTATTTTGATGAAAGTCGCCGTTTATTTCACCATGTGGTAAAATCTTACCAGCTTGTTTTACCGAATTATGCTTTCTGCATTGATTTAAATAGGACAGATTAAAGGATATATGTTGTTTTACGTAAGTACGTTTAACATCTATCAGTATCCCGACACAGGCCCCGGGGCTGGGGGCGGAGCACCTCACAGCTGCTGCCAGTTAAACACTCCCTGGCACGAGCAGTGCACGTCAACGAGGCCCCGCTTAATGCACGGCAATTCGGCTCCCTCCTCACCCCTTCCTCTCTTGCTCAATATTTTACTCTTTCTCTCTGGGTTTCTCGTAAAGCCATCCTGATGGTGCCTATGCCCCCCCTCTGCTGTGTCACTTGTGGGGTTTCCACTAAACCCCTGCACTGTCCTGATAATAAAGTCTTGGAGGATAGCACCTACTCACTGCATGCCATTCCACAGCGCTGTTAAGAATTATTATTATTGTTATATTTTGCGCTGACTAACAACAAAGGGTTTGGCTCTAATCAGTAAGGCTAAGCCTAATATCAAATACCAATATATCATTTGAGAACAAATCAAATGGGTACAAGAAAATTACTCAATGTAGCCCAAATCCATTTTTATCAAAATTACTTCTTATTCAATTACATAAAAAGATTCACATTTATCATTCGTTAAAATGTGATTATCTTATTTACAAAACATACGCAAAACACCACTTAACAAATATTTGGACCCTAAACGCATTGGATGAATTCGGGTCTGTAACACATATCCTCAATGGCAAAATCAATATATAAAACTGATACACATGACCAGGACAAAACATATAAAATATAACATGAAACAAACTGACTTTTGTTGAAAATAGGGTATATTTTGATTAGGACCCTTTTTGAAGAACAACACAGTGAAACAAAAAACAGTGTACATTTTTCAAAACCAGAATTTCTGCACTGTGGCCAACACTGCACTGAATTTTCATAGATTGTTTATCAGGCAGAAAACCATTCCTTTAATCACACTGGTTTGAAAAAATAAGGTCGACGCGTTTCGAACCCCACGTTTACTGGCTGGGGGTTCTCTTCAGGACCGAACACAGAAAAGAAGAAGAAGAGTATTTTTTACTCAGAATGACCTAACTGCCTTTTTACAACTGTCGTGAGGCAGCAAACTGGATTATACTATTAATCAAAAAGGAATTAAATTCGAAAAAGACAAAAAGAACTTCTCCCTGGAAAACACCTATCCGTATTTACAAGCAGATTTTTATTCCCACCTAGAAACACATAGATTCCTCCTGGATTATCAAGGGAGATCATGGAATAAGTTGATCTCCTTTTCAGACACCTCCTCGTCTTTGGGTGGGGAAAAAGAGAATAACGAAGGACGGTTTAATACTAATCGACGGGGCAATTACCAACAACAGCAAGGGATGCCTTTTTTAGGCAGAGGTCAACAAAAGCCAAGAGGGAAAAACAGGTATACCAACCAACCTTGGGAGATGCAAACCAGGCGACATTACAAAAATTAACACCTTTGCCTATTTACAATCTATCAAACCGACTCTTAACAGAGGCAGAAGAAAGTGTTTTGCAAAAAGGCTTATCCTTCGTCCCTACAAAAAACACGGATTTTGTTAAGATGAAGTCAGAAGTCATAGAATTCTGTAGAATGATTCGCTTAAAGACATTTTTCTGAGAATCCAATATCTACCAATACAGAAGTTACAGGACTTAGAAACAAGCCCACATTTTGACCCCCAGCCAACAAAATACCAAATAAAGTAATTACCTTTGAAAGAACGGTACTTTCAGCTAGAACGCATATGGAAAAGAAGAGGAAGTTTGTTAAACAGAATATTTCCAAATCACAAAAGGCAATCATGGATCTAAAAGATGACTCATCAATAGTCATAAAACATGCAGATAAAGAGGACTCGATTGTGATATGGAGTACCCCTGACTACACTGCAGAAGTGATGAGACAATTGGAAAACCAAGAATGCTACCACAAAATTAATAAAGATCCAACGACGGAGTTACAAGGAGAATATCTTGAAAGAAGGATATGATCAAGGGATTTTGGGAAAGAAGGATTTCGTATACCTAAACCATAAACATCCTAGGATTCCGGTTCTATACGTCCTTCCCAAGATACATAAAAAGGAAACTCAACCTCCAGGCAGGCCAATGGTGTTGGGATGCGATTCCTTAATGGAGCCCATCTCAAAGTATGTGGATACATTTTTTTAAACCATTCTTGAAAGATGTCCTGTCTTATCTTCGTGATACGACTGATTTTATCAACAAGGTTGAATCTATGAATTTTGAAACAGGAAGCAATATCTTAGTCACGCTTGATGTAGTTTCACTCTACACTCAGATGCCACAGGAGGAGGGGCTCTCTGCCATTGAAAGTTTTCTCAATGAGAGAGGTAAACCAGAAAGAGTTCCTACAGATTTCATTTTGCGACTGGCTAACTTCGCATTAAGAAAGAACTATTTCAAGTTAGGGACTGATTTCTACTTTCAAATTAAAGGAGTAGCAATGGGCTGTCCATTCGCTCCAGAGCTGGCAGTACTTTACATGGCTAAATTTGAAGAGAAGTATATCTATAATAGCAACCCATTTTTCCAATTCATTTCAAGTTGAGTACGCTATATAGATGATATATTTTTGGTATGGACTGGAAATGAAGAACAGTTGGTTCAATTTCATGGATGGCTAAATGCAAGGTCAGCAGACATTAAATTCAGTTTGAATTTTGCTATGCAAAGGATGATTTTTTTTAGATGTGGAGGTGTATGCCTCAGAAAATAGGCTGGTAACAACCCTTTTCAAAAAGCCAACGGATAGAAATAAAGCACTCCATTTTACTAGCAATCATCCACGCAGTCTGCGTGAAAACTTACCTTATGGTCAATTTTTAAGGATTAAGAACAATTGCTCTTTCAAAGATGAGTATATCCACCATGCCAAAAATTTACTTGAAAGACTATTGGATCCAAAAGAACTTCTCAAAAATGCCATGAAAAGAGCATGGTGGACACCACGCAAATCATTACTACAGAAAATAGAGAAACAGCCGACAGAGTGGTTTGTGTGACAACTTTTTGCCCCAATTCCAACTTGTTGAAAAGAACTATAAATCAGAATTGGCATTTGATCAAAAATCTTGATCCGACATTTGAGACATACACTTTGTTCACTTTGAAGAAAGAAAAAAGTATTTTGAATCAAATAGTACGGGCGTCACTCCTGAAAATTACATTTTAAAAAACACGCTGCGTCACCATATGGGTTTACCTGCCATTAAAGGACACCAAGTGTGGCACTTGTGTATGTTGCGACAAAACTATTGAAGGCTCCCTTTTTTCTCATAAGAACATAAATTGGAAACATGAGACTTACACTAATTGTAAAACAAAAAATGTGATTTAAGGCATTTTATGCCCTTGTCCAAATCTATACATTGGAAAAACTAACCAGGAGGTCCGTCACAGGATCGCTCAACATAAATCAAGAATTCGAAAAAATGTTCAGTCAGCCCCATTGGTAAATCATTGGATAATCAACAACCATCTGTAAAAAGACCTTACGTGGACAGTAATTTCAAAAGTGGAACAGGATCCTCGAGGAGGAGACTTAGACCGTAAACTTATAGTCAAGTTCAGCACGGCTGTAGATGGCCTTAACGAATTGTCAGAAATCTACAGGCTATAAGAACAAAATTGAAAATGAAAACCGGCTTCTACCAAAATGCATTTTAATTTATATCCTAGGCAGCCATTAAGTTGCAAAGTAAATTGTGCAATTCACTTGAATCGTCAACAAACAACATCAAGCCAACTGCTTATTTGGGCGCCATACTACTAATTGTTTTGCTGTGAATCCATAACATTGGGGAAATTCGTTAAGTTAAATTGTGAGATTTCGAGCTTCCCATTAAGAACTAAAGTTCCCAGAAATCAATTTAAGAAGCAATCACGCGTGTCAAGACGCCCCATTCATCCGGAAATCCAAAGACAAAAACCAGAAGAGATTAGCCGCAACAATCACGATCGCGATGGACTCCGGTCTTCAAAAGAGGGAGGCTGTGCGGCTTGCCAAATTCGCAGAAAAAGGTATGTTAACGCGCCGCATAAACATCTTCCTGAGTCACCCGAGCCCAGGCTCACGGCTAAATAGAGCAATAGAACGCAGACAATAGCATTATTCTAGATGGCTTAATTGTCGGTTCCATCGGATTACATGTCATGTTATTGCACAAATCTGCTCGCGCGTTCAGCTAATACGTTTGTCAAGAATTATAGAAGCCGTCAGATTCTAACGCCAAGTATTGTTTTTTCAAACAGATTCCATTTAAATTGAAGATAACGTCCCAGGTTCCCAAAATGTCATCATAAGGTACGTGCAAACTCGTATAGATCACAACGGAAAAACTACAAGCGGTGTATCATTCTAATAAGGGCATGTGTCTTCAATTTATAGATTTGCTACTCTACACATCACTGACCTCCAAAACAGATAGGACTGACATCTGGACATGAAGTAAGTTGCTATTATCAGGTTATAAACGAGACAAACAAACTTAGACTGTGTTCTTGTTGTTTTTTTTTCCTTTATGTCGGTCTTCCAAATTAGAACTGGGATTAGAACGTTGAACTGATTCTCAAGTGAGATCGGCTGATCTCTACTATTAGGTAAGCATAAAAGCGCCTTTGAAACTGACTCCAAGGGGGGGCTCATAGTTTGCTGCCTCACGACAGTTGTAAAAAGACAGTTAGGTCATTTTGAGTAAAAAATCCTCTTTTTCTTCTTTTCAGTGTTCGGTCCTGAAGAGAACCCCCAGCCAGTAAACGTGGGCTCCGAAACACGTCAACCTTATTTGTTCAAACAAGTGTGATTAAAGGAATGGTTTTCTGCCTGATTAACAAACTAGCAAAGTTAGGCACAGTGCAGAAATTCTGGTTTTGAAAAATGTATACTGTTTGTTTGCTTCACTGTGTTGTTCTTCAAAAAGGGTCTAAATCAAAAGATACCCTATTTTGTTTGTTTCATGTTATATGTTTTGTCACGGCCATGTGTATGAGTTTTACATATTGATTTTGCATTTGAGGATATGTGTTACAGACCCGAATTCATCCAATGCGTTTAGGGTCCACATTTTTTTTAAGTGGTGTTTTGCATATGTTTTGTAAATAAGAATCACATTTTAACGAATGATAAATGTGAATCTTTTCATGTGATTGAATAAAAAGTAATTTTGATAAAAATGGATTTGGGTTACATTGAGTAAATTTCTTGTACCCATTTGATTTGTTCTCAAATGATATATCAGTATTGGTACGTTTTTTGGTATTTGATATTTTGCATTGGAGCGCTTTATATGATCACCAATTACGTTACACAAGGACACATTCATCTTTGGTAGGTTCAGGGAGATTAAGTGATTTACCCAGAATCAAGGGATGTGAAGGCGATGCGGAGACTCGAACCTGGTTGCCCAGCTTCAAAGTCGGCAGCTCTGGCCGTTAACCCACACCCTGTAACTAGCACCCTATTTTATGATACTCCATAACGATGTAGCAACCTAGTCGGCAGGTCAGCAGCCAAAGAGCCAAGAAGCAGCCAATAGGTGTTATGTTGGTGTTAGGAGTAGCACACGAGCACAATGATCCTGAAATAACCTAGTTGCCCCGTAGTAATGCTGGAAGCGGAAAGGCAGGGTGCACACACGTCTACGGCGGACAGAGGCGCCCAACCTATTGAGCTGCTTTACAGTTTTGTCCCTGAGCAGCAGAAGCCCTTTTAAGTCTGTAAACACGCTGTGAGTGGGCACTCGTGACTCGACTGACACCTCTCTCTACCCCGTTTTGCCTCTCTAACTAGCTGGTCCAGTAGTTTAGGAGAGAGGGGGCTGGAGTCCTGGAGCTAGCCCTGGGCAGGTGAGCACACTGTGGCCGAGTAAGTAATCGACAAAGAGGGTGCCGGGCGGGAGCCACGTGCGAGTGATCTCTCCCACGGAGTTTACAACGGCTTAAGGTGGGGGCCCATTGCGGAAGTAGGTTTTCAAGCTTTCTGGAACTAATTAGGTTGAGGGTGTGCATTGATTTAGGCTGCTGTCAGAGAGCTGTTATAGGATAGACCGGATGTTGGCATTAAAACAAAAATATAACAAGCTGTCGTCCTTGCAAAAGCTGAAAGAAAACAAGCACGCACTGCAAATTAATTAAATAATCAAGCATGCGAGTGAAAAAAGCTGGAAAAACAAGACTTGGGAAACATGATCCTCACTACACGCCCCTATAGATAAGAAATTGCTTCACGACAGCCGTGAAGCAGACAACCCACTCCGGATGGGCCGGACGAAAAGGAGAAAGGGCGGTAACCAAGAAGCAGCATTTTCCATGGGAAGTCAGCATTTAGCAAAAGCTGACGCGACCCAATTAAAATGATGGGCGGGACTTCAAGTCCCCTACTAAAATCTGCTAATCCACAATATGTCTCGCAGAGCGAGCAGTGCATGCGCGCTGCAACGCTAGGAGAGACCTAAAAAGGTGTCCGCGCTTACTAAACAGCTAGCATGCCGGCAGCCTGTCGCTTCTTGACTAATTATTATTATTTTTTGCAGTTATATATTGCGCAAACTCGACCCAAAGGTATTAGAGCGCTTTACATGAGTACCAGTTACAGGGCACATTATCTTTTGGTAGGCAATGCCCACAGTGCATCTCTGCTTCTTCTGTAAAAGGGGTCAGAGATGCTTTCTGGACAAAAGAGTGGAGAAAGGTATTAACATCCACTAGTAGTGGTGGTCGATCCGACTTCTTGCTGTGCGACAAATGTGAAACAAGGTTTGAAACCTATTTGGATGAGATCGACCCGCCAGATCTTTGTTTATAAAATTCAGGCTGGGTACTCTGCCACTTACATCTTTTACCTGTAAACAGAGGTCTCTTCCAGAGAGTAGGGCAGCTTGTCTGGCTTGTGGAGCAGTTTCAGGAGACAGATACCCACCTGCTCTTCTTCTGTCCAGCATACACCAGACGACAGAGCTGGATAGTACCCCTGTGTAGACTTCTTGGAATACGGCTCCATGAACAAGCTCTGCGCATCTGCAGGTCGGACACTGGGTCTTGTGTGTTTTTTTCTATAACCAAATTCTTAGAAGCACTCGGGCGTCTTCATGCCAGGATACTCACACAGATGTCAGAAGCCAAACACAGAGTATAGAAATAGACTATATTTATTTGATTAATATCACAATGTGCTTTCTATTCTGTGTTGCTTTTATGGTCCTCGACCAAATTAAAGTATTTAAACCGAAACAGACTCAGGCTAGATTTATAGCCCATCTAATCAGCCAATAGCATACTCCACTAGCCATGCCGAGAGTTTACCAATGCCTTCGGGTGAGCATAGCACACCTTTTTGAGGCTTGTGCTCACTGGTATAAGCTTTGCTTAGTATATCTGTTTAGCACTTTCTCATTTTCCTTTTTTCATTTTACTTACTCAGTATGCCTAGGATGTCTTGTCAACTTAGTACATTTGGTTCTTTCTTTCTGTAGTATTATGAACTGTCATTACTTAAGCAACTTTTTTATATTCTTTTAAGTGCACTTTTATGGTTATGAATAACCAAAATAAAGTCCACAAACTTTAAACTGAAGATCGTGACCAACATGTTTCCGGACCCAACCACTATATGGCGCAATAGATGTGAAACACAAAGGGATAGTATTAATTTGTTTGAAATGACAACATGATTAAGAGTACCACATCTTGAAGAAGAAACTGATTTCGAATGGGAGTGTCAACAAAAAGTTCTGATAACTGTTGTGTTAACCATCTGTGGCCAGAGTCTTATGATATCCATAGCATATTCATACTGCAAAGACAAGATACTTCCAACTAAACAAATGTAAGATTTGTCTGTATAACATTTTATTGAAAAATATGTTTGCCTGACTTCATAAGACCATACCACCCTCATCGGCATGATCCAGAGAGGTGTGTCTCAGTGCTGTTAGCTATCAGTTCCCAGATACATGGCCATTCCAAGAAGCCTGAGTGTTACTCCCACGCCATGAGCTCTCACATATACCTTGATTTCAAAGTTTGTGATAATTTGTTATCTACTCTCTATAAAAACGTTCATTACAAAGGGTGCAATTATGATCTAAAGGAACCATCAGCTCATGTTTGTAGTTATTCCGATCTACCTCTACAACTCAGCCTTAATGGACAAAGTCACCCAAGAGCAACTAAGATACATCTAACAGCATCCACATTCTCTTCTTCCAAAACCCAGCAAATCTGCAGTATTATCCCAGGGTATTGCCTCACTAACCCTTACACTGGAACACTGCAGGACCTGTAAGCAGACCCTCACAAAACCTAAGCTCACATTCCAACCGCAGAGCCATTTCCTTGGCTCATATTCCTAAAGGAAAGTGGTTGAGGTACTCCCAGAGAACCAATGGTAGCTCTTCAAGCAAACCTAGTGACCCTCCATGGGCTGCCTCCACAAGTACTGACTTCTCTTTCTCCTTTCCCAGAGCAAGATACACCTAGAGATGATGACAGCTCTGTGACTCTCCCAAAACAAGGCTACGCCGCTTCATGGACCACTTCCACAAGTAGTGACTTCTCATGAGTCTTTGCTAGAGTGTATCACACCTACAGATGACTTCTCTGTAACTCATCCAAACAAGTCTAGGACACTTCATGGTCTACTACCACAAGTAATGACTCCTCTTATGTTGTTGCCACTGTGACTGATACTCATGGTGTATCTCACCCTCACAAGTGCTGACAGTTTTGTGGCTCACATAGAACAATGAGCAGATTTTTGCTACTCAGATTCCATGTTTTCCATGTATGTATCACTCAAACTGATTCCCCATAATGATAGGTCTGTGACTCCCTCATCAAACCAGGCAATGTTACACACTAAAGTTATTACATAAAAACACAACAGCAGATATGTCAAAATAATTTATTTTTGTGGAACTGGAATGAGCCGAAGTCTTGGCACCGGCACTTTCTAAACAACCCACATGATACAGAGATTCAATATATTAGTAAATAAATAGATTTTTACAACATTTTACCAAACTGAAATGCCCCCCTCTCAAAAAACATATATACATATATATATATATATATATATATATATATATATATACATATATATATATATATATATAAAATACAGACTTTCTGCAATATAAAACATTTTTCATTATTTTTGAACTTTTTTCTAAAAAGGTACCACCTACGTGATATAAAAAATATAAAATTAACATTTTCACTGTGGAACCAACAGAGAGGGGTTCAGGAGGCAAAAAGGAGAGCTCTGCCATGACGTGTTCAGACATTGATGGAGGGAAGGCTGAGGTTGGTGATAAAGGTTATGAGGACTGCTGGGGTATCAGTAGCAGAAAGGCACAGTGAAGGCTATGAATGGTGCGAGTGATGGAGGTGAGGCCCTACAGTGGAACAGTTAAAAGACAAGTGCAAGGGTTGGCAGATGTCACCTGCAGCCAACAAAGGCATTCTAAGGCATTTGTATTTCTTTGGTCTTAAACATGGATAGAGGACCTGATCTACCTTATGGTTAGGGAGTCTTAAAACAGTAAGGCACTGACTGATGTGAAAAACTCTGCATTTGATCCTGAACTTGGGAAGCAGCTTTAAATATGGAGAGTAAATTACTCTTGCTTAGGATGCAATCTGGGAGAGGGCAGCCAATATTTAACTAAGTTGGACTGTCAGAGCATTTTCAGGGTATGCATACACAGCAGCTTCTGTACCCGGTTAGTATTGGTATTTGTACTGAAAACACATTGGTGAAGTAGCTGCTCCCTGCAATCTGCACACTAGGACAACACTGGATGTTCATATTACTTCTAAGTGAAAAGGAATACATTCACAATGGCTACAAACATTCAATATGTACAGCTACCCCTCGACTGCATAGGTGTTAAATAACTGCACAGATATTTACTCAGGTTACACACATTGTATGGAATAGGCATGATATACCTGCACAGTTATTCCCCAGGTTACACTGATTGTACAGCATACATATTCAATAACTGAAAAGCTATCCCTCATTTTGAATAGACTGTGAGGTAAAGGCACAAGATACATGCACAGCAGGGCATGAGATTACACATTTGAGAACTGCACAGCTAAACTTCAGGTGACACAAACTAAATAGAAGAGAGGCTAGATAACTGCACAGCTATCGTCCAGGTTATTATTATTCACACTTCTTAAGCGCATGACTACCCTAAGGCATCCCAGCGCTAGCAGTAGAAAGAACAGGTGCAGAGAAGTGACTACCAGTTGAAGTTCTGGAATAGCCAGGTTTTGAGACACTTTCGAAAGGTGAAGTGGGATGCCTCTGAGTGCAGATGCAGGGGAAGGGTGTTCCACAGCTTAGCTGTATTGTATGAAAAGGAATGACCCCTGCTTCGCATCCTTTGGATTTTAGGGATGGTGGCTAGATTAAGGTTTACAGAGCTGAGGAGTTTCCTCGGACGATATGCGGTGATAAGGAACTGGTTAATGTGAGGGTCTTTACCCATGAGGGTCTTGTAGGCAATACATAAGGCTTTAAATTTAATCCTCTCCTCTATGGGCAGCCAGTGAATGGTCTTTAAACTGGGCATGGCTGACTGCATTCAGGGCAAACCTGACAGTAGTCGGAAGCTTCCTGAAGGTGCTTCTAGATACAGTGAGTTGCCGTAGTCCAAATGCGAGAGGACTAAGGCCTGGACCATAGTTCTCCTTGCCCCCATGGGAAGAAGGGGAGGACTTTTCGCGGCATTTTAAGGATGCCGTGGCAGACTCGTGACACTTCCACTGCTTGCTGGTTGAATTTAAGTGACTTATCAAGCCACATGCTCAAGCTTTTTATTTTGGACTTTGGTTGTGGAGAACGTACAAGAATCCACCATGTTACATAAACGGTATGGGCTTTAGACAACTGCACAGATATCCTTCATCTAACAAAGACTGAAAAGGCATAAGACATCTGCACATTTACCATCAGGGCACAAAAATGTTACAGACTTTATATAACTGCAGCGCTATCACGTAGGGCACATGTAGGTACGGATATGCCGCTGCTTAGAGAATGTGTAAAGACATTAGTCTACATTTTATGGTGCAAACTATACAGTATATACAATACAGTGCTCTGTCATACCGCTTGCAACACAGATCTGAAAGACTTGCCCTGTAGACCAGACAGCTATCCTGGATACAGCTCACAGCAGAGCTACAGCTAAAAATACACCCAAAGAGGTGAACTTGCAAGTATAGATTTCCCTGATCTTGAAGGCTTAGCCTACAGACATCAAAGTTTGTTTGGTGTTGCTTTGATTGACAACGAAGACTGACCGATGTTTCAGCTTAGCCACCACTCACGCCATGCAATATGTGCTATGAATGACAGCTCCAGAAGAGGTGCCACCTCAATCTTGTTTGGCGGGAGAACAACAAAGATAACGGTTTTGTAGGCTTCAACAGTACACGCTATAGATCATTATTTGAAAATCTTAAGAGGTCAGTGATGTTATTCCCGTTACTAGAGTTCTATACAACCTCTGTCCAAAGACATGGCTAGCGTGCACTGCTTGAAGTCTACAAAAACCATTGTATTTGTTGTTCTCTGGCCAAACAAGAAGGAGGTGGCATCTCTTCTGAGAAGGTTATTCATAGCACATATTACATGGCGCTAGTGATGGCTAAGCTGAAACATCAGCCAGTCTTTGTCATCACTCAAAGCAGCACCTAACCAAATTTGCTGTCTGTAGGCTAAGCCTTCAAGATGTAATATGTCCTATGGATGACAGCTCCAGAAGAGATGCCACTTCATTCTTGTTTGGCAAGAGAACAACAAAGACAATGGTTTTTGTAGGCTTCAAGCAATGCATGCTTGCCATGCCCATTGGACAGAGGTTGTATAGAACTGAGATAACGTCATACAGTGTTTTCTAAAGTGGCCGAAATGGGAATAACATCACTGACCTCTTGAGATTTACAAACAATCATCGTCCGCATCTGGCAACCTGCCAAGAAGTGCAGTGGAGAGGTGATTCTGCCACATCTGTGATCCCATACATTAAGCCATACCACTAAGGAAAGGCTCTTACAAATCATATATTGTTGACATCTGGCAGGCTGAAGAGACCAATGCCACTGGCTGAGCAGAGTCCATTAATGTTCCCTCAAGCTCAACAGAGGGGCACACTATTGTTGCCTTGCTCACAGCAGTGGGACAACATTATTTTCTTCAACAGTGTCGAACCCTAATGCGTTGATGTGCAATACCTAGACAGGTATGCTTTAGAGCAGTAGAATTTATTTTGGTGATGTTTTAATCTTTATTTTGCAGTGGGTGTTTTCTCAATGAAGCACCAACACTCAGTGCAGTGTGGCACCATCTTTACGCAGTTCCTTCCTCCTGGCAGTGCTGGCTCTTGCTGGAGAATGGAACACAACTGCACGCCTTCAGTAATAACTCTTTTGGTCCTCATAACAAATGGAATACACACTTCTATTTCTAGTCTGAGCCACATGGGTTAGAAACAATGCAACTGAAGATAAGGCATATTCAAAACTCTGGACAGGGCCAAAACGTGAGCGAGAGTAAGGCTGGATGGAAGGTAGCAGAATGTGGTATTGGGTTGAGCTCTTGTTGTAATACCAACAAAACAGACTTTCTTTGAGGGGAAAAATTGTAATGGATCTCGTATTTGCCTCCATTGTAAATAAATATTTGAAACAGAACTCCACTATAAAATAGGGCACATTATGTAGTCGGTTAAGTGCAATTGAATAGGTCAAGAGGAAGTGAAGTCCAATGAAATCAAGGAACCCTGAGGCAGAGAAATCCAGTGCGATGTAGTTGTCGGCAGTCAAGTGAAAACCAGTATGAACAGGAATCAGTAAACAGTGATATGTCCAGTGTACCACAAAGCCTAAGAAAGGCAAACGTTCTGGGTCCCATGAAGTGAAGGTGAGGCGAGCAAAGTTGTGTCCAGTGGTAATTCTAGCAGCTCCGAATGTCAAGAAGATGAATAGCGAATACTGGTTAAGAGCTTTCGCTGTGCATTATCCTTAAGGTCAACACTTTAAGTATGGTATCTAGGATGCTGCTGTAAAGAAACAAACAAATATAAGTAAAGCTTATACAGTAGAAATATAAATACAGTTTTTATGATGCCAAAATATAGATTTCAGATCAAAGATTAAGTGGTGAAAATGTAATTTACTATGTGCATTCAGGCGTTCATGGTGTGGCACTAAAATTGCAAAAGTTCAACACAGTTGGTGTTGTAGACTATACAATCTTGTACTGGCTGGAAAAAACGCCACACAATGTACAACTTCTCTAGGTGGACCACCATCCCCTATTCTGAAAATAAGGAGAATGCAACCAATTAAAGAGAAAAGAAACCAAGTAAAGGGAAAAGAAACAAGATAAACACTGAAAAACTGTTATTTCTACATTTATGGTGTCGTCTTGGCTACAAGTACTATGTAAAACTTAAATAATGCCTTTAATTCATTTGAGTATTGAACTCTCGACTTATAAGTGTGTAAAATCGTGAACTTAAACACTCTTGTACTGTGTGGCTATGGTTCCAGAAGACCCATACACTCGTGAGTTTCAAGGAGAAAACAGTGGCCGTCAGTTCAAAATAGTGCAGGATTTTTATTGGTAATGCGATTACCCTGGACTTTCCCTCCCATCTTTCCATTTTCCCTTTAGGTTTTTTACAACATGTTTGTAATGTTTTACAAATTAAAAGAACCAATAAATAAAGTTTATAAAAAAAAAAAAAGTGCAGGATGTGTAAATTTGCATCAACAGTTACTGTGAGGATGACAAATACACGACAAGTCTCCTGGCGGTGGGCTTACAGACCTCATACTATGAATGCTAAGAATGTTTTCAAGTTAATGTAAGATGCGGTGGCTTTGTGAGCTGCAGTGGTATGGGAACAAAAACATTTAAATTTGAGCAGTAAAAAACTTGAGGTAATCTATAGCACTGATGTTTACAAACCTAAGGCCAGAGGACATAAATGACATATGATAAGAACAAGGGTCAATATCACATCTAGGGAGGCTGATCCCTGCTTGGCCACAACCTTTACACATTGCCCTCTGTGAAGTTATCACTTCCATTATTTTTTTCGGAATTTACCCTCAGCTAGTGACTTGTGTACTATCAATATGTACTTGCATTATAAAGAAACAGTGTCTATGTGTGTATATATATATATATATATATATATATATAAATATATATATATATATTCACTTAAAAAACCATAGGTTTCACACATGTTATAGTTAGGTGGATATTTCACTCGTAAAAAAACAATGAAATTCCCCCGTTATAGTTAGTTGAGATAACTATAACTCGCGCGCCCGCAATCCTCTGCTCATGACGTCACATATTACATCACTCATGACATGGTCAGTGGCATCACTCATGACATCACCGATGACATCATCCTTGTGATAGAGTGGCGGTCGCGCGAGTTATAGTTATCTCAACTAACTATAACGGGGGAATTTCATTGGTTTTTTACGAGTGAAATATCCACCTAACTATAACATGTGTGAAACCTATAGTTTTTTTAAGTGAATTTGCAAGGTTTTTTAAATGCTAATTCCTAACTATAACGTGTGTGAAACCTATGGTTTTTTCAGTGAATTTGTACAGTTTTTTAAATGCTAAGTTATGTATGTATTATAATTTTTTTTATATATTTATTTTTCAATAAACTACGTATTAACATTTTTTTAATGGTTTTTCACCGTGCGCGCACATCCTCGATTTAATTTTTTTTTTTTAAATGGTTTTTTCTGCCTTCGGGGTCCTTCAGGGACCCCATGACCAAGGCTAGGGGGTCAGGATCTCTCTACCCTGCCCCCTTTTCACGTTCGCCACCTTCCTTTTCCACTCTCGCACTGAAAACAAACAAAATGGCGGCCGACACTTCCTGATTTCGACCGATTCAAATGTTGACTGACATGTAACAACCAATCAGAATTACGCTCGCACACGTTAGGGTGCGCGCAACGTGCGCGCACGGTGCGCGGCTATAGATATGTATGTGCTTTTAACTGCAATTTTCTCAGGAACTACTGAACAGATTGACTCCATATATGCAAAAGGCACATCCCTGACCTGAGGACTACCTCTCTGCCAAATTTCAAGTAATTCTGTTCAGCCGTTCGGGCTGTACCTTCGACTAAAGTTCCTATGGCAAAATGCATGGGGAAAACGCGTTTTGGGATCCCCCTTTTTTCTCGGCCCCCGCTTGACGAATCCCCCGAAACTTTCAGGGTAGGAGCTGAGCAGAGCGCCCCATTAGTTTTGAAAATTTCACGAAGATTCGTCAACCGGCGCCAAAGTTATTCAAAATAGAATTTTGAGATTTCCTATGGAAACACGGTCCTAACTATAACTATCTACTGGCGGCCGCCAGTAGATAATATATATCTATCTATATATATATATATATATATGCACCCACATGCACACACCCACACACATGGAGCCCGATACTATGGTTTTAACATAATTCTATGACTAGGGGGACTATGATAAGGCTGCCACGTGTGTCAGTGAGTGCATGGCCTATTGGGATGGATGAATGTGAATGAATGAATGGGATATATCTGTATGGGTGACTAAGAGCCTGTGTTGTATGTACTTGTGGCACAGAAAATTCCTTTTGCCATATGTGACACCGCTACATGTACTACAGAACCATACAACCACTTTTGGGGGAAAATGGGAGAATTTCAAAGTACAGAAAAATTTTCTGCAAAAATGTTCCTAATAAGGAACATTTTTCTGCACTTGATGGAACGTTTTTATTGCACTTTCTACCATTTTTTTTTAAAGGGCTGTATTTTTCAGTAATAAATATGGCAGCATGTCTACCAGCCACTGGGAGCAGGATGCCTGCTGTGTGTAAATGTGACATTTTGAAATGGGAGAAAATTCAACTGAAAAGTAAACTTTATGTTTATATGCATTACATAAAACTCATTTTTTTTAATTTTCTCCCATGCCAAAGTGTTTATACAAACAGCAGGCATATTAATCCTAGTGAACTGTAGACATGGTGTCATATTTATAACAGGAAAATACAGACATTTGTTTAAATGTGAGATATTTAAAGTGAAGAAATATCCTCCATAAAACATTAGGACACATTTTTCTTCACTTTAAATTTCTCCTGTTAAAAAAAATGACTGTTTTTCAGTTATAAATATGGCACTGTATCTACCATCCACTGGGAGCAAGATGCCTGCTGTTTGTAAATGTAACACTTTGAAAAGGGAGAACATTAAAATGAAGAGTTAACTTAATCATTAAGTAAACTCTTCATTTTAATTTTCTCCAATTTAAAAGCATTCAAAAGGATAATGTTATTTACCCAGTAAGCATCTGTTCTTGGCATGTAGAGCTGTAGATTCACATGCTTTGCATACTCCTGCCATCTAGTTTTGGTTCTGGATGTTTGCAAGTTGTTTTTCTTCCTAGAAGTCTTTCCTAGTCGCGAGGTAAGGTGACCCCTCCTTTCGGTGATAGTGAGCATGGTCATCGACTCCATTATTAGATTGTTTTCCAGCAAGAGGGTGAGAATAGAGTAAATAAGTGTAGTATAGAGATATCCATGCGTATGAATGTATAATTTAAGAACTGCAACAGCTACAGGTACCCGGGGAGGCGGCTGGGTGCATGTGAATCTACAGCTCTACATGCCACGGACAGATGCTTACTGGGTAAGTAACATTATCCGTTCGAGGCATATGTGCTGTTGATACAAATGCTTTGCATAGACGATAATGCAGCAATCTCACAAAGCGGTGGCTAACCTGTAGCTGTTGCAGTTGTTTGGAATACTGTTTTCAGCACTGCTTGGCCTACATTGCCTGTTGACCTGCTAACACATCTACACAATAGTGTTTGGTAAATGTGTGTGTTGTAGACCATGTAGCTGCCTTCCATATATCAGCTAGAGGTATGTTGCCTAAAAAGGCCATTGACGCCTTTTGCGAGTGGAACACGCTCTAGGGGATATAGTTAAAGTACTTTTAGCTTTAATATAGCAAGTTTGAATGCATTTCACAATCCATCTGGCAATACCAGATTTTGAAATAGGAGCAAATGCAACAGACAGTTGTTTTGTTTTGCGAAAGTCATTAGCTCTAGCAATGTAGTATAGTAAAGCTCTTTTAACATCAAGCGTGTGAAGAGCGCGGTCTGCCACAGAATCAGGTTGACTGGCAACTCAACCAATTGGTTTATATGAAAAGCAGAAAGTACCTTGGGAAGGAATTATGGGTTGGTACGGAGAACTATCCTATCTTTATGTAGCTGAAAGAAAGGATCTTCCAACGTTAATGCGTGTAGCTCACCAACTCTCCTTAGTCATGTGATAGCAATGAGGAATGCAACTTTCCATGAGAGGAACTGTAAAGGGCTCTTGAGTAATTGTTCAAAAGGTGGACCCATGAACATTTTGAGAACAATGTTAAGATTCCATACCAGGGCAGAAGGAATCCTTGGTGGTATTTCTCTTTTAAGCCTTCCATGAAGGCCTTGATTACTGGGACTCTGAATAGTGACAAATGTTGTCTACTTTGCAAGTATGCAACTACTGCTGCAAGCTGCAAATGAATAGACGTGTAAGCGAGGCCTGATTGTTGCAAGTGTAACAAGTAGCAAATAATGTTTTGTATAGAAGCATCTAAAGGATTGATTTTGTTGTTATTGCAATATACAGCAAATCTTTTCCATTTTGCTGCATAGCAAGCTCTGGTGGTAGGCCTTCTTGCTTCTTTTAGAATATTCAAACAGTCTGATGGAAGATTTAAATAACCAACCTGTAGGACTTCAGGAGCCAGATCGCGAAATTAAACTCTTTGGGATCTGGATGTCTGATTTCTCCATGGCTCTGTGTGAGGAGACTGGAGTTGGAGAGAAAGCTCCAACAGAGTGGTGTACCATGGTTGACGAGCCCATGTGGGAGCCACTTGGGCTAGTGTGAGAGATGTTTGCCTGAGTTTCCGAACCACTCATGGAATGAACGGGAGAGGCGGAAAAGCAGGGGCAAATATTCCTGACCAGTTCATCCATAGGGCATTGCCCTTTGATGGTGGGTGTGGGTACCTGGAGCTTAAGTTAATTGGGCATTTTGTGTTTTCGGCTGTGGCAAATAGGTCTAATTGCGGAAACCCCACTGTTGGAAGTAAGGAAAGAGAACTTGGGGGTGAAGTTCCCTCTCTTGAATTTGTGGTCTCCTGCTGAGGAGATCGGCAATTTGACTGTTTTCTCCTGGGAGATGTTCTGTCAGAAGAGAAATCTTGTGATGCATCACCCACTTCCAAATGGCTTAAGCGAGTGTTGACAGTTAGAGAGAGTGTCCCCCCTTGCTACTGTAGATAATACAGTGCCGTTATATTGTCTGTTTGGACTAGGACAGTTTTGGCTATGAGCGGAGTCTGAAAAGTTTTTAGTGCTAGAAAAACAGCTAAGAACGCTAGATAGTTAGTGTGGAGAGTGCTGTGCTTGTTGCTCCATATGCCTTGTATTGTTGATTTTTTAGATGAGCCCCCCAACCTGTTAGAGATGCGTCTTCTGAGAGCACGATTTGTGGAACAGGGACGATGAGGCCAGCCTGCTGATAAGTTTTGTGGGTTCCAACACTGCAGAGAGCGATGGGTGCGGTCATCTATCAACACTAGATCGATCAATAGACCCTGTGATTGATTCCACTGATGTGCTAAGCATTCCTGTAGGGGGCGCATGTGAAGCCTTGCATGGAGTACAATTGCGATGCAGGATACCATCATCCCCAGTAATTGCATGAACACTCTGGCTGCTAATGCTTGAAACTGTAGAATGGCAGTTTGAATATTGTGATATTGTGTATTCTGGCTATATTGGGAGAAGCGGGGTAGGGGGCAAGTCACTGTTTGTTGGGGGAAGGGGAGATTCTAGGTGTGTTGCCCTTACCCCTACTCTTAAAATAGTTGCCTCTATAACATCCTCGAAAAAATCCTCTGGAGGGAGAGGACTGGTTATTACCCTTGTAAGCGGAGGTATTCTGAACTGGGGACGTTGTTTTTGACCCTCCTATGTAGAAAGAGCGACAAAAAGAACCTCTACTGGATGCAGTCTGAAGTGCTGCCATAGAGTAGCAACTTCAGTGTCCTTTTTTATCTTCTCTAACGCCTGGTCAACGTTAGGACCAAATAAGTGTTCCTTATGATATGGTGTGTTAAGGATCGATTGTTGGACCTCAGGTTTGAAACCTGAGATCCTTAACCAGGCGTGCCTCCTGAGTATGATGGTGGTGTTAATCTCCCTCGCTGAGGTGTCTGCAGCATCTAGAGCACAACGAATAGAGGAATTAGAGATGAGCTTACCATCATAACTAAGTCCTGAGCTTTTGTTTTATGCTCATCTGGGAGTTATTGGAGAAGTTGCTCCATTTCGTCCCAGTGTTCCCTGTCATGCCTAGCTAAAAGACCTTGGGTATTTGCAATACACCAAGGATCTGCTGCCTGAGCAGCTATGCGCTTGCCAGAGGTGTCAATTAGTTTAGACTCCTTATCCTCCGGAGGAGCATCTCCTGATGATTGAGAATTCCTACCACTAGTGAATCAAAGGGCAATTGGCCTCTGATAAAGAGGGGACTGAAGGAGAGGCTATATATTTTGTGTAAACCCTATGAGTTAGGATGCGGGCTCTGACTGGTTCTTTAAAAATGTCTTCAGCATGCCGCATCATGCCTTTAAGCATTGGTAGTGATTCCGATGCCCTATGTGTGGATGCTAGTGTCTCAAATAAGAAATCCTATTCCAGTGATTCCTTATGGAGCTCTACCCCCATGGTAATGTGCAGTGCTGGCAATGAGGTCATGGTGTGATGCATTGCCTTCTGGAGGAGATGGTTAGGTTGGGTACAAGTCTGAATCAGTGTCACCTGGGGGGGGTCTAGTGTGTACTCCATCCATGGATCTGTTGGCAGAGGAATTCCCTCATCATCTGTATCATCATCGTCATGATGAGATTGAGGAGAATCTTGAGTTGTAATCTTTAGAGAATTCTCAGGAGGTGACGGGGTTGCTGGAGGTGGGGGTGATGGAAAATGAAAGGGAAAATGAAAGGGACCTGAAGCCACAGTCTTTCTTTTCAAGGGGATCTTGTAGGAAGTGTCCTCCTCCCCTTGAAGCTTGCGTTTCTGGGGTGGTTTTATGTGGATACGATCAGGGTTGATTCAGTCTTTTTTGTTTTGGATCGGGTGTTAATGGAATAATATCCATTTTCGGATCTGAAGGGGTACCCTTATGTTTCGATGCCGAAGTTTTCGGTGTCGAAGGAAGCTAACCTTTCTGCGCGAAGGTTTCGGCTCCGAAGGTTGCTTGGTCTTGTCCGCAGTGGATTTCGGTTCTGAGCCAGACTTATGCTTGGAACCGGAAGCTTTCAGTTCGGAGGAGGGTTTTTGTCAACTCAGTACTGAGCCTGAAGGCCTGACCTGTGGTTTCGGTGCCGGGCGAGGCGTCTGAAACATCGTCTTAATGCGGACCTTGGCCAGAAGGCAGAGGTGGTGCCGAAGCCTTATGTTTTTGGGAGATAGCTTGTGGGGGTACAGGGTCTTCGGTACATATGTCACCTTGACCCTGCAGCAGTTCCTCTGCATCGAGGTCGATCTTGAGTCTTTTTTCAGAGAAGGCTTCCTCTGCTGCCGATGCATCGATATCTTCCTGGCTGGAGTCTTCACCGAAGATGTCCAGCGTGTCCCCAATGCTTTGACGCTGCATCTCCAGACGTCGAGCCCGACGATCGCAAAGAGTCTTCTTTAATCGGAATGATCTGCAAGCGTCACAATTCTCTGCTTTGTGCTCAGGTGATAAGCACAAGTTGCACACTTCGTGTGAGTCGGTGAGCAGATACTTCGCGTGGCACCTAGGGCAGAATTTAAACTGAGTCCGATCCATCGACTGAGACCTACCGAGCATGGGTAGGCCTCGAAGGCCATCCATGAAGCTTCCCGATCGAAGGTCGTTCCGTTCAGATGTGGAAAACGATACGCGGAGAAGTGGGAACGCATACGGAAACATTACCGTCGAGGGGAACCCGAGACAACGGTTTCGAACAGGAGAGCAGACATACACATCCGAACCCAATGGCGGGAAAAAACAATATAACAATGGAGTCGATGACCACGCACACTATCACCAAAAGCAGGAGTCACCTAACCTCGTGACTAGAAAATACTTCTTCAAAGAAAAACAACTAGCAAACATCCAGACCCAACACTAAATGGCAGGAGTATGCAAAGCATGTGTATTTACAGCACACATGCCTCGAACATATAATTTTGTCTTGTTCCACAACAGAGTTGAGAAGGACTATTATTTAAGAGCTAAATACCTCAGTGCTTCAGTTCTTAACCTCTTTGACCCACATGGGTCATAGACCTGAGTCGAGCACTGCTCATTATCAGGCTCTGCTATCTGCAGCCTGATTATAATGTAAAATAAACATAGCCGTTCCTTAACTTCAAAAAGAAAGCGCAACTCTTATTTATTGCAGTTCATAGTTAAAAATGAACTCAAGTCTGGAAGATAGTCTTACTGTTTCTTTGAGATACTAGGAGCTCGTGATTGACTGGTTGGAGACACCTGGTTTAAAGTCATTGCGCAAGTCACTTGGCCTTCAGTAGCTCACAATGATTTTCACTGATCAGAAGTAGCTCTCATTATAGAAAAGTTTGGAGACCCCAGTGCCAGAGGCTAAAAAAATTACAAGGACGCAATGTTTCAGCATTAAAGTAGATGGCAAAATCCTAACTGTTAATGCTGATATTAAGGGAATGGGCCTTGTAGGCAAGCGTGACCGATACAGTCCTACGTTTGGGCAGGGTCGTCGGGGGTGCATATCTCACATTACAAGGGGATGGAGATACCACCAAATGTTGGCAGACGCCCACAAAAAAGGGACAAATAGACATTTTGGACCCAACCATTGTGTGGTGGAACAATGCACAGCATGTGAATCCAGAAAAGATTCACACTGCAAAAAAAGCATTTCTGACAGGGTAGAATACCATGGCTCTCTTTCCCAACTTGGTGCCACGAGAATAAGGTCACTGATACTTGCTTCACTTTCCTACATATGAGATCAGAGGTGAAGTGTCCATCTATAGAGCCTTGTCCATGGACTGTGATTATGCAAACCTGGGGGTGAAATATGGGGGTTTTGCATACTGCGTGGTGCCAAACTTGTTGATAGCAGGACTGCCCATCTTTGAACATACTAGTGAAGTACATGGGGATTCATTTCTCATTTGTGGGCTTGTTTATGCATTCTCTTTAACAGGTCGGCAACATTGCTGCTTGCTCCTGAGAGATGCTTCACTAGTACAGGAATGTGGTTCTGAATGGCCCAATTACAAATCTTTTGGTCTAACACTAACAGCAGAGACAAACGAGCCTCCCCCACTTGCTTCTAGATGTAGTACATCACTGTCACGTAGTTTGTTTTGATGAATACTGTTTCGTCTCAAATGACCGGGGGAAAGCCTGGAATGGGTTGATGTTCCCTAAATGGTCATATGGTTGAGATGTGCTCCCCACCCCATGAGTGAGGCATCTGTTGTAATGGTCATCTGTGGTAATGGGTCCAGGAATGGCTGCCAGGAACAAAACTGTTTTGTTCCACCATAAGAGTGTGCACAGGGTACTGAGCCCTACCAGAACTAGATCTTCCCAGTCACTTTTCGTTTGAAACCACTGCCTCACAAAGCACTCATGTAGTGGAAGTATGTTTAATCTTGCGTGCAGCACTATGGTTACGCACACTGCTTTTATCACTAACAGTTTCATTACAACCAGTGTAAGAACAGTGGACGCAAACAAAAAGCTGTGAGTGGTACTTTCTCCATGGCATGGACAGAAGCCTAGAGTAGACTTCAGGAGCAGGTGAGCAGTCAGTAAAAAGCAGCAAGCGTGACCAGTGAGAAGCAATGAAACAAGAGTGAAGTGGAAGCTAACCAATGGTAAGTATTGGTAAGTAATGGGCGTTCTTTAAGCTCACAGCGTATACATGCTGTAGGCGAAACCTAAAAAGGCAGCAGTTGTTGGAATACCATCATCCTCTTTTAAAGGATGATGGTATTCCATCCACTCCATCAGGCATTTACCGTGATGGAGTGAAGGACAGCGCCAAGAAAAGGATGGATCTATTGTGGCACAAGATGCAACTTTTTATCATTTATTGTGAAACCTAGCTGGTGGAACACAGAAACTGCCACCTGCATGTGTGCTAGTCATTGTTGTTAAGTGAGGCTCTTTATCAGCCAATCTTGTAGATACGGAAACACATGAATGGTGTTTCTACCCAAGTGCGCAGCTACCACCGCAAAACATTTAGTGAACAACCTCGAGGCAGTTGTGACCCTGAAAGGGAGTAATTTGAATTTTTAGTGTTGTCCATTTACTACAAAGCACAGGTAGTAGTTGTGCGCTTGGATGAATTGGAATATGAAATTCGATGTCCTTCATGTTTAGGGTTGCCATGTAATTCCCTCTGCAGAACAGCAGATGGCGTCTTGCAGACTGGTAATTTCAAAGTGCTCTGACAGGATGTACCAGATGAGGGGTCTGAGATCTAGGACTGCAGGAGAGTTCCATCCTTTTTGGAGATGCGTAAGTAAAAGGAGCAGACGCCTTGCCCGGTTGGTGAGGGAGTATTAATTCTACGGCGCTACTGGTCAGGAGCACATGCAATTCCTCCTGCAATAGTCATACGTGGTCTTGACTCATTGCATGATTACATGGTGTGTAAATCCAACTCATTTGTCAGAGGTTATTTCCGATACTGCGACAAGAAGTACCTCAATCTTCCTCCGACAGGTATTGTGTGGTTTGGGAAAGAACATGTGAGTGTAGGAAAGTAGGATCTGCTTTCATGGTTACCCCTACTTTTTGCTGGTGTTATTCTGTTATATGACTAGCCTGACTGGGATCCTGCTAATAAGGACCCCAATCATTGTGCTTCCTCCCTACATTTGACAGTAATAAGTACTTTGGTACCTTCCCAATTGGCTACTAAGGAACCCATGTAAGTTCATAGTATATGGAACTAAGGTACCCAGGGCATAGGTACACCAGGGGTCTCCCATAGGCTGCAGCATGTGTTGTGCCACCCATGTGAGTCCACTCAACGGTGACTACAGGCCTGCCATTGCAGCCTATATTAGTTGGTGCTAGCACCACTTACGACACATATACGTTTCCTTATACACTTAAAACCTATCAGTGATCCCGAAGGCAGGCCTTTTAATCCTGAACGTAGGGTGCTGGCTTATAAGTGTGAGGGTGCCCTGCATGAGCAGGACACCCCCTACGAACCCCAGAGTAGATTCTCAAGGCTTTGTAAGAGTGGTTAGACATTTTGATACAAGGTGTCATTACGTGATGGCTAACTATATTGGCTGTGCCGAACCTGAGCATGTTTAGCATCAAATATGTTGGAATCATACCTCAACTCCATTACCGGTGCTGGAGGTATGATTCCATGCACTGGGGGGCATCCTCCGGGAAGCCCCCAGTACTCCTGGTAACGGCCTTTCAGGGTCTGCCAGCAAGCTAGTGCTGCTGCTGACCCAAACACGATTCTGCCCTCATGCTGCTGAGCTGAGCTTGAGTTTGAGCAGGGGAAGGTAGAACAATAAGTTTCCTGTCACAGGGAGGTGGGACCACCTCCCAGGCAGGACTTACTGTATTAGGCTGAGGTGGGGGCACTTGCCAGCGCCACCAGACTACTTTGAAGGGCACATTTGGTGCCCTCCTTGCATTCTCCAGTTTGAGCAAGTCCAGGGAGCCCTTGGCTCCCTTCTGGCGCGAAACTTGCCAACAGACATGGAGGTATCCTCCGTTCTGTCCATCCCCTCCTCTGAAAGAGACTCGTGAATCGTCCCAACACTTTCCCTAGGGTACTTTAGGGATTACCTGGGGGCGGCTCTTCAGATTCGTCCTGGGACAAGATTCAAACCCGGAACAACTAAAACTTCGACCGTCTGGGCACCTTGGACTATGCCTGGTACCGAGACTGCACCAAGGAAGACTCCTGCTGTTCCTGGTCTTGCTGTTCTAACAGTCATCTTCGTCATCTGTACCTGTGCTTTATTAAGGGCTGTGGGCATCAAGGATACCCAACATAATCTCCCTTAGAGTGAAGAATTCGCTCGTCTGCAGGTACCGCAACAAAGCTGCCCGGTCTGCTGCTCTTGACGTCCCACAGACTTTGAAAGGCTCAGCGAAACTGGTGGTGTTTCTGCAACTTCCTCAACACCTGACCTGTCCTCTCAGCAAGTTTGAGGCCAGTATTCCTCGTCGGAACCGATGGAACAGAACCCCTGTGCAAATGCTAGTTGGCTCTGTACTCCAGAGATCTTCAGGCTACCAGAAGCTCCAGCCTCCAGCATCTCTTCCTGCCAAGATCTTCGTCCTCACAGCAACCTCTGCACCGTGGGCCTTCATCTGTGTTGAGCTGCTCGAGGTCTTCTTGTGACTCCTGTGCCTTCAGTGGGCTCCCCTGCTTGCTCGGGCCTGCTCTAACTCTCCCGCAATTGGTGAGTCCCTTGGACCTTGCTGGGCCCAACGTTGCTCCTTTTTCATTTACTATGTCTGTTGCTGCTGCCAAGGGTTGTTGGTGCTCCTGCTGGACACCGATCCTTTGCTTCTCAACTACAGACGTGGGACAGCTTGTGAATGGCTCCTGGTCTTTGACAGCATTGCCTGATCCTCACAGCTGCAGCGACAAGGTCCCAGTCATCTTCAATCATTGGTGGTCATTAGTCTTCCGTGCCTCCTAGTCACCTCCGAGTAGCAAAGACTCTGTTCCGTCTGCTTGCAGGTACTTCTGTTCAAAAATCCATCCTTGGGTTCCGCCGGACTCTTCCACCTTCATCGCCAGCGGCACCCTTCCTGAAGTCCTCCATTGTGGTCTATGGCAGGTTCCGACGTCACTTCACGCCTATGCACCCGGCTTCCCTGGTGTAGGTATCCTGATTCCTGGGGTATCCACAGGTGGGGTGACTCTCCAACCTTCTGTCTTCCACTGGGTTTCGTCTGGGTCTTTTTTCTTGAAAACGAAAACTTTCCCATTGACTTGCATGGAGTACGCAGCTGTGTTTCCAGTATGCACACAGCCTCCGATGGGGTCCCTAGGTACTTACCTCTGGTGTTTTTTTCTTCCCCAGCTCTTTTAAGTCTCCTGGTTCAAGTCCCGACTCCGGTCGCAGTTCGCATTTCACTTCTCTAGTATATGGTTTGATCTCGCCCTAGTGACCACTGTGTGTTTGTGCTTACTTACAAGTTTACAGATGAAATATTGTGTTTATTGTGTTGATATCTACGGGTAGGAGATATACCAATGTGTTAGTGAATGTGCATAATAAATATACCTATTATTATAACTACACTGTGTGGTTCTTTTTCATTTAACCTACAATATATGATTAGTTCTGGTAAAACAAGCTGCTTAACACTACTTCTGGACTAAGCCTAAAGGCTGCTCTCCACAACTACCACTTAGAGAGCTTTCTATGATTGTTTAAGATCACTAAAATTAGGGTTGTATGTATTAGTGCAAGGTGCTTCACTTAATAAGTGAGCACCATATACTAAGACAGCCTCCTAGAGAGTCACTGTTTTAGAGGCGGAGGTACTGGGCCGATATCTCTGTCCTAGACACTGTTTCCACTAAGAAATCTTCCTCTTCTGCCATGTGTAGTTTTTCTTTTTAGTGCTGTGCCACCCTTTGTATAACTGCAAGGTAGGCAGTGGTATCATCCAATGGGAAGGCCTTAACGGGTAGGGTTCAAGGCTGTGGTTGCTTGGGGATCTACCTGGTAATGCTTCCAATGGTCATCCCAGCCCCGGTTTGTGGCAGGGTCATGGTATGGATTCTTAGAGATGTGAGGGTCCCTTAGTCAGAGCTGTCGAAATGGAAAGAAGGGTGACTGAGGAGGAAGTTGTGTGTGAGGCTGAGGTAGTACTGGTGGTGCATGAGGCTGAGGGAGTGGTGTGCAAGATGTAGGAGATTGTAGTGGCAGGCTGGTGACCTTGTTCCGACCCTTCTTGAGCAATGAAATGGCTTGGAGCTCTTCTGACATCTGCTACTCAAATTTAAGTCTTTTTTGACACCTGAAGTGAGTGATGGCAATCTTGCCGGGATAGTCAAGCTAAGATATTTCTCAGTAACAGGTGAACAGTGATCTTGAACTGCCTGACATCATGGACTTCAGAAAGCTCAACAGTGAAGAGGGGCTCCCAAAGTCAGATCTCCTCGTCAAGGTCTGTTTCAGCACCAAGCAGGTTTCGGAGTCAGCTTCAAAGGCTATTTCAACACCCAAGTGTGTTTTCTGGAGATTCTAGGTCGAACCAGCATCGGTGGGCGCAGAGACTCCATGCCCTTCGTCAGAAGCTTTTCTGGTGCCAAGGTGTCCTTTCAGACTTGAGAAGGCATGGAGACTAGAACCGAACCAGATTGTTGGTGGCTCGTGTCGCTTTGCTTCAGGGCTGTCAGACTCACTAAGGAGAGGTGCTCGGCCTCGACATGAGGAAGCTTATGAGATCAGTCCCTGGGGGGCTGAACTTCTAGTGAGTGTGGTGGAATGAAGGTGCTAGGGGTTGTCCTGGGGCCTTGTTGTGGACAAAGTGGGAGTTCTTCCTGTTCCTTCATCTCCAAAACAGGTCAGCACCTCAGGGCTCTCCCTGCACCAGCTAGATGTGTTAAGGCTTGGCTCTTCTTCCTCAGAACCAATGGGGGCTAAAATTGTCTGGGGTTTCGGGGAAGCCCTGGCACTGCATCTTGAGCTCAGCGTCTTTCACATTAGTATCTGATGATTCTCTTGCACTACAACATCTTACATGTTGAATAAGTGAACTCCTCGTGTTTGGGAGAGGAACAGAAGTTACACACATACAATGCTAATCAGACCAGTGAAATTTGAATTTACATTCGGGTCAAAAATGGAAAGGCGTTCTATCCCTAACATTCCCCCCCCCCCTCTCCCCCCCCCCTTAACCAGTCATTCTTTATACAGCCTGTTTCGCTACCAAGTCCAACTGCAGTTGCTGCACTGGTATTGTCTTATTCCATTGTTTGAACTAAATCATCCACACCGGAGACTGAAGGTCCTGCCAAAGGTGGTCATCTGACTCAGAGCTGGCACCGGGGCGTCCAAACAACATCACAGAAAATAGACAATCTGAGGTTGTTTTTGTCCTAGTAGATTGTCAGCTAAAGGGAAGTTCACAAGACATCTTGCGACAGAAAAGTTCTTTGAACAAAAACAAGTTGCAAAAGTTCACCCCAACAATAAATGGCAGGAGTTTGCACAGCATGTTTATCAGCAGTCAAACACTCTATAAACATCTAACCATCACCTCTGCAATCACAGATAATAGGACCTTGACATTTCACTGCCACCTGCAACAGAAAACAGCAGCAGCTGTAATCCACTTATGACAACCCTCAGGAGATGTGAGTTTTGACCAGAATACTTGTTGATGACTTTTTTGACTAAAGTTAATGATTTCAGTCCATTAGCGAGAAGTTAGTGTATAGTCACCAATGTTAAGGAGATCTAGACATCCTATGAAACACAAAACATCTTTCTTCAATCAGACACCTTAACACTGATGCAATGGCAGCATCACATTACATTGTAACGTTATAGCTATGTAAAGGTAAATGGGTCTATTTACCCCGATAGATTATGTATCCTTAGGTTTTCCACTGAGAAAAAAAGGACCCACCTCATTGATGAGTTCTTTTGGTGACATACTGTATTAAATGTGCTATAAGACAATAGTAACCAGGCAGAGAGAGTGCAGAACTAACAGGTACTCACCGATGACTTGAAGTATGTGCTCTCAGGATTTCCACTGGTGCAGATGCCGGAGTTTGAAGTCTGCAATATGAAATAATAATGTACTGGTTCTGTAACATAGTGGTAGAACGGACTCCACTTAAGGGTAAGGTCACCTATACTACAAGTGGTAGGAGAGGCACTGCCCCCTTTAGGTTGACACTATATGCTATTTCAAGCTTGGTGGCGGGCAAGGTATTGGCTGGGTTGGTGGTTTCAGTTTGAAAGAAGAGGATGAACATGGCATTGCCTGGATTCAAAGGCCATGCCCTGAGTTAATCCATCAATGGAGTGCCATTTTTGGTGCCTCCATTGATTCTTTGAACATCGGAGATAGGCAGTACACACAGTCCTGTGAAGGTTCATAGGCAATACCTGAAACAGATATGCTTGTGCTTCGCTAACAATAGTTTGAGCGAAAAGAGTTGGCATGGTCAACTGTGTGTTCAAAATCTATGGTCATGGAATGGGGCTCTTGGTCTCTGTGGGTTCAGAGACACTGTGTGGGTCTCCTTCTACACTGCATGCGACCCTCTTTGCTTCTCCACTGACGTTTGAAGCCTGGTTAGTTAGGGACTGGAACTGCCCTTCTTGGTCTTTCAACCCATCTGCATTCCCACAGATTAGCTCTTAGTGTGCTAAACTGTGTGCTCACACATCTCTTCCATTTCCTCCTTTGATCCTACAATAGAAAGAAGAGACATAGGTCGGTAAAAGTAACATACACACATTGAGTTGTCAACCAAACCTCCCATTCTACCATCGCCAACCAATCATTCTACCTATGCATACACCATCTGTCCACATGCTCATCCCAACTTGCAGTCAGCCATCTGTCTATCCTCTTGTCACCCATCCAACTGCCATCGATCTTTGGAGCACTGCACCCATTCAATTCTGTATCGCCTTCGCCATCCAATCACCCGCTCACATCATCATTCAAAAACGACATGGCACTTTTAACGTATTCTAAACAATATTACACCCCTAAAAATAAAAACGGTAAAACCTGTAAGTGTGCATGTCTGCATGGTCGGCCAAACAGATATGCGCATTTAGGTTTCTCATCCAGCTGTATTCTACAGCCGGGTAGGGAAACGCCAAAGACTCCCTGTGCCTGAGTGGAGTGTCAAACCAGCCCACTCAGGCCTATCCCAGCACTGCTCTCATAGCATGAGTAGCATCTGGATTGGATGGGGTCTGTCCAAGGGACTGCTGGGAGCAGCAGGAGAACTGAGGAGCACCAAAGCGCAAGCCGGCTGGCAGAATCAGGTATGTTTTAAAAAAATTTTTATTTCAACCGCCCCCCCCCCCCTCCGCTACATATGGCAGCAACCGCGACTGATGGTTATATATATTATTGCTCAATAATAAAATAGCTGGTGAGGTAGGCGGGTAGTTTACGTCTTAAATGAAAATTAATAAGATGCAGAACCAAGAATAAAGGAACGTAACCTTTGATTCTGTCTTGTAGAATATTCATTGATGGTCATAAAGGCTTGAATAGTGCAACAAGGTAAGTAGTCAAATGTAGCTAGCAGCTGCTGGGAATATGAATATATATATATTTTCTCCACGCTGCGCACTTGAGTCGCCGCCGCTGCTCCTGAACAAAGGGCACTTCGCCTTGATGAACCACCCAAGTAGGGTCCAATTACATCAACAACTCCCCTCGCGTATGGAAGGATGACAAAGCCATGTCTCAAGCCACCAAATTCTTTGTCAGCTGATATCGGACACCTTTCGCCTGCACAGCAGGCTTGCTCACCAACCACCAGGCGAAACGTGTCCAATATCAGCTGACAAATAAAGAATTTGGTGGTTTGAGACACGGCTTCGTCATCCTTCCATACGCAAGGGGAGTTGTTGAGATATATATATATATATATTCACTGAAAAAACCATAGGTTTCAGGCACGTTATAGTTAGGAATTAGCATTTAAAAAACCTTTGAAATTCACTGAAAAAAACATAGGTTTCAGGGGCGTTCTAGTTAGCTGGACATTTCCCTCGTACAAAACCATTGAAATTCCCCCGTTATAGTTAGTTCAGCTAACTATAACTCGCGCCCCCGCAATGCACTGCTGATGACGTCACATATTACATCACTCATGACATGGTCAGTGACATCACTGATGACATCACTGATGACATCTCAAATGACATCACTGATGACATCATCCAGTGACAGTGTGTTTCTGTAAAGTTTAAATATGTTTATTATATATAGGGAAAGGCATATTGAAGAATGAGTGGGTGTATAAGTGTGTGAATGGATGATTTTGTAGGTGCGTGACTGACTATAAGTGAGTGATTAAACTTATCTTACTTAATGCATGGGTTAGTGACTAAACTGTGTGAATGTCTGTATCCGTCTGTCTGTTGGTGTGTAAGCGGCTGCATGGGTGTGCAAATAGCTTCATGAGTTTCTATATGGGTTATAGATTGGTTGTCTGAGTAACTGTATTGGTGTCTGAGTGTTTGTGTGGGTGGGGTGTGTGTGACTCTGTGCATAGATGTGTGAGTGGGTGATTCACTGGGTGCATGGTTTCAAGACTAGGTCTGTCTGTGATGGACTGTATGGGTGGGTGAACATGTGTATGGTAGTGTTAGTGAGTGAATAAATATTTCATTAGTACATGTGTGATTTAGTACATATGTGAACGGCAGTATATATGTATGTTGGAGTACAGAAATGACTAAGTGAGTGTGTGATAGTGTGAGAGGCTGTATGGATGAGTGTGTGCTTGTATCATTGATTGTATAAGAGCATAAGAATGTGCTAGTATTTGTATGAGTAATTGAGCTAGTGTGTGTATAACTGTATAGGTGAGTAAACGGCAGTGTGATTAATTATTTGCACGACTGAGTACGTGTGTGAGTAGCTCTATGGATGAGTAGCGGTGTGTGAGTGTCTATATAGGTGTATGAGTGCATATGATAGTCCTGTACTGAGTGACCATAAGTATGAGTGACTGTACAGGTGAGTGAGTGGATAGGTGTTTAGACCTAAGACTCTGTGATGGTGTATGTACTTATTGGTGTTGGAGTGTCTATGGTTTTGAGAGTGGCAGTTTGTAATTTAGAGTGGGTGTATCAAAGGTTATATTAGATTGTGAGAAGATGCATCAAATGATCACATGGATGACGTCATCAGTGATGTCATCAGTGATGTCATTTGAGATGTCATCAGTGATGTCACTGGCATGTCATGAGTGATGTAATATGTGACGTCAGCAGCAGTGCATTGCGGGGCGCGAGTTATAGTTAGCTGAACTAACTATACCGGGGGAATTTCAATGGTTTTGTACGAGGGAAATGTCCAGCTAACTAGAACGCCCCTGAAACCTATGGTTTTTTCACCGAGTTTCAAAGGTTTTTTAAATGCTAATTCCTAACTAACGTGCCTGAAACCTATGTTTTTTTAAGTGAATTTCAAAGGTTTTTTAAATGCTAATTCCTATCTATAACTTATCTCTAAACCTATGATTTTAAATGATTTTCATAGGATTTCTAAATCTTTATTTTTCAGCGTATCAATTCCTTTATTTATTTTTTTTATATTGTTTTTCACCATTTTTTAACGTTTTTTTTTTTACTTATTTCTTTTAAAAATTAAAAAATATTTGTTTTTAATGAATTTTTTTTAAAAATGTTTGTAATTTTTGTAAACTATTTATTAAACTATATTTTTAATACTTTTTTTTTTCAAGTTTTTTTGGCGAATTCGCGCACCCTATGCGCACCTTTCTTGATCCCTGCGCGGAACATAGTCGCCATTTTACGATTGTAGTGTAGGATCCGCGTACGGTGTGCGTTGGGTACCTATTTTCGTGCGCGATTGCTATGCGACCGGTACGCGACTCCAAGCCCATACGCGACACGTACGAAGTACGTTACGCGACGCTCGCGCACTTCCGTGAAACGTCATGTGCGTGGTTGAAGCGGTGGGTGCCCGAATCCCGCAAAATATTTTAAGTGTAAAAAAAATATATATATATGTATTTCATATAAATATTAAGGGAAGACATAATCTAAGCTACTCATAAAATTAATATATTTTTACTTTTAATCCTATATTGCTTTTAAATGCAATTTCGCGGATTCGCGCTCGGTGCGTGCTGCCTATGTGAATAAATCTGTTTCTGCTTTTCTCAGAGACTATAGAATGGGGTCCATTTACAATACCAAACTGCGTTTTCACATGCAAGAGATGTATAGGAGAGATTAAGTACACTTTACTGATGAAGGAAACCGAGTCTTCCTCAACAACTTTAGACTCTGTATAGGTACTTACTTATAAGTACCAAAAACTCTCAATGAACACAACGGCTCTTTTTAGAGCCACTCAAGAACAAAACACATAAGCTTGATGTTTATCTCCCAAAAATTTCAGGTTTTTTTTGCTTGGAGTCGCGCACCCAACGCATTAGGGACCGCGCACCCTACGCGAATAAAATTGTGCACCCAAACGCGATAAGATGAGCGATTCCTAATTTTACCGTAAAAAAAAAAAAAATAGCCCCTATCACTAATTTTTATTATCCCCGGGGACCCCATCCCCCGGGGATTATAAAAAACGTTGGGGACCAACGCCCCCACGGTCCCAGCCGGCTCCCCGTGTCCTTCGGGAGCCGGCATTGCTTTTCCACATGGGGAGCTGCTGACATGCAGCTCCCCGTGTGGAAAAGCAATATGGTTTGGATTTTGAAAGAGAGAGCAGGTTTCCTTGCTCTCTCTTTCAAAATCCAAACAAAGTTTGTTATGGGAGGGCGGGAGACTCCCGCCCTCTCATAGCAAACAACAGTGTCCTGGGGGTGGGCACCCCAGGACACTGCAGGAACCGGCCCTGGGGGGTGGCGGACCCCAGGGCCCTTGAGGGCTCCAGGAGGGGGGCCACGCAGCCCCCCTCCCTCAATAAATAAAGCCCCGGAGGGTGGTGGTCCGCGGGGCCCCCACGGTCCCAGCCGGCTCCCCGCGTCCTTCGGGAGCCGGCATTGCTTTTCCACATGGGGAGCTGCTGACATGCAGCTTCCCGTGTGGAAAAGCAATATGGTTTGGATTTTGAAAGAGAGAGCAGGTGTCCTTGCTCTCTCTTTCAAAATCCAAACAAACAAAGTTTGCTATGGGAGGGCGGGAGACTCCCGCCCTCTCATAGCAAATAACAGTGTCCTGGGGGTGGGCACCCCAGGACACTGCAGGAACCGGCCCTGGGGGGTGGCGGTCCCCAGGGCCCTCGAGGGCTCCAGGGGGGGAGGCCACGCAGCCCCCCTCCCTCAATAAATAAAGCCCCGGAGGGTGGTAGTCCGCGGGGCTTGGAGGGGCCGTTCAGCCCCCCCACCCTATTTATTTTCTAGCCCCGGGGGGGTAGCGGTCCCCGGGGCCCCCCTGGGCCCCCATACATTTTTACGGATTTTGCCCCCTGGTTTCCCCCCCCGGGGCTAATTATTAAGGAAGCGCGGAAGCCCGCGCTTCGATCTTTTTTTTTTTTTACGGCCGGATCTGCGCACCCTGCTTGCATTTTTCCATTTACAAAAAAAAAAAAAAAAAGGGGGGTCCTGGGAGTCTGGGAGTCCTTCTGGGGCCCCCTAAGCAAGTTTAGAGGGTCAGAGTATTTCTACCCTGCCCCCTTTATATCTTTTACACACTTATTTCCCTTACTTCTTCAGCCTCGCTTCTACCGAGGCACAAAATGGCTGCCAACAGTTCCTGGTTTCGAATGTTGAAAACCACTTGACAGCCAATTAGCATTCAGCGCGTGATCAGGAGGGTGCGCGCACGGTGCGCAGAGGGTGCGCTCAGGGTGCGCAGATCCTCCGAGGCCATAGATATATATGTACTTTTAACTATAATTTTCTCAGAAACTACTCAACAGATTAACACCATTTAAGCAAAAGGCACGAGTCTGAACTGAGGACTACCTTTTTGCCAAATTTGGTGTAATTCCGTTCAGCAGTTCGGGCTGTAACTGCGGCTAAAGGTACTATGGGAAAATGTATGGGGAATACGCGTTTTGGGACCCCCCTTTTTTCCTCGGCCCCCGCTTGACGATTCACCCCGAAACTTGCAGGATAGGAGCGGACCGGAGCTGGCCAAAAGTTTGGAAAATTTTGCGAAGATTCATCAACCCGCGCCAGACTTATTGGGAATAGAATGTTTCGGATTTCCTATGGAAAATAGGTCCTAACTATAACTACCTACTGGCAACCGCCAGCAGGTAATATACACATACACACACATATATATATATATATATATATATATATATATATATATATATATATATATATTATTTATATACACACAGTGACGTGAAAAGCCAAAAACATATTTAAAAGATGGCTTGGAATTTCCTTCCCTACCTTGGCAACTGCTTGAGTATTAGGTCTAGACAATATCGCCTAGTGAATGTATGTAATGACATCCATGTTGTATCTCTGCATATAATGAGTCCAAACTGTTCCTTTCCTTGGAAAATGTCTCCCCCTGCACCACTATTGGCTGAAAACGGTTTCCAATATGCATTTGTTTGGTTTCTTTTGGGTTTCTCCTCAATAGTCTAATATCATGTTATCTGTTACACATGACGTCAAAAAAGTCCACAAAATTCTTCAAGATAATCTTTCATGAAATTTCACTTTTATTAAGTTGCTCATAAATTCATTTTTGGTGCACTTGTGATATATTTCTCTCATGATGACCATTACATATTTCCCCATCTCTTGCCGGTGTGTTGTCTCGAAGGAAGGACGTCTTGACATAATTCAAGGAACGGGTCAACATTGGCCATATACTGTTTGAGGAACTTCCTTTATAACACTTTTTTGTGCCAATACTCCAAGTTGAGGAATAATCGAGATTGAGAAAGTAAAGAAAAAGTACCGAGTAGTCTGCTTGAACTGAAGAGGAGGGGACACTCATTGGAAAATATATATAGATTAATGAGCCCTGAAGAAGTCCTTCAATAGGACGAAACGCGTTGGCTACTGGGAAGAATTAAAAAGAAAATAAAGATTTAAGGTATAAAGACCTGTGTGAACTAACTTATTTTGTGAACGGACTCCTTGGTTGTTGTGTGCGGACCAAAAAACTGTTCATATTTGTCTGTTGTGGAAGGTTTCACAGCATAGGAAGCCAAAAGGGTCTGGTTTCCTTTGGTCAACGCACCAAATGATTATAAGACTCTCCACTATATAAGTAAGTGCGGTATTGTATCCTAGATCCTTTTGTTTGTAAATCATTTTTCAATCCCCTATCTCTACATATGTCTGATACAGAGGTATTTCTTAATTATACCACGGTACCCCGCTTTCCCTCTTGTGCAGTGAGCTTTGCTACTTCCTGATAGAGGCTTGTCTGAAAGTTGGCAACAAAAGGAAATACGAGCAACTATCCACCTAGCGATGAATTGCTTGGAAGCGCCCAATCCCTGTCCAACGTGGACATATTTTAAAAACAAATGTGTTCTCCAGATACGACCGCAGAACCCTTTAACTAGCTAATGAGTGCTGAGCCCTCTCTGCTGGTATAGATGGGTCAGGGAAGAAAGTTTGCAAAGTAAATGTCTGATTAATGTGGAAATCTGATAAGACCTTGGGTAACAATAAATCTTGAGTTCTCATAAAACCCTATTGGAATGAAAGAGTAAATGGTTCTTCTGCTGATAAAGCCTGTAACTCGCTGACTCTTCAAGCAGAGGAGACTCTAATGCTCTATAAATAGGCTCAAAAGAAGAGCTCATCAATCTTGAAAGTACTAGGTTGAGCTCTCATGGTCGAGTCGGCCCTTCCACTGGTAGAAAAACCTTCTTGAGTTCTTCCAGAGAATCCTTAATTACTGGAATTTTGAAGAAAGAAACTTGCTTTGAGGACTTTCTATATGTCGTTAAAGTAGCAAAGTGGACTTTTATAAAATAGATTTGTTGTAGTTATTTGACTAGATGAATCAAGTAAAGTAGAAGTACTTCTTGGCATGAAATTTGATTGTGACCTTTACTGTGGCACCATATGCAGAATCTTTTTCAATTCGTGTGTAGCATGATCTAGTTGATGAACATTAAGCTTTTTTAAGAATCTCCATGCATTCCTGAGGAAGATTTAGATGTCTGTTCTGCCTGTTGTTGGAAGCTATGCAGCCAAAATTCAAGGACTGTAGGCTCTGGTGTTGATCTGGCCCTGAAGTCTGTTCAGAATATCTGGTCTATGATGTATGAATGATCGAGCTAGATGGTCTGGGTATTACCACCGTCTGTTTTTTTTATTTTGGAATTGGGAAGCTTCATAATCCCCAAAGGTACAAGTGGGATCAGACAAAGGTGTAGACAAATAGTGGCAACCAACTGATCAAAAGGGCATTTCCCACTGAGTTCCGTTTTAGTGCTCTGGAGGCAAAGTCTAATCATTTCTTACTGTGGTGAATGCCTATGTTGGGAATCCCCATTATTCGAGGTTGTTTCATAGGAACTTCGTCATTCAGGACCCAATTATATTTGCTTTGTGATGTTGACTAGGAATATCCCCTTCCTGGTTCGGAGTTCCTGAGATGTATTTTGTGGTCCGTGTGACCTCTGGCCAAGTGACAGTGCTTGCTTGTTGGTGTATTGCCCTCCGATTGTATTGTCTGTTTGAGTCATGATCTTTTTTGTCATCCCATTAAGGGTAGAGACTTTCAGGGCAAGGTGGCATGTATTGTTATTCAGATGGGCTTACTCACCCGGACAGTGAGGCATCCTCATCTTTCCTTGCTACTCGATCTTCTCTCCCTAGACCTCTCCCTCTGATGGTCTTTTTTATCAGGTGGTAAGAAAACAGAGTCAGACTTTTCTTCCCAGCCTCCTCCTCTTCTCTTCTGCCCTCATGTCCTCCAAAATGCATCCTAGTCTGATAAACTTCTGTTTTTTAAGGTTCTTTTTCACATCTTCTTACAGATGTCACACTCAGTCACACAATGTCAGGCAGGAAGACAAACCACAAATTCTTTGTGGGCATCAGTCACTGATTTCTTTCTCTCACATGAGGGGCCACTTAGGGAAATGGCATTCTGACTGGAAAAAAAAAAGACTGACACCAATAACCAATGTTGTACTTGACTGCAGATGATTAAAGTTGTCGAGTGAATCAGGTAAAAATTATCTCCTGTATGGAATAGGAAGATTTTGGATTTTGGAGGTATTGGGATCCTTCTCTCACAAGCTGAAAAAAAGAACTTGGGGGGGGGGGGGGGGGGGGGGGGGGGTACAACTGTCGGTAAAATGTACTCTGGGAAGGGGAGCTTCGGGGTTCTTAAAGGTACCGGCTATTTTTTTCTGTTTTAAACGTAAGGTGCAGGCTGCTATTTTACTTTCATGTTCTCTGCTGGAAGAAGTATTTCTCTACCTTTTTAGGTCTCGGCTAGCGAAGGCTGCGCTTGTGCAGTCTCACTTGCGAGATTTAACGTTTTAGGAGTGGGGCTTTAACCCGCCCCTTTTTTTACCTCTTCTCCATTGGCTGGCCTCTTAAATGCTGGTCAGCCTTTGGAGAAGAGCTTTGTCTCTCCAAACAAGCCCCGTCTTTTTCGGATTCGGGGGCGTGTTTTTTACTTTCTTTCTCTCCTCTGGAATGTAAACATTCCAGCCAATGGCAAGAGGAGAGAAAGAAAAACACGCCCCCGAATCTCAAAATGCCGCTGCGTTTCTCCGAGGCATTTCTGCTTGATCTCGGAGAAAGGCGGTGGTGTCCAGGGCGATTCCTGCCTGAATCGAGTAGGGACCTTCCTCTCTGGCTCTCCTCTTCCCCGCCGCAGCCTCGTTCTCTTGCCCAGCGTGGACTCGGCTTGTTTGCTAACCTTGTCCCTCACACGCCCCCGTACTACCCGCGTCTTCCCTCTGCCTCTCGCCACGTTCGGCCATCCCCTGCCGGCTTCCCCCTGCCTCTCCGCCCCCCAGTAGGAACCTTCCTGTGCGGCTTCTGTTTCCCCCGGAAGTTGTCGAGGTGGCACCGGGGCGGCGAGCACAGACTCTGAGGGGCCGAGAGGCTACAAACTAGCGGAGACCCGAGTGGCGCAGCGAGAGGGGCGGCCAGGAGGGGTTCAGGGATCCGGCTGTACACCAGGAGAAAGGCTGCTCTGCATTACCAGGAGCCCGCAAGGTGAGTGGTTTCACACATAGCGAAGGGTAGAAGGTGTGGACAGACACCGGTCGTTGGGGCAGTAAGGCGGGAAGCGAAGGGGGTGGAAGAATACCGTGGTCGGGAGACATTCGGAGGTGGCGGGAGAGATGCTTGTAAGTTGTAATCCATTTGCTATGTTGCTCTCACTGCATAACGGAACGGGAGCAGTGGGCCAAGATAATGTGTCTCTGCGCGGGGGTGAGTATGTGGGTGGTATTTTGTGCTAGTGCAGACTCAAAGGACCTCCTAGCTCGTCAAGTGTCACGTGTGATGTGTAACTCCCATCTCGGACCACTACGATTATTGGGTATTCAGTATTCTTGCAGCAAAAGGCATCATTGGAAAGAGGCAACATTCACGAGGTGGTGGCTGTGGCCTCGATCGTACATCAGCCGGCGCCTGACATTGCAACAGATCCCGCCCCAGCCCATCGGGCCTTTAAGAGGTACCAGCCTGGTCCCAGGTGACCGAGTCCATTCACCAGGGGTCTTGCTCGTACATGTGCAGAGTCTGAGGCGAGTTATCCCACAGTGACTTCAGCCCTGGGCTTTCATTTCTCAAATCACTCCGTTCCGGGGATGGAAGCTCTTGTTTGCTTCAGTTGAAGCAATTGCTCCACCACCCCTAATCGGGCGACTTTTAGAAGGAAATCCCACATCCAAAAAAACAGTAGCCTGCCGAAGTGGCGTAAAATATATCTAGCCCTCTTAAGGCAGTTTCACATGTAGTGGTTTGCTTCCGCAAAGAGACCAAAAAAATGTGCCTTAATTGCAAGGCCATGATTACCCCCCACACTCCCCCTCCATCTTCTTCCCCAAACAATGCCCATACTCTTAACTAAATGTACCTTATGAGCTCAGATCGGTTCGCAGTACGGGGACTGTGGCAAAGTCCTTTTCAGGAGTGCAGACAGAATTTGGAAATCTCTCTCTCTCCTAGCATTTGCACCTGTGCGCCGATATGCACCTTTGAGAAGGAGCTGAAACTACCCTTTGAAAGAGACCCCCGATCTAGTCCCGATATCTTTCTCTCCGACTTCACCTCCACATCCCGTTCTATTCTTTTCCTCCCCCATTCCTTCCTCAGTTCCTTCATCCATCAGCTACCTTCTTGTGACATCTATGGAAATATCTTCTCCCCTTGATTTTACCCTCTCTGAGTCCCTCCAAACTCGTGATGAATGTACTCAGTTTAATATTAAGCAGTTTGATGCACAAGCGATATTTTTTGTTGTAATTTTATATAACTAAATGCCTGTCATTGTGTAACTTTTGTATTCGTCCTATTACAGCACTCTAATTCCTACCTACCATGTTTGTAGGTGGCTCTATGCGTGGGTGGCTCTGTCTGTGTGTGGGTAACTGTGTGTGTGTGTGTAGGTGGCTCTGTGTGGGTGGCTCTATTTGTGTGTGGGTTGCTCTATGTGAATAGCTCTGTGTAGGTGGCTCTGTGTGGGTGGCTTTGTGTGTGTGGCTCTGTGTGTGGGTGCAAATGCAATAGGTCTCGCATTTGAGAGTGATTAAGCTATTGACATTGTAACTAACAATGCTGTTTCTTTAAATGTTTTAAAAACAAAAACATTAACAAAAATAATGTCATGAGCAATGCCAATAGCTCTAACTTTAACAATGCCAAGACCATTGCATTGTAAATGCTTGTTGAATGCTGCAATAGAATTCTATGACGTGAATCTAGAGAACTATTTTGAACATTGAGGGAAAAAAATGAGGTGCCTGTTAGGCTTCAATTTCATAGATCGAAATACAAACCTATGGATAAAGACATTCTATGATGATGTTTCCATAAAAAATAACTATGCAAAAGGGTTTTACGGGGTGTGCGTACACACATACAGACACAGGATTTATTCAAGCGTTTATGATCACCAATGAAGATCCTACAATGCAGAAAGCGATTTATGGTAAGGCTCTAAATTACCTCAAAAACTATGCCATTTGTATCACTCTAACAGGTTTCATCGCAGCAGTGGCAAACTAATTTTTATATACTTCATCTTCAACAGAGTCTGTTCTGGGGGAAAGACATTTTCAACACAGACTAGCAGTCTCTGGAATGATCATTTCCAGCTTAAGAAACAACTTACTCCATTCAGAAAGGCCATCAAAACTTTTTGTTCCCAGACCTACCAGAAAATTATCCAAGCACTCGGTTGCCCAGGGTCTAAGTGCAAAATAAATGAAGATGGCGATCATTCGCCTTATCTCCTGCACGTCATGCGGATGATTGACAAAAATGAAAACTACCTACTAATACTGACCTTGGCATCAGCTTTTGACGCCATCAACAATGGCATTCTCCTGAACAAACAATGGCATTCTCCTGAACAAACAATAGTCTCCACCCTAAACAAAAGAATAGGCATTTACAGAGATGTCCTTGTATGATTTGAGCTGTACCTTTTGAAAGAAAACTGAATGTGAGAAATCAATTAATCCACTTCAAGCTACATCCCATCACAATGTGAAGTCCCCATGGGAATCAACCCTTAGTGCCTTTTTGTTCAAAGAGTGGGTGAACTCTTGAAGGAAACAGATATAAACTTTATTCACCCAAGATCAGTTTCCAAATGTCTTATTACATCGGCGAAAACCAAAGATGGATGAGTGGCAGGCACCTAAACTTCAAGAATAGCAAAATAGATCTGCGACTAATCATTCCCAACAAGGAATCCATGTTGAAGAATACCTTGCTTAACACCCTACATGATAATGGTTTGAAGCCTCAAATAGCTGATTTTTGCAAAATCACTTGGATTCCAACGTGATAAAAGCTTCGATCTGCATTCTAGGAACGTAGCTAGAAAAACTGTAAACTAAGACCACTCACATACTGGAAACCAGCCACAGCAGAGGAGGACCTCAAAACTACAGTCCAAGTCCAAGCCCAAGCCCTAGTGTTAGCATAACGATTTATATGTACTACCCAGAAAACAAAAACCTGCCCAACGTGCAGTACTACACACAATGACAGGGCTAATCACAAAACAGAACACATTCGATAATATCGCACTATTACTAGCCTCATTAAGATGATTACTCTGAGAAGCTAATTATGCCTTTAAAACAGCCAGTTTGACTTAGAGGCTGGTACACTTAAATACCCCAAGTACCTAGCCTACAGACTAAACATTAGACTGGTTCTAGAAAACTCAGAAGCAAAGATAACTTGAGTTGAAGTCCCACGCTTCAAAAAAACTCTCACCTAAACTTTCTTTTTCTCAGTACACACTTTTAAAATTTGGAAACATAATTCCCACTCAGCAAAGTCACCCTCCAGCTGTCTCAATCTTGAAGTGCAAACTGAAAAACCAATGTGTAGCCAGAGACCTAGAATTTAACACATAGCCTTATGACATCTACAAACACTTAGACCCATTCTGTGTGGTTCTCTTCCAGCACAAGAATCTTCAATCTCCATTAAAGGTCTAGGGTCAAGTTTTTCTCAAGAGTTTATCTTAATAGACCAGATCTCTCCATATGAACTACCTGTCCTATGTTTGTTGCACACGATTCTGCCTGATCATGCCACTCTCCAGTCACAGATCAAGTGCATTTCACTAAAAGAGAATCATCATTGCTAGATTATGTGATACCCGCTTGGGTACACGTCTGGCACCTGATAATAAACTTCTTGAAAACCAAAAACCTTGTCCTTTCTCACGTTTGTGTCACTGCTGACAGCAAAACTGTTGCAAACCGTCCCACACATACATTATTGGTACAATAAAGCTACTACAGGTGCTATGCAGTAAACTCATCATTACTTGAACTCACCCCACCACTCTTGTTGCAGAGATGACTCGCAAGGGTAGCCCAGTGTCCCATTACCAGTTGCCCAAGCTCCTGATAAATCCGCTGGGAATGTGGTTTTGCAGCCTTCCTGTGCCATCTCACACTGAGGCTCAGGATCTGTGGGTGAGGCTCGTCGCTCCCAAACCACATGAGGTCGTGAGCAGCAGCGCATTGGAATATCCCTGGCAACCCTGGCATTCAGCAGTAAGGGCACTGGGGGTTGGCCAGCAGATTGACAGCAGTAGCTGGGGTTATGGCCATAGTGGATATGAACAGTGCATTCCTCTGACATGGCCAAATTGTCTGGAATGTGTGAAGGCACAGTAGGCTCAGGAGGGCCGCTCCTTTTCCGCCTGTGGTGTCGACTGTTTGCCCATTTCTGTGTCCTTGGCAAGTGCATTGATCCCGCAACATCGGAGGGAACAATGCCCCTTCCATCAAAGTTCTGCACAACTGGCAAACGGGAAGTGTTCCTTGTGAAGTCTTTGCCCTGCTTCAAGCGGGGCTTTCTTGAGTGAAGTGCTTTCTGGGACACCATGCTGGTATCTACCAGTTTGGGACAGTGCTGTGTTTTTTCTGCTTTAGTTTTGGCCCGGGTGCCACCATCTCGAGAAGTTCTAGAGCCAGCCCTGGCCCCGGAAGCTCGCGGAACCTTCTTGGCATGTGGAGTAAGGTGCTGATCAGCTATTCCTGGAGGACAGGGGGAACTCTTTTCATAGTGATGATGCCGGTGGTGATGATAATGAATATGGCTGGAAACCTGGTTGTCAGCTTGGGTCCCAATGCCATGGATCGATTCCACAGAGTGAGGCCAGCTGCCTCTCCGAGGCAGGTTAGAAGCATTGTTCACGGTTGGAGTTTCTGGCCCACAGTAGATGTGAGCATCATAGTCACTGCTAAGAGAGCTGCGGACAGTGGAATGGCTCCCATACACTCCCTGCAGACTGACATCAGTACAGTTTTGAACAGAATCACTAGAGGAGCCATGGCATGGACCAGAGCTGGAGTCACTGCCTGGGCTGTCAGCAAGGTAACCACTGTGCTCAGTTCGAAAGCTGTCTCCAGAGCAGCTGCCATCTTGCCCATGACTGATCGAGGTGTTGGTGTGCTGTCTGGCTGATTCTGTCCTTGATCCAGGGCAACTTGTTCGATAATGCTGTGAGCAAGTCCTGTGGGGCAAAGGAGTCCCTCCCCAGTGTGACATTCTCCGGTGCGGTCTTGGCTGCCCCCCTTGAGTAGAATGCCTGTACTGTGTGCACCGACGATGTGAGGCCTGTGCTGTATAAGGAAGATAGTGCAGGGATCCCACGTCAAGCTGCGATACCTCCGAGGAGAAGAGTAATGGTACTGTGGATGTAGGAACAGTAGCTGACGCTGCCATCATCCCTTGGGGGTAGGTCTGTGGATTGGCTTCAGTCTGTGAACGATGCAAGCGTGCTTGGCCAGGATAGCGTCTCCAGAGCTGCACCCCCTGACGTTGTGCTGGCATCCGGCCTCCATTCACATCACCTGCTGAGAAAAGAACAGCACTTTAGAACCTCAAACCTGTGTTTTGATCCCTCTACAAGCCGTTTGCCATTATAAACATTTTTTTTTAAAGTAAACAATGTAATTTGACTAGCCTACAGGAAAGTGACGTCTGCAACAGAGCTGGAGGAAGGCACATCACAAACTTTGAAATGAGGTAAGATACAGTTCTCCCATGACAAAACCGAGCCAAGCCAAAATACTTTACAATTAGTAATTAAATACAGACCCAAAGGTTAGACTTGATATATACTAGGCCAGCTATTTTAATAAAGTTGCAGAAAGCAATATTTAAATGTTTAAATATTCTGTAAACTACCACTTCTACTGAGTCTGAGGTTTAAGGGACAATTGGTGTTCTGGATAACATTGGGCTGTCAAGTAGAAGTGGTATATTCGATGTCATGACTACACATCATGGTCTACACCTGCATAAGACCGCTCCATTGCCTACCTGTGCGTCAAAGAGCCAGATTCAAACTCCTGAGCCATGCACACAAATCCCTACATCATTGCGGTCCCAGAATTCTACAAGACAAAGTTCAATTCTATGCCAGTACACAGATTCTAAGGTCCTTCAACCAGGTGCGGGCCAAGACAAAACGTAGCAAGAAAGCCAGGGCAGGGGGCCGTGCCTTCTCCCACCTGGCTGCAACTCAATGGAATGAACTACCGCTAGAATTACGTCTTACTAATGCTATATGTCATTTAGATAAAAGCTGAAAACCCATTTGTTCCTTAAGGCTTAGTTCCGGGTACCGCGGCATCAATCATCACCTCACCCTTACCATGGATCTCGCTCTTTCAGCGCCGCGATATCCTTTTGGATGAATGTTGCGCTTTATAAATATACACTAGACTGTCAGCCCTTTAAAAGTGAATGAATTTGTAAGTCTGCCATTTCGATATATAGCTGCGATAGGGCTCCCAAGCTGGGCACAATAGGGTGCAAGGACGTCATCTCTTCTTACATTGTGAAGCTGCAGGCTGTCTGTCACACCTTGCTGGCCATTATATGACCATCGGTTCTTAGAAAGTCTTCTAGCCTTGCACATGTGTACCTAATAGTGGGTTTTGCAATACTGGTTACATATTGATATACAAGATCCTAGGTGGTTTCTCAGGACATGTAGATCTGGAAATTCAAAAGATGACTCCTATGACGGGGAGAAAAACATGATTGTTTTTAAAACAGTTGTTTCCCAGAGTACTAAAAAAACGAAATTAAACTATTGGATGTCTTCAAGGATTGGTCCTGCTTGGGACCTATGTTGAGTAAATCAACGAGGCATTGCTAAACGTAAATCGATTAGATGGGTCTATAAACTGATATGGTATAATGCATTTGGAGACAGCTTCATGAAATTACGTACATCTGGAAGCAAGATTCAGCAATTTACCATGGCACTTTCTGAGTGGTATGTGGCAGGAAGTTGATAGGTCCAGCAAAAGTTTTCTTTGGAATCAGGATGGACTCTGAACAGGTTGTATGCTGTCTGTCATACTTATTAAATGGCCGTTACCTTCGCCATTCAAAAGAAAGGACTGAACAACTTGTTACAAGAAAATGAGTGGGCTCAAACACTCCTTTTTAGGTAGAGCATTCGAGACCTCTTGTATATATTTAGTATATACTTATATGTGTATGTACTTTGCGGGCTCTGGAGATCAGCCGTAGGACTACTCTGCTACCGCTTAGGGACTTTTGTTTCAGTTAAACTGCCTCTATTTAACTGTCTTGATAGACAACGACCAGTAGAGGTCAGTAAAATACCAGAATTGCTTTCTGCTGAGGGACTTTCTCTTTAAAAAGAATTCTGGCAACTGCCTCTATTTAACTTTCTTCATAGAAAACGACCAGCAGAGGTCAACAAAATGCCAGTCCAGTCCATAGAAATTGTCTTCCATGAGCACCTGTAGACAATAATGTTTTTTAAATCTTGTATTTTCAGTGATATGACCACCGAACACCTAGATTTTATATAAAAAACAGGAGCTTTGGACTATACCATTTCCCACCGAAAGGCAATATTTCTCTCCATCTGTTCCCATACCTGGTGTGTCATGGAGTTTGGTGCTTACTTTCCCTCCATGTTAAAGAACAGTAGATGTTTTAGCACCCAGGCTAATGTGCTGCCTAGCTAAATACATATAATGTCCCAAAGGCGAGATTGATTGCATTGCAAATGCTTGTTTGATAGACTATGGATTACTTTTCCTTTCATTCAAGTGTTGCATGTGGAGCAGGGCCAGTGGAGTATCAGGCTGGTTTGCTTTTAGATCCTATTCTCTTCTGCTTGCTCTCCCATACTAGTTGGCCCATCAAAGGACCTGAAAGCAATGCTGAATTTCTCAAAGGAAGGATAATATCTCATTTAAACACACTCGGTAGACAGAATGTCCAAAAGGAGTTGTGTCACAAGATAGCACTGCACATTGTATGCTCTCCACTACAGAGCTCAACCTTGAAATCTGAAGCTGTGCTGCTCTCCAAGGAAGTGACTTACAGCTGAGCCCACAGACTGAATTGTCTCAATGCTGGAGTTGTGGCCAATTGTTGATAATGTTTACATTCTGGTCTGCCTCTGATGCCTCTATCCCATCAACACATTCTGCTGAACGTTCTTCTCTTTGAGGAAGGGAACTAGCAGACAACAGTTTACACCATCAGTACGTCCATCAAGTGAATTTAAAAAAAGGCAGATTAATTGGGAGCCTCATAAGTCCCTGCTGACTGGAAGTAAAGAGTGCAGCCTAGAAAGGGAGCTTCGAAAGTTAGATTCATTGTTTCATGTACGACATGTATGAAATATGAATGCATGAGGGTTGAAGGTTTTTCAAATGTCCTTTGGATACTCCCCGAGAAGACAACAATTTGATCGAGTGAAACTGTAGCACAGGGCTTTTTTTATTAACAAAAAAGGGGGTCTTGCACTGAAATCTGTGTCGGGGTCAAGCATGTTACGTGCATCAGCATTCTTGATATCTGTAGATACACTGCTCTCCGAAGAGAAGGTTTGGGTGACAGTGAGCTACTTGGAAGAGGAAGCCTGCAAGCTTCTTACATTTGCAGCAAAGGTACACTTGGAAATCTCTATCAGGCTCCCAAGTGGCACCAAAGCAGAGACCCGAATGCATGTTGGTTCTTTATCCCAATCGCATCAGTTTATACACCAGTCCTCGTAGTACAGGATGTAACCTGAATTTTTCAAGTGGCTTGATGCTTTTACATTCTACGGAGAGGAAGTGCATTACACATACCATGTGTCGGAGAAATGGTCACTATGCTCCAACTGTGGGCTACTGCTAGGAAAACCTGCCTACAATCTCCCTTCTTTGGAACGGTTTATTCATGCCAAATTCCTGAACAGGGGCATGTACTAAATACTATTCCTAGAGGTTCGAAACGTCAGACTCAGTCGCCTTTTCTAGAGTACACACCGAGATCTCGATGTTCACTGAAATTGGCCAGCTTTGTGAGAGAACACTTTAAACAAAAAATGTGGGATTCTAAGAAGAATCAGAGCTAAATGTAGGAATTTCCAAGAAAGAAGATGGCTCGTGAAAGGAACAACTAAATGTTGATCTTGACTTTATATAGCAGGTATCTTCATCGTATATATGCATTTGAACTATTGAAAAGTGACACCATCTTACTCTCTAATGAATCTTTGGCATCACTGTCAATGCTCAGGTAGGCTAGCAGGGTGGGACTGTTACACAAGTACAGGTGACTAACTGAAGAGTGGTTTGACAATTTGCTATGGTGTACCCTCAATTAAGCAATAATTAATTTTCTTGAACCTGTAACCAAAGGCATTTGGTGTAGCTGTGACTAGGACCTAGTTGAAGATGCCTCAGACATTATCCTGTGAGTCCCGGTCTTCAGAGGTGTCTCCAATCAGGTCTTTCTTGGATCTGAGATGTCCTAACAGCAGCACAGGATGGAAATTCCAGTCTGCAACCTCAAGTCGGCACATCTAGTAGGAGTATGGAACAAGGAAACATGTTGGCAGCGGAAACCAGTTTACAGTAAAAGGGCTACGACAGGCAGTTAGTCCGCAGATTACCAAGCATATGTTTGCAGTGATTGGGAGATTTTCCATAAACTGGGAAGATAAAGCTACAAGATTTAGTTTAAAATTCTAGAAAGAGAAGGGGTAGCCAGCATTGCACACAAAGGGAGCGCTTGGTGCAATTTGGTCTCAGTCTTCGGATAACAGGAGAAGAGTACGGAGGATTTTGTTAAACGTGGTGGTTTGCTTTAATATTTAAATTGAAGTGGGATTAATCCAATTCTATTTTTGCTTTACTGTAGAGATTAATTGAATGAAATGTGTCATTGATGAAGGTTTAATCGGAAACAATTTGGGAGTACTGAACGATTTACATATTCTGAAAATGAAAAACATTTTTTTTTAAATATATAAATTAAATCGCAGCTCGAGGGATCCTCGGGGTCGAGGGTCGACCCTCTTCTTCTTAGACAGGTTGCGATCCTACAGGCAAAATACCAAGACTTGGCACTAGAAGGGTCCAAGAAGCAGATGCTGGCCACATTATATCGCCTATATGAGTCGGGTAACGAGGCCGGAAGACTCTTGGTGTGGCTGAGTAGGAGGGAGCAGGAAGTTAGATGGGTGCAAACTATTCGCACCACAACAGGGGATACCTATGACACGGATGCTCAAACAGTGAGGGAGTTTGTTTGTTATTATAAGCAGTTCTACAAGTCTCGACCGTTACACGACTGACACTATAGCGCACTACCTGGAGACAGTTCCCATCCTGCTGGGCCAGACTGGAAACACAAACCAGGCCTGGCAATTTTGTCACACTAGCCACACCGGGGTGGGGAAGGGATGCAGCACTGCTGCTTTTTTTTCTGCATTGCTGCAAAACTGGCCCCCCAGTAACAAAACCGTTCCCCATCGCTGCAAAACCAGGCCCCACCCTTCCAGCCTCCCAGGGAAACGCATGATGCCCAGGAAGGCCTGTATGGCCTGATCCCAGGAGGAAGAACTGACATTAAATGAGGTACAGGCCGCAATAGCTAAACTGTGCTCTGGGAAAACACCGGGACCCAATGACATTCCAGCCACATTTTAGAAGAGATACGTGAACCAATTTGGGACCCCATCTGCTGGACCTGTTCCAGAAAGTGGAAGAGATGGGGGGTAGTTACCCCAGATCTCCGGAGGGCCACTATCATTGTACTTCCCAAAGAGGGGAAACCCAGGGACAGATGCAAATTGTATCGCCCCCGATCTCATTTCTAAAAGTGGAGACGAAACTGCTAGCCACTGTCATAGCTACACAACTCTTGCAAGTCATCTCCCCACTAATTTACTTTGATCAGTCGGTGTTCATGCCAGGCAGGTCGACACAGCTCAGTCTACGATGGGCGCACAATTGGCTTTCAACCGTGCATGCACTCAAGACACCGCAGGCATGTGCGACACTGCGTGTCTTCCTCTCCCTAGAAGCTGAAAAGGCGCTCAGCGCTGTCCACTGGCCCTTTCTGGACCAGACGTTGTGAAAATTCGGTTTCGCCCCTCAATTCAGGAAATTGGTGGCAGTGCAATGCCGCAATCCCGCTGTGGCTGTCAGGGTAAATGGGCAGCTGTCCGCCAAATTCTCGATAGGCAGAGGTACCAGACTGGGATGCCCCCTGTCCCAGCTTCTGTTTGTCCTCACCTTGGAATCTCTAGCGTGTGTGGTGAGGCAACAACACTCCGTAATATGAGGGTTCCAGATATCAGAAGCAGATGAACAGGAGGAAAAAATACTATGCCGACGATATACTCCTCTATACAGACCGTGTGAACATTATACTAGCACTCTTTCAAATTCTACGGGTCTATGAAGTCTAGTCTGGGTATAGAATCAACAGGGACAAATCAGTACTCTACTCCCCTCAGGAGCTGCAGAAATCTCGGTTGCAGCCACAGGGGCTTTGCATGGCTATAGTTGGGTTCAAACATTTGGGGATTTTCGGAATGGTGCAGGAGCAGCTCTGCTCCAGGTGCAATGTTGGTAAGGTATTGTCAAACTTCCAGACTGATGTCGGGAGATGGAGGGGGCTTCCGCTCTCTTTGATGGGACAGGCAGCCATTTTCAAAATGGTTACTCTCCCCAAACTGCAATATGTGCTTCAGAAGACATATGACTCGGTCTCCAAGACAGTGTTCACTAACATTTATGGGGTATTGAAGTCCCTGCTATGGGACAGCGGACAGGGACGGCGGACACCCTAGAGCATGGATACTCGCAAACATTTCCCTGGGGGCCACAAAGTACTGCCCGTGGCTTCCCGAGGGCCGCACTGATGCCAGCAGGGTGAGGGTTGGGGTGTTGAAAGGTGGATGTAGGGGGATGCAAAGCAGATGCATGCTAAAGGTGAGTTGTCTAGGAAACATGCTTTGCTTCTTTACCTTTAATTTAGTTAACAAGCAAATAAAGTATGCCCGTTTCATAGCTTTCTGGATGGGGGCGCAATTAAAGGTCAGCGGTACCGCATGTGGCCCTTGGGCCGTAATTTGAGTATCCCTGCCATAGAGTGCCGCACAGAATGCTGCAGAGTAATCCTTACAACGGAGGGCTCACTCTCCCGGATGTTGAAGGTTACCACTAGGGGGTGCACTGGAAAAACATTCATGATTGGATTTTCGCCTCACAGGATCAACCGATTTTTTGTCTCGAACGTGCAATGCTGGGGCAGGGTTCCCATCTGCACTATCTGTACGGAGGGAAGGGTTTTTGAACACTGGTGCCTGCGACACAGGTAGCTCTGACGGCCTGGGATAGGCCACTAGGACGCCTGGGTGGGCACACAAGATTTCCGGAGGAACACCTCCTGGAGAGGGACATAGCTGAAAGAGGTGGTGAAGCTGTAGGGTTTTGAAGCCTGGGACACTATAGGCATCACAACAGTGGGGGACATTCCCGAGAACGGAGATATTCTGCCCTTTTCTTCAGCACAACGGGAATATAATCTACACCTATCCCAGTTTTTGAAATACACACAACTACGCCATGCAGGCGGGCAGAGGGGCTGGAGGGGGCAAGATGCCAGAAAGTGCCGAACTAGAGGGGTGAGTACTGATGGAGGAGTTGGGAATAGGTGCAATCTCCGGCACATATAGGACGATCAACAACAACAACATGGCAGACTCGCTAGGCAAGCTACAGGAAAGATGGGGACGTAACGTGGGTGACCTCGAAGTCTGACTGGGAGGCGGCACTATTGCACTCCTGTGAAGTGGCTATTAAATTGCACTTGCGTCTTATTCAATTTAAGATACTCCACCGGGCATACCATGACCGCCAGAGGCGACGTTCATGCCAGCAGATGGGAAGCCGATAGGTGGGCTGAAACCCATAAAGGAGATATAGCATATCTTGGTTCAAGACAGCGTTGCGCGCTGTCTCAAGCTGAGACCCAATAAGTAACAAGCATTGGCACAGCCAATAGGTCTCGCATTTGGGACCTTAGAAGTGTTTAGTTATCCAGCACAATATCCTTGGTGCAACAACATCAAGTGTTGCATGGCTAAACACTTATAAGGTCCCAAAGGCGAGACCTATTGGCTATGCCAATGCTTTTTGGTGGAAGGCGCCGTGCACCAATTTAATCTGTAGCTCGTTATTTTCAATAGTGACCATTGGGAAAGCACCGGGGTATGGAAGGGAAATGCCCCAAGCCAGTCTTATGTTGTAAAAGGCAGCCATATTTCGGATTCAGTTGTCTCCTCATCCAAGACATCCTGGATTCACTGCACCTGCTGCACCTTTAGTAGACACGACCCTGAGGGTGGTCTGCTGGGTCTGAGTTCCAGTCTCGATGCAAAGCCACTTCGTGATGTAAAGCCAGTGCTGTCATAAAGTTGAAAAACAAAGGCGACATTTCTTGAAATATAATTGGACGCCATTGCGCCAGAGTAAAAAATAGTATTGCCCTCTGTGAGGAACAACGCGTTGTTGAAGGGCTCCTCTCTATAGAACGTCCTTAAAACGGCCATTGCAGAATTGTGTGCTGGGAAACATTGACCCTAAAGCCCCACAATAAAGAGGCCTTCGAGGGAAGTTTGCTTCTGGTGGTTGTGCCAGGGCTACACGAGCCACGCGGGACATGGGGCAACAAATCCTTGGTATGCAGGGGCAGAAGTGCATTCTGGGATCGGAGGGCCTGCGCCCATCCATACCTTAATCAGCCTTGAGGGAGCCGCACACACTTATATCGCCACACGCATGAATAGCTGCTGCAGAGAAATAATGCTCATGTGTCTGTGTAATGCTCTAAAAAACTGCGTCAGACTCTGAAGTGTTAAATATCTGATGGCATTCCCACCTGTAACATGTTGAAAAATGTATCTGACGTTGTCCTGTGAAATACAATCCTTTATAATAGAAAATGGGAGGTGGGGAAAGACTCGGGAAGAGGGTCGGACTAAGGCTCGACACGTGGCATTAAGGGTAACATTTCCCGATGCTACTTCAGCTCCCAATCCAGCCGTGTCGGTGCCCACACATTGTCAGGCAAAAGACAACCGGATTGCACTCGTTTAGCCGCAAAGTGTGCAGGCCCGGGGTCTGTCCGAGTGAGTGGCAATGCGCCAGAGGCCACATTTAAAAAGAAACCAGGGTAATTGATTAAGGAAGTGTGTGCTTTGTCGTTTCTGTGACATCGGCCTCTTGCCTCATTTAGAATGTATGTGACACGTGCACGTGGGCTAAAAGTTTCGAGCATTACCACAGGGGTGGACCAGTCCATCCTTGGAAACAATAATGTGGGGGCGGCTGCCCATGAATGGCATGAATGTGTCATTGTAGGCAACAGCCACACTAGAAATGCTGGTTTAAAAGCACGCGAGTGGTGCGCGAGCGCGCCACAGCAAGACATCTGTTTTGCATTATCGCACACACATCTGTGCACGATAATTCAAAACAGATGTGGCCCGTGCGGGTAACCGCAAGCAATAGGCCGTGGGCGGAGCAAAGACGGGACATGCACCCACCTTTGCCCAATTGCGTACTGTCTTTCTCAGAAAGACGCACGCAAAGGCGAATAGCCTCTGACCTACGAGCGTGTGGTGAGCTTTCCAAAGCTTTTTTATTGTTTACATAAAGTCTCGCCAGAGCAGCGCAGGCGCGCTGCTACAGGCTCGACCTAAAAATGAAGAAAAACGGAGACATGAACAAATTGAAACAAGCATTTGCAATGCAATAGGTCTCGCATTAATAAAGTTTGAACTATTGGTGTTGCATTATTAGCCCATAGTTCCACGTTAACTCACTCAACCGTTCTGGCTAGTGTTTCCAATATTAATAATATGAAAAAATAACAGTTTGTCTGCCTTTTTGACCTTGAAGTGCTGTGAGAGTGTTGTGAAAGTGCAATGTACTGTTCCTGACACCCCGAGGCTGTATATGGGTTTAAGGACCGTACACTAACTCGGTGTGTGTCTGGATACTGCCCACTGCCAGCGTGTGCGCGTAGTGGAAACATTCCACCCCATGGACAGTACTGGGGTGTACAGAGCCCTCATAGCTATGTAAATTAGCCGGTGTAGTGAGGTCTTGCTCGATGGGGTATGCTGGCTGGTTGCTTTTGGTTTGTTTTTGTTTTGCAGTTATATATAGCGCAAAGTCCACCCAAAAATATTGGAGAGATTTACAGGACAACCAGTTACATTACACAATAACACATTACATTGCCTATTGGAAGGCGCAGGGAGATTGATTAACTTGCCCAGAATCACAGGATGGTGAGTCAACGCCGTGACTCGAACCTGGTTCCTTAGCTTCCCGCGCGGCAGCTCTGGTCATTACGCCACATCCTTGTGCTTTAGGGAGATTGCCTACTGTCGTGTTGTGTGCCTATGCTCCGTTTTTGTACAGTTCTATTGCAGAGAGGGCTACTGTGCCCCTAATATTCTGTGCAGTGCGCCACAGTGATGCAACGCATCAGGTGTTAGTGGGCAAGGAGAGGGTCTGGGGACACATTGAGGAGCAGCGGGTTATAGTCTCCCCAGAAGTGTGGCCTGGGTGGTACAGTCCCTCTCGTTGCTTAGTATGCAACAGGCTGAATACTCTACACAGGGTACCGCCTATAAATAATAAGGTACCCTATACATTGGCAGAACTGTTCCGATCTCAAACTCTAAAAAAACAAGAACAGACGACAGAACGAGGAAATACTGATGGCTGAAAGGCCTGAACCCTATGCGTCCGTGTGCACTTTACCTTCCATCCCCGCCCAGTAACTCGAGTAGCGCGCACGGCTTCAAACACAAAGGGGGATACTTACTGTACAGCCACAAGAATAGTTTAATGGCGCACAGCATCTCTTTGAGGCCACAGGTTGTGCAGCCACGCCTGAGAGCCGTCTACTAGCGTGTGACCCGAGACAGATTGTCATTCAGCCCCGCCGCTTTGGGTGGCCAGTCGTTGCTCCGTGGTCGCTGAGAGGAAAATGGAATTGTCTGGGCCTCAAAACAGGAGGGAATCATGCTTGAGAGAGGGGTGGGAGTGGGGTGGTCACATTTACTATAAAATAATAATGGTCATTTCTTGATTTAAGAGTCTCTAAAGGCCCGGACATGATACTAAAAGGACTCCAAACAATGTCTTACATAACACGTGGTTAACGATTGGATAGTGTGCGACTAGGATTTTCCCAAAAATGAACAGCTGGCTGTATTATACATCTGAATGCAATGAGGGAAGCAGAAAAACAGCAGTCGGGCGGCACAATTTGCTAAGCACAGTTTTTTTGCTTGGGTGTTTTTAAGGGACGCACTTAATGCAATAAAGAAAACTTTATGTTCCGGCAGCTTATCTTCCAGCTGGCCCATCCTACTAAAACAGTGTACGCCTGGGGACTAGACTTCTTTGTAAGGCCAGACTTCTGTCGTGAGACAGTGGAGCGCAGATGGCACCTGTGGGAGACAATACTATCCTTTTTGAAAATCGAGGGCATGGTCTCCCTCCTGGAACCTAGGCTTGGGCTAAATTTCCGTTCCGCTCGCGGAAATTGCGATAATTTGACATTTTCGCGTTCCGCGGAGAGCGCAAAAATGTCAAAATTTCCGCATTCCGCAGCTTAGCGATAATTTGTTTCTTGCTCGCGCTGTAAAATAATACATTCTTGCGCGTGCGCGATCGCCTTACCTGAATCCTCGCGTTCGCCGACAAGTTTTCCCGATCCGGTCGGGTTCTCCACGAGATGTTGGATTGTTGGTAGCCATTTGCGCTGTCTCGTGACAGTTCGCGCCCGCAGTAATGTCATTGGTCGCGCGATCACGTCTTTCTTCTCGCGATCATGCACCGCGAGAATAGTGAAAACAAGATGGCCGCGCCCGCGAGCAACCGCATGGGTACGTTGGCGAGCCGCAACCACGCAGAAAATACCGCGAACGGGCGGGAAAAAAACTTCCGCATATTCGCGATATTTCCACGTGTTTGCGGAGATTTTTAACATTTTCGCGATAATTTGCAAAAGTCACTTTCGCAAATTCCGCCCACCCCTACTGGAACCCAACAATTTGAAGATCACTTACAAGAGACAAACAACGTATTGCTAGGATCCGGGAAAGGCTCAGGCTTTGCTGAAATCGTTGGAAAGAACTAAAGATTAGCTGCGTTGCAGCCTGGACTCTAGTATTTGGTCAGGGTGTAGAAGAAGATATTTCTAATTAATTCCCGATAGACCTTGGATCTGGCTCTGAGAGTTTACGTTAGTCTCCTGTGTCCCTCCTCTCGTTCTGGTACCCCCCTTTTTCTTGCATCCATGGCATTCTTCCCTTCTCACCTCTTTCTTTTTTTTATTGGATGGGAATATTTCTACTGTTACTTGAGCTTTCCTTTTTCTCTTCAATCATTCTCAAAGGTGGTGGAGGAGGGTTGGTGCGGGATGGGTCACTAACTGCCTTTAGGGTGTTGGTGTGGTCCACCTCTGTGGTCACTACAAACTCCTACTCGAGTGAGTGGGACAGGTTCGGGTGGCAGGTGGTGGTTAGGGGGCTGGACGACTGATGATGCCCTACAGGCCTGTGTCTGGTGTCAGACCACAAGTTATAGTATTCGTAAAGGTAGGGAGAAGATTGCCTAGAGGCTAGGCTGCAAGGACAACTTATCCAACTTGGGCTGGAATATTCATTATGTCAAAGGCTCCCAAACTGTCCAGAGAACCCTTTAAGGGTCTTTCAACAATCGACTCTTTTGCAGATGCAGCTAAAGAAATGGATATGAAATAGGGCATGCTCTAAATATAGCACAAAGCGTTTATTGTACGTTAAAAAACTGAAGTGATGGGGCAGGTATTAGCTTTCCAACTGAAGGAAAGGAATAATAGTAATTTGATTTGGCGCATAAGGGATTCTACTGGGCAAGTGGTTACCAGTGGCACTGAAATACTGGCAGTATCCCAGCAGTTTTATTTGTGTTTATACAGGGAAGAATGTGTTGCCACACAGTACATGTTACAGTCTTACTTGCAGACTTTGAGACTGAACCAGCTAACATAGGAGCAAAGAAACGCATTCGATAGCGTAATCACTAGGGAAGAGACTGAAATGGCTGTTATGCAATTGATAAAAGGTAAAGCAGCGTGGCCAGATGCTATTCCAACCGAGTTCTATAAGCTGTTTAAGAATTTTCTGACTCCCCTATTTATTGACCTAGTAAACCCATCAGCATTTTAAACATCAACTCCGCCTTCCTGGGGAGAGATGTATATTTCTATTTTTGTAAAAAAGAAAAAAAGATCCTTCAAATTGCAGCTCATACAACAACCATGTCCCTGATAAATTGCGACTCGAAATTTACACTCGGGTCCTTTCTAATCGACTTGCTGCCATTATTACTGCCTTGATAGATCCAAAGTAGCATGGGTTTGTTCCCTCTCAGGACACCACCTCCCATGTTAATCTTGCAAATACCGATTTGGCTGTGGTGTGGGACGTAAATGGGCCCGCTGGCATGATCCTGTTGGATGCTAAGAAAATAATCGACAGGGTCTCCTGGTGGTACTTGTGGACATTCATGTCAGGGAAGGAACTAGGGTGGGGCTTTATCACCAGGAGCAGGTCATTATATTCTGTTCTGAGTGCCAGGGTATCATACATGGGAGTGCTCTCTGAGACCAACCAGATAGGTCGGGAAACCAGGCAAGGTGCCCTCTTTCTCCACTTTTATTTGCTCTGTATTTGAATCCCTATAGTTGTGTATTAAGGAAGGCAACCTTAATCCCATCACTGAGACTGCACAATTTGGAGAAGGAGATTAAAATTCTGGCCTACACCTATGATATTGTCGTAATTACATCATCTCCGGTAATGGCTCTGCCAGCAATTGAAAATGCTGCTGCGGCTTTTGGGCAAGTCTCGGGTTTTCATCTTAATATTGACAAAACAGAGGTTATGCTCAGCAAGGAATCTCAAAAAGAGGACCCTCGCTTTGTAACCTCGGCTAAGTATCTGGGGTTTCTAATATCGTAAAATGAGGTTATTATATCTTTGAACTATGAAACAAACATTATATACGGTATCCCTCTCTCCATTCAGGAAGAGAGACAGGCTACATCTGGGTCAGATTGGGAGATGCAATATGATCATCTGAATAATACTAATACATTTTTATATCTATTTAGATCTATTCCTCTATATTTGCAGAAAAGCTTTTTTAATAAAGTTGAAAGTAGCTGGCAAATATTCATTTGGGCCTAAAAGTAAAAACACTGCACCATTCGCTACCTTCAACTGCCCTGTAGTGAGGGTGGGTTTGCGCTCTCTGTACTGTGTAATTATTGCTTGGCAGCGTTCATGTTCCGGCTCTCCGCAGTAGTAGAGCTCAGTGTATGGGATTTTGGCAGGCATTTTTCCTGAACACCGGACCTTTTCAAAAATGATTACGCCGAAACAAGGGTTTGTGAATACCGCTTATTTCAAGTACATGTGGTTTAAGACTATCGGTCTACCATCAGGCTATTTCTTCCAGCCGTCATGTATTTTGGTTCCATCAATATACAGCACTGTGGAATAATCCTTAACTGCCACTCTCGTTCCAATATAGGTTTCTAAGATGTTGGGGAATAGCTAAAATCCAGTGTTTGGGGCAATTCTCCAAGAACAAAACTTTTTTTTATCTTTTCAGGATCTGAGTAGGGACCACAGGCTGTCTAAAGTTGCGGCCCTTTGCTTATTTACAACTAAGAAAATGTGTGCAGCAGCTTTTGTATAGCGATATTAGTTTAAATCGAAGTGAGTTTCTGGAGAGTTTTGTTAAGCTTAGGCAGCATGGTTACATACATACTTTTTACTCAATATTGGGGATTATGGGGACTATGGGTAATAAATATGCAGTACTTGCTGCTAAGTGGTCGCAACGCTTACAGTGTAATGTCTCCGTGCCCAAGATTTGGTACACCAATACGCTGGCACACAGCACTCTTAATGTTTCTCGACTTAAGGCACACCCTTCAAATCTTGAATGATACATATTCTACACCACTTAGATGTATAATTGGGGCTTGAGGTAAACATTGGCTTGTTTCAGGTGTGACGCACTCGAACCTGATACAGCGCCCTTTTTTTTTTTCAACCTGTGGCCCTATTTTACAGTTTTGGCATAAATGATGGTACTTATAAATCAACTTTGCACGACTTAAATTATCCCTGAATGAAAAACGTGTTGTTCGGACACACGCCTGATGTCCCAGGAGGTTGTTGGTGTCTTGTTTTGTGGTAGGTTCTGCACAGCTTACAATCGCTCATTACAAGGTTTCAAAACAGAGGCCCTGGATGCCTTGTGCTGGCAGCGGGAGTTAATATTTCTTTGGGTTTAGAGCTTGCCATTATTGAAAATCCTCCAAGCCGCCATAAGCGAAGGAAAATGTGGTAACCGATCAAAGGGGGCCCTGTTGTTTTAACTGGTTGTGAAACAATGACATGAAAGAATGGTATACATTTAAGGGATTCTGTTTTTAAGAAATAAGAAACGTTTTCTATACGTCATTTTCTCTGTTTTTTACCTTTGTATGCCTGATGGTTTGTTAATTATTAGTATGCATACTACGTATCTTCTTTTTTATTTGAAACAATGCCACCTTTGTATGTGTAATCTTGAATAATTACTTCTCAATTAAAAAAGAAAGAAAGAAAAAGGCTGACAATGGCTTCTCTTGAGGTTTGATATTACTGAAAGTGGAACTCTGGAAAATTCTCCGAAGAGGGTCTCTTTAGTAGTCTAGAACTACTTCTTTGCTGTAATCTAGGAGCCTGCAAAAGCTTGATTTAGGTGTACTTAGTACATATGCACAGACAGTATAATTTCGAAGCACTTTTGGAATCCACTCTAGGAATCTTGTTGGCCAGAGTCTAAGTGGTTTGTTGATATGTTATTTTGTTGAGTTTCATACTGCTTATTGCATAGTGGCCGGCAATGCTAGAGTAGGGTATAGTTTTGTGATATTTATGATATAGTGTCCAGATAGATCTTATTATGGATTTCTGTGGCGCATTATGTGAATGAAAGCGTGTGCACGTGATCCCCATCTCCTCCTCTGTTGGTGCAGTCTGTGGTGTTTCGGTAGGTGAATTTTAAGGTCCCCTAACTAAGGAGAGACACAAAGCCAAATTATCGCCTATGACAATATAAGCATATAATGGATAGCTCTGGATCGAATGTTGCACTTGTACTAGTATAAGAGGAGGTCTTTATGAAGGCGTCACTTATGATATTATTCAATGGGGAGGTATGATTTTTATAAACTCACCTGTGATGTTATATAGACAGAGTGGGCAGGTTCGATTCTGCCTTAACCAGGGATCCACACAGTCTTTATGAAACTCGTGAGAGCAGGAAATCACCCTCAAATCCTGGAGATAAAAAGAGGGAAAAAGAAAGTAACTAAGTGGCAACTGCTGAGTCTTACCAGGTGAACAGTTTATGCCGAGTTTAAGCCAGATTCATATTAAAGTACATTTTTGCATTGAAAATTAATTTATTCTTCAACCCTGTTTGTGTAAGAAAAACTAAACTGAAGTCAAAGCATGTTACATCCTGACAGTACCACCCTGCATTAATAAAGATCAATAAAAACATAAAATGGCACCACACATCGTTGCAGGGTAAATATAAACCTATCTACTTGGCCTTTCTTAATGAAAAACAAAGGACTAGGTTTCGATCCTAGAAAGGCTTCCAGTATGGACACCAAGAAGTACAAATGAGTCCTCTTCCATATAACGTGAGTCACGTTACCGAGCAGGTAATCACATATCAGCAAATGTTTCAAAGTACAGAATGCACTTTAACCTGAAAATATACACGACTACACTTGTTGCGGCTACTTCCTCAAAACATAGCCGTATAGCATGAAGGCTGGTCTCACTCCGATCCAGGTGTATCCCTATTTTTTCTATAAATTATCACCCACAGTCCCAGCCACTAGAACCAGAGATGACTCGTGTTTGATGACTAACATTTAATAGGTACAACGTCTAATTAGACCATTGTCCTTGCTCTTCGCTTTGTAAGCTCTTTCTTTGGGATAAGTGCCCTCCACCCCATTACAGAAAGCTACATTCCCACGCCAGTGGTCCAAATCTTTAAGGTACTTGTCTGTTGACTATTAGCTAAACCAGTCTTATAATTTTGTTGACTTTTTGGGAGTTCATTTTTTGAATCCTAACAACACTAGAGTGATGGGTGAGATTTCCAGGGTAAGCACTGTATTATGCTATGAAATGTATATGCTGCTGTGCAGGGTATAGGTTATTTGGCCTCCACAGAAGGTATTGGGTGCAGTGCGCGAGGATCGCAGACATGGGCAAATCAACTGGCAGCTGTGTATTAGCATGAAGTAAAGCCTGAGACTTATGTATGGATAGCTACCTTCATAATTTGTAGATTTGGATTCATAAAATTAAAAGAGTAGTAGTCAAGAGTAAAGCTAAACTATAGAACAGTGTTTGATAGCGGGTGCAGAGTTTATGCTTTAAAGAAAGTGTAATCCAGTGCTCAGGGCAGCTTGATGTACGGTGCTCTTTACTTTAAAACTGATACTTATAGCCTCGAACAATGTAAAGATTTAAAGGCTGGCGAAAGAAGCTTTACAGCTGTGATCGTGATTCTTCGCAATATCAACAAGTATTGGCAAAGTGAATAGGTCTAGCACTGGCTGCCAGGCTTTCAGCTTTGTCAATCATTGTGTTTTCTTGTGATTATTGCAAAATTTCTTTGCTGGTGGAGAAGCGGAGCACTCACCAATCTTATGATGTGCTTCTTGTGAAAGAGAAGAATGCGGTCACTCACAATTAAGTTAGCCAGTGGCTGAAGTGGGTTGTCCTACTACCCTATGCTGTGGGGGGCGGAAAACAAATGTGAATGGCACAACAACAGACAATGGATAAAAAAGGCTGGATACAATTTTATATGGCCTACCGGTCTGATATGTCAAAATAAAACGGATTACGAAATTTGATATAATAACTTACGTTTATAATTCACTGACTTTTCTCTATATTTTGGAGGTTGACGTTGACTGCATACTGATTGTCAAATATCCTGGCACTGAGCATATCTTCCCAACATTATGTGGAGTGATGTCCTCGCACATTATCACTGCCTCAGAATACAGACAAATATGCTACTTTTGCTAGACTTAACAGCAAATGAGTCCAAAGTCTGGAGTAGAGCTCTATGTCCATAGTTGTAAAAGTACCCTTTGTCCTGAATTTATATGGAGTGTTAGTTTGTTGTCTAGAAAGATGTCACCAAAGTTGCACAGACCCAACTGTGTCATCGTCACTTGAAATGGTTCTCAAACATGTCAGATTTCAAACTAATAACAATGGAGATCATGATACCTTCATTCATGTAATCTAACAAACTTTTTCAAAGCAAGTAAAGTCGTTTTCCAGATGTTCACGTCTTTGCTGGTTACTCCTTCTCTAATTATACTAGATTCAACTGAGGCTGGCGCAGCCAATGCTCTATTTTGTTTTGCAGGTGCGCCTAAGCATATGCAAATAAAAGATAAATGCACTGAGTCTTATTTGCCACAAAACCTTTTTTCCAAATGGAGTGCTGCTATGTCACACCACATCTTTAACAGGCCCCACCTAACTGTGGCCTACTTGACACCCATATTATCTTTGAAAACTCTGAAATTTATCACAGTACAATTTAGGCAAAGCAATCAGATTCTAACATTAAAAAAAAGTCTTAATCTGAAGATGAAGGAAAGTGACAATGTCAAGAATATGTAAAACTTATAGGTTTTCTGAACTGGTATCTCTGGATCCATGCAGATATGAACTCCGCAGCTAATGGACTGATCTCAGTCTTGTTCCCTTTGATGCTTATACCGGAGCATTTTGCCGATGATGGATATAGTTTACACAATCTAGGCTAAACTGATCACAAGATGCACATATATCAAATGTTACCTGGAGGTAGATTATTATCGTAAGGGAGGAAAGGTACATCCAGTGGTTTCATTGCAAATGTGAACGGTACAGAACCAATGGGAATCTCTGACTACTTTTTCAGGCTGGTTTGGTTTTGTCAATTAGGAACACTCCACTAGTGTGAACCACAGCCAAATACTGTGCATGCAGCACAAAGAAATCAACGACAGGAAATCGGTCACAACTGCCATTCTCGTATGCACTTCAAATGGAAAAAGAAGTAAAACAGATACAAATGCTATTTTGGCATCTAAAGTAATATGTACAATTTACTTAGAACATACGGAGAAAGTAGATGTAGGAGCTAAATGAACAGAACGTAGCGCAATCCTGCAATATACATTTTTTTGTAAAGGCAACAATTTACTTGCTATTACTTTGGGTAAGATTTTGTTATCTAAATTTATCCACGATAGAGACTACTAGGAGAACATGCAACACTGAGTTTGCAAGATTTCAACAAAATAGTTATGGTGGTTTCTCATGTTGCTGGAGGAAAAATAATCTTAGGGATATCATTTTCAGAACTTGCAATTAGTTGCGGAACTAATTTGTCAGAAAATTCCTTAAAGAGTGTTCCCTACGGGTCCAGGAACCCTACGCCTTACAACGCAATTTTAATTTCCTGGTCAGTGATGGGTCTGTTCAGTCTGTCAAAGTTAGCCCCAATACAGATCAATTTACCATAATCTAGGAAAACCTTTATTTCAACTGACATCTTGCAAAAATGAAACTATCTTACACAACAGTCAGGGAACACAGCATTGACATCTAAATCATCGTTGACCACAAAAGACTCTTCACCTCTACTACTACTACTACTACTACATGATGTTGTTTTGTCTTAGATTTCACAAGCCATGGCAAAATTGCATCTGGCCTTTTTCCCCTTCTGCAGCACTTACTCTGGGCCACTGCAAGTCGTTTTGGAGAGGCTGGTGAAATTACATTTTGACAAACCCCTCCCACTTCATTGGCAAAAAGGACATTGTTATTTCTAATATTGCCAAACTGGTGTTATCTTTCTGGTGTCACACTAGTCGCTTTCTTAATGGCTTTGTATCGAATATCCACATCATGACTATAGGGGGTGGTCAACCCATCCACCACAGTTCATCTTATCAAGACACAGCAAACCTAATTACTATAATCATCTTCTCTTTGTTCCAGTTCATGCACATTTTCTTTGCAGTTGTGCAATTCCACCCCCAGTTTCTGAGAATGATCTATTCCTTGGCAATGCAGATCACCTTTTCAATTAACTTAACACATGTTAAAAATCATATGCAGTTCTTTATTTTCTCACAGTTTACTCAATTTATTGGTTATGTATAGTGTTCAATGCTATACGTACATGTTAAAAAAGCAAATAAAGGCAGAGAACAAGAATCAGTTTTTAATCTGAAAACTCTTTACTGCCAACGTTCAAAAGCAGGTAGCAAAAGCCTCCCATCTCAAATATTATCTGGACCACAAAGCTAGGTTACAAGGGCTCGAGAAAACACCAAGATACATTCGTCAGCTTCCAGGGCTGAATGGGCTCAAGGAATTTGGCTTTACCCTTGCGGGCTGCATGGGCTCTGCAGAGACATACAGCGCTTAAAGTTTAGTAATGTTGTGGGAGGGGAAAAGCGGCCAAGTAGCATTACATTTATTGTACAGTTAATTAAAATATTACAACTAAAACCATGTGTGGAAAGCCATCTAGATAAGTGTTTCTTGAACAGGGGCTAAGATTCAGCGTATTCATGCAGGGACAGACCACAATCTGAGGCTCTGGATAGGCCCAGCACACTGGCAGATTCATACCACTGATAATGGCTGGCACAACGATGCAGCCTTTTGCTTTTAGGACGCCCAGGGGGGTTTGGCAGATAAAACATGTAACCTGTTGGTCTCAGGGAATCACTTAGTTAGAAATCATGGTGTATTAAGGAATGCGTGTGGGATCATAAATGCATTCACAAAGTAGGACTTTCTCAGTCTTTATGATCATTAGAACATGTTATTGGGGCACACAATGACGAAATGTGTGTTCAGAAATATTTTCATTACATATTTGCTAACATTTGGTGCTTAATTTTCTATTTAAATCTGCACTATTCTTAATGAGAGTTGTGTTGCTTTTACACTTCTATTACCAGTCCATCACTTTCTTTTATGTAGCCAACTTAAATAATGGTGGGAAATGTAGGAAAATGGATTCGACCACCTTTTGAGCAGAGATTAAACTTAGTGTTACCATAAAAGATGTGTGATGATATGAATGGGGTACAATTGAAGCCAAATACCATGGTGCCCGATGATGGAAACATTTACAGGTAGGGCGAACTATCTTAAAACAAATGTGGTCTTCTGTGGGTCTCTACTGCAGAGACCGGATTACAGGCCAAACGTGCCCTCCTTTCTTAAGCACTATTTAGCCTAGGCAAAAATACTTTGTAACCCTCTAACCTTTAAGAAGAGTGCTTTAGGATGTCCTGGTGAAAACAATATACATTTCCTGTAGCCCTCGGCCCTCCTAGTTCGCCACAGTAGCAGTGATGACCAAATGGAGAGGGGGCAATGTTGCCATTTTCTTACTAAGTAGGAGGCAACCATAAGACGAGCAGTCAACATGTAAAGAATTCCCAGTACCTGTATTTTGACCATTATGCTGTGTGCTATGTGTTGTGTATATGTACCTTCCTTTGTCTTCATGGTTGGATGATACTTAGTCAGTGTCTCCACTTTGCTTTAAGAACACAAACTCAAGAAAGTAACCAGCAATTCATGACAGTTTACTCAATATCCGAGTCAAAGACAAGACCAATCTCCACACTGTGGTGAAGGTATCACCTGCATCATCTGTGGAAGACCTAATCTGGTCCACGAAACAGTCTGCAAAGGAATATACATTATTCAGGGTATCAAGTTTACTCCCTTCTAAACAAACTCTTGTGATTCACTGAGGAAATTGACCCCTAACTGAACATCACCTATGAAGCGTGGTGTCTCAATCAATCATGTGTTTGTTAAGCGCGACTACTCACCCGTAAGGGTCTCAAGGCGCTGGGGAGGAGGAGAGGTGCAGGTTCAAGTCCATCAAGGAGGGGGTGTGTCGAAGAGCCAAGTTTTGAGGTTTCTTGTGAAGATGGAGAGTGATGTGGTCTGTCTGAGGTGGAGTGGTAGGGCGTTCCAGGCTTTGGCCGCGAGGAAGGAGAAGGAGCGGCCTCCTGTTCTGATCTTTCTGGTGCGGGAGACCACGGCGTAGGACAGCTGGGCTAATTGTACGGTCCTTTGAGGTGCGTGGAATTTGAGTCGGCTGTTCAGGTATGCTGGTCCGGTGGTGTGGAGGGCTTTGTGTGTGTGTGCGAGGATCTTGGAGGTGATTCTAGTCTCGATGAGGAGCGAGTGGAGTATGCGCAGGTGCTGGGAGATGTGGCAGTGTCAGCAGGTTGAGGACCAATCTCGCGGCGGTGTTCTGGATGTTTTGTAGCTTGCGGTGAGGTTTTTTTTTATTCTGGCGTAGACTGTGTTGCCGAAGTCGAGTCTGCTGGTGACTAGGGCCTGAGTGACGGTCTTTCTGTGCTCGAGGGAGATCCATTTGAAGGTCTTGCGTAGGAGGCGGAGGGTGTGGAAGCAGGAGGATGCGATGGAGTTGATCCATTTTTAGCTCTGAGTCTAGGAGGATTCCAAAGTTGCGTGCGTGGTCCGTGGGGGTTGGTGGCCTTCCAAGGGCGGGGGGCCCCCCAAGTGTCATCCCAGGCGTCGCGGTGTGGCCCATGATGAGTACTTCTGTTTTGTTGGTGTTGAGTTGTAAGCAGCTGCTTTTCATCCATTTAGCAACAGCTTCCATGCCTTCTTGAAAGTTGTGTTTGGCTGCGTTGGGTTAGTTGGATAGGGAGAGAATGAGTTGGGTGTCGTCTTCGTATGAAACAATATTGAGTCTGTGGGTTCTGACGATGGGGGCGAATGGAGCTATGTAGACGTTGAAGAGCGTGGGGCTGAGGGAGGACCCCTGAGGGAATCCGCAGGTGGTTGGTGTAGGGTCCGAGAGGAAGAGAGGGAGTCTGACCCGCTGCGTTCTGCCAAAGAGGAAAGAGTGGACCCAGTTGAGGGCCTTGTCCCGGATACCTCCGCCGTGGAATCTGCGTGTTAGGGTGCGGTGGGAGACTGTGTCTAAGGCCGCTGAGAACTTTCACTGGGAACGGGAGCAGGGAGATGGGTCTGTAGTTTTTGAGATCGGTGGGGTCCGCCGAGGGCTTCTTCAGGAGGGGGTTGACCTCGTCGTGTTTCCAGTCGTCTGGGAAGAACGCGGTAGTCAGGGAGCGGTTGATGGTGTAGCGAAGCATGGGTGCGATGGTGTCGGCAGGTCGGTTGTAGATGTGGTGAGGACAGTGGTCCGGGGGGGTCCCGGAGTGGATTGACTTCATCGTCTTCAGTGTGTCTTCGGTTGTGAGGGCTGTCCACCTGCCAATCGTTGGTTTCAGGGTGTCGGGGTGGCTGGTGAGGGTTCAGTGTGTTTGTTGCGTTCGTCAAAATTGTCGCAGATGTTCTTGATTTTGTGGTGGAAGAAGGCGCTGAGTTTGTTGCAGATGTCTTGCGAGGAAGGAATGTCAGTAGACTCGCTGGTGGGTTGGGCGAACTCCTTCATGATGCTGAAGAGTTCTTTACTGTTGTGTGCGTGTGTGGAGATTCTGTCTTCGATCGCTGTTTTTCTCGTATTTCTGATGAGTTGGTGGTGGGCATTGGTGGCGGTTCTGAAGTTGTTGTGGGCTTCTGTGGATTTGGAGTTCCTCCAGGCCTTTTCGAGGTGGCGGCATGTGCGTCTGGACTCTCAGAGTTCGGTGGTAAACCATCTGGCTTTCTTGGCGTGTGTGTTGTTGCTCTTCTTGAGGGGGGCTATGGTGTTGGCGCTGTCGGAGATCCATCTGTGCAGGGTTCTGGTTGCGGTGTTGTGGTCGTCGTCTTCTGCGGTGGTTGGGGTCGAGTTGCTGAGTGAGGAGATGAGCTGGTCGTCTGTGATTTTGGTCTAGTTTCTTCGTGGGACTCGGTGCTGGGGTCTGTGGGTTGTGGGTGTTCTGAAGGTTAGGTGGATGCATTGATGGTCTGTCCACAGGAGTTCGGTGGTGTGGCTGAAAGTGATGGAGTTTCCTGATGTGAAGAGGGGGGTCGAGGGTGTGTCCTGCTGAGTGCGTGGGTTCGCTCACGATCTGGCAGAGTCCAATGTTGTGGAGGTTGTCCTGGAGGGATGCGGAGTTGGGGTCTAGTTGGTTGTATAGGTGGAAGTTGAGGTCTCCCAGCAGGGTGTAGTTGGTGGATGAGATGGCTTGCGGGGAGATGATGTCTGTGATGGAGTTGGTGAAAGGTCCGCGGGGTCCTGGCTGGCCTGTATCTTGAAGTGTAGGTGTTCCATCAGGGCTATGGGCTCGTCGGGGAGTGTGCTCAGGCGGAGGGTGGATTTGTGGACGATGGCTATTCCTCCTACCGGGCGGGTAGGGCGGTCCTTCCGGGAGATCTTGTATCCTTAGGCGATGCCGATGGCGATGTCCAGTCCCGAGGTGGTGTTGGTCCAGGTTTCTGTGAAGAATGCTGCGTCTGGGTTGGTGCTGTCGAGGAGGTCCCAGATTTCGGTGGCGTGTTTGTGGAGTGATTGGACGTTGAGCAGGATGCATTGCAGGGTCTTCGGTTCGGTTGTGTTCTTGTGGGCAGGTTGTGTTGGGTCTGTGTTCCTGGCGGTGCTGCAGGTGTGCTGGCAGCGCAGACAGCTGAAGAGTCCGTGGGTGTCGGCTGGTGACGCTAGTTTGCAGTTGTTGTTGCGGCCTGGGTTGAGTGCGTGGCATTGCGCTGGGTTGTAGCGTTGGCGGTGTGGAGGTCCAGGGTTCCTGGCGCTGGTCCCGGTTGGGCTTGCCTGTGGGGTGCCAGTGGCGTGGCTGCGCTGTGGCTGCCATTAAGTAGGGGTCGGGGAGGGCTGCACAGCTGGGAGGTGGGAGCAGGGAGGGGAGGGGAACTGGCTCGGGCTGGTCGCACTGGGAGGGATGGGTCGCGGGGGCAGCAGCGGTGGGAAAACAAAACTGGGCAAAAGCAAGCAATAGAGGAAGAAAGTAAGGAGTAGAAAGGGTGAAAAAGAAAAGAAAAAGATCTGAAGAGTAGAAGGGTGGGAAGAATAGATGGTGAAAACGGAGCAGAAAGCTCAGCAACAGGTTGTGGACACCCTATCCCAAAGATGCCTCATTATCATGTCAGGCTTGGCCGCCATGCAAGGGCATCCAGGGGTTATGGAGGTACCTGGACATGTAGAGTAGTAGAAGAGGTTTTTCTGCCTCATACTTGACTAACAGTGACTCAAGTTTTCAGTTGTGCTGACCTTTAATCAAAAGACTCCAAGCTCATACCATTTAATTTAAACACATTAAACACATCCACATCAAGGTTTCTAGCAAAGAGAAAATTGCTCCCTCCAAAAGGGGACACAAGCATTACACATAAGAAAGGGTGGTAGGAACAGGCGCAGGCAATAGATTTTATACTTACAAATAAATTTACCATTTTTAAGTTAGTGAACTCTGCTGTATTTGTGTTTTCTGCATGCATGATGTCTTATAACATCAGCTCTTAAGGGTTGTGGTCCAAGGCCATCACTCAGATACTAAAATCAGAAACCTTTATCATAGACTATCTCTTTCTGAGGAGGAAAAGTCTTCCTTCTTAAAAAACCCTTAATTATGGATAAACCTCTATCCAGTTACAGTATTAAGAATGTTGAATCACTCGGTTCTCCCTCACTGAAAAACAGAACCAAAAATAGGAATAGTGAGGTGGTGAAGGCCTCAATCGCTACTTGAATGGACAAGGAACAAACAGAAATTGGCATAGGCAAAGCCTACAGGTCTGACCTTGAAAAGCTGTGCAATGGGTATTTTTTAAAATTATTTTTCATGGCAAGCCTAAGCCACAAAAATACCTAAATGATGACATTACAAATATTACATTTAAAAAACATTCACTGATGTGGTTGCTTTACAAGTGATGCGTTTTTCTTCTTTAAACAACAAAACGTTTGGTTGTATCGATTTTATTATTATTGCTGAAGGAGACAAGAATAACTTACCACCCAGTCAACCACTCAAATTGCAGGCAACTGCAATGTCATCTAAGCTCTTCATAACCTTAAGAAATAAATAAATCACTAACTGGCCCACAAACCGCAGGGACAATAGTCGATATTTCAAATACATATGCGCTTATAAAAACAAAATAAGAAACAGACTTTCAGCTAGCTCTGGTAGGGAAGAGAAAGCAACTATTTTAGGTGGGTGTGAATATGTGCACAGGGTATGTACAGTCACTTAAAGTGAAGGCAGGCAAAGGGGTCCGATTCACGGCCCCATGCTGTGGTGGACTGAAGCAAAATGTGAGTAACAATTTAACAGAACAATGGATGTTTCCTCTGACTAAAAGTCCCTCTATGTAAGTACATTTAATATTACTTTTTGGGAAAGAATAGCCTGGCGTAACAACTAAAGCTCTCCAAAAGACCAGACTTAAGAAATGGGCTGCATGCTATCACAAACCTTAATAAAAAAATTCTAGTCTGCAGCCTGTGTAGCAGACAAATGTGAGACTCATGCCACGACTTACCACTTCAGCAGTAACTAGAGGTCCTACGAAAGTTCAGATTTCTTAGATACCGTACAGTCAGAAAAAAGGTCTGCAATACGGGTGGTGTTCCTGCTCCTCTATTATTAGACTTCTCGGTGGCATTCAACACTGATGATGCCAGCATTTAGGGTAATCGCCGGGCTCAAGCTGCAGTCACTGGTTTTCAAGTTAGACTTTGCTTAGGTTTGATCTATTTAATCTGACCAGCATCAAGTTATTTCTGTGCCACTATTTGGATTAATGAATCTCCAGCCAACCTATACAATGCCCCATTGCTCCCAACTTCCACGGATTGTTTCTATGTTTTTGTCTGACTCATACACTCTTTTTGGTTTTGGTATCGGGTCCATTCCATTTGCAGACACCCAGATTATGCTGTGATCCCTTGCATGGCGGATGCAAATAATGTCTGAAACTAAAACCTTGAAAATAGAGGAGGTGATAACTGGTGGGAGCAAAACGTGTTCTTGAGAGGGTCTGCCACTGTGCTGTTCCTTGAACATCAAGGGAACAACTTGGTTAAGAACAGAGGGGATACTGCATGGGATATGAACCAGCTATATGAATGGGGGAAAAACCCACTTGTTCACCATAAAGAGTGCAGCCACCCTGACACCCCACAGGTCATTATTTACCTGACCATCTGCAAACTCCTCCAGGCAGACTGCACAGACAGGGGCCGAGCTGCAGCTGCTCCCTGAATCCAGCCCACTGCGGCGGAGACGTCCCTCGGAGCAGGACCGGTATTTGCGTGTTGCCAGTTGACTGATGGCTCGAACGGTCTGCTGATGCAATGAATCCTGGGGAAGACAGGCAGAAGTGAGAACACATCAAGTTACTTCTGAGCATACCATGTCATCAAGCAGAAAAGTTAAATATTTCATCTGTTATTTGTAAGGGAATGTGGGAGGTACAAGAATGGAAATAGTTGTGATCCTCTAAATATCAGGGCATGAAGCAGAAAGGGACGGGGGGTTGGGGGGCAGATGGTGTAAGATGACTGAGGAAAGAAAACAGAGGAGGCATATAAGAGCACCATCGAACAGGAACACTGCCTGACTGCAAGATTGTGTCAAGAATAAGATGTAGATGAGAAAATCATAATCAAAATAATAATGAACAAAAAGAGAGCCACGTGTAGCTCAGATAGAGAGATGGTGGCAAAGATCCTTGGAAGGAAGCTGTATACATACTGGATGGTGGGTACAGCAACCTCCCAGTGAGAAACCCTCAGAAGGAAGGTGTATACATACTGGAGGGCGGGTACAGCAACCAAGACCCAGTGAGAAACCCTTGGAAGGAAGCTTTATACATACTGGATGGTGGGTACAGCATCCACCCAGTGAGAAACCCTTGGAAGGAATCTGTATGCATACTGGAGGGCGGGTACAGCAACCACCCAGTGAGAAACCCTTGCAAGGAAGCTTTATACATACTGGAGGGTGGGTACAGCATCCACCCAGTGAAAAACCCTTGGAAGGAAGCTGTATACATACTGGAGGGTGGGTACAGCAACCACCCAGTGAGAAACCCTTGGAAGGAAGCTGTATACATACTGGAGGGTGGGTACAGCAACCACCCAGTGAGAAACCCTTGCAAGGAAGCTGTATACATACTGGAGGGTGGGTACAGCATCCACCCAGTGAGAAACCCTCGGTAGGAAGCTGTATACATACTGGAGGGTGGGTACAGCAACCACCCAGTGAGAAACCCTCAGGAGGAAGCTGTATACATACTGGAGGGTGGGTACAGCAACCACCCAGTGAGAAACCCTTGCAAGGAAGCTGTATACATACTGGAGGGTGAGTACAGCAACCACCCAGTGAGAAACCCTTGCAAGGAAGCTGTATACATACTGGAGGGTGGGTACAGCATCCACCCAGTGAGAAACCCTTGGAAGGAATCTGTATACATGCTGGAGGGTGGGTACAGCAACCACCCAGTGAGAAACCCTCGGAAGGAATCTGTATACATACTGGAGGGTGGGTACAGCAACCACCCAGTGAGAAACCCTTGAAAGGAAGCTGTATACATACTGGAGGGTGAGTACAGCAACCACCCAGTGAGAAACCCTTGGAAGGAAGCTGTAAAGATACTGGAGGGTGGGTACAGCAACCACCCAGTGAGAAACCCTTGGAAGGAAGCTGTATACATACTGGAGGGTGGGTACAGCAACCAAGACCCAGTGAGAAACCCTTGAAACGAAGCTCTATACATACTGGAGGGTGGATACAGTAACAAAGACCCAGTGTGAAACCCTTGGAAGGAAGCTGTATACATACTGGAGGGTGGGTACAGTAACAAAGACCCAGTGTGAAACCCTTGGAAGGAAGCTGTATACATACTGGAGGGTGGGTACAGCAACCACCCAGTGAGAAACCCTTGGAAGGAAGCTGTATACATACTGGAGGGTGGGTACAGCAACCAAGACCCAGTGAGAAACCCTTGGAAGGAAGCTGTATACATACTGGATGGTGGGTACAGCAACCAAGACCCAGTGAGAAACCCTTAGAAGGAAGCTTTATACTTACTGGAGGGTGGGTACAGCAACCACCCAGTGAGAAACCCTGGGAAGGAAGCTGTATACATACTGGAGGGTGAGTACAGCAACCACCCAGTGAGAAACCCTTGGAAGGAAGCTGTATACATACTGGAGGGTGAGTACAGCAACCACCCAGTGAGAAACCCTTGGAAGGAAGCTGTATACATACTGGAGGGTGGGTACAGCAACCGCCCAGTGAGAAACCCTTGGAAGGAAGCTGTATACATACTGGAGGGTGGGTACAGCAACCAAGACCCAGTGAGAAACCCTTGAAACGAAGCTGTATACATACTGGAGGGTGGATACAATAACAAAGACCCAGTGAGAAACCCTTGGAAGGAAGCTTTATACATACTGGAGGGTGGGTACAGCATCCACCCAGTGAGAAACCCTTGGAAGGAAGCTGTAAAGATACTGGAGGGTGGGTACAGCAACCACCCAGTGAGAAACCCTTGGAAGGAAGCTTTATACATACTGGAGGGTGAGTACAGCAACCACCCAGTGAGAAACCCTTGGAAGGGAGCTTTATACATACTGGAGGGTGGGTACAGCATCCACCCAGTGAGAAACCCTTGGAAGGAAGCTGCATACATACTGGAGGGTGAGTACAGTAACCACCCAGTGAGAAACCCTCGGAAGGAAGCTTTATACATACTGGATGGTGGATACAGCAACCAAGACCCAGTGAGAAACCCGTGGAAGGAAGCTTTATACATACTGGAGGGTGGGTACAGCATCCACCCAGTGAGAAACCCTTGGAAGGAAGCTGTATACATACTGGAGGGTGGGTACAGCAACCACCCAGTGAGAAACTCTTGAAAGGAAGCTGTATACATACTGGAGGGTGAGTACAGCAACCACCCAGTGAGAAACCCTCGGAAGGAATCTGTATACATACTGGAGGGTGAGTACAGCAACCACCCAGTGAGAAACCCTTGAAAGGAAGCTGTATACATACTGGAGGGTGAGTACAGCAACCACCCAGTGAGAAACCCTTGGAAGGAAGCTGTATACATACTGGAGGGTGAGTACAGCAACCACCCAGTGAGAAACCCTTGGAAGGAAGCTGTATACATACTGGAGGGTGGGTACAGCAGCCACCCAGTGAGAAACCCTTGGAAGGAAGCTTAATACATACTGGATGGTGGGTACAGCAACCAAGACCCAGTGAGAAACCCTTGGAAGGAAGCTTTATACATACTGGAGGGTGGGTACAGCAACCAAGACCCAGTGAGAAACCCTTGGAAGGAAGCTTTATGCATACTGGAGGGTGGGTACAGCAACCAAGACCCAGTGAGAAACCCTTGGAAGGAAGCTGTATACATACTGGAGGGTGGGTACAGCAACCAAGACCCAGTGAGAAACCCTTGGAAGGAAGCTTTATACATACTGGATGGTGGGTACAGCAACCAAGACCCAGTGAGAAACCCTTGGAAGGAAGCTTTATACATACTGGATGGTGGGTACAGCAACCAAGACCCAGTGAGAAACCCTTGGAAGGAAGCTTTATACATACTGGATGGTGGGTACAGCAACCAAGACCCAGTGAGAAACCCTTGGAAGGAAGCTGTATACATACTGAAGGGTGGGTACAGCAACCACCCAGTGAGAAACCCTTGAAAGGAAGCTGTATACATACTGGAGGGTGAGTACAGCAACCACCCAGTGAGAAACCCTTGAAAGGAAGCTGTATACATACTGGAGGGTGAGTACAGCAACCACCCAGTGAGAAACCCTCCGAAGGAAGCTGTATACATACTGGATGGTGGGTACAGCAACCAAGACCCAGTGGGGTGGATACCGTAACCAAGACCCAGTGAGAAACCCTCGGAAGGAAGCTGTATACATACTGGAGGGTGGGTACAGCAACCAAGACCCAGTGAGAAACCCTCGGAAGGAAGCTGTATACATACTGGAGGGTGGGTACAGCAACCAAGCCCCAGTGAGTGACCCTCAGAAGGAAGCTGTATACATACTCGAGGGTGGGTACAGCAACCAAGCCCCAGTGAGGGACCCTCGGAAGGAAGGTGTATACATACGGGAGTGTGGGTAAAGCAACCAAGCCCCAGTGAGGGACCCTCGGAAGGAAGCTGTATGCATATTGGAGGGTGGGTGCAGCAACCAAGCCCCCGTGAGGGACCCTCTGAAGGAAGCTGTATCCATACTGGAGGATGGGTACAGCAACCAAGCCCGAGTGAGGAACCCTTGGAACGAAGCTGTATACATTCTGGAGGGTGGGTACAGCAACCGAGCCCCAGTGAGGAACCCTCAGAAGGAAGCTGTATATATATTGGAGGGTGTGTACGGCAACCAAGACCCAGGGAGTAACCCTCAGAAGGAAGTTGTATACATATTGAAGGGTGGGTATAGTAACCGAGCCCCAGTGAGAAACCCTTGGAAGGAAGCGGTATACATATTGGAGGGTGGGTACAGTAACAGAGCCCCAGTGAGAAACCCTTGAAAGAAAGCTGTATACATATTGGAGGGTGGGTACAGTAACCAAGCCCCAGTGATAAACCCTTGGAAGAAAGCTGTATACATATTGGAGGGTGGGTAGAGTAACCAAGCCCCAGTGAGAAACCCTTGGAAGGAAGCTGTATACATACTGGAGGGTGGGTACAGCAACCAAGACCCAGTGAGAAACCCTTGGAAGGAAGCTTTATACATACTGGATGGTGGGTACAGCAACCAAGACCCAGTGAGAAACCCTTGGAAGGAAGCTTTATACATACTGGATGGTGGGTACAGCAACCAAGACCCAGTGAGAAACCCTTGGAAGGAAGCTTTATACATACTGGATGGTGGGTACAGCAACCAAGACCCAGTGGGGTGGATACAGTAACCAAGACCCAGTGAGAAACCCTCGGAAGGAAGCTGTATACATATTGGAGGGTGGGTACAGCAACCAAGCCCCAGTGAGTGACCCTCAGAAGGAAGCTGTATACATACTCGAGGGTGGGTACAGCAACCAAGCCCCAGTGAGGGACCCTCGGAAGGAAGGTGTATACATACGGGAGTGTGGGTAAAGCAACCAAGCCCCAGTGAGGGACCCTCGGAAGGAAGCTTTATACATACTGGATGGTGGGTACAGCAACCAAGACCCAGTGAGAAACGCTTGGAAGGAAGCTTTATACATACTGAAGGGTGGGTACAGCAACCAAGACCCAGTGAGAAACCCTTGGAAGGAAGCTTTATACATACTGAAGGGTGGGTACAGCAACCACCCAGTGAGAAACCCTTGAAAGGAAGCTGTATACATACTTGGAGGGTGAGTACAGCAACCACCCAGTGAGAAACCCTCCGAAGGAAGCTGTATACATACTGGATGGTGGGTACAGCAACCAAGACCCAGTGGGGTGGATACAGTAACCAAGACCCAGTGAGAAACCCTCGGAAGGAAGCTGTATACATACTGGAGGGTGGGTACAGCAACCAAGACCCAGTGAGAAACCCTCGGAAGGAAGCTGTATACATACTGGAGGGTGGGTACAGCAACCAAGCCCCAGTGAGTGACCCTCAGAAGGAAGCTGTATACATACTTGAGGGTGGGTACAGCAACCAAGCCCCAGTGAGGGACCCTCGGAAGGAAGGTGTATACATACGGGAGTGTGGGTAAAGCAACCAAGCCCCAGTGAGGGACCCTCGGAAGGAAGCTGTATGCATATTGGAGGGTGGGTGCAGCAACCAAGCCCCCGTGAGGGACCCTCTGAAGGAAGCTGTATACATACTGGAGGATGGGTACAGCAACCAAGCCCGAGTGAGGAACCCTTGGAACGAAGCTGTATACATTCTGGAGGGTGGGTACAGCAACCGAGCCCCAGTGAGGAACCCTCAGAAGGAAGCTGTATACATATTGGAGGGTGTGTACGGCAACCAAGACCCAGGGAGTAACCCTCAGAAGGAAGTTGTATACATATTGAAGGGTGGGTATAGTAACCGAGCCCCAGTGAGAAACCCTTGGAAGGAAGCGGTATACATATTGGAGGGTGGGTACAGTAACAGAGCCCCAGTGAGAAACCCTTGAAAGAAAGCTGTATACATATTGGAGGGTGGGTACAGTAACCAAGCCCCAGTGAGAAACCCTTGAAAGAAAGCTGTATACATATTGGAGGGTGGGTACAGTAACCAAGCCCCAGTGAGAAACCCTTGGAAGGAAGCTGTATACATACTTGGGGGCGGAGGGATTATGATAATTGAGGACAACTGAGAACCCAGGAGGAGCAAATCATGATCCAGCGCAGGCTGAAGGCAGTCGGGAGCTGGAATAGCCGGGTGACCTGGGCTGTCCAGATGCTTGATTCATTGGGCAGAGTGGCGATATAGATCATGTACTATGGAAGATCAGGTATCTCATTTTAAAAAGAAGTGAGGTTTCTCCTCATCAGATTGTATATTGTTGCACCCATACAGATCTTGCCATTGGCTAGCGATATACTGGATCAGCATACATCGGAGTGATCCAAGTGTGTGAACTTAGGCTGTGCAGGAGAATCTGTGAAATAATAGTCTCTCTCCAACCATATTCTTTGTTAGATCTACCAGATTGCCTACAATGTGAGTTGAAGTGGGCCAATATGAAAAGCAAACAATGCTCCTGTAGGCATGGCATCTGGGATCAAGACGAAAACCCAAGACCATGAAAGAGAGACAACCATGGACTAGAGAAAGAGGTAGGCTAAATAGGACAGTGAAATATTGCAGATAGGTGAAAAGCAGAGAAAACCATAGCCTTCCAGGTATCTGGACAATAGTTGTAACTGGTGGTAGAGGAAGGAGTAACTGCCCGGGGCAGGGTCAAATAACCACCTAAGAGGGAGGTAGGGCTCAGGGGATTATATAACAGGTTAATAACCTTATTTTAAGACTAACAGGGCAGCAGAGAAATGGGCAGAGTACTGCTCATGAAGAAAGGAACGCTGCAGGTTGAAAGGGCTTTTTCAACAAAAAAGAAGCAAACCACAGTCCAAGATGAAGTGGAGTCTCAAGACAGAAGGAAGCAGCAAACCATGACCTGGAAACCGAGGAGCTAAAACTGGAGAAAAGATAAAAAACACAGCCTGTGTGGAAGATATGCCACATATGATGACACCATTAGGGAAACACCAATTTGGGAGAAACAGGGCTGTACCTGCCAAATTACAAGCAAAATGCGGGCTATTTCAGGAGAGACAAAGATGCGAAAACGAGAAAAATGTGAATTGCTTAAAAAAGAAAATACATAAATCTTCCCCCTAAATAAGATCAACTAGCATGTATAGAAGACCAAACCATGACTGAAACGAATGGCAGTCCAGTAGTAGGGGAGACGAAAGTAATGAGGAAGGTGATGAAGTTAAGGCAAAAATTATTTCCACACCTACCTCAGCTTGATTCTGCCTGCATCGGAAGCGGATGATGGAGAATAAGACAATGGCAAAGATAGTGCCAACCACAGTAAGTAGGATCCAGACATCGTAATCTGGCTGCAACAGGGACGAAAAAGAAAAACATATGCATGATCGTGAATGACACCGAAAGACAAAGGAAGGGGAGGAGAAGGAGGAAAAGATTGTTAAAAGGGGGGGCAAAGAGGCAGGGAGTGGAGTTGGCAACTGAGATGCATAGAAGAGGGGAAAGAGGGATGAAAAATGGACAGAAGGGACACTGGAAACAGTGAAGAACACAGGAGGAATTGACAAACATTGGAAGAAACAAGGACATTAAAAAGGAAAAGAGAAGGAAGGGGGGTGTACGATGGAAGGAAGAAAACAAGGAAGTGGTTTACAGAAGAAATGAAGGAAGAATGTACGGAAAAAGGATTTCAGCAGGAAGAATGGAATGAAGGGAGAGGAGGAATGAAGGAAGAGCAAGAATGAAGGAAGAAATTAGGCAAGCAAGGAATGAAGGAAGAAATTAGGCAAGCAAGGAATGAAGTAATAGAGTAATGAGAAAAGAAAGAGTGAAGGGAGCAAAAAGAGAGACTGTAAGATAACTACGGCTACAAATTATTTAACTATCGATTTAGGCAAGTAAAATTGTATTTAATTGCATTTCAACATACTTCAATTTAATTAGGAGTTGAGTCAATGTAATCATTTTAACTTCGAAAAAAGAGGACAATGTCGAGTTGTTTTAAGGATTGGAGTTAGAGTAAATTAAGGGATAGTCTAAGCATTGGGGTTAGGCTAAGGTTACTTAATTAATTTAATAAATAATACATAAAATAAATTGAGGGTTAGGATTTATTATTTACTTTTAATTTACCTTAATCAAGGGCAAAGATTAGCTTTAGGGTTAGACTGTGGTCACTAATTTGCTTTTAAATAATTGAGGCTAAAGGTTAATAGTTTCTTTCATTGAAGTGAATTAATAGTTTTGGCTAGCATTATAATTAGGTTAATGTTACTTTGAATTACAATGATTAAAAAAAATAATCAAGAAATAAGTAAGGGTGTGCATTAGGGTCTTGCAGGTTAACAATACATATTAACTTAATTTAAAACATCAAAGGGTTGGGATTGGAAAATAAGGTTTAGTATAAATACTACAAATAATTTTAATTTCCATTAATTTTACTTTAATTTCAAAAGATGGGTACAGAAAGAAGTAAGGTCAAGGTAGTGGGGCTGAAATAGTTTAAAATAAATGTAAGCACTGATTTAATGGTACTTCAAGATGGTGATAAACAACTATGTAAGGAGAATGCACAAGGATGGAAATTACAGCATGACGGCGGAAAAGGAGGAAGAAAGGATTGAATGAAATAAGAAAGGGACACAATGGGATATCAATGAACAAAGAGAGGATACCATAAAGGAAAGATTCAACTAGTCACAGGGAAGTAGAAAGCAAGAAATGAAAGAAGTAACCAGAGAGAATGAGAAGGGGGTCGAATGAAAGAAAGGCTTGGCATGAAGAGAGTAAAGAAAGCAAAGAGGAGATGAAGAAAGTGGGAGACTGAATGTTAAATGAGTTTTGAAGGAAATAAGGGAAAAAAAGAGCAAGAAGGGGGTTAGGGCAGAAATGTAGGACTCGAGGGTGGAACACAGGGAAAGCAAAGAAGGGAAGAAATAGAAAAGAAATGGAAGGAATGGGGAAGGAAGTAAAGAAAAAACTAATAATGTAATTAAACTGGAGAAAATACAATAAGCAGAAAAAGCAGATAATAAAGAAGAAAGGAAACAACAAGAGATGCTGAACGTAGATGAATGATATAAAAAGGGTAGAGAAAATAGGAGAAAAGAAAGTCAGAGAAAGACCAAACTTGAAAAGAAAAAATAAACACTAAAGAGAAGACAACTGGAAAGAAAAAGGTTAGATATAAAGTAAGAAAGAACAGCGACTGCATATTTAGGATATGTGACAAGCACCAAAGAGAGAAGATGTTATGGAAAAAGCCTCACCCACTTTGGCTGCTCCTTCACCTCGATTTCCACTTGAGCTTCTCTATTGTTGTTCACAACATCCATAAGGCGCTCTGCATCATGACCCCAGATAAGGATAACAGGCTGAACCATTGCGGTGGACTCCTGCAGCTGAAACAGATAGCCTGTATGGTGAATGTACCCATTGTAGTGAACAAAAGGAGCATGCCACTTATTACACTGCGTGATGAGTTATCTTAATCGTAAATATTCATATCAATTCATTAGACTGCACAATATTGTATGCATTTGTGCCCTTTGAGGTGGAATATACCAAGGTATTGGTGATGTGTGTCTCACACAGCCATTCATCCACCCACTGCCTCATGCCAGCATTCGCACCCATGCATCAATCCACAATAAACCCACACAAACTCAAAAGCATAGGCAAGACAAATGAAAACAGAAAAGCTAGAAAAAAGAAACAAGCATTGGCATAGCCAATAGGTCTCGCCTTTGGGACCTTATAAGTGTTTAGCCATGCAACAGTTGCATAACTAAATACTTATAAGGTCCCAAAAACGAGACCTATTGGCTATGCCAAGCGACCGTGCGGCGGCGAAAAAGATTGCGATGGCGATCAAACATTAAAGCGGCTACGGAACAGAATAGTAGTCGTGCATAGATCTGCTGCCTTGACTGGATGGACAGTGCGATGGGTGGGGGAGTGGGGCGGGGGGTGGTGTTATGTTTTTTTAAGGGAGGGGACTGCTTTGGTTCTGCATGTCTCTTTTGTAGTCTGTATACGATACTTCATGAGAAAAATGTCAAAACTGGTATGTTGTCTTTTGATATGGTTGAAGTCTCTGGGTCACAGAGCTTCGCTGGATGTGTCTTTGACAAATAAAATTTGTTTACAAAAAAAAAACATTAAAGCGGCTGTGCGGCCGCGAAAGTGAAAGTAATCGCGGCAAAGCACGGCGCGCGCCCGCGCACATGCATTGTAGCTCTAGGCTGGCCTGGTAGCACTTTTTGGAGCCCTCTCAATAAGTCTCGCCAGACCAGCGCATACACTTTATTCGTTTTATATTTATAGGATAAGCTGTTCCACGGATTGTGCAAAATACAGCGTCGACGCATTTCGATGGTTCTATTTAATATTCCATCTTTATCAAGACCAACAAATATACGTCTCATTTTATGGGCACTGATTGGTTGCCGTTCACGTTTCAATCCTGTAGGTAAATATAGTATGTTAGTTTACATATAGTTTGGCAATGAATCATTTTCATATTAGCCTTTTTATGTTATATATCAGTTATAGGTCCATCCATTATACTTTTCTTATTTTTAATGATGTACAATTCAATCATTTGGCCATATTAATAGAGTATTTCCTTTAACATTGCACTTGTTCATTTTGTCTACAATTATTACACATTTGCCCTGTTTTGTTCTAGCAAATGGGCTAGTCATGGTGTGTATCTCATATATGTGAGAAGAACTTACTAACTGAGGCGCTGTATTTTGCACAATCCGTGGAACAGCTTATCCTATAGATATAAAACAAGTAAAGTGTATCTAGGATTAGCCAAGCAAGTGTTTAACCCGGATGTGACAATTAATGACAAAATGAACTGTCTGTTCTTGTCTCTCTGTTTATTGTCTTTGCCAATGTATTGAATCTATTTTCAAAAATCTTGTCTTCTTCTTTTCTTCCTTTCTGTTGATTCCATTATATTCTCTGGAAACATGGACATATATGAAATACGTTTATATTCAATGTATGTGTAATATATGTGTTTATGGTATATGAATTTGTTATACAAGTACAGACAGTCATATGTCTATTTTTAATTAAGATGATTGTTTATGGTTTTAATAAAATATATTTTTTAATATTCAATTATTGTATGGTCTAACCTAATTTTGTGTAAGTTCTAACACATGGGCTATAATTCTTGTTGGTAGTTTAAAGACCCAATCTTTATTTCAATTTTCCACCAAGGGAAGTTCTTTTTTACTAACTCTCTAACGACATAGGAATAACATGCCTACAGACATACTGTAAACACAAGCAACTGGCAATACTGTCTGACAGGAAAATCTTAATTCCCAGCGCATCAACATATTTCTGTACTACCTAAAATGGAATGGAAGAAGAAAATGAGAAATTATAATTCTAGAGATCTATTTTAGTTGGCACAAAATTGTCAGACAAGGTTGGAAACCCAGGATTTCAGGGTCAGAAGGAGCCAGTCGATAACAGCGTGTGACCTGACCACCGAAAAGTTGGAGCAACTGCTGGTGTACACCAAATAAGCTTGATGGCTGCAAGAGCACCTCATAATATAAGAGAAGGCTCTGATGAGGAAGAACTGGACCGGTAGATCTCCATCAACAAGTTTGACTTCATTGATGTCGTGGATAGAGAGAATTCGATATATATGGATATATTATGTCATATCTTTGTTTGACAACATAAGAATTGCATTGCTAATTTATGACCTACTCAGTGAACTAACGTATAAATATATAGAAATTCTATTCTGTTGGATTTCTTGAAAGAGTAAGCTGAAAATTGGGAATTCTCTACATCAGGTGGTGTGATATCTTCATCCTCTTGTTGTATTAGAAAATAATAACAGCTGCTGTGCAGTGTGATAGCCTCATCCCGTTATTGCTCTGAAAACATCACAAAACATTATCACACAACTTGATCTAACATCCACATATGCATGCATACTAACCTTCATGTGGTGGAGCTCAGTGTACAAGATCTATTCTAAACTTCAGCAAGATTAAAACAATGGTGCTCTACATCCAGTATAAAAAGGTGCTCTCCATTATCGTTGGCTCGCGGCTGGTTACGGAGATGTCAACAGTGTCAAACCTTCAAAATCAATAATATCTCTGCTATGGTATAAGTCCATCATGAGTGATGGTGGTCCCACTTCAGCCACCAAAGAATTAAGTTAATAGAAAAAGCAAATAGGGGCTACAATATCCACTGGATAGCGGATGGTTAAAAGGATCCGCTGTCCTGCTATGTATTGCGAAAAACATTATGCTTAGTAATGATGACACTATCCATGAAACACTTCAGAACAGAAAATACTTGTAACCAGATAAAATAATTTAAGAACTTCTAGACTGTGTAGAAATAGATAAGTACAAGATCCACCAAACACAAATCAACACAGTTAAAGAAGGAAACCTTACCTATTCTGAAGAACTCAAATCCATTCCCTATATTACCAAAATGAAAAATTATGCTGATGCCCAAATATAAACGGTGTAGACAATTAATGCTAAAATAAAACAACCTGCTCCTAAGAACCCAAGTAATTCTACAAATCAAAAAAGCTAAAAAAAATAATGTTAATAATAAAAAGATTAATTGCTTAAAACAAGCAAACATAAGTATAGCTATTCTGAAGATTATTTTACTAAAACCGAGAAGAACAAGAATGAAACATGCTTTTTAAATCCAGAGAAATAATACATCTCTAAAACAAATAAAATCGAGATGTAAAAATGCTCTTAATTGGAAATATCATGGTGGCTGCTCAGCCAAAATCTGCTGGAGCAGCTATTAATGAGGAATGCATAATTTATATGCACCGACAAACTTAAGCAACCACAACTTAGCTAACAATAAGAACATTTGGACTCACAAATGAAAACCTAATAATTCACGTAGAGACCATACACAATAACCAATATTATCTCACAAAAACAAAGCTCACCTTAGGTTTATAGGAACCTATGTGGCGAGCAGCATCGAAAGGTAAAATCTTGGCTCTCTAAGGATACAATAACGCCAAACTCTTGAGCACTAGAATGCCTGTAAATGTACTACATAACCCTTGATTTGATACGGTTTACTAAAAAGACGACGAAACAGTGGTGAACACCCATCTACATCAAACCTAAGAAAACCAGACTATAATTTTCAATGCAAAGATACATGGTACATGTCAGGGAGATTCTCAGTCACTGCTTCCATTTGGTTTGGCACTTCACTCACTTAGCATTTGCCTCAATTACCTCCATCGTGGTTATAAGCCAATTCCCAGAGAGCTGACAAACTCCCTAATAACATCACATCTGCTGACTGTGCATGACCTGAAGCAATACATTGCAAGAAATGACCAGCGGAAGGAATAACTGCACACAGATAAACACTTCTCAAGCAATATTAAGCGAACTTTGGCCTTTACAAATGTGCATAAAGCAATATTCGAAAAGTTGGATCAAGCGAGCAGATCTCGACTATGGTCTGGTGAGAGGAAGGAAATAAATAGGGAGAGATGGTGCTGCAACAGCGTGACCCAAAATAGAAATCAGTAAAGGATACTAGACAAAACTAAACCTAAAGCTATAGAGTTCTCGAGCAGCGCCTACCAACATGCAAGATTTAAATCTAATCTTCATTCCAGTTCTTTCCAGGGGCTCAGAATCCCAGACTAGCTACAACCTGAAATAAATTCATTCGAATTGAAAAACGCAATGATTTCATTTTCATCAGTTAATTTACAAAAATGAACATAGTACGCCCCTCCCAATTTTCATCGATGATTTCATGCAGTCTGCTCGAAATCACAATCAGCTGAAGGTTGCCCTAAACACTGTACCCAACAGTAGGGAAAATATAGTTGCCATTGTGTAAAACGTACAAAGCTACCCTGATGGCCAGGAATGAGGCATGGTCTTACTTGTTAGAGGCTGGGAACTTGGGGGATGCCAGGCTATTTTGGGAGGTCATTTACCCCTCTTTCTTTAGAGAAGGACCATCCTCCAATATAGAATGTTTCATCCCGGTGGAGCCCTGGGGTGGGACATTTTACGCAAGTATTTAAATCTCTTGATCTTGTTTGCACTCAACAGGACACTCACTGTTAAAGATATGGATTTGGCTCTCCAGTTCAGTCATTCATTCACCGTTAAGGATGGTGCAGTAGCCATCATGCATAGCCAGGGCAAAAAGGCATCAGGCCTGATGGAGTCCCTGCAGACTCTGCTGGATTCCACAGTAAAGATTTTGGGAGGGTTCTTTTAGCGCGATTGGAGGGTTGGGCCATATTAGAAAGTGCCCCATTTTTTTACATGGTCACCCACACCTTTTGCCTGGTATTTGATGCAATATTAACAGGAAGTGCACATGGTTGCTGCTTACCAGATCCCCAGTGCCAGATCTCTTTCCCTAAACTGTACCCCCTGAAAGTCCATAGTAATGGTATTCCTGGTACCTAGGGCAAGGAGGCTACAGGAGGTCTATAAGGGCTGCAGCAGGTTCTGTGCCACCCTATTGGACCCTTCACCAAACTCATGCAGACTGCCTCTGCATGCTGTTTGTCTTGGTGCAGGCAAAAGTGAAAACATGACATGGCACACAGCCCTGTATGCCATACCTACAGACACTACATGCAGTCTAGGTAAGGCACCCCTACAGCAGGCCTTACAGCCCTAAGGCAGGGTGCACTATACTACATGTGTGGACATATCTGCATGAGCTTATATGCCCCTGTGCTGGCCAGTCCAATTACTGGTAGTACAAGTAACCAGAGAAGCCATTTTAAGTACACGTGCTGGGTACTGATCAAAAACGAGTTCCACAGCAACATGGTGACTTCACTAAAGCTAAAAATGTTTATGATCAAACATCTTGTATTAATAAACCCAACGGATTCCAGTGATGGATTTATTATAAATGCACCCAGAAGGCCCCCTTAGAGGTGCTCCCCGGAAAACCAACCAACTACTAATGTGCTGGCTGACTGGTATAGGCTGGTCTGCCACCACAGACAGGTTTCTGACCCCCAGGAGTGCCAGCCTATGCTCTCAGGAGGTTAGGAACAACGCCTGCTCTGGAAATGGTGTTTCACACCCCCTCCAACAGGCTGCCCAGTAAATTAGCATTCCAAGGCAGGGAGCTTCAAAGAGCCCATCGCCTTTGGTATGCGAATCTGGTTTCCCCTTAGAGGTGAGGGGATGCCAACCTCCCTGACCAGGGTCCATTTGACTCCTGGACAGGCAGGAAAATTAGCAGTCAGAAATGCGTGTCCACCCTCAGGCTAGTTCCATCCCTACGGTGAGCTACCTGATGTGGATACGAAAATTAAGAATCTGACCTCTTGGTGGTGGCATAATTAGGAACTCTGGGGCAGGGTTATGCCAACTTCTCCCCAGGGAGTGGTAATATAGGGGGCATAGTGACCCCAGGGGTAAGTAGCCCATTAACTACTATCCTACAATCCCCTAATGCCCCTAAATTTAGTATTTAGGGGAGGCCCTGGCCCCAGGACATCAGATCCTGCCGACCTGAATGAAGAAGATGGACCATGAAGAACCGCAAAAGCAAGAACAGAGGAGCAGCTATGGACTTGGCACCAACCCTGCTGGCCTGCCAGCTGTCCTCAACCATTGCGCCAAAGTCGACTCGTCCTGAAGCTGCTGTACCTTCAAAAGCCTGGGAGGACTGCCAGCCTCCCTCCAAAGACCCAGGTACTTCCCTGCACCCTGCAGGCAACCTAAGAGACCTGTGAGGACTTTGAACCGCCAAAACCAGACACTGGAAAGCACCACTGCACCCAAGCTGCCTAGCCAGAGTTGAAGTGGGCCAATGGTGCCAGCCTGGTCACCAGGCCCTCCGGAGACGAAGTCCACCTTGAGTCTGCCTACTGTGGACATCCCGGCGTTGCCTGCAGCCTCTTTGTTAAGGCCCTGTCTACCGCAAGTGTCTCCGGTGTCAAAAACCTGATGCCTCAGAACACTTCTGCACCTGCCCGCCCTGGCCCGTGGAGAAGAGAACCAAAGGTGTCCCGAGCATTGTGAGACCTGAGCCCCCCTGTTGGTTCAGTCATCAGACTGGCCTCCCAGGCCATGCCTGCACCGACTTTGTGACCAAACCGATCCCCATTGACTTACACAGGGCACCCGACGCTGTATTGCAGCTCTGCACCCGGTCGCCCCTGTGCTGCCCAACCTGTTGGTGCTGCCTTGGATCTTGCCCCATACTCACCTTAAGTCCTGAAGATCGGTCCCATAAGTCGCTGTGAACTACCTGTATACAGTATATGTCTTTGCTCCATAGAATAACATTACCGCTTCAGAAATTACACTGAAGTGTAGCTTTTGGAAAACTTTTAACATTTCTGTCTCAAAACGTACTAACCTGATAAATGCCACAAATTATATAAAGGTAAGGGTTATTTTTATAATTTGGTGTGGATCTCCTTATTGAGTTGTGTGTATTTATCGGCTGGGTGTGTACTGCAGATGTCGAAAACCACTCTGATAAGCCAAAGGCTGCTCAACCACACTACCCCTAGGATAGCACCTTGGGATTGCTAGAGCAATCCCCTTTCAACTTATTAGGGATACCTGGACTCTTGGCACAGTATAACTTTTTTTATTTTTTTTATTGTTTTTATTTATAAGAAAGTGCATTGGTTCAATTACAGTACAGTCATGTTGATTCGTCCATAGCAGAAAACAATAATTTGGCATCAGATCAATATAAGCAATGCGCAAAATGCTATCTCAGTTTCTCTCTCTCAGGGGGTCCTCGACCACAATTACCACTCTCAATTGTATAAGTGTCCCACCCAACATCACAGAATACTTAATGGGGTTTAATCTTACTCCACTTTCGTGTCACCTATGGGGGAGGCACATCATCTATAATAAGGCGGGCCATCCGTTCCGGTCTCTCACGTCTCATTTCCACTGTTGGGGAGATGCACATGTCTCCCGATATGCATTCCACTTTCCCCACTTATGGTCCCATTTATTGGGGCAGCCTCTTCCTTTAAAAACAGTTTTCTCAGCTATCATAGCCCCGTTCATGTCCTTTGCCCAGTCCGTTACCCTTGGGCTGGAGTCCTGCCCCCACTTCTGTGCAATATTATGCTTGGAAACCATCCACCCCATTCCGGCCCATGACTGTTCCAGTTGGGAAAGGTCAGTAGCGTCCCATATATTGAGAAGGCAAAGCTTGGGCAAGGGGCTCAGAGGTTTGTTGCACACCCTGGATAGCTGGCGTGTCACCCCCTCCCAATATTGTTGTATGCGGGGACATTCCCACAATATGTGTATGAAAGTGCCAACTTGGTTACAATGGCGAAGACAGTGGATCTGGCCGTCTCCCAAGGCGGAACAATAACTTGGCATCAAAATACACACAGTGTAGTACCTTGAGTTGTATAAGGCGGAGGCGCATGGGGATTGCCACCTCTCTGGAAGAGGCAAGAGTGTCTCTCCAATCTTCCTCTTCAAAGTCCCCCAGATCTGATTACCAGTTAGTGCGGAGCTTATGCATGGTGTCAGTGCGATTGTTCACCAATTTTTGTAAGTTAGGGATTTAGCCTTGTGCTCCATTGGATCCAATATTAACCGATCTTCCAGTGGGGAAGAATTAGGGAGGGGTGTCCCCCTCCCCTCCCAGGCCGTGATGATGGCATGTCGGATTTGAAGATATCTAAACATCTCCGTGGGCTCTAGGTGGTATTTGCTCTGGAGGTCGGAGAATGTAGCTAGTTTACCTTTCACCCACATGTCCCCTACAGTGGAGATTCCTATCAGGTCCCACTTATCGAAACCAAGGCATCCGCTGAGGCGGCCCAGGATATCCGGTTCCCACAGAGGCGTTGCTTTAGTTAGTCGGTTCGTCCAACCCAATCTCCTCGTAGTCACGTGCCATGTTTCAACAGTTCGGCAGTGGGACCAGTCAAGTGGAGTTTGCGGGGGTTGGTATATAGTGTCCGGTTGTAGCCCCCACATCGTCGTGTGGGCCAAACACCCAGCTGTTAATAGACGTCAGTTGGGATGTCTGATAATACAGCTGAACATCAGGCAAACCTATCCCTCCGTCGTACCAACCCATGGTAAGTTTATTCATTGCAATTCGCAGTATAACTCTTTTTGGTATACTATATAAAGAGCCAGCTTCCTACAAGCCAATTCTAGTATTATCCTCTCTGAGGTCCAATATGGCTTCAGGCAAGGGTTTGGTACTGTTGAACAGTGTCTGAATCTCTCCTTGTTTATCAGTAAGAACACTAAGGCCATGAAGGGCTCGTTCACCTAGCTTTCGTGGACTTCTTGTGTGCTTAAGATACTGTCAACCAATCCAAATTATGGGTTATCCTGGGAAATCTGGGGGTAGAAGAACCCCTTATTACCCTTCTTCGTTGCCTGCATTGGGACACTTCGGCTAAGATCTGGTTTGGCTCAAGGGGGCATGTACACCATCTATTCAGTGTAATCAGGGAGTTCGCCAGGGTTGTATTTAAGCCCCGTTTTTGTTTCTTACTTGCATTAATAGTCTGGCCACTTGCTACAGTTTAAATAGGATTTTCCAAGGGCATGCACTCGATCCATCTCAACCCTCCTATGTGCAGACAATGCTGTCCTTATAGCTAGAACAGCATTTAGCCTACGAAGAGCGTTGGACGCCTTTGCTGAATTTATGTCAACTCTAGACCTGAAGGTCAATCAGCAAAAATCCTTTGCAATGGTTTGTGGCCAAAGTGAACTAAAACCAAGACATTGTTTGCAGAGAGTGCCTCTGTCACTTTAATAGAGAGTTTTAGCAACTCAAGGTTGCCATTTGACCCACAATTGAACTGGGGATCTGTGTTAGTGCTGAGGGTGCAGGAGATAAACAGATTTGTAAAAGCTATTTTACGTTTCACATCTACGTTAGGTTATAGATGTGACTGTATGGCTTATAGCTTGATGCCTTGGTCTTATTTATATAAAGCTGTGGGATGGTGAACAGGGTTTTGTTCTCATGCTAAACAACGCATGCCATAACGGTAGTTCGCAATACCGTTACAACGCAAGTCGGAAGAACGACTTCGTTAGGGGGAAGAAGGTGTTGGATTTAAAATCCAACACCTTCCCTAGTGTCCGCACAGACTGGAGTTGGAATAGTAAATTATACTATTCCAACATCCAGCGCCCCCTAAAAGCAAGTTGTTCTTCCGACTTGCGTTGTAACGGTATGTGAAATAACAACGCGGTTGTTGTAAAGACCGCGTTATTATGGCATGTGTTATAAAAGCATGCGAAAAAAAGGCCTATATTCCTGTGGGATACCTTCAAACTCATGTGTCTTATTTTCTTTTATTTGTAATTTGAAGCTAGTAGATCTTCACGTCTTCAATGACTGTCTGCTAAAAATACCTTTTTGGTCAATCCAATGCACTGTCTGTTCATTGTTACTGGAAAATCAATAAAACACAGTTACAAAAAAAAAGTTAAGTCATAGACCAGTGCGGGAGATGATTCTCCTGTACAAAGGCTGGTGCCACTCAATTGCTACTTATGGGGCGGGGTGCGGGGGTATTGTGACTGCTTCAGACTCCAAAGAGTAGAAAATGGCTTCTTGCGAAGATTACTTATGGTGCCACAGAGCGCACCCACTTTCTTTTGTCATTTGGAAGTGGGCCTCAATTATGTGGAGAACGCTCTTGGGCTTGCCCCGTTGTTATTATGGCTGAAAATCTGGTAAACTCCTGACCTAGGGCTCGCTAAAAGTATCCTTTTGGACTGCCTAGCTCTGGACTACTCAGACTCCATTCCTTGTTTGGGTTAACTGAAGAGTACTTTTAGCAGGCTAGGAGTCCCGTAGTGTTATTTAACAACTCTAACCAAATCCCTAGTCCCACTAGGGCCCAGACAAAATCAGCTTTCTATGAACAGACGCAGCTCATGCGCAGAGACAAGGCACACCAACTTTTCTCTCTGGCTGATTATCATGCTTAGTCTCCTAGCCATGAGCTGGAACTGTATCTAACTTATAAAGAAAAAACCCATTTTAGGGATTTCCTGACCATGTTACAAATGGGGTCTTGCACATTCTTTTAGCCTTTCCACAAGGTATATGGTTTGAAAATGTGCCGTCATGGCCATGTGATAATTTTTCAAGGCAAAGCACACTCCACTTTATGCTTCTTTGTGCACATTATAGATCTGAGTAAATTTGTTTTTTAGTTCCTTTCTTGCGCACATTACGCTCTAATTCCTGTAACACTGGTTTTAGATTTTTACAGCACCTTAATTCGCTGGGGGTTGCAACGTTATGATCAGCTTGATTAGAGGGTCTTTAAGTAACAGGAAAAGATACGGTTGATCAGCCTCGACAGAACGTTTATTCAACTGTATTTCGGCACTTGAGCTATTTTATTGTATTTCTTACTCTTGAACAAAGTTTGACAGTTTTTATATCGAAATTATATCTGCTATGTAATTGTTCACTACATGATATGGGATTGTGTAAACTGTATTTATGTTGACCTTTTATGGCTTTTTTGATAAAGTAAAGTTTATGGCTGACTGACCAGTACAATGGCTATGCAAAGCATGAATACAACTCTTAGAGGATTAACACAGTAGCTTTCACACTAAACTGTTTACTGCACATACAGAAAACAAGCAATGGCAAAGCCAACCAATCCCGCATTTAATCTTGGAATGGTTTTCTTTGAGCTAACCAGTTCACAATTGTGTCACAATGATTGGACGGCTATTTTGAAACTGTTTTTCTGAAACAAATATATATATCTATATCTAATAATATTCCAAACGGACCTCCCAACGATTCGAAGCCAAGGGAAAGCAGCACAGCCAGGCGCCAAGGAATGTTGTAATTTTTTTTTAATTTATTTAGATAATTACACCAGCTGTGCAGACGATACCAACGTGTTTCGGCCATAGCCTTCAACAGGGATATATATATATATATATATATATATATATATATATATATATATATATATATATATATATATATACACACACACACACACACACACACACACACACACACACACACACACACACACACACACACGTGTTGTTATGCACTAGTGGTCATTTTGGCTTTTAGTTTTACAACTTAATTTACCATTCAAAGATGCCAGACTTATTTTCGGGCAATAAATTAAGTACAAAAAAGCTGAGCAAAAAGCAAAGGAAAAATGAAAAAGAAGCAAATGGTCCAGTAGCAGTATGCATCTGCGGAGCAATCTGAAAAAAAGTATTTTATTTGAACAACAAAGTAACATTTGAAAAAATGGAGAGTGTTGGGGAGCAATCAACATGCATTTTGTGAGTGAGTATGTGTAAGGGAACAAGCAGATTATGGTGGAAAGGATTAACATGATTTGTAAATTAATAGTAATTTACAGGGCATTCGCTGTATGAAGCTGTCAAGTCCTGGCATATTTAATTTTGTAAAAAAAAACAAACACTTAAAGCTTTTTTTTCTTTACTAATGATTAAGTTGGCAGGGAGTGACGAAATAGCAAAATATAAGCGGAGAGAGGGCATCATGTTGGTGGTCAGCATACGGGCAGCGAGAGAGAGAAAAAAGAGAGAGAGGAAACCCAGGGGGCTCCAATGGCGTGCTGAAATGCAATTGAAAAAATTAGTTTTCTGAAAGAAAATATCTAAATAAGCAGAAACGGACAAGAAACACAACTAAGGATAAGATAAGCAAGGGACTACCCCAAAACCCAGTTTTTTGTTTTTACAAAAAAGGCTTTTCGACACACACTTAAAGCTTTCTGCAGGCGAGGCTGAAAAAAAACATGTAAATCAGATAATGAAGCTTTATCCATGTAGAGTTGGAGCTTTTGCTTCTGGCAGGCAAAAGTTTGTTAGAATACACAACAAATAGCATTCTAGCATAACAGAGGTATTGGGATCAATTCATGTTTCAACTAAAAGTACAGAATACAAAGAAGCTACAATAACCTGGGAAATTCCAAGTCCAAATGATGCAAAGACGGTTACCAGAAAAACAATCAGACTAGTAAGGGAGACTCTCACGCAATAGTCTATGATTAAAGAGGTCTCAGTTCCCTGGGGCTACTCAGACCTATGGGATGCAATACCTGAAAATACAACCTGGGGCGATTAACATATGGAACTAAGCCACAGAAATAGTCTCAATCACGGAGGGTGAAATGGGCTTAGCCAAGAAAAATCTTAAAACATGCTGCTCATATAAGTTACAAATGATCTGTGGCATGACACAAGTATAATGAAGAGGACGCAGGAATAAGGTTCATTCTTGTGATATAGCGTGTATACTGACCAACAATCAAATTGGAGACACTGACCCAACAGAAATTCCTTTTTGCGTTTCCATGACTTATTTTGAGATAGTAATATTGCGCCTTGTGGTTATTTCAGTATAATTTCCAAATATATTACTGCATTATCCTCTGTCCTGTAATCACATAGTGATCACATAGAGTTATATCAGATCAAATTATTCTTGTTTTTGTACAGCTCTTCATACTGTACTTCTGTTATGTTTACTTGTACAGCATGCAAATCTTCCGGGTGGGTATCCGGGCACTTAGAGAAAGGGAAATTGTCCAATCTAGAAGAGTCTGTTTTTTCAGTTTCGTTCTAGATTCTAGGACTGTGCTGGCGGTTGGGATGCGAGTGGGGAGGCTCTTCCAGGCTTTAGGAGCCATGTACGAAAAGGCACGGCTGCAGACGCTGGCTCTTCAGAGTCGAGGAGAAGGCTGATGGTACGAAGGTGGCTGTTGAAGGAGTGAAAGCTGACATGTACACAGGTCCTAGGTTGTGTGATGCTTTGTATGTAAGTGTACTGTCTCTGAAAAGGGCGCTTTTGTGGATGGGAAGCCAATGGAGGCCGTGGAGTGGAGTAGATATTGGGTGCGGAGTGGGAACTTTAGTGTAAATCTGGTTGCTGCATTCTGAATGACTAGAAGCCTCTTGTCTAGTCAAAAGGAGATGCCCATGTAAAGTGCGTTTCCGTAGTCTGGCTTGATGGTGATTACAGACTGGGTGATTGTACGATGGCCGTTGAGAGGAAGCCATCCTAGGTTTTCCTGAGGAGCTTGAGGGTGTGGAAACAAGAGAAGGCGATAATTTAACTTGGCTGGAAGTGGATCACTTTTCATAGCTTAGTTTGAAGGGGTGGCGGTGGGTCCTAGTTCTAGTGAGCTTCAGGCAGTTGGACTTAATTCATCTGCTATTTCGAAGTACTGCAAATAACATATTACTGACAACTAATTTAATGGTACTCAGTTACCAACCTTGGTATGACAGAAGACCAAATTGGCCTTGATTTGGATCACACAACCTGAAAATCACATCAAGTCCTGGCGGTGAGTGTCAGTCTATCGAGCAGTAGATTATCAATATTTGTGTAATCCAGGCATTACAATGCGCACGATAATCATCGGTTTTTCACACTACAATCGACCACATTCCGTCAAAGTACAAAGTGTGAGATGTGTACCTGTATGAAGGCATCCTGGTCATCGGTGATGTCAAAGATAATGGCTCTTGCTCCTCTTTCCCCTGCCAGCTTTGCCTGTTCCAAAACAAAGAGAGAAGATTTTGTCAGATACTTAACATTTAAAATGCTTGCTACATTGTTTGAAAACTGCTAAACAGAAGCATGACAGATCTGCTGAAGCCTACTTAGCAGTTAAAAAAGTGGAGGCCCTACATCATCACAAAATATAAGAAAGACACCCAAGACAGATGAACAGCAGCACAGTAGTGGCATCTGTAAAGCACTTAACACAAGCCCATGCAGTTTGAAAGCACTGTAAATAGCAGTGCTACTGAAGCCATCTCAAGCCAACAACATTCATACAATTAACACTCCAATCAGAAATGTCAGAGCTGCCCCATCAATGATCTGCAGGCCTCAAGCAGCCTTCGATTCCATTGGTTTAACCAACTAAATTAACTAATCAGTTACTAATGCTACTACGCTATTATATGCGAACTGACCACAAATGCAAACAAGCCACTCTGAAGATTGGTTGGGGGCCACCCAAAGAACTAGTTTGACGCCAGTGTGTGTGTTTTTAAACTATTATCAGTTAGAAGCAAAGCAGGTCCTGGAATCATATGCTGCAAAACAAAGCCATTTAGTACATTGACTGGCAGTGGTATCTAAATACCTTGTCGAAAGCCTACTTCCCATAAAAAGAACTGTTCCCTGGCAGAGCGCGTCCTGACTAGCTCAGGTTATGTTGTTCTTGAAAAATGGTTGCATCTGCTGATACTGCATTTTGAAACTACGCATGCAGGTTGTTTCCCAGTGCTCTGCCCCAGACCTTTTTTAGCTCAAAGCCTACCAGGCAGCCCAACTGTCTCGTTTGCAAAGACATCTTGGGTGCATTTTGAAAGCTTCCGTGGGAATGCGTTCCGCCCATTGCTTACCATTGACTTTGTGGTTTGTATCCCACATTTCCTTGCTTTCGATTTGCTGGCTATCTGTTTTGGGTAGTCCAGCTTGAGTTCGTCCTTTCCCTTGCCAAAAACCTTTTAACTGTATCCTTCCGAGATCTCACTTTCTGTTCAAATACGAAGTACTCCTCTACACCAAGGTTTACAGAGAAATATATCGATTTCAGGCTGTAAATGGGTTCTTTATACAGAGCGGTAACAGTGGATTTATATCTATAGAGAGGAATGGGTTCCTTACAAAGAGACGGATATAAGATATTCATTACTTTTTGCAACGAGGACTACAATGAAATATGTCTATTACACACTGACAAGGAATCTTTACACTGAGAGGGCATTCCAAGGAAGTACACCTTTTTATCTACAAACTTGAAAAGTTGGCTCATATTCAAACGATTTTATGATGTTTACAGACGCGAAATGGGCAGGGGAATTTTTGTTACTCGGGTGGTACTGGCACATTCTCTTTAAGGGCAGAAAATGTTTTTTAAACCGAGGATGGGCCCGGAATATTGTATTAACTGGCATAAAATACTTACTCTTAATAGGGGCTGACAGTTGACAATTTTGTTTTCAGACAGTAATTAGTTATAAGTTATTACTTTCCCTTCGTATCCTTTTCAAGTCAGCTAGGTAGGAATATTCTGTGTAAATGAATATTGAGATGGACTGCAATGAACTAGGTTTAGAGGCAGGGATAGGCTCTTTATACTGGGATTATAATGAAATATAATATGGTTTACAAATCTGAAATATGTATTCATGATGTGAGGATTACAGTGACATACTGTTTACAGACTGTTGCCTGCCCCGAATCGTACCAGCAGTTTTACGTTCAGTTCACCTCTGTTGTTTCACGAGGACTGTGTGTCACAGATCTCACTGTGGACAGCCCTACGCAACGCTACGCGAGACCTAAAGTGCATATACAGGGGAGAGCACAAGAGACAGAGCAAGCATTGAAGGAGAAAGAGAGTGAATCCGAGACAAGAAACGCCGCGTGCAAAGTGAAAGCCGCAAGTTAAGAGCTGGTGGAATTTGGGGTCACCAATGATTTGTTGGGCCATCTTGGAAGGAGCACGTCACGTGGAAGACGGGAACGAGAACTGGCATTGAACGGAGATCCAAGCCGCGGGAGAGGTCTGCTTCCCTTAGAGACGGAAACCCGTTATTATTGCGCTTCTTTATAGCGAACATTTTAGTAAAACTCATATCGTATAATAACACTCGGGGGGCTGTGAACGCGCCTGGGTGCAGCAGGAACCGGGAGAACAGCGAGAGAAAGAGCACGTTGTTTGTTTTTTTACTGATAGCTTCCCCTCAACCGCCCAGGAAGCAGGAGACGCCAGGAAACGCCCAGGAAACGCTCCCCGCACTGCGCTGAGCACTGTGCCGGCGCCGAGTAGCGTGAAGAGCGAGTGGAGGGCCAGCCGGCCGAGGGCGATCGATGTGGGGGCTGTTTGACGCTGCGACCTAGGTTTGTCTAGACCGTGTGGGTCGCGGATGGGGCGGCTGTCATTGAAGCGCTAGAGTGAGTGACCAAAGGAATTCTGTACACAGTTAGTGGAGTGAGTGGAGCCCCGGATATATGAGAGGAACTTACGGCTCTGGACCTTGGACCTTGTACTAAGGGAGGAGTGTTGGGACGGGACTGCGAGGACCAGCAGCCCCGTAACTTTGTGCAGCTGTGTACCTCTTCCTGCCCCCTGCCCGTACATATTTAACTGTGAAGGTTTACTGTGTGGCCAAGGTCCCCTGTAGCCCATTTGAGCCCGGAGGGGGCCGGACTGCCATCTTTGGAAATTGCTCCCTCTTCAAAAATGTCCCGTAAGTACTTTGTTTAAACTGATCCAGAACTCCTTCCAGTTCTCCTCTTAGAAACTCTTTTTAGAATTTTCTTTTTTTGTTTTTTCCAAATTATGGCTGCGAAGGAGAGTAGGAATAAAGCTCCTAATGGTAATCTAACGGGTACCCTGGACAACTTCATACTGAGAGCCAATTCCGTGATTGACCAGGGCATTGTCCTGATGGAACGCAGAGTTTCTCAGGATCTTGCTATGGCCAAAAGGTCTTCAATGGGCCATTATGCAAATGCCCGTACACCAAAAGCCATTAGGGGCTTTAACACTGAGAACACTGAAAATCCTGAGAATCCCGAATTGTCTATGCATAACCAATCTCCAGAACAGCGTTTGGATGAGTCTTCACCTCATGGTTTCCCTGTGACTCGGGTGATTCCACGTCGCCCAAGACTATGGAGAGACCTATTACCCGCCAGCTCTGGGGGAAAGGTACGGGTGCGATATTGAAAAAGAAGCACCCCACTGCAGGAGCCAGGAAAGCCAAACCATCTAAATGCTGCAGTAATAGCAGTAATAACACACAGCTAATTAGCTCCAAGGATGATGAGGGATCCGGGAGGTGTGCATGCCTGATTTACCCCTACAACGAGTAAGTTCTGGGGGCGGCATTGCGCAAGATCCGGTTGCATCTACGGACGTACTATCATCATCAGGGGAGGATTCTATATGTATGAAAATCACTGCACTTCTGTGTGTTTCACTTCGTCCGCTGGAAGAGAGACTTGCACGGATTGAGAGTCAACTCTCTAAGTTTGAGCATGTTACATTGGGTATCTTAAATAGTATTGCTAATAAAACACCAGACCAGGGTGATCGAAATTCAATTAATATAACTAGAGGGGTCGAGATGCATGTCAAACCAGTTATTTCTGCGACTTACCCGATAGATGGCAATTATAGTATATCCCGGGAGTGTGATGTCGCAGCCCCAAATCTATTGCAAATCAATTCGGGAGTGGGACCCAGGGTAGATCAGTATTTAGTCCCCAACAGTACAGGAGTGGCCCACACTGATACGGTTAGACATGATGGGTGGGTCCTGACGGATGGGGGCACGACAGAGGAACCTAGAAATAGGACAGAGGAACCTAGAAATAGGCCTAGAATTGACCTACCACCAGAGGTGAGTCCATACTTGGCTGTTCTAACTGGGGTCCCTGAATTAAGTGCATTGAACGCTGAGACATATAGTTCTTTAAAAAATAAAACCATCCATTGGCTCAATATGTATAGGACACTCCCCCCTCATATCACTAGTGAAATATCAATGGTTCGAAGGGTGGGTCGTACTCCAAAAACTTCAACTGGCGATTGTGTACTGGTCAACTTTAGGGACTCACAGACTGCAGCATATATCTGTAACTGGAGTGTATCCAGCCCAGGTACAAAAATCGTAGCTCGCCCCCTTTTTTTTTTCTACCCCAGTGAACACTTGAGAAATCTGGATGATGGCTGGTCTCTTGTATCATACCAGCGAGGGGGGAGGGGCGGGAAGGATAGGTACGGCCACAATTTGTTAGCCCAGAGCCATATCCCATGCCACAATATGTATAGTGGCCTGGAACAGGTTGATTGACTGAATGTAACCAGGCTGGAATCTCTAGGTAAAACCTCAAGTCGGGATGATAATACTGAGGCTACTAAGGTTCTAATGGGAAGCCACTCAGTGACAGTATTACAAAGAGCCCATCATCCCCCACAATGGAGCAGTACGAGTAGTGGTATGCTTGATATAGGGAGGACACCACAGGATCAGAAACAATCACTATCATTAGAAATCACCGGTGCCGATATCCCTATGGGGAGTGACAACACTCCTGTAGTTATAGCACGTCAAAATCTTGCTAATACGAAGCATATGCTTATTTTGTCATGGAATGTGGCGGGTCTCCCAAATAAACTAGCTTGTCCGGAGTGGGGCTCTTTTGTGGATAGTAATGATATATGCTTATTCCAGGAGACTTGGGCTAGGGAGGACCAATGCAGAGTAGGCTTTGCGGCCTTAAACATTGCTACCCGCTGGGGAGGTAAGGGGCGACCATCTGGGGGCCTTACAACCTGGGTTGGGTTACATCTAGGCTGCAAGGGTGAGTCTATCCCGACCAACTCTGATGACATCCTGTGTGTCCTCCTGACACGGCCAACCTCTTATAAATTCGCAATCGTGAACGTTTACTCCCGCCCGATAAGTGTGGCCAAAGAGTCTAGTACCATTGGGGAGCTGTCAATTTTTCTTGACTCCCTCAGTAATGATATACACTATATGGTGGCTGGTGACTTAAATTGTCACTTTGAGCCGTTGCGAGGGCTGAATGAGGGAGCGTTGACGGGGGGAGGACAAATATTGGGGAATCCCGCCATGCCAGTCTCCCTATGCAAAGTCTTGGTTCCCACTGGCCATGCAGATTACGACCCTAACACTAAGCAACTCAATCAGGGCTTGCAATGGTCGGATGCCCTCTGATATCCCCTCAAAGTGCACCTTTAACAAGAGAGATCAAGAATCACGATTGGATTACATTATGGTGGAGACACGCCTATGGTCGAAGGTTGTTGACTTTGAGGTGATATCAAGGCCAGACAGCGACCATAATGCATTGAGTCTGAGGATGGACTTCCCACGCCCAAGGGCGAATGAGAATGAAGTTGCCCCAGATATGGTAGATGGGTTGATAACCACCAATAATAGACGTAGGGTCAAGTGGGGGAAATTGGTGGCTTCCCAAGATGCACTACCTAAATTATATAGCGCAATTTTACCATTCCTCACGAAGGCCAGTGATATAGTGGCTCAGCCCTTGGCACTAGATTCCCTTGGAAACATGTTGACCGTGCATCAGGATTTGGTAGACTATCTTTTCGAATTTTTTAACCCACTTAGCCTTAGCAGGAGGAGTAGGGTGCCTGTATCTTCCTGGTATAATGTTTCTTGCAGGAAGGTAAAAACGAAGCTCATGGAGGCTGTAAAAGATGGGAGAGATAAACCAAAAATCCGCTCTTTAAGGTTATTATATAAAGAAACAATGAATCATGCGAACAAAGAGTGGGACATGGAAAGATGGTTAAATCTCTCCTCCTCCCTAGACATGAAAGATGCGCGTAGATTCTGGGCAATAGTCAGTACGGGGTCAGGTGAGCCCAGATCTGCGATTGAACCCAATATTGAGGCAGGGGTTTGGGAACTCCATTTTAAGACCTTATATGCAGCAGCTACTGGCCTAGACAGCATACAGTTATACACACTGCCAGTTGCTGAGTTTGATGAACTGGAATTTACACCAGAGGGGGTCTATATTGCCATAGGGAAATTGGCTACGCGAAAAGCTCCTGGTTTAGATAAACTCCCTGGCGACCTTTTTAGGGATCAGCCAAGGATTTGGGCTCCTTACCCCTGTACCCTATTTAATGCAATCCTGGGAGGCATGGAGGTGCCGGGTACATGTCTGGGAGCAGAGATCATCCCGATTTTCAAGAAGGGCTCTCCTCTGCTCCCAGCTAACTACAGGCCCATCAGCCTCATCGACGTCCCCCAAAAAATCTTCTCTCGACGAATCCTAGATCGTTTACAGGAGTGGATGGACGAGCACGATATTCTTAGCCCATTTCAGGCCGGATTTAGGAGGAACACATCCACCATGGACCAGATCTTCTGTTTAATTCTGTTATACTGGAGGACGGTCACAGTAGAGGGTGGCAGCCTCTACATGGTGTTTGTGGACCTCTGGTCCGCATTTGATATGGTTCCTAGGGGGAAATTGTGGGCGGTGCTTTTGGACATGGGAGTCCCACATGCAATATTGGGGGTATTGATGAGGTTGCATGTACCGAACTTTGCACAGGTCAGATGTGGGAGAAATGGGGTACTGTCTTCCAGGTTTCCAGTTAGCAGGGGGGTTAGGCAGGGGTGGGTTTTGGCACCAACCCTGTTCTGCCTCTTTGTGAACGGTGTAATATCACACCTGTACGCAGTCCCCAATAATGACGCACCCAGATTGGCAGGCAGGAGGGTGCCTGCGATAATGTTTGCCGATGACACCCTCCTGCTTTCCAAGTCCCCTATGGGGATACAACGCGTACTGAATGGGTTTATAGATTTTTGCCGATGCCGTGGCCTAGAAATCAATGCAGAAAAAACTAAATTTATCATTTTTAATCCCCCGGCATCCACCCGCCCAACACCTGTCCTGGGCTCGGTTAGACTGGAGAGGGTACAGACCTTTCAATGCTTAGGGGTCACGATAAATCAAAATCTTTCGTGGGGCCCCCAACAGGTTAAGTCCCAACTCAAACTGTCTCAACTAACGGGGGGCATCCTTAAGATGTCAAATGCATCGACATTCAAGCCAGTGAGTCCCGCGCTTGAGATTTATAAAATCATGGCAAGGGCAGTGGCCCTCTATGGGGGGGAACTCTGGGGGCACTCCTGCAGGCTCGAAATCCTAAACGTGGAGAATAAATTTATGAGACAGCTATTGGCCCTCCCCCAAAGTACACCCCTCCTACCATTAAGGTTAGATCTAGGACTTAGTCCTATCCAGGATGAGCTAGCCCTAAAACCTCTCAGGTTCTGGCGGAGGCTCTGGGTAACGCCAGAACTCTTAAATTACAGGCTTGCAATGAAGGACGTACTGAGCCATAGTAAAGCAGCAAAAATTCCCTGGCTTGTATTTGTGAAACAGGAACTGGAGAAAATGGGACTACCTGCCCTGTGGTATGAACCAGAACAGGCGTGCAGGGAGGTTTCAGGTAAATCCCTTACGAAGTCCTTCAGGGTTTATAAACGCAACATATGGCTGCATGATTCTCGAGTCGGCACCATGACAAAACTATTTTTAAATAACAAGACTGCCTATGTGTTCGAGGACTTCCTGAATGTTATCTATCCAGTAGCAGCAAGGAAGCTCTATATTCAATGGAGGTATGGTACACTACCATTAAGGGCCTTTATAAGCAAATGGCCCTCCTCTTTGAATGAATCTTGCCCAGGATGCGCTGCCGATCAAGAGGATGAACTCCACATACTCTTTTTTTGTCCGGCTTATAGTAAAGCTAGGAAGTATTGGTTAGTACCTTTATGTAAGAACTTGGGCTTTGACAAATGCTCGGTTGCTATGAGAATTCTTAAGACCGACACCTCAGGGCATATCGTCTTTGCACTATCGAAGCTTCTGATAGCCATGTGGTCCAAGAAATGGTTCATAATTGCGAATAGTAGCCAGGGGTGACTGTATATTTCTGTTTTTATGGAATTTTATTGTATATTATGAATTGATAATTTTATATTATGTGTTGCAATGTCTGTTTTAACTTGTAAATATTTTATGGCTGAAATAACGTCGAAATAAAGATCAAATGAATGAATTTACAGACTGGAAAATATTATCTACACAGGAAGTTATAATGGAATATGTGGTTTACACAGATGGTGCTTTATTCTGAGAAGGTTTACAGAGATATATATGGTTTACGAATCTGAAATATGCATTCAAATTGTGAGGGATTATAGTGAAATATATTGTTTGCAGATGAAAATGCTACTTACACCTGGGGGTGGGGGGTTTATGGATTGGGATGTTTATATTGATTTGAAGTACAATGGAGTATAATCGCAGACAGGAAAGGGGGATTTACATTGAGGAATTGTAAATGTACAATGTGTTGTTCACAAGAATGAACGCACTTTCCAAGCAGAAAGATTATAACAAAGAATGCTGTTCACAGTTGGAAAGGGTTCTACACTGAGAGGGATTCAATTAAATATGGTGCCTACTGAAAGTAAGGAGTCTTTATACTGAGGGGGTTAAAACGGAATACGGTTACTGAAAGAAAGCAATATTTATAGGCTGAGCCTACCAGACAGAGCATATACTGTCTCTTGGAAGGCATATTGTGTTTTACCAAGAACACAGAGAGGCTTGCCTTTGCTTATCATTGGGTGGGTTTCCTTGTCACTCATTTGTCTGCTTCTGATTTGTGTCTCAGCTTGTAAATCTTGTGTTTGCCTCTTCCATGGAGAAATGCCTCTTTACAAAACTCTTTCAGTGGCTGGCATCACTGTTTCCACTGCTTGCTTTTCAAGCAATACTTTTTTTCTGTGTGAACCATTCCATGAGAAATTAGTGCATTTTTGAGCCGCTTCCTCATATACATCTCTCCCATGTGCTTCTCCCCATCGCTTCCCCAGACCCGTGCCCTCCGTGTTGCTTTCCCACAACCCCGGTGTTGCTTTAAGTTCCGCCCTCTCTCGTTGCTTTCGTGTCTCCTCCTGTGTGGCTCCGTTATTCACCTTCTACATGTTGCTTCACTGTTCCCTGCCCCTTCCCTCTCCCATGCTGCTTCAGCTCATCTGCCCACTTAGAAAAAAATATTCTGCTTGTTTTATTTTCTGTTTAGTAATTGGATTGTTAACTAAAAAGGAAAAAAAACACATGTCATTTTGTAAGCATGAACATGTGTTGGGTGAGCCTACAAAGTGATGCTTGCAAAAAGAACAACTGATGGACAGAATGCTGAACAATGTCAAACATTCACCCCAGTACAGAGATCTGGGCTGAAATCCATTGTTTTTTGCTCCCCATGCCATTCCAGTTTGGATCCAGCCATATGCAAATCTGTCTTGACCCGGCTCCCATGGGAACAGTCTATCCCGAACTGCAAGGCCAGGTCCTACCTAGACGGGAATCAAACATCCTGGGACCGGTTTCAGGGTATCATCCCTCATCAGCCAGGGTAGCTTGACTTCAGCAGTATGGAGAGCACTGGTTCAACGCCTAGGCATACCCGTTCCAATTGGGGTGACAAAAGCAAAAAGAACAATTGACAGACAGAATGCTGAACAATGTCAAACATTCACCCCAGTACAGAGATATGGGCCTAAATCCATATTTTTTTTCTTTTCACAAAATGAGTCACACTGCATGACATCGCAGATGCTGTGCAGCACGGTTAAAACCATTGGCAAAGCCAACAGGTCACAAAGCGGAGACCTATTGGCTTTGGCAATGCTAGTTAGCGAGAGGGACTGCAATGAAAAATGAGGTTTACTGGCTGGAAATGAAAAAATATGTTTATAGAGATTAAATGTCTCCCCTTGCTGAGAGGGATTAAAATATATTGTTTAATTGTACGAAAGAATCTTAGGCAACTATTTATTTCAACACTAGTATAATTCCATCTTCGTACTATTGAGGAATCAATTATAATGACCAGAGAAACAGAATTATTCAAATGTAATACATTTATTTATCAGAATTTGTATCTATATCAATTTCCATACATAGTATTACAAGAGTTTAAATATCAACTAAAACGTGTCATCCATATTTCCTAATTATTAAAATCAATAATACCCTCACCTCCTTCCATAAAGTAAAGTATATCAAAGGCACATATCTAATATAGAGTCCATGGAATAGTATAGCATGCCTTACTTCATGGACTCTCAAAAAATTAATCTGATATTATTTATAAAGATTCTTTTTGATCATGGACTTTTTCCCCCCCAAAAAAGTAAACAATCACTATGGAGTATATTCCTCCGTCTTAATCACAATTTTGTCAACCAATGGCTGTGTAATTAATTCCTCTAGGCTTTCGGCTAAAAGCCTCTGTCAGGAAGCCATGTATTTGCCAGTCAAGTCCTGTATCTGTAAGCAACATTAATGTGACTCAAGGTCATGTTTGCCCTCTCAAATATTATAGAACACTAATACAAGTTTGTATGCCTAGTTCACGCCATGCCACTTTTCAACCCATAGGGTTCATAAAGACCTTCGACACTCGGTCTAGGTCCACTCTCTCCCCGCAGCTCTGCTGTGCCGTCTCTTGCCTCCAGACCCTGTCCACCTCCTTGGGAGGTTCGAGGCTGCTGCTCGCTCCAGCATCTGCTCCCGCTCCAACTGGGACCAGACTGCCTGCAACCACCGTAACCTTTCTCAGCCGTTTTTTTCTTATTTTTTTCCCCGTTATGCCACTGTTATTGTGCCCATCTGTGTCTTGCTCTAATTCCACCACTGTTTTTATTTTCTCGTGCCTGCCTGTTTCTTTCGCTGCTGCGGCCCCTCCCCCCGAATTCCATTGCTACCGCCTCCCAGACTCTTCTTCCTCCCACCTCCCCTACTTAATGGCGGCCGAAGGCAAGACCATCCGCACCCGTCGCCGACCGCGGCCAGCGCCAGGAACACTGGACCTCCCACTACCCATCACTATGACACCACCACCCTCCTCACACTCAACCCTGGAAGACTTAGAGAATGCCAACAGGCCTCGCAGAACACGACCCACGGCCAGTTCTCCTGCCTCCACTGCTGCCAGACACTCACCGCCACCCCGGTCTTCAACACCGACGACGCCAGCACCGGTGACACCCTAAAATGCATCCTCCTCAACGTACGCTCCGTACACAAACACGCCATGGAAATCTGGAACCTACTAGACTCTCTCTCGCCCGACAAAGCCTTCTTCACAGAGACCTAGACCAACGCATTCTCCGCCCCCAACATCAGCACCGTCATCCCGGACGGATCCAAGATCCAGTAGAAAACCGCCCAACCACCCAGGAGGGGGCCTCGCCATCGCCCACAAGAGCACCCTCCGCCTCACCACCTCCAGCGAAACCTTTCCCTCCGCCGAACACCTGCACTTCCAGATCCAGACCACCCCAAAAGCCACACTCCGAGGAACCCTCGTCTACAGACACCCCGAACACCCTTCGCCACCACCATCACCGACCTAATTGCACCCCACGTCATCGCCTCAACAAACTGCATACTCATTGGAGACCTGAACTTCCATCTCGACAACTCCAGCGACCCCAACCCCACTATCCTTCGTGACAACCTCGCCAACATTGGACTTAAACAACTCGTCAACACACCGACCCACAGAGCAGGACACGCCCTCGGCCCCATCTTCGCGGCAGGAAACCGCGTGCAATTCAGTCACACATCGCAGCGCCCATGGACCGACCACCACTGCGTACACTGCGCCATCAACAAACCCAAGGCACCCAAACCAGCCCCACGCTCACCATGAAGGAACTGGAGCAAGGTTACCGATGAGCAACTTAACTGCACCCTCACCCGAGACAACAACACCTGGGCAACCGACGCAACCAGAGAACTGCACACCTGGATCTCCAACTGCGCAGACGAGCTCACCCCGCTATGCAACCCAGACAGACAACACCCCAGGAAAGCCACCTGGTTCACCACCGCTCTCCAAGAAGCCAGACGCACCTGCAGACGATTGGAGAAAAACTGGAGAAACACCAAGACAAACGAAAACCACACCACCTACAAGGACCCCATAACTGACTACCACAACCAGATCAGAGCCACCAAGAGGAACTTCATCCACAACAAAATCCTGGGCAACTCCACCAACTCCAAGGAACTTTTCAGTGTTATTCAAGAATTCACCAACCCATGCAGCGAAGCCACAGACATCACCCCATCCCAAGACCTCTGCAACAAGTTTGGAACCTATTTCCACCTCAAGTTCAAAAACCTCTACGACAACTTCATCGACCATCCACCAGGCGCCACAGATGGCCCTCCGCCCCCCGAAACACCAGCCAGCCCACCATCTCCAACTGGACACCGATCACGGTCGAAGACACTGCCTCGACCCTGAAAAGCATCCACTGAGGGGCTCCCACCGACCCCTGCCCCCCTCACATCTAACACAGAGCCGCAGCCGCCATCACACCCGAACTACAACACACCATCAACACCACCTTCAAACAGACACCTTCCCAGATGAGTGGAAGCGCGCAGAAGTCAGACCCCTGCTCAAGAAGCCCACAGCTGACCCCACCGACCTCAAGAACTATTGGCCCATCTAGCTCCTTCCCTTCGCAGCCAAAGTTGCAGAGAAAACAGTCGAAAGGAAACTGACACGATTCATTGAAGAGCACGCTGTCCTCGACCCATCCCAATCCGGATTCCGAAGCAACCACAGCACAGAGACCACCCTACTTGCCGCCACAAATGACATCCGCACCCTCCTGTAACAAGGCCACTCCGCAGCCCTCATCATACTTGACCTGTCAGCAGCCTTCGACACCATCTCCCACCGCACACTAGTCGCCAGACTACACGACACAGGCATTCAAGGAACAGCTCTGGACTGGAGCCGATCATTCCTCACCGGAAGAAGCCAAAGGATCTGAATTCCACCCTTCCTCTCCGACCCCACGAAAATCACCTGCGGAGTCCCACAGGGTTGATCACTGAGCCCCACCCTCTTCAACATCTACATGGTCCCCCTCACAGCCATCGTCTGACAACACGTCCTCAACAACGTATCCTACTCCGACGACACCCAGCTCATCCTCTCCCTCACCAAAGACCCCACCACTGCCAAACTCAGCTTCCAGAAAGGAATGCAAGACGTCACAGTCTGGATGACCAACAGCTGCTTGAAGCTCAACGCCGAGAAGACAGAAGTCCTCGGTACCACCCCTTCTGCATGGGACAGCACCTGGTGGCCGACCGCCCTCGGAAGCCCACCTACCCCCTCAGACCACGCCAAGAACCTCGCCATTGTACTTGACTCATCACTCACCATGAACCGACAGGTCAACGCTGTCACCTCCAGCTGCTTCAATACCCTCCGCAAGACCTTCAAGTGGATCCCCCCTGAGTCAAGGAAGACAGTCACCCACGCACTCATCACCAGCAGACTGGACTATGGAAACGCACTCTACGCGGGCTCCAGACAATACAGAACACCGCTGCCAGACTCGCCCTCGGCATCCCCTAACACGAACACATCAGCCAACACCTACGAAGTCTCCACTGGCTCCCCATGGAGAAAAGAGTCACTTTCAAAATCCTCAGTCACGCCTACAAATGCCTTCACAACAGACCCAAATACCTCAACGACAGAATCAACTTCCACGTACCCAAAAGAAACCTCATTCATCCAACCTCACACTGGCCGAAACCCCGCGCATCCACAGAGCTAGAGCAGGCGGAAGATCCTTCTCTCACATTACAGCCAAGACCTGGAACGAGCTACCAGCAGACATCAGACGCGCCCCCCTCCCTGAACACCTTCAGGAAGACCCTCAAGACCTTGCTCTTCAGCTAAACAGATCTGCGGATTCAGCGCATTGAGAACCTCACGGGTGAGTAGCGCGCTTACAATTCCCTGATTGAAAGATATAGAGCCATAGACATCATGTAAGTCTGTTTAGTCACGACTCAGAAGATACCCTGATACGTTGTGTAAAACCGGTATCTTAGTACTCCGAAGCAACATGATTGTCCAGAGAACTAAAGAATATCGAATGAAAGAATATGATGGTTAAGAGTATGCAGGGACAACAACATCATCCAACACCCGAATGAGTGAATAACCTGCAGGTATAGACAAAGATGCGGAAAAGATACAAAATTAAAAACATGTGAGCATAAATAACATGCAACACTCCCCTATGTGATACAGGGGAAATCCTCGCAAACCTCTCGATGATGTATGATTATATTCAATGGGATAGATGACCCATGGCTGTTTCTACATGAGGTTTTCAAGATATGTTGGTCCCAGATATATACAGTCTTTAGAAAGAGGAAATGATAAATAAATATCAAGTCTATATCAGCTTATCATGTCTACAGACAGAATGCTGACAACATGATTGGGTCACATCTTTGAGAATTTATGCCGTATATGACCGATGGTCACCCTGAATTATCTTTTGTAGGGATAATGTTGGAAGTTAGAGCATATGAACGGCAGCTCACGCTTGAGAATCAGTGGGCGGCTCTCTGCTGTAAATGGGGATAACTCAATTTGAGTCAAGTGAGGGTTGTCCAAAATAATAATGATTAATTAAATAATTAAAATGTCATGTTCTTACCCCACTGAGTTAATAGGATCAGTGCCGATATTTTCAGACTGCTTCAAGAGCAGTCTACCTGGTTGCAACCCGCATTTCCTGGCGTCAGTTAGGTGTCTTTTATAACGGGTCTTGATCCCGATCCGGACGCATAACTGATCTCCTCACGTCATGTTTTTTTTGTAAAGGAGAAAAAGCTTCCTTACCCCAGAACTTGCTGGCGTGTAGTGCGTAACCTTCTTTCCGGGGCCTGCGAGAGCCTTCCAATGGTCACCATATTGGGAAGATCGCGTGGAGAGATTCACAAATGTTTAGCTGTTATTAGCTTATAATTTAGAGTGTACCAGCAGGGTAGTATACAGAAAAAGACATTTGTTGAAAATGTCTGCAAATGTCCTTCAATAATGGACAAAGTATGATGTATTGTGTCAGCAAAAGCTAACATCCATAGTCTAGTTTAATGTAATGTCTACTGTAGTTTGGACCTATTACTATGTAAGTATGATTAAGTGATTCTTATATAAGACAGGAATTTCCTGGTGTATCATCATAGGGAACCATACAGGTCTTCTAGTATCTATCTCATCTTGGGTAACTAGATCTTCTTGGATCTAGCTCATCTTGCTCAGCTAGGTCAGGATAGGGTTGTTAATCACTTGTATCCTTATGCACACAATTAAACATTCTATCTTATCGCCTAATCCCAGAGGATTTCACTATTCAATCCTCTAGTGTAGGTATCCAAGGTGATAATCCAAAAAACCTCTTGGCGTTTGGGGATTTCCATGCTTTCGGTACCTACTCTCGTGTTTATCTTCTCTAGGACAGTACACTGGATTTCCTCTGGTGTATAAGGTGATTCTAGATAATGTTTAACAAGAGGTGCAGCCATTTTTGTTGTTCCAATAGCGGAACGATGTTCCGATAGTCGTGTGGCCAGTGTTAGTGAAGTTTCACCCACATATCCCAGCTAGCAGGGACAGATCAATAGGTATTGAATGTTACTTGTTTTACAATTAGTAAAGGTTTTCAAATTCAGGTTGTATCCATTCAAAACTAGGTTTGCGGTTTCAACTGCTGAATCACATGATTTACACATCGTACATTTAAAATTCCCAACTGGAAGGGTATTGCCATTGATGCATTTTTGAATATAGGACTTCTGCTGTGGCATGCAGGATCTTACAATGCAGTCTTTTAGGTTTTTATTTCTACATTGTGTAAACAGAGGGTTGGATATGCGTTGTTCTCTTTCTTTTTCTGCATTTAGAATATGCCAGTTGGAGTTAATTATTTGGCTATTTTCTCATTCAACATTGAGTGGCGGGTTAAAATACAAATTTCAATGTCTGTTTGGTAGCTTGATTTGTTAGTAGATGTCTGTCAAAATCAATTGCCCTCTTATATGAGTAACGTATCCGGCTTTTTGGGTATCCTCTGGCTATAAATTTTTCTTTCAGCTCTATGATCAAACTCAGAGAAATTAGTACAATTCCTGCAAAGAATCAGGAATTGTCCAAATGGAATACGGTCTTTCTTTGATTGGGGATGGAAGCTGTGGAAGTGTAGTAACATGTTCCTAGATGAAGGTTTAACAAATTGATTGACTTCCAATTGTTAGTTGTGTCTTATGGTAATGTCTACAAATTCAATGTGGTCATTAATGATGCTAGATGTAAATCGTATAATGGGGTCACAGTTTATCCATACAACAAACTCAGGTAGGTCATCGGGATGTCCGGACCAGATAAAGAAGATATGTATGTATGTGTTTTTTGTAAAGCGCACTGCTGCCGAGGCGTCGTGGCGCTGTAGACCGCTGGGGAACCCGTCCTGGCTATCCCTGTGAGATGGTCCCTCCTGGGTATCTCCAAGGTGAAACCAGGCATCCCCGGCGAATGTGGGGGGCCGTTGTGGAGATGAGGCAAGCTAATGCCCAGAGTTGCCGAGTGTGATCCCTGGTTAGAGTGGGCACCGAGGCGAGAATTATCGAGTCCGCTGGCCCTGGTCCACGACCCTGCCGCGTCGGGAATTGAACCCTGGTCCCGAGCCGTCCTCTGCTTCCGGGTCTGCCGCCTCTAACCAGTGAGCCACACTACTCCATATATTGTCTATATGTCTCGACCAGTGAGTAACTGATTCAGAAAATGATGAAATTTCATTGTAGATGAACGTTGATTCAAATTTGACAACGTAAATATTGGCTACAGTGGGGGGCATAAGAGCCCCCCATACAGACACCTTTGATTTGCTGTTACAGTTGGCAATTGAATTCAAAAGTGTTCGCATCGAGTATATTGTATAGGCATACTAGGATGAACTCTTTGGAGCATTCTACTTGGAATTCTTCAATAAACTATGCTACTGCATCCATGGTTACTCTCTGCAGGATGTTGCTATATATGGATTTAATGTCCATGGTGACCATTATTTCTCCCCCTGCATTAAAATGGAGGCCCTCTACCTTATTTATGATGGCCCTAGTATCCTGTACATATGACATAATCCTGGAGACATATGGACGAAGTATAGAGTCCACATTCTTTGAAATGGCCTCTGCACAGACCCTATAGTGGGGACTATGGGTCGCTATGATGGTTCCTCACTGTTTTTATGGATTTTGGGGACACCATCGATGCCTGCCATTTTGGGATGGCTGATGTTTAGAAATTTATATTCTTTGTCACATATATAGTCGTGCTGGAGTGCATTAGATGTTATGTGCTCAATTGTTTTCTTGATTCGGACTGTTGGGTCTGTTGTGACCTGTCTATAATATTCAGAGTTCTGCAAGAGCTCCTGCATTTTGGCTACATAAAGGGTGGTAATCATAATAACAATACCTACCACCTTATCACAGTTTTCAATTATGAGGGATTTGTCTTGTTGAAGTTGTTGAACCGTGGCATGTTCTTGTTCCAAATTATAGATTGGTTTGGGAATAAATCTAGTGGCTGCTTTCAGATGTTTATACACTAGATGTTCAAAAATGGACACTTTTGGTCAACATTGGTCCAGTGAAGGCATAAAAGCGGATGGTGGAGCTAGACTTGATCTGTAGAACAGGTTGTTTGCAGATTGGGAATTTTTCTCTACAGTGAGACGGACTACAAATGGATAGCTTGCTAACAGACTACTTATTTTACAGATTTCTATAGCACAGTCAACCGAGGTATGACTGCCCATAACATGTTAACTATAACAGCGAAACAAAGTCTTAAAACTGACAAAGTTGCTGAAAATTATAAAATATATTTACAACAGCAGATGTAAGCAGTAGTATTCACAAGATACTTTCAAAACACTGGCATCTCTTGATTACGGATAATGAGACACGTTATGCTCCTCATAAACCTATGTTAATGTACAAAAGGGGTATCACTCTCAGGGCCAAATTGTGCCATTGTTTTTTACCTCCATCTATTACTCCTTCAGTACATTCGTGGCTATTGCAACGTGTGTCAATATGCTATGGACAGAACTCATACATTTCAATACAGTGGTGACTACACATACAAAATACAGGATTTTATTAATTGTAATACCAAATTTGTTTATGTCATTGTTTGTAAATGTTCACTGATCTACGTGGGTAGGGCCATTAGGTGCCTGAAAGAGCGCATACAAGAAGAGCATGTAAGGGCCATTCACAATAAGGATGCCACCTATCCTCTGGTAGTTCATTATAATAAAGCACATTCTAACAGGATTAGTAAGAATACTGGTGTAAAGGTTTCCTAGGGTAAACAAATTGATGTCCAGTGGATATTTGACAGCTCATTTGTGTGTATGAATGTATATGGGCCCAAATGAGTGTTGTGTGTATGAATGTGTTGAGCTGGTAAATTCCGCTGCATCACATGCATTAATATAACCTTTCGGTTTCTATTGTGATTCTGTTATATGGATTATGCAATTTGTCAAGTACAACTGTTATTCGCCCACTGGAATGTTTCTTGACATCGTATATTAGCATCAAACCACTGTTGGCAGTAGGCCTACCTATGAAGAATACGTTGTTTGCTTTTTGGAATTTAATATCTGCTGACCTTTTGAAATCTGCTTCAGTATTTCTTATCATTATTTAAGTTCTTATGTCATATACTTTTTTTGGTAGCTCATTGCATTAATTTCTCTACATACTGCATGTTGCTTCAAATTAAATACCTTTAATTGTGGTTCATCATACTTTCCACAACTATATATGCTGCTATGTCTCACACGAATATTGATAGCTTATTATAATTGACTTACTTTCTCTACAACTTTCTTCCCCCCCTTTCCTATATACTAATGTTCCATGTGATGACAACAACCTATATTGAATATTATTATTGGTTGTATACTAATTACACACAGTTTCAGGATGGCACCCATGGCTCCCTACTATTTTTCATTTAGTCCGGTTTGCTTCCATAACCTGCCATTTATAGAGAAAGATCAGAACGCACCCAGATCACGGCATTACAGACCACCCTGCAGACCTTGTGCCACGTTAACCTCTCCTCACAAGTGGCTGCCTTTGTTATGGTTAGGCTTGTGCTTCCAAATTACACCTGGTAACGCAAGCAGCCTATGACATATTTGTCCATTTTGCGGTCTTGTGTGCCGCAGTTCGTTTTTATTTAAATTGTGGCCATTTTGTCACGTATATTGGCTCACTTATTAATAGCATACTTCTTTCTGCGTTTTACGTATCCTTGTGATTTGCACTAAGATATTGTTTGTACTTATGACATTCCAGACAGTATGTTTTATTTTTATGTTCCTGCCAATATTACTATTCTCTTGTGTCTCTCATTTTTAGGTCTCGACTAGCGTGGCAGCGCATGCGCTGCTCGCTTTGCGAGGCATAGAGTATATACTATAGTGGGGAAGCTTTGCATAAGCTCCGCCCATTGTTTTGTTTGGCTTACAGCCTAAATGGTGCCTCCCGATTTGCTTTCCACTTGTTAGTCCCTCCTTCTGCCGGCCATGGCGTAATTTGTATGCATCCGAGGCTATTGGCCCCTTTACTCAAACTGTATTTTGTGTCCTGTGTCCCCCCCCGCACCCTGCCGCAGTTCCTAAATTTTCGCCTCACCCTCACACTCCTGTTTGTGCTTTCTTAAACGCACACACTTACATTTCTAATGCAATACTTCTCGCGTAAAAGCGAGTCGTATTGCATTGCAAATGCTTGTTTTAAGTAGTGCCAGTCCTTTACAGGCACGCCCCAGGAAGCCGTAGTGTACCGGAACTGACATTCCTGGGGTGCACCGGAAAAGAACACTCGGTTGCTCCGGAAGTGTTTTTTTTTAACCTGCGCTTTCTGGTTCACGGCAATTGTATGTTTTTATTTGTATGTGGCTCCATTTCTCTCTGGTTCATGGCAACTGTATGTTTTTATTTGTATACGGCTCCGTTTCTCTCTGGTTCATGGCAACTGTATGTTTTTATTTGTATGCGGCTTCGTTTCTCTCTGGTTCACGTTAACTGTGTATGCTCTTCTTTGAATGCGGCTCCGTTTCTCTTCAGCTCAAATTTGCTTTAATCAGTTTTTTCTACTTAAGCACAACGACATGCTTTGCTTACATTAAGCGCGCCGTACGCGCTTTCACTTTAAAGCAGTAGATATGCCCGCACAAATGTGTGCAGTAAACCTGCATTAGATTCATTTTTCAGCTGGAATATACCGTAGTATCACTCATGCATAGGTGCGGAGCTCGGAATGTGGGTGTAATACTGCACCCAGTAAATACCTCACCCGTCACAATCATTTCTAGTGCAGGACAGTATCACCTTCCAAACTAACCCTCCGCTCTGAGCACTTAAAAGGTGGCTCCCTTTAATTTTGCTGAGTAACAGCCACTTTCTACCGCGTTTAATGTGTCTTCCATAAAACACAAGAACGGGCTTCTATTCCTTCGAATTCCAGGATAAACGCCGTCACATCACCGACCTACAGGAGGGATTAGACCTCCTGGGCCTTCCTGCTGGTGAGGTGGGCCCCCCTCAAGGTAACGATGGAGGTTCTACTCGACGACCAACTTCAACATCAGCCTGGTCAGCGGGATCGCGTAGGGGACGTCGATGAACTTTCATAGCTTACTGCCCATAACTGTTCTCCACAGGCTACGAGCTGAGTCATACTGCAATGCTGTCTCCGGTCGCACCCAGAAGCGGCCAGCGGGAGCAGGTCTATACATGGGCTGCCCTTCTATGGGGGTCTTTGGTCGCTCGTCCGGACGATAGGGCAGCCGCGGACATTGGTGGATCCTTCCGTAGGACAGGTGCTACTTCCTTACTTCTAGGACATGCCGGTTTGAGGGCTGAGACTGTGGGTGCCTTTGGTTATTGCGTGTTCACTGAGATATTGCTATACGTTATTTTCCTCATTGTGGATAACTTTCTGCTGCGGTTCCGTTAGGTACAGATGAATATAGAGACTGTTTTTTAGCCGCAATATTTTGTTTCCATAAATGTCTTTCTCCGGGACGGGCGTGGACGGGGTCCTCGGACCTGCTGTCCCCCCTGGCCCCTACAGGGTCATTTTGGCCCATCAAGGGAACCATTTCGTAAGGTTTGTATTGTATCTTTTTCATGTTTGTTTTTCTTTTTCTTTTCAGGGTGGGGGGGGAGTGGGAGGGACATGGTGACGGCTTTTTAACAGTAAGTTCTGAGTGGTTCTGGGATATCTACACTGACACTGCAGGCTCGTTCTGGTACTCTGCATTATCCTGGGGAGGGACCGAGGCCAGAGATCTTTTGGGACCAATGAAGCTTTTGGGGAGCAGTGACCTTTTCCCTAATGCCGATCGTTGTTGGTACCTGGAATGTAAGGGGCCTTAACTCCCCCCCCAAAACGCCACAAGGTATGGAAATACATTACTGACCATCTTGACATAGTAGCTCTGCAGGAGACGCACTTAACCAGGGCGGAAGACACACGCCTCAAGCATAAACACTTCCCATTGATCTATAGGTCCTCCGCCCAGATGAAACACTGGGGAGTGGCGATCATGTTTCGCTCCTCCATTCAATTCCAGCCATTGGGAGTCCAACATGATAACGATGGTCGTTGGGTTATGATCAAGGGTCGCCTGCGAGGGAAAATTTGCACCTTTGCAGCAGTATATGCCCCTAATGCTGGACAGACGGTCTTCCTGCACACATTTTTGGGGAAATTAACAGATTTTGCGGAGGGGCCTCTAATCCTCATGGGTGACTTTAACTTGATCTGGCAGAAGGAGCTGGATAGTACATGCACACAACGCTCGGACATGGGCTCCTTCTCCCTGGACACACAGCAGCGACTATACAACACAGGGCTTCTAGACTCTTGGCGCACTCTCTATCCTCAGATCCATGACTTTACGTTCTGCTCACATGTTCACCATACATACTCCCGGCTTGATTACATTTTTATTAGTCAATCCTTGCAAGGCGCCCTGCAGGAGGCCAAGATGTTCCCCCTTTCTGTATCAGATCATAGTCTGCTCTCTGTTAGTCTTACTTGGGGTGGGAACGCCTCGACTACCCCCAGATGGTACTTCCCGGCGTCGCTCACCAGAGACAAGGAATCTTGTACTAAACTCCGAGAAACCATTGCTGAATTCTTTGCTACTAATAAGCCAGAAGACACGTCGGAATATACCACTTGGGACACACTTAAGGCGTTCGTTAGAGGGAAATGTATTGACCTTAATGCAGCTTTGGATAAGCAGCACACTAGAGAGTGGGAGTCACTGGAGACAGAGCTTTCTTCTCTTGAACTTGCCCACAAATTGAACCCCACCAGGCAAACTCTTGGGACTCTAACGGCGATCCGTGGTAAACTCCGGGCTATCTATAATAATAGAGCGGAATTTACGCTCCTTAAACTCAGGCACATTTCAAATACTCAGGGCAACAAAATTGGTAAACACCTCGCCAGACAGCTCAAAGATAAAAGGGAGAGAGTATATAGGAGGCATTCAAGGCCCCTCTGGAAACATCACACATAAAGACGAAGACAAGGCAGAGTTATTTGGCTCTTTTTATGAACGTTTATACTCTGGAGAGACGCTAAACTCGGCTACCCAACGCTTATCTCCGGAATCTATCCTTGCCCCAGGTATCTGAATCGTGGAACGAATTGCTCACCGCCCCTATCACCACAGACGATGTTACCGCTGCCATTAAAGCACTAAAAACCCACAAAGCTCCTGGACCGGACGGTTATACCGCTCTTTTTTTATAAGACATTTTCCCCTGACATCAGCCCACATCTAGCGCGACTTTTTAATAGAATGGCAGAGGATGGCGCGACTTCCGGCTCCATGTCGGAAGCAATAATCTCAGTGATACCTAAGCCAGGGAAGGACCCTCACCGATGTGCCTCTTATAGGCCTATCGCCTTACTTAATCTTGACGCCAAATTGTATTCCTCTATTATAGCCCGACATCTAAATGACCTTATGCCCGACTCATCCACCCTGACCAGTCTGGATTTATTAAGGGTCGCCAAACACATGACAACACCCGTTGCATTATCCATCTGATTGAGAAGGCCAACAGACGCCAAATTCCTGTAGTTCTAGTGGGACTGGACGCTGAAAAGGCCTTTGACAGGGTCGACTGGAGATTTCTGTTCCACACTCTTACAGCGTTCGGCTTCTCTCCTAAATTTCTTAGTATGATTCGAGCTAACTATCTCCTTCCCCGCTCAAATGTGGTGGTAAATGGGATCCAATCGTCCCCCTTTGTCCCACCCCTGCTTTTTGCTCTCAGTATCGAACCGTTGGCGCTAGCAATCAGGGCTAATCCTGGCATCCATGGGCTACCATTCACAGGGAAGTCCCATAAAATGTATTTGTTTGCAGACAATATCCTCCTGTCTCTGTCTGAACCGGCTACGTCACTCCCGCATGTGCAATCCGAGCTAGAGCGCTTCGAAGCAGTTGCGGGCTTTAAAATAAATCTAGATAAATCATATATCCTCAACCTCACTCTCCCGCCAGAGGAAATTCTTAGACTCCAGTCTCTTACGCCACTCCTATGGGCCACTTCCTCCATTCAATACTTGGGAGTCCAGTTGACACCCACATTAGAGAAACTTTACGCTGCCAACTTCCCCCCCATTCTCACACGAATACAAGCAGAACTCACGAAGTGGAAGCCCCTCTTTCTGTCATGGTTGGGCCGTATAAACGCCGTGAAGACGACACTTCTTCCTAAACTTCTTTAGCTATTTCAGGCCTTGCCCATCGAATTAGATAGTGACTTCTACCGTAGAGTGAAAGCTATGATCTTACGTTTCATCGGGCGGGCGGGGGGGCTCGCTTTTCCTTCTCTCTACTGCGTCGCTCTCGCAGGGAGGGAGGGGTGGGACTCCCAGACATTCACTTGTATTACAAAGCTGCCCAGCTGAGAGTCCTAATAGAATGGTCGAAACCATCTTCCGATAAACACTGGTTACATATGGACCGTAGTGTGACGGGACGGACTGTTTGGGACTTGGTGTGGCGGCCTAGAGGGTACAGGCCCAAGAACACGTACATCGGCACTCCTACACGCAATACCCTGAGAATATGGGACTCAGTCTCGGGTGACGATAGGTGGACTTTGTTCCCCTCTCCATTTACACCACTTCATTTCAACTTGGCATTCCCCCCAGCTTTCCATGAGGGACCCTTTGATACCTGGCGGAAGGGAGGCTGCTTAGCCTTGACACACTTATTCCACAACTATGACCCTCTCACGTTTGACAATTGAAAGCGAGATTATAAATTAGGCAACGCGGATTTGAGGCCTTGCTCACTAAGACCCCTTCTATGAAAGGGGCAATATCCTTTATCTACAATTTTCTTCTCAGGACTGCACTTTCTCCACGCCCACGGAATATGTCTATGTGGGAGAACTTACTGCAACGTGTCATCTCTGATGAAGAATAGTCCCATTTATGGTCCGGCATTACAAGATTTAACCACTCCACAGAGCTCCGGGAAGCCCATCTGAAGACCATGATGGATTGGTACCTACACCCGTCCAAACTAAAAACAATATTTCCCACCACCTCCGATAGATGCTGGAGGGGTTGCGGGCTGCTTGGGGATTTCCAACACATATGGTGGGACTGCCCAACGATCCGCCCTTTTTGGGAAGAAATTCTGGCACATATAAAGGATGTGTTGGGATACCCCATCCCCTCAACTATGGCGAGTGTCCTTCTGGGGCTCCGTGACTCCTCCCTAGAACATCAGTCCCGAGCAGACAAAACTATTATGTGGCTTTGTATTGGCGCAGCCAAGATCACTCTGGCAGCTACCTGGAAGAAGAAAGAGGCCCCGGCTATCTCCCTTTGGCACTCACATTTATGGAAGTTACTCAGTCTAGAACGCATGTCTTAAATTTTTAAGGGATAATTATAAGAACTTCCAATTCAAGTGGGGCTCTTTAGTTACCTTTCTTTCACGAGGCCTCCCATCGGCTGTCTGTCCTTCTTTCATTAAAGCCCTACATCTCTTCCAATTTTGAGTAGAGGTTTATGTCTCAAGATACTTCCACTACATACCTGTGCCGCCACCATGGTAGGGGTTGGGTGTGGGCTCGGGGGGGGGAAATTACTTTGTTCTCCTTCTACGTTTTATTTCCTCTTTGGGAATTATTTGTTTATGATTTCGGTTTTCCACATCTAGCACCTTCCAGCTGGAAGGCATAGATAAAAGTTGCCATCACAGGGAAAAGATATACCAGACATACCATTCATTGTTCGTATTTCTGTGCCTATTGCTCTACGCTCCATTACCATCAGAGGCTGTATCTTACAATTGAGCTCTCCCTTGTGACCGGAGCGTGATGTGTATTAGGCAACGCACTTTCTTCAGCAATTGTATTCACTGTTGCGTTATTCTGTCCCCCTGCGAGGGGTACTGTGATGGTAATATCTTTGATTGTATGTTCGGGAAAATTCCATAAAAATATCTTTGGGGGGGAAAAAAAGGAACGTTCTACATCATGCAGGCATGCAATTAATCTTTCTGTAGTAGCCTGTAGGATTCCAGAGGAGTGATTTGGGTTGTGGGTTATAACTTATAATGCCACATGCAGTGTTGAACTGCGAGACGTGACTCATTAAAAGGGTTTGCCACCTGGCCGGTTTCCTACCGGCACCATCGGTATTTTAATCTCCCAGCCAGGGCAAAAATAAGTAAAATCACCTGAAACCATTAGTTTTAGACTTTCTCTGAACATGGTTCAAGCTGCCAATATAAATAGAAAACACTTTCAAAATAGTCTAGAGCCGAGTTAACGATACCTGACTAATATTAAAAAATGAACAAAGGCAGAAAAATCATGTTAAAATCGAATGTGTTCGATTTTGTGTAAAGTCTTTTTTTTTTTAGTATCTTGTCCAGGCCTTTGCATACACTTAAAACAACAAGAAACGGCCGGTATTTTTCTCTTGAAATGGTGAAGCTGAAAGACGTCACTCTGCGTGCAGAGATAATTATTTGTTTACCGCTGAACACCTTGAGGGATTGTGGGGTTTAAGAGACGGGGTGGGAGGATTCACACGGAGAGTCGACTGCAGAAAACGAGGGTTACCCATCCCGATGCAGTTTTCATTAAAGCGCAGCGCCGGTTCTTGTTTTCCCTCCCTTTCCAGGCTGTTTTCCTCTCCGTCCATGCTTCATCCCCGCCCTCCTCCTCCTCTCGGAGTGCTGCTGGCTGATTAGCACAATAAACCTGCAGCTGAAACTGTTGAGCTCCTTTTGAAACCTGCTCGTGGAATCAGGAGCGGCGCCTTTGATGTGCGCCGACCCCGGGGCCGTCTTGGGAGGGAAGGGGCCGAGCTGCTGGAGGCAGGAACCTCACATGATCTGATACGTCTGATGCAGTAATCACAGCTCTGTGGGAACAGGCGAGCTACAAAGGCGCGGCTCCGCCTCACCGCCGGGCTCCTCAAAGCTCGGAGGAAAACCACGGACTGGGGAAGCCGGGGAGTAGAGAAGGCGGCAACAAAGGCGCTGCCGGCCGGGGCAACTCAAAGCACCAAGGAGGCGAGCCAGTGAGGGCGGCAACTGGGGAGGAGAGAAGGAGGCAACAAAGGCGCGGCCCAGCCTCCACTGCCAGGACACCTCCAAGTACAGGAGTGAGAACAGGAGAGGCGACAGAAGGGAAGAGAAAAGGCAGCACAGAGGCACATCCTCGCTTCCATGTGCCATCTGAGGAAGGAGGGGGGAGCAGTGGTATGGTGCGCTTTGGAGAGGGGCGGTCGTTGGAGTGAGTGGGAGGGCTTTTGAGTAAGTGGGAGGACTTTTGAGTGAGTGGGGAGGACTTTTGAGTGAGTGGGGAGAACTTTGTAGTAGGGGCGAGAGCTTTGGAGTGAGGGGAGAAGAGTTTCTGAGTGAGGGGAGAAGAGTTTCTGAGTGAGGGGAAGAGCTTTGGAGTAGGAGAGTGCTTGGGGGGAGCTTCAGATCCCTCCTCGACTCAGCTAAAAACAGACCCAAAAAACTTTTCGACCTCATCAAAAACCCAAACTGTTCTCCCCAAACCATCAATTTGAGGCTGCTTCAAAGAAAGCAACTGAATTCGCTATATTCTTTGATGAAAAGGTCAAATCACTGGTGGATCAGGTCACCCACCCCACCCCCATTGAGGAGCGAAAATCCTGTCACTTGGCAGAACTTTGCCGCCATCTCAGAAGATGACCTCCTCAAATGCATCCTCGAAACCAAACCCTCCAACCATTTGTCTGACCCCATACCTAGTGTCATCTCCATTGATTTCTATACCAATACTGTCTCTTATTGGACCAGGCTAGTTAATCTCTTCCTCAGTCAAGGATCCCTCCCAGCTGTCCTCAAAATCGGACAGATTACCCCCCCCCTTCCAAAAAAAAAAAAAACCTCCGCAGATGCGAACAACCTCAATAACTTCCGCCCCATCACCAATCTCCCTTTTCTTTCAAAGATCAAAGAAAAATGTGTTGTAAAACAATTTTCCCAACACATTATGGACAATAATCTCCTTGACGTGTTCCAGTCTGGCTTTATTCAAAATTGCAGCACTGAAACAACCCTGCTGCGAGTGATCAATGATGCGCTGCATATACTCGATTCAGGGGAATCGTGCCTTCCGATTCTTCTTGACCTATCTGCAGCCTTTGACACGGTTAATCACAATACCCTCCTTAACACTCTTCAACAGAGAATGGGCGTGGAAGGCACAGTGCTTAAATGGTTTGCCTCATTCCTCTCGGACAGATCCCAAATGATCAAGATTGCGAACAGTCTCTCGTCTCCACTGGTGATTGGTCAAGGCGTCCCTCAAGGTTCCATCCTCACACTCACTCTGTTTAATCTCTATCTGGAACCATTAGGGAACCTCCTAAGCAAATCTGGAATCCTCTACCATCTCTGTGCAGATGACACCCAAATCTACCTCAAGGTGTTGTAGCGATCACCCAAGGGGCCACCGCTAGGAAGGCACTAGGTAGACACCAACAAAACCCTCATCCAGGAAGCCGGTGGAAGAAAGGCCCGGGATACTACATGTCCCAGCATGCCATGGGCCGCCTCCAAAGGAAGTTAGGAACACCCTGTATATAAGCACCTCCTCCTCAAGAGGAAGGTGCTTGACAATCCATGACCGAGAGGATATGGCGGATGGTGCTCCCCGCCGGATTCCAGCGAGAAGCATTTACAGCGTCTTTCCAGTCGTCGAAGCCCAGCCGAGTCGGAGGAACAGCGGAGCAGCCCTAGCGGAGCGGAAGAATTAGGTATTCGTGGGAAGGGCTGAAAGCGCGCTGCTTTTCTCTGTCTCCCTTCATCTTCATCTCGAAGAGATTTTCCACTATAGCCGTGCCTGCCTTCTCAAGTACCCCAGGGGTTTCGGAAGAAACTGTGAATTAGAACGCAACGAGCAGCGTTCTCACGCCGAGTCCAGTTCTCGGCAGCGAGTCCCTGTACTTTTGACCCGCTTTATGCCGACATAAGCCTTCCTGTACCCTTGCGGTAACGGGGCCAATTCTAAGGAAAAGAAGAAGCGGTGACAGTAACCACTTCATAGATCCCCGGAGCGTGGTTCATTCCTATGCGCTGCAATACTTAAAGGGACCATTACCAGTTTATTAGGAAGCCTTCTTTTTGTTGATTAACGAGACGTTCTGCAGGCGACTACAGACCCTTGGTTCTTACTCGACCAGTGTTACTGCAGACATCATTATTTCGTTTACGTGACTCTTGCAGGTGATATCAGACCCTCTGCCTCCTAGGCACTTTACACGAGAAGCGAGGAATAACGTCCTGGTTGCAGGGGAACCCTGGTGAGTGGGACGGGCAATCTAGGTAAAGAAGCACAGGGGCTATTAGCGAGCGAACAGTTAGGAGAACTATTAATCCTTGTTGTTTTGTTCCCACTCCAGAGCAACTCACTCACGGGAAGTCCGGTCCTCACGAACAGCCCTGGGGAACACCTCACCTGCCACAACTACCCTTGTTGTTTTTTCCCCTTTTCCCCGTTTCCCCTGGGGGCCTCCTCACGCAGTAGAGTGTTTTCTCACTGTGAGGGGGGGGCGCTTTTGGGAGGTGGGGATCACACAACTACCATCGTTCCTGCTGAGTCCCGCGACGAAGGTTAGTGGCTGTGATATCATTCAGGTCACTGACCCAGTACCTGACAGATTGTCAAGCCCAAGTTGGTCGCTCAGCCCGGACGATGGACACTAATGTGGTGTTGACCTCGCTGTTGGAGAGCATTACTGCTCTGCAGCAGGAGGTTCAAACATCTCGCTTAGAGAACCAGAATCTGCAAAAGGAAATGGGCACACTGCGCAGAGAGGTTGCAGGCCTCACCCGTAGGGGACCGGGGGGGTATATCAGAGAAGCGACCCTGCCTCCTCCGGTTCGTACCATTTCTTCCCCGTTTCTCGGCACTCAAGGGGGAGGGTTCTTTGCCACTACCACACCCCCTTCACAACCAACGGACGCCTTCCCTACAGTCCATGTAATACAGAACAGCGGCATTCCCCTGGCACCCCCAGAACGAGTTTATGGGGAACCAAAGAAATTCGAAACCTTCCTGAACCAGTGCCGGCTCCATTTTCTCTGTAAGCCAGCTGTGTTTCAAGAGGACACGGCCAAAACGGCCTTCATGATGTCCTATATGGGTGGCAACGCAGCCAGCTGGACCATCCCACTCATGGAACAAAATGATCCCGTTTTACATCGGTTCGTGGACTTCTGCACGGAGATGAGGAAGCTCTTCGACCGAAAGTCACACATGATGTCCTTAGACCGGGAGCTGCTCACGCTGCGACAAGGATCCCTTGATTTGTTGTCCTACATCACGGCTTTCAACCGACTGGGTGTAGAGACGGAGTGGCCACCAGAGAAGAGGACTACGTTATTCTACCAAGGACTTCGTGGGGAGTTAAAAGATGTCTTAGCCCAAGTAGTTCAGCTTCCCCAAACCTGTGAGGAACTGATCGATTTAACGGTCCAGCTTGACCATCGCCTCCAGGAACGCAAAGGGGATAGGAGCAAAGGGGACTCCCGGTTCGTCACCACTCGTCCACGGAACACGCCCGAGGAGCGGCCCAAGACTACCAACGAACCTGAACCTATGCAGATAGGGGGACTACGGGGGCCCCTTACCGTAGAAGAAAAGGAGAAAAGAAGGAGAATGAAACTCTGTTTATACTGTGGTAAGGGAGGGCATTTCATTCGGGAATGCAGAGCCCGGACGCCGCTCTCAGGACGAACCCCCGTCCCGCAGGTACATACCCTCCTGCAGCAGGGAGAAGCGGCGGAAAACTAACTTGCCCGAATCAGAAAGAGGTCCGTGGTTTGGGCAAACAGAAACTAGCGATCTCACCAGTACTGGCTGCAACCCTCCAAACTGCTGTGGCTCACATGAATGTAAGGGTGTCCCTCATGGTTTCCACCAGAGAAGCAGTGGAAGTAGACGCTTTACTAGACACCGGGGCGACAGGCAACTACATCGACCAGAAATTTGCTTTCCAGATAGGAGTGGACAGGGAAAAGAAAGCTGCACCCGAACACGTGATGGCGGTTGATGGCACCGCCCTGTCTTCAGGCCCTGTGCAGTACCGCACCATACCTCTCTTGATGACGTGCGGTCAGGATCACCATGAGTATATTCAATTCGATATCATTGACGCACCCCAACACCGGCTCATTTTAGGCATGCCGTGGCTGACATTACACGATCCGGTGGTTTGTTGGGCAGCACGCACAGTCACCTTGAGTTCGCCTTACTGCAGGTCGTATTGTACTCAGAAAGAGATTCCGCGAAAGAACGAAGAACAAACGGCTGCTGTACACCTGGCGTCAGCTTGCATCCAACCTCTGCAAGGCGTTGCCACCGCCTTACCGGAGCTTTATCATGAATATCGCTCTTTGTTTAATAAGCAGAAAGCAACCCAGTTACCACCCCATTGGGTGTATGATTGCTGCACTGAACTAGTACCAGGAGCCAACGTACCCTGTAGTAGGGTATATGCATTGACGGAGCCAGAAACACGTTATCTAAAGAACTACCTTGAGGAGAACCTTGCTTCAGGGTTCATTACACACTCATCGTCCCCTGCCTCGTCTCCTCTTTTCTTCATTCCGAAGAAAGACTGTGACGATTTACATACATGCATCGACTACCGTGCTCTGAACAGAATCACCGTGAAAAATCGATATCCATTGCCACTCATTCCAGTGCTTCTGGACCAGTTGAAAGGGGCTCGGTACTTGACCAAACTCGATCTCAGAGGAGCTTACCACCTGGTGGGAGTAAAAAAGGGAGACGAGTGGAAGACCGCGTTCCGGACAAAGTTTGGTCTTTTTGAGTACAGGGTGATGCCCTTTGGACTATGCAACGCCCCTGCTGCCTTCCAATATTTTATGGATGAGGTTTTGCGGGGCTACCTGGACCGCTTTTGTATTGTCTACATTGACGATATTTTAATTTATTCACCAACGTTCCAGGAACATGTGGATCATGTGAAGGCAGTCTTAGACCGACTGAAGCATCATTCGTTGTACGCCAAGTTGGAGAAATGTCTCTTTCATGCTCAAGAGTTACCTTTCTGGGATAGGTCATCAACGCCCAGGGGTTTCAAATGGACGCCAGTAAAGTCAAAGCGATTACCAATTGGGAAACCCCGCAAAATGTGAAATCAGTACAGAGCTTTCTTGGCTTCGCCAATTACTACCGGTGGTTCATTCCCTCCTTCTCGAAGATCATTCATCCCATTTCCAGCCTACTCCGAAAAAATACCCCTTTTTTATGGGGTCCAGAGGCATCCCAAGCCTTCCAGCTTTTGAAGAACAAATTCACTCAGGCTCCAATACTGCGTCATCCAGACCCACAGCTCCCTTATATCTTGGAAGCAGACGCGTCATCTTATGCAGTGGGAGGAGTGTTGTCTCAACGACACCCAGAGACAGGACAAGTACACCCGATCGCCTACTACTCAAAGAAACTCACTCCCTGTGAAGTCAACTACACAATAACCGATAAGGAATTGTTAGCCATAAAGAGAGCATGCGAAGAGTGGCGACATTACCTATTGGGTGCGCTTCATACAGTGGAAATTTACACCGACCATCGGAATTTGTTGTTTCTAAAGACGGCCAAGGCCCTGACACCCCGGCAACTACGTTGGACATTGTTCTTCTCAGATTATGATTTTGTTATAAAATACAGAGACCAGGACCACAAAACGGAAAGGCCGATGCCTTGTCCCGCAGAGAAGAACCAGAGAACCAAAAAACAGAAGAAGAGGCTGAGCCGCCTTTCATCTTGTCGGAAGCAGTATTCCCGGAACAAACCATCGCACTCATAACCTCTCAGGATTTTCTTGAAGATTTACGCGTGTCAGTAGCCGAGGGTGACGTCCAGGCCTGGGTGAATGAGGAACCTGAACACCGATCGCTCGTCGGAGATTTGGCGTACCATTACCATGCCTTGTACATCCCGGACACGCAGCTACAACAACGAGTACTAGCCTGGGGGCATGACTCCACACTGGGTGGACATGCAGGAATCTATAAGACCATAGCCTGTGTGGAACAATCCTTTTGGTGGCCATCACTGAGAAAAGACGTTAAAACCTATGTAGGTACATGTGCAACGTGTGCTCAGGGAAAGGCAAGTCACACCAAACCTCCAGGTCTGCTACAAAACCTCCCTATCCCTCCACGACCCTGGCATACCATCTCGATGGATTTCATTGTGGACATGCCCCCCTGTGATGGGAATACCGTAGTGCTAGTCATCGTAGATCACCTGACGAAGATGGGGCATTTTATAGCACTGGCTCACCTACCTACATCAGCCGAATTAGCCAGAGTATTCCTCCAACATGTAGTGAGGGCTCACGGAATTCCCAACGCATTAATCACAGACAGAGGAACGCAATTCACGTCCCGTTTTTGGAAGACCCTATGCAAAACGTTGACCATTGAGGCCCGGCTTTCCTCCAGTTACCACCCTCAGACGGATGGGAGAACGGAGCGCCTAAATCAGACCCTGGAGCAGTATCTGCGCTGTTTTACCTTACAGAACACCCTGAACTGGCCCACCTTGTTATGGATGGCCGAATTTGCCTACAACAACGCTACGCATATAACACTGGGGTGTTCTCCTTTCTTCTGTAGTTATGGCTACCATCCTAACATGCTCCCTTTTGAATGGTCCACCACCTCGAGACTGCCCAGTATTCAAGAACATCATGCCCATCTGCGGGCGGTGTTGATTGAGGCCAAAGTACAACTTAAGGCGGCTCAAGGCGCTCAAAAACGTAACGCAGACAAAAGACGAACGCCTGAACCCAAGTATCAAGTGGGGGATAAAGTGTGGTTATCCACAAAAAACTTGCATCTGAAAGGAATAACCAGGTTGAAACCCAAGTACGTGGGGCCATATTCCATTGAAGAAATCATCAATCCCGTTGCAATGAGACTGTCTTTACCTACTTCATGGCACATTCACCCTGTATTTCATGTGTCCCCGCTTCGACCATGCCCTCTAACAATGAGACTCCCCGATAAGCCACTCCCTGTAGAGATAGATGGGCAGGATGAATACGAAGTTAGAGAGCTCCTGGACTCCAGATTGGTCAGAGGGCGGGTGCAATACTTGGTAGATTGGAAGGGGTTCGGGGTGGAGGACAGAACATGGGAACCCGTAAACAACCTCCAGTGTCCCGAATTGATGGAACAGTTTCATGCTGCTCACCCTGGTAAACCAGGACGCCCGCCGAGTCGGCGGTCCTTGAGAGGGGGTACTGTAGCGATCACCCGAGGGGCCACCGCTAGGAAGGCACTAGGTAGACACCAACAAAACCCTCATCCAGGAAGCCGGTGGAAGAAAGGCCCGGGATACTACATGTCCCAGCATGCCATGGGCCGCCTCCAAAGGAAGTTAGGAACACCCTGTATATAAGCACCTCCTCCTCAAGAGGAAGGTGCTTGACAATCCATGACCGAGAGGATATGGCGGATGGTGCTCCCCGCCGGATTCCAGCGAGAAGCATTTACAGCGTCTTTCCAGTCGTCGAAGCCCAGCCGAGTCGGAGGAACAGCGGAGCAGCCCTAGCGGAGCGGAAGAATTAGGTATTCGTGGGAAGGGCTGAAAGCGCGCTGCTTTTCTCTGTCTCCCTTCATCTTCATCTCGAAGGGAATTTCCACTATAGCCGTGCCTGCCTTCTCAAGTATCCCAGGGGTTTTGGAAGAAACTGTGAATTGGAACGCAACGAGCAGCGTTCTCACGCCGAGTCCAGTTCTCGGCAGCGAGTCCCTGTACTTTTGACCCGCTTTATGCCGACATAAGCCTTCCTGTACCCTTGCGGTAACGGGGCCAATTCTAAGGAAAAGAAGAAGCGGTGACAGTAACCACTTCATAGATCCCCGGAGCGTGGTTCATTCCTATGCGCTGCAATACTTAAAGGGACCATTACCAGTTTATTAGGAAGCCTTCTTTTTGTTGATTAATGAGACGTTCTGCAGGCGACTACAGACCCTTGGTTCTTTCTCGACCAGTGTTACTGCAGACATCATTATTTCGTTTACGTGACTCTTGCAGGTGATATCAGACCCTCTGCCTCCTAGGCACTTTACACGAGAAGCGAGGAATAACGTCCTGGTTGCAGGGGAACCCTGGTGAGTGGGACGGGCAATCTAGGTAAAGAAGCACAGGGGCTATTAGCGAGCGAACAGTTAGGAGAACTATTAATCCTTGTTGTTTTGTTCCCACTCCAGAGCAACTCACTCACGGGAAGTCCGGTCCTCACGAACAGCCCTGGGGAACACCTCACCTGCCACAACTACCCTTGTTGTTTTTTCCCCTTTTCCCCGTTTCCCCTGGGGGCCTCCTCACGCAGTAGAGTGTTTTCTCACTGTGAGGGGGGGGGGGCGCTTTTGGGAGGTGGGGATCACACAACTACCATCGTTCCTGCTGAGTCCCGCGACGAAGGTTAGTGGCTGTGATATCATTCAGGTCACTGACCCAGTACCTGACAGATTGTCAAGCCCAAGTTGGTCGCTCAGCCCGGACGATGGACACTAATGTGGTGTTGACCTCGCTGTTGGAGAGCATTACTGCTCTGCAGCAGGAGGTTCAAACATCTCGCTTAGAGAACCAGAATCTGCAAAAGGAAATGGGCACACTGCGCAGAGAGGTTGCAGGCCTCACCCGTAGGGGACCGGGGGGGTATATCAGAGAAGCGACCCTGCCTCCTCCGGTTCGTACCATTCCTTCCCCGTTTCTCGGCACTCAAGGGGGAGGGTTCTTTGCCACTACCACACCCCCTTCACAACCAACGGACGCCATCCCTACAGTCCATGTAATACAGAACAGCGGCATTCCCCTGGCACCCCCAGAACGATTTTATGGGGAACCAAAGAAATTCGAAACCTTGCTGAACCAGTGCCGGCTCCATTTTCTCTGTAAGCCAGCTGTGTTTCAAGAGGACACAGCCAAAACGGCCTTCATGATGTCCTATATGGGTGGCAACGCAGCCAGCTGGACCATCCCACTCATGGAACAAAATGATCCCGTTTTACATCGGTTCGTGGACTTCTGCACGGAGATGAGGAAGCTCTTCGACCGAAAGTCACACATGATGTCCTTAGACCGGGAGCTGCTCACGCTGCGACAAGGATCCCTTGATTTGTTGTCCTACATCACGGCTTTCAACCGACTGGTAGTAGAGACGGAGTGGCCACCAGAGAAGAGGACTACGTTATTCTACCAAGGACTTCGTGGGGAGTTAAAAGATGTCTTAGCCCAAGTAGTTCAGCTTCCCCAAACCTGTGAGGAACTGATCGATTTAACGGTCCAGCTTGACCATCGCCTCCAGGAACGCAAAGGGGATAGGAGCAAAGGGGACTCCCGGTTCGTCACCACTCGTCCACGGAACACGCCCGAGGAGCGGCCCAAGACTACCAACGAACCTGAACCTATGCAGATAGGGGGACTACGGGGGCCCCTTACCGTAGAAGAAAAGGAGAAAAGAAGGAGAATGAAACTCTGTTTATACTGTGGTAAGGGAGGGCATTTCATTCGGGAATGCAGAGCCCGGACGCCGCTCTCAGGACGAACCCCCGTCCCGCAGGTACATACCCTCCTGCAGCAGGAAGAAGCGGCGGAAAACTAACTTGCCCGAATCAGAAAGAGGTCCGTGGTTTGGGCAAACAGAAACTAGCGATCTCACCAGTACTGGCTGCAACCCTCCAAACTGCTGTGGCTCACATGAATGTAAGGGTGTCCCTCATGGTTTCCACCAGAGAAGCAGTGGAAGTAGACGCTTTACTAGACTCCGGGGCGACAGGCAACTACATCGACCAGAAATTTGCTTTCCAGATAGGAGTGGACAGGGAAAAGAAAGCTGCACCCGAACACGTGATGGCGGTTGATGGCACCGCCCTGTCTTCAGGCCCTGTGCAGTACCGCACCATACCTCTCTTGATGACGTGCGGTCAGGATCACCATGAGTATATTCAATTCGATATCATTGACGCACCCCAACTCCGGCTCATTTTAGGCATGCCGTGGCTGACATTACACGATCCGGTGGTTTGTTGGGCAGCACGCACAGTCACCTTGAGTTCGCCTTACTGCAGGTCGTATTGTACTCAGAAAGAGATTCCGCGAAAGAACGAAGAACAAACGGCTGCTGTACACCTGGCGTCAGCTTGCATCCAACCTCTGCAAGGCGTTGCCACCGCCTTACCGGAGCTTTATCATGAATATCGCTCTTTGTTTAATAAGCAGAAAGCAACCCAGTTACCACCCCATTGGGTGTATGATTGCTGCATTGAACTAGTACCAGGAGCCAACGTACCCTGTAGTAGGGTATATGCATTGACGGAGCCAGAAACACATTATCTAAAGAACTACCTTGAGGAGAACCTTGCTTCAGGGTTCATTACACACTCATCGTCCCCTGCCTCGTCTCCTCTTTTCTTCATTCCGAAGAAAGACTGTGACGATTTACATACATGCATCGACTACCGTGCTCTGAACAGAATCACCGTGAAAAATCGATATCCATTGCCACTCATTCCGGTGCTTCTGGACCAGTTGAAAGGGGCTCGGTACTTGACCAAACTCGATCTCAGAGGAGCTTACCACCTGGTGGGAGTAAAAAAGGGAGACGAGTGGAAGACCGCGTTCCGGACAAAGTTTGGTCTTTTTGAGTACAGGGTGATGCCCTTTGGACTATGCAACGCCCCTGCTGCCTTCCAATATTTTATGGATGAGGTTTTGCGGGGCTACCTGGACCGCTTTTGTATTGTCTACATTGACGATATTTTAATTTATTCACCAACGTTCCAGGAACATGTGGATCATGTGAAGGCAGTCTTAGACCGACTGAAGCATCATTCGTTGTACGCCAAGTTGGAGAAATGTCTCTTTCATGCTCAAGAGTTACCTTTCTGGGATATGTCATCAACGCCCAGGGGTTTCAAATGGACGCCAGTAAAGTCGAAGCGATTACCAATTGGGAAACCCCGCAAAATGTGAAATCAGTGCAGAGCTTTCTTGGCTTCGCCAATTACTACCGGTGGTTCATTCCCTCCTTCTCGAAGATCATTCATCCCATTTCCAGCCTACTCCGAAAAAATACCCCTTTTTTATGGGGTCCAGAGGCATCCCAAGCCTTCCAGCTTTTGAAGAACAAATTCACTCAGGCTCCAATACTGCGTCATCCAGACCCACAGCTCCCTTATATCTTGGAAGCAGACGCGTCATCTTATGCAGTGGGAGGAGTGTTGTCTCAACGACACCCAGAGACAGGACAAGTACACCCGATCGCCTACAACTCAAAGAAACTCACTCCCTGTGAAGTCAACTACACAATAACCGATAAGGAATTGTTAGCCATAAAGAGAGCATGCGAAGAGTGGCGACATTACCTATTGGGTGCGCTTCATACAGTGGAAATTTACACCGACCATCGGAATTTGTTGTTTCTAAAGACGGCCAAGGCCCTGACACCCCGGCAACTACGTTGGACATTGTTCTTCTCAGATTATGATTTTGTTATAAAATACAGAGACCAGGACCACAAAACGGAAAGGCCGATGCCTTGTCCCGCAGAGAAGAACCAGAGAACCAAAAAACAGAAGAAGAGGCTGAGCCGCCTTTCATCTTGTCGGAAGCAGTATTCCCGGAACAAACCATCGCACTCATAACCTCTCAGGATTTTCTTGAAGATTTACGCGTGTCAGTAGCCGAGGGTGACGTCCAGGCCTGGGTGAATGAGGAACCTGAACACCGATCGCTCGTCGGAGATTTGGCGTACCATTACCATGCCTTGTACATCCCGGACACGCAGCTACAACAACGAGTACTAGCCTGGGGGCATGACTCCACACTGGGTGGACATGCAGGAATCTATAAGACCATAGCCTGTGTGGAACGATCCTTTTGGTGGCCATCACTGAGAAAAGACGTTAAAACCTATGTAGGTACATGTGCAACGTGTGCTCAGGGAAAGGCAAGTCACACCAAACCTCCAGGTCTGCTACAAAACCTCCCTATCCCTCCACGACCCTGGCATACCATCTCGATGGATTTCATTGTGGACATGCCCCCCTGTGATGGGAATACCGTAGTGCTAGTCATCGTAGATCACCTGACGAAGATGGGGCATTTTATAGCACTGGCTCACCTACCTACATCAGCCGAATTAGCCAGAGTATTCCTCCAACATGTAGTGAGGGCTCACGGAATTCCCAACGCATTAATCACAGACAGAGGAACGCAATTCACGTCCCGTTTTTGGAAGACCCTATGCAAAACGTTGACCATTGAGCCCCGGCTTTCCTCCAGTTACCACCCTCAGACGGATGGGAGAACGGAGCGCCTAAATCAGACCCTGAACAGTATCTGCGCTGTTTTACCTTACAGAACACCCTGAACTGGTCCACCTTGTTATGGATGGCCGAATTTGCCTACAACAACGCTACGCATATAACACTGGGGTGTTCTCCTTTCTTCTGTAGTTATGGCTACCATCCTAACATGCTCCCTTTTGAATGGTCCACCACCTCGAGACTGCCCAGTATTCAAGAACATCATGCCCATCTGCGGGCGGTGTTGATTGAGGCCAAAGTACAACTTAAGGCGGCTCAAGGCGCTCAAAAACGTAACGCAGACAAAAGACGAACGCCTGAACCCAAGTATCAAGTGGGGGATAAAGTGTGGTTATCCACAAAAAACTTGCATCTGAAAGGAATAACCAGGTTGAAACCCAAGTACGTGGGGCCATATTCCATTGAAGAAATCATCAATCCCGTTGCAATGAGACTGTCTTTACCTACTTCATGGCACATTCACCCTGTATTTCATGTGTCCCCGCTTCGACCATGCCCTCTAACAATGAGACTCCCCGATAAGCCACTCCCTGTAGAGATAGATGGGCAGGATGAATACGAAGTTAGAGAGCTCCTGGACTCCAGATTGGTCAGAGGGCGGGTGCAATACTTGGTAGATTGGAAGGGGTTCGGGGTGGAGGACAGAACATGGGAACCCGTAAACAACCTCCAGTGTCCCGAATTGATGGAACAGTTTCATGCTGCTCACCCTGGTAAACCAGGACGCCCGCCGAGTCGGCGGTCCTTGAGAGGGGGTACTGTAGCGATCACCCGAGGGGCCACCGCTAGGAAGGCACTAGGTAGACACCAACAAAACCCTCATCCAGGAAGCCGGTGGAAGAAAGGCCCGGGATACTACATGTCCCAGCATGCCATGGGCCGCCTCCAAAGGAAGTTAGGAACACCCTGTATATAAGCACCTCCTCCTCAAGAGGAAGGTGCTTGACAATCCATGACCGAGAGGATATGGCGGATGGTGCTCCCCGCCGGATTCCAGCGAGAAGCATTTACAGCGTCTTTCCAGTCGTCGAAGCCCAGCCGAGTCGGAGGAACAGCGGAGCAGCCCTAGCGGAGCGGAAGAATTAGGTATTCGTGGGAAGGGCTGAAAGCGCGCTGCTTTTCTCTGTCTCCCTTCATCTTCATCTCAAAGGGAATTTCCACTATAGCCGTGCCTGCCTTCTCAAGTATCCCAGGGGTTTCGGAAGAAACTGTGAATTGGAACGCAACGAGCAGCGTTCTCACGCCGAGTCCAGTTCTCGGCAGCGAGTCCCTGTACTTTTGACCCGCTTTATGCCGACATAAGCCTTCCTGTACCCTTGCGGTAACGGGGCCAATTCTAAGGAACAGAAGAAGCGGTGACAGTAACCACTTCATAGATCCCCGGAGCGTGGTTCATTCCTATGCGCTGCAATACTTAAAGGGACCATTACCAGTTTATTAGGAAGCCTTCTTTTTGTTGATTAATGAGACGTTCTGCAGGCGACTACAGACCCTTGGTTCTTTCTCGACCAGTGTTACTGCAGACATCATTATTTCGTTTACGTGACTCTTGCAGGTGATATCAGACCCTCTGCCTCCTAGGCACTTTACACGAGAAGCGAGGAATAACGTCCTGGTTGCAGGGGAACCCTGGTGAGTGGGACAGGCAATCTAGGTAAAGAAGCACAGGGGCTATTAGCGAGCGAACAGTTAGGAGAACTATTAATCCTTGTTGTTTTGTTCCCACTCCAGAGCAACTCACTCACGGGAAGTCCGGTCCTCACGAACAGCCCTGGGGAACACCTCACCTGCCACAACTACCCTTGTTGTTTTTTCCCCTTTTCCCCGTTTCCCCTGGGGGCCTCCTCACGCAGTAGAGTGTTTTCTCACTGTGAGGGGGGGGGCGCTTTTGGGAGGTGGGGATCACACAACTACCATCGTTCCTGCTGAGTCCCGCGACGAAGGTTAGTGGCTGTGATATCATTCAGGTCACTGACCCAGTACCTGACAGATTGTCAAGCCCAAGTTGGTCGCTCAGCCCGGACGATGGACACTAATGTGGTGTTGACCTCGCTGTTGGAGAGCATTACTGCTCTGCAGCAGGAGGTTCAAACATCTCGCTTAGAGAACCAGAACCTGCAAAAGGAAATGGGCACACTGCGCAGAGAGGTTGCAGGCCTCACCCGTAGGGGACCGGGGGGGTATATCAGAGAAGCGACCCTGCCTCCTCCGGTTCGTACCATTCCTTCCCCGTTTCTCGGCACTCAAGGGGGAGGGTTCTTTGCCACTACCACACCCCCTTCACAACCAACGGACGCCATCCCTACAGTCCATGTAATACAGAACAGCGGCATTCCCCTGGCACCCCCAGAACGATTTTATGGGGAACCAAAGAAATTCGAAACCTTGCTGAACCAGTGCCGGCTCCATTTTCTCTGTAAGCCAGCTGTGTTTCAAGAGGACACGGCCAAAACGGCCTTCATGATGTCCTATATGGGTGGCAACGCAGCCAGCTGGACCATCCCACTCATGGAACAAAATGATCCCGTTTTACATCGGTTCGTGGACTTCTGCACGGAGATGAGGAAGCTCTTCGACCGAAAGTCACACATGATGTCCTTAGACCGGGAGCTGCTCACGCTGCGACAAGGATCCCTTGATTTGTTGTCCTACATCACGGCTTTCAACCGACTGGGTGTAGAGACGGAGTGGCCACCAGACAAGAGGACTACGTTATTCTACCAAGGACTTCGTGGGGAGTTAAAAGATGTCTTAGCCCAAGTAGTTCAGCTTCCCCAAACCTGTGAGGAACTGATCGATTTAACGGTCCAGCTTGACCATCGCCTCCAGGAACGCAAAGGGGATAGGAGCAAAGGGGACTCCCGGTTCGTCACCACTCGTCCACGGAACACGCCCGAGGAGCGGCCCAAGACTACCAACGAACCTGAACCTATGCAGATAGGGGGACTACGGGGGCCCCTTACCGTAGAAGAAAAGGAGAAAAGAAGGAGAATGAAACTCTGTTTATACTGTGGTAAGGGAGGGCATTTCATTCGGCAATGCAGAGCCCGGACGCCGCTCTCAGGACGAACCCCCGTCCCGCAGGTACATACCCTCCTGCAGCAGGAAGAAGCGGCGGAAAACTAACTTGCCCGAATCAGAAAGAGGTCCGTGGTTTGGGCAAACAGAAACTAGCGATCTCACCAGTACTGGCTGCAACCCTCCAAACTGCTGTGGCTCACATGAATGTAAGGGTGTCCCTCATGGTTTCCACCAGAGAAGCAGTGGAAGTAGACGCTTTACTAGACTCCGGGGCGACAGGCAACTACATCGACCAGAAATTTGCTTTCCAGATAGGAGTGGACAGGGAAAAGAAAGCTGCACCCGAACACGTGATGGCGGTTGATGGCACCGCCCTGTCTTCAGGCCCTGTGCAGTACCGCACCATACCTCTCTTGATGACGTGCGGTCAGGATCACCATGAGTATATTCAATTCGATATCATTGACGCACCCCAACTCCGGCTCATTTTAGGCATGCCGTGGCTGACATTACACGATCCGGTGGTTTGTTGGGCAGCACGCACAGTCACCTTGAGTTCGCCTTACGGCAGGTCGTATTGTACTCAGAAAGAGATTCCGCGAAAGAACGAAGAACAAACGGCTGCTGTACACCTGGCGTCAGCTTGCATCCAACCTCTGCAAGGCGTTGCCACCGCCTTACCGGAGCTTTATCATGAATATCGCTCTTTGTTTAATAAGCAGAAAGCAACCCAGTTACCACCCCATTGGGTGTATGATTGCTGCATTGAACTAGTACCAGGAGCCAACGTACCCTGTAGTAGGGTATATGCATTGACGGAGCCAGAAACACATTATCTAAAGAACTACCTTGAGGAGAACCTTGCTTCAGGGTTCATTACACACTCATCGTCCCCTGCCTCGTCTCCTCTTTTCTTCATTCCGAAGAAAGACTGTGACGATTTACATACATGCATCGACTACCGTGCTCTGAACAGAATCACCGTGAAAAATCGATATCCATTGCCACTCATTCCGGTGCTTCTGGACCAGTTGAAAGGGGCTCGGTACTTGACCAAACTCGATCTCAGAGGAGCTTACCACCTGGTGGGAGTAAAAAAGGGAGACGAGTGGAAGACCGCGTTCCGGACAAAGTTCGGTCTTTTTGAGTACAGGGTGATGCCCTTTGGACTATGCAACGCCCCTGCTGCCTTCCAATATTTTATGGATGAGATTTTGCGGGGCTACCTGGACCGCTTTTGTATTGTCTACATTGACGATATTTTAATTTATTCACCAACGTTCCAGGAACATGTGGATCATGTGAAGGCAGTCTTAGACCGACTGAAGCATCATTCGTTGTACGCCAAGTTGGAGAAATGTCTCTTTCATGCTCAAGAGTTACCTTTCTGGGATATGTCATCAACGCCCAGGGGTTTCAAATGGACGCCAGTAAAGTCGAAGCGATTACCAATTGGGAAACCCCGCAAAATGTGAAATCAGTACAGAGCTTTCTTGGCTTCGCCAATTACTACCGGTGGTTCATTCCCTCCTTCTCGAAGATCATTCATCCCATTTCCAGCCTACTCCGAAAAAATACCCCTTTTTTATGGGGTCCAGAGGCATCCCAAGCCTTCCAGCTTTTGAAAAACAAATTCACTCAGGCTCCAATACTGCGTCATCCAGACCCACAGCTCCCTTATATCTTGGAAGCAGACGCGTCATCTTATGCAGTGGGAGGAGTGTTGTCTCAACGACACCCAGAGACAGGACAAGTACACCCGATCGCCTACAACTCAAAGAAACTCACTCCCTGTGAAGTCAACTACACAATAACCGATAAGGAATTGTTAGCCATAAAGAGAGCATGCGAAGAGTGGCGACATTACCTATTGGGTGCGCTTCATACAGTGGAAATTTACACCGACCATCGGAATTTGTTGTTTCTAAAGACGGCCAAGGCCCTGACACCCCGGCAACTACGTTGGACATTGTTCTTCTCAGATTATGATTTTGTTATAAAATACAGAGACCAGGACCACAAAACGGAAAGGCCGATGCCTTGTCCCGCAGAGAAGAACCAGAGAACCAAAAAACAGAAGAAGAGGCTGAGCCGCCTTTCATCTTGTCGGAAGCAGTATTCCCGGAACAAACCATCGCACTCATAACCTCTCAGGATTTTCTTGAAGATTTACGCGTGTCAGTAGCCGAGGGTGACGTCCAGGCCTGGGTGAATGAGGAACCTGAACACCGATCGCTCGTCGGAGATTTGGCGTACCATTACCATGCCTTGTACATCCCGGACACGCAGCTACAACAACGAGTACTAGCCTGGGGGCATGACTCCACACTGGGTGGACATGCAGGAATCTATAAGACCATAGCCTGTGTGGAACGATCCTTTTGGTGGCCATCACTGAGAAAAGACGTTAAAACCTATGTAGGTACATGTGCAACGTGTGCTCAGGGAAAGGCAAGTCACACCAAACCTCCAGGTCTGCTACAAAACCTCCCTATCCCTCCACGACCCTGGCATACCATCTCGATGGATTTCATTGTGGACATGCCCCCCTGTGATGGGAATACCGTAGTGCTAGTCATCGTAGCTCACCTGACGAAGATGGGGCATTTTATAGCACTGGCTCACCTACCTACATCAGCCGAATTAGCCAGAGTATTCCTCCAACATGTAGTGAGGGCTCACGGAATTCCCAACGCATTAATCACAGACAGAGGAACGCAATTCACGTCCCGTTTTTGGAAGACCCTATGCAAAACGTTGACCATTGAGCCCCGGCTTTCCTCCAGTTACCACCCTCAGACGGATGGGAGAACGGAGCGCCTAAATCAGACCCTGAACAGTATCTGCGCTGTTTTACCTTACAGAACACCCTGAACTGGTCCACCTTGTTATGGATGGCCGAATTTGCCTACAACAACGCTACGCATATAACACTGGGGTGTTCTCCTTTCTTCTGTAGTTATGGCTACCATCCTAACATGCTCCCTTTTGAATGGTCCACCACCTCGAGACTGCCCAGTATTCAAGAACATCATGCCCATCTGCGGGCGGTGTTGATTGAGGCCAAAGTACAACTTAAGGCGGCTCAAGGCGCTCAAAAACGTAACGCAGACAAAAGACGAACGCCTGAACCCAAGTATCAAGTGGGGGATAAAGTGTGGTTATCCACAAAAAACTTGCATCTGAAAGGAATAACCAGGTTGAAACCCAAGTACGTGGGGCCATATTCCATTGAAGAAATCATCAATCCCGTTGCAATGAGACTGTCTTTACCTACTTCATGGCACATTCACCCTGTATTTCATGTGTCCCCGCTTCGACCATGCCCTCTAACAATGAGACTCCCCGATAAGCCACTCCCTGTAGAGATAGATGGGCAGGATGAATACGAAGTTAGAGAGCTCCTGGACTCCAGATTGGTCAGAGGGCGGGTGCAATACTTAGTAGATTGGAAGGGGTTCGGGGTGGAGGACAGAACATGGGAACCCGTAAACAACCTCCAGTGTCCCGAATTGATGGAACAGTTTCATGCTGCTCACCCTGGTAAACCAGGACGCCCGCCGAGTCGGCGGTCCTTGAGAGGGGGTACTGTAGCGATCACCAGAGGGGCCACCGCTAGGAAGGCACTAGGTAGACACCAACAAAACCCTCATCCAGGAAGCCGGTGGAAGAAAGGCCCGGGATACTACATGTCCCAGCATGCCATGGGCCGCCTCCAAAGGAAGTTAGGAACACCCTGTATATAAGCACCTCCTCCTCAAGAGGAAGGTGCTTGACAATCCATGACCGAGAGGATATGGCGGATGGTGCTCCCCGCCGGATTCCAGCGAGAAGCATTTACAGCGTCTTTCCAGTCGTCGAAGCCCAGCCGAGTCGGAGGAACAGCGGAGCAGCCCTAGCGGAGCGGAAGAATTAGGTATTCGTGGGAAGGGCTGAAAGCGCGCTGCTTTTCTCTGTCTCCCTTCATCTTCATCTCGAAGGGAATTTCCACTATAGCCGTGCCTGCCTTCTCAAGTATCCCAGGGGTTTCGGAAGAAACTGTGAATTGGAACGCAACGAGCAGCGTTCTCACGCCGAGTCCAGTTCTCGGCAGCGAGTCCCTGTACTTTTGACCCGCTTTATGCCGACATAAGCCTTCCTGTACCCTTGCGGTAACGGGGCCAATTCTAAGGAACAGAAGAAGCGGTGACAGTAACCACTTCATAGATCCCCGGAGCGTGGTTCCTTCCTATGCGCTGCAATACTTAAAGGGACCATTTCCAGTTTATTAGGAAGCCTTCTTTTTGTTGATTAATGAGACGTTCTGCAGGCGACTACAGACCCTTGGTTCTTTCTCGACCAGTGTTACTGCAGACATCATTATTTCGTTTACGTGACTCTTGCAGGTGATATCAGACCCTCTGCCTCCTAGGCACTTTACACGAGAAGCGAGGAATAACGTCCTGGTTGCAGGGGAACCCTGGTGAGTGGGACGGGCAATCTAGGTAAAGAAGCACAGGGGCTATTAGCGAGCGAACAGTTAGGAGAACTATTAATCCTTGTTGTTTTGTTCCCACTCCAGAGCAACTCACTCACGGGAAGTCCGGTCCTCACGAACAGCCCTGGGGAACACCTCACCTGCCACAACTACCCTTGTTGTTTTTTCCCCTTTTCCCCGTTTCCCCTGGGGGCCTCCTCACGCAGTAGAGTGTTTTCTCACTGTGAGGGGGGGGGGCGCTTTTGGGAGGTGGGGATCACACAACTACCATCGTTCCTGCTGAGTCCCGCGACGAAGGTTAGTGGCTGTGATATCATTCAGGTCACTGACCCAGTACCTGACAGATTGTCAAGCCCAAGTTGGTCGCTCAGCCCGGACGATGGACACTAATGTGGTGTTGACCTCGCTGTTGGAGAGCATTACTGCTCTGCAGCAGGAGGTTCAAACATCTCGCTTAGAGAACCAGAACCTGCAAAAGGAAATGGGCACACTGCGCAGAGAGGTTGCAGGCCTCACCCGTAGGGGACCGGGGGGGTATATCAGAGAAGCGACCCTGCCTCCTCCGGTTCGTACCATTCCTTCCCCGTTTCTCGGCACTCAAGGGGGAGGGTTCTTTGCCACTACCACACCCCCTTCACAACCAACGGACGCCATCCCTACAGTCCATGTAATACAGAACAGCGGCATTCCCCTGGCACCCCCAGAACGATTTTATGGGGAACCAAAGAAATTCGAAACCTTGCTGAACCAGTGCCGGCTCCATTTTCTCTGTAAGCCAGCTGTGTTTCAAGAGGACACGGCCAAAACGGCCTTCATGATGTCCTATATGGGTGGCAACGCAGCCAGCTGGACCATCCCACTCATGGAACAAAATGATCCCGTTTTACATCGGTTCGTGGACTTCTGCACGGAGATGAGGAAGCTCTTCGACCGAAAGTCACACATGATGTCCTTGGACCGGGAGCTGCTCACGCTGCGACAAGGATCCCTTGATTTGTTGTCCTACATCACGGCTTTCAACCGACTGGTAGTAGAGACGGAGTGGCCACCAGAGAAGAGGACTACGTTATTCTACCAAGGACTTCGTGGGGAGTTAAAAGATGTCTTAGCCCAAGTAGTTCAGCTTCCCCAAACCTGTGAGGAACTGATCGATTTAACGGTCCAGCTTGACCATCGCCTCCAGGAACGCAAAGGGGATAGGAGCAAAGGGGACTCCCGGTTCGTCACCACTCGTCCACGGAACACGCCCGAGGAGCGGCCCAAGACTACCAACGAACCTGAACCTATGCAGATAGGGGGACTACGGGGGCCCCTTACCGTAGAAGAAAAGGAGAAAAGAAGGAGAATGAAACTCTGTTTATACTGTGGTAAGGGAGGGCATTTCATTCGGGAATGCAGAGCCCGGACGCCGCTCTCAGGACGAACCCCCGTCCCGCAGGTACATACCCTCCTGCAGCAGGAAGAAGCGGCGGAAAACTAACTTGCCCGAATCAGAAAGAGGTCCGTGGTTTGGGCAAACAGAAACTAGCGATCTCACCAGTACTGGCTGCAACCCTCCAAACTGCTGTGGCTCACATGAATGTAAGGGTGTCCCTCATGGTTTCCACCAGAGAAGCAGTGGAAGTAGACGCTTTACTAGACTCCGGGGCGACAGGCAACTACATCGACCAGAAATTTGCTTTCCAGATAGGAGTGGACAGGGAAAAGAAAGCTGCACCCGAACACGTGATGGCGGTTGATGGCACCGCCCTGTCTTCAGGCCCTGTGCAGTACCGCACCATACCTCTCTTGATGACGTGCGGTCAGGATCACCATGAGTATATTCAATTCGATATCATTGACGCACCCCAACTCCGGCTCATTTTAGGCATGCCGTGGCTGACATTACACGATCCGGTGGTTTGTTGGGCAGCACGCACAGTCACCTTGAGTTCGCCTTACTGCAGGTCGTATTGTACTCAGAAAGAGATTCCGCGAAAGAACGAAGAACAAACGGCTGCTGTACACCTGGCGTCAGCTTGCATCCAACCTCTGCAAGGCGTTGCCACCGCCTTACCGGAGCTTTATCATGAATATCGCTCTTTGTTTAATAAGCAGAAAGCAACCCAGTTACCACCCCATTGGGTGTATGATTGCTGCATTGAACTAGTACCAGGAGCCAACGTACCCTGTAGTAGGGTATATGCATTGACGGAGCCAGAAACACATTATCTAAAGAACTACCTTGAGGAGAACCTTGCTTCAGGGTTCATTACACACTCATCGTCCCCTGCCTCGTCTCCTCTTTTCTTCATTCCGAAGAAAGACTGTGGCGATTTACATACATGCATCGACTACCGTGCTCTGAACAGAATCACCGTGAAAAATCGATATCCATTGCCACTCATTCCGGTGCTTCTGGACCAGTTGAAAGGGGCTCGGTACTTGACCAAACTCGATCTCAGAGGAGCTTACCACCTGGTGGGAGTAAAAAAGGGAGACGAGTGGAAGACCGCGTTCCGGACAAAGTTCGGTCTTTTTGAGTACAGGGTGATGCCCTTTGGACTATGCAACGCCCCTGCTGCCTTCCAATATTTTATGGATGAGGTTTTGCGGGGCTACCTGGACCGCTTTTGTATTGTCTACATTGACGATATTTTAATTTATTCACCAACGTTCCAGGAACATGTGGATCATGTGAAGGCAGTCTTAGACCGACTGAAGCATCATTCGTTGTACGCCAAGTTGGAGAAATGTCTCTTTCATGCTCAAGAGTTACCTTTCTGGGATATGTCATCAACGCCCAGGGGTTTCAAATGGACGCCAGTAAAGTCGAAGCGATTACCAATTGGGAAACCCCGCAAAATGTGAAATCAGTACAGAGCTTTCTTGGCTTCGCCAATTACTACCGGTGGTTCATTCCCTCCTTCTCGAAGATCATTCATCCCATTTCCAGCCTACTCCGAAAAAATACCCCTTTTTTATGGGGTCCAGAGGCATCCCAAGCCTTCCAGCTTTTGAAGAACAAATTCACTCAGGCTCCAATACTGCGTCATCCAGACCCACAGCTCCCTTATATCTTGGAAGCAGACGCGTCATCTTATGCAGTGGGAGGAGTGTTGTCTCAACGACACCCAGAGACAGGACAAGTACACCCGATCGCCTACAACTCAAAGAAACTCACTCCCTGTGAAGTCAACTACACAATAACCGATAAGGAATTGTTAGCCATAAAGAGAGCATGCGAAGAGTGGCGACATTACCTATTGGGTGCGCTTCATACAGTGGAAATTTACACCGACCATCGGAATTTGTTGTTTCTAAAGACGGCCAAGGCCCTGACACCCCGGCAACTACGTTGGACATTGTTCTTCTCAGATTATGATTTTGTTATAAAATACAGAGACCAGGACCACAAAACGGAAAGGCCGATGCCTTGTCCCGCAGAGAAGAACCAGAGAACCAAAAAACAGAAGAAGAGGCTGAGCCGCCTTTCATCTTGTCGGAAGCAGTATTCCCGGAACAAACCATCGCACTCATAACCTCTCAGGATTTTCTTGAAGATTTACGCGTGTCAGTAGCCGAGGGTGACGTCCAGGCCTGGGTGAATGAGGAACCTGAACACCGATCGCTCGTCGGAGATTTGGCGTACCATTACCATGCCTTGTACATCCCGGACACGCAGCTACAACAACGAGTACTAGCCTGGGGGCATGACTCCACACTGGGTGGACATGCAGGAATCTATAAGACCATAGCCTGTGTGGAACGATCCTTTTGGTGGCCATCACTGAGAAAAGACGTTAAAACCTATGTAGGTACATGTGCAACGTGTGCTCAGGGAAAGGCAAGTCACACCAAACCTCCAGGTCTGCTACAAAACCTCCCTATCCCTCCACGACCCTGGCATACCATCTCGATTGATTTCATTGTGGACATGCCCCCCTGTGATGGGAATACCGTAGTGCTAGTCATCGTAGATCACCTGACGAAGATGGGGCATTTTATAGCACTGGCTCACCTACCTACATCAGCCGAATTAGCCAGAGTATTCCTCCAACATGTAGTGAGGGCTCACGGAATTCCCAACGCATTAATCACAGACAGAGGAACGCAATTCACGTCCCGTTTTTGGAAGACCCTATGCAAAACGTTGACCATTGAGCCCCGGCTTTCCTCCAGTTACCACCCTCAGACGGATGGGAGAACGGAGCGCCTAAATCAGACCCTGAACAGTATCTGCGCTGTTTTACCTTACAGAACACCCTGAACTGGTCCACCTTGTTATGGATGGCCGAATTTGCCTACAACAACGCTACGCATATAACACTGGGGTGTTCTCCTTTCTTCTGTAGTTATGGCTACCATCCTAACATGCTCCCTTTTGAATGGTCCACCACCTCGAGACTGCCCAGTATTCAAGAACATCATGCCCATCTGCGGGCGGTGTTGATTGAGGCCAAAGTACAACTTAAGGCGGCTCAAGGCGCTCAAAAACGTAACGCAGACAAAAGACGAACGCCTGAACCCAAGTATCAAGTGGGGGATAAAGTGTGGTTATCCACAAAAAACTTGCATCTGAAAGGAATAACCAGGTTGAAACCCAAGTACGTGGGGCCATATTCCATTGAAGAAATCATCAATCCCGTTGCAATGAGACTGTCTTTACCTACTTCATGGCACATTCACCCTGTATTTCATGTGTCCCTGCTTCGACCATGCCCTCTAACAATGAGACTCCCCGATAAGCCACTCCCTGTAGAGATAGATGGGCAGGATGAGTACGAAGTTAGAGAGCTCCTGGACTCCAGATTGGTCAGAGGGCGGGTGCAATACTTGGTAGATTGGAAGGGGTTCGGGGTGGAGGACAGAACATGGGAACCCGTAAACAACCTCCACTGTCCCGAATTGATGGAACAGTTTCATGCTGCTCACCCTGGTAAACCAGGACGCCCGCCGAGCCGGCGGTCCTTGAGAGGGGGTACTGTAGCGATCACCCGAGGGGCCACCGCTAGGAAGGCACTAGGTAGACACCAACAAAACCCTCATCCAGGAAGCCGGTGGAAGAAAGGCCCGGGATACTACATGTCCCAGCATGCCATGGGCCGCCTCCAAAGGAAGTTAGGAACACCCTGTATATAAGCACCTCCTCTTCAAGAGGAAGGTGCTTGACAATCCATGACCGAGAGGATATGGCGGATGGTGCTCCCCGCCGGATTCCAGCGAGAAGCATTTACAGCGTCTTTCCAGTCGTCGAAGCCCAGCTGAGTCGGAGGAACAGCGGAGCAGCCCTAGCGGAGCGGAAGAATTAGGTATTCGTGGGAAGGGCTGAAAGCGCGCTGCTTTTCTCTGTCTCCCTTCATCTTCATCTCGAAGGGAATTTCCACTATAGCCGTGCCTGCCTTCTCAAGTATCCCAGGGGTTTCGGAAGAAACTGTGAATTGGAACGCAACGAGCAGCGTTCTCACGCCGAGTCCAGTTCTCGGCAGCGAGTCCCTGTACTTTTGACCCGCTTTATGCCGACATAAGCCTTCCTGTACCCTTGCAGTAACGGGGCCAATTCTAAGGAAAAGAAGAAGCGGTGACAGTAACCACTTCATAGATCCCCGGAGCGTGGTTCATTCCTATGCGCTGCAATACTTAAAGGGACCATTACCAGTTTATTAGGAAGCCTTCTTTTTGTTGATTAACGAGACGTTCTGCAGGCGACTACAGACCCTTGGTTCTTTCTCGACCAGTGTTACTGCAGACATCATTATTTCGTTTACGTGACTCTTGCAGGTGATATCAGACCCTCTGCCTCCTAGGCACTTTACACAAGAAGCGAGGAATAACGTCCTGGTTGCAGGGGAACCCTAGTGAGTGGGACGGGCAATCTAGGTAAAGAAGCACAGGGGCTATTAGCGAGCAAACAGTTAGGAGAACTATTAATCCTTGTTGTTTTGTTCCCACTCCAGAGCAACCCACTCACGGGAAGTCCGGTCCTCACGAACAGCCCTGGGGAACACCTCACCTGCCACAACTACCCTTGTTGTTTTTTCCCCTTTTCCCCGTTTCCCCTGGGGGCCTCCTCACGCAGTAGAGTGTTTTCTCACTGTGAGGGGGGCGCTTTTGGGAGGTGGGGATCACACAACTACCATCGTTCCTGCTGAGTCCCGCGACGAAGGTTAGTGGCTGTGATATCATTCAGGTCACTGACCCAGTACCTGACAGGTGTCTTCCTCTCAAGATCCCTCACTACTCAACTCTACTCTGAACTCTATTCACAACTGGATGTTAGTTCACCAACTCATTCTCAATCCCTCCAAAACTGAATTTCTCCTCCTTTCTACCTCTCTCTCCCCGCCTCCTGTTCAATCCTGGATGGATCAGCTGAATTTATTCAACAGTAAACCCATCATTGTCGACTGCGCTAAATCCCTAGATGTCATACTTGACAAAAGACTCAACCTAATCTCACACATCAACTCCATTGCCAAGAACGTACGTTATCAGCTGCGCCTTCTGTGGGGGATTCGTCGGTTCTTCCCGGAGGAAGACCTAAAAACCTTGGTCCAATCACTAGTTCTCTCTAGACTGGATTATTGTAATTCTCTTCTGACTGGCCTTCCCAAGTCTCAGCTCTCCCCCCCGCTTAAATCCGTCCTCCATTCAGCAGCTCGCTTCATTTCAGGGTCTAAACGAAGTGACCACATCACTCCTATCCTGTCTTCTCTCCGATGGTTTCCCATCGAGGCTAGAGCTATTTACAAAACGGCTTGCATCTCCCACAAAGCCTTGCACTCTTCCTCCCCTCGCTATCTGGCAAATAAACTGAAATTGTCCGGAGTCTTGAGACCTTCTCGGAATGCGGAAAAGTTCCTGCTTGAGCCCCCCTCCTTCAAAAGGGAAAAATTGATGGCTCAATCGTTCTCAGGTAATGCGGTGAGAATCTGGAACTTGCTTCCTCTTTTGCTCCGTGCCACCACCTCCATCCGGATCTTCAAAGCGGACCTCAAATCTCTTCTATTCCAAAGACACTTTCAGAACTAATTTCTTCATTCTCAGACCCCGCCAGGAAGTTCGTTAGTCATTGTAAATTTGTTATATTTATTTATTTGTTGTACATTCCTTGCTTGCTGTGTTTGATAGTGTTCCTCTTGCCTGCTGTGTTTGATACGGTGTCCTGCTATTTTTGTACGTTCTATTTTGTAACATTTCTCTCATGTAACGTAACTGGTTCTATTGTACACCTTCGGGTAAAGTCCGCGCTTTATAAAAATGCATAAATAAATTGAGAAGAGCTTTGGGGTAGAGAGGTAGGGGGTGTTGACTTGCGGGGTTGGGGTGGAGCGCTGCCGCTGAGCAGTTTGGATGAGAAAGCTGGGGGTTGAAGGAGAGAGTTGATGTGGTGGGCGGGGGAAGAGGGGGTAGTAGAGGTAGTCCGATAAGACTACCTCCTGCGCTTCCTGGGTAATACGAAACCACTGGGGAGGAATTGTGATATTAAAAAAAAAAGCATTTCGAAAGCCAATTGGTCTTGCTTACGTGACCTTTTGCCAGTTGCTTTCAGCTGGCAATGCTGTGCATGCTTTGCTAAAGTTTTTTTCAAGGGTTTGACACGTCTGCATCATTTTGTAGGTGCTCACCTCCAAAATGCCACAGGTGCTTTTTTTTGTTTTTTTCCTTCTTTTTAGTTGCTAATCAGAGTTGTAACTTTGGTAACTAAAAACTAAATGAAACAAGCAAAAGCATTAAGGGCCCCATTTATGAAAAGTGTTGCATTGCTGGGAAAAACCAGTGATGAAATACTTTTCGTAGCGCCATCCTTGCAACACCATGGATGCGCCGTATTTGCTGCACGGTGCTCCATGTCGCAAGGATTTACAGACATTTCAGTATTCCTGACATATGTGTAGGCTTAAAATTGACGCATTGCAGAAGTGCGTCAGTTTAACGCCTGCTGTGAGGCAGGTGTAAGGATTTGACGCAGTGGCGTCCTAGAAGTGGCATAGTTAAATCTGATAGATTTCACTGCTCCACTTCTATGACCCTTTTTTGCGGGGGGGCCACCCTGCATACATTATACCAGATGCAGGTATAATGTAGCGCTGGGGTTTACAAGGTGACATCTGCTCAGATGCGGCACTTTGTAAATATGTTGCAGTGTGGCGCATATTTTACGCCGCCGGTGTGACACAGAAGGTGATGCACAGGCGGCGCAAGGGGCTCATAAATAAGCTCATTTTGTAAATCTAGGCGGGCAGAGGGAGCGTGAAGCCACACACCGGAGAGGGTGGGGGCGAGCAGCAAAGCAACATGGGGGCAGAGTGGGGGTTTAATGCTGAAGCAACATGGCAGCGAAAGAAAAGGTGAGGCAGAGCTGGAGCAAAAGCAAGACATGGGTTTGGGGAAAGCAACATGGATGGCGTGGATAGACAGGAAGCAATAGGAGGAAAGAAGCACACGGGCGAGCATAAGAGGGAGGGGGCACGGAGAAGCAGTCAGGCAAGAGAGAGCAACACAGAGTGCAGAGGAAGAGACGCACACGAGGGGGGAGAGAGACATGCACATGGGAGGAGACTCAAAAACACATGCACTGTAATTGAGTGCTTCACACAAAAGAAAAATGTAGTGCTTTAAAAGCTAGCAGTAGAAGCAGCAATGACAGCCTATCAAAGACATTGTAAAGGGACAGTGCCCCTTGGACTAACACAAGGCTCGGAAACTAATAAGAAGCAGGCAAATTGGAGTGGTAAGCAATGGGCAGTATCCAAGCACCTCTGTTTTTGGTAAGCTACAATATGGCTTGCAACAGATAGCACATGCGCTATCTAGCAGGCTCGACCTAAAAATGAGAAGCAGCAAGGACAGCTCCTTGGCACATTGGAAGGGAGGAGGGCAAGGAGAAAGTGTGAATGGGTGGACACCAAGAATTGAGGTTTGGTTACAGGCATTTAGGCTGACGCATCAACATGGAACACTTGGTGCAATATACGATTTCTTGGCAATCTGGTCACTTAATCAGCTGATTAAATATGTGACTAACTGACCATATATACAACCTCCCCAAATGAACTTAAATTCCTGCCCACCTATTGTGGACAATGGGTCTTATACAACTTTAAGTGGGGTAATGGCAGGATAGATCTGGTGACAAGCTTTTCAAAAACAAAAACGGAGAGACTAGAGGTAAGACCGTAAAATGGTAATGTTAGCATAGGGCAACACTATATGCATCTCCAGAACCACTGCAATTGTACATTCCACTTTTGAAGATTTTTACACCTTTGATTTTTTTTTTTATTAGCAATGTATATCATCTGCGTAAAACAGAAAATAGTTGCATATTATGTTTCAGTGAATTAAAGGTGTTACTTCAACATTAAGGGTGTTGCAAACAAGTGGAGTATCAGTTTCCTAAACCCCCCGTATCATCCTGCAATCTTAATTTCGAGGTGTATTCTTTTCAGGTCATGCAGTGAGTTCACAGATCATACCTACCCAGACGGCCACATCCTCCAACTCTTTGTCATGATTCACAAGTGCTTTCATGTGTGTCTCTTCAGCCATGGCCCATTTCCACATGTCTTTTTCCGTGGACTTTCCCTGAGACCTCCAGGCTGGAGCCAATGTATAGCCACCCGGCGTTTAGCCTGCAATAGTCCCAGTGTTGTGAATACTCCATTTTATGTTTTACAAGCTCAGTAATAAAACTTAATTGACACTGCTTGGGCACCGATTCTAGATGTATATTTGTTACAGGGTGTCATCTTATCCATATTTTCTCCCTGTATTTGCTTTTCAATTGACAGGCCCATGTCATGTTATGCCTTGAACGTTACTTCTGTTTCCCCACATCTAGGACGGGAGGACAACCTATTGGGGTAGAGTCTCCTAATGTTTTCACCAGATCCAAATAAGTACGGTGTAGGAAGTTGAACTGAATCAACTGAAATCTTGCGTTACTCCAGATTTTTCAGACCTGTGTACATGTTTTCTATCCTGAACCTGTAATGAGAGCCTGTATGTCTGCCACCCAAGTGCTGCCTAAACCTTACAGGCATTCTTTTTCTCAGTGTTTGTATATTAGAGGCTATTTCTATGGTCTGGCTTTGCAGCGCAGCTGCCGGCAGACCAATATGTGAGCATCACTAGAGGGACTTTGGCTCCACCCACATGTTGGGATCCAGGAGTACGTTTTGATTGGGTAGATGTTGTGTACTTCCACAAAAAAGTGCTTGCCTTCCACACAGCTATTATCATTTTGATTATTTATCCAGCTGGCTGAGATTGATCTTTCCGGTGCACGCACACAGATGATATGGTAATGCTGTGAAAGTGTCTTATATAACTAGATAGTTTATGATGTATGTCTTTCTCTGGCAGCAGCACACATGGGAGGAGGGCACTCATTAATCTACATGGATTTTTAGATATGGCTTGATAGTGCAACTGTCACCTAACCTTTTAACCTACACTAATATTACTCTACAGTTCTTTGCTTCCACACAAATACATAATAATTCCCATGCGATTTATTTATAATGCCTCACATTACCATAAAATATTCCTTTAAGGCTTAGATAATAGATTCTGCCATTACAGAAGTGACCACACTGTTGTGCTAGGACAAAAAAAAAAACCGATGGATGACAACTTCTAGATCACTCTTGCTATGTAGCGTACCACTGTCCTACTATGAGTATCAACATTTCTACTACAGTAGATAAAGTATACGCTTCTTTGAATGTTTCCGTACATACGTAAATATGGTTTTCACCACTGTCAAGCCATTTTCTTTTGAGGGTAGCATTCCATTGCTATGGCAAGTTCTAAATATCCTTTCGTGCGCAAAGCACCGGTTCTATTCCAATTTACACTTCTCATATTTGTAAATCAGCAGTGCCATACCAAGGTTCTCTGTGCCCTAGTGTTAAAACACCATTGTCACAAGTGTCATAATTTTGCCGAAATATGTACAGTATCATTGGCATCCTAGTTTTTAAAGCAATTTGTGTGTAAGGCACTGTGCCAGTTTGGGTCCTGTCCCTGTACATAGAGCACCATCCTGATGCAGATTTTAGAACCCATCAATACACAAACCACCACTGTCATGCTATTTTCCACAATGGCACCACAATCTCTACCAGCTAACATGTAAAGCACCATTGCCAGCATATTCTATCTCCCTCCCTCTTATTTACAGGCAGCATCTGTTGTTGGACCCACAGCATAGGTGCACAGTGCACTGTTGGCGCCGCACAGCACAGGTGCTTTAACCCTACTGGTTTAAGTCCAGCACGCTCCTGCCTATAGCTTCTTGTAGGTAGACACACCAATTCTACCATCCATACTAACAATAAGAAAATAAGTTGGTTACCCGGAACTGTAGTTCTCCAGTATTGAAATCATTCATAGAGTCACATTCTTAAATCATTCATCATCGTCGAGATGCGAGTCCCTCGTACCATACAATAACAATGCAATGTTAAAGATAGAGCATGAAGACGCTAGGCCCTTCAATCTTGCAATCGATCACAGCCAATTTAAAAAAGAGACCAAACTTAGATTTCAGCAAATCAGGAGCTCTGCCCTCTAGAAGACTCCTGAGAAAAGCTCCAGTCCCTCATATTTTCCATTGCATAAGTGCAGGAGAACCCTTTAAAGTAAGGAAAGGTAAGCCTTTCAGGGGAGGAGGGTGGTTGCATGTGAATCTATGAAAGGTTCCAATACTGGACAACTACAGTTACATGTAAATTACTTATTTTCCTACTCCAGTATTGAAACCTGCACAGATTCACATGCTTGAATCAGAGTATAAAGCAGTACTGAGGTACATTGTACTGAGTTTTTAAGAATACATTTCTACAGAGATATCACATACAAAAAGATGCCAATATATAGAATAAACGAAGACATAACTATGTACATGAAAGCACACGTTGCCAGTTGTCTTTGCTCCTTCCTCGAAGACACCCACTTTCTTGATCCACATCAAGCAGGTTTTCAACCAGCCCTTTCAAACAAAGCTGTGATCCTCTCTGTTGTGGATGATTTGAGGGAAGAAGTTGACAGGGGCGCCACCCAGGCGCTGGTGCTACTTGACCTCTCTGCAGCATTCAACTTGGTCGACCATGAGATTTTGTTGGAGAGTCTTGAGGCCGCATGTCTATGGGGCACAGCGCTTGACTGGTTTGTCTCCTTTCTGAAGGACTGCTCTCAGTCAGTCCGTTTATCTCATTTTGGCTCTCTCAAGGTCCAACTCACCTGTGGCGTTCCCCCAGGAATAATTTTTGTCCCCCCCCACCTTTTTAATTTGTATATACGTCTCCTGGTGCACTCCCTGAAACAAATGAGGGTGAGAATCTACAACTATGCAGACAATATGCAACTACTTTTTGCGATCGATAATTCTCCAGCTTCCAAAATGACCCTCCGAAACACGATGGATGAATTGGATGAATAGTATTCAACTTAAATTAAACTCTGATAAGACAGGGATTGTTTTAATTAGCAAAACGCATGACCCATGGTACTCCCCCCCCCCCACCTCTTAACACAGTAAAGAGTCTCGGAGTCCTTGTTGGGAAAAACCTGTCCATGATGTTTCAGATAGGGGCAGTGCTCTTGTCCTGCTTTCTCCAGCTTCGGAAAATCTGAAATATTGGTACATATTTTACCCCTCCAAGCGCTTATCCAGGTCATCCTTCTATTAGTCATGTAGCGAATAGACTACGTAGGTCTCCCTGAAAGCCTCACTTGGAGATTACAACTGAGACAGAATCAGGCAGCCACATTAATTTACCAACAACCTAAGATGTGCCACTCGGGTAGCTTTCCTTTACCGAAAAAGAGGTCTTAGAAACGCTTGGCCTACTGCTACATCCACTTGAGGAGCCGAGTCAAGACAGTAGTGTTGCATAAAGGTATGCCTATTCTTCCAGAAAGATGCTCTGCAAATGTGTAGGAGTGGCACACCAGCAAACAGTGCCGCTGAGGTTGATATAGTTCTTGTACAGTGAGCATGCACAGAAGTTTGTAATGGCTTTCCTGCTGCTTGGTGACAGAAGTGAACTGCAGCAGATATCCAACTAGCTTTGGGTTTATACCTAGGATTACGCCGTCTTCTCTAAATTGTAGGAAGGGTACTTGAATAGTAAAGGCTTGGATCTCACTGACCCGACTGGCAGATATCAGGGCCATACAAAGAGCAACTTTCCAGGACAGGTACTTTAAATTCACTCTGTGAAAGGGCTCAAATGGGTGCTTCAGGAGCTTTGATAGCAACGTGTTCAAATGCCAAGATGGAGAGGGAGGAGGTCTGACTAGAGGGGAGACCCTAAATATTCTTCTAAGAAACTGTTTATTTGTTCTGGAGGACCATAATGAGGGTGACCTGGGTGATAATCTGAGTTGAGATATGGCTGCCAGGTGAACTCTGATGGGTGAGCTAGACCTGGGCGTGCCAACTGAAATAGGTATGGTAATATCTGTTCAGGTGAGGAGGATAGGGGATGTATCTGCTCCGGTTGACACTATAAACGAAATCTCTTCGACTTGTGATACTAAGTTTTGTTCATACTGTCCACTCTGGCCCTGGAAAGTATCTCCCTACATTCATTGTGCTCTGGAGCAAGGCCGTAAAGTGAAGAGACTTGGGACCGGGTGCAGAACTTGGCCCTCGCTCACGGTCAGGAAATAAGGTGAGACTTTCAATCATATAATTCTTCAAGGTTTAATTTTCATCTTCGTGAGAACATTTTGAATTGGAGGAAGGAGTAAGCAAAGATTCCAGACCATGCCATCGGAAATGTAGTTCCACATGATTCTGAATGGTGATGCCAGCTTGCAAAGAATCAGCATTTGGTGTTCTAGGGGTTTGCAAAGAGGGGAAGATTGGATTTGCCCCACAGTGAGAATATTTGGTTGACTGTCTCCTGATCCAGTTCCCACTCGTGGTAAGATGACCCCAGTCTGCTGAGTGTATCCACTATCTTGTTTTGCTTTCCTGTGACATGCTCCACTCGCATATGAACTCCATCTCGAATGGCCCAATTCCAGATGTCTTGTGAGTCTCTGTCTCTGTCTGTCTCTCTCTCTCTCCTCTTCTCTCCCCCCCCCCCCAAACTGAAGAGGTTTCTGCCACTTGCCGAAGACCTGTAGGTCTTATGCTCTCCTACCCTCCAGGGAAGCGTGGTGGTACTGACCAACGGAAATGGTTGAGCAAGGAATGAAAGGCAGACAGAGGTGTGTTTGTAGGGTCCACCAAGATAGGGCTTCGATCCCAGCTGGAGTGACTTGGATGATATCAAACAAACCTGTTGCTTGTACCTTTCGGAGGTCTAGTTATTCCTGGAGGGGTCGCATCCTTAGCTTGTAGAACAAAAGTAGAGGAATGCATGATGAATTCATCCCTAATAAGGACTTGTAGAGGCCTACTGAAGATTCTTTTTTCTGAATGAACTTTACTAATGATATAAGCTTCATTTGTCTTTTTGATGTGGAGCAGGCCTTATTGTTTATAGTATCTAGCGTTGCTCCTATAAAGGTTATAGTTCTTGATGGTTGTGGTATTACTTTTTCCAATTCAGAGTGAGACCTTGTTCGTTGAACAGGGTTATGCAAGTATTTGTTGATTTCTGTGCGGCTTGGTTTGACTACGCCTTGACGAGACAGTGGTCTAAGTATGGGAATACCTGGTGTTTTTGTTTCCTTAAGAAGGCTGCTACAGGAACCAGACACTTTGTAAATATCCTGGGGGCTGAATTCAGACCAAAAGGAAGAACCCTTAACTGGAAGTACTGCCTGCTATCGGAATCTCCTGTGCGAAGGATGGATGGGAATAAGAAATAATGCATACTGCAGGTCGAAGGTTGACATATAATCTCTGTGGTTTAGACGTAGGAGAATGTTTTGTAATGTTACCATGCAGAATGAATATTTTTTGAGATATGTGTTGAGGTCTCCAAGGTCAAGGGTTGGGCTCTATTCTTTCCACTTTTTGCGAATTAGAAAGAAACAGGAATAGAATCCCTCCCCTTGTTGCGAAATAAGGACTCTATCACTCTCTTCCAGAGCATAGTCTTGACCTACAATTTGAGCAGTACTAGATGTTTGGGAATGGAGGTGTGCTGTGGGTTTGTGGTTGAGTTCTGAATGAATTATAGTGTGTGGCTGAATTGAAAAAAGTCTAGGACTCATTGGTCCGATGTGATTTCTTTCCAGCATTGGATGAACTGGGATATTATTCTTCCTAGTCTGAATGGTGAGGAGCTAGAAGTAGCCGGAGTCTGTGAGAGGTCATTGGCGATGACCAGCGTCCTTTCCCTGACGTTTTGCTCTCCCTCTAGGTGTAGGTCTGTTGTAGGCCACATGAGGTAGTTGTCTCTGGGAATATTGCAGGTGAAACCGCTGGGAGGTAGCTGTGTAGGAGGGATATTAACATTGCCAATAGCCTCCCCTATATGATGGCATCCCTCTTCCTCTGGCCCTGTGAAAGGGCAACGTTTTGAACTGGACGGTCCCCAGCGATTTAGCCATCTCCATGTCCGTTTTTATTGTCCCTAGGGCTTGGTCGACATGCTTGTCAAAAATGGCCTCTCCATCAAAGTTAAGATCTCAAATTTTATCTTGCACTTCAGGCATAAAGGAGGCAGCTTTGAGCCGGTCTTGTTTTCTGCGCACAGCAGAACCTGCAAGTTGCCTAAATTAAGTGGTGGCAAGTTCCATGGCACAGTCTATGACCTCTGCTGATGTGTGTTCTCCCTCCTGCAAGATCTTTTTTGCCTCCATTTTTGCCTCTTCTGGAAGTTGATCTATATATGGGGCGATGTCAGCGTGGAGGGGTTCTTAGATTTTTGGTGGGCTGCCTCCTTAATTGCTGAGTTCGGGCTTGGATGGCCAGTTAGACAAGCCGGAGCATCCTCTGGGGCTTTATATTTTTTGTCGCAGCATAGAAGAACCGCTATTACTGCAGTCAGAGTTTTCATTACTTTTAAGCCCTGTTTCCAAACATAATTGGCATGGACCATACGCTTTTCTAAAAAGGCTCATTCAAATCATACAAAAAGCAGTCCATCTGCTTGGTGGGCAAGGGGAGTGCAAATCTTTTAGCTGCCCTTTCTAGCAAAATATGAAAACCCCAATATCTTCCGGTGGCGTGTCCACTAGGGTGGGTGACGGAGATCATGGCGTACGGATGAGGTAGTCATCCTATTCCATATGGGCGTCACGGAGCTCCCCTTCTTCTCGCTCATCAGAGGTAGCTGGATCGTGTAGAAGCACTGTCTGTGGTGTATGCCTTACTGAGATAGGCAATGATATATATCTTTGTGCTGGAGTGTTTGGTTGAGCAGCAGGTAAGCTGGTAGGCATGGATGTTTGTTGTGCAGTAGCTATAGTAGATGGAAATCGCTTCCTATAATCTAAAAGCATGAGTTGTAAGTCAGAAACCAGAAAACCAGGTAGGCACACCATCTCCTCCTGTAATTGCTACCGATACTGGTCATGGGAATAATAATAATGCTGGTGTTTATATTCTTCATCATAGTTCTCCTCATCTTGGCACTTGACTTGCAACTCGGTGGGACTGCGCCCAACCCAAAGGGCCTGTCATCGTCCGAGTCTTCTTCATACAAGAGATCAGCTGGTATCTGGGGTCAAAAACGTGCTTTTTTGTGTGCAATTATTTCTGTCCTTTACGGTGTCATCGATGAGGTAGTCAACGGGGTTGTTAACAACATCTTATCTGTTGTCGGTGGTGTAGTCGTTGCCAGAATCACCGCCGCCGCCGGCAAGCATATAGACGTTGACAGAGGGGCTTTGACAGTGTCGTCGATGATTAAATCAGGGAAATCCTCAGCGTCGACAGTAGTCATAGACGCCATCGACTAAGATGGCATTGAGAAGGTAGAGGTGGTGGACAACTGAGTGAAAGTATCTGTTGTGGCGGTCTATGATGCTGCCGTATGCACTTTCATCATTGACAGTGCCAAAGACTATGTTCTAGTTGTGGGATACTTGTTGACGATCTGTTGGAGGGTGGAGCTGAGGAAGGCTTCTTGAATGAGTGATTGACTTTAGGAGGTAGTGTAGGTGGTTCGAAGGACCTTTTAGCCTTTTTTTAGGAGGCAAAAGGTTCTTGGTTCTCCTTTTTGGAAGAAGACTTCTATTTGTGAGGAGATTCTGAAGGGCTGCGGCCCTAATAAGACCCATGAGAGGTCTTTTTTAAGGCTTTTCTAGGCTGCTCAGAGGAGGATCAGGATTGAGATGATCTCTCCCTCTTATGAGATCTTTTGGAGGATGAAGAGGAGTCCTCACCATCAGAGTCAGAAACTGCCTCTTTTCTGGTCTTCAGCTTTTGCAGCCAAATTAGCATCCTTCCTTCTCTATCCTTCAGTGTTTTGGTTGAAAAGGTATGACATACCTTACAGTCCTTGTCAGAATAATCTGGGTAGAGGCAATAAACGCTGTCTTGGTGAAGGTCTTTAGAGTGAAGGCTCTTTTTACAGCAGGTACTGCAGACCCGAAGAAACTTTTCTTCTCCTTGTCTGACATGATGTTTTAAATGAAGACGAAGTCAGATTATCTGGAGGAAAGCATTGTGGGCCAAAGGTAAATACTTCATCAGCACCAAGACGAAAATTAGATACTTACCTGTAACTACAGTTCCCAGTAATGGTATCTTTCTAGAGTCACATGCTTCAATCATCCGTGTCAAAGTGGGAGTCCAACAGTATATTTTATAAGACAGTAAGTATATAACTATAGGCTAGAATGCAATGAAAGAAATCTATTCCATAGCCAATCCATATCCCTTTGTAAAATGGACCAAACTTGGACTATAACCAATCAGGTACCAGCATTCTGTAGGACATTCCCAAAGGAGGCAGAATCCCTCAGATGTTCAAGCACAAGTGTGGTTATAGTAAGATGACTAAATAAGGAAAGCCTCTCAGGGGAGAAGGGTGAGTCGCATGTGAATCTATGAAAGATACCAATAATAGAGAACTGTAGTTACAGGTAAGTAACTCATTTTCTTCTCCAGTATTGAATCTTTCATAGATTCACATGCTTGAATCAGAATAGTAAGCAGTTATCTTAGTTTAACATTGTAGGAATGGGAGTACCCTTTGCGGATGGAGGGTAACAAGATAATAAATATATGCAATTGCAGAATATAAAAAGAAATAATAACTACATGTATATATAAATATATATAGATATATAGAAAAAGAGTAAAGATTATATAACATGTTATAAGATAACTCATAAAAGAAGGAAGAAAAAAAAAACACCTCTAAGAATAGATATATGCCTTATTGGAAGAGATGACGCACAACTGCCTGTCACTGCGATTAGCCAAATCAAGGCAGTAGTGCTGCGTTAAAGTGGGGGCATTTTTCCACGTTGCAGCACAGTAGATCTTTTCAAGTAGGACACCAGCACATAGAGCAGAAGAGGTTGATACTGCTCTTGTGGCATGCACTTTAGCCTTCACCCTTGAGCGGTCTGCCAGCAATCCATCTTGCAATAGTTGCCTTTGTGACTGAAGTACCTTGTTTAGATGTGCCATATAGATACCAACATCTGGTCAGTCTTCTGAATTTGTTAATTAATTGCAAATAAAATGTGGAGTGATTTCTTAAATAGAGTAGAAGATACGCAGTACAACAGGTACATTTATGTGGAATTGAGAGGGAACCTTGATAATAAATTTTGGATTGGTCCTGAGAAGAACATAGTCGTCCGTAAAATGCAGACAGGATTCTTTTGTTGTAAAGGCTTGAATTTCGCTATCTCTCCTAGCGTAAGTGAGAGCTAATAGAAAAAAGACTTTCCAAGTGAGGAATTTGAGATTAGTTTTGTGGATAGGTTCAAACGGTGGCCTCATAAGCTGTAAAAGAACCACATTAAGATACCATTCTGGAGGAGGAGCTTGAAGTGGGGGGAAAAGCTCAGAATAATCGCTTCATGAATTGTTTGATCATTCTTGTAGAACAAAGTGAAAAGGAGTGCGAAGAGCGTCTGTATCTACAAACAGCAGGTGAACTTTGACAGATGTTATGTACCAACCCTGATCGAGCAAAGGAGAGAAGGTAGGGCAGAATTTGTTCTGGAGAATATTCAAGAGGATGGACATTGTTTTATAGAAACCATAAACAGAAGCGTTTCCACTTTAATTTCTATGGTTTGTTAGTGGATTCAGCTCTTGCTTTGGATAATATTTCCCTGCAGTCCTGAGGGATGTCTAAATCTTTGAATTTGATTAATTCAGGAGCCATACATTGAATTGAAGAGAGGCGAGGTCTGGATGGAGGACTTGGCACTTATTCATGGTTAGGAGTGTCCTTGTTACTGGAAGGTGCAGGGGTTCAGATTTGAGAGCAGAAGTAGCTCCGTGAACCAATGTTGATGGGGCCAGCGTGGAGCAATTGGTATCAGGCGGCATGGCTCCCTCTTCATCTTCATCAGGAGCTTGGGAATGACAGGGTATGGGAGGAAAGTGCAAGTATAGATCTTTGACCTTCTTATCGAAAATGCATTCACACATGACGCGCTCTGCGGTTCCCAGCTTGTGAAGAACTGGCATTCTCAATTGTCTTTGGAGGCGAAAAGATCTAAGTTTGGTTTGGCCCACTGCTGGAATATACAGTCAAAAATTAGTCAATTGAGCACCCACACATGACAGGCTTGGCTGGTTCTGCTCAAGGTGACTGCTAGATTGTTGCTGACCCCTGGTAGATGTTACACTTTTATGGATATATGGTATATATGGTATAGTAGAGTCCATTTTCATACTCTTTAGGCGTCCAAAGACAAAATGTGAGACTTTGTACCCTCCTGCTTGTTGAGGTAGTGCATGCAGGCGGTGTTGTTTGTGAGCATGAGGATGAAGGATTGCTGTATCCTTGGCAGGAAGGAATAAAGCACTAGAGAAATTGCTCTAAATTCCATGAAATTGATGTGCATACTTTCAAGTGACATACCCAACCTTGCAGAGAGGTGTCCGTAGTGATGAAGAAATCTGGAATTGGATAAAGAAACATTAGCTCGGATGAGAGAATCTCAGAGTTTTGCCACCAGGAAAGTGCTTTTCTTATGGCTAGTGTGATCTGAATTAGATCATCGGATGAGCCGGTGCCTTCGAGCAATTGTTTGTCCAAGTCTTCTGAGGTGGGCACAGGGCACTAGAAGAATTGCAGAAGAAATCATGCTGAGTAAAGAATTGAGGAGACTGACAGAAACTAACATTCTTTTGCATAGATTGTGAGCTAACGATATTATGTCTCTGTGGAAAAGAATGCCTTGTCTTGCAAGGTATCCAGAGTTGCCCCTAGAAAGGTTATCCTCTGTTAGGGTGAACAAAGAGACTTTTGTTAATTTATTATGAGGCCTAGGGAGTGAAACAGCCTTAGACAGGTCAATGTGGTTTTGGATGCCTGTTGAGAAGACGTCGCTTTCACAAGCCAATCGTCGAGATACGGAAACATTTGTAGGCCTCTTTGTCTGAATGTGCTGCTATAAGGAGCGAGACATTTGGTGAAAACTGGGGAAGCTGATCGGAGATCGGACTGAAGCAGTGAGCACCTGGCTACCGTTAAACGGAGGAACTTCCAGTTTTGGGGCGGATACGGACGTGAAAGTACGCGTCTTATAAGTCTAGGCTGGCCCTATAATGTCCGTGATTGCGTAATTGTAAGATGTCGGACAGTAACCATATGGAAAGACTTTCTTTGGAGGTACTTGTTGAGTTTCCTGAGATCCAGAATGGGACACCATTCACTAAACTGAAAAAACAGGAGTAAAATCAGATTCCTTTTTGCGGGCGGGGAACTTTTTATATGGCACCCTTGAACAGCATGGCAAGAGCCTCCTTCCTGAGCAGGTGGAGATGGGATTGAGTCGATTTTTGTGGTGGATAAGTGGGTGGCGCTGTGATGAACTCCAGAGTAAGGCAATACTTGATTAGATCTAGGACCCATCGGTCCATTGTAATGGTCTGCCATTGCTGATAATAGTGAGAAATGCGTGCCGTCACAGGTGGAAGACTAGAGGGGGTTGTAGCAGGCATCAGAGAACTGACACTGTTTTCTGACAGTGTCTCTTGACTGTGCTGGTTGCTTTTGTCTAGGCTTTTGTCAGGAATATGCAGCTGGAGGAGTGCACAATATGTTTGATGTTGTTGGTAGATGGGGACTGATAGGGTTGGAACAATTAGTATCTTTGTTATCCGCCACGAAAGAAATAGGTTCCTTATCCGCGGGCTCCTCTGAAAGTTGTTTTTTTTCTTGTACTGAAGCATTCCTAAGGACCTCGCTGTTTCTATGCCCTCGTTGATGGTTTGTAAGGTATCAGCCCTTGCGTCTAAGAACAGCTGTGCCAGCAAGCTGTCAGAAACCAAGGGAGGCCATGTCCATTGCGCAATCAATTATTTCAGAAGTGGATCGTTCTCCTTCCACTAATAGTTTTTTGTGCTTCCTGCTTTTTGTCCTCGGGCAGAAGATCCAGATAAGGTGCGTGATCGGACCACATTTCGGGGGTCATATCGTGCTAGAATTGCTAAAGAGTTTGTAGCACGCACTGAAGTGCTTGAAATGGTGGAAAATCTTTTACCAAAGCTCCTGCCTTCTTTATCAGGAGGTATGGTAATAGACGCTAAAGGATTCTTTGACCTACGCTGAGCTGCTTGGGTTATATCATGGATGCCTTATTATTCAGGCTGGAGAGCCTTTGGGAGTGTTATATTTCTTGCCAATCTTGGGGAGGACTGCAGTTATAGTAGTAGGTGTTTTATTATTTTTATACCCTCCTCCCATATATAATGAACCTGAGGGATTGCCCTTACCGTCTTACTTGACTGCTCTTTAAATTCATAGAGAAAACAGTCAGACTGTTTGACTGTCATTGGAAGCTGAAATCTGGTAGCTGATTTTTCCATTAAAGAGTGAAAACCACCTATATCCTTCGGTGGTGAATCTGCTGGTTGAGGAGCTGGAGGGAATGGCGTGGGAATAAGATAATCATCCCACTCGTCGGTAGCCAGGCGAAGGTCTGGAAGCTCTCTTTCCTCCCAGTCATCATCAGAGGAAGATTGATCCTGTGCAGGTGGTGGGGACAAGCTTGAAGCCGAAGTCATGTCTGGCAAAGGAAGAGGCACAGAAGGTGGTGATGTAGGAGCTGGTATAGGAGGAGGCGGAGGTATTGCTTCAGCAGGTGCAGGGAAACGTTGATGGTAGTCCCGCAACAAAGCTTGTAAGTCTTGCACCAAAGCCACCAGAAGCTCTACCATGGGTTCATGTCCATAATAGGCCGATACTAGCTCATCTTCTTTCAACAGTGGGATCGTGAAGAAAATGTCTCATCAACGGTGCCGTCGAAGGTGGAAAATTTGTCATGAGGAGCAATGTGGTTGGCCTTTTAGATTTTGTCAGTGGAGCGGTCCACAAATGTTTCGCCGACGCCGCCATCCGTGACACTGCCAACGACGGTGAGACAGCTGTAATGGAGGAAAAGACTGACGTCAATGTGTTGGTCAACATCGAGGTGGTAGTGGTCGACGGTGAGTTGACCGCCGACGGTGAAGACTTCATTGTCGGTGAAGCTCTTATCAGCGAGTTACTTGTCGACGGTGGAGGAGTTGTTAGTGATTTTTAACACATAGGTTTCTATGATTGTTTTGACTGTATTGGCGCCATCAACGAGATTTTTCAAGCAAGCTCTACTTTTACAAGTGAAGAGTCTGAGGAAGATTTTTTTGATTTAAAATTCACAACAAATGATGGAGATGAAGTGTTAGATTTTGCCTCAGAAGAGACTGAATGCTTTCCTTTTGTGAGGAGCTTTTGAAAGACTCTTGATGCATCTTTTTAAAAGCTTTATGACTTTCAGACGACTCTTGCGATCTTTCCCTTTTTCTAGATTTTTCATGAGAGGGGTGAGAACACGCAGTGTCTACCTACTCAGAGACAACATCAGATTTAGATTTAAGTCTCTGCAACCATATTAATAATTTTCCCTCTCTGTCCTTGAGGGTGTTTGTCGAAAAAGGTTCTACACATTTTACAGTCCTTCACCTTATGGTGTGTATATAAACAATGTATACAGTCTTTTTGAGGGTCCTCATTGTGGAGCCTCTTCTTACCACAAGATCCACATGACTTGAAGAGTCCCTTTTTAGAAGAATCCAACATGGTATCAACAGAATTATAGATGTACAAAGTTGAAGATAAAATGGAAAAAACTGAGCAGAGCTCAGGGTGACTCCCTCTCACACGTAGTGCTGTAGAAAATCTTGAGGATTCTGCCTCTCTTGGGAGTGTTCTACAGAGTGCTGTCGCCTGACTTGTTATAGTCTAAGTTTGGTAGTTTGTCAAAAGGATATGGATAGGCTATGGCGGTGGTTCCCAAACTGTGCGCCATGGCTCCCTGGGGAGCCGTCAAACCTAGCCAGGGGAGCCGCGCACCAAGCACTTTAATGCATTTAACGTTGAAGGGTCTGTTGGCTTCAGTTAAACTAATGAGACTTAAACACATGATGTCGATGATTTGTAAGTAACATGCCTAAAGCTGTAAACGTAGTGCTTAATTGATGGCATGCCGAGGGAGATGACCTCCATATTTCACTGGATCCCCACGTTCCAACAGTCCCAAAGTAAGCGGAAGATGGCGGATTAATTTTATTAGAATCGTTAATAGTTTTGTTTTTTCCAAATGCATTTTACACCAATGCAAGTTAACAGGAAAGTAAAGTTGTCCTGTCTATTAAACACACTAAGTATTATCAAGTATTGACATTTGTACTTGAATCATAGGTACTTCTAGTACACATTTCTTTCAGTACACACACATTTCCAGACAGGCCTGCTCTCTCCTTGAGCACGGGGAAGCTAAACACCATATACGTCACCCTGGGCTATGGCATTGTTTTTTTTCACTGCATTCTATCATTTACTGCTTTGTAAAATATACTGTGGGACTCCCACTTTGACGAGGGGGATGATTCAAGCATGTGAATCTATGAAAGATCCAATACTGGAGAAATTGGAAAATATTCACTGAAAGAATCCAAGTAGGAAATACTGCAGTAGAAAATCATCTGAGGGACTGGAGCTTCTCTCAGGAGTGTTCTAGAAAGGCAAAGGAGCTGATTGGCTGAAATCTAAGTTTGGTCTCTTTTTAGGTCTCGCCTGACCCAGCACATGCGCTGGTCTTGCGAGACATTTTGTGAGGGCTCCAAAAAGTGCTACCAGGCCAGCCTAGAGCTACAGTGCATGTGCGCGGGCGAGCGTGTCGCGCTTTACCGCAATTACTTTCACTTTCGGGCGGCCACTTTGATGTTTGATCATGATTACTGTCACGGCCGCTTTGATGTTCTCCGTGAGGCTTCAATAGATTGCAGCAGTTAAAACAAGCATTGGCATAGCCAATAGGTCTTGCTTTTGGGACCTTATAAGTGTTTACTTATGCAACTGTTGCATGGCTAAACACTTATAAGGTCCCAAAGGCGAGACCTATTGGCTATGCCAATGCTTGTTTAAATAGACTGATAGATTGCAAAATTGAAGGGCCTTCATGCTCCATCTTTAACATTGCAGTGCTATTGTATGGTACAGGGGACTCCCATATCGAAGACGCGTAATGATTCAAACATTTGAATCTATGAAAGTTACAATACTGGAGTAAACAAAGTAAGCAGTACAATTGCTCACATGAGCTGTAGTGGCCAACCTGATGTAACCAGCTACCTGTCAACCTATTATTGCTTTATTCCATCTAGAAAATGGGCTTCAAGGCCACTACCATGGTGGCCTGTTTAGCTAGTAGTATACTTTGTTTATAGTTTGCTATCCCTATTTATGATTGTTCGTCTAGTAAACACATTGGTTTCCATTTCGATAATACCAACACAGGTCGTAATGTAGTTCCGTGTAACATTGCCCGATACTTGTTTGGTAGGGACCACTGTCTCTTATAATACGGAAAGTAGACATGCCTCTTCAATCCACTGAGAAGTCGTCCGACATGCACAGCGATTAAGTGCTAGTTTCTTTTTCAAATCAGAATAACCGATTAAGATTGAATTGTTTTACTGATTTGCTACACAATTAACCTTATTTTAGTGAATATTAAAGAAGTACAGATTTCTTAGGAGGAGAAGAAAAAAAATAAAACATGACCAAGGGTTAGAGGTACTATAGAAACACATCCTTCAATGCTAAACTGAAAAATTACATTACAAGGACTTGAACATATTTTCTCTAGAACCAAGTATGTACAACCACATTTAATAGAGTTTTATGGTTTGGCTTGACAGTGCCGTCAGACAATTATGTGAGAATCACCAGAAGAGGGTCTTTGGCTCCGTCCAAATGTTGGGTGCCAGGAGTACATGTTTTGATTGAGAAGAAGTTATGTGCTTCCACAAGAAAGTGCTTGCCTCCCATACAGCTGTGATCATTTTGTTTATTAATCAAGCTGCCTGGGCTTAAACTTTCAGGGACACATACATGCCATTGCAATGCTGTTAAAGTTCTAATATAACTGGATAATTTATGGGGTTTTTTTTGTGGCATCAGCACAGACAGAAAGAAGGCAGTCATCAACGTAGATTGACTTTTAGGTCTGGTTTGACAATGCATTCATAAGCCTGACCTATTGGCATTGCCATCGCTTGTCCTCCTATGGACAAAGAAAGGAAGTGTGTGGCCTCTCAAAGTAATTAGATTTACAGTGAGGTTTTGCCTTGTTCGGAGAAACCGTTCCATTTTCAGCTGCTACAGAACTCTTAATACTTGAGTTTTATATAGCGCTGGCTAGACCCGTAGGTATCAGAGTGCTTTACATGAGGAAAGTTACATAGGTTACAAGTTACACATTGTTACAGAAGATACATCAGTTACAAGTTACATCAGTTGGTTCATGGTGTGTAGAAGGGTAAGGGGTAATGTAAAAGGGTAACGGGGAGGGAGATAAAGCGGAGAGACGATGGAAAGTCTGCCCAATGTGCGGCTGGGTAGGTGACGGCCGAGGGGGAAGTCCACAGCCCATCTCCTCAATAGCTATCAGGTAGCTCCACAGGGCATCAGCCAAATAGCTAGGTCTCCACGGAAAAACATTTAAAGATCATAGAAGACGAGATGAATGGAGCATAGAGGGGTATGGTGAAGTGGAAGGAGGGAGATACGACACAGAGACAAAGAAAAGCAGAGTGTCAAAGTCATTGTATTCTGCAAACCCTGCTTACACCAAATTCAAGGAACAAAGAATCAATCAATAATAAATTTCTGCTACTTGAGGTTGGAAAATGTTTGGTGCAATGCAGTACCCCACGCCGCCCTTCCAAAAGACCTGCAGCTGCTGTCACTCAGCAATTGTGTCATAAACAGAGAAGAAGGACACACGCAACAGGCTAGTTAAAAGCTTGCCAGTGTCTCTAATTAATCTTGTTGGGCATTGTAGTACATGAGCTGTTTATCAAAAGAAAATAAAGCACACACAGTCCAAAAGCATGAAATGCATTCAATGAAAAAAATTATTTAGCAAAGTTGAAGTTGTGTTGCATGTGATTTATTCTTTTCATAGTTATTCACATTCCTTGATCAGGACGAAATGTCCTATACAGATAGGCATCCGACAAGTGTTTTGTCATAGACACTTTTTCACGTCTGAAAAGATATTAGCAAGCAGAAGTAATAGTAATCAGCACATTGGCAGAAAGCGCCTCACGGAAAAAGACCTGTGTGCTAGCAACCCGCTTGATGCAAGTGACAAAAATTAGGGCATGGGGCCTTAGTAAGCCTCCGAAGGGCGAAAAACTGTGGAAAGAATAAATCACAAGCAATATTTTATTGGATGCATTTCATGATTTGTGTGTGCTTTAGTATTTTCTTTTGATATTTGTATCCCAGACAGGGTTTCCCTGGTTTTGGCTATCACACCCCGGGTGCCAGGGTCTACATAAAGGGACAGCACCAATTCAAAATTTTGTTTGCTGTATATTTTGACTTCCCTAATTTGGGTGTGGCTTAAGATGTGCGAAGATGAAAGCATAGCCACCATCATTCTGTGTGTTGTTTTAACATGAGCGGTTTCTTTGGCATTACCTCTGTACTTGGAAAACATTCCGGGACACTGTGCTGCAATCTTAACGTATGATTGTGTTCACTCTTTAAAGATTTTTTAAATACTTTTTATTGGAGTAGCAAATTCAGTAACATATATAGTACCCTGGAACGAAATAATATTGCAATTTGCGGAGAAGTCTCATCTCAGTTAACTACAAATGCCACTTGTTGATCATTTCAGAAAATGATAGGTAATCATCCTCACCTTGGTACTAAATATGTTTTGTTAAATGATCCGCAATTTACTTATATCTCTTATTATAAACATCCATCATTTGAAAATATGTCGAGGACTTCTTGCATCCAGTCATTAATATCTGTGTCTTCAGAGTCTTTCCAATGAAAACAGGCAATCGTGATACTTTGAAAAGCTAAGATGGGTTTAAGTCTGGGTGTAACCTCCATCATATTTCGGTTGGTGTCTGATTACTGTATGGCTAGCAGCCACAAAAATGTTAACCATAATAAAGGCTCAGTAAATTCTGATCGTGTGGCAGCGTGCAAACATTTATGCTCAATCGGAGACCTGAGCCGGACATCTATGACACTTAATATAAAGGATCATGGAGAGTGTTGGCATCTATGTTTGGCTATTAATGTTACTCAATAGATCACAGACTGAGATTGGTTAAATATCTGCCGCGTTATCTTTTTTCCAAACCCATCTGATCATTTGGTGACCCACTGAGGCAGCACATCAATAACCACGTGACACAAGGTACGTATTTATTTCTTTAGTACAATTTAGAAGCAAAGAACAGATAAGCAAGGAACCAGGAGCTAGCTGAGGTGCTGTCCTATCTGAGGCTTTCACTAATTTGTAAGTATTTATCAAATTCTCGATATCAAATGCCAAATTCCTTAACTGAATCACAAAATTATTTTGATGGCCCTGGAAGTACATTTAGTTGGGAATTTCAAACTTGAGTGAGCCAATGTTGAGGTATTAGACACCTTTAAAACTCTCAGGCAATAAGGTGTTATTCCATAATGGTTGATAGCCTTGTAATTTCATAAAGTGTATGTATTTGCAGACATCTCACCAGATGGTGGTTAATGTGTTCCTGATCTTAACATTACCATGTAATTACGAATATGAATTGGGGCTAGGGGAGGAGCATATCAAAATACACTTCCATGAATGAAAAGTGTGTACATTCGTCTTGCACTGGTTGGGCTTATTTCCTAAGGCTGCCCAATAGTAGAACAAGTTTCAATCCTTTCTTTCCCAAAGGAAGTAGTCTAGGCCTTTTGTGTCCCAGTATAAATGATGAGAACAATGCTTTAAGTTTTTTTAAAGACTTTTCAGACGATAAATTAGCATAGCGCAGCATAGGTACAGTACAGGATTGTACATCCTAAGATGGAGCTACTCCCGTTCAAGTCAACTTGTTTCTTTCAAAATAGGTGTATAATTGGTTGATCTCAGACTCACATTTAGTTGCTAACCATTTTACAAAATATTTCAGTTTGGGGAATATATAACGTATACATGAGGGAGACTGACCTATATTTAAAATCTGGGTTTTGTCTTTCATTTTCAACCTGAGACCTCGCTGAAGGAAGCAGCAATGTCTTCTACCATTGACATGATGGAACTAGGATTAAGGAGTAGTAATCCGCACATTGTCTGACTAAGGCAATACTTACATTTCAGCTCAGGGAAAAACAATGGGAGAAATTTCTTACAACTCATCAAAAGCATTTGAAAAGCTTCCAAATATATTGCATAGATGCCCGAGGACAAATAGCACACATGCTAGGTGCCATGGGATATGTTAATGGGAGCAGAAGAGTGGTAATTAATAGTTACTACTAGATTTGGGGCGCGGTACATGGATTGTATACACTTAATAATGGCCATCGGAAAACCGAACCAGTACACAGTTTTCCAGAAAAAGCTCTGGTCACCTAGTCAAATGTCTTCTTGGCATCAAGTGATATAAATGACACTGGGTGTTGTTCTGCTCAGTCAGTTAGTGGCACTGCAATATTAATGTGTCCTGTAGAATATTTGCCAGGGATAAATCAATGTGGCCATGGGTTCACTAGCTGTATTATTTTCTCTGGTCTCAGGAGTACTAGGCAAGCATATATTTTATAATCTGGGCATAAAAATGAGATCAAGAAACGCCACTGTATTCTACATCCCTGCGCTGTAAGTCAATGCACTCTACTCCACTGTAGTCAATGCCACTTTACTTTCATCACCCCACTCTACGCCAATGCACTTTAAGCCAATCTACTCTATGCCACTGCACTCTACAATACTGCACTCTATGCAACTCTACTCTGCACCACTTCACTCTATGTTACTCTAGTCTACTCTACGCCACTGCACTTCAGGCTTCTCTGCACTACTACGCCACTGCATTCTACGCTACTCCACTCGGTGCCGTTCTCCTTTATGCCACAAACTAATACCATGTTGAACAGCAGCCACACTGGTGTACAACATAGTTAAAACACACTGGCAAAGCCAATAGTTCTTGCATTGGTGAGACCTAGTAGCTTATGCAGTGCTTGTTATCCTAAAGCATCTAGAGGACAGAAGCTGCAAAGCTGCAGCTTTTTGATAAAGTGAATGAATCCAAGACTGAGAATGCAGTAGGTTACCCCATGTGGTTTGATGTTTGGAGTCCTTAAGATGTATTGCTCCAATGTGTTTTTTCTCAAGTCCATCCAGATAGTTATTTCTCTATAGCGCTTTATCCCTGTGTGCAATTCTGTACTGTAAATTAAAGCCCCAAATGTATGCTGTCATAGCACCCAATTTTACATGTTATTCTGCTGAATGAACAATCGTTTCTAGAAATTCTCTTATGAAAGCTTGAGTTTACAAATAAAGGTTTCTTCTTGCATTAGCGCACAATGAAATGCCCATTACTGCTGCCCTTGGATTCTATTCCCACGTTCAAGTTCTAAAGAAGAACATGATCTGAAATTCAGACCGGGTGACATTTGATTTTTCTAAGAAAGTGCAAATAATTGGGAAAAGACTAGTCCTTGGCAATCAACTCAGGAATAAAAAGTGCAAGTCGTGTCCTGGGGATGCCTCCATTATGGCTCCCTTTAGCGTGACCCACAGCATTGATTCTGGGGGAGGCCCGCTAACTGACCAACCACCATGCAGCTGAACCTGCTTTCTTTGAGCAGATGCTTGCCAGAACAATGACGTGAAGGGGTTAAAAACGAGCCAGATCACCTACACAGACCCCCATGGCCACTCTTTGTCTACTCTGGGTGCTCGACTCCGGAGGACAAACTTGAAGGTCCACTGCTGTAAGCTGCACTCCAGGAAACATCAAGCTGAAAAGGCCTCTCAAATTGAGACACCGACTAGGAAAGCTGAAGTGCTTCACCTCTATCAACTCTTGGAAAGACACGTCCTGTATAAAAGTCCTTGAATCCTTTTCCCAGGAAAACCAAAGGAAGAATGAAAAAGAGCTGAATGCCCTATGTTGCAAGTGCAGACTTGAAAAACAGGGTCGGACACTGCAACCTACGAACTGTTGGAATTCCTGTGGGAGCTAAAGGATAGCATTTAAAACAATCTGATCCCTTGGCCAAGTTATCTATGCTCTTCTGGCACAATGGGCCCTGCAAATGCAGTCACAAATCTGTCCACTCTTCGAGCACTCTGGATACCATCTATCTCACCTAATGGTACGTGCCAGACCATGTACCATTGCCATTTTCCCCAAGATGATCTTCTCAATGGAAAACATTTGACGCTGGTTAGAGAAAAGCAATGTATCACAATTAAAGATAGCTGCTTATTTTCGGTCCACCTAGATCCAACTTGGAAAACTGCCAGTCGCTAGATAGAAATGCAGGCCCATACCTTGGAATCAAGAGCCCTCCCACATCTCTGCAGTGATGGTGGCAGGCTTTCCGGTCACGATTAACAGACACACTAGACATATTTGGAGGTGTTTTGAACAGTTATCCTAATTATTGCTACTCCCTCTCCTCCTGCGACTCTGCTGGTAACAAGAGTTTGGGTGCGTTTAGGACAGCCATGTAAATTTGGGCTTCAGGTCACTGGTTCATATTGGGTTCGAGGTATTGTTTTTGTAGGACTTTTATTTTTGCAGTCTGCAGTCACACCATGGGTCCAGATTCACCACTTGTAGAAACACAGAAACCAGCTCATTAGAATGCCAATATGCAGTGCCATGTGGTGCTGCCGATTAGTAAACTCTGGCAAAGCACACAAATATAGTAAATGTAAAATAAATTAAATGCAATACTGAGCCATTACCCCGGCATTAAAGTGGACAACTTTCTTTTAGGAAGATGTGCAATTGTGCACCAGCAAAATTCAATCACTCACAGTGAAAAGCCAGTGACACACTGTCCTACACTGTTGTGGGCAGAAGAAAAGTGTGATGATGCAAAACGCGATAAGGGCAAACACAAATCCCCTATATGTATGAATAGATGTATGCATTTGATTTTTATTCAATAATTTTTTGTAATGCAATACTCTAGAGAGACAGCTAAACCTGTCAATAGCAGATGTAAACCAATACAGTTTAATTTGTATGGAGTAAACCAATACAGTTTAATTTGTATAGAGAGGCTATCTGGCTGCAGATTCCTTACTTTAGAATATTACCCAGGAGTCAGACTGGATACAGAAAAATATTGAGCAATACCTCTGCATGCCGGAAGGTGGCGTCGAACTGCTTTGTCTGGGTGCCGTCCTGGTCGGATGTGACATGTGAGGTTCCTATATAGGCACCACCCCTAGCACGTTGACTTCAGTTTGTGACTATTTCCGAACCAGAAACACAGAGCCACGTCAGAAGGTCTTTCACCAGTATGCAGATTATATATTCCTACCAGTGGATAAGCCAGTTTGCAGAATGGGGAGGATGGGAGGGCCAGTAAGGAATCAACCGCTAGATAGTCTCTACTAGATATGGCGTTACTGAAGGTAAGTAACTTGTTTATCTGATAGACTTCAAGCTGCAGATTGCTTACCTTAGAATAGAGACTAAAGCAATACCTCCTCAGGGGTAGGCCTGCAAACTGGCTCAGACCAAAAAGTTTGGAAGGAAACGTGTTGAAGACCTTTCACAAAACGGGTCACAATGGGTCTCTGAAACAAGTGCAATTCTGTGCCTTCCCTCCAGAGTGGAGAGTCCAGGACAGTCAGGCTATGATCCCGATGTTTTGACCTTAGTCCTGGATTGCGGTGAGACTGACTCCGAAACTGCACAGTCTCATGGCCACCCGCATCCTGCTGGTAAAATATGTGCAATGGCATATGCTGGCTCTGTAGTGGAATCTAAATTCCCAGCTGGTGCTGCACTAGAAAATAGCATGAATAGCAGCCATGCCCTACTTCTGATGTTGGTATCCTCTCAATGGCTCCTTTGGCCAAACGAGCCTGCACATCTTGACATAGTATGGAGAGGTGGTCCTCCATCAGCCGAGCTAACAGCCTCCTTGTTGCTGAAAAATACCTCCTCATGTTAAAGACCAAGGTGAAGGGAACCAGAATATCAACCAACATAAATATTGTGTCCTAAAGACATATAAAAATATTTCCAGCTGGAGTTAATAATAAAAAATCTAAAATCTACACCCAATTGGCTAATTATTCATAAATTATATTTAGAGTAGCACTCAAGGGAGAAGCATATGGGCAAGACAATATAGGGGGAGAAGCGCAAGAGTGCAAGCCTAACATGGAGTGGGCCAGGGATAGAGAGAGAAACAACGCATGTTATAGGGCTAGAGGGGACTCTCATGCAGTGCTTAACCAAAAAGAAGAAACTAGTTCATGGAACGTAAGCAGTGGAAGGACACAAATATAGAGGCTTTGCTTTAAAGGAAGGGCAAACACAGAAGAGGAAGGTAAGCCCACACAAATAACAAGCCCTGGCAAAGTCAATAGGTTGCTGGCCTGTCATTGTATATTATGGTATGGCTTTGTCATCGTATGGTATAGTATGGTATGGCCTGTTATTGTATGGTCTGTCAAGGTATAGTGTGGTCCGTCATTGTACAGCATAGTATGGTATGGTCTGCCATTGCATGGTATGATATGCAATGTTGTGCTAAAGATAGCATTCAGAAAACGAGCAAAGTGTATTTAAACATTGAATATGTCCATCACTGCAGTATTATCCTTGAGCTTTTAAACATTTAACAAGTCCTCGGCTACAGTGTTAACTTAGAGAAGAGGCAAAGCTGAGGAAACCATGCAGTCGCATGAACTGCTTTAATAAAAAACTTAAATTGTATGTTGAAAAAAAGGAAATGCCTTTAAACATTAAAAAATTCAGTGGGTACAGTGTCATCCAGAGGAATCTTAAAGCAACACGTTGCAGTAAAGATTACATTTGGAAAACGAACAAAGTGTATTTATACATTGAATAGGTTCATTGCTGCAGTTCTGCCCTGGAGCAGTGGTTTATAACCTGTGGTCCAGGGACCACTGGGGGGGTCCGCAAAGCCTACTCCAGGGGTCCGCAAAGCCTACTCCAGGGGTCCGCAAAGCCTACTCCAGGGGTCCGCAATTACTTGGGAGATTAAATAATATTAACAGATTAATAAAGTGTATATAGATAAAGAAGTAAAATGTAGAACAGAAAATTTTTAAACGTTGTGTAAATGTGAAGGAATTTGAAATTGGATGCTAAAAATCAAAATAGTATCCTCAGATGGTTTTGTTGTAGCAGCGCAAGTGCATCAAACAGAATATTATATTGCATGCGTGATGAGTGACCTCAATTAATTTTTTTAAAAGGGCCATTCTTTCCATTAGTTTAGAGTGTGTAATATTTTTTATTAAATACAATATTTAATAATTTGTGTATTGGTTGATGATTTCATGTGTCTGTATTTTTTGTGTATTGTTTTGCGGTTCAAAAAATGAGAAATGCTTAGGCTGGGGTCTCTGGATTTTAGTAATGAGGGGATGCCCTGATTCCAATGATGATTTAGTGGGGGTCCCCGAGTTCCAGTAATGATTAAACGGGGGTCCCCAGAAGTATAAAGGTAAGAATCACTGCCCTTGAGCTTTTAAAGATCAACTAAGTCCAAGGGTACAGACCAAGCAGAAAGTGAAACCGATAGCCGTTGACCAATGGAAAGCAAGGAAATGAGAGTACTGATGAAGCTAAAAAATGGTAGGTAGTGGGCAGGCTCCAAGCTCCCTCTAAGTTAACAACATATCTTGCAAGTAACAGTGCATGTGCTGTCTCAGGCGAGACCTAAAAAGCAGCCAAATGAGAGACAGAGGCCAATAAAGCCAACACATGGTAAGCAATGGGTAGGCTCTAAGCCCACTGTAAGTTAATAATACGTATTTCTCAACCAGACACGTTGACTTATCTTTAAGGCGAAACTTAAAAAAGACTAAACACATGGTCAATAACCAGCAACTGCAGATTGAAAAGGTTACTGTTCTAGAACACCCAAACATGCAAATACTAGATTCAAGACCAGAGGCTGAAGACTGAATCGGGCAAAACACAACCAGGATGGCGACTCTAACAAATGCTCACCAAGTGCTGGGTCAGTGAATAGGGTGGTGACTTAAAGTCCCAGATTGATATAGAAAACAAACAAACACCAATTGTCAGCTTCTGAAAAGAGGTGCTGTGGTCATGCACATTACACCATATACGGGGGGGGCTTGATACTACATAGATTTCGCCAATAAAATCACCAGCTTCTGAAAAGTTAACACAGGAATGAAAATCAGCAGGTAGAAACCCAAAGTTGCCAAAAAGCAGCAAATAGAACCCGTGACACGATCAGTGAGTCAAAGGTTCGAGTGTGAAACACTGGCAGTGCTTGAAAACCTGTAATCCATTAATATGAAGCAAAATTAGTATTGAGTGAGGGAAAACATTTAGGGGAAAAGAGGGCAAAGATAGAAGGAGTAAGTGGGCGAAAGGAGGCAAAGATGTGAGAATGTCAACCTACTTAATAATTACATTAATAACAGAACCATGTGTTCTGCTTGAATATGCTCATAGCTCTCCCACTTGTTACATCAGTGCAGTGTGTGTTTTATTAGCTGGTGTTATGGATGAGTGTTGCAAAGATGGAAAAAATGGGGAGAGAAAGAGTACGTTTGCGAATGACAGATGTGGGGGGGTGGGGAGGGCAGTGGGTCCCCTTCCATAGAGTATGTTTTGGAAGGTTTTGGGGCCAGGCCACGGGCATACTTGCTGTTACTAGAGGACTCATTCCATGCGTCCTGTTGGCAGCCTTACTTGCAATGTTACACGTGCCACAAAGTGGGTGGAATACCTGTAGGGTCCCCATAGTGATAGTAATCAGGAGAGTGGCATAATACATTGTGTGGACAGTTCCTGCTGCCAGTGCCCACAGTGGGAATGTGATTGGCCAGATAAATGGATGGGTGTGGCTAAAGTATGCCTGAGCGGGGTCAGAGTAGCCTAGGCAGATTGGAATGAGAAGTACTCAGGAATCCAGTTAGAACGGAGTATCACTATACGTACGTGTTCCTGTGACTTTTCAAATACGTTTACATGCTTACTGAAGGAATCGGTGCCCCCCAGCCCCAAAACAAGTGATGTGCGTATTTACACACTTAGGCATAACACATGAGCCCATCGTGTACTTATATTTTGAATCATATGAGAGCAGGAATAATGCTACTCTCGAGTTTCTTAAACCTAGCTTGGAGTAGGAAGAATGCATAGTATGGGTCTGCAAGACACATCATACTGTACACATCACTGTATTGTACTGGAATTGCAATTATAGAGTGCATACTACCGTTGACGAGATGCGGAAGTGTTTTTCGGTGAGGGAGCATGTAATCCAGGAATCTAGGGTTAGTGGTCAGTCGATTGTTTAATTCATTAATTACGTTTTCCTCTTGTACTCTTGAGATGAAAACCATTTATGCATTAGGACAGGATTCTTATAGACTGAGGTTAGTAGGTTTTAGTGTTGTCTTCTCAAGTTGAGATGATTTTATTGGAGACTTTTATGTAGTATCAAGTCCTTTTTTGTTCTCAAGATGAACCATGTCATGCATTACATCTAAGATTCTTTGAGATTGAATTAATTTTTTTAGATTGATTACACTAGAAATTAGGAGGATGGGTTAGAATTCTAAATGAATTTAATATTTACATTAGAGCAGTTGAGAAGTCGTTGCTGGCAGGGGATGTATGTCTGTGCAAATGCTGAACCAAGTCCACTAACGGTTCAGAAGGAAATTTGGAGATTGTTATGTTCCAGAAGGAGGTGCATAGATGGGCTGAAAAGCAGGACTCGTGCTGTAGCAAATGGCGATTAAGAAGAACAAAGTATTTACCTTTGGTAATGCTCTTTACAGCCGATACTCTTTCTAACCGCAGATTCCTCACCTTGTGAATATTGCCAGGCACCAGGCTGGATCCAGAAACTCAAAAACCTGGGGTCCTGCACAGGAATTGGTGTGCAAAGCTTCATATTAGTACCACCCATGCAAGAAATCAGTTTCTTTCGTAAGCTTGTCCATACCCCCACATGCTGGAGACCATCCGCGAATTGGAAGGACCAGTGTGCAAATTCCTAATTTGGGACTTTTTGGAAGGAAAAGGAGACCATTCCACAGAACGGAGAGGTGAGGACTCTGCAGCCAGATAGAGAATCCATCATGGGGAATTACCGAAGGTAAGAAACTTGTTTTTCGGATGGATACTTCCAACAGCAGATTTCTCACATTGTGAATAGCTACCAAAGATGTACCTCCCAAGGTAGTGGGTTTAAGGATGGGCTCAGGCTAAAAGCTAAAAACTCCTTCAGGACTGACCGGGCAAAATGCCCATTTCCGTGGACCTGTCACAGCAATAGTGCTTCCTGAATGTGTGCACTTATTCCCAACAGCTGCCTTGCCAATATCTATGGCTAGGGACTAAATGGTCCAAGGGATTGGTAGCAATCTTAGCTCTGGTGGAATGAGTCCTCAGATGTTCTGGAGGCTACTTCATAGTGACTGCATAGCAGATCTTAGTAAGGAGGAATATCCATCACCCGTAACTCCCAAAAACTAATATGGAGACTAGAGTCCTCTGATCTCAACCCAGTAGTGACACATCTGTCCCTACTGTCAATTATAGGTGGGGTAGGGAGAGGGGTCTACCGCTGGTCCAACTGCGGTTCACCAGCCACCACTGCAGATCTTTTGCAGTCACCGCAGACATCTGGGTGGAATATGAAAAGTTATCTCGAAGCAGAGCCTGCTGGGACTTCATGTTCGCTGCTGGTCTCACATGTGCCATCTGGCATGCTCGGTGAGGAAGGTGCAGGAGATTAGTAGGCCAAGAAGCCTCAGAGCCATCCTCATTGAGACCCAGGACAGAGGCTGAAACACCAGGATCATAGCCCAAACGTCCTGGACTAGTTGGTCTGCAGGGAAAGCAGAAAGTACACCATATTCTGGATGTCTGGGATAAAAGAAAATCCCTGAGAAAGAGTCAGGGATGACTTCCGTAGGTTCTTTGAGAACCCCAGTGATGTCAGAAGGTTTGCCGGCGTCTGGAAGTAGTTGAGATGGACTATCGAGAGCTTGCCTTCGACAGCCAGTCGTCGAAGTGAAGAAGACTAGTACCATTGACCTTTGCTGCTGGGCAGCGACCACCACCATCACCTTTGTGAACGCCAGAGGGGTACTGCTGTGCTCCCTTTCAGGCTCACGAAATTTTGGGTGCTCGTGGCCCACCTTGAACTGCAAGTATCGCCTGTGGGCCTGCAGGGCAGGGATGTGAAATTTGTAGGTCCAATGTCACCATCCAATCTCCAAGAAATATGGCAGATAGAACCCGGGCCAGCATTTTTTATTTATTTATCTATTTTAAAGGTTTTATATAGCGCTGGCTAGACCCAGAGGTATCAGAGCGCTTTACAGAAGCAAGAGCAAGGCAAATATCAATTGGACTATGGATTCATACAAAATACAATAAGGGACGTGAGACATCAAACACTGAATTCGGAGCAAGGCAAAAATCTTAGGGTCAAAGGTTACATGCAGTTAAAAATAAGGGGAGTGTGACAGAGAAACACACAATTAAATATACAAAGAAACATTTGTAGGGGCATGAGGGATGGAGTTACAGAAATGGGGTCAAAACAGTTAACAAAATTAGGGGACATAAAGTGCTGGTTAGGCTAGAGCCAGCATTAACAGAACCATGTACAGAAATGTACAAAAATGTGGTTAGAACAAAAGTAAATGAGGGACCATGGAGAGCAAGGCAATTGTGAACAATAAGGAGAACATAGGGAAAAGAAAAACCAGCAGATCAGCAGAGGGATGACCTAAAACACAGGAGCCCAAATGAAATCAGGTTCAGGAGGATTCATGGGCTCCAGTATTTATTGAGGAGATGGCTTTTCAGGTCTCTTTTGAAGCCAGGGTAGGAGGGGTTGCAACGAAGGTCCCTCGGTAGGGTGTTCCAGATGCTAGGTGCATTTCCTGAGAAGGAGCGAGTCTGGGTAGATTTCTTTTTTTAGTAACGAGGGAACGAGAAGAAGAGCATTGGAGCTTCTCATCGGTCTCTTGTGATTTTATTGTTTAAGTAGTCCGGGGATTGAAAGTGAAGTGCTTTGTGGGTATGCAGGCTGTCTTGAATATGCATCTTCCTTCGATGAGGAGCCAGTTAAGGGACTTGAGGGCAGGCGTGATATGATCATTCCATTTGCAGAGGTGAGTTTTAGGGGCTCCGGGGAATATAGCGTTACAGTAGCCGAGTTTAGAGAGGACTAGCGATTGAATTACCCATTTGAAGTCGTCACAACGGATGAAGGGTTAGATTTGTTGGAGGTGTTTAAGTGTGTAAAGTGCTCCTTTGACTGAGTTATTGATATGGTCTTTCAGTGACATATCTTTGTCCAGGGTGAAACTTAAGGATTTAGCCGTGTTGGGTAGAGTGAGCAGACAGTTTAGGGCTTTGAGGTCAGAGATCCAGCCTTGGATCAGGAGGTGGTTACTTTTGGAGGGAGAATAGAATGATTTCCATTTTGTTGGGGATCAACTTTAGATGGTTGGAGTAAAACCAGGATTGAATCTTGCTCAGTGTGTTTTGGAGATGGGTGTCGCTGTGTGATTTGATTTTGTAGTAGAGTTGCGTGTCATCAGCGTAAAGGTGATAGTTGATCCCAGCTTGTTTTAAAATTATAGCAAAGGGTTCCATGAAGAGGTTGAGGAGAGAGGGCGAGAGAATTGAGCTCTGGGGGACACCCAGAGAGACAGGAGTAGGATTATAGAGGCAGGAGTTGACCAGCTTCTTTCTCTGGAAGATATTGATGATGGAAGATCCAAAATAGGACAAAAGGCCCCTGTCCTTTTTTTTTTTTAAAACAAGAGGTAGTGGGAATAACATCCAGTCCCCACTTCTGAGGCCGATACCCTCTCTAGGCGTCCTTTGGCCAGAAAAGCCTGCATCTCCTGGCATAAAATAGAATGACAGTCTTCCAAAAGCTACTCTGATGTAGGTGGCATGTGCTACGGATTGAAAAGGAATGACAGGATGTAGCCCCGTTGGATAATTTGAAAAACCCACCTGTTGGATGTGATGCTCTGCCACCCTTGAAAGTGGCTGACCTGGCTTCTAACCAAATGCTTGTGGTGAGGTCTCAGTGGAGGTTGAGAAGAATTTGGCTCAGAGTCGGATACCATGATAGGTTATGGATACACATCCTTGGTGTTTGGGCTTGAGTCGACATCTAAAGAGCCAGCACACATTTTGACACCTGACCCCAAGTCGGCACGAAGGGGTTCAAGAGGCACAGATTGCGCAGAGGACCGATCTGCCTGCAGTAATCTGACTGCAGGCCCCTGTGTATCCTTGGGGCCTAAAGGCACACCAGATGGAGCTGGAAGCATGCCAAAGATGCACAGCATAGCCTCTCTAAAGACATGCTGCAACATTGCCAACAGATCTGGAAACTTAGGATGTACCGGACCAAAGTCTGAATCGGCTCTTCGTTGCACCAGGAGCGAGACCTAGTGGCATGGTGATGCCTAGGCACATTCTCCAGAGAATGAAAATCCTGATTGGACTTCTTGCGTTTCTTCAACTTACCCAAAGACTTTGACCATGAAGAAGAGCTGCCATGGGGTGACTTCGGGAGAGGGCGCTCACTCTTGATTTGGAGCAGGAACAGGACCTGCATGAAGACTTGCAGTGTTTTGCTACTTAGATATTTGTTTCGCATTCTCTGATGGCTTGCAGATTCATAGGGGCGCAGTTATCACAAGCTTTGAAGTCGTGCACTGAACTTAAACACCAGATGCACACCTTGTGAGGATCTGTGCAACCATCCCTACAAGGTTTAAACCATATAATCTTAGGAGGTGACATGTTCCCTTGCACACTGCAAGAATTTAGAGCAGAAGAAATATGTTCCATTAAGCAAGAAAAAGAGGAGCAAAACTTTAAAAGCACATCTGAAGGTGGGTAAAGAAAAGAACTTGCTTCAGCGTGCATAGGTGGTGCTTATATGCAGCCCCGCTCATCACTCCTGGAGCGGGTTACAGTCGACACAGAGTTGCACAGCGCCACCAACAGGCTCACCGGAGCACTGCTTTTTGAATTACGAGCCCCAGCCCGGGAATATTTGCATTGGCGAGGAATTGGCAGTTAGAAGCAACCATCATAAGAGTAGTGCAAGCAAGGAGATGTTGATAGGGACAGACTTGCGTTAGAAGAGGAAAGAGGTCTTTTTCATACATGGTCTTAAACAATTAATGATCATTGCATAAATTAGGTATTCTATATTCTGTCATCTGAGACAATAGCTTTGGCCGCCAAAAGTGTTGAATTGACCTCATTGATATAAACTAATAACTATACTTCTCAGTTTCATAGTGTGAAAATACTATGTTCAGTATTTTGTCCTGTTGGATAGTCCTGAGATTTCAGTTATGTTCTGTTAAAAAAAGACTTTTGGCAAGAGGTTTGTCCAGTGATAAGTGCTGAGGTCTTCTTCCATGATCTTAGACATATAGTGCATGGGCATCTGCCAGTAGTTAGAGCAACCCTTATTTGTATTAACTCATCTTTGAGGATGAATCTTATTGATGTTATCTGGGAATAAGAAGCTCTTAACCATTAAAAATTTAGCAGCTTGAACCAAGAAAGCAGTGCCACCAAAGTAATTTTTTATTTTACGCTGGAACTGTTGGGTATGATGCTAGTCTAGATGTATGTTCTTAGAATGTAGGTATTTGTTGAGTATTCAATAATTTAGGACCTTTAGTGTTTGCTGGTTCAAGCTATTATGCATCAATCTCAGAGCAATAGTTTCTTGCAAGCAGTACCTGTGGACAATCTTCAGAAAAGGAGTAATGAGGGTTTTTATACTTTTAGATGTATAAGTAGCATTGCTGATGAATTCTCCTCAGCCATCTCATAGTTGAGAATAGTCAAAAATCACCAACCAACCCACAACTATAAGGCTACCTGAGGTGGGGAGACTGAGCTCTGTAGACCTTTGGTAGTGTACAAGTCACTAGTATGTGGTTGTAAGGTTTGTTGAGAAAGTCATATTACTAATGATGTATATTAGCAGTAGATGATCTAATAATAGACTATGTTTGTAAGAGGATTCTTCAGTAGTTTAGAGCAGTGTTAAAGTAAAAGACAATTTTCATTTTGAAGTTCATATTTGGACATATATGGTACAATAATCACCCACCTTTGTCTGCAAGTTTAATCACATTCTGCACAATATTTTCAAAGGTTTATCGTCTGTAGGGCAATGTGTTTAGGTACAGGAAAAGGTTTAAATAAAGCCTGTGGTGTCAATGCTGTATATATCTGGCTACAATGGTGTAGCTAGCTGTTTTGCCGCCTGGGGCGGTCCCGCAGTTTGCTGCCCAGTGACGGCCGGTTGGTGCAGGTAAGAGGAGGGGGGGGGTGAGTGCTAGTGAAGTGAAGGGGTGAAGTGAAAGGATGAAGTGACGCACCCCGCCCACAAAAACAGTGCCGCCCGGGGTGGACCTCTCCCCCTCCCCCCGTCTTAGCTACGCCATTGTCTGGTTGGTTGGAGAAAAAAACACTGCAATCTAATCTTCCAGAGAAATGGATAACTCACTCTCTTGATGGCAAACAAATCTAGTGTTTTAGTTATAACAAAACTAAATCCTCTCATCAAGAGAGATGTCTCGCTGTGTTCTAAAAGACACGGAGACATGTTAAATAATGGAAATGAATCAACAGCCACGGAATCATACTTCACAAGTGGTAAAGTTGATGATTTAATGTTCGTCTCTCTCCATGTTGGCATTGATCGTGATTCCATATCCTGCCCCTGCCAGATACAAAAAAAAATATGTCTCGTGTAGACAAATGAAGAAACCCCATGCATGGCCTAGTTTTGGTAAAACGTAAATCTTCAATTATATCAATGAAGTATTGCTTTAATACAATGGGTTGTAGTATGTTGGAAGAGAAGGAAGCAATGTCAAAGCATTTTAATTGATATGAAGGTCTGAGGGAGGAGAGAGGGTGTTGTGAGGTGTAGATAGGGAGGTGAGAGGGTTATTTAGGGAAGGAAACAAAGACAGTTAGTGAAAGCACAGAGCAAGGGAAAAGTGAAATGAAAGGACTGACTGAAGTAGAATAAGAGATACAGAGTTTTTATCTGCTAAGTTGTGCCTGGTAGTCAGCACTGGCAACACTGCCTGTTATTTAGCACTCTCTTAGCTGGGATTGATTGCCTCTTCACTATAACCAGTATTACACATCTAATTGGCCCTGTTACTCTAGCAACCAGTACTCAGACCAGTACTGTGGCTGTTAGTTACAGTACAAGTAGAGGTGGAAGAAAAACTAGAATCTCAATGTACTGGTCCCCCAGTGTCAGAAATAAACAGATTTAAAAATATGCTAACTAAATACCACGAATATTAAAAGTGTCAATAGATGGATAGGGGTCAACTGTTCAATTAGGATAAACATAGCTTAAGTTTGTTTACCAAATAGTGCAAAACGAAAAGAAGGGGAAAACAAGAATATACTTTGACACCTTAACAGGTCATATAGAGTTGGCCACTAAGAAGAATACTGCAAAAAAAAAAAAAAAAGAGAGAGAGAAGTAAGTCCGAACTGCTCAACTTTGCCTTCCCCAACCGGCTTTGGATTGCTGGAGAATATGATGTTCACAATTACCAGAGTCAGCTCCCCCAAAAGCAACACCAATTTGGCAGTCCTGGCATCTACATGAATGGCATCAGAGGGGTTGCCTCTCTGACATTAATCTCACCAGCAGCCTCTGTGTCCGAGCATACCATTGAAACCTTGTATGTCGCACACAGAAGACCTTTAAAGGTCTACCAAACACTGGGAAAAACACTTCATGCGCAGGGAACATTTATTGTGTGACTACTGAAGTTGGCTACCTACTTTGGGGGTTATCTTCAGGACTCACAAACGTGATGGTTCTGCCATGCCAGCTTGGCGACCTGCCGACTAGGTTTTTTATTTCCTCCTGAAGCGGCCCAGCCATGAATAAAGGACTAATTTCAAGGGGAAATGTCTACCTCAACAGCTGACATCTTTAATTTCAAAGTCTAGCCAATAAGGTGCTACCTCTGTCACAACAGATGTTTTGTAGCCAGAGTACCAAACGTAATAGGAGGTATATAGCGCATTCCAGTGAATACTGACAGGCCAGGATTCTTATCAAGGCGGCTGGCGAGAATTCACTAAGTAGTAGGGGCCTGAACTACAGATACAAGTTATATTTGGAGTGCATTCAATATCTGCGAAATTTAATTCTCTCAATTCGGGTCCTTAGACAGGCCTGTAGGGCTGATTCTACATGTATATAAGGAACCAATGACCTGGGAAGTTGGTGTGTTGAAACACTTCTGGTTGCCTTTTTGTCAGTGAGTTTTTTGCTGCCCTGCATTGCTTTTCTGTCCTGTTGGGTCCTTTCCTGTTTAATGTGCTGTGCCAATGTTTCTGGTCTGCCAGCCCTCCTTCTAAACTATGGGGACTGTGTAATGGCAGCCTTTGTTGGTTCTGTATGAGTGCTGCTTGCAGGCCTCTTCAGTTTGTAGTAAGTAGTGGAGCGTTTTATGCCTCTTGGTGCAGTCGTTCACTTCTGTGGTTTCTTGCTGGGTATACACATTTGTTTGTGTTATTGAGCTGTGAACCAACAAAGTGGGTTCTCGATAAGGTTGGGCTTACCTCAGTGACTTGGCCTAAAGGCCAGCGGCAAACAAACATTATGTCCAGTCATTGACAGTTTGTGATGCGGCAGACTTCCTGGCCAACCTCCAGCTGTGAAATGCCCACAGAATCTGTTCTCTACTATGCGGTGAAACATTGCAGTTACTACTATTCCATAATGAGAATGCTGCACTAAGACGGGCGCTGGCCACTCAGTGTGTAAAAGTCTTATTATTGAACTACTTAGTGATCACCTCTTTGGAGCACAGTTTTTAAAGACGAAAGCTTTCTGGGTGCGCTCAAAGCCCACTTCGCCTTGCTCCCTTCCCATTTTGCTGGTAACTGAACCAAAGTTGTGTATCTGATTGGATGTCTTAAAGGCCCTGCTCTTTTCCTGGGTTTTCCTTTCAGTCCTTATTTGGAAAGTTAACATTTGTTTCCAGCAGCTTTCATATCGATGCAGCTTTCAAATGGATTTGTGGTGAGGATGTAGCCTTACGGCTAGAGCGGTCGACCTCGAAGCTGGGTGTTGTAATACTTGCACAACTTTAGAATTGTTATGATGCAAGTACTGCTCGCTCTGGCATTCCAGTCTCCATAGTGATGCCTCTGAGAAGGCAGTTCGAGACTGAAGATTGGAGGAGTAGCATGTGTCTGTTGGTGGTGCTTACTTCGAATAAACAAGTCTTCAATTCCTGCAGGGTTTGTTTAATTTAACACTGGCAAAGACGGGAAGCTAGAAGGGGACAAGCCTATGCACCACCAATTCCTTGTGAACCCACGCAATATTGCCTGCGTCAAGTGTGAATCTACTCTGGAGTTTGCTACCATATACAGCGTTGTGTGACTGTGGTGATGCGATGTTCACACGGATTGACTAGCGACTCTACTGTGCAGACAAGCGGACTTTTGCTTCTGTATTTGTGAGTAATCTGCCCTGCCTACGGCGCGATTGGAGTGTTTGGGGAGTTGAGCTGTTGTCTGTAAATTTACCGTGCCATTTACGGTGGCGGTGCGGAGATACGCTGCTGTACGGACTTGCCGTGATTCTGCAACTGCACCTTTAATGTCGATGTTTGGGTGCGGCAGCCACCATCACATTGTTTATATTTGACTCTTGGGACTTACCAACTCACGAGCAACAAGCGTTGTTCCTTACTCGCGCAGACAGTGCTCTTGCACTCTCCTCTGCATACGCACTCTGCCTGTCCACGTCGGAGCCAACGAAAGACGTCGGAGCCAACGTCTTTTGTCATCACGCTCCATTCACATACTAACGTGCAGCCATCTTGTTTCCTGATGTTACCATGACTACAGCTATGCTCACATAGACGGAGATTCGTTCTCAGCTGATTTCAACGCGAGTTCGTCTAGCTATCCCCTATTTTAAAACAGCAGGTTTTTTTTTTATATTACTGATTCTAATTACCTATTCAATTTTAACAAGTTTATTTATTATTATTATATTCTTGCACATTGCTACTTCTGCTTCATTCCTTGAAAATGTCTTCCACTTCAATGAGTCAGCCTCCAGCATTCCTGTGTGAGAAAGGTGAGCCTTTGCTTCCATGGAAGCGATTAAGAAATCTTTTTTTTTTTAAACTTTATTTATATTTTCCAGTGAAAAACAAAATATTCATTAAATAAGCAGAACAGCATGCACATCATAGATTGGGCAAACATATAGCAAATCATGACTATGAGAGTGGGCTTTGTTTCTCAATTGTTCGGAGAGAGGGGCGAGCATATCCTGGGGGGGGGGGAGGGGGGGGGGGGGGTAATCCCTCCATGTCAGTTATTCATATAGCTTGTACATTCAGGGCTCGGGGTATTCCCTGATCGCCTTGAAGTTCCAAATCTGCAGGTAGGTTGCCAGCAAGTACACAGTGTAAGTCATATAGTGTCTGCCATCCCATTACCCCAGTAAGTGCTTCCCCGCCGGATTGGGCATGGATCTCACCATCCCCCTTCGACCCCTTAAGGCAGCAATACACGGGGGGAAGTTCTACCATCATCTCCTGCAGCTATAGGGCTGTCCAGAGGGGAACGCGTAGTGTGCGCCAGTAAGTAAGTCTTAAGAGGGCCCCATATATCTTTCGGTCTCGAGCTACGGGGCAGCGTCTCCGCATATATGGCGAGTTGGTCCTGGCAATACACCATGTCCTCAATCCACTCCTTAAATTTAGGGGCCCATCCTCTACCCCATCTGCATGCAACCCTGCGCTTTGCCAGCAATAATGAGAGCGTGACAAAACGGCGGCTCGCTTTGGGAATTTGTTTAGTATAGCCAAGAAGCGCAATCAGGGGGTCACACACCATCGGCAGTTCTACCATTTCAGAGAGTGCTGCAAAAACCTGTCCCCAATATTCCATCACCCCCGGGCACTCCCAGGCCAAATGCAGGGACTCCGCTCCCTCCCTGCCGCACCTGTCACACCAGTCGGTGTCTCGCAGCCCATAGCGACACATTTTAGCCAGGGTATATTACATACGCTGTAAATATTTGTAATGGATTATACGGAGCCTAGCACTAGCCGAGATTCCCGCAGTTTGTAGACAACAGTATTGCCATTGTTACGCGATGGAGAAATCTTTTTGACTCCTATTTAGTAGCAATTGGTGGAGAAAGATTCCGAGCTGTTAGGAAGCAAGCTATACTTCTGCCTAATTTGGGTGTTGAGGGTCGCAATATATATGATATCATCGATGAACTACCGATTGGTGATGGGTCTGGTGAACCTTCTGATGCCTTTGAGATGTCCATGAAGATGTTGGAGAATTACTTTGGGCCACGTATAAATGTTGTTCTTGAACGACAAATTTTTCATGAGGATTCAAGAACCAAATGAAAAAGTTGGAAACTATGTGGCATCTCTAAAAACTTTAGCTCGGACTTGTGAATTTGGTGAATTAACCGAATCGTTAATTCGCGACCAACTAGTCAGATGCACAAATAGCCCCAGAGTGCAAGAGAAGCTTCTATCTAAAACCCCCTCTTTGTGGGAAGCTATTTAAATTGTGGAAGGTATGGAAAACACGTCGGGATGGGTGAAAGAAATGAAAGAACATAAAACTTCCACAGACTGTGCCCTTACTCCTAGTAATATTCATGAAGTTTCTACGGATGTCCAGCAGGTTGCTGGAGGAGACAATATTTGTAAAATTATTCAGACCCCTAAAACAAAAGTCCACATTGAACGAAACAAAGTCAAATATTATCGATGAGGAAGTGCTAACCACAAAATTGGCTACTTGTGTAAAATGTGGTATAAAAGGTCATTATGCTAGAGTTTGTAGGTCTACTGGGAAAGTTCACTGTCTTGAAAATGAAGAAGCTATATCTGTGAATCCGCAAATGATTGTTTCCAATGTAAGAAGTGATGGAGTAGTTGATGCTGATCCTATATCCATGCCTGAATGGGATGTTGAGATTGGGGCTAAAATTTTTGTCGTACTGGCGGACTCAGGTTCTCCCTTCACAATGATCGGCAATGAGATGTGGAACAAAACCTTCCCAAATATTCAACTGCTTGCGTCAGATATTAACCCTGTCAGTTATGGGGGATCTTGTATTGATGTTTCTGGTTACACTGTTATGAGGATACATTTCAAGGGACAAGAAACCATTGGTAAGACATATGTGGCACATCGGGGAGACAATCTTTTGGGGTGGAGACATCAAAGAGATTTGGGTATAATCCTAAATCCCAATGCTCTCAAACCGTCTGACCAAGTCATGCTTGTTGATCACAATTCTAACTCTAATAGGTTCATTGATGAGTTTCCTCAGGTTTTCACGGATAGATTAGGACTGCTGAAAGATTTTGAACACCACATTATTCTCAAGCAAAATGCACTACAGTGTGTGCATAGAGTTCGGAAAGTTCCAAACATGATGATGACTCCCCTTTAAGGTGAACTAGATAGATTGATTGGTTTAAATGTAATCAAGGAAATTGAATCATCAGAATGGTTGGCCCCAGTGGTTTTGGCCCCCAAGGATGGTGGAAAGAGCTTTTGCATGTGTGTGGATCTCAGAGGCTTAAATAAATGGATATGGGTAGATTGCCAACCTCTCCCCAATATTACTGAATCAATAACTATGCTTAATGGAGCTAAGTTTTTTTCCGTTCTCGACTTGTCTTCGGCGTACCATCAGGTGCCTCTTCATCAAGACTCAAAACACCTGACGTCTTTTGTAACACCGTTAGGGGCATTCCGTTTTGTCAGAATGCCTTTCGGGTTGGCGTCAGCCGCGTGTTTTCAACGCATTATGAAGATGGTTATTGGTGATATGCCGAATGTCATTTTTTTCAAGATGATATTCTTGTTTATGGCAAAAATAACAATGAGCACGACACTATTTTGAGGATGATCCTGGAGAGATTATCTAACAAGGATCTCACTGTGAACAAACAGAAATGTAAAATTGAAGTATCCTCCGTTACTTATCTAGGGCATGTAATTTCTGGTGAAGGCATTCATCCAAAACTTGAATTAGCTAAAAGTATCGTTGATGCACCAACTCCTTGTGACAAGGAACAAGTTGGATCTTTCCTTGGGTTAGCTGAATTATATGCAAAATTTATAAAGGGGTTTGCATCTGTTGTTGAACCAATCAGGAATTTATTAAAGAAAGGTACCCATTTTGATTGGAACGAGGAGTGCAATGAAGCTTTTGCAGTTGTCAAACCAGCTATCACTCAATTACCCAGCTTAGGCCATTTTGATGCTAAAAAAAAAACACTACTTACCACTGATGCTAGTCTATCTGGTCTGGGTGCTGTACTCACACAAGTGGATGGTGGTGTGGAAAATGTTGTTGCATTTGCTTCACGGGCATTAAAGAAAGCTGTCAACAATACTCGTGTATAGAAAGAGAAGCGCTTGCAATTGTGTGGGCCATTAAGCACTTTAAATTCTATCTTTGAGGCATCCCTTTGATCGTGAGATCTGACCATCGCCCCCTAGTGCAGGTCTTCTCTTGTATGGAAAGTGACAGATTAACTCCAAGGTTAAAACGATGGAGTGAAGGTCTGGAAGAATTGACTTTTCAGGTACAATATCTGCCTCTAACAAACTGCTGATTGTCTTTCCAGATTACAATTACAAATTCAAGAAGATTATGTTGATGTTGAGTCTATCAGTGTCTGTTGGGTTAGAGAATCAACTATCACTCAGGAGGAATGGGGGGGAAGCCAAATCTCAGGATCCTTTATTTTCATTTGTTAAGGATTTTATTATAAAGGGTTGGCCTGCATGCAGTAAAGATATTGGTCCTGACTTATTGCCTTTTTGGTCTGTTAGAGATGAGTTGACCCTTTTACATGATGATCTGATGCGTGGGGAAAGGTTAATTTCTCCTTTAAATTTGAGATCTAAGTTAATCAATCTTGCACATGAGGGACACCTGGGTAGGAGTCTCACTAAGACACGGTTACGTGAAAGGTATTGGTGGCCTAATATGGATCATCAGGTTGAAAATGTGGTCAAAGATTGTTATCAATGTTCTTCCAATGACAAATCTAAAGTTGTTAACACTGCTCCCCTGTCACCGGTTGAGGTTCCTAGTCAACCATGGACGAAATTGGGCTTAGACTTAATGGGCCCTTTTGATTTGCTAACACCATCAGAGAGATTTGTAATTCTCTTAGTGGATTACACCTCCAAATGGGTCTCTAAAAAGTGTGTGAGCACGGTTAACACAAAAGTTATCCTTGATTTTTTGAAAGATGAGTTTGCTTGTGAAGTTATTCCTATATGTCTTATCACAGACAATGAGGTGCAATTTGTTTCCCTTGACATGAAAACATTTCTAGATGACCTTGGAATATTGCACCTCAAAACAGCTCTTTATTCTCCACAGGCCAGTGGTCTTGCTGAATGCATGAACCGTGTGGTTAAAAATTGTGTACAAACAGCTTTAGATACCAAGACTCCTCTCAAAGATGTTTTACGCAACACTTGGTGGGCTCATCGTACCACTGTTAATCATATCATGCATAATTCTCCTTTTCTAGTGTTCCGAGGAAGACATGCCCGTTCTAAATTGAATCCTGGATGGCTACCTTCTCAAAATATTTTTCCCTTGAATTAAAAGGAGGTGGATTCCAGAATTCAATCAAGGAAATACAAGAACGGTATGACTCAAAGAATTCCGCAAGGATCAGATTGTGGAATATTGACGAGTGGGTTTTGGTCAAAAAACCTAGGTTTCACAAAAAAGGTGTTACTGAATTTATAGGTCCATTCATGATCACTTCCATTCACAAGAATGTTGTTACTATGCAAAATGGTTGCAAGTGGAATATGTCAAGGCTTGTAAAATTCAGTGGGCCTAGACCTTCATCTTCCTCACATTTTGATTGTACCTCACCTGCCTTTAATTTGCCCAATTTTAGTGAGGTTCAGTCTAGAAGGTTTCCTCAAAGATCACATTGTGTTCCTACACGGTTTAAAGATTTTCATCTGAATAATTGTTCATTGTTTTGCTCTCTTAATTTCTTTCTTTTCCTTTTGTCCCAAATTCAGATTTTCCTTACCTTGTTATGTATAGGGATGTGTTGTAATACTTACACAACCTTAGAATTGTTATGATGTAAGTTTTGCTCGCTCTGGCATTCCAGTCTCCATAGTGATGCCTCTGAGAAGGCAGTTAGAGACTGAAGACTGGAGAAGCAGCATGTGTCTGTTGGTGGTGCTTACTTCGAATAAACACTGGGGAACCGGGTTCGAGTCTTGCAACGACGCTCTACATCCTGTGATTCTGGGCAAATCACTTTTTCTCCCCGTGCCTAACAAAAATGAATGTGTCCTCATGTAACGCAACTGGTGCTCATGTAAAGCACTCTGATACCCAATGTCTCGGGTCTAGTTCGAGCTATATAAAACTAACAAAAAAAAATTCAATTAAAATGAAAAAATGCTGTATTCTCACCCTTGTGTCAAAAAACACAGCAACAGCCATACGCCGTCATGTGATTCCAACAATCGGCTGATGAGACCATCTAAATAGAAGGAACAAGAATTCGCTTTTCAGGCTAGATTTCCTGTGGTAATCAAGGATAAACTTTTTGGTAGTTCGTCCATCCTACCTTTCTGAATTAATAGGCATTCTGCAAATCAAATATTTACCATACAAAGACTAAGTGTGATACAACAAAATTGTGGCCCATTTATTTAAAGCCCTGTAAAAGGTTTAGCTCTTTAAAGAGTGAACCACCTGCCAATCCACATTCCATAGCTCAAGAAGATCCAATGCAGATTGGTACTGCACAAGGTTCGTTATACAAAGACATACATCTCAGTCAGAAAACAAACAACTGTCAACAGAACGTCTTTCCAGTCATCCACCCTGAACCACCAACAAGAGCAGCAGACCTTTTCTCCAAGGTCCACAATATAGTCACAGTCCTTTCTGTGGTAATTCTAACTGAATAGACAAAGGCTTCTAAAAGAGTAAACCTTCAACAACAGTGATAACTTGCGGTTCCCAACACAAACGCACAGCGCCTCTCGGGGGAGACCGGCATCATTTCTCAACAGCTGGCAGGAAATAATCCTGGATCAATGCCAACATGCAAAATAGATGATCCATCGAATTTGCCATTATGCCACACAATTATTCTCCACACACCAACAAATCCAATAAAGAACACCTACCATTACTTCTAGAGGTGGTGTGCTAGCTACAGCAACAAAAGAGCCACTCATATTAAACAGCATATTCAATATACTTAACTCGAACTAAAGGAAAACAAGCATTGGCATAGCCAATAGGTCTCGCCTTTGGGACCTTATAAGTATTTAGCCATGCACCAGTTGCATAACTAAATACTTATAAGGTTCCAAAAGCGAGACCTATTGGCTAGGCAAAGCGGCCGTGCGGCCGCGAAAGTGAAAGTGATCGCGATCAAACATCAAAGCGGCTGTGAAACCGAAAGTAATCGCGGTAAAGCGCGGCGCGCACGGCCGCGCACATGCACTATGGCTCTAGGCTGGCCTGGTAGCACTTTTTGGAGCCCTCTCAATAAGTCTCGCCAGACCAGCGCATGCGCTGGGTCAGGCGAGACCTAAAAAGACTATACGCCCCATCCTAGATTTACAGCTCCTAAACAACATGGAAAGAACCACATAATTCAAGATGACAGCACTGCATGTCATAATTCCCTTACCCCAAGAGGTAGGCTTTACAGCAACACTAGTGGGCACATGCACAAAGGTAACTTACACTTGCAAATATGTTGCACATTAAGTTTACTCTTTCACTTTTGAATAACTTTGGCTATTCACAATTTACGAGTGCAAAGGTACTAAAAAGTGTAGTCTTACATGTCTCCATCTCCTGAAATAGGGGATGCAGTCAAATTCGCAAGTGTTATTCATTACTACCAAAAAAGGGCAGTAGTAAAGCACCACACCTGGCTCACCACTGACACTGGAACATCTTTCCATAGAAAATAATGGAGTCAGGGTCTTAAAATAAAACCCAACGGGAAATAATGTTAAGTTAAATTAATTTATTTCAATATTTTAAATATACATGTCAAAAATGTTAACAAATATAAAAAGAAACATGTTATGCTAAAATATTGTAATCTTTTTAATTTAAAAAGAAATGTACCTCATTTAAAAAAACAACTAAAATTAATTCTATATATAACTTCTTGCTATTTTTAATGCATTATTGTCAACATTTTACTTTAGGTGGGATTTATTTAAAATATTTTTTTTTTTAAATATTGGTAATTGAATATGTTTAGGTTGATTAAATATTGAATGCAAACCTGAGATAAAAGTGCTGCAGCTCTTTTCTATTTTGTTCTACTTTTAAAATAAATATATGACATTAAATTACATTAATATTTAAAATTAAAATATTTTACTATTTTCTCAATTTTAAGAAACCTTTTTACTTTTCCCTATATTTTACCACACGGAGATCACTGCCATTACTGAACATATTCAATTAAATTAAACTTATATTTCTGAAAGTTACATTTAAAAAAAATTATACCAATAGTAGAAAAAATAATTTTTTTATTAAGTATTCTAAAAGTATTGAAAGTGGTGTTCTGAAGTAGTAATTTAATGTTACGTTATTATTTTTAATACACAAAAAGTTATTAAGATATTTTAAAACATAATAACTATATTTTTAGGTTTGTTTTATATGAAATTAAATGTATATTAACTAGTGTAAATAATGTATTTAACATTGTTTCCTACTGGGTTTTATATTAAGTACCTACCTCCGTACCAGAAGATGCAACACAAACGATCAGTAAAAAAAAAAAGAATCCCAGAACCAAAAGTAACAGGACACACTGCTGATGCATGTCCTGGCGTCAGAGGAATGAAACCGGAAGACATGCTATGACACAGTGCCTGAAGGAAAGAAGGAGACATCAGACAACCGACACAGAACTGTTTTCTGCACAGAACACGTGAGTGTCCAACCCATCCGCCTGTCAATGTGCGTGAAAAGTCTTCTGAAAATGTTCCAAATGATCCCCTACATTCCCTATCATGCAGAACGTCTTGTGGCGCATCTAAGAGTCCAGGTGCTAACTAAGTTCTATGGAAGAAACTAAATAGCAAAGTGAATGGCGCTCAACTATGTGGTTTTCAGAGGCCTCACATGCACAATGCTTAAAAAATGAAGACACCAAAACTGATCAAAATAAATAAAATTCACATTGACATTTCGAAATAGTTTCTAATTCAAACAAAACAGTTTGTGCATTATTGGTTATGTAATTACAAATCACATTTGCACATTAGGACTGTGATGAAATAACAATTTTGCAATATATTTGTATTTAATTTTTACTAAAGATTTGAATCTGACATAATTGTTCAACAGATTTGTTACTCTAACAGTATTAGTTTTTGGGGTAAAAAGGAGGAGAGCAAATCAGACCCATAGGGATAGCTGAATGATGTATCCCTACAGTTAATTAAAACCTGAAACTTTTGACCTATGGAGGAATCGAGACCGCTGGTGGGACTCTGGTATGAGCACTGTCAGGTGTGTTAGCCTTTCTCTGTCGTATATCAGTATCCCTTCCAGTACTGATCAGTGGGGGACTGTGGACCTACTTCCTCAGGACTCTTCTCCCTGTAACCATGCTCCCCGATCTTTTTCCTTTTTATCTCCACTCCGTCATCACCTTTAGCAACTGCCCTGCGTACACCTGTGTCATCTTTGATTGCCTGCACTCTGCAGGGTCCTGGTGGTGTGGTGAACCAATTTGAAAATTAGGACGGTTCTTCATGCCTCTGATGGATAGTGGACTCCTGCATCCTCTATGAAATGTGTATTTTGAGGCCCAATGAGGCTCGCTGTTTCTACTGGGGGCTTCTACTTCTGTGCAGATGGTCACCTTCACAATTCGAGAGATTTGGTGGCAGTCCCAAGGGCACATATGGGTAGGTCTGGGGAATAGAAGAGGGTTTTATTAAGCTATCTACAGGTTCAATGAAGACCTTCTTAAGGGCTAGCCGAGGTTTCTGGTCTATACTAGTAAATAGTCAGCTAGCCAATGGAGGCGTGGTTAGGCTCCGTCTGTGTTTCACCACTGTGCTCTACTCAACTCCCTATATCATGGTCAAGGAAGTGATATCACTGTGCATGCAGGTGCAGATTCCATGGCATTGAGGAGCCAAGGAAAAAGGCACCTGTTGCTCGGTGAGCATCATGCATGCCAATGGTGTTGAGGTTTCCATTACCCATGGACTTTCTTCCCTAAGGTTACCAGTCATCTCAAATTTTGAGACGTCAGTTTTTAAAGGCCTTCTTCCAACCTGATTCTTGCCTCAAATTCTGTATTCATGGGTCAGCCTATAGGACTAAGTACCTGAGGAAACGCCTTCTAGAAACCTGCCGAGAGACATATGCCCCATGTTAGCAGCCGGATGACAAAGACCACTAAAGTGATCTCAAACTGAAAATACTGCCTCTGGAATATTTGACATATAACCTTAGCTGCATGATAGCCAATATACATCACCCATTATTGTAATGACCTTTAGCTCGCTTTTACTAAAATGCACACCATGACTGAAGATTGTGTATTTGTAAAGGTGGGCGATAAATTCTGCTCCGCCGGAGTTGTTCTCGGAGATTTGAACATTCCGCTTTAAGCTTGGTTTTTTTTCCACGCGCGGCTCGCCAATGGTTAGCAAGCTCTGGCAAGAATTGGCGGCCCCTAGTGCGATTTTCGGGCGCTAGGTGGGCACCCGGCAAGACTTTCTCAACATGGGCGGTCGTGACTGTTCGCAGTGAGAAAGCTGCCCCTTGAGTACAAAAGCTACTGAACTACAGCAAAGGATCAGTAACCTCTGGCGCACGTGCCTGGTGCCGTTTGCGTGAATAAGCTCCCGGCGCAAAAAATCTGTCAACATGAAGATTTCTACTCGAGGAGCTTCACAGAATCTCGCTGAGTTTTCATGTAACTCAACGGAATTCTGCAGAGTGAAACTCCACGAGTTCCTCCCACCCCTATATATTTGATGCCACAAATCATGTGCATTGCACAACTGCATATCAGTGGTCCTTTCCTTCTTCATACAGATCCCGGTTTTACATTCTCTACAGTTGTTGCGATTAATTATCTCAAGGGTGTGCGGTCTGTGCCTTCACTTAGGTCTGTAATTCACTCACCCTTGAAACTATTCTACTGCTCTAATACATTTGTGTTCTCAATGTTGAAACTGTACTGCTTTTCTCTTCTCTCTCTGGTGTTCCACCCTGGAGGCATTCTTTCTGCTCTACTCCCTCGCACTGAATTAGCAACTTAGCGGCAGAGGCCTCAAACTGCTCCCTGAAGCAAGCAAGCAGGAGCACCGCTCCATCACTGGTTTTCGACGTTCATGTGGCACAAAGCTTAGCTCTTGTGATTGTCACCTTACATTTTCCAATGTAGTCCATGCTCCCAGTCTTTTGTCCGGCACACCTTTTCTTATCTGATGTACCGGCCATTTCATGCCGATACCAGGAGCACTATATATACTCACCTTGACGATATGCTGGTAGTTGATAGTGTGAAGTCTATATATATGAAGGTCAAATTTGCTAATGTGATATTGTGACATACATGCCCCTCAAGGCAGAGGTTTGTGGAGTCGTCTTTTAATGCATTTCCCCGTAGTCTAAGGGTTTGAATCTTATTATACCACCATTCCACATATCTGTGACACCAAATTGTGACTCCCTACTTTCCATTTTCCCTCCCGGCATGTTGGGCTTGACAGTACGGTTTGACCTATCCTCGTGCCTCCCCAAACTTTGCTTGGACAGACCCTTGCAGTATCTTGGTCCACCAGACGTTACTCTTCCTCCTACTTGCCTGTCGCACCCTCTGCCCTCTCTCTTTCTCTGTTCATCTGGTCAAGTTCCTTTCTTCCCTCGTTATGCATGAGAAAGGCACTGTTTGGAACTGATCCTGCAATATTCTCCTAGCTCCGGTTTTCTTCACTGCACTTCCTGCCCGCAACTTCTTCACCTGACCCCTTCTTCACCGGACACCAACTGGCATGAGCGTCAACAATTTCCCACCTTAATCTCCTGTGAGTCACTCTCCACTCTGAAGTACCTCCCTTCCTTAATCTGCTCCCTCGTCCTTGGGCTTGAAGTTTCCACCTATTCTGGCCGTGGAGGACCAGCGTTAGGTCATGAGCGGGAGAGTGCTAATCTAGAAATCCTATCAGCGTCCCGATCCCCCCCTCCCCGGACCCATGACGTGAAACGAATCTTTATTTCACAGTACAGTGGCCTTTGGAAATCCCAGAAGGCCGCATAGGTGAAACCGTGAGTTTTGCCGTCCACACGTCTCCACAGGTTAGGGTACGCCTTAGAGAGCGTATACCGCCGTGGAGTTTTTGGTCCTGATGAATGCTTAGCACAATTGCACTGAAAAGCAGAAACATGTCGACCACTTTTCACTTTTTGTACTAAACCGGACAGGTCTGGTTAACCTAATCAGCCAGCCAACGTCTGTCTCACTTGTTTTTAATGTTCGCTGGTTTTCCACCATTAAAATTATTTTTTGATAAAATCAGCCATCTTTTAAATTTACACCACCTTTTGCACTCACATCCCTTCACAAAAAAACCTGCTCTGCTGTAATTCAGGCGTCATAGCACACCTTCGACCTCTCTGGTAGGAACCCAATGATGAAGCATGTCACCAACTAGGTTGGTGAGTGAGGGTTCTTTTAAACAAAGAGGTTTGTCCTTGTGCTGTTATATTCCTTAGTTTTCCCTTGGGAATTTTTCAGTCATTTTTTTGTTGTTTTCTAGTGTCCACTTAGTCTCCTTACACCTACTCAAAACCTCACTCCCCCATGATCCCTTTTTATCAGGTCTGGTGGCTCAGTGGATTGATGCAGGCAATAAATGGATCTGTGTTTGAGCCCGTGGACATAGTTTTGAATCTTGGTGAGTCTAATCAACCTTTCATACTTGTGAGGTGATTAAAATGGGCACCATTGGCTTGGATAATAATCCATTTATCAATCATCACCAAAATATCTCCTTGGGGTGCATGAGACATCGACACATGTGCCCATCATGATCCCCTCTCTGAGAAGGGTATTCTATTTTGTTAGAGAAAACAGACTGCAGACATACAAAGACCATAATCTGCCATTTCCTTATGTAAAAGAATTGGTAACATACCATCTAATTATTTCAATATTTGTTAATGTATTGATCCTCACTAAATGACCAGTATAGAATCGGTATATCAAGTATTGTGAGAGTGATTAGTAAGCTTTTCCATCGATAGGACAACTCAACATCCAACAATAATTCAACTTACTTTACAGTGACACTAATCCATCTTTCAACAGGAGTTCCCTGAACCTACATGACCCCTCCTCAAGAAACCTGTAAATAAACAACAAATCTCGTCCTGTGTACCTTCAGTACGCCATCCTCACCGAACATCCCCGTTCAGTCACTTCATCACTCTTCTATCACCAACCTATCAAGTGTTCTCTAGAACTATTATATCTTTTAAATTCCGATCATAATACCTTGCAAGCAAGGTATGGGGGCACACATACTTTAAGTCTCTATTTTCAGTTTGTTTATTCATACGCTTCATAAAACAGCATTTTAATTTAGATTAGATATACAAGTTAGCCCCTAAAAGCCCATTACTTTCCAAAATTCGTATTCATCTATTATTAACTTGTATTCACATCTCTTTCATTCTTATGCTTTAGAAACAGAGCTCGGCTGAAAACTTAATATTCCACACTGCAAACATCCCGTCGTGATTTCATAACACATTTTGGTATACATCGATACAGTTTTTCTGTCGTATCCTATGTGCAGTTCATCTTCCTCAGAATGCCACCCAATTGCCACTAGATACAAAATACTGCCACTTATCCTTTAGGTGAGAATAGATTATAAGGGAAAGGCAAATGAATATCTTGGACAATCCCATATCCCTTGTACCTTGTTCTAGGGATCCTTCTCTGTAATAGTACTTCTTCTGCCCAAGGGTTCATCCATCAGTTCCCAAGGCTGGAAATATCAATTAAGCCAGCCGTAACTTGCACTAAATTTAGTGCAAGTATTTTCTTTTCTTTGCCTTGCACCCTCCTAATTCTATAGAGACAACTGTGCGCCCCAAATGGCCTTCCACCAGCGTTTCACAAACTGCGGGTCGCCAGCGGATTTCTGATGGGTTGTGAAAGAGCATAAAGATGCTTTTACATTATGTTTATCTTGTCACAATTGTTGTGTGTTCAAAGACAGAGGTCAAAATGTAAGGCTATGCCTTCTGTCAAACTTCTGCCTATTCTTTTAACATGAAGATTGGGGTTTACTGTTCTTTCTCAGAATGCAAAGTGAGGGGCATGTTTTAAGTGAACTATGTGACAATCTTGCGGGAATGTATGGAGTGTGAAAGGAAAGGCTGTAGGATGTCAATAAAATGGAAATACCTGTAAATGAGCTGTACACAGAATATAGCAGGTAGGTGGGAAGGCGTCCCGTTCTTCGGACTTCTGTAAGTAACCCCGTGCAGGTCTTAGCGCCTGGGTCCTCACATTGTGTGGATTTATACGTTATACGTTGTCCGTGGAGCTTCAAAGGGAACTGTTCTCACAACAACTTTTCGCGGCTGCACTTTCTCCTTTTCCTTTATGTTCGCCGCTTTCTGTATCAATAGGACAATGTAGTATCCGGTGTCTGCATCCAGCGCCAGCTCGTTGGATATCGTAGCCCTGTATTCGAGGGTGAGTGGTTTTTTCCAATTAGTTTATACCACTGTTCTGTTACCACTGCGTACCCCCCTCATCGGGCAATCTGTAGTTTCTGCCAGAGCACTCATCACAGTGTGGGCTTTTAGTCCACTTCTTAAGGGTGTTCTAACTTAGCACCACCATATAGCTGAACACCTGGTTAATATTGACACTGCATGACAACTGTTGGTTGCAGTTTTTAAGATGAGATCTACAATATTTGTATTAATGCAAATGTTATTTACATGTATGTTTGTGTCCCTGTATTTTCTTTTTCAGGCGTTGTTCCTCACCTTCACTAGTTACCACTTATTAGGGTGCTGTACGTGTGGTAAGTGCCATAGTAGTCACTACCACCACCAATAAGTGTGTGAATCACCTGGTCCTGAAGAATTGCGGTTATTTAACTAATGCAAGAAACATGTTGACCACACATTACCATAGCGTAAAACAGTCATTTTAACTGGAATATTACGCACTTTATTGTTTTTACTCCAAGAGTGGGACCCCCGTCATTTAATAAACGTTGTTATTTAGGTTTCCCACTACTTATTTTTAACACACTTCTTTCACCACACACTTCTTCACTTTAGGGCCCTCACCTGCATTCACCCACCGGCAACTATGGAATAAAGATCTCCACTAAAAGGCGCCACTGAGGTCGCCGATCGGGGATTGCAGCGCCGCCCCAATTCGGAGCAGACCCTATGATGACACTTGACATCTGGGCCACATGCTGACGACATATGACAGCTAGTTTGCCGGATGTGTGAGGGTCTTTTTCCTTAAGGAGAACTCTCCTCCTGACTTCGGGGACACGTACATCTCTCTACTCACTATTAGCTCTTTTTAGGAACTGCATACTTTCATATCTATTCATTTGTACCTGGGCTATGTATGCTGGACCTATTGTAAACAGCCCCTGTTCCTCCTTTTTTGAGAATCACAGAATATAGCAGCAATTAAAAAAGCAAAAATCATTTGCAATGCAATAGGTCTCGCATTTGCACACATTTAAGCTATTGGCATTGTAAATGACAATGCCATTTATTTATGTTTTCAAAACCAATACGTAAATAAAAGGCATTGTCATTTACAATTCCATTGACTCAAATCCTCGCACATGCGAGACCTATTGCATTGGAAATGCTTGTTTTTATTGGCTGGAGGCAGTCGATGGGGGCAAAGGGGGGGGGGGGAAGAGTTAAGTTCAAAAGGTAAATGGATAGGGTCCGTTTACAGCCTCTAACATTTGACCTTGCCCTTTAATTGCACAGCAAATGTAACAAGGGAAAAACGTGATTTATATCCTCGTTTACAGAAACAGACCTGAAGCCAATTAAAGCATGAAGGGCTCTGGTCAAATGCTCCTAAAGAAAGTGAGAAGTAGTCCCTAACAGAAGCTACAATGGGACACGTGGAAGGGTACAAGAACTAAGGCCCTGCTCTGTGGGAGTTAACCACTGAGGAAAAGGAGGGACAAAGAGGGAGGATCGATCACTAGCAAGAAAGGAATTTTAAAGGACACTGAAACAAACAAAAGAAAAGAAGGGAAAATGGCTTTAAGCCCAAGAGTAGTATATACTAAAGTATATACAAGAGGTCTCAAATGCTCGACCTAAAAATGAAGCATTATTTTGCAATTCTAAAGTGTGATGAAAACAAAAATGTTACCAGGGTAAAAACAGAGCATTTTTCATTATATATATGCATTTTAGAAGAAAAGAAAAAAGAATATATATATATTTTTTTCTAACCTGCATTACTGGGGCCTGTTTTGGATAAGAGGCCGTATCCTATACTCTGCTGCAGAAGGGGGTTTTCAAATTTGCTAAAATCACTGGTATCAACGCCAAGATTTAGCTGAAGATTTGCGATGTTAGTGAAGAGATGCCACAGGCCAGCAGCTTACTCTGAAAAGTTTTCCAGCTCCACTGCCATTCACCATCTGGCACTTTTATGGGCAGATCAATATCTTGGCCACAGTCTGCTCAAAGACATATATATTGAGAAAGGTTCGGTCATGGTTGAGACATTTACCAATAATCGCAGCTTTTTGACTGTAAGGACTGTTATTTGTGTAATTGACAGCATTTTGAAAGTTTGTCTACTATTACATTAAAAATCGCCCGCCTCATGTCTTTTACAGCTAAGTGGATCGCAAATGTTTGTTGTTCCAACAATTGGGTCATGGTTCTAAAACGTTTGGAAAGCACTGCCTTTAGGTCATTACTCTTCACCAAAAGGACAACGCCTGACACCAGCATGTGCACAACAGGGCTCCAGGCGCATACAGCTGGCTAAGTGTCTCTATAGGCACATCCACATCAAGTTATACTTCCGTTTACACTATCAATGCACATGCGCGCGCACACACACACACACACACACACAAACCCACACACAAACCCACACACAAACCCACACACACACCCCGAACCCCCTCCCCCATACCCAACCCCTACCTAACCTGAAACTATCATGGCTCTACGCCATTCAAAAAGCTATATATCTGTCACCTTACAGCATGCCAATTTATAGTTCTACCTCACATTACTCGTGGACCTCACGCTGCATCCTCATGCACACAACATGGTTCCACTCCATATCATTTGCACAAACTTACCACCAGAACAGAGTATGTATGTATGTATGTCAAGTCATGTTTATACATTGCTCTACTCACCATCACCCACAAAAACACAACTCCATGCCATATAAAGTTCTAGGAGTTTAGCATGCATTTCTATATCGTCTTCCCAAACTTCATGCCAACCATTCAGAAGAAATTAACTTAAATTTGGCGCATGCATGGAAGCCCAATACTGGGTAAAGAATATCAGGGGCGGCTCCTCCGTAATGGAGGAGGAGCGCCGCCTCCCCGCTAGAAAGATGAAAAATAACATGCTTTTATTATCACTTTATTTTAGCCAGTTTGAAAGGCCACGCAAGTCTTCAGCTGGGAATGGCAGTCTTGGCAGGGGGAGGAGTGGTGAGAACTTTTAAGTGCACGTCAGTTAGGCCTGCTGTCTTAGGATAGCCGAACTGACGTGCACTTCGCTTTCTCAAACCCAGCTGTGTTGCACAGCCAGGTTGGATAAATGCCACAGGGCCCTAGGCACTGTCCGAGCGGCAAAAGAGGCCGATCAGACCAATCCCAGCAAGTTTCTCATGCTGGGAATTGTATTCCCAGCATGAGAGAAGCTCTTGGATTGGCATCTGGGAGCCTGTCGTGAGTTGAGGATCGGAAGAGAGGAGCAAGGCGGTGGCCGTCCGAGCGGCAGGTAAGTGCAATTTTAATTTTTTTATTGTTTTCCTTCAAACCCCCCTTTCTTCCCATACCCCCCACGCCATACCCCTAAACAATGCGAGCGTCCGCCACTGGTAAAGATGCCTCAAAATTTAACAGCGACCTGAAACGAATCAATGGACAACTACACACCCCAGCCGGATGAAACAAACAGCAATGGCCTTCATCACACATATGCACATGCTCACCCTAACCGTTATTTGCTCCTGGAGCCCTGTGCTTGGTACTCCAGCACTATGTTGCCATAATGTTTCTTCTACCACTCATACTGCACTACAGTTCAATGGGGTGCTATGGGACAAGTTACCACTGCCTTCGATTTCCCCGATGCACTACATTAATGTCGATTTCCCGGATGCACTACATCTGAAATGTCGATTTTCTCGAAGCACTGCATCTGAAATGTCGATTTTCCCAATGCACTTACCTCTGAAATGCACTAGTTTTGAAATTTCCGTGCCCTCGTTACTTATATGATTTTCCTGGCTGCACGCTGATACACGAGTGTCTCACGAGCGTCTCAAACCTGGTGTCTCTGTGTTCTACAACCAATGAATCTAGAATCTCCTCACTGTTTTTTCCATTGACCTGGACACCTTGTGCACTGTTAGCCCGGGTTCCCCTCTGCCCTGTCACCTGTCCAATGCTCTCTTAATACGGAGTCTTAAGTGCCTTGTTTGGTGTGAATCTCTTATTCCCCTACACTCCAGAACCTACTGTACTCTGCTAGCCCCGAGCCCACTGGGCCTCTTACACCTTGTTTAACATCGCTCGATTGAAAAGTCCCCTTTAGTTATTGGTTGGTGATCGCGACCTCATTCGTGATCAATTAACCCCCAAGCGTCCATACTCTGTTACTCTTTTCCCGCCCATACCTCTTTACACGATTGAGTAGATTTAAATAGTAACAGCTGTTTTATAGCCCTTATTAACGACATTAGTGCGCTATACAAAAAAAAATGGCTACCGGTCTGTAACACGCACTTTCCAGTGGACTTATAGTAGGCCTGCCGACCCTCGAGTGTGAGTCCGTTTTTCTGTGCCGCCAGGGACACTGGTTAGCTCACTTGTGTACGAATAGTGAGTAACTCCTCCCCAGCATGGGCAAGGAGCCTTCCCCTTCCAGCACCAGTTGCGTAACGAAAGTTGAGGGCCCCCCCCTGCAAGGTACACAGAGGAGCCCCCGCTCTGGATTTAATCCGAAGAGCTCAAACCTCAGTACTGTGCTGAGGGACACCCCTGCAGCTCAGGGCCCCCGCACCGCGGAGTCTGCAGGGGCCTGTGTTACGCCCCTGTCCAGCACACAACTGAAGAGACGCTCCCTGGCCCTCGCCGCGCCCACGCCGCCGGGTAGAGCACGTCCCGTCCACATGGCTGAGTATCCACAGCGGCAACCCCCGGGGAACGTGACGGCTGCACAGGCCAGCGTCTGCTACTCTGTCACCCGCCCACCGGCATCTCGGAGCCACTACACAGCCACACTGGGAGGGACCCCGCTTCAACCTAAGTAGATGAGAGCCCCTCCAACCACACTGTACAAAGAAATGGGGTCCAGACAGGGTCGGGCTGGCCCATAGGGCAACCAGGCAGTGCCCGATGGGCAGGCTTGACTGGTCAGGGTGTAAGGCGTTCTTTTTGGCTGTTTCTGGGCCTGTTTAATAGCTTGGTGGGCCGGTTTTTACTGTGGAGTTCCCTCACATTAAAAACAAAAATTGCTTGCAACAATCTCAAATCAATATAGCATTCCATACTTTGCAAAACACTTACACAGCGTGCCTTTCCAAGTTCAGAACTGCCCCAATTTGCAAACATGAGCCACTTTTTAGGTTTCTAATTCATTAATTAGAGCCACTTTTAGTTTATTGCTCGGGCCCATTTTCTGTCCCAGTCCGACCCCGGGTCAAGACACCTGCAACCACCTCTCAAACATATATAAACCGAAGGACCTCAACCGCCCTTCAGCAGCTGGGTCTAAAGGACCTCAACCGCCCTTCAGCAGCTACACTGGGTCTAAAGGACCTCAACCGCCCTTCAGCAGCTACACTGTGTATGAAGGACCTCAACCGCCCTTCAGCAGCTACACTGGGTCTGAAGGACCCCAACCACCCTTCAACAGCTACACTGTGGCTGAAGGACCTCCACCGCCCTTCAGCAGCTACACTGTGTCTGAAGGACCTCAACCGCCCTTCAGCTGCTTTACTGGGTCTAAAGAACCTGCACCGCCCTCCAGCAGCTACACTGGGTCTAAAGAACCTCAACCTCCTCCAGCAGCTACACTGGGTCTAAAGGACCTCAACCGCCCTTCAGCAGCTACACTGGGTCTAAAGGACCTCAACCGCCCTTCAGCAACTACACTGGGTCTGAAGGACCTCAACCACTCTTCAGCAGCTACACTGTGTCCAAAGGAACTCAACCGCCCTCCAGCAGCTACACTGGGTCCAAAGGACCTAAACCGCCCTTCAGCAGCTACATTGGGTCTAAAGGACCTCAACCGCCCTTCAGCAGCTACATTGGGTCTAAAGGACCTCAACCGCACATCCACAATTACACTAGGTCTAAAGAGCCCCAACCTCCCTCCAGTAGCTACGCTGGGTCTAAAGGACCTCAACCGCCCTTCAACAGCAACATTGGGTCTAAAGGACCTCAACCGCCCTTCAGCAGCTACATTGGGTCTAAAGGACCTCAACCGCACATCCACAATTACACTGGGTCTAAAGGACCTCAACCACACATCCACAATTACACTGGGTCTAAAGAGCCTCAACCTCCCTCCAGTAGCTACGCTGGGTATGAAGGATCTCAACCGCCCTTCAGCAGCTACACTGGGTCTAAAGGACCTCAACCACCCTTCAGCAGCTATACTGTGTCCAAAGGAACTCAACCGCCCTCCAGCAGCTACACTGGGTCTAAAGGACCTAAACCGCCCTTCAGCAGCTACATTGGGTCTAAAGGACCTCAACCGCCCTTCAGCAGCTACATTGGGTCTAAAGGACCTCAACCGCATATCCACAATTACACTGGGTCTAAAGAGCCTCGACCTCCCTCCAGTAGCTACGCTGGGTCTAAAGGACCTCAACCGCACTTCAGCAGCTACACTGGGTCTGAAGGACCTCAACCACCCTTCAGCAGCTACACTGTGTCCAAAGGAACTCAACCGCCCTCCAGCAGCTACACTGGGTATGAAGGATCTCAACCGCCCTTCAGCAGCTACACTGGGTCTAAAGGACCTCAACCGCCCTTCAGCAGCTACATTGGGTCTAAAGGACCTCAACCACCCTTCAGCAGCTACACTGGGTCTAAAGGACCTCAACCGCCCTTCAGCAGCTACACTGGGTCTAAAGGACATCAACCGCACATCCACAATTACACTGGGTGTAAAGGACCTCAACCGCCCTTCAGCAGCTACACTGGGTCTAAAGGCCCTCAACTGCCCTTCAGCAGCTACACTGTGTCTGAAGGACCTCAACCGCCCTCCAGTAGCTACACTGGGTCTGAAAGACCTCAATAGCACATCCACAATCACACTGGGTCTAAAAAGCCTCAACCGCCCTCCTGCAGCTACACTGGGTCTGAAGGACCTCAACGGCACATCCACAATTACACTGGGTATAAAGAGCCTCAACCGCCCTTCAGCAGCTACACTGGGTCTGAAGTACCTCAGCCGCACATACATAATTACACTGGGTCTAAAGTTCCTCAACCGCCCTTCAGCAGCTACACTGGGTCTGAAGGACCCCAATTGTCCTTTGACAGCTAAACTGCGTCCGAAGAACATCAGCTAGCCTTCCACATATACACTGGGTCTAAAGAACCACAGAGGCATAAGAGGACCTAACCCACCATTCTATGCCCATACAAGCATAGGAAAACCTGAGTGACCCTCCTATGAATACTGTGGACCGGAAGACCCTCAGACACCTTTTATTAAGACTCAGGGCCCAGAAACCTAAAACATCTCCCAAACACCTGAGACCCTGAGGACATCAACCGCCCTTCCACCACTACATTGGGTCTACAGGACCTCAGCTGCCCTCCCACAATTACACTGTGTCTAAAAGATCTCAGCTGCCCATCCGCAACTACACTAGATCAAAAGAACCTCAACTGCCCTTCCACAACTACACTGGGTCTAAACGACCTCAATTGCCCTTCCACAATTACACTGGCTCCGGAGGACCTCAACCGAGATTCCACAACTACACTGTGTCTAATGGACCTCAATCGCCATTCCACAATTACACTGGGTCTAAAGGACCTCAGCCACCCTTCCACAACTACACTGCGTTCAAAGGATATCAGCCACCTATCCACAACTACACTAGGTCTAAAGAACCATACAGGCATCAGAGGACCAAATCACCATTCTATGATCATACAAACATAGGAAGTTCTGAGTGACCCTCCTAGGACCACAGTTGACCTGAAGACCTCAGACACCTTTAACTAAGTCACAGAGACCTAAACCATCTCCCAAACACCTGAGACCGCAATCACCCTTCCACAACGACACTGTGCATCGGTTCTCTTTAAACAGCATGACCTCTGCACATGCTCAGCTGGTCACACACTTCCAGGGAACTAAGTTAACAAGCATTGGCATAGCCAACAGGTCTTGCATTTGAGAACTGCTGGCTTTGTCAATAGTTTTCTTCTTTAGCCATGCTGTACAGCATATCCAATGATGTGCAGCAAGCCTAAATCAGAAAAACAAAAAAGCCCATGATGTGCAGCTTTTTACCCTTTCTTTTTACTCTTTTTATTTTTCGATCTAAGTTGGTTTGGCAAATAAAAGGAAGAAATGTGCAAAAGCTGTTTTTTAATTTGTGAGTGGGAGTAGCAACACGGAGAGTACTGAGTAGGCAACACAGAGGTTGTGGTTGTAGGGAAACAATGCTGGGGATGAGAAGAGATAAATGACAGAGAAAGTGTACGGTGGGAGGAAGCAATAGTGAAGGTAGGGGGACATAAGTAACAAAGGCAGGGTTGGAAAAGAATAGTAATATGCAACAAAGAAGGTGATGACAGATGGCATAGAAGCAACACAAAGGGTGGAGAAGAGAAGCAACGAGTGAGAGAACAATGTGGAGCAGGCCTGGGAGAAGAACACAAGCGAGAAAGCAACACAGGAGAGAACGCTAGAGTGAGCGCAACATGGAGGTGGCAGGGAGAAGCCTACAGACGACAGAGAAACACAGAGTGTAGGGGAGGAGAAGTACACAAAGGAGAAAGCTGGAGAACACTCTTGTGGAGGGCTTAACCGAAAAGAGAAATAGTGCTTGCAAAGCACGCAGTGGGAGCATAGAAACCAGCCTATGAAAAGAGATAGTAAGGAAGCTATGATTCCTGGGAGAGCAAAACACAAGACTGGCAAGCTGGGACGCAAATAAGAATCAGGCAAATGAGAGCGACGGAAAGAGAGCCAATTGTAAATAATGGGCAGGCTCCAAGCCCCTGTATGTTCTTGGTAAGCCCACAATATGTCTTTCGCAACCACAAAGCTACCATGTCTGGTAACCTTTATCTAAAATGGTAGAGTCCTTCACTCAAAATGACTTCCAGCTGGCAGGGTAAGATGTAGAAACCCACCCTTCTACAACCCCACAACCATACAGGGATAAAAGTACCTAACTCACACTCCTGAAACCATATAGGGATAAAAGTATCCTCATACGACCACACAGATGAGATAAGACCTAATCCACTCTCCTGCGACCATATAGGAATAAAAGTACTTCAACCATCACCATACAACCACACAGATGAGATAAGACCTAACCCACCCTCCTGCGACCATAAAGGGATAAGAGGACCCAACCCACCCTCCTACAACCATACATGGATAAGAGAACCTCACCCAACTTCTGACCGTGCAGGGATAATAGGACCTAATGCTCCAGTTTATGCCAATACAATGACCCTACAGTAATAGGAGGATCTAACCCACCCTCTGACCTTACATTGATAAGAGGATGTAGCGCACCCTGCAATGACCAAACAGGGATAAGGGGGCCTAAACAAACCTAATAACACCATACAGAGATAAGAGGACTTCTACCACCCTCTGATCATACAGGGATAAGAGACCCTAACACACTCTGACTGGATATGAAGAACAGTGCCTACCCACCTGCCTATTACCATAAAGGGATAAGAGGATTTAATCCACCATCTTATGACCTGACAGGTATAAGAGGGCTCAACCGACCCTCCTTCAGCTATACAGGGACAACACCGCACCTAACCCTCTCTCTGAAATGATAAGAATAAGATGGCCTAACCCACTCTCCTATGCCCATAAAGGTATACTAGGACCTAACCCACCCTCTGACCTGAATTTGGATAAGAGAACCTAATCCAACCTCCTATGACGAAACAGATAAAGGAACCTAGCTGACTCTCCTAGCAAAAAAAAAACCTGAAAGAAGACTTAATCCACGCTTCTACGGCCATGATGGGACAAATGGACTTAAACAGTCAAACTTTTAACCACATAGGGATACGGTTACCCTAACACACCCACATGCCTGCTGCAACTAAATTATAACCATAAAAGCATAAGGGGACCAACCCCAACCACCTAAGTAGGCAAAGCAGGACATTATCAAAGCTCCTGACATCATACAGGCATACGAGGACCACAACCACCCTCAGAGATAACTATAAAGCAAAATAGGACCTAATCCACCCTTCTTATGACCATGCAAGGATAAGATGACCTAATGTAGCCTGATTGTGGAGGGTCGTAAGGAAACAAATGATCATTCTACACCCATAAAGGGATAAGGCACATCCCACGCCAATAACATGACCTAACTACGCTTCTACGACCATACATGAATAAGAGGACCCAACCAACTTTCCTACGAAGAAACGGAGAAAAGAGGACCTTACTGACCCTTTTAAAACCATACAGGGATGCAAGGACCTAAATTGCCCCTCTACAACCATATAGGGGTAAGAGGGTGTAACAGTACAAGAACCAAAGGATATACTATACTTCAAAAATCACACGGGTCCAGACAATCATCAAACATTTACATATCCATTGACACCAGGTAACCACAAACATCCTCAGACAACAACACAGGGCCCAGAGTCCTGAAACTACCTCCTAAAACACCAGGCCAGAGAAACTAGCCTTCTACATCTAACACAAAGAACCACAGACTCTGACTGCACTCCTATATCCGACACAATGAATTATAGGCCCTGAATTACCCTCTTACATCACGCATCAGGAATTACTGGCCAGGAACCCCCTTTAATATCCAAAACAAGTTACCACAGACCTTGACCGTACTCTTACATCAAACACAAGGAACTACAGACCCTGACTCACCCTCTCACATCACCCTGACCCACCCTCTCACATCCAGCATCAGGAACCAACCTCCCCCATCCAACACAGGGACCCAAAAACCCTAACTGCACTCCTACATCCAACACAAGCAACCACAGATCTTTAACTATCCTCTTACATCTACCATCGGAACCACGGGGGCCAGAAAACCAGTCTCTTACACCTAACACAAGGAACCACAGACCCTGGCTGGATCTCTACATCCAACACAAGGAACCAAAAACCAAGATTGACTTCTAAATCCAATATAAGGAATCACAGACCCAGAATCAGTCCGAACCACCCTCTTACAACCAGCATCAGAATCCAAAGCAAAGGGACCAACACACAAGGAAATACAGACTCTGAAATACCCTTTACATCGAGCATAAACAGCAGTAACCACCCTATTACATCTAACACAAGGATCCATAGACCCCGACTGTACTCCTGCATCCAACAATGAGCCACAGACTCTGAACTACCCTCTTACATTCAGCATCATGAAGCACAAGCCATCAACAGCCTCCTGTATCCAACACAAGGAACTAAAAACCCTGGACCACTCTTACATTCAGTGCCATAACCACAGGCCAGTGAAACAGCATCCTACATCCAACACAAGGAACTACAGACTCTCACTGCACTCCTGCAAGGAACCAAAGAACAAGACCAATTTCCTACACCCAACAGAAGGAACCACAGGCCATGAACCACTCTCCTGCATCCAACACAAGTAACTACAAACCGTGACTAAACTCCTAAATACGACACATGGAACCACAGATCCTTAACCATCCTCTTACATCCAGCATCAGGAACTACCAACCAGGAACCACCCTCCTGCAACCAACACAAGTAACCACAGACTGCACTCCTACATCCAACATGAGGAAGCACAGATCCTGAACCACCCACTTACAGCCAGCATCAGGAACCAAAGGACAGTAACCAGCCTCCTACATCCATCACATGGAACCCTAGGCCCGGGACCACCTCATACATCGATCAAAAAGTTCAAGCCAGGAACCAATCTCCTACATTGAACAGAAAGAATGACAGACCGTGAACCACTTTCTTACATCAAACTATAGGAACCACAGTTCCTGACACACTTCCTACATCCAACACAAGGAACCACAGACCCTCAATCACTTTCTTATGTTCAACAAAAGAATCCCCAGACCATGGTGCCCCCCCCCCTCTGAAACCCACCCACCCTAACGGACCATGCACATAACATCTGCATCATACTGGACTCATTGCTCACCATGAATCGCCAGATCAACACGGTCTCCTCCGCATGTTTCAACACCCTCTGCATACTACGCAAGACATTCAAGTGGACCCCCACTCCAGGAAAACCGTCACTCACGCACTCATCACCAGCAGATTGGACTACGGCAAAGCTGTCTACGCCGGAATCAACAAAAAACTCCTCCGCAAACTCCAGACCATCTAGAACGCTGCAGCCAGACTAATCATCGATATTTCATGGCACAACCACATCACCAGCACCTCTGTGACCTCCACTGGCTCCCCGTCGAAAGAAGAATAACTTATAACTTTTAAGCTGTTCACGCACGCCTACAAGGCCCTCCACAACACCAGACCCCGATACCTCAAAGACCATATCTCCTTCTATGTCCACAAGAGAAACCTCCACTCCGCCGACCTCTCCCTGGCCACCGTACCACGCTTCCACATGATCGGAGCAGGTGGAAGATCCTTCTCCTACCTAGCAGCCAAGATCTGGAACGAAATTCCCCCTTCACCTCCGGCGGAGCCCGACGCTGCACCAATTCAGGAAGGACCTCAAGACCTGACTCTTTGAATGATCCCAACGGAGCTGCTCACACCCAGCGCCTTGAGACCCTCATGGATGAGTAGTGTGCTTTACAAAAACCTGACTGACTGATGAATCACCATGTGTCTTTATTCAACACTATTCGCCACAAACACTGAACCACCCTCCTACACCCAACAGAAGGAACCACTAACACTTTCCTGTTCATTCAAGGTCAGCATTGCCATAATCACTGTCACTTTCTTGTAACATTTTACGCAGGTTTTCTCTCTCATTCCACCTTAAGACCCTCATTTAGTGTTCCACATTATGCAACGCTCCTCCTATCGCAACCTAGTACCTTCTCTCTCTGATTCAACCTTAAGCACCCTCGCTTGTTCAAACTTAAGCACCATCTCCATAGGTCTGCTGCAGTCACCTTCCATTGATCCGCCTTAAACATGCTCTCCATTGTTCCATCTTAAACAACCTCTTTTTACTGGCCTCTATTGCTCCGTTCGAGCACTAATTGAGCACCATCTCTATGGTTCCCCCAGCCCTTTAAATGGGTCGGTACTGTCCGGTAATGAGTACCGGTACTTTTTTATTTTGAGACGGAGAGTACCTGCACTTTTCAAGAGAGCCGCAATACTTTTAATTGTAGAGTTCAGGCACTTTTCAGAAACAAGAAGGTACTCTGGTACAGATTACCTGCACGTCTATTTTTCCGTTTGAAGCACTGGTTCCCCCTCCATTTAGTTCCACCTCTATTGTTCATCCTTAAGCACCCTCTTTCGTCCCACCTTCACTTGTGCCAATGTAAGGGTCCTCTTTTGTTTCCCGTCCATTGATCCGCCTTAAATAACCTCTTTCGTTCCACCTTAAACACTCTCTCTTTTTCTACCATACCTCTCTACCCTCCCACTCTGCTCATGTCACTGGAGGCACTGTGCACTCACCTGGCTCCCACCCATGCTGCCGATTGGCCCTGGCCCAGAGCCCACAGCCCCTCCCCTCGCTGCATCTTGGCTGCCCTTCAAAGCGACCGAGCCGCCAGTGGCCCAAAGGCCTGGGGTGAAGTGTGCAATGACATGAAGGGGAGCCGCCGGAGAGCCGCCCAGACATGAGATCCTATCCCGCCCAGGCGCAGAGCTACAAAGCCACCTGTCCCGGAGCTCCCGTTCCGATCACAAAGCTCGTGACCAGGCCCGGGCGCTCCCGACCAGGCCTTGGATCTGACGTGCCAAATCTCGCGCCACTATCGCAGACCTTGCGGAAGCCTTTCAGTCCGAGCCCCTAAAGCGTGTTTATGGGCTCCGGCCCCGGAGCTTGCCAATCTCAGTGCCTGTAATCGGTCTTTAGAGCACATACCCCAAAGCTTGCAACCAGAACTCTGCGTACCAGGCTCAGTGCTCGAACCCCAGCATTAATGCTCACGCTAGAGCCTCACGGCCATAGGTTGATGTGCTTAATGGCGAGCTTGAGGTTCCTCGTAGTTAAAGTGAAGAAAGGGTGGTCTACTGAGCAGTAAAGCCTTCTCTGCTATTTGAAAGGATAATACCTACGAGTGACTTGTGCATCAGCAAATGTAAAGGCTGCTTGGGACCATGCAAAGGCTTTAATTAATAGAGTTACTTTAAGCTTCATGGTGACAAAGATGTATTCGTTTTGAAAGGTAATGTACGGGTGTTTACCAGCTGGGTTCTTAAGTGCCTCCTTTTAATGCACACTTATAAAAAGGTTTGCAGTAACCACATATAGTCTGAATGCTGTTCCTAGACTATATACATTTTGGAAGCACTTCTATTAAGCACCAAATCTTTCGCACATTTTACAACTGCCTACTTTATACTGTGTATACTGTAATTTTAAGATAATGACTTACATATTCACACTGCTTCTATACCAGGATAGGATCTCATATCCACTGTATATGAAATGGAAAAATAGAAGTGCAAGTATCCTGTACCAGAGTATCTGCTTGTTTCTGAGAAGTGCCGGTACTCTCCAATTAAAAGTATTACGTCTCCCTTGAGAAGTGCAGGTACTCTCCCTCTAAAAAAAAAAAAGTGCTGGTACTCAGTACCGAACAATACCGGCCCAAAACACTGCTTAAAGCACTATTAATGTACAAGTCAATGATTCCCACTACGCCAAACAGGATTCAATTCTGTGACACTTTAGTTACACACACACACCGACATCTAGAATCATCGCATTTGCCCACTGAGGTTTCACAAAGTAAAATAGTAAATTTCCAACCAATCTGTTTAACTTGCATTTATTTTTCACTTAAAGGATATGTGTTATTTTTATATGAAGTTACCTGAAGGTGAACGAACAACACAATAATAACATCATATTTTGTTTGTTTAGCCAGGCCTTTGACCCCGCCCTCATTCCACTTAGGATCACAGTTCCCATACTTTTGTATGCACTTCAACCGCTGCTCGGACGTTGCACCTATGACTAGCACTTACGTTCCAGCTCACAGAACTTGCATAAGCCTATATCATGCATCCATGGGTCACTGGTCCTGACCAGACAGACCACTCAACTTGAATTCTGTCTCTGAGATCACATCTTGAGCTAAGAAGTCGCACCTGGCCCCAAAGATGACTCCCTAACCAGGTGATGGGATTCCAGGCCAAGAATTCAAACCTGAGACATGCATCACAACACTGACCGAGACATGCATCCCTCCAAAAAGAGGTTACATCAGGAGGTCAAAGCTTTATTGTCAGAGCTTACATCCCAACCTAGACCAGGGAACACACACACAAGCTCTGCAGCATGTTTTCTAGCTCCAGAACTCATCCATCCTTGTTCCAGAGCTTACATTTAATGGCCAAGTCTCCAAATCCATTGCCAAGATTTGTATTCTGGTCCCAAAGCTTGGATGCTCAGTTTTGGTAGCAAAGATCATATTGTGGTCCCAAGCATTCAATACTGACTCAATGCACCTGTCCTCAGCATCCATGTCCTTCACTTGAAGTGTTGCATTCTTCACCACTGTACACCTGAGCCCGGTTCCTAACAATGCCAGCCCACGGAAGGTACCCTAGAGATCACACTGGCCTCAAAGCTTGCACCGCAGCTGCACAAGCTGTGTCTCCATCCTTCATGACCCTTCCTCCCCCACCCAGTGCTCCCAATGTAGATCTAAGGGATGGAGTCCCTGCCCATGTTCCCATCCTCATGTCCGGGCTCACACTCCGGTCACCTGCCTATGTCTCTCAACCACAGGCCTTGCAATCCAATCGTGGATCTTGCATTCAGGTCCAAGTGATTATATCCCAGCTCAGAGTCCCACAGAACATGTATCCCTGACTTAAAGCACATGTCCGGGTATCTGCATCCAGGCTCTGGAGTTCTCTCCCTGACCGTGAAGTTGTATCTCAGCATCAGCGCGATTTCTGGGCCTAGAGCTCACATTCCAGCCCCTGGTATTCCTTCTTTACCCCAGGCTCACTCCCTATTCTAAGAGCCAAATCTAGCCCCACAGATCGCTTTAAGCTGGGAGAAGGAAAGACAGCAGCCGCACCCACCCTTTGCCACATGGGACCCCATACACACTCACACACGAAATAGACTAGGGGACAATAAAGAGGCTTCAATTTTAGACTGAACATTAAACTTGCTACAATATAGATTATGCATAAAATATATATTATATATTTATATTCCCAAATTATCAGGCGAGGGAAACCAATGACTAGAGTACACCCAAGATCAAGCCTGATGTCTGCCAAGAGGGTGTAGTCCTCGGTAGCTGGCTCCACCTAGCTCCAAGGACTTGGAGAGAAATGAGTGCCAAAGTGCCATCCATAGACGCTTGTCCAGGAACCAGAGTTCACATTCCGAGACCGCGATACAACAAGCGCCAATCACCATCTTTAGAGCCGAAACCTAAAGCTTGTGTTGCGTCATGTCTGCACCCCTGGCCCAGAGCAAGCATTTCGCCTCCGAGTTCTGACCCCAGAACTTGTTTTCCAACTGCACAGCTCGCATCCTGACCTCCAAGCCTGGTCGGTGATGTCATCAAAGGCGCGACTAGGCAACAGGCCTGTGGACACGGAGAGAGGTCGGCACGTTGGCGCTTGTAACGCCTCCTTGAGTTATAGCAGGTAAGTTGCAGACACAGCAGGTTGGCGTGGAACATCAGACCTTACTGGAAGTTATGGTCTTGGGAGGAACTTCCTGCAATAAGAGTGTGACAGGGCAGGTTGGAGTGTGACACTGCTTGGGGAGGGGGGGAGAGGGGGGTTCACTTGGTCAAGCGGGGAAACTAGGATCGGTTTTAGCTTTTGTGGTTTCAAATTTTGCAGTACACTTAGTAAAAAGCTACCTCTTTCTTTCCTTTTTAATACGAAGGTGTATGTTTTCCCCTCCTGAGAGAGGATGTGGCGCAGCGGATCCGGGTTCGAGTCTCGGCGTCCCGTAACATCCTGTGATTCTGGGCAAATCACTTATCCGCGCTATATACATCTACAAACAAACTTGTTTTTAATTCTTGGTACGTAATGGCAGCGCCTGGGTGGCAGTCTGAAGCCACATTAAAGCTCGGATCATTTTGGGCTCCGGGGTACAAGAGGAACCCAAGCTAAGCCTGGGCCAGGCCTCTGGATCGAGCCTTAAGTGGCTAGCCCGCCTCACTCTAGATGGGGGCACTACCCACATGCGGGACATTACAAGTGAGAGTGGTCTCGGTAGGCGAGTGATGGCCGATGCAGACGTGGGGTGCATGGCTGGTCGGTGCACAGTGCACACCCTCCTGGAAGCGAAGGTTTCGGTGGCGGGGCTTCCTGCGCGCAGGCCCGGCAGTGCGCGGGTTAATAGTTTTACTGCTGGGCAAGGGAAGTGCTGTGTTCGGATTACCTATTACTCATGAGCTGAGCTTTGAAGTGAGCGCCTGGGGGGCGGGGGGAGGTGAGCGTGTGCCAGCAGGTACAGGAACTGAGAGCTGCTCCATGAAAGCAGGGCTGTCCCGGCCCCCCCAGGGACATTCCTACAGTCAGGTGAGGGCTATAGGTCAGCAGCCAGAGCTGCACGGCAGGGAGATCAAAGGCAGGGAAAGAGCTCGGTATCCGGGGCAAAGAGGTGGGGGCAGAGAGGAGGGAAGGGTGAGAGAAAGAGTGGAAGGGGGGAGGAAGCGAGGACGAGATTGTGAACAGTGTCAGGGAAGAAAAGAGTGAGACAGAAGAGAAGGAGGGAGAGGGTAGGGCTTAGAGGGGTTTTTGGGGGAATAGAGAACCGGAGAAGGCATGGAAAGAGGTGAGACAAAAGGAGGGAAGGCAGGGCAAAGGCGAGAGACCGAAGGGTGACTGAGAACGAGTGAGAAGGATCAGGGAGGGCGAGGGACTGGTGGGAAGAGTGGAGTGTGATGGAAGGATTCAGTGTGGGTAAAGTACTAGGGTAGGGAAATGAAAGGGAGGGAGAAGAGGGAAACGAACGACAAGAGCGATGCACGAAGAGCAGTGCTTGAAGTTTATTTTTATTTATTTATTTTAAAAGTTTTATATAGCGCTAGTATCAGAAAGCTTTACTGTAAAGAAAAAGAAAAAAAAAAGTTAGCCAGGGCATTCCCCGGTAAAGCCAACAATGCACACTGAACCAGACACTATGGGGCCCTCTATTCCCGTCATTTGCCAGCTGGATAACTCAACCTTCTTGTCTGTCACAGGCTAGTCCTGCAACGCGTTGTCACCACAAGTCACCACACAGGGATTGAGACAGGCGGCTACAGGTGTTTACCATTGGTGTTCCAGGGCCTAAAGCATTATTTCATGGCAACTGAATAACTAATGTACTGACACTTACTTTTAAATGCATCATGTTTTAATTGCTTCTGGTCCCGTGTAAAGGTGGTACATTAACTATTAAATAAAATATTCTAATATGGATTATGCTTCGCCAGTGAGAGCTCATTTATGAATTTGTCAAACACAGAATGCTATTTCACCTGGACTGTTTACATAGCTAACACTGCGCTGCGGATGAAGGCTTCAAGGCACACTCGTATTAAGGCCCACCACCCTTTTCATCCTACTTGACACTGATGAAGAGGGAGGCACAGACACAGAGTGCGCAGAAGGAGAAAATAGATAGACAAGAAAGGAAAATGAAGGAAAAAATCATTGCAAGGCTCGAATTAGGAAGGATGAAACATAAATAAACACTAAAAGGCATAGACAATGCAAGAGCCAGCAATGAATAATTAATGGAAGTAATTTAAGGAGAATGACAACAGTAACGGACGTGATCACACATCCTTTGACATCGACGATATCTCGGGATCGGCCCCATCTCTATTTTTCCTATCTGCTGCCGCGTGGATAAGAAAAAAAGCAAGATATGTAAAGTATAGAACGTAAACTGGGTCCCTAGAGCCCCATTCCCTTCCGTCCCCCTGTACTCTCCTCGGAGTACCACAGGTCAGGAGTATCAACGGATGGACCTGCTACCGCTGACTGAACATAACTGACGTCCATGAAAGAATGAGTGAAGAAAAGGATAACAACGAGCCCCCCCCCCCCCCCACGGTCCCCCAGCGCCTCGAGCCCCTCACGCGCTAGACAGCTGTGCACGGCTATCAGCTACCGAGTGTTGTGACTGAGGTGGGGTCTTTGATATGAAACTGCACGCGCGGTCTGCGATTTCTTTATCCAGATGACGCTTCTGGAGGAGCACTCTCGGCTGGAAACGACCCAATCTGCACAAAAAGTCGAGCGACATGGATTTTCCATTTCCAGGATATGAATGTGTTGTCTTAAGATCTCGTTTGTCATGGTGCACTGGTGCCGCAAGCCTCGACGTGCTGGTGTAGCATCAGTGTCGCGCTCTTCTGGTATTTCTTGGTGTGCCCGTGGCATGTATAGGAGCTGTGTGCCACACAACTTGGTACATTCTGTGGTAGGCCTTGAGCTCTGGCCTGGTGTCCTTTGGTGTGCTTTTAAGGAATGCCTTAGTGTGCTTGTGTGGTACAAAAGGGGGTGGTGATGGATGGAGCATCAGAACCAATCAAACACTCACACCCAGTCAACAGATCAGGGTTTGATCCATCACCATTCTTTAGCCCACTCTGCCACCCCAGTTCAGACAATGCCAGAAACCGGTCCTAGGAAGCTTGTTTCCGGTCCAGGGAAGGCATGGCTTGGCAGTTCGGGCTGGACTGTTCCCATGAGGCACAGGGTCAGACTGATTTGCATATGGCCATGTCTCAACTGGGGTGGCAGAGTGGGCTAAAGAACGGTGATGGATCAAACCCAGATCTGTTGACTGGGTGTGAGTGTTTGATTAGTTCTGATTCTCTGTCCATCACCACCCCCTTTTGTACTGCTTAGTGTGCTTGTGTGGCATGTCTTATTGTACTTGTGTAGCAACCCTCGCACGCTTTTGTGGCATAACTCGGTCGATTCCTGTAGCTTCTCGTACTATGTTCTTGAGACCCGAATTCGTGTACTTGTGTAGCATGGTTTGGGGAACATATGGCATGCCTTGCACCACTTATGTAACATGTTTCGTGGTAGTGGCATGTGATTTTTCCACAATGTATTGTGTTTGTCTGGCATGCGAATTATGCATGTGGTATACTCATGTGGCATGCACACACGTGACGCCTTTGACGTTATCACGGTGCACGTCTAGCTTTCTCACTGGGCAGTAATACTTTTAATCTTGGCACTATCGTGTTGTGCATTATTTCCGGCACCCTTCATGCATTCTACGATATCCTCACGGTACACACTATGCTGTTCACGTGATGCATGCCCTGGCTTCATTGCTCTGCCCCGGTATGCATCGGAACGTTCAAGCTGCATGCACGTCCTTGCGTTCTCGAGGTCGTAGGTCATACTCCATGCTTTGGAATCTCCTAGCCTATGCTGCAGCATACTCGTGCTGCACTCCGTCCGCGCGCTCTGGTATCCCCTAGCAGCACGTGGTGGCATCCCGCGGCGCTCTTTTACATATTTGCTCACACAGAGCAAATCAGATCCGCAGACAGGATGTCTTCATACTCCATGCATTGGAATCTTCTTATCCTATGCTGCAGTATCCTCGTGCTGCACTCCAATCGTGCGCTCTGGTATCCCCTAGCAGCACGTGAAGGCATCCCTCGATGCTCTTTTACATCTTCGCTCACACAGAGCACACCAGGCTAATAACAGTATACACATGGCCATTCCACACACATTCAGTATTACTTACACACACAAAGCACAGCTTCAAACCAGATATGCAGCTGCAAAGCGTATGTTCCACCTATACAGAGCCAGTGCAGCACATGTGTCAGGCAAGATTTAAAGTGTAATCACAAGCACAGCAAGTTTAACCTGTACCCAATTACAGAGCTGCGCCACAGCACTTGCTTAACCTGGAGATGGGTGCCAAGCTAGTGTAGCACGCGTGCCAGCGCCACACAAGTTCAAAGTGTAATGACATGCAGAGCCATAGTACAGCACACATCCAACCTTTGACTACGTGCAGAGAAACAGCACACATACCACACACGTTTGCCGTATAATTGTATGTGGGAAGGGGGTTAACGTCTGGAAAGCTACAGTACAGAGCACATTATACACAGCACAAGCTAGCACGTGCAGCGATACAATATACAAGTGTCTATGTGTAACCACATAAACATTCAACCTCGAACTGCTTGCAGACCTAAACTACATACAACAGGTGTTCAACCTGTAACCTAAACTACATACAACAGGTGTTCAACCCATAACTACAGGCAGAGCTTCAGTACATATAACTGCACAAAGGGTAAAGTACAGCCATGTTCCACCTCTATTTGCACGCACAGTTTTAAAAGAAGACACACTGGTTAGTTTGTAGGTCTTTTATTGCTTACAAAGTAGAGCCACCAACTCCTGCTGCCAGCCTGTCGGTTCTCCAGGTTACAACCATCCCAGTGAGACGCTACCATGGAGATAGAACAGGCAAGCACCTGCACAGAGCTTTGAATGATTACAACACATCCCCTTTATAGAGGAAACAAGGGAAGTAAAGAAAGGAGAAAAGAAGAGACAAGGAAGAAAGGAAGAAATCTGTAAATTCAAAACACAGCATTAAGAATAGAGCAAAAACTATACAAAACATTACAACTTAATGTGAAACTGTCCAGGGTAAACTAAAAACAAATTTAGGAAACTCAAAACATTTCATAATCTTCATACCTTTTAGGAAGACGGTGAGACCTAGAAGGATGAGGCGAAGAACCACAATTAGTGGGCAAGTTTGAAGCAGGTGAGACATCTGGGCATGAAGGAAACATGGACTTATCACCTTGGAACTGCACCAAACGAGACATGCCCCATTTCCCACCGTTCTGCACAGTAACCACACTCTTATATACCGCAGTAATAGCAAAAGGTCCCATATATTCAGTGACCCCCTTCCTGTGCCAGCATGGTCTCTTGATGAGCACCCACTCGCCAACCTTCCATGACGTGACCTTGGTTGATTTCTTAAAATCAAACCTTTATTTAAATCTATTTTGATAAGACTTGATTTTATCACTCACCTCCTCCTCACTCAAAACAGGACCCTCAATAAGAGGTAGCCACCCAGGATTGAGTTCGGATAGCGCAACTCTCCCTCGTAACATTTGAAATGGGGATTTCTGCAAAACACTATTCACTGCAGTGTGATAAGCCCACCAGGTGTCTCTTAATATCCCCTTAAGAGGAACTCTCATTTCAACTGCCCTTTGTACACATGCTTTGACTACTCTGTTCATGCGCTCTGCCAGTCCATTGGCCTGAGGAGCATAAAGGGCAGTTCTCTGATGAATAATACCATAGTCATTCAAAAACGCATGCATTTATTGAGAAACGAATTGTAGGCCATTATCTGTGATAAGGAACTTGGGAATCCCTTCGCTAGCAAATTCGTCTTTGAGAAAATCAATACCCACCCTCGTGCTGACCGAACTTACACATCTAGTGGAAACCCATTTGGGCTAGTAATCCACCAAAAGGATCACAAATCTGTCTGCCGGATTCAATAGCTCAAAAGGGCCCATCAGATCCAACCCCAACTTGACCCAAGGTTCCCGTGGGACCTCAACAGGAGACAGAGGGGGCGTGTTAACAACACAGGACTTGTCACAAAGCACACTCATGACACTCATTAACCACTTTTTCAACCTGACCATCCATCTTTGGCCACCAATACCTCTCCCGTAGGCGAGACTTCGTGTGGCTTCTTCCAAAATGCCCCTCATGAGCCAGGTTTATGAGCTTTGGTTTAAGACCCTCAGGTGGAATCACTCTCTCTCTCCACGCATAAGTTGGCCCTGGCAAAGGGTAAGCTCGTTCCTGATGGACCAAAAAGGGAGTAAATCAGAGTCTATCCTCTTTTTGTCAGGCCAACCTTCAATAACAAAAAGCGTCACAGCAGGAAGCAAAGGATCTGCTAACAAAAAACTTTCCCACTCACCCTCATGAATAGCAGACTCTTTGACCCAAGTAACATTAACAGTATCAAAGTTAAGCGCATTCTCAGCATATTCAATAGGTAGTCTTGCTAGACAATCTGATGCTTTGTTGGCAGCACCAGGGAGATATTCCACATGAAAATTGCACTCTTCTAAACCTTCACTCCAACGCTTAAGTCTTGGAGTAAGTCTCTCACTCTTCATGCAGGAGAATACTTGCACCAAATGGCGATGGCCAGATCTTACTAAGAAGGGAATGCCCCATAGATAAAATTTAAAATCCTTTACAGCCCACACTATGGCCAAAGCCTCCCTCTCAATACATGAAAACTGTTGTTCCGGCTTCTTCAATGCCCTATAGGCAAATGCAACTACTTTCTCCTCACCACAATCAACTTGAGAGAGTACAGCCCCAAGACCACAAAAACTGGCATTAGTAGTTAGGAAAGTTTTCTTTTTGGAGTCAAAATGGCCCAAAGTTGGCATTTTTCCTATTGCTTGTTTAATGATACCGAAGGCTGTGGCACACTAAGGCGACCAAACAAAGTGTGCTCCTTTCCTAAGAAGGACTCTGATGGGTTCAACTGTGGAAGCGAAGCCTTGGATGAATTTGGAATAAAACTCAGCGAGGCCGAGAAAAGACCTCACTTGCTCTTTATCAGTTGGAGCAGGAGCATCAACAATGCTCTTTGCCAGATCCAGCTTTGGTTGGATGCCCTCCCCAGATATAACATGTTCCAAGTATGTGACAGAAGATACATTAATTTTACATTTCAAACGATTTACTGTTAAACCTTTATCAGCAAGTCTCTGTAGTGTGAGTCTTAAAATGGTGTCATGTTCAGAATCATCGTTCCCATATACTAAAATATCATCCTGAAAAAACATGATGTTGGGAACATCCTTAAAAACCACCTTCATAATGTGCTGAAAACAGGCAGCCTCTGAGGCTAACCCGAATGGCATCCTGATAAAACGAAAAGCCCCCAGTGGTGTTACAAAGGACGCAAGGTGTCTGGAATATGGATGGAGGGGGACTTGGTGGTATGCCGAGGATAAGTCAATGATTCAAGATGGCCGCTGGACAGGAGCTCCTCTAGTGAGCTCCGGGTTGGGGATCACCAATTCGGTTAATAGCCCGTACAACCCCATCGATCATCGCCCTGCTGTCCATCCCCACTCCATATCCACTTAACCGCTATTCTGCTCGAACACCACTTACCACTTACACTCCATCGGCCCATCTGCCACGAGACGGATGCCTTGCCACGGCCGGCTGACGACGGGGAGCCTACGTTGTCCGGTGAACTTCGGGTCGAAACCCCCGCATGGCCCAGCATTGTCGCGACATCTAGGAATCCGGGTCTTTGATGCTGGTTCTGGTTCTGCCGGTTGGGGGCCCGCGCTAGGTCTGGCTGTGGGAGGCGACCACAGGAGACCTCACGGATTCCCTGGGAGCAGGAACTGGGTCCGGGCGCTCTTTGCCGGGTCCCCCGTGCCTGCTGACGGCAGGGGGCTGATCAACGGAGCAGCGAAGCCGGGAGTCAACATTCACAACACCGGTGAGTCCCAGACAGCTGCCCACGCGGCCTGGCACCTGCCGCCCGCAGGGGGGGGGGGGGCGATTTCGGAGACACGACTCTGGGGCAGGGTGCTGAACGACCTAGTTGCAGAAGATTTTGGCACATCGTCTGCCGATCGAGGGGGCGATTTATTGTCCCTGTTACAGAGGAGAAATGGCCGCTTGTTGATCCTGTGAGCCTCTGCAGCGGGTATGCTCCAGCATGCGCCGATTGGAGTCCCGCACCGCGACTAACTTGGAGGCTGGTCGATTTCTTCTTAAAGGGACCGCGCACGACGAAACAATCCCAGATGCATTTACTCTCCTCTCAGCTGTGTTCTCCACTTATGAGGGCACTGATACTGTTAACTTTGCGATTCTGCGGTTACTGAGCAATTCTGAAGCCCAGACACCACCAGAAATTTGCCTCAGTCTGATGCTCGCAGCCCTTATTTATTTACCGACTAGTTAACTACAGGGACCGGTCACTACCAATCAGTTGATTCATTATCTTTCCTCTCGGCGGAGTCCCTTTGCTTTAAGAGCACAAATAATTTTATATTAATTGCTCCGATATCTCTGGGCTCTTCCAAAGCCCTGACGCCATGGGTGAATTTCAACATTGTTTCTATTAGCCCTTATTTATCTACTAGTGATCCTCAAAATGGTGGCTATCCTGTAGCCCTTAGGAAGAAGACCAACATGGCAGCATCACACGTAAACCAAGGCCTCGACATGGAGAAAGGTCTCGGTCTGTGGATTGTGCACTAAAACTAGAAAAAGGACTACTAAAAAAGGACTACTCGGAATAGAGGAGCAAACCTCGACATACATGGTGGCCATCTTGGAAAGGCTTTTCCACTCATTCTGCCAACTGAATTTTATGAGGGCTGGATTTTCTTTTTTTGCTGGGAACTTTTTAGTATTCATTCGCCCTTGACAAAGCGGGAGTGAACGGTTTTCATCCCTTGCCATCTCTGTTCTCCTCGGTTCACGCGCACCATGGCTGCCACCACCAGTAGCCCGACTGAAGGATCGCTCTCTAAAGTTGGCCTCAGTGCCTTTAAGATCACCTATCCACCTAATCTCACTAAGAATGCATAAAAAAAACTCAAACACAGCTTAATAAATAAAAAAAATGGAAACACTTATATCTGATACATATTTCAGTAAGTACAATGGCAACTCCATGTCTGACCTAATTGTCTTCACGAATAAGAGAGCCCAATGGAGGAAAACTCTCATTTCATTTTTCCAGGGCAAACAGATAAGGAAAACACCCCATGGATTTAGTCTTTCTATCACTTCCTCCCTGATCCACAAAATAGATCTCACGATTACTATCTATAACAATGAGATCGTTCTCATTCAAACTTCTAATCGAAACCTAGAACAGTTCGACAAACTCTTTTTGAAGATCAAAAGCTTTGTAGCTAACTATTCAACCCCAGAGCGAATAGATACAACACTAACCACCTTAAGTTCACTCCAAATAAATGTTCCCATTCCCTCCTCAGATTCACATCCCTCCTCTCCCACCACCTTTCCCTTGCCCCTGCCGGTTTCAGAACTGTTCGAATCACATATTTCGCGACCATTAACCCTATCACCACTTCCAACCTCCTCATCAATACTCCCTGGCACACCTCAAACACTCAGTGACCAACCCCCTCCTCGGGAATCTCCCATTATCACCTCTGACCCCCCTAACACTCATCGGCACCCTACCCCCTCTGCAGCTCTCCACACTCAATCAACCTCCTCGTCTATGCATCCTGGAACACTACTCATATTCAGGGACCTACCTTCTCCCAGTGTATCCCCCATGACCACCTCGGACCCCTCTAACACACTTAGTCACCCTACCCCTTCCCAGATGTCCACACTCTATTTCCTCCCCTTCCCAACACCCAGACTTGTTGGCACGCTTAGACGATATCTCCCTCTAGCTGCACCTTCTCTCCCTTGAACTCCACGGGTTGAAAGCCCTCTCACTCGAATATCTCCCCTTGTTAAGCCCCCTCCTCTCTACGCCGAACCGTCCCAGAGCCCCCGCCAACGCCACTGACACAGCTCCCCCGCGACCATCCCATCACCTACCATCTCCAATTCTGTTCCACTACCTAACGCAGCCTCTCGCCCAAGAGGCGCGTCCTGTCTCACGCCCAATGAAATTGACAGCCTTCTCAAGTCTTATTCGTCCAACACGGACTTCAACATGAGTCCAAAGGGAATAATTCAAACCATTCATTCTACCTCTAACAGAGAACCCTACCACAACCTCAGAGTCATAAATAACGATAACCTCAAGAGAGTGAACATCACTCAGACTCCTCCCCCCCATACTCCGGCTCCACTCAAATGCAGACTACTCAATTGTAGGTCTGCCAGCAAACATGCCTCCGAGATGTTTGACCTCATTCAACAGAATGAGATAGATATCATTATCCTTACAGAAACCTGGCTCAACCCTTCGTCCACTCCAATTCTTGACCTCTTGGTACCCCCCCCACCCACAACATAATTCGTCTTGACAGAGTTAAGAAGCTGGGTGGTGGCCTAGCTTGTATACATCGGAGTACGCTTGCGGTCTTCCTTTCAGAGTCATATCTGCCAGTAACTTGCGAATACCTTTGTCTCAACATCTCTAGTAACAATCATCCAGTTTGCAAACTACACACATTCTATCACCCCCCAGGCGACAATCTCCCCTTCACTGAACAATTAATGGAAATCATCCCTGGCAATGTGGACTCAGTCCAGTCCCACATCTATCTTGGGGACTTTAACCTTCACTGGTCTAACACTAATGATCAAGCAGTCTCATGCCTCAAATCCTTCTTGCATGACCACAAATTGATTCAACATTGTGACCAGCCTACTCACATTAAAGGGGAAACTTTAGACCTCATTATCTCCAAAGTTCATACCATCTCATTGGATTCCATCATACCATGTGATTGGTCGGACCATCACATCATTTCCTTCCATATCAACTTTGAGGTTCATCAGAGTAAAGCACAAAAAACCAAACCAAAGATTTGGAAAAGGGACCTCAGAGATATCAATACAGCTGACCTAGCAACCCGCTGTAATCTGGCCCTCTCTCCCCAACTGGATGTACTTGAAGTTCATGCTCTCACAGACTTCTACAACCCTTCTATTTCCAACATCATGGACTCTTTGGCCTCACTGCAACAAAAAAACACGCCTGCAAACGTTTCTAAACCTTGGTTCAATGGCAACCTAAACTCAAAACGTCGCAATCTAAGGGCCATAGAATGTTCCTGGAGAACCACTCCATCTGCGGACCATCTAAAAAACCTTAGAGCAGCAAGAAGTGCGTATAACAAACAAATCAAGTCAGCTAAGGCGGAGTATTTCAGATCCCAACTTAACCAAGCGGCGAACCGACCCAAGAAACTGTTTGAATTGGTTAAACAACAATCGGTGGTAGCCCCTAACCGACCAGCCTCGGAAGTCAGACCTCCCTCATGTGATGATCTGGCTGCCTTTTTTACTGAGAAAACAAGACTTATTAACATTGATCTGGAAGCCAGGAGGGCTCTATTGCTACCCAATGAACCTGCACCCCCACTGGCCGTACTAGACAAAAAAGCACCATGTAGCTGGGGTATCAAGAACAACACTTCCTGAGACACCTTTACCCCCCCCTCAATGAAAATTATATCAAAAAGGTCCTTCGGAGTATCAACCCATCTAATCACTTCAGTGACCCGTTACCACCTACCATCTTCAAAGTAATCAAGGATGAAATCTCCCCCTTCTGGACAAAGATCGTCAATGCGTCTCTGTCACAAGGCACGATCCCAGAATGCCTAAAAGAAGCTCAGGTAACACCTATATTAAAAAAGAAACTACAGCCGACAGTGCACACCTTAACAACTTCCAACCTGTCTCCAGCATCCCCCCTCTAGCCAACCCCCTTGAAAAACGCGTCCAGTCACAACTATGTGCGCACATCGAAAATTTCCATCTCCTGGACCAACACCAATCTGGCTTTCGTAGTGGGCGCAGCACTGAATCGGCTCTCACCCACGTGATGGATGACATCCTAATAATGCTTGATCGAAATGAATCCTGCCTCCTTATCCTACTTGACCTTTCCTCCGCATTGGACACTGTCAATCATGACAACCTCCTATTTATTCTGGAGCATAGGATGGGCCTTTCTGGTCAGGTACTGCATTGGTTCTCGTCCTTTCTGCAGCACAGAACCCAAATAGATAAAGCGAACCACTCACTCTCCCAGCCATCCCCAGTCAGCATGGGGTTTCCCCAAGGGTCCTCCTTATCTCCCATTCTCTTCAATTTATTCCTGGAACCATTAGCTAATGTTCTAAAATCCTTGGACATTCGCTTCCATATGTATGCAGATGACACCCAACTCTATCTGAAATTCTCCTCCCCGGATGACATCACTTGACTCAACTCCACCCTACTGACTACCCAAAACTGGTTAACTGCAAACCACCTCCTGCTAAACACCTCCAAAACAGAATTCCTCCTCATTTCTCCCCCGAAACATCCTCCTAATATCGACCTATGGAGGAACCAACTCACCGCCTTCAACTGCTCCCCCCGCATTATCGACTCAGCTAAATCTCTAGGAATTACCCTGGACAAGCATCTGAAGATGAAGGCTCACATTAGCAACGTGTGCAAGGGAGCTAACCACCTTCTGAGAACACTCAGGAATCTCACACCTTTCCTACCTCAAGCAGATTTCAAGCAAGTGGTCCAAGCGCTTGTTTTGCCGAGACTGGACTATGGCTGTGCTACGCTATGTGGCCTCCCCAAATATACTTTGGCCCCCCTGAAGGCTTCTCTGAACGCTGCGGCCAGATTGATCACGAGCACCAAGCGAAATGCAACCATCTCCCCGGTTTTAAAATCGCTAAACTGGCTACCCTACGAAGCTACAATTCAACTGAAGATTGCCTGGCTATCACACAAAGCCCTCCACTTCAGAACTCCCATCTACCTTGCACAAAAACTAGAACTATCAGGGGGGATAGACTGTCTAGGAGTGCTAATTCCCTCCTCTTGAAACCACAGATCTTCCGCAAAAAGAGAACATGCCAACGAGCCTTCTCTGGCGCTGCTCCTAAAATTAGGAACTCTCTTCCACCGGAAATTCTGAGAATCTCTTCCAAGGCTGCTTTCAAACTGGAAGCAAAAAGATTCCTCATGAACAAGTTCTTACCTTAACATGAGGGGCAATTTTTAGCTCTAAGCATATTGGACATACTATAGTATCGGTTATTATTCTTGTATCTGATCATTATTTTTGTTTTGGTTATTATTCCTGTACATGCTTATTGAATTTACTCCCCTTAAGTCATTATGCTCCATCGTCTAGCCCATTCTTCGTTCACCCAGGTGTATAAATGATCTGTTAGATGTGCAACATTTGATTCAATGCCTATTAGACTCCCCATTTGACTCATGTTTTGATTATTGTTTTGGTACTGGTTATTATTCCTGTATATGATTATTGTACGTACCCCCTTAGGTCTCTATGCTCCATGGCATAGCCCATTCCTACTCGTTCACTCATGTTTATTAATGAGCTGTTATGTGTGTACTATTTGATTCAATACCTATTAGATTCCCCATGTTAGACTCATGTTTTGATTTGTTACCTTTGCCTCAAATTGTAAAGCGCTCGGATATCCTTCGGGATCAAGTTCGCGCTATATTAAACTTTATAAATAAATAAGTCTTACACACTAAAGACCTTCGCACCACCAAGCATATTGATCGACTCAGAGATATTAGGAAGTGGTCGACGATCCACCCATATGCACTTATTTAGGCTTCTCAAGTCAACACACATCCTAATACTCTTCCCTCCATCCTTGGGGGCCAAAACCACAGGGTCCAACCATTCGGAGGATTCGATTTCCTCAATAATACCTTGAATGACTAGTCTTAAGTTCACACTTTAAGGGTTCCAACTTCATGTTCGGGACTTTTCTAACTTTGTGCACCACTGGTATAGCTTTTTGTTTAAGTACAATACGGTGTTCAAAGACTTGGGGAAATTCCTCAAAATACTTATTGGAAGACACATTATGATCAACTAACATGACCTGTTCTGAAGGACAGCGAGCATTAGGATTAAGAATTATCCCCAAGTCTCTCTGATGTCTCCAACCAAGGAGGTTGACACCATGTTTGGCAACATAGATCTTTCCAATGGTGTCCCTTCCTTTAAAATGAATCTTCATGATGGCATAACCTATCACATCGATGCGTGAGCCACCATAACTGACTGGGTTGATATCTGGAGCAAAAAGTTTTAATTCCAGAAAAGTCTTTCCCCAAAGTTCATTTCCTAGCATGGTAAAAGGAGAGCCAGAGTCAGCTAGAACGACAAACAACTTATCTCCAATTACCACATCGCACTCTGGCATACTGACAAGGTCTGCATCCACCATGCCATCACCTCTTACAATCACCATGGTTGTTTTGGATGAAACATTTGTTTCAATGTTCTCGTGCCCACTGTCCACTGTGCGTACTCTGCCCCCAGACTTGCATACCCTAGCATAGTGGCCTTTGATTCCACACTTGTGACATATGGTATTCTCTGCATAGCATTGAGGGTAGTTGGAAGAATGATTGTTACTACCACATCTGTAACACTTCATCTTCGAAAGGTCTGTGGAGATTTTGGGCTTTGGTCCACGGACAACTTTGGAAACGTTATCAACAAAATCATGTGCATGACCAGAAAGTGCGTCCTTCTGGGTCAATTCATGAATGCTACTGGGTGTAGGAACTTCGTCTGCAGTAGTTTTGTGGCCCTTCCTCTCTTTGACACAACCAGAGGTGTTTTCCATTACCTCTACGATGGGTACAGCTTCTTTGAGTGACGGATTTCTGGATAAAAGTTTTTCTTGCACCCTGGAACTGTTTGTGCACCTGACTAGTTGGTCTCGTATCGAGTCAGTGAGGTCACCGAATTCACAGGTGCGTGCAAGTGTTTTTAGAGATGCTATGTAATTGCCAACTTTTTCGTTCTGTTCTTGGACTCTCATGGAGAACTTGTGCCTCTCTAAAACCACGTTGTTGCGAGGTCCGAAATACTTTTCTAACATTTTCATGGACATGTCAAATACATCAGATGGTTCACCATCACTTTCTCCAACTGGAATTATGTCAATGCTTTCATAAATATTACGCCCCTCTATTCAAAGATTGTGGAGCAAAATCGCTTGTTTCCTATGAGCAGAAAATTTCTCGCCACCTATTGCAACTAAATAAGAGTCAAATAACAATTTCCATCTTTTCCACGGAAGAAGAGGTTCACCTTTCTCGCAGAGAAATGGAGGTGGCTGGCTCATAGTGGTGGTAGACATGTTAAGGCTTTAAATAGATTAGTAGATAAATGAAGCAAGGTAAAACAAAATGAGTAAAAATGTCACACAAAAAAACACACATTGGTACAACAAAGGCAGTAAACATGTAAGAGCAGTTCCACACCGATAATGATTAAGGTCATGCAGTAAAACTTCGGAGAGGAAGCAGACTATTCAAAACTGTGATGAAAACCAATATTACTTTGAAATAGTAAGGGTAGGCATAGGCAGCTTTTTTTAAAGAAATTCAGGGACCTCCAAATATAGGAAAGAGTACCTGGTTGCGAGAGATTGCTGATCGTTTGTCCATCACGCTGATCCGTGACTGGTTGTCAAGGGAACAATATGGCGGCACGGACGCACGTAGCGTAACGTGATGACAAACGGGACTGGAAACAATCGTGCGCATCGACGTCAGCACAGACGTCGCGAGGAGCTGTAACTGCTCAAGGAAAAGAGACAGAAATGTATTGTCATTTGAAGTTGGCACGAGTGCTCTCGTGCTCGTGTCTACTTCAAATGTCATCTCGCGTGTGATGTATTGTTTCAAATCAGCACGGGGGATATAGACATGGCAGGTGGCGGTTGAGTGATGATTCGTAACTGTACCTGCCTGTGTTTTTTTCATTAAAACGACGCTCTGCACTGGATTGGTGTTTTCTCTTCTTTCTTCTGGATTCATTGGTGTCTACGGCTTCCATTACACTGGTGACGAGGATTGGATCGTTCCCCACGTTACACGTCGAAACTATTAGAATATTTTTTTTTTCCTTTTGGACGTTTCTGAAAACCAGCGGTGATTGGAGAACTTAAAAAAAAAAAACTAACAGAAGGTGCTAAGTCCGTTCCTAACGAACAGAAAGCCACTGAGTGCTGTAAAAATGTGTGGGAACCTCTTCAGATAGTTACTACATCACCTCGCGGGAGTTTAAGAGTCCATCAGCCCACCCTTACTGCCGGAGCTTCGTCATCTGAGACTCTGTGGGGTCACGGTCTAGGCCCACAATGTCGAGCCGACAGGCTCTACCGAGTGCCTGACCTAATGATCCCAAGATAAAGAAACTCCTGCTACGGTTTGTATACAAACTTTTGAAGACTCCGGCAACTCATGGATACTAAATCCTATTGGATCTTAGCAACAGACCCTACACCCAGGCTAACTCTGGAGATTAAACATCTGGTCGAGGAAGGGGAGGCAGAAGGGTGGATCACGCCACATGAGGCCAAATTTTTGGTAACTAACAATCCTGTGATGCCCTATTTTTACTGCCTCCCCAAAATCCACAAAAACCAACGACCACCCCCAGGACGACCCATCATTTCTGGGATTGGCTCACTTCTTGAGCCCCTGTCCAAATTTGTGGATGTTTTTTTACGACCGATGGTTACTGAGATGCCGACTTACCTAAAAGACACTGCTGATGTCTTACGGATTTTGCCTGATATCAAGTTTAACACCAGTACCGATATTTTGGTAAGTTTTGACGTGGAGTCACTCTATACGTGTATTCCACAACAAGAAACTTTTGGAAGCACGTAACCTGAACAGCATGACCCCTGTCAACTTCATTATGGAGTGTGCCAGAATAGCAATGACAGAGAACTATTTTAGATTCGAAGATCAGATCTTTCTCCAGATCTCTGGCACCTCCATGGGGAGCGTTTTTGCGCCCAGCCTCGCCAACCTCTACGTTCATCTGTTTGAACAAAATCATGTACTGAACCACAGCAACCCTTTTCGTCAACATCTGGTGCTGTGGAAGAGGTACATAGATGATATATTAGTGGTGTGGCGGGGCACGAGCCAAGAGATCTTGGCTTTTCATACCTGGTTGAACCAGCAGAATGCCTTTTTGAAGTTCACCATCGAGTACAATCAACGTCGGCAATCCTTCCTCGACATTTCCATTTTAATCCATGAGGACACACTGCAATGTGAACTTTTTAAGAAACCAATGTCAAGGAACTCTCTCCTTCCATTTGACAGCCATCACCCGAGGGCCCTCAGGGAGAATCTTCCCGTGGGACAGTTCCTACGTGTACGGCGGAATTGCTCCACTAGGGATCTCTTTGACAAACACGCTGAAGAATTAGCACTCCAACTTCGGTCGCGTCAGTATCCCAAGCGACTGGTACGTCAAGCTTGGAAGAGAGCATCCAATAACCATCGAGATGCGCTGCTGGACAACAGCACTCCCAGGATTCCCAATGACAGGCCTACTTTTGTAACTACCTTTTGCACCCTTTCCAACAGATTCCAAAAAACAGTACGTAAGCATTGGCATATCCTCAATGTGGCATCTGAGAACATCTTGCCTCCTCTTTTTGCGTTCAAGAAGGGTCCTAGCTTACGGAATAGTCTGGTACACACATGACCATTATCACAGCCTACACGTGCCACTAACACCCTGTGGTCATTACCCCCGGTACGAGGTCATCATCCATGTGGCTCTTGCAGTGTTTGTCCTCAGACAACCAAGACTATGTCAGTGGACATAGGGACTAGCCGTCCCTGGATTTTACACAACCACACGAACTGCAATTCTGAGGGTGTAGTATACATGATCACATGCCCTTGCTCTCTACACTACATTGGGCATACAACGCGTAAAGTGAAGCTCCGCATGAGAGAGCATAAGAGCACGATCCGATGTATGAAACAGTCCACTTGTCTAACAGACCATTTTTTGGCTAAACAACACAAAGCCGATGATCTAAGATGGATTGTGCTCGAACGTCCTCTCATTCCGCAGCACATAACAGACACTTCAAGGTTTTTGTTCTCTTAAGAGCAGAGGTGGATTTTCAGATTGAAAACAGACACGCATGGCTTGAATGACAGTATACCATGGGCCTCTATCTAAAAGCCTGTCTGACCACCTCATCATTTTTTTGTCATCTACTGACGTATCAATACTCCATCAGGGATTCCATCACAATTGATATTTGTATCTACTGAGAGGATAGCTGATCAGAATGAACACCCATGAAAGTGTATCTATGAGTGACTAGAATTGCATAATCATTTGATGTATCTATACTTTATTAAGGATCCCATCATATATTACATTCTTAACAATTGATGGGTTAACTGACCGGATTGAACACCCACATAATTGTGTATAAGAGTGCTTAGACTCTATCCAATAATGATACATGTTTATCTAGGCATGTAACATCCTGTATATACCACCCGTCCTTAGAACCTTACTAACATCTACTGGTAGGTGTATGTGAATATGAGGGGCAACCATGAGCACTGGTTGCCTCTGTTGATTGTGTTTGGTTTGATCTAAACGTATGTGTGGAGGTAATGTCTTGGTAGCAAAACCTCTCAGTGCAATTGTGGTTGTGACTACCCTAGATCTGATAAACAGCTTGGGTTTGGTTATTGTCAAAATCTTAGAAGCACATACACTGTGATTTTAGAACTGTCGACATGAGTGTAGACCCCTAGTGGGAACTTAATTCAAAATTCAGATACTGGAGTAGATTGTTGCTATAATTGCTTTATTCAGCTGTTCGAATCAAAGTGTCCACCGGGACAAAGCTAGTTCCTTGTGCCGTAACAGGCTTTTATTTAGGACACCTGACTTGATTTACTTTTTTATTTTTTTGAATATTATTATACATGCATCAGAGCAAGTGTGTCGATGTTCGCGCAAACCTTATTGTTTTGATTCGCTAAACTATGCTTCGTTCAGGATTCCGCAGCCGCCTCACAAGATGTGGCTGGCCCTTACAACGCGCATGCTCCGATGAGAGTGTTTGTGGGTTTGCGCTTGCTCCATCTGCACGGATACAAAGGATTCTCCATACACGTGATCTCTACAAAGCTTTTGCAGTCAAATCAGGGCGGTTACCTTTGAAACCCCCTTTTACGCAATGTAATGAGTTCCCACTCCTCGTGATGTTCTTACGCACATGCGCATTGCTCGTCATAGACACTACAATCGGTCAGTCGACCCGACGCGCATGCGTCGAGGCTAGTGTCCCGACGCCTGCACATGTTCTATTTGATGCGCGGTCGCGCGCATCTTCAACATTAGCACCTGATTCCAAACAAGCAATTTTGCCAATTAGGGTGGATACTTAAGGAGCTCCCCCTCCTTCCTGCCGTCACCTCCCAGACAGCTCGCAGTCCAGTCTGAAGTACCGACGGACAGGTAAGGAGAGGGTAGCTCCATGCTTTCCATGCTGTGTATGATCAAGAGAGGGTTATCTTTGTTCAACAGAGATTCATCTCGGTTCTATAAATAGTGGTTGGCTGGGAGGACATAGTGAGATAACAATACCCTTCCCTCTGAGCCATATATATAGGGGTGGCTTTTCTCCCCCCAACCTCATTGCACTAGCTGTTGTAAGGAGGGTTAACCCTTTTAAACGTTTGATCTGGGGTGTCTCCTAACAGACTAAAAAACTTTTGAGGGAACAGCTTTCTCAATACCTGCACTGTCATGCCTGGGGGGCGGGTCTCTCAAGGTTCTTGACTTTTGGCCTTCGGGTTCATTAAAATGTTTAAATACACTGTTGAACACAGTTTTTGAAATCTTTCTCATATGCAACCACTATTTGGGTTCTTTCATAAGTGCAGTGCGTAAAGGGCACTGTAGAATAGTAGTCACTGATGCTGTACTTTTATGTGAAGTGCCTTTCTGATGGTTTGATTTTCTAAACTTCCTTTAGGAAAGAAGACACAGTTCTTACATCCAAGCAAAAGGTTGCTTGTCCGGTAGGGTGGCAATTGCCACACTCTTACCTGATGATTGTTGTGTCACTGTTTAAATTTTGTTTTTCACGTAGCACACAATGAAACCTATTTACCCTGCAGTAGCCTTGATTTACATCAATACTAGGTCCTGAAGAAAGCCGGGTCAGTTGACCATATCGGCTGAAACATGTCGACCTCACGAGACTGAGTCAGGAAATAGTCAATCTTTTTAAGACTATTTGCTCTTTTAAATATGACACCTGGACAATCTCCAATAAACATATTTTTTGCCCATGTAGTCATTTTTAATGCACACTTACACTTGAGCACTGCACATTATTAGAGTCTTCAAAAGTTTGTATACAAACCGTAGCAGGAGTTTCTTTATCTTGGGATCATTAGGTCAGGCACTCGGTAGAGCCTGTCGGCTCGACATTGTGGGCCTAGACCGTGACCCCATAGAGTCTCAGATGACGAAGCTCCGCCAGTAAGGGTGGGCTGATGGACTCTTAAACTCCCGCGAGGTGATGTACTAACTATCTGAAGAGGTTCCCACGCATTTTTTACAGCACTCAGTGGCTTTCTGTTCGTTAGGAACGGACTTAGCACATTCTGTTAGTTTTTTCAGTGTCTATTGGGGATTGGAGGTGTGACAGTCCCTAAACTATTTCCCCTTGGACCCTTATATACATTGTGTGTTTGATTGGAGAACTTCCTCTTTCAGACTCGGCGAGCTATTGGGAGTTGAATGCTGAGACAAGCAACATCGTCAGCGGTTTTAATTGGAGAATTGTCCGTATTTCGAGGAAATAGACGCATACTGGCATTCAGAAAGACGAGCAGTTGGTCAGTGCTTCATCCTCTGTTCTGCTATTGGCTAATGAACAAGGAGGAGTAGCACATTCCACCAAGCTCAGCTGTTGACAAATTGAGGTTGCTGGGCATAGCCAGTTTACGCACCATAGGCGGAATAATAAATCCCAGCTTGTCATTGTCAAAGGAATCATTTCTTCACAGCGCGATCGCTGGGTGAGCCTCATATCAGGTTCGTGTGCTTTCTTTCTTCTGTATCACGCACACATTTCAACACGGGTGACAATTAAAAAAAAAAAAAAGGTATTTGGATAGTTTCAATCTTCATAACACGCACACATTGTTTATTTAGTTTCTATATTATCTAAAAGTTGTTTTCACAGTTGTGCTTTGACAGTTACGAATTAGTAAGCAGCAATGTCTGGTATTCAACCTCCTCCATCCTTCCTCTCATTACCTGGTGATCCCCAAGTGGAATGGGACATATGGGAACCAATGTTTCCTGCTTATGTTGAAGTTTTGGAGGGGGAGGAATGCGAAGCAGACAGGAAACTAGCTTTATTAAAACACTGTCTTGGAGGAATAGCCCTCAAAGAATATAAAAACGTACCTCCTTTGCCCAGCACGTCTGGTCTAGATGTATACCAAATTGCAGCTAAACAACTTTCCATTCGTTATGGAAAAAAAATTATCATGGTTATGGAAAGATTCACATTTTATTCAAGGAAGCAAAAACCGGAAGAATCCATTGACACTTATGTATCAGCCTTGAGGTCCTTAGCGGTTACATGTGATTTTGAACATATTAACTATGACCAAGTTTTAAGAGATCAAATTCTCATGCATACTAACAACAACAAAATACAAGAAAGGTTGTGGACCAGTTCATATATGTCTCTTAATGCTGCTATAGAAATAGCAAAGTCCATTGAACATTCAGAAAAGTTTGTTGATGAAATCAGATCCAATGATAAAAGTGATGTACATGTTGTTAACAAGGAAAATGATAAACAAAAAAAAATTACAACCCAAAGGAATGAAAATTATCAAAAAACAGAAACCAGAAACAGATGGCAAAAACCTGACACCAGATGGAAGGCAAATGCTACTTACCAGTATGCATCTGTTCTTGGCATGTAGAGCTGCAGATCTACACACTGTGCATAGATCGCCATCTAGTGTTGGACCCAGATGTTTGCAGTTGTTTTTCCTCTTGGAAAGTCTTTGGAAGTCACGAGGTATGTGACTCCTCCTTTGGATCGTATTGCGCATGGGCTTCGGCTCCATCCTCAGATTGTTTTTCGCCAGCAGGGAAATGATGGAGCGTAGTAATAAGCAGTGAAGATGCCCATGTGTGTTGTATCTAAATCAGATAAACTGGAACAGATAAAGGTAGCCGGGGAGGTGGGTGGGCGTGTGTAGATCTGCAGCTCTACATGCCAAGAACAGATGCATACTGGTAAGTAGCATTTGCCGTTCGAGGCATATGAGCTGCAGATTACACACTGTGCATAGATTATATAGCAGTACTCGCTCCTAGCGGCGACCACCAGTATCTGTTGCAGTGGTTTGAAACAATGTTTTGAGTACAGCCTGGCCCACACTAGCTTGTTGCTTAGTTTGCACATCTACACAATAGTGTTTAGTGAAAGACCATGTAACTGCTCTGCAAATGTCATCTAAGGGAATGTTTCCTAAAAATGCCATGGAAGCCCCTATCTTATGTGTAGAGTGGGCTTTAGGGGGAACAGTGAGCATACGTTTGGCTTTGTGGTAGCAAATCTGTATGCATTTGACAATCCACCTAGCTATCTCAGATTTGGAGATGGGGTTGCCTTTGTGTGGTGGTGAGAAAGATACGAACAGTTGTTTGGTCTTACGAAAGGGTTGTGTTCTCTTGATGTAGTAGAGTAAGGCCCGTTTGACATCTAGTGTGTGGAGAGCTCTTTCTGCAATGGACTGTGGCTGCGAGAAGAATACGGGCAGTTCCACAGATTGGTTTAGATGAAAGGGAGAAATGACTTTAGGGAGGAATTTTGGATTAGTTCGGAGAACAACTTTGTTATGATGCATTTGCAGAAAAGGTTCTTGAATGGTGAGTGCTTGTATCTCACTGAGGAAGTAATGGCTACCAGAAAAGCAGTTTTCCATGTTAGGAATTGAAGTTCACATTTTTGTAGAGGTTCAAAGGGAGGCCCCATTAGTCTGGTGAGAACGATGTTTAGGTTCCACACAGGTGAGGGTGGCGTTCTGGGGGGAATTATTCTTCTGAGGCCTTCCATGAAGGCTTTTATGGCAGATACTCTAAAGAGTGATAGGTGTTGCCTGGTTTGTAGATAGGCTGCTATGGCCGCAAGGTGCAGGCTAATAGACGTGTAGGCTAGGTTGCATCTTTGTAGGTGTAGTAAATAGCCTATGATGTGTTGAATGGACACATCTAGGGGATTGAAGTTATTGTTGTGACAATAGACCACAAAAAGTTTCCACTTGGCTGCGTAGCAAGCTCTAGTGGTAGGTCGTCTAGCTTCTCTAATGACGTTCATACAGTCAGGGGGAAGATTGAGATAACCAAATTCTAGGATTTCAGGAGTCAGATCGCAAGGTTGAGCTAAGCTGGGACTGGGTGCCTGATCTCTCCATGGTTCTGGGTTAAGAGGCATGGAGAGAGGTGTAACTTTTGGTGCGGTACTACAGACAATTCCAGCAGTGTGGTGTACCACAGTTGTCTGGCCCAAGTTTGAGCTACTAGGATGAGAGCGAGGGAGTGTTGTTGTAGTTTGCGCACCACTAATGGAATGAGTGGGAGAGGCGGAAAAGCGTACGCAAATCTGCCTGACCAGTTCATCCATATCGCATTGCCCTTGGACAATGGGTGTGGATACCTGGCGGCGAAGCTTGGGCATTTTGCGTTTTCGTGGGTGGCGAAAGGTCTATCTGTGGATGCCCCCATATTTGAAAGTACGGGTGAAGAACTTGTGGATGGAGTTCCCACTCGTGCATCTGTTGCGTTTGTCTGCTCAGCAGATCGGCCATAGTGTTTTGGACTCCTGGGACATGTTGGGCTAGGAGAAAGATTTTTTGGGGTATGGCCCATCTCCATATACTCTGTGCTAGATGAGAGAGCTGCGGAGAGTGTGTGCCTTGTTTTTGTATATAGTACATGGCTGTAATGTTGTCCGTGCGGACTAAGATGGCCTTGCCAGAGACATGTGTTTGAAAGGCCTTTAGGACTAAAAATATGGCTAGTAACTCCAGATGGTTGATGTGGAGTAACTTTAGTTGAGGCGTCCACCTGCCCTGCATCGTGTGATGTAGTAGGTGAGCTCCCCAGCCGGAGAGCGATGCGTCCGCTGTCAGTACTATCTGAGGAACCGGTTCCAGGAACGGTCGCCCTTTGGAAAGGTTTTTGGTGGTCCACCACTGCAGAGAGCGATGGGCAAGACCGTCTACCAACACCAGATCTGATTATTGACCCTGGGCCTGGTTCCATTGGCGCGCTAAGCACTCTTGGAGAGGACGCATCTGGAGTCTTGTGTGAGGTACTATGAATATGCGAGAGGCCATCATTCCTATAAGTTGCATGAACACTCGAGCTGGAAGAGTGTGTTCCGGTTGAAATTTGGGGCGTAGAGCCTGAATGCTTGCTATCCTGGCAGGACTGGGATAGGCTAGAGCTTTTGAGGTGTCTATGGTGGCACCGAGGTCTTGTTTTACGTGGGACGGTTGCAGATGGGACTTCGTGTGGTTTACTGTGAAGCCCAGTTCGTGAAGTAGTTGGATAGTGGCGTGAGTGTGTTGTACACACTGGTTGTATGAGTTGGCTTTTATGAGCCAGTCGTCTAGGTATGGGAAGACGTGGATGTGTTGTCTTCGCAGGTGTGCTGCCACTACTGCTAGGCACTTGGTAAACACCCGTGGTGCTGTGGTGACTCCGAATGGGAGCACTTTGAATTGATAGTGTCGACCATCCACTACAAATCTGAGAAACTTTCTGTGTGCTTTGTGAACGGGAATGTGGAAATAGACGTCCTTGAGGTCTAGGGTGGCAAGGAAGTCGTTCTGGGAGAGTAGGGGGAAGTACCTGCTGTAGTGTGACCATGTGGAAATGGTCTGAGTGTATGTAGTGGTTTAGGGGTCTGAGGTCCGGGATGGACCTTAGAGTGTCGTCCCTTTTTGGTATGAGAAAATATAGGGAGTAAACTTCCATATTTTGTTGGTGGGCAGGAACTGGTTCTATTGCACTTTTTTGTAGGAGGAAGATTACCTCCTGCTTTAGAAGTGATAAATGGAGGTGTTGCATTATGGCTTTCAGTTCATCATAATGTGCCCTGTCAAATCTTGCTAAGAGCGCTTGAGTGGTTGCAATGCGCCATATGTTGGCAGCCTGGGATGCAGTTCGCTTGCCAGAGGCGTCCAGGAGTTTGGACTCCTTATCGGGTGGTGGGGCCTCACCTGTTGCCTCGGAGTTTGCACGCTTCCTCACATTTGAGACTACCAAGGAGTCTAGTGGGGCGGGGCCTCTGATGTAGGCGGGGTCTGTAGGGGCGGCCTTATACTTCTTCTCGATGCGAGGGTTGATGACCCTGGCCCTAACCGGGTCTTTAAAGACCTCCGGTGTGTGCTTGATAACCCCTTTAAGCATGGGCAGAATGGAAGTGGCCCTTTGTGTAGTGTCAAAAGTGTCTAGGAGGAAGTCCTCCTCCACGGGGTCTGTATGGAGATCAACTCCGTGGTAGTGTGCAGCCCTATGGAGAAGCTGGTTAAACCCCATTGTGTCTTCAGGGGGGGTCGTCTTGAAGGGTAAAGGTCGTCCTGAGGGACATTAGGAACGTCTGGGATGTTGTAGTCGGCCCATGGGTCTGGGGAGCCTGTAGGAGTGGGGTCCCCTGTGGGCTGGTCATGGGGCCCGTCCCCTGTGTCGTCGTAGACTTAGTCCTCATCCTCATCAGGGGAGGGTGTGGGAGAATGATGAGGTGGGGGAGGTGGAGGAGAAGGAGGAGGAGGAGGTGGAGGAGTGGGTGAAGGCAGTCTCAAAGGGGAGGTAGCAAAGACTCTTCTCTTTGGCGGTGGAGCTGGGGCAGGCGTGTCCAGCGGTCTCTTTTTGATGCTGAGCATCAAATGTCCGAATTTAGGGTCTTTGACAAGTGTTTTTTGTAGTGGATCGGGCCGAAATAGCTCATCTGTGGGGGGGCAATCCTTCGGCGCCAAAGGTGTCAGAGCCGTAGGTTTTTTAAGCTTCGAGTCAGCATTGGTTCGCCATTTTGAACCGTGTGGCTTAGGAATGTCCGGTTGTTTCCTCGGTTCCGAGATGACTTTCGGCTTCGAGGTGTGGGTGTCAATGGCCTTCAATTCTTTGCTCGGCTCCGGGGATAGTGTCGGTACCGAGGAGCTAGTGGCAGTCTTCGGCGCAGAGTGCTTCGGTGTGGAGCTCAGCGCGGAGGAGGAGGAGGAGGAGGAGGCCATCTTCTTTTTCGGTGCTGGTGCGGAGGAGTGTTTCTCGGCACCGAGGGCAGGATGGCTCGAGCCCGAGCTGCAGGCAGGCTTGATGGGCTTCTTAACCGGGCCCGAAAGGGAGGTATGGGAAGCAGTGTCTTTGGTCATGCCTAGGCCCAAGGGCGAAGGCGTGACCGAAGCCTTTTTGGATGTCGTTGAGGGTGGGGGTCGATGGTAGTACTCACGCCCCTCTGTGCCGGAGTGATGTCCTCGACATCTGAGTCGTCAGCTTCGGTGGCGCTGACGAAGGCCCTCTTCGGTGTGCTGCTCTTCCGAAATGTCGACGCCTTCTCTGAAGATGTCGTCGGGGATCGCTGCCATTGTTCACCTCGCCCTTCGGTCCCGAATAGTTTTCTTCGAACGGAAGGATTTGCAACCCGGACAGTCTCTTGCTTCGTGTTCTGGGGAGAGGCAGAGGTTGCACACCTTATGGAGATCGGTGTGGGGAAACTTCGACCCACATCGGGGACACTTCTTAAATGGAGTCCTTTCCATCAGCCAGCACCGGAGCCTAGGTAGGCCCGAAGGCCTTTGTCGACGACCGGAATCGAAGAGTTTGAATGATGAGTCGCGTCGAGTGCGGAGATCGCGATCAAAACAATACCGTGGAAAGGGAAGAATTGCGCGCCGATCACAAGAACTGGAAACGGTTCGGAACCGGAGCGCGAAGAACTCATCCGAGCCCGATGGCGGAAAAAAAACCAATCTGAGGATGAAGCCGAAGCCCATGCGCAATACGATCCAAAGGAGGAGTCACATACCTCGTGACTTCCAAAGACTTTCCAAGAGGAAAAACAACTGCAAACATCAGGGCCCAACACCAGATGGCGATCTATGCACAGTGTGTAATCTGCAGCTCATATGCCTCGAACCAATATTTACTGTTTCAGATGCGGTAGTAGTTATCACCTAGGAAATTCAAAAGCATGTCCTGCCCTAGATAAAGTGTGTGCTAGATGTAACAAAAAGGGGCATTTTCCCAGGGCTGGTAGGTCAGCCTAGGCCTGGGCTAAAATTGAATTCTGCTCGCGGAAATTGCGATAATTTGACATTTTCGTGTTCCTCGGAGAGCGCGAAAATGTCAAAATTTCCGCAACCCGCATTTTACTGGAATTTTTTTGCTTGCTCGCGCTTTAAATTAATACATTCTCGCGTGCGCGCGATCGCCTTACCTGAATCCCCGCGTTCGCCGACAAGTTTTCGCGATCCGGTCACGTTCTCCACGAGATGTTGAATTGTTGGTAGCCATTTGCGCGGTCTCGCGACAGTTCGCGCCCGCAGTAACGTCATTCGTCGCGCGATCACGTCTTTCTTCTCGCGATCATGCACCGCGAGACAAGTGAAAACAAGATGGCCGCGCCCGCGAGCAACCGCATGGGTAAGTTGGCGAGCCGCGACCATGCAGAAAATACCGCGAACGGGCGGGAAAAAATCTTCTGCATCTTCTCGATATTTCCGTGTGTTTGCGGAGATTGTTAACATTTTCGCGATAATTTGCGAAAGTGAATTTCGCAAATTCCGCCCACCCCTAGGTCAGCCCCAAGAAGAGTCAATGTTATACAAGAACATGAAGAGCCATGTGATAATGATTATGATGTAAATACTATACTTAGTGTGACTAAAGAGATACGCACTGCAAAATTTCCTTCATGTAATGTTTCTATTAATGGAATTTCTACCAAAGTACTTGTAGATTCATGCTCCTGGTACACTATTCTGCCTCATGCTCGTTTGTTCTAATTGGCCAAATATGGAACTCATACATCCTGATATTTCACCAAGCGGTTATACTGGTCATAAACTGGAACTCATTGGGTATTTCATTGCTGAATTAATCTTTCATGAACACAGCACATGTGGGAAAATTTATGTTACTAAAGTAGGGCAATCGCTCCTAGGTTGGCCACATCAGGAAAAACTAGGAATCACATTAGATCCTAATGCTGATCCTCCTGTATATTCTGTTGATACAATTACCAAGAAACCAGATTTTATTAAGCCTAATGACTCTTTATTAGTTTCTACAATAAAAAGTGATTTATCTACATTATTTAGTGACAAACTTGGTGAATACAGAGGCTTTAAACATCGCATAAAAGTACATGCTAATGCCATACCGGTACGCCATAAGGTAAGGAATGTTCACTTGTCCTATAGGAACAACTTGAAAGAAATGCTCCATGATATGTGATCTAAGAAAATAATTGAACCGATGGAGTCATCTCCTTGGGTTTCTCCAGTTGTCATTTCAGTTAAATCGGGTGGAGATCTCCGTTTGTGCATAGACTTATGCAGTCTTAACAATGCTATCTGTGTGGACTCTCATCCTCTTCCCAACCTACATTAAATGCTTTCAACATTGGCTGATGCACGTGTATTTTCCTGTCTTGATCTGGCTAGCGCTTATCACCAAGTGCTTCTCCATGAAGATTTGACTGCATTTATATCACCAGAGGATCTGTACAGATTTTGCAGGATGCCCTTTGGTTTGGCTAGTGCAGCTTCTGTCTTCCAAAGACCAATGAAAGAAACCCTTGACGGTCTTACTGGAGCCATAGCATTTCAAGACGATATTTTAGTCTTTGGCAAAGATGAGGATGAACATGAGCACAATTTAAAGGAAGTCCTAATTGCTTTATCAAACAAGGGTCTAACACTCTGTGCAGACAAGTGCAGATTCAAAAGACAAGAAGTAGAATACTTAGGACACAGTATCAGCGGAGATGGAATTAAACCTAAAATGTCACATTTGGAGAACTTCAGTAAAGCTCCTATTCCCGAAAACAAAGAACAATTGGTTGCTTTCTTGGGCTTAGTGGAGTTCTATGCCAAGTTTATTCCCAATTATGCAACCATAATGGAACCATTTAGAAATCTATTTTAAAAAAAATGTGAAGTTCAATTGGACTGATGTTATGACTAACGTTTTCCACTGTTAAGGAGATGATCACTAAGGCTCCATGCCTCAAACCTTTTGTAATTGGCAAACATTGTGTAGTAATGGTAGATGCAAGCAGTTGTGGTCTTGGTGCTGTACTGATTCAAGAAGAATGGGGTAAATAATGGATTGCAGCATATGCTTCAAGAGCATTACGAGAATCTGAATGACATTCTGTAATTGAAAGAGAACTATTAGCGTGCATGTGGGGTGCTGAACATTTAAGACCGTTTTTATGGGGAACAAAATTTACCATCAAGTCTGACCATAAGCCTTTGCTTCATATATTATCACCTGGCGGTGGACGCACATTGTCATCAAGGTTAGTCAGACTTTCTTCTAGACTGCAAAATTTCCAGTATTCGTTAGTGTATGTTCCTGGAAAAACTAATGTTCATGCTGACTGCATGTCAAGATTGCCCCTTCCATGCATGGTGTTGATACTGACGAATGTGAAGTGGCACATGTTGTGCGTGATGTGAATGTGTTGATCAATGACAATACCATTATTCAGGAGCAATTGTGGAATGAAGAAATAGAGAAGGATCAGGAACTTAAAGAAGTGAAGAGGTTCATACTAGAAGGTTGGCCGGAAGAGAGGAAGCTTATAAGAAGTTTGGTAAGTTATTTCAAGGTTCGTGATGAATTAGCCATAGAGAATGAAATAATTCTGAGGGGGGATAAATTTATTCCACCTTTTGGTCTCAGGAAGATGTTTGTTGACATCGCTCATGAAGGGCATTTTGGCATTTCTATCACCACGAGACACTTGAAGGAAAGCTTTTAGTGGCCAGGCATAGATTCATATGTTGAACATCATGTGAGGTTTTGTAATTTGTGTGCCAATAGTGATAAATCAGCTAAAGCTTTAACTACTACCCCACAACTCGTGAATTTACCTGCCGCACCTTGGAGCAAGTTAGGCATTGACATAATTGGTCAGTTTGGTATTTTACCGCATCAACAATCTTTGGGTATTGTGCTAATGGATTATTTTTCAAAATGGCCTGAGATTAAGATGGTCAGAGAGGTTACTTCTGAAGCCATTATGCTATTTTTAGATGATATTTTCTGTAGGGAAGGGATTCCTCAGGAACTTGTTACTGACAACGGACCACAGTTCGTTAGTAAACAGATGGAAGATTATTTGATTAGGTGTGGTATTACTCACAAAAGGATTGCAGTTTTCCACCCAGAAGCAAATGGTCAAATTGAGAGATTTAACAGGGTTGTTAAGGAGGCCATTCAGTTAGCAGTCAAAGGTGGATTGTGTTGGAACAAAGCTTTACAATCCATGCTGTTATCTTATAGAACATCACCCAATGCAGTTACTTTGTAAGTCCATTTGAGTTATTGAGAGGTCGCAAACCTAGTACAAAACTTGTTCCATGGTGGCTGGAAAATAAGAACAAAACACAAGTAGATTTTCCCGAGATAGACTTCAAGGAGATGCGTCGTAAAATGGATGCTTACAAAATCAAAATGAAAGATAATCTGTTAAAGAACAGAACTGTCAGGAATGTTTTTGTTCAGGTTGGGGAGTTGGTACGGTTAAAGAAAGGTTGCTCCGTACGTAAGGGATTATCCAACTGGTCGGATCCTGTGCATGTAGTGGAAGTGTTTAAGAATGCTGTGCGAGTGGAAGATGGAAGTGTTTGGAATTTTAATAGAGTCTCACCTTATAAAGGTAAAAAAGATTTTCGTGATAACACTACTTCCAATGTATTTCTGGATGTGAATGAAAGTTCTGTGAGCAATTCAGGTACAGAATTACCTATTGAAGAACAAGGTGTGGCTGTTCCAGCATGTCCTACCGGAAGCTCAAGAATTCGCACACTACCTACTAAATTTAAAGGTTTTGTGCTTTCTTAATTCTCCCTTAATTTATTTATTCACTTACTTATTCATTTATTTCTTTTCTTTTATTGCCTTTGTTAAATAAAAGGGGGAGGTGTGTTGTGGGCTACAATACAGCACACGTTCTGCCTACAACTGCACGTACAGCTACATACCTGGGTGTAACTGCACACACTGCTACAGTACAGCACGCATTCCACCTGTAACTACACGCATAGCTGCAGTACACTATTTGTCTGGCTGTAACTGCACACACTGCTACAGGACAGCACGCATTCCACCTATAGCTGCATGCAAAGCTACAGTACAACAGGGCTAGGCCTGGGGCGCACTCTCTCCTCGGACCAGCTCCCTGCTTGGAACATGCATGCTCCTTTGATCAGCAATAACTCCACTATGGGTGAAGTACATGATCTCCTTGGACCAGCAGACCTTCATCTAGGCCTTCTGCACATATGCGGATGCTCCTTGGCCTGGCACGCACGTTCCGTGGACCAGTATCACATTCCCAAGCCTGCTGCACATATGTTCCTTGGACCAGAACGCGCTCCTTAGTCGCAATGCCCTTTTAATCAGCACATACCCTCCTAGGACTGATATACATATGATCTTGGACACACACCTAGTCCTAGGCCTTCTGTGCACGTGCCCCTTGGACCTGCACATACAGGCTCTCCTTGACCAAGCTCATGCAAGCCTCCTTGGCACAGTGAAGACACAGATTCTCTTTGGACAAGTGAATAAAACACGCTCTTCTGCAGTGTGGAAGCTCACATGTTCGTCTGCCAGTTTAAAACCAAAGGGGATGATGGACGGAGTGTTGAACATTGCAAGCACTCACCCTCAGTCAACTGATCTGGGTTTAATCCATCATCATTCTTTGGCTCACTCCGCTACCCCAGTTCAGACATGGCCATATGCAAATCAGTCTGACCCTGTGCCACATGGGAACAGTCCAGCCTGAACTGCCAAGCCATGTCTTACCTGGACCGGAAACAAGCATCCTGGGGCCGTTTTCTGGCTAATCAGCCGTCATCAGCCAGGCTAGCTTGAATCCAGTGGCAAAGTGAGCAAGGGACCCACGTCTGGGCATACCATGCCAACTTAGGGCGAACAAAGCGAAACCAAAGGGGATGATGGACAAAGTGTGGAACATTGCAAGCACTCACCCCCAGTCAACTGATCTGGGTTTAAGCCAGTTAAAGCAGACACACTACAGACAGACTCTCTTCCCCACGGAGAGCAGCGAGGCAAGGAGCATGCGTTCCTTGATTTGCATTTGTGTACTCCATGGGCACATATGCGCCTTGGCTGGGCACACATATGCCCCTTAGCTGGGGACATTCACACATTTGGTAGCATCTTTGGGCCAAATTAACATGTATGTCAAGATTCTTGCTTCACCGCTTATTTTGCTTTTTTTGGGGCAACATTTTAATTAATTGTATACGTTTTAAGAATCCTGTTTAATTTTGATCATTTTCTACTTAGGGTGAACTGTATTTTGTGTATCAAAGGCTTACAGTCTAAAAATGTTTAAATAAACGTGCCCTAGGCCAGTGGCACAAATGCTCCCAAACAGTGGTCTTTAACACATAGAATAGAAGGTCCGTGTGTCCTGCTGCGCACGCGCGCCTTTGCCTACGACGCACGTGTTCCCTTTGCCTGCTGCGCGCGAGTATGTGGCGCCAACAGCGAACCTGCAGTTCGTCCTTGAGAGACACCGAATGCACATGTACAGTCTGAGCCCTGCCTGCTTGAGAAGAGAAAAAGCAGTTTTGTCCCCGGCGCTCGGTAAACTCAGCATCCACGCCACGCCCCACGTCCCTGTGCTCTGTACACTCCCAGCACCGATACATGGGCCGGGAGAACCTGCCACAGACGGGTCGCCCCCACCTGCCCGGATCTCAAGGCCACCTGAATCACAGATAGAATCTGGCGGTGTTCATACGTGGCAGAGAACAAAAGAGTCCTTGTGTGCACACGCAGTCAGTACCCTGACCCAGATCTGCATCGCCGCTGCCACACACGGAGGGGCGGGCAAGGTGCCCTCGGGAACAGGGCCGTGGACAGCGCGGAGGGGCAAAGAGAAGGGAGGAGAGGCAGGTGGATGAAACATGGCGGTACAAGGGAACAAAACACAGGCGACACTGGGGTTGAAGAAAAACGGGTCTTCGGGACCATCTGAGGAGCAGAGGGGGACTGGAAGGATACCACGGAGTCTAGTTAAGCAGGACGGCACGGGGCCCAGGTGGTTAGGAAGAAGCAGTTCCTAATAAGGAATGTGTAAGTAACCCAACCTGGGGGTGTCACGGAGTAGGGGTAATCAGGAATGTGTAAGTAACCCAACCTGGGGTTGTCACAGAGTAGGGATAATCAGGAATGTCTAAGTAACCCAGCCTGGGGGTGTCACAGAGCAGGGGTAATCAGGAATGTGTAAGTAACCCAACCTGGGGGTGTCACAGAGCAGCGCTAATCAGGAATGTCTAAGTAACCCAGCCTGGGGGTGTCACAGGGCAGGGGTAATCAGGAATGTGTAAGTAACCCATCCTGGGGGTGTCACAGAGCAGCGGTAATAAGGAATGTGTAAGAAACCCAACTTGGGGGTGTCACAGAGCAGCGGTAATCAGGAACGTGCAAGTAACCCAACCTGGGGGTGTCACAGAGCAGCGGTAATCAGGAATACGTAAGTTACGCAGCCTGAAAGTGTCACAGAGCAGCGGTAATCAGGAACGTGCAAGTAACCCAACCTGGGGGTGTCACAGAGCAGCGGTAATCAGGAACGTGCAAGTAACCCAACCTGGGGGTGTCACAGAGCAGCGCTAATCAGGAATGTCTAAGTAACCCAGCCTGGGGGTGTCACAGGGCAGGGGTAATCAGGAATGTGTAAGTAACCCATCCTGGGGGTGTCACAGAGCAGCGGTGATAAGGAATGTGTAAGAAACCCAACTTGGGGGTGTCACAGAGCAGCGGTAATCAGGAACGTGCAAGTAACCCAACCTGGGGGTGTCACAGAGCAGCGCTAATCAGTAATGTCTAAGTAACCCAGCCTGGGGGTGTCACAGAGCAGCGGTAATCAGGAATACGTAAGTTACGCAGCCTGAAAGTGTCACAGAGCAGCGGTAATCAGGAACGTGTAAGTAAGCCAGCCTGGGGGTGTGACAGAGCAGAGGTAATAAGGAATGTGTAAGTAATCCAACCTGGAGGTGTCACAGAGCGGGGGTAATCAGGAATGTGTAAGTAACACAGCCTGGGGGTGTCACAGAGCAGGGGTAATCAGGAATGTGTAAGTAACCCAGCCTGGGGGTGTCACAGAGCAGCGGCAAGTAACCCGACCTGGGGGTGTCACGGAGCAGGGGAAATCACTAACGTGTAAGTAACCCAACCTGGGGGTGTCACAGAGCAGCGGTAATCATGAATGTGTAAGTAACCCAATCTGGGGGTGTCACAGAGCAGGGGTAATCAGGAATGTGTAAGTAACCCAATCTGGGGGTGTCACAGAGCAGGGGTAATCAGGAATGTGTAAGTAACCCAACCTGGGGGTGTCACAGAGCAGCGGTAATCAGGAATGTATAAGTAACCCAACCAGGGGATGTCACAGAGCAGGGGTAATCAGGAATGTGTAAGTAACCCAACCTGGGGGTGTCACAGACCAGCAGTAATCAGGAATGTGTAAATAACCCAAACTGGGGGTGTCACAGAGCGGGGGTAATCAGGAATGTGTAAGTAACCCAACCTGGGGGTGTCACAGAGCGGGGGTAATCAGGAATGTGTAAGTAACACAGCCTGGGGGTGTCACAGAGCAGGGGTAATCAGGAATGTGTAAGTAACCCAGCCTGGGGGTGTCACAGAGCAGCGGCAAGTAACCCGACCTGGGGTTGTCACGGAGCAGGGGAAATCACGAACGTGTAAGTAACCCAACCTGGGGGTGTCACAGAGGAGGGGGTAATCAGGAATGTGTAAGTAACCCAACCTGGGAGTGTCACAGAGCAGCGGTAATCAGGAATGTATAGGTAACCCAACCAGGGGATGTCACAGAGCAGGGGTAATCAGGAATGTGTAAGTAACCCAACCTGGGGGTGTCACAGACCAGCAGTAATCAGGAATGTGTAAATAACCCAAACTGGGGGTGTCACAGAGCGGGGGTAATCAGGAATGTGTAAGTAACACAGCCTGGGGGTGTCACAGAGCAGGGGTAATCAGGAATGTGTAAGTAACCCAGCCTGGGGGTGTCACAGAGCAGCGGCAAGTAACCCGACCTGGGGTTGTCACGGAGCAGGGGAAATCACAAACGTGTAAGTAACCCAACCTGGGGGTGTCACAGAGCAGCGGTAATCATGAATGTGTAAGTAACCCAATCTGGGGGTGTCACAGAGCAGGGGGTAATCAGGAATGTGTAAGTAACCCAACCTGGGAGTGTCACAGAGCAGCGGTAATCAGGAATGTATAGGTAACCCAACCAGGGGATGTCACAGAGCGGGGGTAATCAGGAATGTGTAAGTAACCCAACCTGGGGGTGTCACAGAGCGGGGGTAATCAGGAATGTGTAAGTAACCCAACCTGGAGGTGTCACAAAGAAGCGATAATCACGAATGTGTAAGTAACCGAACCTGGGGGTGTCACAGCGCAGCGGTATTTACGAATGTGCAAGTAACCCCGCAGAGGGGGGGGGGGTCACAGAGCAGGGGTGATCGGGAATGTGCAAGTAACCCCGCATGGGGGTGTCACAGAGCAGCATAGTAAGCAATTCTGTTGCTCGCACTGTTAGTATGATTCAGGATTGTGATACTTTAAATACTTTCTCTTTCAAGGACAAAGGCACAAGGTTGCCACAAAGGAAGAGTGTACCCTATTGTTTCAGATGTGGCTTCAAGCTACATACAAGTAATTATCCCTCTTGCCCAGCAGTAGGTAAGAGATGCAACAGGGGTCATAAAATGGGGCACTTCCAGAGTGTTGGTAGGGGTGTCAAAGGTAATGTGCAGATACATTCTGTGGGTGTATCTTCCCCAGTTGATTAAATGAACACAAGATTTCTCCAAGGTGATGCTCACCCTTGCTGTTCAGGACAAGGAGCCTAAACCTATTCAAGGACCAATGAGTGACGTACACATTATGGAGGTCAAGTTACAAATGATGACTGACTCTGGGGCACCCATCACCATTGTATCAGATACCTTGTTTACACAATGCTGTGCAAAGACACTCAGTGGCCCTGATGTTGTTCCCAAAGCTCACAGGGACCAAGACATTGACATGTTAGGATTTTTCTTTGAAAACCCTAAATTTATTAGAAAATAAATCATGACTTGGGTATGTGGCTGTGGGAGGTAAACTTATTGTTGGTTGGCGGAACTATCAGATACGTGTGGCTTCTAATATAGATACTACAGACATCATGTTGAATATTACTATGCAATATCCAGAGGTTTTCCAGGCAAAGATTGGTACCATACGTAAATTTAAGCATCAAATAAAATTCAATAAACAGGCAGTACCAATCGCTCCTCAACCCAGACCTGTATCATTATCTGTGATATCAGAGCTCAAAGCGTTCTTGGACAAACTCGTAGAGGAAGGTATCATTATTTCCACAGACTCTTCCGAGTGAGTTATTCACATCAGGATTGTACAGAAAAAAACTGGTGACATACAGCGGTGTGCTGACTTACACACCTTAAATAAGTACATACTGGAGGATTGTCATCCACTCCCCTGGATAAGTGATTTACTGGCCAACTTGGGGACTGTGAAATTTTTCTCCTTATTGGATTTGCGCTCGGCATACCATCAGATTCCATTCGATGCAGACTCCCAAGATCTAACCACTTTCATTACTCCATTTGGTGCTTTCACATTTTTACGTTTACCGTTTGGTCTGGCGTCTGCAGCGAGTGTGTTTCAGAAGTTGATGGACTCCATTCTGTTGGGCATTATTAGTGCACAGGCTTATCAATATGACGTGTTGCTTTTCACAGAGTCTGTTCAGGAACATAACTTGATCTGTCTAAGATACTAGATGTCTTAAATGAAGTTGGCATTACCCTCAAGCCAGACAAATGTCATTTATGGGTACAAGATCCAGATTGCTTGGGGCATCACATTTCTTTGGATGGCATTAAACCCAAATGTTCCCTGATACAGGCTATAAGTGAGGTAGTGCCACCCAAAGACAGACACTTTACACTATATTTGGGGAATGAGAGAGTACTACTCGAGGTTTATCCAGGGATATGCAATGGTGGTCCTGCTGTTACATAAAATACTAAAAAAAGGTGTGAAATGTGTTGGGGATAATACAACTGCCCAAGCATTTCAAGCAATAAAAAAAACCGATCAACGGCCATCTTTTCCCCCTTTTAAATCAGGTTGCAAATGCATTCTTACAGCGAACGCAAGTCAGGTTGGTCTGGGGGTAATTTTGTCTCAATTAGTTCAGGGTAATTAACACACCATTGCTTTTGCCTCCCGCTCTTCAACACAAGCAGAGTATCATCACAACACCATTGAGAAGGAGGCGCTAGCTTGCTTATGGGCGATTGTCACATTTAAGACTTTCCTCTGGGGCACACATTTTGAGGTTTACTCAGACCATAAACCTTTACTTCAAATGCTCAATGGCAATACATCTGGTAAGGCCTCTGCCAGACTAGTCAGGCTGTTGTCTCGCCTACAGGAGTACAATTTGTCCATTCATTCTATTCCTGGAGGTAGAAATGTGAGGGCTGACTGCCTCTCCGGATAGCTTTGAACTGTGCTGATCAGATTGATGGTAAGGATTATGTTGAATGTGTCGTTGCCACGTTAGATGATACTTGGAAGTTCATCTGGCATGGTATCCTTGAGTGACTGAATGGATGCCTTATGTAAGGATAAGGTGTTATCATCAGTAAAGGATGGCTCAGAGAAAGGTATTTGGCTCCTCCTCTTAAGGTGCTCAGGTGGAAAGAACTCTTTAGCAAATGTTTTTTTCATGAGAACTTAAGTTGGCATTCCACCATCTTCCATACATAAAACATTGATTAACGCAGCTCATCAAGTTCACTTGGGTGTAGGTGGCACTTCTAAAAACCTCAAACATTTCTTTTGGTAGCCATTATTGGATTCCCAGGTGTCAAATTGGATTTCCAAGTGTGACACGTTTGTTTTCTGACAAACATTGGGTGAAACATCAAACTCTACTTCACACTGTTCCACTTCCAGATGACGTTTAGACCAAAGTGGCTTTGGACTTTGCAGGCCCTTTTGAGGTATTGTTTCCAGACCAAAATATATTTTGGTCACAACAGACTCATTTCGAGAAAAATAATCTATTTTGACTTTGTCCCCAACATCTCCACAGCTAACGTTATTAAATTATTTCAGAACATTTTTATATGGAGGGTAGGCTCAGGGAATTGGTTACGGACAATGACACCCATTTGACTTCTTTCCAGATGAAAGTTTATTGATCGTTTCCACATTAAACATTCAAAGGTGGCCCTATATTCGCCAACTTCAAATGCTCTTGTGGAAAGAATGAATACGTTTCAGACTGCAGTTGCAAACAAATTACCAGTGGAGGACTTCCTGAGAAGAAAGGTTTGAGCTTACTTGATCACTCCCCATAGTACAACTGGGGTTGCACCTTTTTGCATTTTGAGGAAGAGAACACCAAAGTGTGAAGTTTGTCCTAATTGGATGAGAGACTTCGTTTCTAAAGAAAAAGGATGTCTCAGTGATGTTAAGAAGACTGTGAAAAAAGGCTTCTGCTGCACAAACGTCACAAAAAGCATCTTTTTATTACATGCACAGAGTCCAGGTTTGATTTTCAGGTGGGTGATTGGATGATGATTAAACATCCCAGTAAAGGTTAAGAAAGGAGTCTCAAAATGTTCTGTACCGGTAAGACTCACCAGAGTAGCTAAAGGCTCTGATCTGGTTGAGGAAAAAGGGTGGTGGGTAAAAGGGCTTTGTTAAAGCTTACTCCAGAACAAGGTGACAAAATAAACAAGCACAGAAACAGTTTGGAGGAAGACTATGATGGTGGTGATTGCTGGTGTGGCACTTGTGGCTCATGCCATGTTGGTGTAAGTGCCGGACCTTCTGGTTCCACTCTATCAGATGTCACAGAGCCAGTTCTGGCTGATGACATACATGATTTAATTTTTTCAGATAATTCAGACTCACAAAGTAGTGGTAATTTTAGTGACGCTGGAGCTTCAGAGAGGCTTGTGCGCGATGCATCTATGCCCTCTAGGTTTAAGACTTTTACATGAATTGATTTCCATTATTCATATGTGCTAACAATGTTTTATTTACTTTCTTGCATTTTAGGTTGTAACTTTTGTTTTGTAAAGGAGGGAGAGGATGTAGTGTTGTTACTTTCTTTGTCCTACCTTTGTGTTGTATCTGGGCTCATGCTGGCCCACAACATCTTTATGTTTGCATTAGGATTGCTGTTCTGGGTTCCTTCTCCCTGGTTTCCAACTCCAGCTTAACCAGTTGGAATTGAGAACTCATGGAAGAAGGAAGGATCTGCAGGACGTGGGTCCTCTGGCTGAATAAACGTACGACTAAACTACTCCGACCTGTTTTGCCATTTTAAAGTGCGACAGGTCTCCCCTCACACCCAAGCAGCAGGGGGCTTAGAGTGCAGGGGTAATCGGTACGTGTAAGGAGTCTGCTTAAGACGGGCAACAGCAGGGAAAAGAGGGTTGAGGTGGTTAGGAATGTGTAAGGAGTCCAGGCAGCAGGGGTAATCAGGAATGTGTAAATAGCCCAGGCAGAATTGGGTTATGTGAGCAGGAGTAATTATGAATGTGTAAATAGCCAAGGCAGCAGGGGGTTTAGAGAGTAAGGGCAATCAGGAATGTGTAAGGAGTCCAGGCATTGGGGCAAGGGTGCGGGGCTCAGAGAGCATGGGTAATCAGGAATGTGTAAGGAGTCCAGGCAGCAGGGGTAGTTGGGAATGTGTACGGAGTCCAGGCTTTGGGACAAGGGGGTGGGGGTCAGAGAGCATGGGTAATCAGGAATGTGTAAGGAGTCCAGGCAGAAGGGGGACTCAGGAATGTGTAAGAGGTCCAGACATTGGGGCAAGGGTGTGGGGGCCAGAGAGCATGGGTAATCAGGAATGTGTAAGGAGTCCAGGCAGAAGGGGGACTCAGGAATGTGTAAGAGGTCCAGGCATTGAGGCAAGGGGGTGGGGGTCAGAGAGCATGGGTAATCAGGAATGTGTAAGGAGTCCAGGCAGAAGGGGGACTCAGGAATTTGTAAGAGGTCCAGGCATTGAGGCAAGGGTGTGGGGGTCAGAGAGCATGGGTAATCAGGAATGTGTAAGGAGTCCAGGCAGAAGGGGGACTCAGGAATGTGTACGGAGTCCAGGCATTGAGGCAAGGGGGTGGGGGTCAGAGAGCATGGGTAATCAGGAATGTGTAAGGAGTCCAGGCAGAAGGGGGACTCAGGAATGTGTCCGGAGTCCAGGCATTGGGGCAAGGGGGTGGGGGGTCAGAGAGCATGGGTAATCAGGAATGTGTAAGGAGTCCAGGCAGAAGGGGGACTCAGGAATGTGTAAGAGGTCCGGGCATTGGGGCAAGGGTGTGGGGGTCAGAGAGCATGGGTAATCAGGAATGTGTAAGGAATCCAGGCAGCAGTGGTACTCTGGAATGTGCAAGGAGCCCAGGCAGTAGTGGTAATCAGGAATGTGCAAGGAGCCCAGGCAGCAGTGGTAATCAGGAATGTGCAAGGAGCCCAGGCAGCAGTGGTAATCAGGAATGTGCAAGGAGCCCAGGCAGCAGTGGTAATCAGGAATATGCAAGGAGCCCAGGCAGCAGTGGTAATCAGGAATGTGCAAGGAGCCCAGGCAGTAGTGGTACTCTGGAATGTGCAAGGAGCCCAGGCAGTAGTGGTACTCTGGAATGTGCAAGGAGCCCAGGCAGCAGTGTTAATCTGGAACGTGTAAGGAGTATAGTTAAAAGGGCATGGAGAGCATAGGTGGTTGGAGATACGCAAGGAGCCTCAGAAGAAGGCAACACAAAGAATGGTGCAACAGCGAGACTGGCACAGCCAGGAGTGCCTACAGAAGGGCAGGGAAAGAAAGGAGGCCCACGCGCCAAAATAAAAGTAGCCTCAGTTAGCGAATAAGATGGTTAAAAAAAGAGGCTCTCATTTACATATCATGGCGGTTTTACACTTGTAAAGGCAGGCTGTATAAGTGTGTTGCAATGTATTGAAGACTACATGCATTTGTGCTTGCTGCAGGTAATGCTTCTGGTGATATGAGGGAAATCAACAGTAAACACTATCCCACCAGACCATAAAACAGACCCATAAACAGCCAAAAAGCCACCCACACACTGACCTGTCAGACCAGACCTGGTGCCGTCAGATTGCCCTGTGGGCCAGTCCAACCCTGCAGAGGAGAGAGGGACGCAGAGCGGAGCCGCGAGGAGCAGTGTGTGGATATCACATATTCGGTGGGGTTGGTCATGGTGAGCATAGGGCAACAGCAGGGGGTTACAAGGTGACATGATGCCAATAACGAGATTGCCATCTTGAACACGTAACCTACTCTTCACTGGTGGAACCAGTGTGCTTGCTATTAACTGCTTCATACACAGCCACTGCTTCTGAGGGATCCGTGTTCCCTGCCCTACAGTGGAAGGCGTTGTAGCCTTGGAGAAGTCGCAATATATGGGGTAGTAGGGCTGGGAGGTATAGGGGGTGCCGGGATAACCTGAGCGGAGCAAACAATAGAGGGAGGAATGAATGCTCTAAACATAGTACCATCAACCACACTTACTTGACACTGAACAACCGACTCCAGGATCAGAGAGGTGCGTCACTGCTACCAAATCACAGACGCACCGGGGACCAGACAATGTGCTCAGTCTGGATAATCCAAGACATCAATATATTTGCCTCAACGCCTCGTCAGGGGCAGTAAGCAGGCGTGTACCTCGGTCCGTAAGATTGGGGTGTTGGGGGCGAGGTTTGGATTTCCCGACAATCACACTGGCATATAATATTAAAATACATAATACGACAAGCAGGGTGCATGAGAGGGGCTAAAGGGGAAGTGGAAAGGGAGACAAATGACGATTGGTATGGTTACGAAGGGAGAAAAAACAAAATATTTTGTAACAGAGACAACATTTTTGAAGACTTTTCGAACAGAGAGGGAGAGAGTGTCTGTGCGTTTTTATCTGTGAATATGGAACAATTCCTGGTGAAATCCAACTAACACCTCACCATACTCGATTGAAAGCACCTGGACCCAAATAATTACCAGAAAATACATTTACTAGGGGGTAGAACACACCAAACACCCGCCTGAAGCTATGCGCCTGGCAGTAAGCGCTATATAAACGCAATTGCAAACAATAATCACCTGAGAGTTTCAAGATGACACAGTGGTGTTTGCCAGGAGTGGCTAAGGGTACCTTTAACACCACCCCGGCGACTGCCATAATTCACAAGATAAAATGGCAGGTAGTGAGCAGCACGCTTGCTGTAACATACAGTGTCTGCAGGTCAGTAGTTGGCTCGCATCCTGGAAAGGTCGACCCGGTCTTAAACCCTTTGGAAATCTGTAAACTGAGCACCAATAAACTGGGCAACGAGCTACTTGCCTAGACACGGCAGAAGTGCGCCATGAAGCCCTAGCTAGGATTCTATTACTATACCTAGTATTGACGTTCTTATTGTAGTTCGCCCTGTGCATTGTGTACTTGGTCTTAAAATGGCCCATAATTGCTAGAGTCCGGTCAGGGGCTCTCGGCACGACACGACCTACGCGTTGCTGCTGAGAAGCCTCCTCTTAAAGATATATAAATAATTTCAAATTCTCAGCCCAGCTCACTCAGACGGATGGGTCCTCACAGCGCACTGAGCGGAAGTGGGTTGGTGAGCTGATCGGGGCGAGTAGGTAGGCGAGGGAGGATAGGCGAGTAGGTGGGCGAAGGAGGATGGGCGAGTAGGTGGGCGAAGGAGGATGGGCGTGTGGGCGAAGCAGGGCCGCTAAACCCGGCCACGGAACAACCCGAGAGTGTTTTAGAAGGAGGTGAGATGCACCGCGCAATAAATTAAAGTCTTCGCCAACTGCACAGGCCTGAGCACGCCCCGGACCAGTCCTAACTGGCCCTCACTGTTGGATTACTTTTCAATTTAAAATGATAATTAAAACATACCAGAAAATGCAGCGCGTACACCCTTGAGCCACAGGCCCAACATCACTCATGAAGCGAGCTACTGCTAATGAGTAAAGCGTGGGGGCAGAGCGAGTAATGTGACAGAGGATGGGGTGGGCATGACCCGACCCTCGGCGGAGCTCCAGACCCCCTCCCCTTCCATATCCGCGGCAGCTTAAAGAGGGCGACACCGCGGGCCCCTCTCATCAAAAGAGGCCACCCAGGCAGGGAGCGTCCTCCGCTCGGATAAAGTCAGGATGTCACCATGCAGCCCCCTGGCGGGTGGGGAGAGCCCCCCCCCTAACATCCTCGGTATCCCCCCTCTAATTTTATATTTATATCTCTCGCCCCGCTCAAGGGGCACCCGAACACAAGAGCGACAATTAGCAGCGCTGTCTGGAAAAAAGACACACAAACACGTAGCGCTATGTTATTTGTATTTTGGTGGCCCCGATTTCTGAACAGGGGCCCTCGAGCAGAGTTTATCTCCACGAAACGCACACGTGCCAAGGCTGCCACCAACGATACTGATATAAAGACAGTTTCGGAGACTACCTCTCCCTCACCCCAAAAGTGTTCGCGTGGGAGGGGAGGTCCACCGCTTTTCCAAACAACACCCTGGCGTGTGAACTTGACATCGAAAAACACGAGACGCGATCGCATGAGTTGAGATGGATTTCGAGTGAACAGTATGGTCTGGAAGCAACACGAGGTTACTTTGGCCCCAACCTGGCCTTAATTAAACGATATTGAGGAATGCAAAGTAGGCCTCCTCCATCGCCGAATTTGTTTTGAGTTTTTGGAAGAGAATTTTAAAAGGCGGATAAGATTGAGCCCTTGGGAAGGCGGCTCATTTGAACCCCAAGAGCTAACTGGAAGGGGATTAATTTACTGACTATAAAACAAAGTATGCCTGATCCCCGTTACCTGACCACAGCTACAACCTGTCTGCCAAGTACTACACTCGTTACCGTGGCCTCTACTACTGACTGCCAGCCAGGACCTCAACTCTCTGCCCTGACCTCTACTACTGACTGCCAGCCAGGATCTCAACTCTCTGCCCTGACCTCTACTACTGACTGCCAGCCAGGACCTCAACTCTCTGCCCTGACCTCTACTACTGACTGCCAGCCAGGATCTCAACTCTCTGCCCTGACCTCTACTACTGACTGCCAGCCAGGAGCTCAACTCTCTGCCCTGACCTCTACTACTGACTGCCAGCCAGGGGCTCAACTCTCTGCCCTGGCCTCTACTACTGACTGCCAGCCAGGATCTCAACTCTCTGCCCTGACCCCCACTACTGACTGCCAGCCAGGAGCTCAACTCTCTGCCCTGACCTCTACTACTGACTGCCAGCCAGGGGCTCAACTCTCTGCCCTGACCTCTACTACTGACTGCCAGCCAGGATCTCAACTCTCTGCCCTGACCTCTACTACTGACTGCCAGCCAGGACCTCAACTCTCTGCCCTGACCTCTACTACTGACTGCCAGCCAAGGGCTCAACTCTCTGCCCTGACCTCTACTACTGACTGCCAGCCAGGATCTCAACTCTCTGCCCTGACCTCTACTACTGACTGCCAGCCAGGACCTCAACTCTCTGCCCTGACCTCTACCACTGACTGCCAGCCAGGATCTCAACTCTCTGCCCTGACCTCTACTACTGACTGCCAGCCAGGATCTCAACTCTCTGCCCTGAAGTCTTCTACTGACTGCCAGCCAGGATCTCAACTCTCTGCCCTGGCCTCTACTACTGACTGCCAGCCAGGAACTCAACTCTCTGCCCTGACCTCTACTACTGACTGCCAGCCAGGATCTCAACTCTCTGCCCTGACCTCTACTACTGACTGCCAGCCAGGATCTCAACTCTCTGCCCTGACCTCTACTACTGACTGCCAGCCAGGATCTCAACTCTCTGCCCTGACCTCTACTACTGACTGCCAGCCAGGATCTCAACTCTCTGCCCTGACCTCTACTACTGACTGCCAGCCAGGGGCTCAACTCTCTGCCCTGACCTCTACTACTGACTGCCAGCCAGGAGCTCAACTCTCTGCCCTGAAGTCTACTACTGACTGCCAGCCAGGATCTCAACTCTCTGCCCTGGCCTCTACTACTGACTGCCAGCCAGGATCTCAACTCTCTGCCCCGGCCTCTACTACTGCTGCCAGCCAGGATCTCAACTCTCTGCCCTGGCCTCTACTACGGACTGCCAGCCAGGATCTTAACTCTCTGCCCTGGCCTCTACTACAGCTGCCAGCCAGGATCTTAACGCTCTGACCCGGCCTATACTACTGCTGCCCTGACATTTGCTACAGCCTGCCACCTATAATCCACACTCATTACCCACACCGACTACCACTTGCCTGCCAGGGTTTACGCTTGCTGCTCACCGGTTCTACTTTCACTGTGACCTTGACTTGAAGCAAAACAACGGAATTCGGTCTGGTCTGATGGCAAAAGTAATAAGGGCGGATATTAAGACAAATCTCTACAGGGGTTTAATACATATGCTTCATGGGGCCTTACATGTCTGCCCTAGACCTGAAGAAGTCCCAGTGCAGCATTCAAAGACCTGCTAGCATCCCACCATTTAACCACCTCCTCACCACACAAGAGGCAACAGCACCAATGTCAGTTTTAAGTGCACACCTTTACAGAGCTTGCCTTAAGTAGGAAATCAAAGATGAGGCCCATTAAGGAAAGACATTAGAGGGGTGCGAAAAATACCAAACGTGAAAGGGGAGAGACTGGACCAACTGGGTTTCTAAGCATCACTGAAACCAGTCATTCCGAGAAGTAGTTGCCACCCCTGACGCTCTGAAATAGATTGGAATCATTGCTACAGGCTTTGTAGATATGAGGCCCACCACGTCAGAAATGTCCCTGCAGATCAAGTCCCTTCAAGGAAACCAGATGGTTCATGGCGTGGAGTGCTGTCTGCAGCAGATCCAAATAGGTTATAGGACCATGGTTGGGGAAAGGGGATTGTAGGAGATTTCAGGAGGAACATTAGAAAATATCACAATGGCTACGAAGTATATACTCAGCGAAAGGAAAAAGTCTTTTAGGATGAAGCCGGAATCACGCTGTGCCTTCAATTTAATAAACGCGTCTTTAGCACGCATTCCTTCAGCACAACAACTTGCTTTAAGGGGGGGGGGCACATTGGTGTAATAATGTTGGATTTAAAGTCCAACACCTTCCCTACTGTTGCTCAGACTGGAGTTGGAATAGTAAATTAAACTATTACAAAATCCAGCACCCCCCCCCCCCCAAAGGCAAGTCGTTAAAACAACTTGCGTGCTAAACGAATTTGTGTTAAAGACACGTTCGTTCTAATGACGGCATTCCGAATGCATGCGTGCTAAACACATGCAGAATACCAGAATACATTCCTGCGAAAGTGCTGGCGATCAGGGCAATAATAAAAGGTAAGCAGGGGTAAAGCTCAGAAGAAAGGGTGGTGTGGGGTGGGGCCTGAAAGGGGGATGGCGTATGTGTGTCCACATACATGTAAGCATGAGCATGCATCCCTTTTGTGGGTAAGGGAGTGAGCAAACAGACGTGGGAATCATCTGAGACTTACGTGACAATATCTGGGTTTCAGAAGTCCAGACAGCAAGTGGGAATGACAGCTGGGGATGCACTGTAACCCAGACAATATCAGGGTAGGACAGGGACACCCACAGATCACATCAATTCAGCCTTCACTATAGACCATCACAAGATCTTCTTGACACTCACACTTTGTGATTGTGAACAGGAAGATAAGCTGCCTGACGCCAGTGGAAATCTGAAGTCCATGAGCCCTGCCGTAGTGACAGAAGAGTGGGACAAAGGGTTTCTGATACATAGGTACGAGCGACTTACGAAGCTCAAACTTTGTGGCAAATGCTTACCTGGTTTTCATCCCACTACAAAGGCAGAGAGCGCAAGGGAGCAAACATACCTTGAGACATCAACAAAGAACAAATAAGTCACATAGATGGCTGTCACCGCGATCACAAGAGAATGAATATACCACACAGCAACATCAAACAAAGCACATTGGACATAATGTCTACCATACACAAAAACGTTTTAATGCATGGGCAAAGTAGGCAATTGCCCCTGATAGAGCCTGCTCTGAAGTCAGTCTTGTCCTGTTTACCTTAAATGGTTCTTAAATATAGAACGTTTTAAATCCTGTTTTCTCCTTAACCCCTTCCCCGCTCATGACGGAACCACTCCGTCATGAGCCACGGTTGCGCTGTGCTCATGACGGAGTGGTTCCGTCATGCTGCAGCCGTTGGCGGCCGCTCCGCCCACACAGCGCTAATTCCCCGCCTGTGCGGGCGATTAGCGCAGTGGGCGGAGACGTGACTGAACCAGTCCGTCATGAGCACAGCTCAACCGTGGCTCGTGACGGAGTGGTTCCGTCACAAGCACAGCGGACCCGCAACTGCCCCCAAACCCCCCCAGCGCCGCGGTGGAATTCCTGCCGCGGCGAAGGGGTTAATGTATCTTTAATATGGGAAATGTGTGGGAGTTCACTACAGACATTTTGCAGAAAAATGTGATAGTCATGCTTTTCAACACCATGCAACACCCATAAAAAACTATTTTTTTTTCTAGATCAAAACAGGACCTCACATATGAGAAATGAGAGGTGGTCACAGATTATTTGGAATAATATTACTAAACTGCTGCTGTACTATGCCATTGAAAACACACATTACAATCCCTGAATATTAAACGAAAACACATTTATCATTTTGACCAGTGTGCCTGTGCACTGTCAGTGAGCTGGCCAAAGAGGACCGAAGGAGCTCCAAGTGAAATTCAAAGCTGCTCTGAACAGGAGCCCAGAAAATACGTTCGGCCCAAGGCCCTCAAAATCCTTAAGATATCAATGACCATACGACCAGCACAGCCTAAATACACCAGATAATGGTCTGTCACCGTACCTGGAAGCACGTTACCAAGAAAATGTGCGCACACACAGCTCTACCCACAACAGGCATACCTAACCCCCCAAATCAATTGGTAAGCAACTGGTAAAGGTCACCAGCCTCAGTTGTTAGCCACTTTTAAAAATCGCACACCCACAGTTCAAGAAACACAACATAGCAACCAAAGAAAACACCCACAACACACTCACTCAATCAGTCTCGGTCTGAAATGGAAACATCCAAAACATGTTGAAAGTCACTAGGAGTCTGAAAAAACTATAAGGCAAGACCAATGGAAGAATGCGTTATGAACAGCAATAACATAACGTAACATCGGTAACATACCAATGTAAAACCCTGCCGCACGTTGGACATGCGCAGTGTAAACAGGTCCAGTCACCCGTAGCTTTCTCAAACCCTCCTTTCATATCTTAGCTTGCCACTCGTATGCTGGTCAGTTCGCAGACATGATGTAATGTCCTGAACCGTTGGCTGTTCTTGGTTTCTTATTTGTACAAGCAGTTGTAATACAAACACAGTGTTCTTTAAACGCAGTTGGCAAAGCATGAAGGGTTTGTTAAGGAGAATGTCCAGCTTTATAACATAATATTTATTGTTTCAGTACTTCCAAGCTTAGGAGATAAAAAAAAAGCAGAGATATGGTACATTAAAGGGATACCTCCCCACCCCCCAAAGAACATTTGTTAATGTGTGAAAGCCCGTAAACGGAACCTAAATCGCCTAATTGTACACTACGTTCAGTTTGTGTGACAAGGAAGGCAATAATAGGAACACTTTGGGGAACCACAGCAAAGAATCAAAAGAAAAAGTGACAAGACGAACTAAGCGGCAGAAGTAGGCTGCAAACAACGTATTAGGGCAAATTAACAGAGAAGGGAAAGTGAAATATAGTGAAGGGTCTTCTGTAGAAAAGTGTAACGACAGTGATTCACCATCAAGAACAAAGTTTAAAGACCATCTACAGCAAAAGTGATAGACCATCTACAGCAATGGGGAAAGACCATAAACAGAAAAGGGGAAAGACCATCTACACCGAGGGCGAAAGACCATCTACAGCGAGGGCGAAAGACCATCTACAGCGTGGGCGAAAGACCATCTACAGCGTGGGCGAAAGACCATCTACAGCGAGGGCGAAAGACCATCTACAGCGAGGGCGAAAGACCATCTACAGCGAGGGGGAAAGACCATCTACAGCGAGGGCGAAAGACCATCTACAGCAAAGGGAAAAGACCATCTACAGCAAAGGGAAAAGACCATCTACAGCAAAGGGAAAAGACCATCTACAGCAAAGGGAAAGGACCATCTACAGCAAAGGGGAAATACCATCTACAGCAAAGTGCAAGACCATCTCTACAGCAAAGGGGGAATACCATAAACAGAAAAGGGGAAAGACCATCTACAGCGAGGGTGAAAGACCATCTACAGCGAGGGTGAAAGACCATCTACAGCGAGGATGAAAGACCATCTACAGCGAGGGCGAAAGACCATCTACAGGTAACCTCAGTATGCAAAAACATATCAGCAACGCTACTAAGGGAGCCAACTACCAGATAAACACACTGAGGAAGCTGAAACCCTTCCTGCCTACCAAGGACTTTAAGCAAGCAGTTCAAGCACTTGTCATCCCCAGAGTCGAGTATGGTAGTGTCTCTCTCTGTGGCCTACCCAAGGCAACCACAGCACCATTAAGAGCCACAATCAATGCTGCAGCGAGACTCATCACTGGTTCTAAAAGAAATGCACACATCACACCGGACCTCAAATCCCTGAATTGGCTTCCCCTGGAAGCCCGAATTCACTTGTGTGTATGACGCACAAAGCCATACACCACGATACACCCAGATACCTATCACAAAAGCTAACAATCTCCGGAGGGCTCAGATCCTCTAGAAGTGCTGAAAACCTAATTCTAAAAACACAGAGATTCAACAAGAAAAAAAACTTACAACCGCACTTTCTCAGAGATGGCACCAAGAATTTGGAATGCTCTACCACCTGAAACCAGACTTAACACCTCTTTTGCATCCTTCAAAAAGGAAGTAAAATTAATTCTCATGGCTAAATTCACTTGAGTACTGTCCATTGAGGGCTTGTGATCTGCTATAGTGTTACCATTTCCCGGACTATGACAAGGGTCCAGCTAAGTTTGGACATCCCATCTTATTGTTCCACTGATTCAAGGGGATAGAGGCCCGTTGTACTTGATCACTGTGTTTTTGAATTATGTTTTTTTGTATAGATGTTACAATTTCCCTTTGATTTATGTATAAAAACTCTATTTGACTGTTAAGCGCTCTGATACCCGCAAGGGTCTTGTTCGCGCTCTATAAAACCTTTCAAATAAATAAATACAGCAAAGGGAAAAGACCATCTACAGCAAAGGGAAAAGACCATCTGCAGCAAAGGGAAAGACCATCTACAGCAAAAGGAAAGACCATCTACAGCAAAGTGCAAGACCATCTCTGCAGCAAAGGGGAAAGACCATCTCTGCAGCAAAGGGGAAATACCATCTCCGCAACAAAGGGGAAAGACCATCTCTGCAGCAAAGGGGAAATACCATCTCTGCAACAAAGGGGAAAGACCATCTCTGCAGCAAAGGGCGAAAGACCATCTCTGCAGCAGAGGGCGAAAGACCATCTACAGCGAGGGTGAAAGACCATCTACAGCGAGGGCGAAAGACCATCTACAGCAAAGGGAAAAGACCATCTACAGCAAAGGGAAAATACCATCTACAGCAAAGGGAAAAGACCATCTCTACAGTAAAGGGGAAAGATCACCTCTACAGCAAAGGGGAAAGACCATCTCTGCAGCAAAGGGGGAATACCATCTCTGCAGCACAGGGGAAAGACCATCTCTACAGCAAAGGTGAAAGACCATCTACAGCGAGGGTGAAAGACCATCTACAGCGAGGGTGAAAGACCATCTACATCAAAGGGAAAAGACCATCCACAGCAAAGTGCAAGACCATCTCTGCAGCAAAGGGGAAAGACCATCTCTGCAGCAAAGGGGAAAGACCATCTCTGCAGCAAAGGGGAAAGACCATCTCTGCAGCAAAGGGGAAAGACCATCTCTGCAGCAAAGGGGAAAGACCATCTCTGCAGCAAAGGGGAAAGACCATCTACAGCAAAGGTGAACGGCCATCTACAGCAAAGGTGAACGGCCATCTACAGCAAAGGTGAACGCCCATCTACAGCAAAGGGGAAAGACCATCTACAGCAAAGGTCAAGGATGATTTGGAGCAAAGATCAGGGAACATTAGCTACAGCAAAGGCCTAAGAACATATAGAGCGAAGGACAAAGACCACATAGAAATAAATCCGAAGGCCCTGAGACCAAAGACATTTCACAGAAAACACCAAAGACTGTGCGCACTCAAGTTTAAATACTGTCTACATTAAAGGCCAAGCCCCACCAACAGGAAAAACCAAGCAATCTACAGCACAGGTCAAGGGGCATCCAAGTAAGGTTGAGTGTCATTGAAATAAAAAGGCCAACAGACATCTAAGTAATGGTCAAGGATCATTTAAAGCAAACATCAAGGAACATCAAAGTAAAGGTCAAAGTCAGACTACCACAAGAGGAAAGGACCAGACCTCTAACCGGTACCTAGGTTCAGCATCATATGATCAGTGACCTTATTATAATTTAGAAACTGAGATTCCTTACCTTGTTAGGCAGTGATAGGCATGGGGGAACATCTCGTTCTGGACTCTCCAGCTTGACAATTGCAATAAATCCAGGTTTCGTTTGCTCATCTTCACTGGTATTACAGAGGGACAATGGATGGAACTGTGGAGCAAAAACAGAGTATGAGGGGGCAAGAAAAGAACGACGCTCTGGAGATTACACAAACCTCAAGAATTTGCTTTCAGCAGCAAAATGTACCAAAAACTAACACAAACAATGGAAAATGTGAAATCAAGAAATAAAGCACAAAATTAGTATATCAAATAGCAAACAAAACACTTTGCACTAAATAACACTATCCGAGATGCTATTTGATGCACAACTGGCAGTCACAGAAAGTTATATACCATGAATCACATGAGTATTATAAATTCCAACTCCAAGGCATTCCACCCACTCTGGTTATCTCCAGACCATCTAACCTGACCATTCACCATCCAACATACCTCTAATCACCTTATTTCAAACTAAATTACCATTAGTCCACCACACTATACTAGCAATCTGCAACCAATCCACTATACAACGTACGTCCATATTCAACTCATGAACCATTCATTCAGCTTTCATCTGCATCGGTACGCTCGATCACATTCACCTTTTAGATGGTTGATGGAATTCCCAAAGCCATCCACCATCAAGCCCACTAACAACTCTGGTGAATCGCTTATGATCCGTCACTAAGCCCACCTCACCGTTCATGTTACTTTAACCCATCCACAATCTCATCTACATTTAGTCTATTTAGGACTTGGCAACAAATCCATATCATCTCCAGTTGGAAAGGTAATCATCAATTTGTCCATAATCCGAACCACATTGGTACTTTCAAACTGATCCATTGTCGCAGATTTAATCATTAATTGGTCATATTCACATTGTGGTACTGCAGTGTGTCATAGCTCTGACTGCCCTGCCTAAGATTTAGATTGATATATTAAATTTATAGAAAAGAAGACTCCTTGTGTCTTTTTTGTAGATTTGTATAAAAAAAATAATCTAAAAAACCAAAAACAAGTATTGAAATTTCATTTATGAAACATCAAACACAATGTCTCACAAATGTATAATAGCAAGACATCTTAAAATAATTAAATCTAATTTTGCAACACACTGAGCAGATGGTGTTGCACCTCCTACGTAGACCACTGCATCAGTGCGTCACTGCTGGTATTCTCACCAGCATGCTTAGTATTTAAGATCGATCACCCAGTGGTGGGCTTGTTGAATCAACGAGGTTTTGTCATTTTATTTCCGAGTACTGCCATTAAGACAGAAGTAGGACAGCAGTTGTCAAGTGCACTTAATTGGAAATATTTAAGGACTGCTATGTAAAATAAGAAGAACTTCCCATCCTCCAGACATACTGGTTACATATCACGCAAGGTAAGTTTCACGATTTTAGATTGTTGTTGGGGGGGGGGAGGGGCATTTAAATTGATGCTATAAGAAATTCTTGACTTTTCATCATAATCATGCATGTAGAAGTACAACACTCCAGCATTTCTGACTTGTCCCCCCCCCCTACAACAGCTATGAGGCTTCAATATTCTTAAATGTAATTAAAATAAAACATAATAGAATTCCAAATCCAATTCATTTTGTCAACACCCTCATCTCGCTCCCAATTATCTGCATTAGCTCATCATTCCAAACTTCTTTACAGAAAAAACTGATCGTTTGCACACATATGGAGCTTGACCCCTTTAGTCCTGATAAACCCCTTCATACATATTAAAATAGAACACACCGTTCTTACACATTGGATGTTCCACATTTTTAAGAAGAATACTAATGACGATTTACTGATGCAGTGTTCGACATAGCAAGTAGAACGGTCTCTGTTTTTAGAACCAGACACATTTCAGTTTTAAAATGTGCATTATACTGTAGAAGTCTTATCACAACACCCACTGATAAATGGTCTGTCAGAAAAGCCTTTGGGTTATCCTCATTTTTAGGTCGAAGCCTATCAGACAGTGCAGCTGTCTGGTTGCAAAAATAACTCTTGGGTACATTCTCAAAGCTTCCCTGGGAATGCATTCCATACATTGCCTACATCTGGATTTGTGACTTGTAACTGACATTTGCTTGCTATTAGCTGACTTGATTTGTCTTTGGCTGTCCAGGTTGTCTTTTTCCTGCTTGTGGCACATAGTTTGTTTATCATAGCTCCTTGTATTCTTGCACCACTGCTCGCTTTCCGTAAACAGGCCTTTAAAGTTATTTCGTATTTGGTCACATTTGCTGTGCATTCAAAGACAGAGGTCAACTGTTAGGCTCTGTCTTCCATGGGAGCTTGGTGTTTACTTTTCTTTCACTGGCTTCAAAGAGAGGATTTAAGTGACAATCTTGCTGGATACTGGGGGTGGGAAATGAAAAGTTTTCTTCTAGCACACAACACAATTTAAATGTCTGTAAATGAACTGTGCGAATGTTTTAGAATAAATAGAAACTAGGAAAGCACATATGAAGCACTTCTTTTGTAATTCTTAAGTGTGGTGAAAACAAATATTTTAATACGATCAAAACAAATCAGTACACTAGGTGATGCCATTTCCACACATTATCATTTGTGCGCTATAGAGTTTAATCAGTAAAACTGTATGTGCAAATGCAATGGCCATTTCAATTGAAAATGTGCTCTCTGTAATGGCAGTGCGCTACCACACCATGAATACGCCACTCCAGTCTACGGCAGCCCATGTTACTCCCCTCTATTCCACTGCACTCAGAGGCGTGGAGTGTCATACACTCCACTGCACACCACTTCACTCTAGGCCAGTCTACGCCACTAAACTCTATGCTACTTTACGACTCTACTCACTCTACACCGCTTTACTCTACTCCACACCACTCTACAGAACTCCACTCTATGCCACTCTAAGCCACTCCACTCTACCTCACTCCACTTTATGTCATTCAACTCTACCCCACTTCATTCTATGCCACTCCTCAGCACTCCACTCTACAACATTCCACAACACTACTCCACACTGCTCGCTCTACCCCACTTTACGGCACTCTAACGTATGAAGTGCCACCCCACTATATTCCACTTAATGTCACTCTACTCCACTCCACTGTATACCACTCTCCTCCACTCCACGATACCCCACTCTTCGACACTCCACTACTCAACACTCTCCTGTACGAAACTAACTTTTAGCCATGCCTAACAGCGGCCACGGTAGAATACAACATGACAAACACATTGGCAAAGCCAATAGCTATTGCATAGGCGAGATCTATCGGCTTTGCCAATGCATGTTATATTATATGATTAATTGAAACTCACGAGAGGCAGACGAATTACTCATTTCCACAAATATGATGGGTACACTTTTATCACAAGCACATTGTTTTTATAGATAGTATAACATGTAACTAACCCTCAGCACTGTTCCATCAGGAATAATTTTGGTACAAACAACATATAAAAAGCCTTATCAGCTTAGCAGCTGGGGCAGTTACAATTAACAAAATGTATCAGACATAACCTCTTCCCAAGGAATTATACCGCCACTTTATATTGTCTGTGATATCTGTAATGACATACATTCTGCGGGCCTCTTATTTGCACAGGTTCTCTACGACCGTTCGACTCACTGTTTAGTACATTTGCATTCTCTTTTTTGCAACAAAGCTTTTTGTGAGTTACATTTGTTACTCTCTGCCAGACTGCACTTCTTTTGCTGCAGACGGATACTTGTATTGTGTATGAGTAAGAGTCCCTGTCTTTGGTCGCTAACATATTGACATTATCTAAGGCCTTTTGCTTGCTGTTACAGGTATCTTCTTAATTTCCTGTTAGTCTTTGCTCTCCTACTCCTTAATGTGGCATTAAATACTAATCAATACTTTACATTAACTTTGAAATGCCATTACAGGAAGTGGGAACGGAGATGTGAGGTCCACTCGGTGAAGGCCAACTGCAAATAAATGAAGCCACGGTGCACCAAAACAGTAGAGGTGAAAGCACTACAACTCATTTAAAGTAACAGCAGCACACAACAGGATTAGCAGGCAGTGAAAACTAAAAAAAGAAGATGCTACTTACTGCATTATAGTCAAGGTACTAAAGGGCTTCAAACTAAAGTATTTAGCAGAAGGTGGGGGACAGTAGCAGTAAATAATGTACCGCGATGGAGATAAATCACACCATTACGTGCATTCTAAGTCGGAAGCAAATGCACTCAATATGAGCTATGACTTCATATTTCCTATTTTTCTTTCCTTTCTTGGATTCAGTTCGAAAAGGAAAGTCACGCTAGGGAACGTGGCCACGTTCAATCAAACTAGAAACCAATCAAAAGTAATTTCTTTGATTGTTAAAACTAAAAAGTGCCATGAAAAAGCACTGATGACTAAGGGTGATAGGAAAACAAAGTTGTCACTCTAAAAAAATATATAAATATGGTAATAAGAAAACCTTCTTACCACTGTGGCTGCTCTGGAGTGAGTAATATATTCCGGTACTAACAACCATGATAGGTTACAAAAAATATAAAGAAACATACAATTTAAAACCCAATCTGTAATAGACCACACAACCCACTTCTGTTCTCAAGTGGCAGAATCAATCTCACTGTGCTGCGCAGCAACCAATCATCGACAGCAACCCACTCTCCTACAAATTGCTGTTAAACCCACCTTCAATGGCTAGGTCTTACTCATACTCGAACCAGACGACCACACTACAACTCAAACATTCAAAACACTTAGCCCATCTACGACCACTACAGGTGAATTGTAGAGCAGGAGATGTGGTCTAGTGCCAACGTTGCTGAGCTGCTTGGACCTTAGAGACCCGGACTCTAAGCCTTGGATTAGGTTCTGATTAACAAAAGCACATTTGAGGAGATATCACTTTACCATTCCATACCACAAATTGCAAACTTACTTAAATATAAATATATTTACAAATAACCCCAGCTCAGTGAGCTGCCTATGTCTGTTTCCCAGTAACACCCTGGTTTAAGGCAATCCGGTATCAAGGGAGCACAACACACTAGATTTTTTTGTGTGCAGCACCTTCTGTTGACGATGATCCAACTATAATAATTATGTTCCCTGCAAAGTGCTACACTGCGCCTTGGGACTAGGTGTGTGCTCTAGCAAATACCTGCGTTACTTGAACAGAAGAATTAGCATCCAAACCACTTTAAAATGTCGGGAGCTGAAAGGTGTGCCGGATCCTGGAGCAGCCCGAATTACATGCTTTTGCTTAAGTTCAAACATGTGAAGTGCAAATGTCGAGGGCTCTATGTCTCATTTTATCCTCTCTTTCCTTTAGAAGCACCTCTATGTCAACCATGTTTGTTGTGACTATATGAACCTGTGCAATGAGTGGTCTTTCCATAAATCTAATCCCAGAGCTCAAACACCTTGACCCTCCTGATGGACAGGAGTCTAACACTTTGCTGGAAACAAGACGCTACGAGCCTCCGGAGTCAGAGTAAGCTTGATGCAGTCTGTGCTCCTCTGGGACCCACAGATCTGTCCTGGCGTCAGCCCTAATCTGGCACTAAAGCACAATTTTACATTACCAGCTCTGGGCGGCTCCTGGGCAATGCTGTTTCCGTATCAAGGGTAAATCATGATTAGGGCTCCCGGTTTTATGGCATTTTTTTTTACATTTCCGTCTGTATTTATTCAAATTTATGTTTTGCACATTTTATCTGTATTTATCCATATTTATTTTGGGTTTTGTGGAAAAATGAAGCTGAAATTAGTATATTTCCACATTTTTTTAACCGGGAAATATGCACTCATGCTGAATGCCTACTAGATTTCAATGTTGTAAACCCCCACAGAAGATAAATCAATGCACTTATAATAAAATATGCATATTTCAGTATCAGCCTTGAGCATATCTACTGCTGTTAAAGCCTCTTTACTAAAATGTCTTTCTTTTTTAGCCCCCTTACCCATCAATCCACACAGCTATTGGCCTGGCAGTCATGGCAGACAGTTTTTAGAATCACTGAAAAAGCGACACAATTTCTGTTTTTATCCACATTTAAAAATAAATACAGACAAGAAAAGAAATGTTTTGAGTCTGCATTTATCTGTAAAAATCAGTAAAAACGGAAAACAGGGAGCCTTAATCATAATTAACAGATATCATTACTTTAATAAGAGCGAAAAGAGTGTTTTGTGCTCTCATCAGACGGGAGCAACATGAACAAGCATTTACAATGCAATAGGTATCGCAACTGCGAATTTTGGAGCTATTGGCATTGTAAATGGCAATGCCTTTAAAAAAATTAAAAGCCATTGTTATTTACAATATCAAAAACAACACCTAATTGCTTCTCCCTGGAGCCCCTGCGTTCCCCCTTACCCTGCAACCCCTTCCCACAGACTCCATGCTTTTCACGCATGTACAACCCCCCTTTTACGCAGCGAGTCGAGGTTTGCACGATGTAAATCCGGAGAATATAGAACCATGTCAGAATCTGAAAAATATCAAATACTGGCATGGCCTTCATCAGAGGTATGAAAAAGAGAAAACCGGTCCGAAATAGGAAAATCGCAACAACTTGCCTGGTCTAGATTTGAAATTAAAAACACCCAATATTGGTACAGGGCAGCACACTGGGTGGACTGTTTTCGTTCAATAACAAAATACACTAGTTTGATCCAAATCTAGAATAAAGGGAACCAGCGTAATCACAACTGGGATAATAAAAACGGATTTCCTATTCCAAATCTGGACACAAATACAATCTGAGAGCCTGGACCGAATAATGAAACAAACTATCTGCTGTTAATCACATGAGACATTAAAGGTACTGGAACACTACAAAAACACGGGCCGGGTCAGCATGAGGAGGATCCAGACTTTGGGAAGAGTCCAGCCCCGTTTGGCACTAATGTGATCTGTGAGCATGGCGCTGCGCACACAGCCTGGTGTTAGAACTGCTATCTGGGTGCTTCCAGTCCGTTACTTTAACTCACCGCAGCAAACCTGCACACTGAAGCACCCTTCTCCACTATCCACTACTTCTGGACGCTTGCCGGGTTCCTCAATGTGCGTTGATGAACTATTGCCATTTCACTTGTTTGTATGCAGAAAACGCCATTAGGCGCCTTAGAGCCTCGTCAGAGGTAGAAAGCACTGCACAAACCTTACTGCAACACAATTTCCGTCACCATTGTTTTCCTACGCACTGTTTTGTGATCTCTCTAATTCTGGGGAGTGAGGAGAGGAATGGGGTCTTTTGTACAACTATTCTCCCTGCTACAAAGGGAATAATCCTTTCTAGTAGATGGCATGGACCGCAAAGAAAGCGCCCACCTATAACTAAAGGTTCACGGTCTAGTGCTTGAAATAACCATTGCGCATGTGATGTTAAGAAGTGTTGTTGCGTTCCAAATGGTAATTTAGGCTGACGTCATCACGCAGAGTAGCTCGCATTTTACCCTGGTCCATTGTTCAAGCGAAATTTAATAACCCAGTAGTGGTAGGGTTTGGAAAACAACGTTAACGGGGGCATAACTCTTCGTAATCATGATCTGTACGCTATCTCTGTGACGTTGCTTTTCAAAGTACCGCGTTGTTTTAAAACATGCTACGGTCATTCTCGTTTCCACGTGGTGTACGTGCAATGTACACAGAGCGTCGCCACACCTACTCTTGTTTCGCTGCAGTCATGTTTTTCTGAAGCTGAGCTGGTTGCTGCCTCCTAAGCCTTCGGAAAAGCGCCAATTTGTATTTTTTGCACCTACTTACAACTCTGTAGTGGTCTCTCGCTGCATTCCTTAAGATTGGGATGTCGTCTGCCACTACTTCCCTACAACTTTGAGAGGGGATGTGGCACTATGGCCAGAGTTGCCGACTTTGGACGTCGAGAGGCCTAGGCTCTAGTCTCCGCGTCGATTCAACGTTCCTTGCTTCCGTAAAATCACTTAATATCAACGTGCCCAAAATAATTTTTTTTAAAACAGCAAACGTGTGTGTCCTTGAACAAAGTGACTGGTGCTCATGTAACGCGGCCCAATACTTTAGGGTCGAATTTGCGCTACATTAGGAAAACAAGCGCTCGCTCGCACGGGCCTCAATGTGCAGGGTAGTGCCTGCAGACTTTCTTATCTTTAGGGGGGGGGGCATCTGTTTCTAATTAGCATGGCCACGCTAAGGCCATGCTAATTAGAAACAGACGGCCCCCCCCCTAAAGATAAGAAAGTGCTTCACGACAGCCGTGAAGCAGACGAGCCAGTCCGGATGGGCCGGACCAAAGGGAGAAAGGGCAGTGACCCAAAAGCATCATTTTCAATGGGAAGCCAGCGTTTAGCATAAACGCAGACGCGACCCAATGAAAATGATGGGCGGGGCTTCAAGTCCCCTTTTGCAATCTCCTCTCCCACTATAGGTCTCGCCGAGCGAGCAGCGCATGTGCTGCAACGCTAGGCAAGACCTAAAATGGGCAGTTGAAACCTCCGATTCCTTGAGCATTACTCCACACAGCCTGGCTATCTTTTGCCTTTATAGTTTTGGTTATATTGTAGATAAAGAATCTTTATTGGTGGCTTTTGGTAGGAGTTTGTCAGACTAATGCTAACCACCTTGAAAAGGACACAGAATGTCACAATGAGGTTCTCAGAGAGCAGGACCACCGGGCCAGTGCTTGATTACTAGCAAACTCAAAAAGCCAGTAGTTTAGTGTAGATAGTTAACTCCAACTGCAACAGTACTTACTCAGTCAACCCATCACCAGAACAGATGTTATAACTTAACTATCTCGAGAGCTTTTCGCTCAATCCAGTAACAATCCCAGGCAGTACCATCCAACACACAAATAACAGCAAGGAGCACCACCAAACCCCAACTCCAAGCATAGTAGCTACCCGGCCACCCCAGTAAGGACTCACAATCCCATCATCATTAAACCACAAAGTGCACCACCCAATATTGCCTCTAGTCAATAAGATTACAAGTAAACCACCTACAACCATGTTGGGAACCATCTAAACTACCTCATACCAAGCAGGTTACTATTTACCCTCAAACCTAATGATATGCAACACCTTCTTACTTTCTACTGCATACCTCACCATACAACCAACCTCCAACCACAGGATCACTCATAGCTCTTCTAACACCAAGCTGGTCATACAACAAACCTATAATCAATCACAGGAGGGAAACAACCAACTTCCTACCACTAAAGTCTCCCTTTAAACTATTCCCGTCACGCAGCACAATCAAAATTGCTTTTCAATGCAAAACTCAGTGAGCAAGCAATCAAGCCGTTGGAGGCATCATCCCACAAGCTCCCAGCCACAAAATAATCAAACTATTTCCAATCACAGAGGCACCGTTAAATCACCTCCCATCATGTAAAAAAACTAACTTCGAAGGCAAATAGGGGCACCATCCATTCTCCTTCCAACTGAGAACAAATGTGCTGACCCTTTCCTGTAAAGTGCTTTGACGCATCTTTAGTATAAAGGCATGCATTTGTCGATGAAGGGTTTTAGGATACAGTTTACAGGAAAGGCACTGTCTCGACTATTGTAGATCACATTTCATGGGAGCTGTGTGGCTATAATTTGTCTTCTGTAGGCTTATTTACCAAGAATCTCAGCCTGGCAGCCACAGATACCACATCCTCTTCTAACAGCCGATGAGAGGGAGGAGGGAACCGAATCATTTTAGCCTAACATAGCATTACCAATCTGGGAGCTGAAAAAAATCATCTCCTAATTACAGCTTTGTGAGAGAAAAAAACATTTCTACGGCAGCCGCAAGAGGTGTGGTGGCATCTGGCAGAGCTAACCCCACATTCCAGAGGATTCTCCAAGCCTCTCCAAGTCCAAGAGTTTCCAACGCAGCTGCATAGAAACAAGAACTACACCCCTCCCACCCCCAAAATCAAGTACCAGCAATTCATCGGCCCCTTCAGATATAGTGAGAATTAATCTAACACAATCAATTAAGGACGGAGAAAGTACACATTCCCCAACCTACTCCACTGACTACTATGCTGCACAACATTTTGCTTTGGTAGCCAGGACAAGTTTGCAATGGTGGACCACACTGCTGTGCTGCAAAAGCCACCTTACTCCAACATGACGAGGAGGAGCTTGAGGAGGTTTTGTAAAGAGGGTTTATGCCATGGTAGAATTATTCAAATATCAGTGTCCCTGATTTGGGCTCAACAAAGCTGTGTAACTGTGGCAGGGTTAGAGATTCAGCCTTATTTTTACAGAGGCAGACCCATGGTTCTGCACAAGGAAGATTATTCAAGCAAAGCTCATTTTTCTTTCTAGTGAGGTGGATCAGTAAGGAGTTGCATGACGTTCAGGGCTTGCGGTGCAAGATTTCAATTCCGTAGTCATGCTCAAATCCCTTTGCAGTTAAGTTAATGCCTTTGGCAAATTACGTCATATGCCAGGACTTTAAAGCCCATCTGCAGTGGCGGCTCCTACGCTAAGACGGAGGAGCGTCGCCCCACTTCTCTTTGAGCAGGCAAAAAGAAAAGTAAAATGATAACAAGACGATATCATTTTATTTTTCTATGCAGGACTCTGGTCTAGGTCGTGCAGGGCTGAGCTCGCCAAAGGAGAGTGAGGAGTGGTTTGCACTCCCTAAGTGCGCATGACTGTTTGGCTGGCCCTCTTGGGCCAGCCAAACAGTCATGCGCACTTATCCACACATGTGTTGCACAGTCCGGTGAAGAACATGCCCAGGCTCCCAGGCATTGCCTGAGCAGCCAAACAGGCTGCTCTGACCTCATGCAGCGTCGTGATTGGCTGGGAGAGTCCGGGAGCCTGGGTGCTTCCGTTGCTGAGAGAAGAGGATGGAAGAGAGGGTGGGGCAGCGGGGAAGGAAAGTTTATTTCACTTATTTTTTCATCCCTTCTGTCCCACCACACCCGTTCCGAGGCAGCCGCCAGGGCCCATCTTTTAAGAAGTAAGAATACAGTATGAAATCGCCATCATACAAGTCATAACCCTAAAAAAGCGATCAAGCAACCTAAATAAAGCAATGACTAGCCCTAGAATCTACAACAGTGAACACTGAAGAGTCAGAAATACTGAAATCTCCAACAGCAGATATGCCCCCTAAATCAACAATCACATGCTTTGAACAATCCAAAGCCTAAAATCAACCAAAATAAATTATGGAGTTGGCAATAAAAAGCCTCCAACAACCCAGATCTGGAAATTTATGACACCAAATAAACAGATGAGTTAGAAATCATGGACCTCTAAGAACCCAGCACCTGAACTCTAAAACACGGACTATGTTATGTTATCTGATATTTATAAAGCGCATGGCTACTCCCAGGAGTGTCCCGGCGCTAGGAACAAAGACCACATAACATCAAACAGAACATTCCTCTACAACGGAACTCAGAGCTGAAAGAGCCATGTTTTTAGACTCCTTCTAAAAGTAAGAAGGTCCGGAATCTGTCTAAGATAGATGGGTAGGTTATTCCACAGCCGAGAAGCCACAGCTTGGAAAGATCTACCCCCTACCCGGGAGAGGGGGACCTTCGGAGTTGAGATCAAAAGCTGAGAAGAAGATCTCAAGGTACGCTGTGGTATATACAGTTGAAATCTCTCCCTAAGGTAGGGGGCTCCAATCTTATGAAATGCTTTAAAAACCAAGACTAAGGTTTTAAAATGGGTTCTTTTCCGCACCGGATGCCAGTGTAGAGAGGACAGAAGCTGAGTTGTGTGAGTCCTGGGGCCTGTCACTATACCTCCTAAATTAGAAGTCTAGGGCCTCAGGTGAGCTCAATCCTGAAATGTAAGACAATGAATTTACAAAAAAGAGAACAAAAGAAATATGCTCGATCACTGGACCCTACCCATGGCAGAAATCGAAGACATCTCTTAAAGTAAAGCCAGATACTAGCCGCACACTATATACCAGAATCAGAGGGTAAAATTTGAAACTAAAGTGATATTTTCCTAATTACCACTCTCTCAATACTGCCTTAAACCATACAATGATCACAATGCACTTTGACCACGTGAATCGAGAAAGACTGAAGGAGTATCATTGCTTCCAAAATTCAGATCACGAGCACGCCCTTTGCTAAGCCGAGGCTCCTGAACATATTGCTTAAAATTAATGGATCGCCATTCATTCAAGTAGTTCTTGTACAAAGTCAGGAATCAGGAGGTCCATCTGGAGTTTGAAATGTCAGGCTAATAAGCTTATTGACAGCTCTGGGAGGATCCGGTATGGCAGTTTGGGCTGGACTGTTTCCATTGGTGAAGGGTCAAGACAGATTTGCATATGGTTGAGTCCAAACTTAGGCAGCATGGTATACAAAATAACAAAGGACTAGGGTGTAGCCCGAGTAATTACCAATGGCAGAGATTCATTGAAGCATTCCATCACTTTTTTGTATTCAGTGTGACAGCTAGACTTGGGGCTCACGGTGGCGGTCCAACCACTGCCGCGCTGCAGGGCTGCCCGCTGTATTAGGAGACTGCTGCGTCCAGGGTCCCGTGGCAGTCACACAGTGGTCAGGAGCACTAATATGCTGGCAGTGCCGCTGCAGCACCGCTAAGCATGTTCGAAGTTGCCAGTCCACTACCCTTTCCATGGCAGTGAGCTTGCCATGAAGAGGGTGGAGGAGAGGCTCCTCGGCCTGTGGGTGCATGCAGGGGGGGGACATGTTGTGCCACCCTGAAAAAGGCACCCCTGTTCCTGCTCAGTGTGGCATGCACAACATGTTGCATGCCACACTGGGCAGGAACTTGCTGCAGGCGCTCCCACGTCAGCGGACTGCATGTTTGACTCTCCTATGAGCCTAACAGACCATCGCCGTGGACCGCCTCATCCTCACAGCCCATCTGACCTGGATTAAGCTCGTAATCTGGCAGGCGGGCGCACCACGGTTTCGTGGTCCTGCGGCGGCACAGTGGCGGCACCGCAGGAGGACCGCCAAACTTGTAATAAGGCCCTCAGCCTGTTCCAGCACTAACAGTGAAGTTAAGGACACAACACAACAAGTGAACATAAATACCATGACCAAAGCGCAATCAGTGGACACATGAACCCAAAGACACAGCACAGCCAGTAGGCTAAGTGCACCCGAAGATCACAGCAAAAAGGGACATGAACAATTTCTGAGAAGAATATTTGCAACATCAGAGTACCAACAGTGGAAAGGAAAACTAGAAGATGCAGCACAACCAGGACATGTAATCCTCAACATTATATCACAACCATATTACTTGATAATCTTAGTCTCATAGAGTCAAATTACGTTTAAACCAATGTATCACTGCAACATTAAAGTAAACATGAAGATCACTTTACAACTAGGGGACACGTACAACGTATCATAGCATGGGAACATGCAATCTTCAAAAAGAATACATGAAAGGATTTAGCATACATAAATATCAGAGTACAAACAGAACGTAGACGCATGAACATCTTGCCAACCAAAATATATGGAAACTCCATGAGCTTACAAACCACAGGCGGTTTAAACAACTGATGGTTCAGTAAGGGGGCAACTTTTCCCATTCGCCAAGAAGCTAAAATGTTTAGAAAGGAATATTCTTGACACTCAAGGTAAAGGGAAAATGCACTGTGACACTGCCACCACCCACACAGCCACCACATCCTAAGAATGACCGCAGGGTTTGCGGAGCCAGTAATCTCATACAGTGGTTAAGTATCCATGGTTTAAAGCAACCTAGAAAGGGGTAAATTAGGAGTCATAACAGAAGTCCTAAAAAGAGGTATATTTTAGAACCCTCTTTAATCGCCAGCCTGATGTTTACAGACAGGATATTCAACGTATGGTTCCATAATGGGCAGTGTTGATTAATGAGGTCACGAGCAGCTCTCAAAACAACATTTGTGACCACATCTTGTCCAATCTGTGAATGTGCCTAGTTATCAAGCTAGAAAGGATCAGGGTATTTTATAGGTAATCAAGTTCAGGGTGGAGCCATGATTCCATGACGAACAGAATATCCAGACCACCTTCGGAAAAAGAACTCTGGGTCTCTGTTGCATGCAGACCAGTGCCTCATCAGCTCCTCATGTCATTCCTGGAACTTACTGCTGCAATGCATTTAATGGCTTGCCATATCCCTCTGTATAGAAGCTTTTATCTGTACTATAGATGTGTACCTATACAGGTGCATTGCTTTGTATAAACATGTAGAATAATTATGTTTTTTATTTATTTTAAAACACATTTTTTTTTAAGTACAACAACACTTGAAAACCAGAGTTTACCGAATGCATCTTTAGTCTACATAGACTTCCTTCCTTTATGCATCTATATACCTTCCAAGTACTTGGATCTATATATTTATTACTTTTCTCCTAAAAAGCATATTGAATGCACTACTCTATTTCTCACCCTATACCTCTATCAATATCTTTAATATACATATACTTTATGCATCTATATACTTTCCATGTACTTATTGATCTATCTGACCACATCAGCTCCGTAGACACGGACCCGTTGGACACAGATTCCTCTCTGCATAAGGGTGCTACAATTACAGGGAACACATTGTGAGGGCAGCGTGAGGCAGTGGGAAGCCTGACGCGAGCCTTCGCTGCAGCGCACTCCTCATTTTTTCGCCTTTTGAGTCGCGAGGCCGGAGACTACAGTGGGGACAAGATGGCGCCGCGGCCGCTTCTGAAGTGGGATTCCAAAACGGCGTAGACCCACGGAGGCTGTACTAAAAGCGGCAGCAATGGAATCAGTTCCCCTATCTCCACAGCGGCAGTTAGAGAGACTGAGATAGTCTCCTATGCTCAGGCTGATGTCAAGGGCGAAGGTGCGCTATGATTGACGCCACAGCGGGAGATCTCATCGACGTTGTCAGCGCGACTGGGAGGTGAGCGAGGCTCCGGGGCACACCATACTGGCCAGCTGGGGTGATCCAGGGGTTCCACACAAGCGGTGTCCCGTCCTGAGGGAAAATTGTGGCGGAGTTGCTTGAAGGTGGGCCAGGCAAGGGCAGTTCCTGACCCTAAAATGGCACTCGGAGCGAGGTTTCGGTGCTCACATCAGGGTCTCCACAGCGCAAAAGACTGGCAATGGGACTGTTTTTCTACTGAGTCCTGCTACAGCCTAACTCACACCGAGAGAATTGCATGGGGTAACAGCGGAGTGTCCCACAACCCCAGGCCTACACATTCTGTATGCCTGAACTTAAGATGGCTGTCCTGGCCTGATCCCTGGAAGCTTTGCTGCAGAGTGCACAGCAACCCAACAGCAAGTCTTTGCCTGTTTCCATTTTGCACGAGGGGCCCAGGAGTTGGAACTGCGCACTTAGCTGGACCGTCTCCAGCCGCAGCCCCTATGCCACCAAAAAAGGTATCCAACAAAGTCTCCAACTACTACTACTACTACGAGCCTGGCAGGGTCAGAGCTGGTATGCGGCTGTCGAGCGGGCTGAACTGCATGCATGCCAGAGTTCCTCTACTGAATGCCTATATCACGCACTCAGGAGTGCCTTCCTGCAATACCCCACCTAACAAAGGTCACGGTCGCGAGGAAATGGGTGGATGCACCGGCACAGGGCCGAAATGAGGTGAGGGCGAGCTGGAGGGTGAAGAGGACGGTGCTTACCAGTAACACTGGGACTGGTGCTGCCAATTGAACTACGACGATGCCCCCCGTGTTGAAACCTTGAACTTACCGCGGAGCCTGAGCAACATGGCCCATGCCCGGTGGAGCTGTTTAGGCAGCTATAGAGGAGTTTGGCTCTGGTTCACCACATCGGCCGTCACCTACCCAGCCGGACATAGTTTTCCCCCCCGTCTCCCCGTTATGTTTCCTTCCCGCCTCCTCCCTCCGTGATCCTGTGGCTGCCTCCTCTTTCCAGCCCTGCGTGGAACCATGGAGTCAGATACCTTTATGGTTTGAGGACTGAGTTTTGTTTATTGTGCCATTTTAGATAATGCTATCGGCTTACGTGGGTTCTCCATCTTGCTGTTTCGACCGATCCCCATTGCTGCTGGACTGCTCCTTGTTCGCCTGATTGACCTTTTCCTCTAGTCTACCCTCCCCCTTAGGTCTCCCACACCCTTCCCAGCGTATACTTCCACCGATACACAGGATGTTTTTGGATCGTTGGTCCCCAGCCGATTTGTCTGTCTTTCACTTTGACTTCTTTGTCCCCTTCAAGTATTTTCCTCCTGGCCGGTCTACCTGACACTATCTGCATTCCTTACCTACCTCCCCCCCCCACCCTTTTTACCTTTCCCCCTCTCCATTCCCCTTTTGACATGTGTCTTTGCTATGCTAAGCACTAGAAACTCATGTTTTTGTGTAATCACTGTTTTTCTCCTATGTTTTTACTTGGCTCTTGTAACTTGATCTCATTTTGTAACTTGTAACACCTGATCCTCATGTAAAGCGCTCCGATACCTACAGGTCTAGCCAGCACTATATAAAACTCTGCAAATAAATAAATATATGTATTACTTTCTCCTTATTCAGTATATTGAATGCACTACCATATGTCTCACCCAATATCACTCTCAATAGATCTTCTACCTCAACTCTGACTCATCTCAAGTCTCTTGCTACTACTATTTCCAATGCACTACCCTATTTCTCATCCTATACCTCTATCAATATATCTTCTACATCCACTCTCTCACTCATCCCAAACCTCATACCACTACTTTGATCCCCAAAATAACCCTTTCTAGACTCACTCCTACTCTACCCCTCCTTGCATCATCTAACACCTATTTTACTATACCAATCCCCCAAAACAAGCCTTTCTAAACTCTACCCTCTGACTCATCCACTCCACATCCCTTTTTGCTCATCCCAAGCCTCCACCTAATGCTATGACCTCCAAAACAAAACAAAATCTAAATCCTTCAATCGTATATCCCTCCACTATCCTTTTCAATCAAAATAACAGACTAACATGTCCACTTCTCAAATTTCATATTTCACTATACTAATTCACCACTAATCCTTTATAGGTTCTATAGTAGCGCGCTACTCGCCGAAAAAGCTTTTCAACACCTCATCAGGGGTAGTAAGCACTATATAAATGCAAACCTTTTTTCCTCTTCTATCCCTCCGCTACCCTTCTCAATCCAAATAACTGACTAATATCCACCACTCAAATTCCTTTCATATTTCACTAAACTATATCAACCACTAATCCTTTTTGGGTTCCAGAGTAGCGTGCTACTCGCCGAAAAGGCGTTTTGATGCCTCGTCAGGGGTAGGTAATAATAATAATAAACAAGTTTATAAAGCGCCTGGTTACACTAAACTAGTGTGTCCCCGCGCTACGGTGCAGCCTAGCGGCCCTCTGACATAACATGTAATTTACAGCCCCTCACAGAAAAAACCGTAGTGGTCACTCTGCGGTAAAAAGATATGTTTTCAGCTCCTTACGGAAAGCTGCTATATAAATGCAATTACAATACACTACAATTAATCAGTCAAAATTATATGGTTCAGTTTGAATAGTGGAAAAACTATGAACGTCAGGGGTTTTGAGGAAGGTCAAACTTCACATGATAACACGTCTACCTGCACCAACACTCCCTTAGCTTTGGGAACATGTCCACTGATACCCCACCACATTGTATGCTATTTGAACTAGGTAACCCTGCACTAGCTCAGTAAAAGCCAGCTGCTGCAATCTACTGGACACGTAATGTTCTAATTTCCCATGATGTTAGGGAGGGACAGGGAAGATTCTACAACTGCCTACCACCCAGGGACCATTCATACAGGGCCATGGTTCCAGCACAACTTTCCCTTTTGCACCCAATTCGTTCATGACTGTGGTCAGTCTTTAACCCCTACTGCAAGGGCCCCACCTTCCTTAAACCCTCCATCACCTGCCAGACACCACATATCATATTCCTAATTCCTTCATTTGGGCTTGCCTGGACTTGCATCAGAAACATCTTGATACCCCTGTCTCATCCTGGTTGCTCCTTTGTTGGGCTGAGCTAAAGGTTGCTCCTCTCATGGAAGGCTTCCATGCACTCATCCACTGCTGGTAGCCCATACTATAAAGCCTACATTCAATTCACTTCACATCTAAGAGACTCTGTACGGTACGAGTGTGTACTCCTGGGAAGGGAAACAAGTACATGGGCAACACAGTAGGGTTACATATACAGTATTACACTGCACCGTCGTGCTAACCTTTGCATGCCCCCAAGGGGACAATACATCCCGTTTGTCGGTTTTACACACACATTCTTAATTTGGTTTGTTCTGTTTTTTCCTCCAATAATAAGTTCTGTGCCAGTGTTACTCTTCTCTCAACTGTCTGCTGTTCAACGCAACCCATCTAGTCCAGTATGCAGGTGCATTATATCTGGCAATGAGGCACACTCCCCTTTCGTATCCAAACCCAAGTGACCAGCAAATCTGCAAACCCGGCTACTCTATAATAACCATAATAAATAACAATTACAATCTCCAATACAACATATTATACAGCAAAATGCAGACACATCCAATATACCTCTGAGGTAAAATGTAGTTGAACTTCACCAAGTTCACAACAACACCCAACTCCCTACAAAAAGAATATACTGCTCTACAACAACATAACTAGAGCCACTGGAATTATGCGATTCTGCAGCTTGCTTTTTTTTCACATACCTACCGATTTGCTGCATTTGTCACATAATCCATATGCTGCATAATCTCCAGATTTGATTACAAATGTGTGGTTTTCAGCTCAAATGGGTCAATAGTTACTAAAAATGTGGTGGCGTGTTCTTATGCAGTGGTTGGTCCTTTGTAAAAGTTAACTGGTCATCTTTCAGTTGCTTATTTCTGTTGACGGTTGTTACACAGGTACTAATAACGTGAAATCTTTGCCCAGACAGTATTATCATGTTTAGAAATTACAAAATAATTAATACTATAAAAATATAAGCAGAATTATACCACATAATTTGCCTTTTCTTGCCACATTACATACCTAACTCTGCAACATAATCTGGTACTCCCCCACCACATAATTCCACTGGCTCTCCATGAATCATACTCCGCACAACAGACCACATTTTGAAAACCTAAAGGAATGAGGACCCTAAAAACTCACCATATTCTTAATTAGCTATGCTAGTGACTGAACATGCTAGGGTTCTCCTGGTAGGAGACTTCAATTATTGGTATGGCGACCCTAATGAAGGACCTCACTCTGCAGAGATGTCTGACCTACTAAAAAACCTTAATTTATCTCAGCTTGTCCCATCTTCAACTCATTCTAAGGGCCGAATCTTGGACCAAATTTGGGCTACCAACCTGAATATTACCATCCCTTCTGTGTTACCTTGTATTTGGTCCGATCACCATTTATTGAAGTTTCAAATCATGAGATCTGCCCCTCCGACAACTAAAGCACGGGGAGGAGGCATGGTTAGGAAATGGAACCTCATTAACAAAGAAGACTTTTTTAATACTTTAGCAGACTTCACTCCAGTATTACATCATCATGATGTTAACATCTTGGAAAATAAGGTATCTAGGTGGCTTCTTGAGGCCAGTGATATACACGCTCCTTCTAAAAGAGTGAAATTACTGTGCCGGAATGAAACAAACAGATGGTTTTCGGATGATCTTAGAGCTCAGAAATTGACTGTACGTCAACTGGAGAGACAATGGCGCCAACAATACTCTCCTGAAAAAAAGATATCAGTACATCACTGCGCACAAAGATTACAGGAAAAACATTTTGATAGCCAAAACTGCCTTTTTTTCTGATCGCATCCTAAAGTCCAATCATAGCTCTAAAATAATATTTTCAGTAATAGATGAACTCTCCAACCCTGAACGCACACTAAGAAAGGCCGTTCCTTCCCAGGAATTATGTGATTCCCTGAATGACTATTTCATTGATAAGATTATCCTAATAAAAAGTAGCATACCGTCTCATCCCCCTCAGCAGAATGCCCCGGTTCAGCAGTGTAACAATAGCACCCTTAACAGTTTCCCTCCGATCAGTGAAGAGACCTTCCAGTCCCTCTTAATGGAAACTTAATCAGGTGCACCCGCGGACTGCTGCCCACACCATATTCTGAAAGAGTGTCTTGCGATCCATCCCGGTCCGGCCCTTGCCCTATTGAACAAATCTATCACATCTGGCATAGTTCCTCTAGCTTTCAGAAAAGACACAGTGGTCCCCCTCTTGAAAAAGCTGGAAGCCGATCCGGCACTCCTTGCCAATTATCGTCCTATATCCTTGCTACATTTCCTGGCCAAAGTCTTGGAGGGTTATGTAGCTAAATGCCTCTCCAATTTCCTGGAGATGTACAAACATCTGGACTCCCATCAGGCCGGTTTTCGTCCCGCACATTCTACCGAAGCCGTGATCCTGTCAGCCATGGACAGCCTACGGGATTTCGCTGATAAAGGGTGTCCTCGAGCTCTGGTCCTGCTTGACCTATCTGCGGCCTTTGACACGGTCGACCATTACATCTTGGTCGACCGCGTCAGGGGGACTGGAGTCTCAGGTACAGCGGCACACTGGATTTCCTCTTTTCTGAAGGATCGCTCTCAGGCAGTGGGCCTCGGCCAATTCTCATCTGACTCTCACATTACTACTTGCGGGGTGCCTCAGAGCTCGGCCCTCTCCCCACACTTATTTAACATCTATATGTCCCCTCTGATCAAATCTTTGAAAAAGAGAAAGGTACTGGTTCTCAATTATGCTGATGATCTGCAGCTTCTTCTAAGGGCCGATGGTTCTAATGACTCCGTCATGGAGTTCCAGGAAACTATGATGTTCATCCAAACTTGGATGGATCTGAACCATTTGAAACTAAATCATGGGAAAACTGAGGTGGTTCTTACCGGGGACAGCCTTAAGCATTGGGTCCCCCAATATTGGCCTCCTGCACTCGGCCCACCTCCCATCCCCTCTAGTTCCGCCAAGACTTTGGGGGTACTTTTAGATAGCGGTCTATCCTTAAATGCTTTTATCAACTGCGGAAAATTAGGAAAATTCATCGCTTCCTTACTCATGAAGCTTTGGTCCAAGCGATGATTTCTACTGTGCTATCTCACTTAGACTATTCCAACTCGGTCTACTAGGGAATGCCCCAGTATTTGTTCAAACGTCTTCAGTTGGTCCAAAACCAGGCAGCCCGCCTGATCTACCACCAACCTAAATGGCTACCCGCCTCTCCCCTGTTGAGGAAATTACACTGGCTTCCGGTGTCACGACGCTGTGTTTTCAAGGCCGGCTGCCTTATTTTCAAGGCGCTACACGGTACCAGCCCGGAATTTATTAACAACATCATACTCAGGTACTCCCCCACTCGCTACCTGAGATCCACCCAACTTTCTTTTCTTACTAGTCCGAACTTCAAGAGGGCTCATCTTGGAGGTCGTAGGTTTGCTACTCTTGCTCCCAAGCTGTGGAACTCCTTCCCTCTAGAGCTTCGTATGTGCACTGACCTCCTTCCATTTAGGAAATGCCTGAAAACCTGGCTGTTTACTCAGGATTAGCTTCCGCTGCCTTGTCAAGATGTCTGCTAGCGCCATGAAGCCAATCCGGCGTACGTGCGCTTTATAAATTTCCACTAACATTAACATTAACATATCTCATACACCTACTTCAAGCAAGGCGAGGCTCATCACAAATTTCCCACATGGGATGTACCAGAATCATTAAAGACCTCTGGTTGCAAACACTACTAATCGCTACAACATACAAAGAACTGAACACACACTAAAGCAGCATATTATTCACACCCACACTACTCAATAACCAAATCAAACAACCAGAAATCCAACCGAGCCTGGGATGAAATCTAGAAACTAGGGAGTGAAGGTACCGGAGCTCCGAAAGCAATGTAAGGCTATGCTAATGCAAGCTATACAAGCGTCTTTCACAGAAACATTAGCCATGCCTAAGGTCCATGTGGCACACCAGCACCCGTGCTCTGAAGCTTCGGGTTGCACAAGAATTGGTCTGCATTTCTGTGTCCGGCATTGTCCTTATTCAGGTCAATGTGTTTGGCTTTGTAAGTTATTCGTGGTTCATGTAATAGGCATAAGCCATGCTCTTCAGGCCGGATTGGGAGGACAAGTTGCACCTATTGCTACTCTGGGTTAACTGTCGCCATCATTATTTGCAGCTGAGTTATTTATAGCGGGCACCGGTTGTACATTGCAGACCTTGAGTCCGTATGTGGTAGTTCTATTGCGTGGACTTATCTAAAAACCAGCGGACGCTGTACAGAGTCAAAGACCAGCAAACACCTTGCGCCTGCCACGAGCTGAGATGTAGCTATAGTTGGCACAATGCTATTCTGGAACTGTGGTAGCTGGCAGCTGCCATACCCTGCAGAGCCTTTGGCTGTTACTAGCCACGCTCTGGTATACTAGTAGTTTTTAGTGTAAGTTCTGTGGGTCACTGGAGCTGTGCTTGAGCCACGCTCTGCAGTTGGGACTGTCCTGATCAGGCCCAGAGAACATTTAGTGCCAACCAGTTACCTGACAGCGTGGCTAGAGTTAAGCACCGGGATTTGAGAGTGTGATGAATGCACATCACAAGGCACCCAAGTAACATGCAGCGTACACTACAGGGCCCTGTTACCGTCGAGCAGGGCTGCGCCAGGCCAAGCGATGGCACCAGACATGCTCCACAATAACTCCAGTTTCCACTGCACGGTCTTCCCTTACTCCGCAGCAGACTACGCCATCCTTTGTCCTCCTCGAGGAAGGCGTTTTAAGCTCTTTGGTGTGCTTGTTAGGAGAACATTATATCCTCTGGAACCCTCGATGGCAGTATTCGAGCTCTGGGTTAGCGCTTCATGCCCTTCGGAGAGCTTGTAGGCGCTAAGCAGGTCCTAGCGGCAGGCAGTAGAGCCCCCCACACACTGGAAGCAGCCATTGGCTGTCGCCTCGGTGCACGGCTCCGCCTGCTTTCTGAGCGCGGAGATGAAAGGCTTTTTCCTGAGCACTGACGGCCATTCGCACTGTTTGCTGACAGAGTTAACGATTACAGACAATGCAGGTCTTGGCCGAAGCCCAACATTCCTCCGCACCCGTGAGCTCTGCTCGGAGGGCCACTGAAAGCCCAGGCTGGAGCCGATCCAGCACTACTCGCACGGTCACTGCCACAGAAAAGCGCGCCAAGCCAACACCGCATCACCCGAAGAGGCCCTGCGGCAGGCAGGGGCGCAACACTCCCAGAGAAAGTATGGACACCACAAACAGGGGGCTTGGAAGATAATGACCGAGCACGGGACGGCCAAACCAGGGAACGTGTAAACCCGAGGCTCCTGACGAACCCAGAAAATACCCCATCTCCCTCGCTTCAAGATAATCAGTGGCGCCCCTGTGCGGATCGGTTTGAAGGGAGGTTTCCTGAACTGCGCCAGGACCAGGATAAGGCTCCTCATTGCAGTGGGGGCTGACCTCGGTGGAGACATTAGCTTTGCTCTCATAGAAACCTTTTGATTACTGGAGTGGAGAAAAGGTCCATTTCAGAGGAATCCGGTATCTGATGCTGTAGATGAGAGATTCATTCTTACACAAAAATGAGTTTCGTATCAAGTAAATGCCTCAATATTTAATAATTGCTGTGTCCCTGGTTACCTAGTAGGCTTCTTTTCATGCACCAGGGTGCAAAACCGGCCCATTTAGCTGCACAGCATCTGTGTGTAGGCCACCTTGTTTCCCTTAACACTGCCATGCACTTATGTGGTAGATTGCGAACAACCAGGTAGGTGGACGTGCACCTACAGATCACAGCTCTAACAGCGTTAAGGACACAAGACAACAAGAAAATACCAAGAACAAAGATCAACCACTGGACACATGAACCGAAAGACACAGCACAGCCAGAGGCTATATGCACCCAAAGATCATAGCAGAAGGGGACATGGACAATATATGACACGATTATTTGCAACAACATCAGAGCACCATCAGTGGAAAGAAAAACTAGAAGGACAAGGATCACAGGACATGCAAACCTCCACAATGTGACACAACCATATTACTTGATAATCTTAGCCTCACAACACAGTTAAATTACGTGTATCATTGCAAAATCAAAGTAACGCTAACGTTGCCTCCACAACAAGAGGACATGTACAATTTGTCATCATAGCATGGGAACATGGAATCTTCATAAGAAGAAATACACAGAAGGGTTTAGCATACATGAATATCAAGGTACAAACAGAACGTTGACATGTGAACATCGTGCCAACCAAAATCAATAGAAGCAGCATGATCTTAGAAACCGCAAGAGGTTTAAACAACTGATGGTTCACTGAGGGGGCAGCATTTCCCATGGGCCAAGAAGCCGAAACTCTTAGAAAGGGGCATTCTTGACACTCAAGTAAAACGGGCTATGGCACTGTGACACTGCCACTACACACACAGCCACTACATCCCAGGAATGACTGTGGGGGTTGCAGGGTCAGCAATCTCTCACACAATAGTAAGTGTAGAAGAGTATCCAAGGGCTCAAAGCAACCTAGAAAGGAGCATATCATGGAAAGCTCAAGAACATGAAGTAAACATCAACATTCACATTACACAGAAAGATAGAAAAAAAACCTTTGGCAAGCCATAATCTACCTTTCAGTGACATTTCTCAGGTTATGACTAAGACTTCAACCTGATGTGAGTGAGGAAGCTCAACCTACATGCCCAATTGCAGCCGACTTAGAATTCCCCCAAAAGTACCCAGGCACCAAAGCTTTAATTCCGCTCAAAATGTGTTAAGAATCCTGGAAGTTCATGCAGCACCCTCTGCAGGGGCTAGACCGAGTTCTCCTAGAATGGAGAAAACACAGGCCCATTGGGCTAGGTTTGCACTGCACACACAGAACATACATACAGTATTAGGAAGGGATACACCCATGAAACCCGCTACCCATGAGACCTGCGATTACTCTGAACAGACCAGAACCACTCATCTCTTTGCAGACAGTCTCAACAGATATGCTCTTCTTGCTTCTTGATTTTGTGTTTGAAATTCAATCTCCATTTCAGAATTCCACCCCAGACCAACTAGAGCTTTATTTGCTCGCACAAATTGGTTATTGTAGAACTGTATTCAGGATTCCCAGACACCCAGCGCTACCAGAATTCTCTGGTTTTCTTTATGCATCCACCCTTCTTTGGAGTCTCCCTATATTAATCAGTGCCCACCAAGCAGCCACCAACCTTCAGCTAAAGCCCTTCTCTATTGCACACTGTCAGAGGCCAACATCTGCTGTTGCTACCGTTGGTCGTGAACACTAATGTGCTTATGTACTCGAGTTGTGCATTTTGTCCTGCCAGTACATTTCATCAGGTCTTTTGGCATTTTGTGTGCACTGGGTAATTCTGGTGGGGACTTATTTTATCACTGGCATTTTAGCAATGAGCACTATTGTGCTGTGAGAGGTTAGTCAAGACTCCTGGTGTGTACTTGACTCTTCATTGGTAGCTTACTTAAGCAGTGAAGGCTCACTTTGTGAGGTGACACAGATTTGGGAGAAGTGACCTTAGGATAATAATCACACACATTTAAAGGCAAATATTTAGTATGTGTTATTCACTGAAAAGGGAATGAGGGGGACAGGGCGTGGCGTCGACATCAATGGCGGCTTTCCTTTGAGGTTCCGAGCGGAGAAGCGAAGTCCGAGCAGTTTATTGGACTCTACAACGTGCCTGGCAGAGAAACGATGTAGGATTTTCTGATCGGAGAATGAACTGCATCTGTGGCAAACTTAATTTCATTTGGGGAATGCGCCGTTTAATTTTTATTTTACCTTTCCCATTAAGCCACGCCCTAGTGAGCAAAAGCGCAATCTCCCGAGCGGCTCGGCATGTTATGCGAACGCAGATAGCAAGCAGGACGCACCAGGAATCTTCACTGGACATCAAGGAGATCTGGGGAGGCATTTGCAGGCTAGCGCTAACGCGCTCAGCATGTTGGAGCGGGCTCATCGGAGTTGCGCTCTATTGCTCTCTCTTGCTAACGCACTCCTCTTTTCCAGAATTTCTATTTTGGGTTACAGCGCACTTATCAGGGAGCCCACTTCCTTTCCCCCCGTATTACCAGTGGCTCCTACAATTAATCGTGAACAGACTTAATAGCGGTTTGTTCAGAGAATGACTCCTATTTTTGGATCACATGGCTGCTGATGTTGACGAGAACACTGATATTTTGAAATGACTGCTGGTATGGTATAGGAAGGGCACTTGAAGAGTTATGTGAGTGACATGGAGAATACCTCATTTAACTGCTGAGATGAAGAAGATACTTCATTTAGGGGCTCTATGATGGAAGGCTGAGGACAACTATATACTTTTTAAGACGCTAAGAGCCTCAATCTATTTTTTTTTCAATCCCTCAATGAGTGACTACACTTTGCTCTTCCTCATCGTCTTTTTTCTTATTTTCACCAGCAGCCAGTGTTGCGCCACTAGATCTGATTGTTAAAATATAATTGTGTCACACCTCATGCAACTAATTTACTCTGGCCTGGTTTCAGCACAAGGGAATAAACTCACTCTTTCATTTGTGGGAAGCATAATTTCTATGTCGAAATAATTGAACCATAAAAAAATAAAAATAATAAACACCTGTCATATAATGAGGCCTTATTAACTGTTCCAACCATCAGTGACCTTCCTTCTACTATGGCAGCCTCGCAAGACATCCAGGCAACAGCAATGGATACTTTACTCTAGTAACTGTCGGACATTAAATCCTCAATTGCTTCCATAAATAATGCGATGACTACGAATACTGAGTAAGTACGGTCTCTTAGGGGAGAGGTTGCTCAATTTCATTCACAAATGCAATTGGTAGACGGCTGCCTTACTCTTGAATCACAACTTGATAAAATTCCTGACCATGGTTATAACATTGGGTATCTCCAGCAGAAGACAAAGGACTTGGAAGACTGTATCAGAAGGGGCAATATTAGAATTACTGGTCTACTAGAACCACTGGAGAAGGACGATATCATACAATTTCTCAATACTCTGATTCCCGAGCTGACGAAGCGCACCTTCTCCCCCCTCCAATTGAATTTCAGCGTGCTCACCACGTGCGCTCCAAAATCTCTACTCATACCTCCCAACTCCCCGACATATTCTGGCTTGTTACCGTAGTCATCAACAGGCTCGACAAATTATAACAAAAGCAAGGAAACATGCTCCTTAAACTGACAACACAGCGCAGATTATCATCACTGCCGACTTCACTGCTCCTATTAATCTCAGTTGGAAACAATGTTTGGCTCTACATCCTAGGTTAAGGAAAAAAGAAATCAAACATGGCCTACTGGAACAGGCGAACATGAACATCATGTATCAAGGACAAACTAAGGAGTACTTTGATCCTTTTGTACATGAACTGGAGCAAAATAACTAAGATGGAACACAAATATGTCTTCTCTTCATATTCACAGGACCCAAATAGTAACACTTCCCCAGACTCTCACGATCCTGGCAGATGGGAAACTATATCACGCAAATCATCTCATGGCGGCAGATTCAAATCTTGGAAGAACTCACAACCGAGGGGCAAATGAAGATCACAGCTGAATAAATGAACATGGTCTTATTCGATATCCTTCTTTTACAGTAATATCCTTTGGGTCTGCAATGAAATGTATTTTCATTGTCCTCTTCTCTCTTTTTTCATTTTTCTTTTTCATCTTCTCCTGCTACTCATTTTTTTCTGATTGTTCCTCCTTTTGAACACTATTATGAAATACCTCGGAATAACTGTATCCTCCGTGCATTCCCCTCTAATTTTTCTTTTTCGGATTATTGAGACATGGTTAAGGTATATTTTGCCTATCACATACTCTGTTTCACCATACCCATTTAATGTAGCTGCTCATATACTAGGTACTGGTACTCTCTCTTTGTTAGGCTGATGGTCTCACATTCTTCATTCCATGTCGCCTCATACTCTCCACTCCACTTAAAAGTTAATTTTTAAAGTGTTAAATGTTGTAACTTACTGTCTGAATGTTTATTGTTGGGACATATTTCTGACCCTTAATGGCGTATTTGTTCCCTTTTTTGAGCCATATATTAATCTCAAAGTATCCACCAGCGATTTATATTGACTTTAGACTTTGTTGTTCCACATTCTCATATTTTGTATTATACTTACATCCAGTGTATTTCCATTCTCAACTTCATATTATTGATCATCTTCTCCATCATCAACCCTACCTATGCAGTCCTCTCATTCGAAAACGTTAAAAATTGTTTCTTTAAATGTGAATGGCTTGATGCACTTTATCAAAAGTAAAAATATACTTTCCTATGTTGGTTATAACAAACCGGATATTGCAGTATTGCAAGAAACCCACTTAACTCTACAAGAAAGTGATAAACTGAAGCGAGATTGGGTAAGCCAAGTCATGCTTGCGAATACCGCCCCAAGACACCGGATACCACATCTGCACCATCGAGAAAATGCAGTGTTGCCATTCTCTTTAATAAACATTTACCCTACAAAATATTGCAAACTTGGAAGGACGTTGAGGGACGATATGTTTTCGTTAAACTTCACATCCATTTTTTTTTTTTTCTATAAAACCGTTTTTATTGCAGAACAAGAATAGCAGCAGCATACATTCTTACTTTGCCTGCATCGCTTTCAACAATGCCATACGTCCCATGGCCATTTAGATAGCCGCACACAGCTCATGAGCCCACATCCCGGAGGCCGGGCAGCGATGTTCAGGGTATCATTATACTGAACTGTATTTTGAACTTTACTTTTGCCGCTAACACGGTAGGGTGGCTACGTTCCGCTTTAGAGTTTTCCTCCTCCCCGTCCCCCGCCCCCAACACTGCCCCTCTCCCATCCCATTCCCCGTCCCCCTCCCTCCCTCCCTCCCCGCCGCCCGTGCCCACGCCCGCGACTGCGACTGTTCCCGGCCCTCACATTTAGTCTGGGGTACAATTCAGAAGTACATAACTATTCACTGTGTTTGTGGGGATGGAATGCTCCGGGGGACCCCTTCGGGCTCGGACGGCGTCCCGTCCTCCTCCAGCATACTATTACGCAGGGCTTGCACCAATCCCTCCCATGCCGTGGCCGCCTCCAGCGCCCTGTCATCAGCCTTGCGGGTCGCTAGTTGATATCGAAGCGTGCTTTCACTTGCCGCCCATTTCTGTAGCTCCTTGGCCCACCTCCCGTGTGTGGGGCCCGTTTTTGACTTCCAGAGTCTCGTCACCTCCCTATTAGCTAATAGGAGGCCCATGTCGATGAATCTACTTGTATTCTTGTTTTTGGGTGTGTGAGGAAACCAGTGTAGGACACAAACCGCCTTGGTGTACTGTAAGTCCCTGTCCGTCACCTCGGTCAGCGTTTCGCCAACCGCCCTCCAGTAGTCTCGCAGGTGAGGGCAGTCCCACAGCATATGCCCCAGCTCCACTCCCACCGTTCCACACCTAGGGCACGCCGCATCTGCCACCCCGAAATACTTCCCAAGGTTACTCGGTGTAAGGTAGGCCCTGTGGAGGATATAAAAATGTATCAGCTGAAAGCGCGCGTTCCTAGTACTTTTCCGAGCTCGCCGCACTAGCCCCGCCCACGTAGCGTCAGGGATCTCAGTCTGCACTTCCAGCTCCCATTTCGCCTTTAGTGCCGCCAGCGGCCGCAGAGTCTCATGCAACATTCTGGCGTACAGGCAAGTCACCGCCTTATAAGTGCCAGCAGACATCATGGTGTACTGGCAGGCTGCGGATGTGGCGGGTTCCATGAGCCCCGCTCCCCAATGCGCCTGCATCGCACTTGTCACCGCCGCATGCATCAGGTAGTCTCCCCTCGGAAGGTCGAAGCGCTCTTGCAGCGTTTGGTAAGGGACCAGCGCTCCCTCTTCGTATAAGTCACCCAACATTTGGAGGCCCGCCTCCTCCCACATCTGCAATCCCGACCAGTCTCCGCCATGCGGGAGCGCCGTTACCATTCCCAGTGGGATCTCCGGCGCATACGGTCGCCGCACCCCGGCCCGACGTTGCGATCGATTCCAGCATTGCCGGAACGTCTGCTCCTCTAGAGATAGGTCTCTGATAACCAGCCTCTGCTGCAGCGTAATATACGCCAGTACATGGCGAGGGGTGCCCTCCTCCCTGTCCTGCTCCGGCCCCCGGTATACTCGCGCCACTTCCTGCGTAAAAATCTGCAACTGCGCTGCCAGGTAATAAAGTTCAAAATCAGGCACCGCCAGGCCCCCTTCGTCTTTTGGCCGGGTCAGGGTCGCCATCGCAACCCTGCGCCGTCCCGTGCCCCACAAGAAAGAGACTACCAACGATCGCAACTGTCGGAAAACAGAGCCCGGTATCCACACTGGGAGCGTGCGAAAATAATACAGAAGCCGCGGTAGTGCAATCATTTTCAGCAGCGAAACACGCCCCGTTACCGAGAGCGGGAGGGTGGACCAGAAGGACATGTTGCCCTTCAGTGCCCAGATACACCGCCCCACGTTGCCATCCAGCATATCCGCTGCAGTGTGGTATATGTGTACTCCGAGGTATTGAAGGCAGTCAGGCTCCCATTTGAGCAGTGGCCGGATCGCTGGGCGCGGCTCGCCACGCCGCAACAGGTATAAGCAGGTCTTGGACCAGTTCACCCGTAGCCCAGAAAGCCTGCCAAATCGCGCAAGGAGCCGCTCCGCTCCGTCCAGTGCCTCCGCCGCGTTCTCCAGGAATAGGAGCAGATCATCTGCATATAAGGAGATGAGTTGCGGGGCCCCTCTATAATCCAACCCCCTGTAGTAGCGGCCTGTTCTGGCCTCCGCCGCGAGGGGCTCCACTGCTAGTGCAAACAAGAGTGGGGAGAGCGAGCATCCCTGCCTGGTGCCCCGGCCCACGCAGTACTGGCGCGATACCAGGGGTCCCACCCGCACCCTTGCCACCGCCGAGGCGTATAGGACCTTCGTCCAACCGATGTACCCCTCTCCAAGGCCGAAGCGCCGCATGGCTTTGTATAAATATCCCCACTCTAGGCTATCGAAAGCCTTCTCTATATCTACGGATAAGACGAGTGGTGTTCGAGCGTTCACCTGCGGATCCCCCATCAGGCGAACAAGTCGTCGGATGTTAGCCGTGGTGCTCCGCGCGGGGATGAACCACGATTGGTCCCTGTGTATCAGTCTCGGCATGTGCCTCAACAACCTAGCCGCCAGTATGGTGCTCAGTATTTTATAGTCCGTCGTCAACATCGACAATAGCCTATAAGAAGCGGGGTCCTGCCCTTCCCTTCCCGGCTTCAGCAGTGGGATCATCAGGGCCTCACACATAGATTGGGGCAGCCTACCCCTCGACTTGGCCTCCTTATAAACCTCCTGAAGCCGCGGGGCCAACTTGTCCAAGTATCTATCATAAAATTCTATTGGCAGGCCGTCTAGGCCCGGGGTTTTGTTGCGGGCCATCCGGTTCACTGCCCCTCTGATTTCCGCGAGGTCAATATCTCCGCCTAGGGCCTCTGCGTCTTCCCGGTCAAGGCACGGCAGTTGTAATCCTTCTAGAAAATCGTTGATGTCCTCCTCCCGTCCCTCCGGCGCGCTTTTGTAGAGTGTCTCGTAGTACGAGCCGAACCTCTCCAATATATCCATCTGGGCCGTGACCACTCCGCCTCCCTCCCTGTCTAAGGCCACGATCGGTTGACTACGTTTGTTGGGGTTGGCCAACCAAGCCAGCAGCGTTCCCGCCTTGTCCCCCTCCGCGTGCGCCCTCACCAGGTAGTTCTTATAGTCAAAGCTGCGGAGCCTCTCCACCTCGACCGCCACCGCCTCCCTCGCCTCACTCACCGCCTCTTGGAGCTCGGGATGGCCAGGCCGCGCCATCTCCGCTGCCCTCAACGTCCCCTCCGCCTTGTCCAAGTCTTCCAACAGAGTTCGCCTTACCCCGGCATATTTCCCTATGCAGTGCCCTCTAACAGCGACTTTGAAAGCGTCCCACTCCATTGCTCTAAGCGCCGTGGACCCAGTGTTCTCATTAAAGTAGTGGGTAATCCCGTCATCAAGTGCCGCCCGGTAAGGCGGGTCGTCTAGTGTTTCAGGCCTTAGCTGCCATGTCGGGACCCTCGAAATCTCGGTCATCCAGTCTAACGTCAGTAGCAAGGGATTAAACTTCACATCCATAACACTTTTATAATAGTGGGGTCGTTGTATGCGGCTACAGACTCTAAATTCACTTTCATATCCCATTTTAGTAGATTACTAACAGCATTTGGACCTACATGTATGTTAATTGGGGGAGACTGGACCGTTACTTTTGACCCTTTCATTGAGAGATCTGGCAAACCGGATATTCATCATACTAAAGATAGGCATATGCTTAGGGATATCGTTAATGGTTTTTCATTGCAGGAACCCAGAAAGAAGATTGTTACACCCAAATGAGAGAGATTACACTTTTACCTCTTGCCCTCTTTGCATATGTACTAGAAATGACTATTCCCTGGCCTCCTCTTCCGCTCTAGAATTAGTGACCCATCTAAATATAATTCAGTGTAGCATATCGGATATTAGCTTCGACTTGGGGCTCTCACAAACCCCAAAACCTCCTTGGAGACTCAATCTCTCTTCATACAAGTCTCCCCAAGACCAACAAGTATTATACTCGTATGTGGAACAATTTTTACAAGATAATGAGCAATCTGACTCTACCGCGCATAAACTCTGGTGTGCTGGAAAAGCAGTTTTGAGGAGCCTGATAATGAGAGATAATGCGGTTACTAAAAAAAACGCATGAAAATCACTAAAATCAATCTCGAAAAAGAAATCTCAACTCTCACAACCACCTACTCTCAATCTCAATCCCCAGTAACATTAAAGAAATTGCTATCAGCAAAATTTACTCTCAACCATCTTTATACTTCTCATTCCCATGTCTCAAAACTGACACCAGTACAGAGAGATTAACTAGAGGGGGAAATTACAAATAAGATATTGAAGGCAACTGATTCTCTGGCATTCGGTATAGCACCAGGGGAAGACAGGTTCCCTATTTAATTCTAGAAAAATAACCAGAATTCACACTGTGCCAATAATGGCTTCTGTCTTTAATGAGGCACCAGGTTTGGGACATTTACCCTCTGATTTTTTATGGGTCCGCATTACGGTTCTTCCTAAACAAGGCAAAGATCCTTTCGAATGTTCTAGCTACAGACCAATTTTACTAATAAAGTCACATGTTAAAATCCTAGCCAAAGTTCCAGCATATTATCTTGGTTCGGTTATCACCTCTTTAATACATTTCTCTCAAATTGGGTTTGACCCAGATCGTTCGTTTGCTAATAATTTCCACACTATCACACACTTTTTAGGGCAATTACGAAATGACAAAGAGTAGAAAGTTCTTTCTCTAGACACAGAAAAATCCTTCTATAGAGTAGAATGGGGTTACTTATTTAGCACTATGGAGAGGATGGATTTTGGCAATGATTTCCTTACTTTGGCTAGTGGAATGTATCATTCACCCACTGCAGCTGTTTCATGCGTCAGGTTTATGTCCCCCTATTTTTAGAATTACCCAGGTACTAGGCAAGGCTGCCCTTTTTTAGGTCTCGCCTGACCCAGCGCATGCGCTGGTCTGGCGAGACTTATTGAGAGGGCTCCAAGAAGTGCTACCAGGCTAGCCTAGAGCTACAGTGCATGTGCGCGGGCGCGCGTGCCGCGCTTTACTGTGATTACTTTCACTTTCGCTGCCGCACGGCCGCTTTGAAGTTTGACCGCGATCACTTACACTTTTGCGGCCGCAGGGCCGCTTGGCATAGCCAATAGGTCTCGCTTTTGGGACCTTATAAGTATTTAGTTATGCAACTGTTGCATGACTAAACACTTATAAGGCGAGACCTATTGGCTATGCCAATGCTTGTCTTCCTTACTGTTTCTCTTGGCTTTGGAACCCTTAGCTATTGCTATACGGTCTAATTACGATATTAAGGGAATTGATACTACAGGTAGGAAAATCAATGCCTTTTATTATGCAAATGACATCTTTCACATCCATAATCTTCAGCAAATTCCTTAATCTCTCAATTAAACACTTTTTCAAGTTTCCCTGGTTATAAAATTAATTAGGCTAAGTATGAAGCTCTATCATTGACTCCTGTTGCCGCTGCCGCTACTCTCAATGATCTCCCGTTTAAATTGCTACACTCAAAATAAAAATATCTAAGAGAGTTCCTTAATGTCGGACTGAAAGATATGATTGCCGATAATCTCAATCCCATTTTTGAGTAGACTAAGAGAGATTTTCAACACTGGACGCTTTTGAATTCATTACTGAGGGGTAGGGTACAGATTATAAAAATGAACACAATTCCTAAATTCAATTTTGGAATGATTCCACCCTCCAGCTCAAGATCTTTTGTTAAAACACTGACATCTACTATTTCTCTGTTCATATGTGGCGTTGACGGACCTTGTCTGAGTGGCTCAAAATTAAATTCTTCATCAGCAAAGAGAGGCCTATGTTTTCCTCACTTAGATTATTGTACTGCACAACAATTGGCCCATTCTATTTACATGCTACCCACACATAGGATTACACCACTCTGGGTTCAACTTTACGATCCTTATTACAATCAGACATGGATGTAGTAATGTATTATACTAAATGTACAAATTCCACTAATCCAATCATTTATTCCTCACAATTAGCATGGCAGAAAGCACACAATCTTACGAATACTCATAATCGTCTTCACTCTCAAGCCCCTCTATGGAACAATGCAGATATTACATATAATGGGACTGAACTCAACTGATTTACTTGGGCCAAACATAAAATACAATTTATAGCGGATGTTTGCACAAATCATCAATCTTTGAAATCTTTCTCAAGCGTACAAGAATTTAACATTCCTTCGTCAAAATTTACTAGATACACTCAACTATCATACGCCCCCACTCCAAGTGTGACAAAAACACAGGATATCACATTTCATTCCCCAATTGCACGATATCACCACACTTGGAAACATTTCATGGTTACTGTTTCTGGACTTTAATCCCTCTAATTTAGTCCTCATTTTCTATAGAAACTTCTGAAAATCAAAAATTATGGTGGTCCACATGTTTAAATATGGAATTTATGGACGAAGCATGGCACTCTATTTTTATAAAACTATAATAAGGGAATTAAAGACTCTAGTCTTAAATTGAATTACTTCAAAAATGTGCGCAGTTGGCACTGGTCTCCGGCTAAATTACCCTTGTTGAAACTTAATTCTGATTGTCTTTCCTGGCAAAGTAGAACACCGGATTGTGACATTGTTCCAATATTCATATATTTTGGCTCCAGATCGAAGATTATTTAAATCTTCATTCTTCTATAAATTTTCCCTCACACACAATCTGTCACTTTTACATGAAACTTCAGAAATACTGCATATTTCTACTCATATCTTTAAATGGCTTTACAATGCCCTCTGTCTAGCCAAAGTAAACAATTTACATTTTTGGAGGACTAATGTTATACCAACGCTCCACTCCTGGCTTGAAGATAGGTTTGATATGGCCACCTTTCAGAAAATTATTTATAAACGAAATGATGATTTGCAACATTTTGACTATATATGGGGCCTCTTCTTAGTCTTACGGTGATTCTGCTTTCTCAATGTATTTATTTATTTATTTATTTATTGCTGATGGGTTTATACAGCTTTATTATATATGGTTTACGTAAAATTCTTTGTTTTTTCATTCTTGGGGCGGTGTTCCTACCTGGCTGGAGACGAGGGGAGATTCTGCCGGAGTGTTTTCCGGACTGCTGCTGTCTGTTTCCCTCCTGCTCCCGCCATTTCCAACGCGGACGCTGCACGGAGGGGGACTACCATCCCCAGGATCCCTAGCGGCGCCACGGGAAGCGGAACCCGAACACGCCCACTGCTCTTTCGCGCCGGGAGGCGCTTGAAAAACACTGCGACCCACTGACAGAGCGGGCGGTGTTCCTACCTGGCTGGAGACGAGGGGAGATTCTGCCGGAGTGTTTTCCGGACTGCTGCTGTCTGTTTCCCTCCTGCTCCCGCCATTTCCAACGCGGACGCTGCACGGAGGGGGACTACCATCCCCAGGATCCCTAGCGGCGCCACGGGAAGCGGAACCCGAACACGCCCACTGCTCTTTTGCGCCGGGAGGCGCTTGAAAAACACTGCGACCCACTGACAGAGCGGGCGGTGTTCCTACCTGGCTGGAGACGAGGGGAGATTCTGCCGGAGTGTTTTCCGGACTGCTGCTGTCTGTTTCCCTCCTGCTCCCGCCATTTCCAACGCGGACGCTGCACGGAGGGGGGACTACCATCCCCAGGATCCCTAGCGGCGCCACGGGAAGCGGAACCCGAACACGCCCACTGCTCTTTCGCGCCGGGAGGCGCTTGAAAAACACTGCGACCCACTGACAGAGCGGGCGGTGTTCCTACCTGGCTGGAGACGAGGGGAGATTCTGCCGGAGTGTTTTCCGGACTGCTGCTGTCTGTTTCCCTCCTGCTCCCGCCATTTCCAACGCGGACGCTGCACGGAGGGGGGACTACCATCCCCAGGATCCCTAGCGGCGCCACGGGAAGCGGAACCCGAACACGCCCACTGCTCTTTCGCGCCGGGAGGCGCTTGAAAAACACTGCGACCCACTGACAGAGCGGGCGGTGTTCCTACCTGGCTGGAGACGAGGGGAGATTCTGCCGAAGTGTTTTCCGGACTGCTGCTGTCTGTTTCCCTCCTGCTCCCGCCATTTCCAACGCGGACGCTGCACGGAGGGGGGACTACCATCCCCAGGATCCCTAGCGGCGCCACGGGAAGCGGAACCCGAACACGCCCACTGCTCTTTCGCGCCGGGAGGCGCTTGAAAAACACTGCGACCCACTGACAGAGCGGGCGGTGTTCCTACCTGGCTGGAGACGAGGGGAGATTCTGCCGAAGTGTTTTCCGGACTGCTGCTGTCTGTTTCCCTCCTGCTCCCGCCATTTCCAACGCGGACGCTGCACGGAGGGGGACTACCATCCCCAGGATCCCTAGCGGCGCCACGGGAAGCGGAACCCGAACACGCCCACTGCTCTTTCGCGCCGGGAGGCGCTTGAAAAACACTGCGACCCACTGACAGAGCGGGCGGTGTTCCTACCTGGCTGGAGACGAGGGGAGATTCTGCCGGAGTGTTTTCCGGACTGCTGCTGTCTGTTTCCCTCCTGCTCCCGCCATTTCCAACGCGGACGCTGCACGGAGGGGGACTACCATCCCCAGGATCCCTAGCGGCGCCACGGGAAGCGGAACCCGAACACGCCCACTGCTCTTTCGCGCCGGGAGGCGCTTGAAAAACACTGCGACCCACTGACAGAGCGGGCGGTGTTCCTACCTGGCTGGAGACGAGGGGAGATTCTGCCGGAGTGTTTTCCGGACTGCTGCTGTCTGTTTCCCTCCTGCTCCCGCCATTTCCAACGCGGACGCTGCACGGAGGGGGACTACCATCCCCAGGATCCCTAGCGGCGCCACGGGAAGCGGAACCCGAACACGCCCACTGCTCTTTCGCGCCGGGAGGCGCTTGAAAAACACTGCGACCCACCGCCTCGCGGGACCGCGCGCGGGCGGCGCCGGGAGAAGCCCGGGACAAGGGCGGGACCGTCTGTGGCCGTCCGGGGCCGGAGGAGGCCGGGCTGGGCCGCCCCTCTAAGCTTTCCTCCTCGGATCAGCAGTGTTTGATGTCTTTTGGTTATTTCATTTTACTCTTTATAGTCAGTCATTCTTTTTGGATCAGAGTGTCTTCCTTTTACTGTTGGTTTTTACTGATTTGTCCCATAAGTTTCCATTGCTTGTGTTGTGGACACTCTAGAATCATGGGGAAGCACTCCAAACCTACAGCTAGTCGTCCGATGACCAGACAGCTAGCGAACTCTGTTTCTCAGATCCCTAGTCTTACAGCAATAGACAAGATGCTGCAAAAGACAATCGGGGTGGTGGCTTCAGCCATTGAAAATACAGAAAAACGGCTGTCGATTACACCGGCATTCAATATGGCCCCCCCTCTAGATGGTTTGTCTGACTTTTCATCATACCAGGTGGATCCTGATGCTATGTCTTCTATGCTGCCCTCATTTACACAACTACCGTGCGCTCAGGCCCAAATAGATGAGCCAGCTCTAGTGGAAGAAGGGTTATCAACATCTTCCTTTGTGTCTATTGTGGCCCCTACAAAACAGGTTAAGACAAGGAAAAAACAAAAAAAACAAAAACTGAGAAAAAGGAGACTCTTATCAGCCCCTGCTCCAGATAGCTCTCCCTCTTCGGCCCCGATCCACCATCACCCCCCTACTTCTATCCCTCCGACCTGGGCGACCACCCTATTAATTGAGCTCCAGTCACACATAGACCAATCTCTAAACCTTCTGGCTAAATCCCTGTCATCTAAAATGGACAGGTTGGTTTCCTTAGTTAACTCCAAAGGATTTGGGAAGATGCAGCCTACCCAGGACCCTAAGGTCAATTCGGGCAGTTCGGAGGGTGCTAGTTCCAAAGTAAATCTAACTAATTCTATCCCCCAAACTGAGTCACCTTTATCCCTGATGCAGGTGCACACGGATCTGGGCCAGCCCTCTATGGTGCATACAACTGCCCCTTCTCACAACGCTGGTCCTCATTTGCCCCTGACTGTGCCCCGAGTCCCTATTGTCGTTTCAACACATGAGCAGCCTACTCACTGCAGGGACTTAGTTTCTCGGATTACAGACGGGGTCGGTTCCCGCCTACCTGAGGGGGGGGACCGACCCCTCCGGAGCTTGGAGGATCCTCATCTTCTGGTCCAGCTTCCCCCGGAGGCAGCCCCTTATGTGATCGTCCTTACAGGAGTTCCTTCGGTTATGAATGGAAGGGGGGAATCCTATCTTGAACTAAAAAATAAAGTCATCCACTGGCTGTCTAAAAATAGACCACTAAAGGGAGTAGGGAGAGGGGAGATCCTGCACGTTCGGAGGGTTAACTGGCTAGGGACCCGCTCAAAAGACATAGGGGGGGACTGCGTCCTGATTAATTTTAGGGACCCCAGAGTAGTAGATCACATTTTGATGCAGGGAGGGCACTATAGAAGGGGTGCTATTGAGGCTTTTCATTTGGGGTACTTCTATTCCATTTCCAACACTTTGGTCTCAGCTGATTTACCTTATTTCCACCAGGCCCCACACAATTTGCACTTTAACATCCCGGTTGAAAACCGTTATGGTGCACTAAATGCGGTGGATTGACCACTACATTCGAGTCCTTGTAAGGGAGAGCTTATGCCCGTGGGGGGGAGCCAGGATGAGGATGTTTATGATACATGGACGTTGGTGCCCCTGGTTGCCCCGGGAGTGGTGAGTGGCCCTGGGCCCCCCTCTCCATCGTCTCTGTCCCCCAGCGCTCTGGTGGGTTCTTTAGAGCCGAACCCCCCTGTGCATTCAGCTTCCCACAGCCCCCCCTTTCCCATCCCTCCGGTTGACTGCTCACTCTGTATACCTCACCGGAAACCATTAGTTGGGTCCTGGAACGTGGCCGGTTTAGAGTCCAAACTCTCTGATCCCGAGTGGGGAGAGTTAATGGACAAATATGACATCTGTATATTTCAAGAAACCTGGCTGCGGTCTATACCACGGAGGGTGGGATATGCATCTTTTGCAGCCCCAGCAGTTCAGGGGTTCCGAGGGAGACCCTCAGGGGGGTTAGTTGTTTGGGTTGCATCTCACCTGGGGTGCTCAGTAAAGTCATTGGATTCAAAGTCCCCTGATATTCTATGTCTCCTACTATCCTTTCCCGCTAGCTACTCACTAGCAGTTATAAATGTGTACTTGCGCCCACAGCCGGTCCAGTTAGGTTTGTCGATTCTGGGCGCCCTGGAAAATGTTTTACACTCTCTACCACAGGCGTCCCATAAACTAATTGGAGCCGATTTTAATTGCCACTTCGAACCCCTTCCAGGGATCCCTTCCCCCTCCTGTGAGGTGGACGAAATCTATCTAATCCCTGATCTTATTTCCCACCCGGCTAAACGTCTCTCCCCCCTTGCCCTTGAGATTAATAGGCTTACCATTGCACACTCCTTGCGGGCCTGCAATGGCAGACTCTGCCCGGATGTCCCGGGGTCCTTCACCTTTAACAGAGCTGGGAGCTGTTCGTCAATCGATTATGTTTTGGTGAACGTAGAATTCTGGGGCCATTTGGCCTCTTTTTCTATCATCCCACGGGCCGACAGCGATCACAACCTACTGTCTCTGGAATTGATTAACAATCTAGGTGGTAGTGAATCTTCTAGGTCCCAATCTCCATTACAAAGTGAGAATTTGGTCCTAGTGGCAGGTGGCAGACGGATTAGGTGGGAAAGGGTGGCGTCTGATGATCTAAAGCTGGCTGATGTATATAGTGCCGTGACCTGCTCCCTGGAAGCAGTTTTCCATCTTCTGAGTCCCGCTGGGGTTATTCCGCAGTCTTGTTTTTCCGAACTCCAGACTATCCATACGGATTTCCTAGGTAGTTTGGCCAGTTTTTTCTATAAACCCACGGCCTCAAAATCAAGGCCTCTTAGGCCCGAGCGCTGGTTCAATGGTACCTGCAGGCGGGCTAAGTCTGCCCTGCTAGTAGAAGTAAAAAAGGGTACCTTGTCCAGTATTCGGGCAGCCAGGGCCACCTACAAAGACCTGATCAGGGAAGCTAAAGCCGAGTGGGAGGATCTAAGGTGGCAAAATTTACTCCAAGCTCTAGCAGACCGTGACTCGAGGGCGTTCTGGAATATTGTTCGTTCGGGCTCGGTAGCCAGTACCCCAGCACTACTTCCTAATCTTAGTGAGGAGGTCTGGCTCGCCCATTTCCAACCCCTCTTCTCGGCCTGTAACCCTCTGGTTAGTAACGATGTAGGCCTCACACAGATTGATACTGCAATGGACCTGTTGAGCCAGGCAGAAATTGAGTCTAGCCTCTTTTCCATCCCAGAGATTGAATTGGCCCTCAATTCCCTTTCGGCAGGGAAAGCTCCGGGGCTCGACAAGATCCCCGGTGATCTCTACCGAAGTGATGTAAAAATTTGGGCACCTTATATATGTGTATATTTTAATGCTATTTTGCAGGGCCTTAGAATCCCGGACACTTGGTTGGGTGCAGAAATTATTCCCATCCACAAAAAATCTTCCCCACTGGACCCAGCCAACTACCGCCCCATAAGTCTGATTGATGTAATTCAGAAGCTGTTTGCTCGAGTCCTATTATCCAGACTGCAGTTCTGGATGGAGGATCAACATGTTCTAACCTCCCTACAGGCGGGGTTCCGAGCTAAGGTTTCTACCATTGATCAACTATTTAGATTACTTTTGATCTATTGGAAAACAGTCAGCATGGGCGCCGGTAATTTGTATCTGATCTTTGTGGACCTTCGGTCCGCTTTTGATATGGTGCAAAGGGAAAAACTCTGGGCCATTTTGCTAGAGATGGGTGCCCCCCCCTATCTTTGCCACCTATTCAAACGACTCCACCTAGGCACCTATGCAAGGGTGAGATATGGGAGAGATGGGGAACTTTCAAGGCCATTTCCGGTAGAGAAGGGTGTGAGGCAGGGCTGTGTCCTGGCCCCCACCCTTTTCTCCCTCTTTATCAATGGGCTGATAGAGTTTCTTTTGCGCTCCGCTAACCTGGACTCCCCTGTTTTGGCGGGTCGTAAGGTCCCGGCCCTGATGTTCGCTGATGATACGCTTTTGCTATCTCAATCTTATATGGGCATTCAGCGTACATTAGAGGCCTTCTGCTCTTTTTGCAAAATCAGGGATCTGGAACTGAACCTCTCTAAGACCAAATTTATGGTGTTTTGTTCTAATTCGCGTAATTGCCCCCACCCCAAACTGGGAGAGGTTGAGCTGGATAGGGTCGCCACGTTTGACTATTTGGGGGTGACCCTTAACGACAAAATGAATTGGGGTTCCCATTTGGCAAAGGCAAAATTGAGACTAGCCCAATCAGTGGGGGGTATCCTGAAGGTGTTTAACAACTCTTCGTGTAAACCTCTGGGCCCCCCGCTGGAAATTTATAAATCACAAGCCAGAGGAGGAGCACTTTATGGTGCTGAATTATGGGGATACTCCACCCCCGCCTCCCTCTCATCTATTGAGAATTCCTTTATCAGGAGTTTGCTGAAACTACCTGTCAGCACCCCATTAATCCCTCTGAGATGGGATTTAGGTTTGATTCCCATAGAAGAGATTGCCCTGAATCGTCCTCTTCAGTTCTGGAGGCGTCTTTGGTCAACGCCCGAGCTGGAAAGCTATAGGCTCGATCTCGGTGACATTTTGGCAAGGGGTAATTCGGATAAGATCCCCTGGCTTGCCCACATAAAGAACCTTTGCAACCTAATTGGGATGGGGAATCTATGGTCTGCCCCGGAAGTGTCCTGCTGTACACTTTCGAAGAACTCATTGAGGGAGGTTCTGAAATCTTTTAGGAAGGGTATTCTACTCCAGTCCTCCCTGGGTAGGCTCACTGATACTTTTTTGGATATTAAGTGTAGTCCCCAATTTGAAGTCTTCTTAGACGCGATCCAACCTCCCCTGGCTAAGAAACTCTACATACAGCTTAGACACGGTTCCCTTCCACTGAGAGATTTTACCTATAGATGGTCTAACGTTGTAAACCCCGTTAGTTCTTGCCCCCTATGCTCTGATACCCGCGAATCAGAGTTGCATGTTGTTCTCTTTTGCCCCTTATATACTATTGCACGGAAAAAATGGATTATCCAGCTATGCAAGTCTAGGGGCCTTAGGGACTACAAGGAGGTGCTTAGAATTCTGAAATATGACACCACCCCTTTGGTAGTGTTTGCAATGGCCAAATTCCTCCTCTCAATGTGGTTTGTTAGGTCCAAATTTTTGTCTCTTGCTACTCAGCCCCCTGATTCAGCACTACATATATCATCATCTTAGTTCTTTGAGGTATATGTGTATATCATTGGCCCTGGATCAATCTTAACTTTTCTCCCGTTTCGCGGAATAGTTCTTGTTTTTATTGTGCTTGTCCTATAGAACTGTTTTAATGTTTTAATCGATCTCACTCTATTCATTGTGATTTAATCATGTTTTTTAAAGTATTTATGTATTTATGTCTTTTTATGGTATTTTACCGAAATAAAAGTTTTGACTGACTGACATTCTTGTAACAATATATTTATATTTTGACGTATCCACTTGTCATCTTTGTATAGTTATTGTGATACTTGCAATGCTTTTTTCTATGTTATACCTTTTTTATTTTTTATCTTCCTGGCTTATTTTTTTTGTTTATATTTTATATTGTAATACTGGCACTTTATGTATATGTGCAGGTATTTGATTCATGATCATGGTTTGTTTAGTTTTGAAAAATGTAATAAAACATTGAAATACGAAAAGGGAATGAGACTTTATTTACAAATAAGTAAATGTAGGTTGGTTATAAAGGTAAACACTAGAAACTGGAAGATACTCTCGCTTTTGGATGCCAGGATACAGATGAGAGTCCATTATACTGTGGTTAATCTGAGGTAGTGCTTAATTTGTTAAAAACTAAATAAATGCATACACAACTAAACAAACAAGGCCCAAACAGTTTTATTAGGGGTCTGCTGCTGAAGCTGCTGAATGCCATGTCTTTCTTCCATCACCACACACTTCCTGTCTCTTTCTCTCATTCTTGCAGGTTTTTTTATGAATCCCTGTTTTTAGATCGAGCATGGGCAGGTCATGTGCTGCTCTGCGAGGGATGCTGTATTCAGGTATGGACTTGAAGCACCACCCATTTTCCACCCATCTTTTCAATTGGCTCCTGTTACTGTCCTTTCTAAATGGTTGCTTTTGATTCATGAAAAGGCTTAGTAGTTCCTCCTTAAAACCAACTTTTCTACATTTGTGACCTCCCATGAGGACTAGCCCTTTTATTTGTGTTGTTACACAGTATGTTTTACTTACAGTCTTGTGGACACCATTTTCTTTAATAATTTTCTCCAATTGCAGGCACGACATGCTTCCCTGTAAGGGTGCTGCTTTGCCTCCGGGCGCCACGCTTTAGGTTTCAGCAAGGCACCCGCTTTTATATTTTTATTACAAGTGGTGGCCAAGTTGCACCTTTTCATCTACGGTCTTTTTTTATTTGGCAGTTCGGCTCGCTTTAACTATAGCTGCTGCATGACTTCCTTTCTTTTTTGGCAGCGCGGCACGCTTTTACTTTAGAGGCTGCGTCCCTGTATTTTCCTGGGAACTTGTTCCTTTTTATCAGTCTTTTTAGGTCTCGCCTGACCCAGCGCATGCGCTGGTCAGGCGAGACATTTAGTAGGTGGGTTTCGAAAGTGCTACCCACATTTTTTTGTGCTGGCTACAAGTGTCAGTGCACGATGGCGTGCACGCGCACAGCTGCTCCCCGAATTCCCCCTTCCCTTCTCGCCCAGCCATCTGCCGTTCCTGCGCCAGCCTTCAGCCCCATACCCCTCCCCTGCTTCTGCGCATCACTAGCATGCGTCATCGCGATCACTTTCGCTTTTAGAGTGATCGCGATGAGGGATTGACAGCTCCTTCACACTGAGGCCCACTGTGTCAACCGAAGGCTAACGCTCCGCTCTCCTCTGGAAAAGCACTCTTCCCCCTAACCCTCGAGTTTGCATCAGAGACTTTCAATGTCCGCACTTTACAGAAGTCTCAACTCTGGTTATACTACCTGTTTTTGACCATTCACTATGTATCGAGCCCTGACCCCTCCCTCTTGGAAGATCTCTTCTGACGTGAGGGACCACCTAATGGATTATAGCCAGCCTCACCCTGTTCTCCGTATCTGAAACATTCCTTCATTTGGCCAGCCACATCCTCCTCTCGGCCCCCCCCCCCCATTAACCATGTAACCAGACCCGTCGCTGCCTCTTCCTTAGCTGCATAAATTAATGACCACCGCTCCCCCAGGGCGCTTTTGTCTACGTCTAACCTTAATCAGAATCCTAAATCGGTCAACTCCCTTATCTATTCTTATATTTAACTCAATATATACATGCATTCGATATTTTTAAATGTGTTCCTTTACAAGTAACATATTCAACACTATCAGCTGTGTTCGTATTATAAAAACCAACAAGCATTCTCTATACTTTGCTTCTTCTCAAAGATTTCCTTTTACGTTCAGGTGTTCTCTCCAGATAATTGTTATAAGCCACACCCAGTGGCTTTTCAGTGCCAGATATCTATATGCCTTAGAGTGTCTGGCAATTCTCAGCAAGTCACATGCCACCCAAACTGCAAAGTCTCACACAAGTCTCAGAAACCATATCCCGCTCATACTCAGAATGCACTACTTCTCCCAGAGGTCTCTAAGTTTTCATAAACGAGGGACAAGGAAAGCACTGTAACAAATTGCCGCCCGTACATCAACCCAACCCCCCTCACTCGCCTTCAGCTCTCCCCAGACAGCGCCCGACCCCCGCCATGTCTCCCAAGCGCCCGTAGGAATTGCCACCAATCCAGCCGGCCTCATAAGGATGAAAGGCTGAGATAAATGGAAGTCAAATCACTGGTGTGTGTGCTTCACTCTTAACACATCAGCCCAAGCTCTGCATCCCCTGGCTCCAATCCAGGACGGCGCTTTGCAGCAGCTGCAGTAAAATGAAGCGCCACGAACTGCACAAGGAGCACATCTGCCGGCCAGGCCCTGGACACAGAGCACACAGGCCCGCCGTCAGCCACCCCCTTTTCTGCTCAGCTGACTGCCTCCCTCCCTGTCGCTCTCCTCCTCTGCTGGTCTCTTTCCTCGGCCCTCACCACTGGCTGCCATGTCGGCCCCCACTTCCCCCCAGTGGGTGCCTGCTGCTCCCCGAACTCGACCTGAAGGTATTGGAGCGCTGTACATGAGCACCGTATTTACATTACATTGGTCTCTGCCCTGTGTTCCAGCCAACCCGTGGAGAGCCCAATGATTCCAACCTGGCCTGAGGAGGACCCCCAGGCAATACACCTCTACAGATATTCACTTGCGCCATTACCGAGGTGCTGCATTTCATCATATTCTTCGCGCCCTAGTAAATATGAGCCAATACTCTAATGCGAGATTAGCCGCCGCCTCCAAAGAAACAAAAACATTCTCACCCAGTGTTGCTGACTGCAAAGTACATGAATGTCCTTAACTAACATGATGTATTTCGAAGTCGCTCGTAGAATGTTGTCTCACTTCATGTTACGTCATTACTTCAAAGCGTTTTTTGCTACGTTGATGCAGCAAAGTGATTCATATTACGACACTGCCTCAACGTATTTCATTAAGTTCCACTCATGCAACACACTTCACATCATTCACTCGCTACTAAGTGCTTAATGGTACTCTGCAACAAAGTGCTTTTTCTTAACCCTCTGTAGCACAGCACTTTGTTACTCAATTTAAAAGGGGTCAAGTCTGTGGTTATTGTAGAGTGTTGGCTGTTAACCCCTTCGGTGCCACGCCCTTTCCCCCTCCTGTGCCGGGCGTTTCCCACGCGGGTGGGTTTCATGACGAGATAGTCTCGTCATGGGCACAGCGCGACCGTGCTCCATGACGAGACTATCTCGTCATGGGCACAGAAGAGGTTAAGGCTCAAGTAAACACAGGTAATAATGATAATCTTCCTACAGTCAAATCGCACTTTGAACTTAGCACTCCATCTACAAGTTATATCTCGTTTGTGTAGCATGCAGGATAATTTGGTCACGGTGAGGAGGTGAAGGTGATAGCATCTTCTCACCCTTAATCTGTAAGTGTGCACAGTGGCCCAGCTGCACTGACATGCATCAGGCAAGTGTCTTGACGACAGTGAGTGTAGTTTCAATGTACCCCTCACAGATGTCAACAAACTCATTACTTCTTTCATTTTCTGTGGTCAAATCCAGTGGCGACCGGCATCTACAGGGGAAAGCAAATAGGAGGTCTGCAAGCTCTTACAAGCACAACAGACCTCTCCACTCCAGCCTCAATCCCAGGAAACCCGATGCCTTTACGCCCAATTCTTCTGCCTGACAGGAACTGCAATGTAACACATCTCGCATTTACGCGAGTTTGAGCAATTGGCAATGTAAATGATGATGCCATTTATTTAGGTTTTGATTTTTGAAAGCTAAATAAAAGGCAGTCATTTACAATTGCAATAGTTTAAACTTCCGTAAATGCGAGACCTATTGCATTGCAAATGCTTGTTTATTTTGCAAGTGTGGCATGCTTTTACTACAGCAGCTGCGCGCCATTTTTTCCCCTGGAGATGCAGCCAATGGCGGCCGCACGCGCTCTCCCGGAGACGGTCTTGGCCACGTGGGGCGGCCGCAGATAATCTCTGACTGGATGTGGCATTCTATCCAAAGGTGAGGAGGCGGTGGCTGTCGCCACTTTGTCCTTCATGAGCGGACACACCAAAGCTACGAAGGAGCCTCCTTTCCTGCATCAATCAAAACTTTCCCCACTGAGTGCTTTTCCAAGACCAAAGCCCCGTCTGGTATGCTGACTTCACATTTCCTAGTCGTGGAAAATGGGGTGTCACAGGAGGAAGGCGCCCTCTTGCATGCAACTATTTAATGGAAAGGGGTGGGCCGAGGGTGCAGTTTCACTGTGATGGTACACAGGGGCAGGCTGTTCTTTTAATTGCCCCCACCCCTTCTTACAACGTGTACAACTATTCCCACACTCGAATGCATTTCGTTCTTCATTTCTTGCTACACAGTGTGTGCAATTTGCTAAAAATACGTGCAATGTGAAAAGAAATGCGGTCTGCTTAAAAACAAGCATATTCTGTGTATCGCCGCCCCAGATATATAGCGGTTTCGTTGCTTCTTGAGGTCCTCATAAATGAAAAATACAACTTTATTGTACAGAGTGGAAGTTGGATAGACCGCAGGATTTATTACAAACAGTAGTATATGTTGTTACCATACGGGCAATTGTTTTTTTTTTTTCACAAAGCAAACTTGAAACGAGTTAATTACAGCTCTTTACAGGAGGACATAGGCAGTTTGAGCTTTTTGTCCAGAATCACAGGACGCCGATTGAAGGCCGGGTTTGGAGCCTGCATCCATCATTCCCAGGTCACCAGCACTAGTCACTAAGAAGCATGTCCACCATCAATAAGCAGAGCCGGATTTTAAAACAAGCGGATTACACCAACAGTTTATATTAAAACATTTAATTCCAGTTGTCGCAGTTCATTCACATCAGTGCCTCAGGTTCTTCCCTGGCACACCTCCTGCGAAACCCTTTCCTTCCGGGTCATAGTGCACTTCTTCTCTGGCATGATCCCAGGCCACCCTCACAGTTGTTCAGTGCCCCCAGCTGTCCAGGCTGAGGAGGCCCCATGGTGTCCTGCCAGAGGCCCTAATTGTGTTGGACTTCCGAGGCCCAAGGATACTGTTCCGTATGTAGCGGTCTTTCATTCTTGCTGTAGCTGTTGACATTCTTGAGTTTTGAACAGCCCTGTAACTCTCCCTTCAATAAGATTATTTAGACCACCTGGATGGGAGAATGGGTCCTGCTTAAGATAGTCCAAAAGAAGAGGGCTGGCAGAGGCGCAGTGTCTTTACAAAATTGTTTAAAAAACGCCCTCTTTTCCGTATCGTCGCCACAAATGGAGCAGGAAGTCCTCGAGTAATTGCTGTCTCCCCCCTCACCCATTCAGGGAGGAGTCACCGTTCTTCTGTGTGGTTGTAAGCCCTCCCAGTATGTCCCAGTAGTGAGGACTGAGGCAGTGTAATTGTGTCATACTTTATTCGGTTCATTCTTCATGCCATTTCACATAAACAAGGCCTTGACTGATGTGGCGTAATGGCCAGAGCTACAGCCTTTGGAGCTAGCGTATCGGCGTTGGCTTAACGTCCTGTGAACCTGGGCAAATCACTTAATCTTATCGTGCCTACCAAAAATAAATGTGTCCTTGTGTAATGTAATTGAACAAAATACTAGGAAAATTAATAAACACATGGTGCACATGTAGACATAACATACCTATAAAAGACCTAACCAAAGAAAGAGGAAAACAGCAAAGAAAAAACATATTAATACTATGATGCAATTAGAAAATTCAAAATATTACGTAATGACTGTGAGAAATGGCACACGAGAGACAACCTCAAAAAATAAACTTGTTGTGGGGTGAGATGGTGAGGGATGAAGCAGTGCAGTGTAAAAATGTTGCAACTGATTAACACCCTCGAACTGAAGCACTATATATTTAAAAAAACAAGCATTTGGAATGGTCTCAAATTACTAAAAGCTTGAGCCAGTGGCATTGCAAATAATAATGCAACGCCAATAGCAGTAATGCGTGACCTATTGCATTGCAAATGATTGTTAACCTTTGTCACTGAATCGTTTACCACCTTCTTATTTTTCCCTTCGATGCCTTTAGCTCTCTTTCTCTGGGTTAAAGTCTGATGATAAAATCATGCATTGGTCCTTAACAATTAATGCCTGTGCCCACCAGCACCAACCACAGATACACACTAAGTGCTGTGATACTCTGACGCTTCTGCTGTAAATCCTGGCCGACCATGGGCTTTTTCTGCTACGTGGCATTGCAGATGGAAACCAATGTAACATTCTTCACATTTGTTTTTGTTGCTTCCCTCCCTAAAAGAATGTTAGATTCTTCTGGAATGGAGGTAATATGCCTCCAACTAAAGTGAAGGCTGACCACTGTTCAATGCAGGATTTGAGGAGCGTAGTTTAGTGGCAGCAATGGATAGAAGGTAGATGAGGTGTCTGACCGCACCCTTGGAAAAGTGCAGGCAGTCACCCATTCTTAGGATTCTTCACGTCATGGGTATGTTTGTCCCACATGTAGCAGGCATGGAGTTTGTGTTCAATACGAATTTTGTGTTCTGCAAGGGCAGTTGCATGTGCAGAACAATGTAAACACATCATGCGTGACTTAGAGTACCTGTACCCTGCCGTTGCCATGTTTTCTAGTCTTTGGTAACATGGCCTGCCGGATATGCTGGTCTTCGAGCCATGGATAGGCTGCGTTCTAGTAGCCTAGAAGTGACAGTTGAAAACTAGGTTGCTCAGAGAGGACTTTTTACATTTTTGTTATTCACAATGGGCATCCACTTATTTTCAGTCGCTCTGCTAGGCACCTGCTTGCTCACTTATGAGACTATTATCAGGTGATTGCTACTAAAATTCAAGGGTATGTTAAGGTGTAGATTTAAGTTCGGTCTTGTGTGGCTGATCGGCCTCCAAAGTGGATGTGGGTAGTACAGGGATGGGAAGGTAGTCTCATTTGTTAGCTGTGATTTACAGACTATACATTTATTTTGCAAAAACAATTTTCAGATTCAACTGAAACATTTCATTGATACAATGAGCTCCTGCAACTGGTTAAGGTCACTGCAGGGTACTCAGGCTATTCGAGCAGCCAGTGGAGCCTACGCCGCTAAAAAAAAAAACATAGGTTTATGGGCTGCATTAATCTTTCAGGACAGGCGACTGACCTGCAGAGATGCATTTACCAACCCCTGGTGCACTGACCAAGATTAGCTTAGCTACTTAAGACAGAGTTATGTATGTGCCAGTATTGGGGTGAAATGCTCTTCCCCACATCTGAAGACCAGCAGCTCAACCCATTTGAGACTGCAATTCTGCGCCTTCGCCAATGCACTTTCCAAGACTGGTTGGTAGCATTTATGATTTTTGAAAACGGTTCATAGCAGTTCACTCCAAAACTGAACTCACCACCTGGTGCAGTTGCCTGTATTTGCTTTTGAAATCAGAAAAAGCTGTGCAGCATCAGTTTAAAGATGGTTTCCATACAAGCACTTTGCAGTTTCTCACAAAGTGCTCATGGTTCCTCTGATTTATTCCCAAAACCACTGGTAACATATCGTACTACCAGCTTTAGATCACACCTAACTCCTATTGATTTACTCTACCACATAGAAACTCAAGGACACCATTCCATGAATTTACTAAAGAGTACATGACTAGTCCCAACAACAACAAATAACCACTGGAAAAAAAACAACCTTGGGTTCTGGAGCAGTGTGCTGCCCAGCGTAAAAGCACTACAATGCCTCATCAGGGTTAGTAAGCACTGTATAAATGCAATTAAAATACAATACGAGAGACATTGCACAGCAGTGGAAGGCGACATCTTCCGCGACGATAGGTGGCTGGAGGAAATCCTTTGACTCGTGCATGTGGGCAGAGATAGCGTTATTTCAGGCGAGGGTGCCCCCAAAAACAAACTGTGCACCTTTCTCACACTTCTTCATCCATCACACTACTAAGCAATACATCCCATGAACTTAGGGGGTCATCGCGCACGACATGGAAATAATTCCCAGGATCAAAACAAAAATAACACATATACGGTGTAGCATACCCATGTAGGTAAGCTCTGGAGCACCCCACAGAGAAGCGAGCGCTATATGAATGTTGCATTACAATACAAAACAATAAAACCAGTGAACATTGCCAGTTTCCTGTATTGAATATGCTACTTACCAGTATGCATCTGTTCTTGGCATGTAGGGCTGCTGACATTCATATCTGTGCATAGATCGCCGCCTAGTGTTGGGTCCGGATGTTTGCACGTTGTTGTCCTGGAAGAGTCTTCGAAGTATCCTTGGATAGGTGACTCCTCCCCTGGACTACAGTGCGCATGGGCATCCTCTCCATCCTCAGATTGTTTTTCGCCATTGTGGCAGTGATGGAGTAGATACAGAAAGTGATGACCATGCTTGCAGTAATTCTGAGAGCTGCAGCTGCGACAGGCGCCGGGGAGGAGGGAGGGCGATATGAATGTCAGCAGCCCTACATGCCAAGAACAGATGCATACTGGTAAGTAGCATATTCAGTTCGAGGCATGTGGGCTGCTGAATTCATATCTGTGCATAGAATACATAGCAGTGCCCTCTATTGGCGGCGGCTACCCGTGCCAGCTGCAGCGGTCTGAAAAAGTGTTTTGAGAACAGCCTGTCCTACAGCTGCCTGCTGTTTTGACTGCACATCTACGCAATAGTGTTTTGTAAATGTGTGTGTAGTGGACCATGTGGCTGCTCTGCATATATCATGCAGGGGAATATTTCCTAGGAAGGCCATGGAAGCCCCCAACTTACGTGTTGAGTGGGCTCGTGGTGGAATAGTTAATGTGCGTTTTGCTTTTTGATAACAGATTTGAATACACTTAACTATCCATCTGGCTATCCCTGCTTTGGAGATGGCGTTACCTTTGTGGTGTGGGGCAAAGGCAACGAACAGTTGTTTTGTCTTCCTGAAGGGTTTAGTCCTATCGATGTAGTACATGAGGGCCCTCCGCACATCTAGTGTATGTAGTGCCCTTTCTGCAACAGTTTGTGGGTTTTGGAAGAAAACTGGCAGTTCAATAGTCTGATTCATGTGGAACTGCGATATTACTTTGGGCATGAATTTGGGGTTGGTACGTAGTACGACCCTGTTGGTGTGAACCTGTATAAATGGCTCTTGAACGGTTAGTGCCTGGAGTTCACTAACTCTTCTTAGGGAAGTGATCGCTACAAGGAAGGCCACTTTCCAAGTAAGGAATTGAATCTCGCATGAGTGTAGAGGTTCAAAGGGTGGACCCATCAGGCGTGTGAGGACCAAGTTGAGGTTCCACATTGGAGCCGGTGGGTGGCTTGGTGGAATGACTCGTTTGAGTCCTTCCAAGAATGCTTTGATGGCAGGCACTCTGAATAGAGAGAGGTGCTGCCTGGTTTGCAGATAGGCTGAGATTGCGGTCAAATGGACACGTATAGAGGTGTACGCCAGATTGCATCGATATAGGTGTAAGAGATAACAGATGATGTTTTGGATGGATGCGTCCAGCGGGTTGATGTCATTATTACCGCAATAAATGACGAACCTTTTCCATTTGGCTGCATAGCAAGCTCTGGTAGTGGGTCTCCTGGCCTCCTTGATGATGTCCATACAGTCAGGTGGCAGATTGAGATAGCCAAACTCTAGGACTTCAGGAGCCAGATCGCCAGATTCAGCTGTTGCGGATCTGGGTGCTGAACCTCTCCATGGTTCTGCGTCAAATGCGCGGGTTTGATCCGCAGCCTTTGATGCGGCACCACGGAAAGTTCGAGGAAGGTGGTGTACCACGGCTGGCGTGCCCACGTGGGAGCAACTAGGACGAGTGTCAGGGAGTGTTGTCGGAGTTTGCGGGCCACTAGCGGTATCAATGGCGCTGGGGGAAAAGCGTACGCAAATCTGCCGGACCAGTTCATCCATATCGCATTGCCCTGCGACTGCGGATGTGGGAATCTGGCGGCGAAGCTTTGGCATTTTGCGTTTTCGCTTGTCGCGAATAGGTCTATCTCCGGATGACCCCACTGCTGGAAGTACGGTTGGAGTACTGATGGGTGTAACTCCCACTCGTGCATCTGGTGGCTGTGTCTGCTGAGCAGATCCGCCATCTGGTTGTCCTTGCCAGGGAGGTGTTCCGCCATGAGGAACATGTTCCTTTGAATGGCCCACTTCCACATGCTCTGAGCCAGATGAGACAACTGTGGAGAGTGTGTTCCTCCCTGTTTCTGTATGTAGTACATTGCGGTCATGTTGTCCGTCCGGATCAGCACGACCTTGTTGCATAGATGTACTTTGAATGCCTTCATGGCTAGGAAGATTGCCATCAATTCCAGAAGGTTGATGTGCAACTTCTTTTGTTGTGTTGTCCATAGTCCTTGCACTGTGTAGTGGAGTACATGAGCTCCCCATCCCTGGAGAGACGCGTCCGCTGTCAGTACTATCTGTGGGACAGGCTCTTGGAATGGTCGGCCCTTGCAAAGGTTTTGTGGATTCCACCAATGCAGAGAGTTGTATGCCCGACCGCTCACCAACACTAGGTCCTTTAACTGTCCTTGAGCCTGATTCCACTGACGTGCTAGGCACTCCTGAAGTGGGCGCATATGTAATCTCGCGTGCGGGACTATGAAGATGCAGGAGGCCATCATGCCTATCAACTGCATAAACACTCGCGCTGGAAGTGAGTGATTGGGTTTGAACTTGGAGATCAGCAGTTGTATGCTGTTGATCCTCACTAAATTTGGCTGAGCTGTGGCCGCCAGAGTGTCTATAGTCGCACCTAGGTACTGTTGTACGTGTGCGGGCTGGAGATGGGACTTTGGATAATTTAGTGAGAATCCCAGACTGTGAAGAAGGTGAATGGTGCGGGACATGTGGCTTGCACATTGCTGGGCTGACTTCGCTTGAACGAGCCAGTCGTCTAGGTAGGGGTAGACGTGTATATGCTGCCTCCGTAGATGTGCTGCCACCGTAGCTAGGCACTTCGTGAAAACCCTGGGCGCTGTTGTCACGCCGAAGGGAAGGACTTTGAACTGATAGTGCTGCCCCTGAACAGTGAACCTGAGGTATTTTTTGTGTGAGGGGTGGATGGGTATGTGAAAGTACGCATCCTTGAGGTCCAATGTGGCTAGGAAGTCTCCCTGCTTGAGAAGCGGAAGGACTTGCTGTAGAGTGAGCATGTGAAAGTGCTCTGAAAGAATGTACTGGTTCAGGGGTCTCAGGTCTAATATAGGTCTGAGCGACCCGTCCTTTTTTGGAATGAAGAAGTAGAGGGAGTACACTCCCGCACCCTGCTCGTGGATGGGTACGACCTCTATAGCGCCTTTTAGAAGCATACTTTGCACTTCTTGCTGTAAGAGCGTTAAGTGCTCTGAGGACATAGGACGGCTTCTTGGTGGTATTGTGGGTGGAGTGGAGGTTAACTCCAGACAGTAACCGTATTTTACAATATCTTTGACCCACCTGTCCGTGGTGATGGAATTCCACGTGGACAGGAACCTTTGTAGCCTTCCCCCGACAGGTGTTATGTGGTCGGGAGGAAGGGAGAGGGCGTCACTGCTTGTTCTTGGGGTAGGACCTGGTGTTGCCGTAGCCGCGTCCTCTGCCCTTTGTGCTGGAGCCACGATATCCACCTCGGGTGTTTTTATCATAGGTGGTCTGTGTATTGCCTTTGTTATATGTTTGTTGTGACCCCTGTCCTCTACCTGCTCCCTTGTTTCCGGGGCGACGAAAGGAGCCGCTCCGAAAGGACTGAGTTTGTAGGGCGCCCATGGACTTTGCAGTGTCCGTGTCCTTTTTTATCTTTTCGAGGGTGGTGTCAACCTCTGGCCCGAATAAATAGTCGGGGTTGACGGGCTGGTTCAGTATATTGTTTTGTACCTCAGGCTTGAATCCTGAGATCCGCAGCCAGGCATGTCGTCGCAGCATGACGCTTGTGTTTATGGCTCTGGCAGCCGTGTCTGCAGCATCTAGTGCGCATTTGATGGAAGCGTTCGTTAGTAGCTGTCCTTCTCTGATGAGCATTTCTGCGCCTTCCTTGAACTGGTCAGGGAGATGTTGGAATATTTGCTCCAGTGTGTCATAGTGCGCCCTATCATAGCGAGCAAGGAGCGCTTGAGTGTTGGCTATGCGCCATATGTTGGCAGCTTGGGCGGCAACTCGCTTGCCAGAGGTTTCTAACACCTTGGACTCTTTGTCCGGGGGAGGAGCGTCACCTGTCGTTTGCGAGTGTGCCCTCTTGCGTGCATTCGCTACGACGATGGAGTCGAGTGGTAATTGTCCTCTGATGTAAGTAGGATCCCCAGGTGCTGATCTGTATTTTTTATCAATCCTGGGGTTTATCACTCGTGCCCTGGTGGGTTCTTTGAAAATGTCCTTGGCTGGTTTGAGGACCCCCTTCAACATTGGCAGAGTTTTTACATGTCTTTCTGAGGATGCAAAGGTGTCCATTAGAAAGTCATCTTCGATGGTATCAGAGTGAAGCTGTACCCCATGGTTATTTGCAGCACGTTCAATAAGAGCGTTGAATGCCGCAGTATCCTCCGTAGGAGATGTTTTTGCCCCATAGAGTTGTTGGTCCTGTGCATCGAGAGGTGCACTGGGGTCTGCAGGGTCGCCCCAAGTTTGATCAGGGTCCTGCTGGTCATCAGGGTCCGTGTCTACATGGTAGGGGACTTGATCATCCATGTAGTCCTCCAATGCATCCGTATCGGAGCGTGTGGGGGAGAACCGGTGTGGATCCTGGTAGGATGAATGGAAGGGTTCATAAAGGAGAGGTTCCGATTCTGCAGGCAACTTCCTTTTTAGTGGGATCCTGAAAGGGTCCAACGGCGGCTCCGAAGTTATCCTTCGGTCGTGGAGAATCATCCTGCCAGTGTCGGCGTCGATGATACGTGCCGGAGACGTCTCAGCAGGTGTGACCGTAGGTTGGGTGACCCGTGTCCTGAGTTGGAACATTTTCGGGATTGTCGACGGAGGCAAGCCGAAGGTAATGTTGGCCGGCACCGAAGAGGCTGCTGGAGCTCCGATCGAACCGGAACCCGACGTGTCCTGGAGGACAGCTGTGGTTTTGCTGCCTTGCGTCGCACCAGGTCGTACTTGGGGCGCCTTCGAGGCTTTGGCACCGGCCAGGCTCGTAGAGGCGGCCGTGGATTTTTTCGGCGCCGGCGGTTCATCGAGTCGAGGTGCAGAGATCACCGTCGAAGTCTTCGATACCTGAGGCTTAGGTGTCGTCGAGGGAGCGATGCGAGACATAGCAGGCGGTACGGCCCTTGGTGTCGTTGGTGCCGGTAGCCGAGCAGGTTTGTCGGTGCCGATGGCTTTTTTCCGTTTGTCGACTCCAACGTCGCCCGCTTCAAGTTCGGCACCGAAGTCCCTCTTGGTGCGGTCGGTGCCGACGCGGTGCGCTGGCGTCGAAGGCCTCGATCCGACCAGCGCCACTTTCAGTTTCGGTTTCGGTGGGACCGGAGCAGCTTTCGGTTTCGGTTTTGTGGTAGGGAAACCAGCCTGTTTATGTAGTAATGGCTGCCGCTGAACGTCCGAGGCCGGGCCCGAGGGCGGGGCCGAAGAACTGCGGGATGGGTCTCGGGTAAGGCCCGAAGGCGATCCCTCGACCGGAGCCATAGGCTGTGGCACTGGTGTTTCAACGGTTTGAACAGGTAGGCCTTGTTCATCATTGGAGCTACTCTCTTCGGCCCCTAAGGCCTCCTCGTCGTCTCCTACCTCGGTGTCGTCTTCACCTCTGTGGAAGAGTGACTCGTCTACCTCGTCCGATCCGGGTTCGTGTTCGGAAACGGGACTGGAGGGCAAGACTTCTAATTCCTCGACGTCTTCGGCCTCGTCGAAGATGTCTGTTGGGGCCGGTGCCGCGTGCTGCGCCTCGAGTCTCGCCGCTCGTCGATTCCGCAGAGTCTTCTTGGAACGGAACCGGGCACAGGCCATGCATGTCGATTCGTCGTGGTCCGGCGAAAGGCATTTGTTGCACACCGGATGGACGTCGATGTGTGGGTACTTCGCATTGCATACCGGACACCTTTTGAATGGCGTCCTCGATTCCATCGTCGAAGTAGTCGATGGACAGGTAAATGCGAAAAAAGTCGGTGCTGAAAGTTAGTAAACTAACAGGATTGTATCGAAACCCGATCGATAAACAGTACCGACGCAAACTAAAGGCCTTTTGGCCTCGAAAAAATATTTTCCTAACTTGAGCTAAGATAGCACATCCGAACCCAATGGCGGAAAAAAACAATCTGAGGATGGAGAGGATGCCCATGCGCACTGTAGTCCAGGGGAGGAGTCACCTATCCAAGGATACTTCGAAGACTCTTCCAGGACAACAACGTGCAAACATCCGGACCCAACACTAGGCGGCGATCTATGCACAGATATGAATTCAGCAGCCCACATGCCTCGAACGCAACAAAACAAAGAGCCTTTTCTTCGGCACTGATCTCTTGCTCAATTTAGACAGGTGAGCTATCTCTCACTTATCACAGTCAGCAGAGCCCCAAACTGACTCAGACAGCGAAGGTATTCCCCACTGGTAATGCTGTAGAACTATGCCCCACATCTACAAGCCGCATCCACAAAAGCAGAAATGGGGGTGGTTCCTTTTCGTACATCGCCAACAAGACCAGGAACGTTGCCCCCCAACACATCAGGACCTGCTCTTCGCTTTTTCAATTCCACAAGGTAAAGACCGGGCTTTTCAACTAACCTCACAGTACATCGAAGACACAGCTGGGTATAGGTTCTCCCGTCTCATCTGCTCAGCGCCTGGATACCCTCAGACACATTTTAATGCATGGGCAAAGTGGGCTCTGGCCCATGGATCCACCCTCTTAGGGGGCTCCCTGATAGGGCCAGTTCTATCTGCAGAGTCTCTTGCCTTAATACCTTGAACAATTATTAAACAGATTGCTTTAAATACCATTTTCCTTTCATTTATTTTTAAGGTGGGTGATGTGTGAAAGTCTATTACAGACATTTTGCAGAGTAATGTGTTTATGTTTTAATGAAACATCCATAAAAAAAATTTTTTAGATGAAAACATGACCTGAGGTGAGAAATGGGAGGTTGTCACAGAGATTATTTGCAATAGTATTAGTGAGGTGCTGCTGTGTTACAATATTGAAAACATGTCACTATCACTCAATAGTAGATGTAAACGCATTTAGAATTTGCCAGAATGTTTCTGTGCACTGTCAGTGACCTGGCAAAAGAGGGCATGACAGAGCTAAAACTGAACCATAAAATCAAAGCTGTTCCAAACACGGGACCCCAAAATACGTTTGGCACATGGACCCCGAAATCCTTAAGATGTCCCTGGATACTCTTGCGGGAGTCAGCTGTGCTTGACAAATCAAACACAAGGAGATGACGGACTGAACGCTGAAACTTTTCAGGCACACACCTCCAGTCACAGATATGGGATGAATCCATCATCGTTCTTTAGCTCATTTCGCCACCCCAGCTAAGACCCAGACTATGAAAATCAGTCTTGACCCTGTTCCTCATGGGAACAGTCCATCCCAAACTGCAAAGCCAGGCATGGTGAGTAAAAGAACAATGGATTAAACCCAGATCTGTGACTAGGGGTGAGTGGTTGAAAAGTTTCATCCCTCTGTCCATCATCTTGTTGTGTTCACTTAACAAATCCACATAACCTAGCAACATGCCTTGCTTCTCTGAGCTAATTCTGGATGAGTTATTTAACTGTCTCTTCATACGGTCTAGTAATCTAGGCGTTCATTCTGCCTATATGCGATCGTGCATCTTTTATAATTCATAGCGCCATAGCTGTCGTGTTAAATAGAGAAATGTAAAACAGAACACTGCCCCCTGTGCCCTACCCGCACAGCACTCACTCAGTTTAAGCTGGGCCATTGCCAGATTCGTCCCCGCTCTATGAAAGACTTCTGTAGAGACAACACCCACACTGTCCACCATACTCGGGCCACTAGAAGGAGGGAATTGCGCCCCCTGGTGACATGGGACCTTAGGCTTTGTCCACGCATATACCCACAGCCCCTCCCCCCCCCCCCCCTTCACCCCGCGAGGAAAGACTCAAATAAAGATGCGCACATCGGCATGTGAAAGTAAGGTGCCAACTGATCCGAGGATGTGCCGTATATGAAAACCGTGTATCATGACTGGCTGCCTAGATTGTATATGGAGCAGGGAGTACTACCAATCCCCTCTGCAACCCCACCACGGGCAATAAGTACAGCACTTTATCAACAAGTGGTGAGCACAGCCGGCCTAATCAGCAGCCACGAGCAGTGAGCACTGCTAACTGCCTTTGTGCACGTCTTCAGAGAGTACTGTCGGATCTAAATGCACCGGCCTCCTCCTTTGCATCCATAGGCGGGGAGCAGTGTGGTCTAACGCCATTAACGCACGCAGTGAGCACAGTCAACTGTCTCTGCATCAACAAGTGATGAACACTGCAGACCCAGCTGAAGCCACGAGCAGTGAGCACTGTAAAACATATGTACACGCATTCAATGAGTAACGCTTACATAGTCTGCTCTATATGGTGCAGAGCACAGTCCCACTCTCGTGTGTACCCACAAACATTAAGTTGTGCTTCATCGTCACCAGGTGCGGCGAAAGGCGAGGAGCTACCCCGCAAATGGAGCAGTTGAGCATTGCAGTCGCCCCTATCTTAGCAAGAAGTAAGCACTGATGTGAATTCACCGCCATCTATGTACACGTCAGCAGTGACTGGGCTCCCCTATGGTCTCCTCTGTACCAACTACCAGTGAGTACATTCAGTCGGTTCACATTAGACCACCCTCTTGTGCGCATGCCAGCAGTGAGCACAGCAACCCTCTGTGTGCATGCAAGCAGGGAACACAAAGCTCTCCCGGGCTCTCCTGTACCAGAAGTAGTAAGCACTTCCGGTCTCCTGGTCCCCGCCAGCTTGAAACAGGGCAGGCTTCGCTGGAGCCGCGAGTCTGAGCTCTTACTTCAGAGGGCTCAATGAATGCCGCCGCGGACAGGTAGCCGCTATTATTCTATTGTTTAGAAAGAATTCATTCGAGGGCGTGCACCGGAGGAGAAAGGATGTGCATCTCAGAGGCAGGTGCTCCCTGGATTCCCCGGGGAGGAATGTAAGCCTTCCTCCCCAAGCGGAGGGGCCGCTTGCCTGGACAGGTTTCCACTCCTGAGGAGAGGCTGTGGGGCCAGAGAAAAAGTGGGAGTGAGTGGGGAAAGACTACGAAGGGGGGAGTGGGTGTCTGTGGGGGCAGAGAGAGTGAGTGAGTGAGCGGGGAGACTAAGAAGGGACAGGGAGTGTCTGCGAGGACAGAGACAGTGGAAGTGAGTGGGGAGAGTCTATGAAGGGAGAGTGGGAGAGTGGGTGTCTGTGGAGACTAAGAGTAAGGAGACGAAGAAGGGAGAGTGAGTGTAAGGACAGAGACAGTGGAAGCGACTGGGGTGAGACTACGAAGGGAGAGGGGGAGAGTGGGTGTCTGGGGACAGAGACAGTGAGTGGGGAGACTAAGGGGGAGTGAGTGTCTGCAAGGACAGAGAGTGGGAGTGAGTGGGGAGAGACTACAAAGGGAGAGGGGGAATAGTGGGTATCTGTGGGGACAGAGAGAGTGAGTGAGTGGGGAGACTAAGAATGGAGAGTGAGTGTCTGCAAGGACAGAGCGACAGTGGGAGTGACTACAAACGGAGAGGATGGAGAGTGGATGTCTCTGGAGACAGAGTGAGTGGAGAGAGAGTGGGAGGGAGAGAGAGTGTCTGTGGAGCCGAGCACTGTATGGTAATTTTGTTGTGTCAGACCTGCCTGTTGCTTGCTTCCTACCCCAGGTCACCAATCATCACAGTCCTGAAGAGCGGGCGCCCCCCTACGGTCACCCCAGTCCCATTAGAGCTGGCGTGTCACTAGACCTCAGGTATTTCCCAGTGGTGGTGGAGCAATTAGTGTGGGGGTCAATGCTGCCATCAATGTTACATCACCCAAGTTATAGGGACCGTCAAAAATCCAAGAGTCATACAAGAACAAGTGTAGCAAATAGGCCACACTCATTTAGTAGCGGAGTGCTAAGGGTGTATTACATAGCCAGTGGTGCATTTTATAGCACACCGTTGCAAATATATTACTAAAGGATTTTGTGGTAGTTCATGGTCATTTACAAACAGCACATTTTTTTATCGAAATAGGCAATGAATTTGCACAGATAAGCAATATTACTGCTAAAACTATAGAGCGCCAAAAAGACAAAGTGTAAAAAAATCGGGCTTCACGAATAAAAAACAAGTTACTTACCTGTACACTGTGGTTCTCCAGTACTGATATCTTTTATAGATTCACATGCTTGAATCTTCCCCGTCGTCATGTTGGGAGTCCCACAGTAACAGTAAAATAGTAGTATTAAAGTTTAACATTCAATTGCAATAGAAATTCAGTAGTCTTTAGCAACCTATTATCATTGTTTTAAAACATCCAAAATTCAGCCAATCAGTGCATAGACCATAGAGTCTCTATCCCCTGCAAGGCCTCCATACCTCAGACTTCGAACACAAGTACAATTAGAGGAACAATAGAGGTGTGGAGGGTGAACCTAAAAGGGGAAGAGGGTGGGCCGAATGTGAAACTATAAAATATATCAATTCTGGAGAACCACAGTGTACAGGTAAGTAACTTGTGTTTTTCTCCAGTATTGTATTTTTTATAGATTCACATGCTTGAATGAGAATAGTATGAAGTTATCAAAGTTATCAAAGATCAGCAGCGGCGGGTACGGTAAACCTTCCCACCATGCGATCCAAAGCAGAATATACAATCAATAGTCATAAAGTGTAGACATTTTAAACCTATATAAATTATATATACACACACACATATACCTAAATCAGAAGGTATTCAAAAGGTATTAATCACTGATCAGAAAACAGTAGTATATGAAGAAATAGACACTAAGAAGTTCATACCTTATGCGAACAGACATCACATAGCAGCTTGCCCAACCACTACATCCACCTTCTGCCATGCACCCAGGCAGTAATGCTTAGTGAAGGTATGGACGTTCGTCCATGTCACCACCCTACAGATGTCAAGCAAGGACAGTCTGGCAAAGAGGGCTGAAGAAGCTGCCACCTGGCGCATGGAAAGAGCTGCGACCTTGGTAGCCAGAGGATGGCCAGCCCTCTCATGACAGAAGAGTATAGTCGATGAGCCCAGTGAGCAATCGATGCCGGCGTCAAAGTCTGAACCTTCCTGGGGGTAGAGAAGGTGACGAGCAACTGAGTAGATCTTCAGAAAGACTGAGTCCTCTTCAAGTAGAACTTTAAACAGCGTTTAATGTCCAGTGAATGGAGGGATCTTTCAGCAGGCAAAGATGGAGCAGGAAAGAAGGAGGGAAGAATCACTGGTTCATTTAGATGAAATGTGGAAGGTACCTTAGGAATACAAGAAGGATTGGTATGAAGAATTACTCTATCCTGATGAAACTGCAGGAAAGGCTCTGTTTCAGTAAAGGCCTGGATTACACTAATGTGTCTAGCTGACGGATGGCCAACAGGAAAGCAACTTTCCTTGAAAGGTACTCTAAATAGCATTTCTGCATCGGTTCTAAAGGAGACCTCATAAGCTGTGACAGGACAAGGTTTAGTTGCCATAGCACTGGAGAAGGTCATATCGGAGCATAGACCCTGAAGAGACCCTTCATAAACTCCTTCACCTGCCTGTTAGACCACAAGGACAAGTGACCAGATCGTTGTCTGTATCTGGATATTGCCACCAAGTGCACCCTGATGGACTTATGTGCCAGGCCATATTTGTTGAGAGAAAATAGATAAAGTAAAACATCCTCAGGAGGAGATGAGAGAGGATTACAAGAGTGCAGAACATAACATGAGCAAAATTGTTTACATTTGGCAGAGTAGCACTTGATCGTAGAAAAAGCTCTGGCTTTCTGCAGTATTGCTTGACATTCTTCAGAAACTGCTAGCTCTCCGAATTCGGTACGATGAGGAGCCAAGCTGAAAAGTGAAGCGTGTGAATTTGTGGATGAACCACTTGGCCCCGGTTCGTGGAGAGGAGATTCTCCTTTGGCTGGAACAGGATTGGAGACGCCCACGCTAGGGTCATAAGGATGATGCGGCAAGGCTCCTTTTGATTTTTTGCAGATCCGTTGGAATGAGAACAAACGGAGGGAATGCGCAAGCTAGCATCTCTCCCAAAAGAAATGGAAGGCCTTTCCTAGAGAGCCTGGCTGGGCAAATCTGCTGGCGTGAAACCTGAATTTTCTATTGAGAGACATAGCGAACACATCTAGGGCTGAAAACCCCCAATGACGAAAGACCCCTTGCAGCTGATCCTCGTTTAGCTCTCACTCGTGACATTGTTTGGTGTCTCTGCTGAGGGAGACGGCACATTCGTTTTGGACGAAACGAGAGAGAACTTTTCCCCGTTGAGTTTGAGACCTAGGGAGCAAAAGAGCCGAACACCGGCATCCGCAGATCTTATGGTGGCCTGGAAGGATGGAGCCTTGACCAACCAGTCGTCCAGGTAAGGAAACACCTGGTGACCGGATCGCTGGAGAAAGGCCGCCACTGATGCCAATCACTTGATGAAGACTCTTGGAGCCGACTTTAACCCAAAGGGTAGCACTTTGACCTGGTAATGGCACCGTGCCATCTTAAACCTGAGAAAGCAAGATGCTTCAGATGTAAGGGAATATGCATCCAGAAGAGGGAAGACATATAATCCCCCGCATCCACTGGAAGCAAAATCTCCTTGAGTGACAACATCCTGAAGGGGTGACTTGTGATTAACTTATTCAGTAACCTGAGGTCCCTTATTTGTCTCAATGTTCCTGTCTTTTTCTTTATTAAAAAGAAATAATAGTATAACCCTAGATTGTGATGACTGCGTGGCACTTCTTTGATTGCCTGTTTGGTGAGGAGCAATCAGATTCCGCTCTAGAGAACTGCCAGATGACTAAGACAAGTTCTTCGCAGAGTTAAATCCCAAGGCTGTTGAACAAATTCCAGGGTGTGACCATGGCCGAATAAGTCTAACACCCATTTATCGCAAGATATGAGCTTCCATTGATTGAAGAATTTGGAGTAAGCGGGCCAAATTGAAGTGGGACTATGGTAGCAGGGGCCTGTGAATCCTCATTGCCTCTTGTTGGCGTCATGAGCTCTTCTTCCTGACGCTGGGCGTCAACATGCCAATGATCTAGGGTAGGCTGGTGTCGAGGTTTGACGAAATGGCTGTGTAGAGTACTGCGATTGAAATCCCTGCTGGTAATAGGTTTGAAAACGCTGTTGGAGAGATATTGACCTCTATCTCTTCCCCCAAAAAGAAGAAAACTTCTTTTACTGCAGATTCGTCAGCGACTTAGCTGTGTCCGTGTCTGACTTCATCGACTGCAGCGCGTCACCCACGTGTGTGCCAAACAGGAATTCGCTGTTGAATGGCATATCTAACACCTTGGCTCAGGGCAAAATGTTGTAGCCTTTAGCCATCCTTGTCACCCCAACACCACCGCTCCCGTCATCTGTCTGAAGGCGGTCGATTAAATGTCAAGAGCCACATCAATGATCTTGGAAGAGGCTCTCCAACCATCCGATAGAACATCCTTTGCCTCCTTCTTGTCCTCCAGAAGATACTCCAACAAGGAAGAGATGTCGGACCACACCTGTCAGTCATATCTCCAGAGGATAGCCATGGCATTGGAGGCCCGGATGGCGGTGGCTGCCAATGTGGAGAACCTTTTGCCGATGTTGTCCAGACGATGCCCTTCCTTGTCAGGTGGAATTGCACATGGAGAAGAAAGATTTTTAGATCTTCTTTTAGCAGCCTGTATAATAACTGAATCAGGCAGAGGATGACCAATAAGGCATGCAGGAGAGTCTTCAAGGTGTCCTGTACTTTTTATTCAATTTCAGAACAGTTGCAGAAATAGAGGCTGGCGTTTTCGTCAACTTCAGGCCCTCTTGCCATAAGTAGTCCACAATGGGTATGGCCCAAGTGGAGCGTTGCGTAGAAGGTTTAAAATCATACAAACAAAACACTCCGTCTGCTTAGCAGGCATAGGGAGATCAAAGTGCCTTGTAGCACGTTCCAGGAGATAGTGGAAACCGCCGATATCTGCAGGTGGAGAGTCTGCTATAGGCGGAGTAGGCGAGGATGGAGTAAGTGCCATGTAATCTTCCCATTCATCATGGACATCCAGATCCAACTGAAACTCCCCTTCTCATAGCTGTGAATCATCACTGTCCAGCACCTGAACAGAAATTTCCAAAGGTGGGAGAACATTTTTGATATGGAAAGGCACAGCCAGCGATGCAGAAATGACAACCGGGACTTCCTGTGAAGGTGGTGGTTGCGGAGCAGAGTTCATCTCAGGAAATCGCGTATAGTATTGTAGGAAAGTAGGATCTGCTTTCAGGGTCACCTTCACTTTTTGATGGTGCCATTATTCTTTTACTGACTAGTCTGGCTGGGATCCTGCTGATCAGGACCCCAGTCTCTGTGCTTCTTCCCTAAATTGGACATGGTGAGTACCCCCAAGATTGGCTACTGATGTGTTCTTGTAAGTCCCTTGTATATGGCACTAAGGTACCCAGGGCATAGGTACACCAGGGGGAGAAGCAGCCAACCTTTTCAAATACCAAACTCTAACCTCTCCCTAACTTCACATTCATTTGTAAACATTTTTATGCCAGATGACCCAAACACCTGCCCCAAAATTGACACATGCATTTTCTCTTAATTCTGAAGACAGAATCCACCACTGCCAAACACCAGAAACATACCCACCCATTCATTACAAGGAACAAAGAATGAAAACAAATCCACCCTAAGGAGCAACATATGAGGACAGAAGTAGCAACCATCTCTAAAGTCAATCAGACCTTTTCACTCAAGCAGCAATATCTAGAACCAGAAGTGATACCCCCTACCCTAAACAATACCTGGAAATCTTTGGATGGACGAGTATTCTACTAAACACTGAATTAACAGAAACAAGTAACATATTTTATTTACAAAACAATTTCAACTATATAATGTTTATTTGCCCCAAGCTAGTCCAGTCATGTTCAGACTACGAAAAGCAGGTAGGATTCTAGAAAAACACTTTGTTATGCAATGTATTTTCTACAAGTACGAGAAATACAAAAACTGCGACTGAATGATATCTTCTTTAAAACAAATAATAATGCACGAAACACACCGCTCGAAGACAGGGTTGATGATGCGGAAGGACGCTCGAGGCGCAATAACATCCGCGCAGTGGGTCTCCCGAAGGGAGTGGAGGGCAGGCACCCAGAGCAATACGTGGAGAGCTGGCTGAGGGGCCTCCTGCCCCATGGGGTGTTATCTCAACACTTCGTGGTGGAAAGGGCGCACAGGGTGCTGGCGCAGAGACCCCAGCCGGGGGCCCGGCCCCGACCGTTCCTATTCAAGCTCCTCAACTACCGGGACAGAGACGCGATCCTCAGCGAAACTCGAAGAACTGGTGACCTGACCGTGGGCAGTAGCCGAGTTATGCTCTTTCCAGACTACACCGCAGCCGTCCAGCGGCGACGAAGCAACTACATGGCGGTGAAGCGCCAGCTGCGGGAGTTGGCTCTGCCTTACTCCCTGCTGTTCCCGGCCCGCCTGCGAGTGGTGGCAAAAGAAGGGGCCCGTTTCTTCGACTCCCCGGAGGACGTGTGGGACTGGCTGGAAGAGTCGGGACAGTGGACGGGGGCGAGGCCTGCTGGTTCGGAGGTCGACGGCCGCCCGGGGAGGCGATCCAGAAGACGAGGGCGCCGAGGGGCGCGGCGGCCGGCGTGGCTGGGACCGGTGACACCTAGCCCGGAGAGGATCCGGATGGAGCGGCGGGGGGCGTTGGAGGCGGTGGCGACGCTTGGGACGCCGCCCGCCAGTGACCGCATGGAGGCCTGCACGCCCAGCGGGGCGGGAGCGAGTGGGGCGTCGTCCCCGTCCACAGTGGTCTCGGAGGACTTGCTCCTGCCAGTGGTGACCCCGCAGACGGCGGACCTGATTGTGTGACCAGATGTCAGGATGCCGAAGGTTGGACAACAGCTGCAGGCACTGAACTGGGGTCGCGCGACTGCCTTGGCGCTGTACTGGATGGATCCGGGACCCTGGGCCCACTCGGGGGGCAGAGGGCCCAGAACTGGGAGCGCCTGGCCCTGCGGGGGCGGGCTGGGTGATGCGAACGTCACCTAATATTGCATCTGTGGAAGCCTCCCGCTGGGGGCTCACATTGGACCTGCACAGCAGTTCAGCTCCGGACCTGATGCTGCTCCTTACTCTTCCAGTTGGGATAGGGGAGGGGTACTGGGTCCGAAGGTTGCTATGATTGCACAAACCCCATTTGTTACCACACTGCAATAGCCTAATATTACTTGGAGTTACTGAGGTTTGGACGGATGCCCTGTTGGGAATACGCCCAGTTTGTTACACTGTTCATAATGGTTCTACTGTTTACATGGCAGCGCGTTAACATGCTCCCCCCTGACTGTGGCCCCCCCCTTTCCCTGGCGAGGGCGCCCTGGCCCCAGCCCGGCTTGCTCACCTGGACTTGCAATGGCGCACACTAACATTGTGACCTGGAACATACGGGGCATGCACACACCGTCCAAGCGCTACGCCATCTTCTCCTATCTGCAGCGACACTCAGTCGGGATTGCCCTCCTACAGGAGACGCACATGTCCTCGACGGAACTGGGCAGGCTCTCTAGGCGCTGGAGGGGACACACGTACGGCACCGTTTACTCGGTGCACGCGCGGGGTACGCTCATCTGGGTGCGAGCAGGTGTTCCTTTCGACTGCACGGAGGTGGTAGTGGACCGGGAGGGGAGGTACACCTTAGTGCGGGGGAAGCTGAACGGCCAAGAGCTGTTGCTGGGCTCGTTGTATGCGCCCAACGTGGACCAGGCCTCTTTTTTGACGCGATTGACGCAGCTCCTACATCCTTATGCTGGGCTCCCCTGGCTGCTGGGAGGGGACTTTAACATGGTACTGGACGTCCAGTTGGACAGATCCTTCCCACCCCTCCGTGCCACGGTGGTGGAATCTAACGCCCGGGCACTGGGAGATTGGCTCACGCACTGGTCGCTGCAGGACTTGTGGCGTACACTTCACCCGACGGACCGGCTATATTCTTACTACTCGGCGGTCCATGATCTCCATGTACGGCTGGACAGGATAGTGGGGACCCAATCGTTGCTCCCGCTTATCGAACAGTCGGAATATCTGGGGCGGACGCATTCCGACCACAACCCCTTATGGCTTCGGATTGGCTGGGTGGCGGACCGCTCGCCGGTGCCCACCTGGCGACTTCAGCCGAGCGCTCTGGAGGACCCGGAGTTCCGTTCCTCCCTTGGTACGGCCGTCCTGGCCTATTTTGACGCCAACGAGGGGACGGCGAGCAGTGCCTTGGTGGAGTGGGACGCCCACAAGGTGGCCATTCGAGGGCACTGCCTGGGGACCCAGTGGAACATACGAAAGGCCCTCTCGGACTCCCTGGCGCGCCTTGAAAACGACCTCCTGCAATATGAGAGGGAAGGAGAAGGAGGGGGCAGGCACTCACGCAGCCTGGAGGATCTCCGCAGGCAACACGCGGAGCTCCTGGAGCGGCTCCGCTGCCACAATTATGCGGCGCACACCGCCAGAACGCACGCCAGGGCGGATAGGGCGGGCCGCCTGCTGGCCTGGCTAATCCGGCAGGAGGATCGCAGGACCCCGATCGGAGCAATCTGTGGGGAGGACGGAGTGATGGTACACACACAGCGTGAAATACATAGGGCCTTCGTAGGCCACTACAAACGCTTGTACGCGGCTCAGGGGACGGGCTCCCGGCACCTTCTTGGGGAGTTCCTCGCTTCCATTCACCTACCTGCGGCTACCAGGGAGCATAACGCGGCACTCAGTGGCCCCCTTTCCCTAGAGGAAATTGGGGAGGCGATCCAATCATTGGCGACGGGCAAAACTCCGGGGCCGGACGGATTGCCCGCGGAGTACTAGAAGGCATACCGCGAGACCCTGGTGCCGCTGCTGCGCGAGCTTTACAGCAAATCGCTGGAAGAGGGGGTCGCTCCCACCCTCCATGCGGGAGGCGTTCCTTGTCTCCCTACCTAAGCCGGACCGCGACCCCACGGCCCTGGGCTCCTACCGCCCTTTGGCGATGCTCAACGTCGACTACAAAATACTGGCGAAGGCCCTAGCGGATCGGTTAGCGCCGGTGGTCCCGCACCTGGTGCACTCTGACCAGAACGGGTTTGTCCCTGCGAGGTCCACGTCGCTCAATCTCAGACGATACTTTAGGGTGGCCGGTGAGGCAGTGCACAGATGGCCCAGAGCGGGGTGCCTCCTCCTAGACTTGGAGAAGGCGTTTGATTGCTTGGAGTGGGGATATCTGTCCACGGTGCTGTTGTAGTACGGGCTGGATGGGGACTTCCTCCGGATGGTTGACCTACTCTACAGGAACCCCACGGTCCGTGTTCGGTTGGGCCCCCGTGTCTCGGAGGCGGTGCCGGTGGGCCGGGGCACCCGACAGGGATGTCCCTTGTCTCCGTTGCTGTTCGCCCTGGCGATGGAGCCCCTGGCGGAGGCTCTGCGGACGACCCTGGGCGATGGTATACCACTGGGTGACGCGGTTCGCCAGGTGTCGCTTTACGCGGACGACCTGCTGGTGTACGTTAGAGACTTAGGTAGTATGCCGGAGCGGCTGGCCCCATTATTGCGGTCCTTTGCCACTGTTTCGGGGCTCCGCGTGAACGCAGGTAAATCTTGTCTGTACGCTTTCAGCGAGGAGACTGCGGACCCGGGTTACAGCCTGAATGGCACGCCGGTACAGTGGAGGGGCGGCACCTTTCGATACCTGGGGATACACATTTACCGATGCCCAACTGACTTGTTTGATGGAAACTTGGGGAGGGCGGTCACGGCGCTTGGGTCGCAGGTGGCCTTTTGGAACACGCTCCCGCTAACAACCACGGGCAGGGTGGCGCTCGCCAAAATGGTCATGCTCCCTCATCTACTGTACTACTTTGTCAACCTACCACTGTACGTCCCACCCGCCTTTTTTGGCAGGCTCAACCGGATGCTGCGGGATTTTGTCTGGGGCAACGCCAGGCACAGGTTAGCGCTAGCAAAGCTCTTCCTCCCGACGGACAGGGGTGGTCTGGCGGCGCCCTGCTTTGAGCATTACTACCTGGCGGCACAGCTGCAATGGATCGCCCGCTGGTTGGCCGACAGGGGCAGGGATGACACAGCCACGGTGGCTGCCCCCTACTCGCTGGAACGTGTGACCGGGCTTTTCCACCCCTTGGCTGCGGTGGCGGGACCGCTGCCGCTCCTCCTAGCTGTGGCGCACAGGTGCTTTAGGAGGGCCTTGTACCTCACGCGCGCAGTAGTGCCATATGCGCCGGCGATACCCCTAGAGGGTTCTCCTGGAGGGGGGGGGGAAGCTTGCGGCCCCCGTGCTGACGGGCTGGTGGGCGGCGGACGTGCACACGCTGGGGGACCTATACAGGGATGGTGAGCTGATACCGTACGAGACCTTGGTGTCGGAGGCAGCGTTCCCTTTGACTGGCCCGAATACATCTTACACCAATTTACCAGATCGCCCAAAGACAAGGTAGTGTCCAGATTCCTGGACCTGGGGCTCGTGGTGGTGAAGCGCCTCATTACCAGGAGATGGAAGGCACCCAACCCTCCGCACGCGAGGGCCTGGAGTTCATCGTTTCAGGCATGGGCCAGAGCGGAGGGGACGGCCATCCGCAGGGAGGATACACTGGGGCTGCGGAGGGAGCCCATGGCGAACCGCTGGGAACAGTTGCTTGCTGAGTTTCGGCGCTCGGTGGGGGAGGGTACCACAGGCTGCACGGGTGAGGCCAGACAGGATGGCAATGGCGCAAGCGGCAGCGCAGTGTAGGCAGCCTCGCTGACGAGATAGCATAGCCCCCATTATCACTGGCCCATTGATGGGGCGTCTGGGAACACTTGGGGATATTTGCGCCCATTGGGGCTTGGAGGGGTGCTCCTGGAGTTCGGGGGGGGGTCGGGGTGGGCAGGGGGCAGGAGCACACCATGCGCATCACTGTAAACGCTGCCTTTGTTATGGGTTCTCCCTTTTGTATTGCATGTAACCTTTTCGACTTTATTGATGCCTCAGTTGTGTAGGCGAGCTTAGTTTCCTTGTACGGCTCAATGGCTGGTGGGTGGTGGTGTTGGCCCCTCCTCAAGAGATGGTATCGGAACTGCTCAGGGTGAAGTGACTGGATCTCAGGAGGGTGGCGGTGGGCGCGCTAACAGACACCAGGTTGTCCCCCCCTCTTGACAGGTGGCATGATTTACCAGCCTGTATAAGTTTCTGTCTTAATGTATGTGAAACATGATGCCATACGATATACTCCTGTACTACAATTCAAACTTAATAAAAACAGATTTGCAAAAATAATGCACGAAACACACTCTTTGTAAATTAAATGTGGATAAAATAAAAACAACAATACTCAGATACAAGCAAATCATTACTGTGTGGAGCTATGTTTAAATCATTCCTTGCACCCACGTACAGAACTTGCAAATCCATTCAAACCAGCAACACCTAGTGCAATAATCAAATCTATATTAATCATAAGCATATGGAAAATGCATATCCTTTCAAGTCAGCAACATTCACAAAGGAGTCCAACCGAACTACTAAAACAAGAACACAACACATATTCACCACCAGCATCCTAAACTTGAATAAAAGTGTACAAAACAAAAAACATACAGATCTCAATCAGAAGGCAGGCAAGCAACAGCTGAAACGCGCCTAAAACCGTCTTCTAAATATTGCTAACAGAATCTGGTCTACTGCAACTAGCAACACCTGAAATCAGAATCCTCTCTGAACAAGCAACATCTAGACCCCAAATCTGACCTTTCGAAGGCATCAATTGGCCGCAATCAGAAACCAAATCTTCTGAAGTTCGCTAGATACAGGTAGTGAATTAAATAACTCCTTCCCAATTACACCCCTGTTTTGCATTGAATGGTAAGGTTTTTTTATATAGCATATGATGCCATGCACCTGTGAAGGCCTAATACACTTACCTGGAAGAAACATTTAAACAGAACAAACCCAAAAGCACAAGTACACCAAACAGCTCCAAGAGCCTGCAAATGGAAGGAAATCCCCAGATCATTTAAATTGAAACTCACTAGGAGATTCCTAACCCCAATCCAGAAGCATCTGGATCCATCGTAAGCCCCCAACTATTAACACATGTAACCACAATAAGAACCTCACCCTCTACTCTACCCCAAAATAGCAATCCAGTACCTACATTAATAAGACCTTTTTAAATCTGAGTCAGAGGCTGTCTCTGGCCAGAAGAAGAATTGAAAGCCAGAACCTGAACCAGCAACATATGGTAGAAGATTCAGAACTATCATCCTGACAAATGAAAAACGTCTGTGACCAGAATCAGAAGCCCTAAACCACAGGCACTCCTCGTACAGCCCACAGGCCCCTTGAGGCCCAGAAAACCATCTCATGCAGACACATGGTAAACAAAAGCAATCGACTAAGATATCAAACTGCACTCTTGTTTTTTTATGCAGCCACATTCTAAATGCCACTGCGGAGAGTCAGAAAAGGGTCAGATAAGGATGCGCACAGTAGTGAATAATAAGCATGGTGAATTCCACCGGCTCGCTCAGTGACGTAATGTCACTGCTGGTAAGACTATTCCCTTTAAATGTAAGCTACTGTGCTGTATAGTCCCATTTGTACAGCAGAGCAACACCTGAGCCTCACCAAGTCGTCAACTGGGACTTGCCTTACCATCTGTGCCCTCGGATCCCCTCCGGCATCTCCTTAACGGTAGCAGGGACGTGGGCACGTCATCCCCCTGGAAAACATCAGTAGTGTAATTGTTCGTAGAGAGAGGTCTTAATCGAACATGAGGCTGGGTTGGTGGTTTCTTAGCTCACAGAGGTAGTAAGTAAAGCACTGCAAGCAAGTGGCAACTGAACAAGACACTCGGTGTGAATTGCCCCAAGTACTTTATATTAAAATGTGTGCTTAAATATTCATTTGGTTATCCCGTTTTTACATATTATCTTGTGGTAAGCTTTTTTAGGTCTCGCCTAAGAGAGCTAATGCGCGGTCTGTTGAGAGACATTTTGTTAGCGTTTAGTGGGCTTGAAGCCCGTCAATTGTTTACTGTTGGACTACCTCATTGTCATTCATTTGTGTGCTTCTTATTTTACGGCACATGTGGACTGTACCTCCCTTTTCTTAGTTTATCCTTCCCGTGGAGCATGGATGCACTACTGTGTCCTAACACTGCTCGTTGTTTTGGTGCTTCATTTGTCTTTTTAGGTAAGCACTCTAAAAGAGTTTGTGTGCTTTACAGCTGTCTCACTGCTGTGCTCTCTGCCAGTCTCAAGGTTTTCTATGCTTCCCCCAGCGATTCAGGGCTGGCTTTGTGTTTATGTACATGGACCAGAGCGGAAACACACACTCTCAGAATGCTACCTATGAAGGGTGATTTTCGCAAAGGTGGTGATTAATGGGAAACATACTTAATCGTGGCGAAAGCAAAAACTGAACGCCCACCCTGAACACACTGAATTTTAAAAGCCCGCACTTTAGCTGAAGTAACAGGCAACACCACAGGGATTAGCACCATACTCACCACTAGCTGGTCATGGACATACTCAACATACAATCCTTGCTGGACCTCCCTTCACCCCACATGCGCACGCAAACACCCCCATCAGTCTCTTCCCATGGCCTGATATTTCCCGCTCCGTAGCGTGTCCGTGATCACATGGGGCTGCATGTCTGTCCCCCACTGGTAAGGACACACACTTGTATTGTTTTGCGGCACTGTTTAAGTCCCTTGCTCTCTTTGCCACTGGATTCAAGCTAGTCTGGCTAATATGGGGTGTTACCCAATAACTGGTCCGAGGATGCTGATTTTTGGTCCAGGGAAAGCCTAGCAGTTTGGTCTGGACTGTTCCATGAAGCACAGGGTCAAGACTGATTTGCATATGGCTGGGTCTGTACTGGGGTGACGAAGTGAGCCAAAGAACGATGATGGATTCAACCCAGATCTGTGACTGGGGGTGAGTGTCTGAAAAGTTTCAGTGCTCCATCTATCATCTCCTTGTGACGGTTTATAGATATTCAGTTGTTTTTAATATGAACGCCCTTAAGATGCTAAAATTCATACGACATGTACTGTAGAGCTCTCATTATGTTCGGTTGTTCTTTTTTGGTTTTTCCATTTTCACTTTGTTAACTCTCCCTCATCTCCTCTTCACTTTCTTTGCTCCTAACACAGCGGGAGTCCACTTGCCTTATCCTACTGCACTTTTCACAACTTCCTAAATATGTTGGCTATCATTGTAATGCTTATAATGTGTCTTGTCGATTTACAGCTTACAACGCCAAATATGTGATATGCTACATTACTCTATGTGCCGAACCGGCTTTGGGATCCAATGTTCACAGTTCTACACTGTACTTAAAAAGAAATGAATAAAAACATTTTTTTTAAAGCTCGAGTCATTTTGTAGGCGCACTCAAGCATGGTAATGCATGCCTACAAAATGATGCGACGGCCAAAAGATTTTTTTTTAAATTCTTTAGCCATCCTGGACAGCAACAACTGTGCTGTGCAGCATGGCAAAGCCAGTAGGTCCTAAAGATAGGTGCAAATGCTTGTTTTTTTATAGCCAGTTCTGATTCCTGTATGTGCTGCTGACACGAAAAAGGGAACAGCTTTCAGAAAAAAAATATCCTTGATAGAAAGATCTATGATATTGGAATATATAGGTAAAAAAATGGACTGTCATAAAGAACAGTTAAGCACATCTTTTAACATGAAATAAAAACAGAGGTTCTACTCACAGAGAGTTTGTGGGCATCGCTTCTTGGATGCAGAGATCTATGTGTGTCTTTGTGCTCACTGACCACCCGTCAGCTCTGCCTCACTTTTGTTGGTGAAGTAAATAGGGGCTGTTTGTAAGCATAACACACTTCAGGTTCAAGACAGTGAGATCGAATAGAGATGAGCAATACTGCCAGAAGGGAATGCACTAAGGACAGCACTGTCAATTGCGGAGTTCTTCTAGACTGGATTAATTTCTAAATACTAATAGTGAGTTTGAATTTCCATCTATCAAGTGTAGTGAAGAAGCAGCTTTTCTGAGACTTGTGGTTGATGTGCATTCCATGGAGGCAGTATTGCCACCTTTCTCAGGCAACAAGGACTTCTATTTGTTCATGTTCGTTTCCCAGAAGGTCAGAAGCTGAATCTATACCATTTTGTTCTATAGCAACTGTATCATTTTAAGCATTGTGATTCTGCCCCTCTTTACTGCAATAAACTTGCTGTTTTATATTTACATGTGGGAAGGGGAAAATGTGCTGATTCTCAGTATTTTCGTTTTACCAAACTTCACATAAGAGTACCGTCTACACCTTTCAAGTACCAGCAGGGCGGAAATCTTACATGGAATGGAGAGTGGGCTTTCTGACAGGCTCCGCTAATAAGCTGAAAGCAGCTAGGTGTGAAATAGGAAATGGGGGAGGGGGTCGGGGGGGGGGGGGAGAAGGGGGGTGGGAGTGAAATTTATGAAACTTGATTTTGATCCAGATCAGTTATCAATACCTCTGGCAAGATCAAATAGTACCATTGTCGAGATACCTATTTTGAATATTTAAGTATCCCTCTCAACCATATCGAACTCCAAGGGGGTTGAAACTGAATGTTTGTGAAGGGAGAGCCCATGGAAGTCCATGGAGAGTGCAGCATGTTTTGAAGAATGAGCAAAGTTGTTGTTTTAGTAGGTGGGAGGCATTTTGCTTCTTTGAATGATGAAGATGAGCCCATGGAGGGTGACCCCTTCCCGAAGGGCGTGAACTGCGGTATGGTTTTAGTCTTCTGTGAGTACGTCTACATAACTCGCAAATTGTGATAATCATGGTTTAAACCTTTTATAACTTGAAAGGTGCACTCTGTATCTCTCAAACATAATATGAATAGGAAATAATTGTGCGAAAAAAATGATATATTCATCAAAGATAAAATACCAATTGGACGTTTTTGTAGATTTGAACAGATACCACAATAGCAAATTTGATTACATTTAGAAAATAACAATCTTTAGCCCTCCTCCCAAAACACCTGGTTGCCACCCAAGATCACCATCTTGCTAAAAAGGTACCAACCATGTTGCCTGTATTTTGTGGAAGGACAAGGGTGGAAGGACAGGTAGCTGGAGATCGAATGCAATTCAGTGTAGCACACAGGTAAAATGCTAGCCAGGGGGCCATCCCTAGACCGCTATCAACCTTTTTATTTCTTGTGTCTACTCCTCCTCCTCCTCCTTACATCTCAACCCTCAAACTCGAGCCTTCCTTTTAAGCAGTGCCCCAAACCCTGTTTATTGGGTTAACCTCACCATAAGAGCATGTACAGAAACTACCTTACCAGCTCACTGGAAACAGTTTAGGAATTATCAATCCAATTCCAGTGGGCTGGTACATAAACTTTGCTGTCTGATGCGAAGTGAGATGTGGGAAGGAGCACAAGAACCACATGTCTTAACCACACACGTAATACCACATCTTGGACCTTATACAAATATACATACGTGGATGTTTGTATGAGCCCCCATATATCAAAATATATATTTATTTATAAGTGTTGTGGAAATGTGGATTTTCCTGGTCAGTTATGTCCCCTATCTTGGACCCCAACGGTTCTATATGCATGTTACAAGTACATGTATGTTCCCTCCAGTTCTAGTTTCTAAGACGCAAACATATGTGTGTCTACCGTCAACATGTTCTCTGTCAGATCCGCCATCTATGGGCTGGATATTCGATTCCTAAGTATAAAAGGCCACCGACTTTATATGGCTAAGTTACTCCATTTTTACAGTTCAGACGAGTAGGCCCGATTCCGTCCTCAAAGCCTTTCCCTGCTCTCTGTCTCTGACAGCTTCAGCTTGAGCTCGCATCTGTATCCATGAACTTTGTCCTACTCCCTGTGCAGCTAACGGTGCCTGCCTCGGCCAGTTTTCGCATGCCTGCCAAGAAGCTGTATTTCACCTTCGAATTATCTATTTTGCTCTTCAGCCGATGCATTCCTGCCTAGTAGTTTAAGTAAACATTCTTCCAGTTACCAAGCAAAAGGCCCGGCTTCTCTGTCTTCATGCAAGTGATTCATAGCCCTGTTGCTATGGAAAGTTTTCTGCCCCTCGCATCTCATATAGACACTTAGACGCTTGTACACGCACATAGTCAGTATAGAATAGATTCTGTCCGAGAGTCTCTTCCTTGTGGATAACATAGTTCTTTAAACATAGGATATTAGATATGATTTGGGATTAGGTTGACATAACCTCAGACTTCTCGTCTCCACATGTAGAGCTAAATGTCAAGTCCCCTTCACCCTCTAGTTACACGTCAATTACACGTCATGCTGCCGCGCGCGCATCTATGCCAAGTATTATCTTATAGATCCACCTATGTCTGATAATGCAAGCCAATCATGTTTCTTTTATTCCTTATTACGCCTAGTTTCGATTATGTCACTGCTACGTCACTTTTCTTATCAAATGTTACGCCTTCTACATTCGTTTCATTGTAATGCACTTATTATAAAAATGTATGTCTATCAACATAATATTGTACTTCACTTCCTGAACCTTCGTGGTGACGGAACCTGAAGGCCGCCACTCGAGTCGGCCATTTTGAATGGAATAAAGCCCATTAGAGAACCTCTTATACCACGGATTCTGCCTCTTGTTATTTTGAGCTATTTTACTTTATTTTAAGACTCCGTACGAAATTCAGTCAGGTAATATTTATTTTATTTACCACATAATGGCGCCCGAACAGGGACACTTTCTCATCTCACGCGCCGGCGGTGCGTTGCAGGCCCGGTCTCCTGCCACAGCTGGACGGACCATAAACGCGTACCAGCAGGATTTCCTGTAAGCTCCCTCCGGTCAAGCGGGGGCGACTGAGGCTGCGATCAACCCAGACGAGGCGGTGAGAAGTGCGAAGTATCCCGACCAGAGCCTAGCTGAGAGAGCAAGATCCGAGGTATACAGAGGCCCACCAGGTTTTCCGAAAGTCCGATGTCCAGAGGGTCCGATGTCCGCAGTTATCGAGTCCTGTCCATTCTCTGAGGCCTTCCGTTTCAAGGAGCTACTCGGTGAGTACCATCGCCGGGGAGGCGTGTTGACGTGCACATAGGTTGTGCCGGTCAAGACGGATTTGGGTACACAAATCCGGTCTGCACTGTTTAGCAGTGTATATGTACTGTTTAGCAGTATATCAAGTATTCCGAAGTATTCAGTTATTGTCAAGAATTCAGCGTGGTGATTAGTTAAGCAGACTGTCATCATTGTCGACCATTAGTAAATGTTTAATGTTTAATGTTTAAAGTATTCAGAAAATGTCTTGCATATTGTGGTATGAATGACTGTTCATTGTTCACTGTTCATTATTGTGTTTCTCGTATTAAGTAAGTTCAAGAGTAAGTATCAGATCAGTTGTTAATATGCCGCTCTTCTCGAAGTTAAGACAGATTACCACCAGAAAAGGGGTGCTTGAAGAAGCAGTTCCTATTCCTCCTAGAGACACTCCAGGACATTTCATGTACCATAAACATGGCTTAGATGCCATATTGTTTCTTGATCTATGGGTAGATTATACCAAGGGATTACCGGAAAGTCAAAGGTGGCCCGCAACGGGAACCTGGGATGCAGAGTGCATCATGAAAGTGGAGGAAGAGTTATGGAAAAGAAAGGTCAGACAGTCACAGAAAGACGCTATCGAGTTATGGCGTAAAGAATCTCATAGACGAACAGAAAAAGCACGTAGACAAGAAGAGAGGAGTAAAGAAAGTTCAAATAAAGTTCAAGAAAATCTATTAACTGAGGAAGGTATCCGAGTGAAATCAGAACAAGTAAATAGACAAAGAAATGCTCTTATGAATGGTATGTATCCCCTTCTAGCCGAAGGACTACCTAAGGCTGCTCCAGAGATACCAAAAGACTTGCCACCCCCATTATTTCCAATTAAGGTACATCCAAAAGGGCATCCCAGAACCGCAGAAGATGTTTTTCTTTCCTCATATCTAGATGATGCAGCCCCCGAGTATGCTAACGCCACACCACATAGACCGTCTGGCGGAGGGGTTCAACGTCAGGTTCAAGTATCTGTTCCCGTGCAACAGCAAGTCCCGACACAAACGTCGGCAAGCACATCTGTTTCCGCATCTGTCTCCGCAGTCGACTCTACAGAGGTATCGACACCCATAGTTGCGGTGTCACGTTCGACGAACCCATTCACACCCGACGCCCCAGATGGGGCCACGGGAGGTGCTAGTAGTACTTTTACACCACCTAGAATAAATAAACTTGTCTTTCAAGAGTCAACGCATTCACGTACACCAAAATTCGTAAATGAACGTACGCTTAAGGAACTCCTTGTAAATTGTAGATATGACCCAGTGGTTGGTAAAGAGGACGAAATGGTCCTGGCATCATTACGTATTAGGCGAGCCGCAGAGTATTTAGCAAGGTTACCAGGAATGACTACGCATCTGGATAACATATATCATTTTGTTCAAACAGGACGAGATCCAGGATGTATTAACAGAGCTATGGAATTCCAGAAAGTAGAGATACAGGGGGAACTGTTACGTTTCCTCATAAACTGTGTGATCAGAAATCAAGATCGTCCGGGGGTAGACATGAACGTAATGCTTACTCTTACAAGATGGAGTCAGAATATATCAGAAGGGAGACACGATAAGCAAAATTGTATAATAGCCATGTGCCGAAAAATCCGTAAAGAAATAGAGCGTATTCATGCAGAAAGATTGGGAACAGACGAGTTTGAGCAAGATGAAGTGCCCGAATCAGGGAACTCTGCAAGACAGTCAGAAACCATAGCCTATGTAGGCAGAGGAAGATCCTGTGAAAGTACTAGATGTTTTTCTGATCCCATACATTCTGTATGTCCAAATAATAGCAGAACGTATCCAACGCCTGTAATAAATCTGAAGTCTCCTGAACATTCGTTTCAAGCCGCAGATAAAATACTACGAGAACGAAGGGGTTACCACCTCCTCGATTCCATGGATGAGCAAGAATTAGCCAGATCAGCCGTGCACTGGATCGTTAGTCCTGAAAAATATGGTGATGAGACCGTAGCACACACGTTTCTCAATCTCAGTACAGATGAACAACGTTTAGCTGGAATCTATATGATTCAGCAACTCCTCATATTATATAAGAGCCAACATGCTGATCCTGGTCCTTTACCTAATATATTAACGGAACTAATCACGAACAGATGGAGAGGTTCTAGTAACAAGTTAATTAAAGAGATATTAGTGTCACGTAAACAGTATGTCCTTTTTGTAAGTCCGGATTCTCTCTCGCTGCCCCATAGAGAAAGAACGCCGTACTATATGGATAGACAAAATCCTTTACGAGAAGTGCACCCAATAAAAGGCGAAGACAATGAGTTTCACCGTGTATTTGTTTACACACCCATATCAAAAATGGAATTATTAGAAATGAAGAAAGTAGTACCTAGCCATGATAAAGACCCAGCGGGTTTCCACCGAGAAATTAAAGACATGTTACTGATGGGAGAGTACACTTTTCCTGATATTATGACGATATTAAAGGTGCTTTTGCCTGCTGGCATTTATGAAAAACTGAAAGAAAAAGAGTGGGAAGTGGGAGACCAAAAGATAGACTGGACAGCATTAGCAGAGGAAGAAAGGACCCGAGCTGCAGGTTCAGGGCTCGGGGATAAAGTTAAACTGTTACCAGGTTTACTAGTACAGGTACTGCCACGTTTATTAACTACAAAAAAGGAAGATTGGGGTGCAATCACAGCCTGCAAACAAAAGCAAGATGAAGACACAAGCGATTATTATGCTCGATTTGAAAAATGTTTTGGTATAAATAGTGGTATAAAAGCAAGTAGTGACTCATATCCACATTTATTTGTGACAAAATTAGTGGAAAATGCATTGCCCCCAGTGAAGAATAGAATATTGAAATTCGAGAGTACCTGGCAAAGTAACACTCCGTCGCAAATGCTACAAATGTTACAGTATCATCACAATAGAATTAGGGATGAACAAGAACACGAGCATAGACGCATGAAGGATACAAAAATGAAAATGCTAGTTTCTCAGACAGTACCAGCAGATGGTCACAAAAAGGGTGTGGCACATTCTGGTGATTCTGCAGTTCCTGTAAAAGGAACCTGCAATTACTGTAAACAACTGGGCCATCATGTACACGATTGTCCAGTCCTGAAACGTAATATAGCTACAGGCATTACAAAGGAGAGACCACGATTAGTTAGACAAGATCAGAATGAACAAGGAACTATGCAGCATGGACAGTCCATGCCAGCCTCACAGCAACCCATACAGTTTGTGCCAGCTGCACCACCGTTGCCTGCTACTGCCACACAAACCGCAACACGACAACTGTATCAGACTGCACAGTATGAATACCCTGAATACCAGCGTTACGCATGAACCAGCCTAGAGAGGGAAGTTGACTTACCACTTATCGAGATTCCTGTAGATCAAGAAGGACCTTATGTACATAGTGAATTATTAGGTCAAGATAGAAAATTCTTACTCGATACAGGGGCAAGTCGAACAACTATAAAACGTAGCGAAGTTCCAGGGGCACCCCTCTCAGGCTCTCAAAATGTTTCCCTTGGTTTTTCAGGAAAACCTATTGTTAATGAAGTATCAAAGCCTCTACCACTTACGATAGGACCTTTGACACGAACTACAGATTTATTGCTTACTAAATCATGCCCAGAAAATTTGTTAGGAATTAAAACTCTGAAAGCACTAGGAGCCATAATATGTTGTTCTCCGGAAGGAGTAAGGTTGTTTTTACGTGATTTTAAAGGTCACTATGTGTCTAGAGACATGGATCCCCGACTACAGACTTTACCAGTACATCTATGGGCACAAGGCCCTACGGATGTTGGCTGCATGAACATTACACCCTATCGAGTTACATTGAAAGCAGGAGTGGTACTACCACGAATGCGACAATACAAGTTACCGCATGATGCTGTAGTGGCTTTGCTGAAAATCATTGATGAGCTAATTGCCCAGGGAGTAGTTGTAGAAACAGACTCCAATGTATGTAATTCACCGATAATTCCGATTCTTAAACGAACTGATCCTACTGCCCCACCAGTGTACCGATTGGTTATTGATTTGCGTGAACTAAACAAGTGTATTGTACCACAATTCCCTGTGGTCCCTGATATATCATCATTATTGACAGCAATTGATTCCGAAGCAACATTTTTTACTGTAATTGATCTCAAGAATGCCTTTTTCAGCGTCCCAATAGATCCGGAAAGCCAATACTTGTTCGGATTCAGTTTAAATGGGCGCAGCTTTAAATTCTCACGCGCTCCCCAAGGATTCACAGAAAGCCCCAGCATCTACAGCCAAGCACTGAAACGAGAACTTGACAGTATCCACATGCCAGTCAATACAGCACTGCTTCAATATGTCGATGATCTGCTGATCACCGCGAGAAGCGAGCCAGAATGTGAAAAAGCTTCTCTGACAGTTTTACATTTCCTAGCCGACAAGGGGCACAAGGTGTCCCCTTCTAAGCTGCAATTCTGTGTTCAGCGAGTTATTTATCTTGGTCACTCGCTGTCCAAGGAGGGAAGGCAGCTTACACCGGATCGCATCCAGTTAATTGCTAATATGTCAATACCCCAGACACAGAAGGAGGTGCGGGCTTTTATAGGCCTCACTTCATATTGTAGGCAGTGGATCCCTCAGTACGCATTTCTAGCAAAACCACTCATTCAGTTAACCACACAGGAGGCAGCCACATCGACTGTTCTCCCTTGGACTCAGGAACATACACAAGCTTTTGAAAGCCTAAAGGAAGCTTTATGTCAAGCACCTGTTTTAGCAACACCATGTTATAGCAAACATTTTACACTCTTTGTTACAGAACGCGAAGGTACTGCCTTATCAGTACTCACTCAGGATCAAGCAGGATCACGCAAGCCATGTGCTTATTTTTCCAGTACATTAGATCCCGTAGCTCAGGCTTTGCCTGCATGCCTGAAATCAGTGGCAGCGACAGCTTTAGCAATCAGACAAAGCGATGCCATAGTTTTAGGACACCCATTGACAGTACAAGTACCACATGCAGTAGAGGTTCTTGTGAACCGAACACAAACACAACACTTGACCATAGCAAGACTTACTGGTTATGAACTGACATTGTTTCAACCACACATAGAGATCCGACGGTGTAATACATTGAATCCTGCTACACTATTACCTGTAATTGGAACGGACCCACTAGCTCATGATTGTGTTGAAATCATTGAAATAAAGACGAAACCTAGACAAGACTTGACAGACGTTCCATTGTTAGATCCAGACCTGACGTTGTATGTAGACGGATCATGCATGAGAACAAGTACAGGAGATTTAGTGGCCGCGTATGCAGTCACAACAGACACTGAAGTTATTGAGACAAATTGTATAGATACTCTGTCAGCCCAAGCAGCAGAACTTATTGCTCTAACAAAAGCCTGTATTCAAGCCACAAATAAGAAAGTTAATGTATACACTGACTCACGTTATGCATTCGGAGTTGTACACGACTTCGGCGTGCTGTGGCGAGAGAGAGGTTATTTAACTTCCCATGGTGCCCACATTCAGCACGGACCCCTCATTCATGCCTTGTTAGACGCAATACATCTACCCACTGCTATATCGATTATGAAATGTAAAGCACACACGAAGGTTACTGATACCATTTCTCAAGGCAATGACTTAGCTGACAGAACAGCTAAACAGACTGCTCAGAATCGCACATTAGACATGACAAAGCCAATAGTTCAGACACCAACACAGTGTATGACAATTAAGGATCCCGCACTTGACGTAATTGACATACAGACACATGCCACAGCAGAAGAAATAAAGAAGTGGACTGAACTAGGAGGGATCCAGACAGATCAAGGATGGATGACGAAGGAGAAATCTGTATGGTTTCTCCCTGATTCCATGGTTCAAGCCATTATAGCTACAGTTCACAGTCCAGCACATTTAGGAGAGAAGGCTATGCTAGACAGCATTCAGCACATTTGGTTCAACAAACATTTACGAGCAGCAGCTAAACAAAAAGTTCGTACCTGTATGATATGTTGTCAGTTTAATCCAGGAAAGAGTGTTCCCGTAGAGCAGGGTGGATTTCAGCCTCCTGACCATCCTTTTGAAGTCCTCCAGATGGATTATATTCAAATGGAACGTTGTCGAGGATTCAAATATGTCCTCGTAGTTGTCTGCGCTCTCTCCCGTTGGACAGAGGCGTATCCCGTATCAGATTACACTGCCCCGACTACTGCCAAACAGCTAGTTCGAGAATTCTTCCCACGGTACGGTTTACCACGTGTTGTATATTCAGATAACGGCCAGCCTTTCTCATCCGAATTAATGAAACATGTCTCACTTTTGTTGGGATATCAGTGGAAATTCCACTGTGTCCGACACCCCGAGGCAGCAGGTCTCGTAGAAAGACATAACCAGACACTGAAAATCAGACTGTCCAAAATATGTAGAGAGAAAGGTGTCGACTGGATAGTAGCATTACCAGTTGCACTCTTTTACATGAGAATGGTAGCACACTCTCGAACAGGGCTATCCCCGTATGAGGTGATCTTTGGTAGACCACCGAATATGTGGGGGACGCCTATACCCCGTAAAATAACTGATGTTGACTGTAATATGCTGACAGATTACCTGGCTTCCTTGATGTCTGCACTACAATCTTCTCGTTCACAGGTGGTCGCAGCTTTTCCTGACAACACTGAGGTGAAACCCCATGACGTGGTCCCCGGGGACTTTGTCCTGGTTCGGAATTTTGATAGGAAAAGCCAATTGGATCCTAGGTGGAAGTTGCCTAAGCAGGTCCTGCTGACGACCAGAACAGCTGTGAAGATCGAAGGACGGAAAGGATGGGTGCATTCCACCCATATAAAAAAATTTCATGGACTACCTTCAGATATAGACACTGTGCCCTGCACTCCCTCACAGACTGATTCAAAACTTCCTTTTGTTGAACAAAATGACTCTCAGTGCTATAAACAGAAACTCAGGTCCAGATCTAAACTGTCGGACGATTTGATTGTTTAAGTCCTCTCCAAGGTGAAGCGGTTGAATCTGTCCCGACATGTATCCCTTAGGTCTGAATCACGCAGAGTCCAGAATCATAATGAAACGACATGCTTATTGTAAATTACTGCGTAACCACTGTATTGTGACTTTATTAATTTTGTTTTTCTTGAGTTTTTTAATAGTTATTGCAAGTATATTGTTGCATATGTATTATCCTGTTTCTAAACGTGTTCTCAATATAACTGATGAACATTCTTTTAGTGACCTACCGCCACATGAGTTGTCCTATAGACTTGCGCTGCGCAATAACACATTCATTAGTATGTTACATCATTCCCATCAGACTAGTAATGCCACCAATTGTTGGGTGTGTGGCCGACTCCCTCCCTATCAGAATAACAAAGGAGTTCTGCCATTCTTTCCACATCCGTTCACACACAATGGCTCCTGTGGAGCATGGTTTAGTTTATTAAATTCCATAGACCCAGACACAGCAGTTTATCAACAACATTGGATATGGGGAAATCTGAATCTAGTTTTATTCAAAGTCTGTCACCCTAATAAGGAGGGTCACCCCAGTAGAACAGGAACTGATTTAGAAAATGAAGTGTATAAATTAGGTAATTTTACGCCTAATCTTATGATTTTGAATGTCAAATCCGAAGTTGAACTAATTCTGCCCACTATGTCAGCATTTCCAGTAAAGGGTGAATTATGTGTAAGAAAAGTTGGTTCCATACATATGGGCCATAGCCAATGTGTTACTACAGTAGAATATAGTGATCAAGGGAAATCTTCATTTAGAGCTTCTCGCCATTCTTACTTTATATGTGGTCAGACGGCATATATGCGTCTGCCTCTAGATTGGGATGGTACCTGTTACATAGCATTCCTTCTGCCACCTGTTTTCCTAGCTCCCCCTGATTATTATCGAAATGTTCATTTAGTACACAATAGAGAGCGAAGAGATCTCCCAGTTGTCGATTATACTGAGACGGCATGGGACAAGTATGTAGATTTCAATAAAGGTATCTTTCCCTATATAGGTACAATATCAAATAGTAAGCTGATACGCAGACTCACCAAGACTCTTGAAGCCGTAGTAAACGAGACTATAGCCGCCCTAGGCAATCTGACAGAGGAACAATCAGTGATGAGAATTGTTGTTCTCCAGAATCGTCTTGTCCTTGACGTCATCCTGGCCGATAGGGGCGGAGCTTGCAGGGTCATCGGATCCAGCTGCTGCATTTTCATACCAGAAAATTCGCCATCTGTATATAAAGCTATAACACGCCTTCATAAGATTGTAAGCCAGATACACGAGAATCCAGGCACTTGGACGTGGTCCGGGTGGTTTTGGAGTGTGATATCAGCCTGGGGATGGAGAGTTCTATCCTTCCTAGGTATTGGCCTTCTTATGCTTTTCAGTTGTTGCATATGTCTGCAATGTGGACCAGCGATTTGTGGTCTGTGTGCCACATCGTGTATTCCACATCAAGGTTTTCGCTCAAGATCCCGGAAGAAGAAGGAAGAAGAAATGATGCTCCATGAGCAAATCGATGGAATGATGAAGATTGATGTCTCGTGAAGGGCAAGAAGGGGACAAGGAGGGAATGTGGAAATGTGGATTTTCCTGGTCAGTTATGTCCCCTATCTTGGACCCCAACGGTTCTATATGCATGTTACAAGTACATGTATGTTCCCTCCAGTTCTAGTTTCTAAGACGCAAACATATGTGTGTCTACCGTCAACATGTTCTCTGTCAGATCCGCCATCTATGGGCTGGATATTCGATTCCTAAGTATAAAAGGCCACCGACTTTATATGGCTAAGTTACTCCATTTTTACAGTTCAGACGAGTAGGCCCGATTCCGTCCTCAAAGCCTTTCCCTGCTCTCTGTCTCTGACAGCTTCAGCTTGAGCTCGCATCTGTATCCATGAACTTTGTCCTACTCCCTGTGCAGCTAACGGTGCCTGCCTCGGCCAGTTTTCGCATGCCTGCCAAGAAGCTGTATTTCACCTTCGAATTATCTATTTTGCTCTTCAGCCGATGCATTCCTGCCTAGTAGTTTAAGTAAACATTCTTCCAGTTACCAAGCAAAAGGCCCGGCTTCTCTGTCTTCATGCAAGTGATTCATAGCCCTGTTGCTATGGAAAGTTTTCTGCCCCTCGCATCTCATATAGACACTTAGACGCTTGTACACGCACATAGTCAGTATAGAATAGATTCTGTCCGAGAGTCTCTTCCTTGTGGATAACATAGTTCTTTAAACATAGGATATTAGATATGATTTGGGATTAGGTTGACATAACCTCAGACTTCTCGTCTCCACATGTAGAGCTAAATGTCAAGTCCCCTTCACCCTCTAGTTACACGTCAATTACACGTCATGCTGCCGCGCGCGCATCTATGCCAAGTATTATCTTATAGATCCACCTATGTCTGATAATGCAAGCCAATCATGTTTCTTTTATTCCTTATTACGCCTAGTTTCGATTATGTCACTGCTACGTCACTTTTCTTATCAAATGTTACGCCTTCTACATTCGTTTCATTGTAATGCACTTATTATAAAAATGTATGTCTATCAACATAATATTGTACTTCACTTCCTGAACCTTCGTGGTGACGGAACCTGAAGGCCGCCACTCGAGTCGGCCATTTTGAATGGAATAAAGCCCATTAGAGAACCTCTTATACCACGGATTCTGCCTCTTGTTATTTTGAGCTATTTTACTTTATTTTAAGACTCCGTACGAAATTCAGTCAGGTAATATTTATTTTATTTACCACAGTGTACACACACACATATTTTATATGTTTTTGTAGTGGGAATCCCTTTCAAACCCCTCGTTTTTTTCCTCCTAATCTTACTTTACCTCTTCCCTCCCCATAACCGTAGAATCACCCTTACTTTCCTATACTTATGCCTGCCCCGAACCCTAAAATTACACTTACCTCCCTTTCTCTTTCCCACCTATAAACCTCCAAAATTATCCTTACCTTCCTTTACTCGCACCTTTACCCCCTCCCTAATTTTTGTTAAATAAGGTTACTTTTTTTAATGACTGACCTGTGTGGTACAGTACAGCTTGGTAAATAAAGACTGCGCTGTAAAGCTAAGTCCCCAGTATAGTGGGAGAAGGGGGATTTTGAAGGTGTCCCTTGTCTAGTAATTATCAAAGCCTGTATTTACATTTCAGCCCTAGCCTCATATTACTTTTTCGAAATGCAGCATTTTGTGGTAATCTTGGTTCTTGAGAGAGGTGAATAGCCCAAAGCCTATGCTTGTAGTCTCTGAATCCCATGCCTGTGTCTACCTGTCTTGGAAACTTTAAATCCCCTGCTGGATATCAGTGAGGCCACAGTCCTAGCCCAGACTGTATTCTGTGGCCGCTAAGTAACTGTTTGAGTACCCATGACAAAATGACACCGCCTAGCCCTATGCACTCAGCATCTGGAAGCCCAATCAGCCTCCATGTAGCAAAAGTGGAAAGTCGATTTTTTCCCCCGAGAGTTGTATATAGCACGAACTTGACCTGAAGGTATCAGAGCGCTTTACATGAGCACCAGTTACTTTACATTAGAACTTATTCATTTTTGTTAGGCAGGGGGAGATAAAGTGATTTACCCAGAATCACAGGATGTTAAGCGTCATTGCCGAGAGTCGAACACCCGGTTCCCCAGATTTGAGATCGACCACCCTAGCCCGTTAGGCCACATACTCTCCCCAATTGGCACCAAACAGCGATATTTCCACCTACGGACCATATCTGCAACGCCTGGGAGCCTTATTAGCGGACACCAGGTCTATCTAGCACCCAAGCCACATAAACCACATCTGACCCCAAATCAGCTGCAACAGAAAGTACAAATGGCCACCAAAACCACAAGCCTATCCATCTAGCAGTGTTGGTTTACGAAGTTCGTAAAAATGTTAGTGGTGCGACAGATTCTTGTTCCAGAACATCTGGGAGAAGAATCTACTGCAAAACTAACGTTTTCACCTATGCGAGTGACCCACTAAAGCAATCAAGCATGTTTTAATCACGACCAAACCAGGTACACCGCTATCTGATCCCAAACCAGCAACATTTGGACGTCAAAATAATAGCGCATTTCCATCACCTTTCCAGAGTGCACCATCTAGAACACGTCTAAAAATTACAATCAATTGCTTCAAGGCTCAACAGTCCGAAAGTGCACTCTATCATCTTGCATTCTTTGCCAAGGTACCAGTGCAGGTTCAAAAAGGGTCATGCATTTCAAAGCTAGTTGAATAGTCGAGAAACAGGATATATCAGCTTAAAAAAAAAAAAAAGAGAAAATGAGCTGGAGGCGTGTGAACGGCACACCTGGCACTGCAGTTTTGTCTACTTACACAACTGTGGAAACCAGACTCCTCACCTACAACTGTTAAATATAAAAGGCAAACATACTAACCCGGCAGCTCAGCTGGTGAAAGTGTGTTTACGACATATGCAAAGTAAATGCAATCAACACCCATGTTTTTAATACTCGTCATGAGGAATCTAAATGTGCCCACAACAGGGCTAAATGGGGAAAAAATAAGAAAGACAAAAAGTGATGGATGCTTTAATTAATCTCAATCACTGGCAATTAATCTGGGTAGTTCCCAGTAAAAAAAAATTCAATCACTGTGCCATTCAGTGCCATGGACACCCATAGCAATGTGTGTGTTTTTGAGACCTAAACATTTCTTTGCTTTTAGCCAATGTTTTCTTTTTCATAGTAGAGGTGGCTCAGCAGCTCTCCCCACAAAGTTTTACAAAAACCATGACAAAATAACACCTTTTAACAAAAACCAAAAGGCTGGCAGCCAACGCCAGACGCACTGGCTTTGCCAATGCTTGATATTTTGGGTTCGCACTGTGGTGTTAAAATCTTGGAGCACTGTCTAGACAAATTTGCATTTGGCTGGTCCAAATCCATAATGCCACACAAAGTAGACAAATAGCGGACTGGACTGAAATGAAAGCAGCCCAAAATAATTACCAGTGACTTAGATTAATTCATATATTTCATCTGTTTTTTTCTGGGTTCCTCACACAGTTATCTAACACCAGGAGGACAAAGTTCCTATGGGCGGGTGCACAAAGTCACCAAGCCCTAAAAAAGAGAAAAAGGAAGAAAAGCAGAGTGTGAAAATTTCCTAGATTGGAAACCCACTCAAGAAACTGGAAGACCACTCTTTGTCCTCTATTGCCCTCACACACCCCGAAGGGTGTCATGCTTCATCATCGGGCGGTTGCTCCTTGTAGGGCCGGCGCTGCAATTCCCTACGGGCCCCGCGAAGGGTCTCTTTGTCGGAGATCTTTTGAGGACCGCCGGATGGTGCATGTGGGTGTGTGGGGAGTGGGTTGTTGATGGAGGGTAAATGAAGTGCGTGCTAGATAGATGGTGTGAAAAATATGTAAAAAAAGGGTCATCATGCAGCAAATTTTATTAGATGTACCCTTAGCAGGCTTTGGACTGCTGAAAAATTATGACCCTAGATACACGCTATGCCCAGGGGTCATAAGTCAGTCATAGGTCAACATGTTTCGCGCTTCTTCCGCCTATAAGAGGTCGATGGCGCTTCGTCAGGACCAAATTGTTAAAATTAAGTGCACGTGAAAGTTGGTGAATCATAATAAAATACCCTCAATACCGCTCTGGGCCACAAACTGTGTTCCTCAGTGTGGTCACAGGTTAATGATGAAGAATAGGCTCCAGGTCAGTATCTAGGAAAACGAAAAAGAAACAGCAGTAGGGATGTCTATCAGTAAAACTTGATACAACATATGTGTGCCACAGTCGTGTGCACATCTTACCCACGTTAAAGCAAGCACTCAAATCCATAATATATATGTGGGCATCACAACCGTACATGGCATCTTGCACAATTCATCACCTCACAGCACCCATATTGTAAGTGGTAATTGAGTTCCTATCTGATGGGCTAGTGTGAGGGAATCTAACTTAGAGTGTAGAACACTAACATCGGCAGCGAACCTCACCCGTAAAAATTACTACTCGGCACAGAGAAACCTTAGCTACCCAGGAGTCTTACCTAACTGGTCGGACACAGATATTCCTTCGGCTAGGCGCATGAACCACCCATACGTAACTGGGCTGAAACAAATGTGTACAGACGGAGTAAGATGCATATCATTATTCTCAAGCTGTTAGGGTCGTAAATCCCCTCTGCTCACAGATACGCACATTTCAGCCCAGATGGTCACGCCAGTGTACCTGCCCTATCCATGCGACTGCCAGTAAAGGACTCCCCATGGCAAAATACGCACACAGTTGCCTTAAGTGGGGCGCGTATGCCAAAGTGACTGAGTCATAAGCCTTACGCAGCACCTCACCTGGGGTTTCCGGTACTTTAGTACAGGTACTTTATTACAGAAGCAACATGGCCTAGAAGGTCAGGCTAGACGGTTATTTCTGAGCAATGGACAAGAAAAAGTGACATATGTAGTTGGCATGTGATCTTAAAAAAGATGGATTGCAAAGTGGCACAGATTAATTACCAATGGCTGAGATATCAGAAGTAGTAAAGATTTATTCGAATCTTTACAACTTCTGAGATCAGGATTTACCAACCTGAAAAGCCAGTGTTTCAGAGACAGGCACTGAAAGACATTTTGTTCATTTTCAGTGACCGCCACTTCGTCATATCTGTGTCTCGTGACTTGACATATGCAGATGGCATGTGCTCCTAAAAGTACCATACAAATTCATGGGAACAATCCCAAATAACATTTCTGGGTGGAGATGGAATCAGCCCTTCAAACCACTGCAAAGGGTACGATCTATCCTGACGCACTGTTCGGTACAGTGGTTAACGGAAAAAGTGCAGAGAGATATTCTGGATGTATGGGCCCAAATAATTTACAGCAGGCATTGGTAAAGCCAGTAGGTCTTGGTTTAATGTGCTCATGTATGCAGCGCAAACACATTAAATCCAGATTAGAGGCTCAGGCCGGGCCATGGGGAAGGAAGGCTCACTAGTTGTGCAGTAGTCCCTCATTCAGTTCAACACAAGCAGTGGAGTGAATGCAGAAAGATACACCCCATCAGCAAATTATTTTGGCGAGACACCACTCACTACTCCTTTGGGCCGAGCCAAGACATGATTGACAAAGTTGCAAACCAATGACTGAAAGAGACTGGTGGAAAAAAGACAACAGTTGAAAGAGGCAGTGTCAAATCGCACTCTATGAATATTGGAAGCACTGGGATTGCAGAACCAAGACGGGTCACACGTAGCAAAGTCTCTGTGAAACCAATGACCCAAACTTGAGCTGCGCGTGGAGGGCGGGTCCCTGGGCGCCCACATGCGGGTCCTGCCTGAAGCCCCGGTTCGAATGGGCTGCATTTACGAGGAAGCAAAGTCCCGGTTTGGTGCCAGTAGGCACAGGCAGGACGGAGCTAGAGACCCCCTCCTCGCAGCAGAATAAAGGCACCGAGCTTACACGTCCAAGTCCTGGTATGTTTCGGAGGGTCGCAGCCAACCGGGGGGAGTGGGGGGGGGGGGGTCTTTTTACAGCAAATAACTTATAAACCATACTGGCGTCACCGTGAGTGTTCACTTAAGATGAAAACATGTGTTCTCTGGCGCATTTATACTAAGACGTGCACAAACCCACAGAATGCTATTTTAATGTTCTCATGCTAATCAGGAGCCAGACTTGCTCCACTCTTGAAACTGAAGGACATCGTGCCCTCTGAGGGGTAATAAAACGTACAAACATCGGCTCCCGCGTTGAAGCGTCTCTGAGTCCAGCTTATTAGAAAAGGATTTCAAAGCACCGGAGGCGGACGAGATCTCACACAAGTTAGTCAAGGAGCAGGGTCATTTACATGTTCTGTGCTTTCAGGCGCCCCCGCCCTGTCTTCGCACACAGCCTGCAATACAAAGAAACCTCCTGGAAGTAAACAGAAACAGGACATTACAAAGTAACAACTTGCCCAGACACGAAAAATATATGGAAAAACATCGGCACGAAGTGATCCTGTACTCGGAAGTCGCCTATTGATATTACACTCTGTGGCACCAGGACTCTCTCAGTGATCAGTTTTATCACGTCAAGGGTCCCAGTTACCCCTTCAGTATGACATCGAGTATCCCAGTGACCCCTTAGCATCACATCAAACATCCCGGCGACCTCTCAGCATCACATCCAGCATCCCGGCGACCCCTCAGCATCACATCAAGCATCCCTGCGACCCCTCAGCAACACATCGAGCACCCAGGCGACCCCTCAGCAACACATCAAGCATCCCGGCGACCCCTCAGCATCACATCAAGCATCCCGGCGACCCCTCAGCAACACATCGAGCATCCCGGCGACCCCTCAGCATCACATCCAGCATCCCTGCGACCCCTCAGCATCACATCAAGCATCCCGGCGACCCCTCAGCATCACATCAAGCATCCCGGCGACCCCTCAGCATCACATCCAGAATCCCTGAGACCCCTCAGCAACACATCGAGCATCCCGGTGACCCCTCAGCATCACATCAAGCATCCCGGCGACCCCTCAGCATCACATTCAGCATCCCGGCGACCCCTCAGCATCACAACAAGCATCCCTGCGACCCCTCAGCATCACATCCAGCATCCCGGCGACCCCTCCGCATCACATCAAGCATCTCTGCGACCCCTCAGCAACACATCGAGCATCCCGGCGACCCCTCAGCATCACATCCAGCATCCCTGCGACCCCTCAGCATCACATCAAGCATCCCGGCGACCCCTCAGCATCACATCAAGCATCCCGGCGACCCCTCAGCAACACATCGAGCATCCCGGCGACCCCTCAGCATCACATTAAGCATCCCGGCAACCCCTCAGCAACACATCGAGCATCCCGGCGACCCCTCAGCAACATATCAAGCATCCCGGCGACCCCTCAGCATCACATCAAGCATCCCGGCGACCCCTCAGCAACACATCGAGCATCCCGGCGACCCCTCAGCATCACATCCAGCATCCCTGCGACCCCTCAGCATCACATCAAGCATCCCGGCGACCCCTCAGCATCACATCAAGCATCCCGGCGACCCCTCAGCATCACATCCAGAATCCCTGAGACCCCTCAGCATCACAACAAGCATCCCTGCGACCCCTCAGCATCACATCCAGCATCCCGGCGACCCCTCAGCAACACATCAAGCATCCCGGCGACCACTCAGCATCACATCCAGCATCCCTGCGACCCCTCAGCATCACATCAAGCATCCCGGCGACCCCTCAGCATCACATCCAGAATCCCTGCGACCCCTCAGCAACACATCGAGCATCCCGGCGACCCCTCAGCATCACATTCAGCATCCCGGCGACCCCTCAGCATCACAACAAGCATCCCTGCGACCCCTCAGCATCACATCAAGCATCCCGGCGACCCCTCAGCATCACATCAAGCATCCCGGCGACCCCTCAGCATCACATCCAGAATCCCGGCGACCCCTCAGCAACACATCGAGCATCCCGGTGACCCCTCAGCATCACATCCAGCATCCCTGCGACCCCTCAGCATCACATCAAGCATCCCGGCGACCTCTCAGCATCACATTCAGCATCCAGGCGACCCCTCAGCATCACAACAAGCATCCCGGAGACCCCTCAGCATCACATTCAGCATCCCGGCGACCCCTCAGCATCACAACAAGCATCCCGGCGACCCCTCAGCATCACATCAAGCATTCTGGCGACCCCTCAGCATCACAAAGTATCTGGCGACCCCTCAGCATCACAAAGTATCCCAGGGTAGGGGGTGTGGCCTGACAAGATGGCCGTGTAGACGCTTCTACTGGCGCTCCTGTCGGCGAACCCTGAATCCGGCAACATACAGCAACTCCCCCGTTGTAAGGCAGAGTAAAGTCTCGAGATCTCCCTGTGGCAGGTGGACATTGACGACTACCGCCTGGAGCATGCATTGGGCTCCGACGGAATAGCAGGATGCCAGAGCATCTGCGCCATTTTCTCTGCCTCAAGGGGGGCCGGGCAGAGAAGCCTCCGAGACGCACTTAGCTACAGAGCCGGCAGGATAAGCCCGTGGAGGGGCTGCTGTGGGGGCTGGCTAGCTGCTTGCCAGTGGCTACCGACGGGTCTCTGTACAAGGCTGTCCTCTGGGGGGGGGACCCTAGGTCGGGTAGGCCACAGCAGTGGCGGGACAAAGGGCCCGATGCATCAACAAACCATTTTGCGATTTCCTAATTGCGAATCCTTACGATTCGCAATTAGAAAATCGCAAAACGGAATGCATGAAAATGTGTTTAACACTTTCTGTGAATCCTAGAGGATCGCAAATGACCTACCTCATGAATATTAATGAGGTAGGTCGCAATTTGCGACCCCCTAGGAATCGCAAAAATCACGGGGATGGTGGGCTGCTGGGGTCAGCAGATCACCATGTCCATGATTGCTTTTTAATAAAGCAATTTCTTTTTTTGTGAAGCAGCCCGTTTTCCTTAAAGGAAAACGGGCTGCTTTACAAAAGAGAAAATTACAACTTTTCTTTCATTTTCTAAAAGCAGGCAGTGGTCTGTGGGATGCATTTACAGACATTCACAAAGGGGAAAGGGTCCTTTGGAGACCCCTTCCCATTTCCGAATTGATTACCACCTACTTGAAGTAGGTGGTAAAATACGAATGTTTTGCAACCGTATTTCGGTCACAAAACATTCATGCATACCAATGTGATTCCGTATTAGGAAGGGACGCCCCAAACACGCCCCTTCCTAATACCAAATTGCAAACCGATTTTGCGATTCGGTAACAGGTTACCGAACCGCAAAATAGGGTTTCCTGCATCAGAAGGGCATTTTTTAGCATTCTCTTTTTTTTTTTTTAAATTATTTTTATTTATTTTAAATTGTATTTCCAACGCAGAACATAATAAGCATGTCACAGTGAAGCGTCCATCTCGGAGTGCTCTATTACCAGCCACCGCCCCCCTCCCCCCGCATATTTTTTTTTTAGCATTCTCAAACGCAAAAACTGCTTGATGCATCTTGCCCAATGTGAAGTGCCCCGCGGGCAGAAGAGGACTTGACCCTGGGGAGAGGTAAGGGTCCCCCTGTCATCCCCTGGGTGCATACCGCGAGGGTGAACATTGCCCGCGGGACTCTGTTGCTGGGAGATAACCTGCTGTGGTTGGGGACTGGAGTCCCCCGCGGCCGCTGCTGGAAGGAGACACTTTGCATCTGCGGTAGGCTGGGATGAGGCGGCACGTAGCCTTGCATGGCTGCCGTCATATGCAGGCGCTCTGATTATCAAGGAGGCCTCCCTACATACACGATCTGAGGAAGAAGCCGAGAGCAGGGATTCACAGGGCGGCCGGGGTCTCCGGTGGGCGGCCAGCGCAAGGCTGAAGAAGGGCCTGCAGGGAGGGAGATCGGCTGGTTCCAAGCGGTGATCATGGAGACCTGGGCAGTGGCAGTGAAAGGTCCGTGACACTGGGCAGGCTGGTCCATATTACCATACACCCATACAGATGGAGCTAATGGCCAGATGTACGACCATTCCAAATTTCGACTCACAATGTACGCCCAATTGCGAGTCGCAAATTGAGCGTCTCAATTTGGAATGTACAACAGTGTCAGAGACACTGATCGCGATTCCCAATGGGGTTGCAAAATGAGAGGCTCATGAATATTAATGAGCCACTCTCAATTTGCGACCCCATTGGAAATGTCCCTCCCAGGGATGGTGTCTGCTGAGCTCAAAAGACCTCCGTGTCTGGGACTGCTTATCAATAAATCAGTTTTTTTATGCAGCCCGTTTTCCTTAAAGGAAAAAGGGATGCATTTAAAAAAAATATATATATATGAAAAGTTTTGGTTTCAATTTTTAAGGGCAGGCAGTGGTCCCTGGGACCACTGCCTGCCCTTAAAAAATATTTTTTGAGACAGTCACAAAGGGGAAGGGGTCTCGTGGGGACCTCTTCACATTTACGACTCCATTACCACCTTCTTAAAGAGGGCGGTAACGTGCGAGTGTCTTGCGACCACAATTGCGGTTGCAAAACATTCATACATGGCTAGAGAGTCGCTATTACGAAGGAAACGCCCCTTCCTAATAGCGAGTCGCAAAAGACTATTTTGCAAGTCACAATTTTGTGCGAGTCACAAAATAGTGTTTGTACAAGGCCATGTAGGTTTTTGCATGCACAAACGGGTCGCAAACCAGTTTGTACATCTGGCCCCAAGTGGACTGCGGCTGAAGTCTCGGGCGAGAGGCCTGGCACAGGGCTGAAGCGGGGCCTGGAAGACAGACGATCGGCTAGGACCCCGAGGTGATCCTGGAGACCTGGGCTGTGGAAGGCTGGCCCGCGGGTTCAACAAGAAGGAGATCAGTGGACCACGGCCTCGGATTGTTGGCAGGCGTGGTAGAGGAGGCAGCAGGGGAGACCAGGAAGGGAGCTGCATGGGGGCTGTGAAGTGTGAGACTGTCCTGAACTGCTACACCCCCCAAAACTAGAATTGAGGGATGCTTATTGACAGGGAGGTCCAACTCTGAACATAAAATCCCCTGGGAGCGTGGGGCTAATTTCCGGGGGTTAGCGATTGTCTCCCGGAGTCCAACAAGGTGATGTGTGCCAGGCACTATCCAGACTAAAGCTCCAGGAGGATATGAAAGTCCAGGAATGGCAGACCGCACCAGGGTGACGGCGTCCCCTTGCAAGCAGAAGTCATAATATGCACCCGCGGCATGGGGTTTTGGGAGGTGGCTGCCTGAGGCTTTGTGACTCAACGCCCCTGGAGGGATACCTGGGTGAGACACACCTACGTTTTCCAGAGGCGAGTCCAGCAGATTTCTGGCCTATTGGCCCCCAAGTGAAAGTCCACGATGGTGAAGGACAAACGATACCGGGCAGCACAGGCCAACAAGATTCTGAATTATTCACGCCCTCTACCCCTGGGCCACAGGAGACAAGTATGGCAGACCACGGTGAGGCAGCGTGGTAAACCGCAGAGTCAGCCCCCTCCTTAGTGGATGTGCTGGCAGCGATTGAACCTACCCGGGATGAAATGGTGCACAGAATTGACTCCGTTACCATTGAGGTCAAGTTGCTGCCTGCGACCTGCGTAAGGTATTGAAAAGAGTGACCACCACTGAACAAAACGTGGATATGCTGCAAACGGAGGTCCTTTCTCGAAGGAACACTGTCCTAGTGCTCCAGAAACATGTGGTGCAACTGGATGACCGGGCAAAGGACTCTTAAGGAAGGTCACATAGGAACAACTTACGATTTGTGGGTTTCCACGAGAAGGCGGAGGGACCCTCGGACGAGTTGTTCTAAGGAGAGTGGATTGTAACTGTCCAGGCTCCCAGGAGACTCTCAAAATGTTTTATTGCTGAGCGCGTCTACAGGGCTGGTGCGCCGCCAAGCGCTATGATTGCCTGGCTTTTCAGCCACCGGGATTGAGACGCTATACTGCAAGCCACACTTACCAAGGGGGCCATTGTTCTTTGAGGGCCATCCCATTTCAATCTATCCTGACTACACACAGCGGGTCCAGGATCAACGGAAAACATTCCTCAAGGTCAAGAAACGTCTCCGGTGCCGTAATCTAAAGTACAGCCTTTTCTTGCCAGCTAAACTGCGTGTTGAATATAATGGAAAAGCTTGTTCTGTGTTTTTCGGCCACGGAGGTGAGTGACTGCCTGGATATCTGAGGACAGCCGGGGGTCTGCTTGGTGCCCTCAACAAAGTCATCCCGATCGCCAGTGTCGGGCAGGTCCGCCCGTGATCAGAGGCGGCTGAACCACTAGAAATCAGCAAACAAAGAGGAGAACCCAGGGCGGAACCAGGTCTGTTCTGATGGGACGCTGCAGGCCTCGGAGACAGTGCCGGACTCGGATGGAGCAACCCAGGACTGAGTAATGGATCCAAGCTTGCCTAAGGGTGCAGACACTTTAAGCATCGACACACACGGATATGAGTGCATGTCTCAGAAAAGTGAACTGCCGGGCCTTATACCAGTGGGAAGATGAGCTGAAATGTTATGGGAGGAGGATTGTTGCATGAGGGGCAGTATAGGGGGTTTACTCCTCCATATGTGGGGGGAAACACTGTTGATGGCCACCCCCAGAGGTTGATAACAGAGTGGGGAGTTGGAGGTCTCTGCCTCACACCCCACCTGTTATTCAACCACTAGCGTAGCACCAAGGTTTGGGGATTGCTACACCATACACCATGAACAGATCTGAAAAAAAACACGATCTGAGATCAATGGAGATGTGGGTTTTTGTTATCTTTTGTTTGGGGTTTAGAGGGGTCATGGAGCAGCATATGCATCCTTAATGTGTACACCCCCAATATTAACTGCCCAGCATTCTTAACAGCAGTGATGGCAGCAGCAACCACCTACTTAGGTGCAGCAATAATCATGGCGGGTGATGCTGACAGCGTTCTGGATGGAACATTAGACCGAGAACCCCCTGCGCGCATTCTAAACCCCAAAATGACTGGGACTCTAAGGGACATCATACATGACATGCAGTTATGCGATGTATGAAGTGATTGTTAACATACAAAGAGGCTGTTTTCATGTCATACCCCGGCGACCGGTAGCTTTAGCTGGTTCGACTACTGTTTCCTCTCACGCAAGCTTTCTCCAGAGGTGGAAGGAATAACTCATTTACCGAGATGTCTCTCAGAGCACTCACCTGTGTTGCTAAGTTTTGAGGGAACCCAGGTACGCCCAGCAAACCCGTGATGGCACCTCAGGGGTCGAAGATGGAGTTTTCTTCAATTAATTTTGTTAGTCATCAAGCATCTCAATACCTCTCCAATAGAACATCAAACATCTCCGTGACCCTTCAGCATCACCTCATGCATCCCAGTGACCCCTCCAGTATAACTAACATTAAATGTCTCAGGAACCCTTCAGCATCACATCAAGCATCCCAGCATTCCCCTCCCCAATATTACAAGCATCCCAGCAACCCTTCAGCATGACATCAAGCATCCCATAGCAGACCCTTCAGCATCACGTCAAAACATTCAGTTGACCTTTCTATCACCGCAAGTACCCAGGTGAACCATCCAGTATAACATCAGGCATCCTAGTAACATGTGGCATCTCAGTGATCTATCAGCATCAAATCGGGCATCTCAGTGTCCTCAGCAGGAGAACATCAAGCAGCTCAGTGATCCCCCATCCAGTATAACATCAAGCATCGCAGTGATCCCTATTCTATCACACCAGTCAACCCAGTTACCCCTTTAGTATAACCGGCATCTCAGCGATCCCTCAGCATCACATCAAGGATCATAAAGGCCCATCCAGTAGAACATCACGCATCTCAATACCTCTCCAGGAGAACATCAAACATCTTAGTGACCCCTCAGCAAACATAATTTCTCCCAGGACCACATCAAGCGTCTTCAGTGACCCCTCATGTAGAACATCCAGCATCCATGGGACCACCCCCTCCAATATAACATAATCATCACAGTGATCCCTCTTCTGTCCCACCAAGCTTCCTACTGACCCCTTCAGTATAAATATAAAGCATCGCAGTGACCCCTTCCCAGTACAACAAGCATCCCAGTGACCCCTCAGCATCACATCGATCACCCCAGAGACCCCTCAGCATCACACCAAGCATCCCAACGACCCCTCAGCATCACTCCGAGCATTCCAGCGACCGCCCAGCATCGCAGTAAGCACCCCAGAGACCCTCCTCCAGTATAACGTTAAACATCCCTGTGTCCACCCCTGCAGTATAACATCAGGCATCACAGTGATCCCTCTTCTGTCACACTAATCATCCCAGTGACCCCCCACACTAAACATCCCTGGGACCCCCTCTTCTATCACATCAAACATTTTCAGTAACCCCCTACAGCAAAAGAATCTCAGCGACTCTCAGCATCGATTCAAGCATCCCAATCACCCCTCTTCCATCACATTAAGCACTGCAGTGAACCAGCATCCTTGTGGCCCCTTCAGCATCACTGCTCAAATCCAGGTGACCTCTCCAGCAAACTGTCATTCAGCACAGTAATCTCTGCCATGCAACATCAAGTAATCCAGAGACCCTCTAGTATCCCTCCAACATCACCATGAACTCTTCATCATGCCCAGTATCCCAGTAACCTACGCAATATTAATGTCAAGCATCACAGTGATCCCTTCAGTAAAACATTAAGCATCCCAGAGAACTGTCTAGGATCGCAGGTATGCTAGTGACACCTCCTGTACATCAAACACATCAGAGAACCCTAGTCTTTCACATGAAATAGCTGTGTGGCCTTTCCAGTATACCATCAAGCATCTAAGACCCCACCTGCGTCGCATCAAGAATCTCAGAATACACTCCAGCATCATATCAAGCATCACAGTGACCCCTCCGCTATCACATCAAGCACTGCCATTACCTTCGCACCATAACGTCAAGCACCCCAGTGACCTCTCTAGGATAACAACAAGTATCATAGAGATCCATCTATATGATCTCTTCAATATCAAGCAGCACTGTGACTTCTCAAATAGTGCAAAAAGTAGTGGTTTTTAACCTGTGGTCCGGGGCCCCTGGGGGTCCGCAATGGCTACCCAGGGATGACTAAAGAAAAATTAAATAATGTCAAAAGATTGATAAAGTTTATATATATATGGAAGCAAAATGTAAAATTGAACATTTTTAAACATTTTGTAAATGTGTCCGGAATTTGAACTTGGAGGCTAAAAATTAAGGTGGTATCCTCAAACTTATTTGTAAGAGCAGTGCAAGTGAATAAAACAGAATGCAGTATGGACAATGGGTAGCCTCATTTGAAGTGAGAAAAGCTCCCACCTTCCTATTAAAATTAAAAAATAAAATCTTTTTTACATTTGTTGTGAATTAAATAAAATATTTCAGCATTTGTGTGTTTGATGAATACTGGTTTCCATATTTTCGTTGATTGTGGATCAATTCATGAAAATTGCTTGGGTCAGGATCATCGGATTCCAATATGACTCAGTGGGGGTACTTAGATTCCAGTAATGATTAAGTTTGGAAGTCCACAGAAGGCAAAAGTTAAGAGCCACTGGAATAACATATTGCTGTGATCCATCTAGAGTGATAGCAAACACACCAGTGGCGTTCTACTAAACCAAGCATCCCAGTGAGCCCTTTAATATCTTATCAAGAAGCTCATAGAGATCTCCAGGACCACACAAATACAAGCGACAGCCAGTATCACTTCAATAATTCAAGTGATCCTCGTGGCTGTTAGAATAACAACAATCTCAGTGCCTCCCAGCATATAAACAGTAATATCAGCGAGTCATAATATTAAATTAAAAATCCAACAGCAACCCCAGTATCACACGGATATTCTCATTGTCACATCAGCAATTTCAGAGACCTCCGTATCACATCAATAATCTCAATAACTACCAGTATCGCATCAGCAATCTCAGAGTCACAGAATCTCACCAAAAATCCCATCCCACCCCCAGTATCACGTTAATATTCTGAAGGACAGCTATATCACTTCAGTCAGTAGCACATCAATTATATAAGAGATCGCACAGTATCACATAAGTCATTTCAGGCACCCAGTATTAGAGCAATAATTTCAGTGACCCCCACTCTCTCCATATCAGTTCGTTAGTCTAAGCCACCCCCAGTAATATATCCATGTTAGTGACAGTATTGAACCAAGAATCCCATAGCGGCCTTCAGTATCGCAGAAATGAGCTCACAAGTGTCACATCACGATTCTCAATTCAACACCCCAGTATCACATCAATCTCCGTGACTGCAGCACCACATCAAGGTTCTCCTAATGACCTCCAGTTTTACATCCATTTTTAGGTCTCGCCTGACCCAGCGCATGCGCTGGTCTGGCGAGACTTATTGAGAGGGCTCCAAAAAGTGCTACCAGGCAAGCCTAGAGCTACAGTGCATGTGCTTTGATGTTTGATCACTTTCCCTTCCGCAGCCGCACGGCCGCTTGGTATAGCCAATAGGTCTCGCTTTTGGGACCTTATAAGTATTTAGTTATGCAACTGTTGCATGGCTAAACACTCACAAGGTCCCAAAGGCGAGACCTATTGGCTATGCCAATGCTTGTTTCAGTGGCCCTCAGTATCTCTTCAAGACTTCCCCAGTGATCCAGTGTTATATCAAGAATCCCATCACACCGTTTTTCTTTTGCAAATCTCTTTGATTTTATTTTTTCAATATACACATTTTCTGCATGCAAGCAGTATCAGACTCTGGTTTGTATCACAGATACTGTAGTTGTATGCATCAACGTCCCAATAGCCGTATTCAGTCAGTAGAAATACAATAATATACAGTAGCTTGAGTGTAACCATTACTCACATTTACTAATCAAACTAGAGAGGAAACGAGAGGGGTGGGTAGTGGAACTTTGGTGGGTATCTGTATTCTAATATTGGAATGGTTCTGTTTAGAGTGGGTGTTTGTTGCGATCGGGGGAGGGTTGGGAGAGGGGGTGTTGGATCTTGATTGTATTACCTTTCATTTTTCTTGGGTACTACTCTGCAAAATGTCACAGTCAATGATATATGTTCTGATTGTGCGGATGTCCCTGGGGTACAGGGCCCTGCAGTATATGTGCTGCTTGACAAATAAAATTTGTTTAAAAAAAAAAAAACTAGAGAGGAAACAAGGAACATAGGATCAGGACAATTCTCATGACCATATAGTTCTAGTTATCATGTACATCAAATATGTTAATACACATCTATTACTGTTGGCCTTTACATTTGGTAGCATACAGACGAGGCGAGAACATCAGTATTAGTATATGGCCAGTGTGTGTCCATAGAATAATCAGCTAAGGCAATTAATATAGAGAGAATTGCATGAACTAATAAAATAAACCCAATAAACATATGAAACAGATGTTCAGCCCATTGTGTCCCATAGTGTCAGGTATACACGATCTTGAGTTGCTCGTTTCGTCAGTGGTCATCAGCCACCCCCTCACCCCTGAGGTGTGTGCCAGTTGCTTTATCACACCTTGTGCTTCGCTGCCACTCCTGTGCTGCTTCAGCCCCTATATTACTTTCCACACCATATCAGTGTTGCTCTGTCTCGCCGTGGGCTTCTGTACTCCCCGTCTCTATGTTGCTCTGTTTCACCATGTGCTTTTATACCACCAGTGTTGCTTTGTCTCGTCGTGTTCTTTTCTGCCCCTTCCATATTGTTCCCATACCCCATGTTGCCCCCATTTTTGCTTCCTTGCCTGTGCCCCTTCCTGTTTTTTTTCTCCCTTTTAGTTACTGATTCAACTTGGAACGCTAACTAAAACTTTTTTTTAAACGTCTGTCATTTTTAGGCACTCACATTCATGGTCTGTGTGCTTACAAAATGGCGTGGCAGTCTGTTTCAAAGGATCACCCTCCCCCCACCCCCGATTCTTTAGCAATGCTGGACAGCATCACGGATGCTATCCAGCATGGGTAAAACCCATCGTCAAAGCCAACAGGTCCCAAAGGCGAAATGTATTTGCTTTGCCGATGCTTGTTGGTTTTAGTTAAGCACTCTATGAGAGAGCATGTGTTTTCGACCTGTCTCCTTCATGTACTTTTCTTCTCCCTTCTACTCTGTATTCCTCTCTCTCTCTCTCGCTTGTATGCTTCTCTCCGGACCTTACTTCCTGCATTATCCATAGAACCATACATGGCTCTGGCCCTCCTTATTGGAAAGACAAATTAATTCCCTATAATCCTATTCGAACCCTCAGGTCTAGTGGCCAACTTCGCCTTAAAGTACCAACTATTAAGAGGAGCAGACAGGGTGGTAAGGCCCTGTCTGTGGTGGGTCCGACCCTATGGAACAAACTTCCTCTTGCATTAAGGCAATGCTCCGAATTTTTGGTTTTTCGGAAAAAACTCAAAACATTTTTATTCTAGTAAATTCCACCTCCTCAGTACTAAATACTTAGTGTGTTGAGACCCATGATCTCTCCCGTCTCCTGCAACCGCCAACCTTTTCCCCTTTTTCTTCTTCTGTGCGCAGAGATACTCTTACACAAGAGCCGATTCTAGCGCGGTATAAACTTATAAATAAATAAATAAAAATTAGTGCTCATGTGCTTTTCCCCTACGTTGCTTTCTTGCTCTTGTTCTTCTCCATCGAGTGCGGCTTTCCCCTACTACCCTCTTGTACCCCACTGTTGCCCCTTCCCACTTCCTGTTATGCCTCCCTTCCACCAACTGGCCAACTTTTTCTTCTTATTATTTTTTGAGAGAGGTCCGGGCAACAAATTGCTGCAGGCAAGTCTGCCTTAAAACTGATTTTGTGCTACTACATATTTAATTTATCGATCCATCTCAGATAGGCAAATATTTTTTTTTTAAATGGGTCCCGTGTCATTCTATAGATACATATGGGTAATGGACCATGCATACACCAACGAAGTGAGGCAGCAGCATAAATAGCACTTTTTTATTTTATTTAAACGTTTTGCCATGCTGCACTTTAAAGCATTAGCAACACCAATAGGTCCCAAATGCAGGACCTTTGCCTTTGCTTATTAGGACTTGCTGTGAGGGCGACTCCAGACGCCTCTACGACTCCACTTGTACTGCTTTAAGAGCAAAGGATCATAGAAGGAGTCTGGGAGAGAGGAAAATCCCCAGCAGAAAACAAAGGAAGAAGGAAAAGTAGTGAGCAAGATCTAGCTAGAAAAGGAAGAGCATGTAGATTAAGGGGCTAAAGATCAGACAGATTCAGAGAAAGTGGCATAACACCCCGGTAAAGAAATAATTGAAGGCATCTGTGCTGGGACAGGGCAACGTGCCAGATAGGCGGGGGAAAAAACAACACAGCAATTTCAGAATACAATCACAGAACTTTAACAAGTACTATAGATACCCAGTGAATCTTCAGAAATACTGCACAAACTAAGTCACATTTTAAAATGTGTGCAATTACACAATGGCAATTAATGCCACCCGCTGGTATATGAAGTACCTTTTATTTTGGGAAGATGCAATTGATATTTGAAAAGAGGGGTGTCAAGCTGAAATCTGGAACCACCTCCCACTGACCTTGAAAGTGATGAAGGCGACCTCTTATTCCGGAAACCCCAGTATCTTTATTTTCATCAGTTTTAGACTTAAATGTATCTTTACAGGCAAGGCTTTAAGTGGGCCGGGTCTCACCGGGTCCGAGCACCGCCAGTTTTTTTAAGGAGGCCTCGAAACGGGGCTCTGTTTTGTGCCCTGGCACAAGCGGTCCGTTTTTTTTCCAGACTGCAGTGACAGCAGGCACATTCATGTGCACGTGCTCACACTGCTCACTTCTCACTAGTGGAGAAGTTACGGCATGACGTCATGCCAGGTGAGCGTTGTAGGGGAGTAATTTTTCTCTGGATTTCCCTTCTCTTTTTGAAACTCAGGAGCAGCAACATTGTCATGGTGTCACCAGGGCGTTAAGAGGAAGCTTCCTCAATATTCTACTTGTTGTAGGTATGATGTTACTTGTTGTATCATATATGTGGATGCAATGACAGAAACAGCAAAATACAAGTCAGGCAGCGCACTATGCTAAGCACAGATTTTTTGCTTACCTGTTTTTAAGCCATGCCCTTAATGACAGTCACGCCCCTTTGAGAGACCCCCCCCCCCCCCCAGTTTTTTTAATCCACCTAAAGCCCTGTTTACTGGCCTCACTGATAGAAAAGTAGGGATGATACCGATACTTTGTGGGTCACAATCTATCATTTTGCTGTCAGATCCTTTGGGCCTACTTGGTGTTCCAGTTCACAACCCATTATTTTGAGTCTCACACAGGTATATTGGAGACACACTTGTATTTTGGGGTCACAGGCATTTATTTGGTGATCGTACACACTGGCCTCTAATGCCCTATACTCGTCATATAACACCACCTAGTAACGTACTAAACTTCAACAAGCATTGGTTAAGCCAAAAGGTCTTTTGTTGGCTAGCTGGAGTGATGCTTATTTTATTTTTTATTGCAAGCAAAGACCACAAAAATAGAAAGAAAAAACTGAAAAAGAAAACCTAATGCTGCCTAAATCTGGGAGCTATATGGTTATAAATAGAAGAGATATACATGTTTAAAAAATAATCATTGCATATAATATCAATAGTGAAGTATGTGTGCTCCAAAGCAGGCAGGTATACTTACAACAGGAACAGAAACCTTCTTTATTTGCACAAAGGTCGCACTGGATTTAAGTTAATGGAACCCAAAGACATTGTTTGAATACACAAGCATAATTAAACAAAAGTAATTAGAAAAAAGCATGCAAAAGAAAACAAGCATTTGCAATGCAATAGGTCTCGCATTTGCGAGAGTTTACGCTATTGGCATAATAAATGACAAAGCCCTTTATTTATCGGTTTTGATAATAAACGCATAAATAAAAGGCATTGTCATTTACAATGCCAATAGCTCAAACCCTTATAAATGCAAGACCTTTTGCATTTCAAAGAAGCGGCCGCCATTGTCGCAGATTGCTTGGAAAGTGAAGGCACGCTGAATCTTGCATGAAAGCATGTCGTACCTGCCGTAGGAGAAACTCATTTAAGAAAATAGTGCTTACAGACTAAATAAGACGTACTGTGTAACAACCGAAGTAAAAGGGCCAGTCATCAGGGGAGGTTACAAATGAAGACAAGATGGTACTAAGGAGGGACTAACAAGCCATTAACGAATAAGAAGCCAGCATTTACAAAGGACAATGACACAAGCCAATGAGAAATATGGGCGGAAAGTGGGCGGGGCTTCAAGTCCAAACTCAAATACGAATGCCTCGCAGCGCAGAGCATGTGCTGCCCAGGCTCAACCTAAAAAATAGTATTGGTGCAGCAGTTCATGCACTGAAGCACACTTCTTGAATGAATGTGAAAAGATCACGGAAAATGCTGCACTCAAAGTACAAACGAGCCAATGGCTGATGTGAGGTAATCTACTGTATCATGCTGTATATGCTTTAGTAGGGTGGGGGGGAGCAAAATATGAATAACGGTTTAACAGACCAATCTATTGAGAAGGCTGACTCAAAGCCCCCTGAATGTATGTATTTATTGTCTAGTCATGGTTTTTTTAAAGACATTGGGAGGGTGAAATAACTAAAGCGGTCTGTAAGTCAGCTTATCAAAAAAACACTTCGGAAAAACAGGGTCTAAGGGAAATTTTTAATGACCTGCCGAAGTTCTAATCCCCACTCCTAACTCAATCAAACATGCAAGAAGAACTGGGGGTCTAGTATCAAACAGCACAAAAGATGAAGGATATATAGTCAAAGAATCAACACATCAAAACTTAGAGCAGAGCATGGATTTCCATCAATCTTACTCTCAGGACGGAGCATGGATTCTCATCAATCTGGCTCTCTTGATCATTTATATCATTTGGTCATCCATCCAATATGGGAGGTCTGTCTCTTGATCAAAGAGACTGCCTCACTGGCAAGCTCTATTGCTCAGAATAACTGGTGGAATTAGACCTCACATGAAAGAAAAAGATGCTTGAGTCCATGGTGGATGATCCTATATAGTGCAGTGCAAAAAAAGTGAATGAAATCTAAAAAAGGTTATGCAGAGAAGAAACTTCTACGGATTATATCTGCTCCTCACACCTTTGTTAAAATCAGTGCAAAAAAACTATAGAAGTACTGCCTCGTGACTGCTATTTGTAGGTCAACATGTTTCAGCCATCCCTCCCTGATCAGACGATACCTGAGGCAACGACGGACAGAGCGGGGCCTCATTCTCCTGAGACAGGTTCCAGGGTAGGTGAGGTGTAATCCCAGATCATGTTGGGTGATGTTTGCACCTTGTGATTCGGAGGATTGGAACCAAGGAAGTTGTATTAATTCCAACCTTTATTTATCACATTTCATTTGAAATCTGTTTTACACTTCAATGTTGGCAGTGTGAACGTGGGTTGCAGTAGCATGGTTTTGACATACACAGGTCCTGAAGAAAGCCGTGGGTAGTATACCCGGATGGCTGAAACATGTTGACGTACAAATAGCAGTCACGAGGCCGTACTGCTATAGATTTTTTGCACTGATTTTAACATCCGTAGAAGTTTCTTCTCTGCACAACCTTTTTTAGATTTCACTCACTTTTTTTGCACTGCACTATATAGGATCAAGAGACAGACCTCCCATATTGGATGGATGACCAAATGATATAAATGATCAAGAGAGCCAGACTGATGAGAATCCATGCTCCGTCCTGAGAGTAAGATTGATGCAAATCCATGCTCTGCTCTAAGATTTGATGTGTTGATTCTTTGACTATATATCCTTCATCTTTTGTGCTGTTTGATACTAGACCCCCAGTTCTTCTTACGTGTTTGAGTAAGTCAGCTTAGTCAGAATTAAAAAAGGTGGTTACTTTAACAATAGCTTCTTAGGTTGAGCCTAGCGCAGCGCACATGCGCTGCGCTAGGAGATGACCTTTAGAAATTGGACTGCTCTTTTCCACACATTCGTGCATGTGGTGGCATCCACCTTGAGGGAGCGAGCAGCGGCGCGTGCAGGGGCCATCTGTTTTCCAATTAGCTTCCACTTTTGTGCTTTTTCAAGCAGCCGCGCGCGCAGGGGCCATCTGGCTTCATGTTGTGACACTCTGTTGATGCTTCTTTTTTATTACCCCAAGCCGCTGACTTGTGCGCTCATGTTTAGACCGTGCTTTTGGGATGTTCCCATTTTGTGTGCGCACCACTCGTGGGCTTGTTGATTTTACTTTAAGTCAACCGCCGGTTTATGTAAGTTGCCTCTCGGGCTGTTTCGGAAGCGTTTGTTTTTATTAATAAATATTTTTAAAGCGATCCGGGTCCGTTCCGCTGAGAAACCAGTAAATATGGTTTTTATAAACGTAAATATTTCTTTATTCTTCTATTTTTTTAATTTCTATGCAGACAGATACAAGTTAATTAACGTGAAGCTTTTACAAGGGCATATGAAGGACATCTGGACTTTGCGGTCACACGGCAGAAATGTGCATTTTAGTTAAAAATTACCGCTGTAAGAAAAGCCCATCTGTAAATACGCTGCCCACCATTGGAGATACAAGGTCAACTTTAGTCTACACAACACCGTACATTTAAAATTAAATAGAAACGAAGGGTCAGTGGAACTTGTCAGCGACGTGCCATTTAAAGCAGCGTTGGCATTTAGCACCCAAAAAGATGTTCGCCCTCATTCTAAGCACAGACAGTTGTGGCACCAGCAGGTACGTGAACAGAAACCAGGGCATTCGCTGCCGCGCCAATGATCACACGGTTTGGTAAAGCGGAGAAGACAAGAGGTCCGATTAATTGCTCAAGAGGCGACAATGTAAGCCTTGAGTGTCAACCTCACCCGTCGACGAAGAAAGCTCCTTCATTGAGAACATTGTGTGGAGAGCAATTTGCCGAACCCCAGATACTGAAAGAAGTGAAGGCGGAAAATAAAGAACCCAAGCTTTCTGCTGAAAGACATGAAGACATAAAACAAAACACCCAAGCTATTATCTGCTGTCTAAAAAGTACACCCGAAAATAGAAATTGTCAGAGCTCGAAAATAATTATTTTTACTAATTGCTCTTGTGCTGTCCCTCCCCCTCCTCAATCGGAATGAGGGACACAATTAGGTCAGAGACATTATTTTTCCATGCTGGATAGAGTTCAATAAGCTTCTATTTTGGGAGTGGGGCGGCTCAAATTAACGGAGACGCATCTCGCGTAGTCCTGCGTCACCATCAGTCATGAACGATAAACATTCCAGAGTATCTTTTTGGTTTTCGAATCCATTGTGATGTTACCTTGATAAAAACAGATTACGAGGTTCCTGGATTAGACCTACTGTGATTTAATTCACAGAACGTGACAAGCTATGACGTATTTCGATTGATGAGACAGATGATTCGCAATGTGCTGTGACAACTCTCGGACGACACCTATGCGTAGATCATGCGCTAGATAAAACGGGCTTCGAAAAGATCTGGTTGGAGGTCTAATGAGACCCCCGCTGTCTAATACAGATTTTGGATGAGATGTACGGACATATTCCACTGGTTGAGACACATATCCGCTGTGACATCCGCTTTCCAGTGCAGATTGCGACATCAAGTTATTAGCACGTGGGACTCCTTCCGCGTGCACATAGTTAAGCCTATTGCTCTAATTATTCCCATCTCTTCCACTGTCCTCAGCCCTCTACACTGACGTCTCTGGCACAGCTACCGCTCCTGCTGGTGCGTTTGACTCGTCCACTACTGCCTCTCTTCTCTTCCACATTCGCTCTTATTCTTCTCCCCAGGGTCTTTAACTGCTGCTTTCTTACACCTCCCCCTTATGTTAACTCCTCCGATGGGTGTTGTCTCAATGTGTTTCTTCAACAGGAACATCCCCTTTCTGTAGTCTTACCACTGTCTCTTCTGCTTACCCTCTTTCTTCCAACAGATGATGATCACTATGTGCGTTCATTGAATAAAAATCTAGACATTGTCCTAGCAATACCATCTGAGAGACAAACCGACAGTTTGGGGAAAGAGCAGCTGTACCCACTAACCCCACCTCCATTCTAAGCCAGAGCAGATCCTAATGGAACCTATGGATCATGACTCGTACTTCATTGGCATAGCCAATAGGTCTCTCCTTTGGGACCTTAAAAGTATTTAGTTATGCAGCACAATATACTTGGTGCAACAACATCAACTGTTGCATGGCTAAACACTTATAAGGTCCCCAAAGGCAAGACCTATTGGCTGTGCCAATGCTTGTTAGCTATGACATCAGTAATAAATCTGTCACAGCAACACTCGTACACGAAAAGTAGAATAATCCAAATTCCTTCAGAATACGCTGTGGGTCCAGGGTTGGCAGCAACACGATCCCAGCTCCTCGCCAAATTTCTGTAGTGTGTGTCTCTGGAAACGTTGAATGTAGATCCTTTATCTTTATTGCCAACCCTCAGGACATCAGCATGACTCTCAACGAGAGCGTAACATCTGCCTTTAACATTCCATACAAGGATTAATATAGATAGAACATAGAACTAACAAGTGTAAACTCTATCTTCTATATTCTACAAAGAACTCCTAATGAAAGAAAGTAAATACACTAGAATGACAATTTACCACATACTACACATCCTCCCCCTTGTAAAATAAAAACAAAACAAAAAAAACTTTATTCACGAACAAAATCATTAAAACAAGAAGGTTTCTTAATAATTCTTCCACTGGAGGTTTTCGGGTCATTATACAAAGAATAACCTTCAGCAACCAAAGGAGATTGAACAGTAACAGACTGAGCGGTATCTTGTGAAATAACTTGAGAATCTGAGGAAGTTCCTTCAATAGGAATTGGTAGAGAATTATCTTGTGCTAATGCTTGAGAACTTGAAGAAGAAAGATCATTGGAACTTGAACACAAATCACAATCCAATAACCACAAATAACTTTCGTGAGGAGAAACAGTCAGATGAAGACTAGAAATTTTTTTTATTGAGGGCTAATCTAATAACTCCTTTGGGAGTGTTTTTTTGATAGTTTGACACGAACCCATTGACCAACAGACAGATTAGTTTGTTTGCTACCATGTTTCATTTCAAAATAAGGCTTATTTTTGGATTGAGACATTTTAATGTGATGTTTAATGCAATCCCAATCACAATAAACGCATTTGCTTCTATTCATCCAACTAGGATTCTCCTTTGAAAACTGAATCCTACCCCTCATGATAGAGAAAGGACTGCAACCAAGGGAAGAATGACTGGTCACCTTTGTAAGACCAAGTCATTTTCATCAACTCATTTTCTCAAGACAAGTTAGATTTATAGGAAAGTTGAATAATCCCTTTAATAGTTCTGTTAATTCTTTCTACTACACTGTTCCCGCTAGGATTATAAAGTGCAGAAAATTTTTGTTCAATCCCAGAAGAAGTTAAATACTGGACCATTTCATTGGATTTGAACTGAACCTCATTGTCAGTGAGGATGGACGCAGGAAAACCTTCCCTAAGAAACACAGCATCCAAAAACTTGATAACAGAAAGGGAATTCACACTTTCAACAATATTCAACTCAAACCATTTAGAAAATAGGTCAACGAGGACAATAATATACTTGGTAGAACCATCTTGCCATGAAATAGGTCCCATGAAATCAAAAGCAACCTCTTGCCAAGGAGAATTTGGACAATGTAATGGGAAAGAGGGTGGATGGAGAGTTTCATGAGATTTGTCTGTAACTTCACAGTTGACACAATCTCTAACAAAACACTCTACAGCAGTATCTGCACCTGGCCACCAATACAAAGCTTTGAGTCCCTGTTTAATGCGGGTGATGCCAGAATGACCATCATGACAAACTAATTATTTTCTTTCTTAAGGAAATGGGAGGTACTACTTTATCTCCTCTCAAAAGAAATGAATTGACCATCAACACTCAATTCATTCCTCACCTCCCAGAATCCTCTATGTTCATCAGTAAGATTCTTTCTCTTAACATTAGACCAACCTTTAATGACTTTGGATTTGACATCAAGAACAATAACATCCTCAATTTCAGCATTTATCCACTCCGAACGTTCAATACTCCCTTGTAGCACATCAACATAAGAGACACTTGCAACAGAAAACTCATCCCATGAATTACAGTCTCTCTCAGTCAAAGGTAAAGCCATTCTGCTTAGAAAATCAGCTGTTCTATTTTTTACCCCAAGAAAGTATTTAACAGCGTACAGAAAATCTTGAAGTCGCATAGAAAATATGACAATTTTAGAAGTAGCTTTAGCTAAACCTTCCGTAGTAAGAAGTTTAATTAAAGGTTTATGATCTGATCTTAAGACAAAATGCCTGCCCCATAAAAAAATTCTAAGATGTTCCATAGCCCAAACGCAAGCTAAAGTCTCCCTTTCAATTACCAAATACTTTTCTGATGGAGACAACGACCTAGATGCAAAAGCAAAGACAACTTCATTATGGTCTCAATCAATGTGAGTGAGCACAGCGCCCAAACCTTTCAAGCTTGCGTCAGTGGTGACAAAAGAGAGAGCTGATGGATCAAAACCTTGTAGATTAGGGGCTTTACTGATAGCATTTTCAATAGCTTGAAAAGCTTGTTGGCATTCAGAGGACCAATCAAAACTGACTTTATGTTTTAATAGTAGCCTCATAGGATGCGTTTTCTCTGAAAAGTTCTCGACGAACTTAGAATACAATTCAACTAAGCCCAAGAATGATCGTAGATCATCCTAGTTCTTAGGAAATAGGGCATCAACAATAGCACGGATGAGTTTAGATTTAGGTTTGATAACATTATGGCTTACCTCGTGACCTAAATAAGTTACACTGCGTTCAGCAAATTTGAATTTTGAAATTTCGCCAGTTAAACCTTTGGACGTTAAAACCTGTAAAACTCTTCTTTATCTGTCATCATGTTCAGGTTTATCATGACCCATTACAAGAATGTCGTCCTGAAAGAAAGTAACCCTCGGCATATCACCAAATAATTGAGTCATTAACCTCTGAAATACAGCGGCCGCAGAAGCCAAACCAAAAGGCATTCTGCGAAATTGGTAACAACCAAAAGGGGTACAAAAAGAAGTGACATTTCTGCATGACGGGTGTAGGACAATTTGGTGATATGCCGCAGAAAGATCGATAGTGGAAAACCACTTGGAACCTCTGGTCATAGAAAGCATTTCATCAATACTCGGAAGAGGAAATTTATCCACTATAATGTTCTCATTTAGACTTCTGAGATCAACACAAACAAATGTTTCCATTGGCTCGTCTAGCAACGACCAACGGAGAAATCCACTCAGAAGCCTCGATAGTCTCGATAATACCTGCATCTTGTAATTTTTTTAACTCAAGTTTGCCCTCCTCTCTGGCAATCAACGGAATATTGCATACTTTGTGAATTTTGGGAATAGCAGAAGGCTTGACCCTAATAAGATGGGTGAAACCTTTAGTTTACCAATTTTTCCATTAACCACTTATTTAAACTCATCCAACCCCCATTTCTTAGTTTCCTCGCCATCACAAGCTATTAATATTTGTTTTGGATTATTTGGGTCTAGAATAATACTTAAAGCTCTCTGGTCCTTCAACCCTAGAACTGAAGGACCATCAAATGCTACATACAGTTTACAGAATGCTTGTCTCCCTTTAAATTGAAAATTTAGTAAGCGAAAACCTAACATATTTATCTTTTCACCTGTTAAGCTTTCAGGATTTATGTCCGTAGGCTCTAAATGTGTACCTAAAACATTCACAAACTTGTCATCCCAGATAGAACGAGCAATGATTGTGAATGGAGATCCAGAATCAGCAGCAACCTGTAAAGGAATTCCTCCAAAACTAATAATGCACAAAGGTTTGTTTTTATCAGTGTCAGTGATATTAAGAACAACACTTTTCATATTGAAAATGGAGGTGGAACCTAAATGAGATCTTTCCGAATCCTCTGAATTAACTTCAGAAGAGTCTGAATTCTCAGTGGGACAAGCAACGCGGTTATATTTCTTTTTCTTTTATTTTCTACAAACCTTTGCAAAATGGCCAACAATACCACAATTAAGACATTTTGTAGATCTTGCATAACATTTGTCTGAACTAGCATTATGCTTAGTGCTACCACATCTATAACATGCAAAACTAGAAGCACTTCCTTGAGATTTTGGTATAAATTTGTCAGGAAACTTGTGGTGCAAAGTACGTTTTTCTACAGGAGCAGTAAAGTTAGACTTTCCTTTAGACTTGGACGAAACTAAGCTGACAGATGGTTTTTCTGTACTGACAAATGGCCTTAGCACTTCTTTCGGAAAGTTCAGCCTTTTTAATTAACGTAGTAATATCTTTAAGGATTGAGTCTCCTTCAATCCATAGCTTGTATTGAATACTTTTATTTATTTGACAAATAACTAGTTGATCTCTTATCATGTCGTCATGAAATACTCCAAATTTGCAAAGGACTGCAAGAGTTTTTAAAATAGAAATATAATCTTCAATTGATTCATTCGGTCGTTGCTTTCTTTTGTAAAATGTGCGTCTAGAAATGGCTACGCAAGCAATAGGAGAAAAATGATTATCCAAATCTAAAATTGCACACTTAAAAACATCAACATCTCCTGCTCTCTCTGCTTTCTGCATTTGGTTATAAACTCTTAGACCTTCAGGGCCAAGGCAAGGCATGAGAATTCTTTTTTTTCTGTCAGGGGAAAGAGTACCACCATTATCTTCTAACGTGGCAATATAATTAAGAAAATACTCCTTCCACTTTGTCCATTTAACAACGGGTTCACCAGGAATGGTGAGGAACTCTTTTGGCATATTTAAATTAATGACAACCATTAAGTTGTTAATATCATTTGCGGTTATTGAAGTGATCGGGTACAGAGGCAGGCGCTTGGTAAATAGCAGAAAAGTGGCTTTACCAGGTAGCACTCATATTGCAGCTAATGGGAGTTAATGGTTGCCCCATTGATCTAAACTCTTTAATGGCAGTTCAAAATATATTCCCATTATTTTGACTAGTGGCATTAATGAGTGCATCCCAGTACTTATTTATTAACTGTTGCTTCCTATTAGCAACAGCCCACTTATAGGCCAACCTTGAGCACTTGATCAGTTTGTTACACCTGGGATTTTGAGATAGGGCTTTTGCGGAGCATCCTGTTGGCAATACAGCACTCCTGATTGAACCATCTAGGTTCATGCTGTACTATAAAAATGGTTTTATACAGCAGGGATTTCTTGGCTCCGCTAAGTTCAGTGAAGGCGGTAATAGCCTCAGGGTGTGGATCCAGGGCCTCAAGACAGATATTAATGAGATTCATGTTACCCTTAACCATTGAACTGAATAGGTCGGCGTTGTTAACGCCTCGCCATACCAGTCTGAGGTTATCTGTAGATGGTAATAGATCCCTGGCACCGCATTCTATCTGTGGCATTGGAACTGGAGCCATTTATAATGTTACTTGTATTGGATTGTGGTCCCCAAAGGTTGTGGCCATTATCTCGGCTTTAAGCAGGGTAGCTTCTAAAGCGGGGGGAGACAAAAACATAGTCAATTGTCGATAAGAAGCCCCTCCCTCTAAATGTCGGTTCGGGGGGGAGGGCATTGTCTTTTGGGATTGCAGCAATATCCATAACATTGACTAAGTTATGGATATTCAGATAATCCATTAGCTCTCTACCCCTATTACATATTTCTTCACTGCTATGTGGGTGTTTCCTTACCCGTGATTGAGATAACTTAACATTAAAATCACCCCCTAGACAGATACCCGCTGGCTTAAAAGAGTCTTTGGATTTTTCAGTAGATGCAATAAAATTAAACAGATTTATAAAATGCGTATTTGGGACAGAGTGAAAATCATTATTATAAAACTGTATTATCGGAAAAGAAATTCCCCTGTTAAACAACATACATTAAAATTATTATCTGTGCATACAGTTTTATGCTACCCGCTGTCTCAATGTTTACCCAGATTGATAAGCCCCCAGACGGTCGACCGTACCTGGGGGTTGTGGCTAAAATATTATGGCATTTAAATCCCTCAATGTACAAATCTTGAGTAGACCATGTTTCCTGAAATAAAAGAATGTCTTGGCCTTTAATAAGTTGTACCCAGTCTGGTTGGTGAAGTTTAGAGTACAGCCCTGCAATGTTCCAGCTTAGGATGCAGAGGTCTAAGCGAGCTGTAACCTTCATTTGTGTATGGGGAATAGTAGACTCAGTTACAGGCAGGGCATAAGGTGAGATAATAACAGAACCAATGTTTTCCCCAAAAATTGGCAGTCAGTCCTGGTATCTAGTCCAGACAGGGCCTGAAACATATTAGGAGTGGTAAAAGTGGGCTTGTAGATACGAGGGGCATAACTTGGTTTGTAAAAATACCCACGGGGTAATGCGCATATATTAGAATTATTGAATGTAGTAAATTCGTAATCCCTTAGTAGGTATCTCACCCAGGATGGTCTGCGAAAGTTAATAACAATACAGTCCCCTTCAATATTCTTTTTAGATGCTCCCACCCAACTCTGCGTGCCATAATAATATCCTTTATTTCGGATGCATGAAACCTCCTATGCCTTGATAGCCAGTCCGCACATTTGTTGCGTAACTAATCTCATTACTCATGCTGATCCTTCTTCAACCAGCACAGAGGCAAGCAGCGAGTGGCAGACTCAAAACATCCTGATTTACCACCGGGCAGTTAATGCTTGGGGCAACTGGAACATTGTTGCTCGTGGTACTAAACAAACTGTTCTGGTCTAATCCATTGGGCCTGTTTCACCTATTAACGTCAACCCTAGTAGGGTGGATATTTGGGACGGTTATAGGTTTGGGGGGGGTACGGTACCATGTCTATCCAAGGGCAATTGGGGACAACCCCTAGATTGATCGTGTGGCACGCACGGGGTATTTATGGGAGTAATGATTCTGGTTGTTTGTGACACAGTTTCAGAAATTGGGATACTCCTTACTATGCCTTCGCTTACGTTTGCCCCGCACCCACCCTCATGGTCAACCACCATTTGTACATTTCTCATCAATTGGCCAGCCCCTCCCATGAGTATAGTCAAATTGTCTAAGAGACTCTGTATTAAGGAAAACTTTTATCAATAAGTTCAGTGATTTGTTTAGTCACCAACACCGCGAGAATATTGGCAACAATGTCCCCATAATTCTCAAGGCAAGGTGCTGCTTCAGTCTGTGTGCTAGTAGAGTTGCTCAGTTTCACAGTTTGTGTGGGTGCAGAGGAATCGGGAGCTTAAGCTATATCAGAACCTGATGAAGGCTGTATCCAAGTGGAAAGACATGTTCGGGTACGAACAGGGGCACTGCAAGTATGCTGCTTCCTTTTACTGCAAATTGATTTCCCAGGCCCAGTCTTTCTTTTCCGTTTTATAGCGAGCATTCCTACTGATGTAGCAATGTTAATAACAGTAGGCAGCTCTGCTTCCTCACTTATGACTTGCCTACTTGCACCCCCACAAGCAGTTGGAGATTGATAGCTCCCAATACCCTTCGGCTGCGAGCGGGACTGGTCCTCCGTATGGTCTGGAAAAGTGCCTCTAAAGATTGTAATATCAGTCCGTCCCTCAATACCCATGGACAGGCATCGCTCCGTAAGCTCAATTTCACTGGAGACAATACTAACGGCCCTTTCAAGCATACTGTCAATGCTGGTAGTTATGGGACGTGTTGGTTGTAATGTAGTGCGTTTCCCCATAATAACAGCTTAGGGATGGCAACGCGAAGTCAATGCCAGTCAATAGCAGGCTTTTGAATAGAGCACTCACCCGTATTGTCACCGTCTTCCAATGCCACTTAAAGGGGGATGGCCCAGCCTCGTTCGGTCTCTGACGGGCGTAGACGGGTCCGCCCGGGCACGCCCATGAGCGTCCTGTGCTGCGGGAGCCCGCTTCAGTTTTAAACACGCATCTGGGCGCGAGATGTCAGCGTCGGCAGGCGTGGCCAGCCGTTCCCTCACGGCAATGAATTACGGGCTTCCCACGCTGCGGAAGCCCGCTGCAGTTTTAAACGCACCTCCAGGCGCAAGATGTCGGCGGGCGTGGCCAGCCGTTCCCTCACGGTAATAAATTACGGGCTCTCCGCGCTGCGGGAGCCCGCTGCAGTTTTGAAAGCGCCTCCGGGCGCGAGATGTCAGTGTCAGCGGTGGGTGGGCATAGCCAGCCGTTCCCCTCACGGCAATGGATTACGGGCTCCCCACGCTGCGGAAGCCCGCTGCAGTTTTAAACGCACCTCCGGGCGCAAGATGTCAGCGTCAGCAGTGGGTGGGTGTGGCCAGCCGTTCCCCTCACGGCAATGGATTACAGGCTCCTTTACAAATCATAATGTTCACGTGTGTTTGCTTTTCACCGGAAATCTTTTGGTTGTTAACAGAAAACGAAGTACGGACTGGAGCACCGCAACCTCGGTGACATGGAGTTATCTGGTAACCTTCCCCAGACCATAGATGGATGTCAAATTAAAGGCCAAGACTAAAAAGAGGTTACTGGGATGCGGTACTGACATGTATGAGAGCGCTGTATACTATAGAGGTGACTAAAACGCCTAAGTGGTGTCTCCTGAACATATGAGTAGAGTCAGATTTAAAAAGTATGGAATGCCTTTGGGTGACATTGGGGTTCATGGTTGCTAAGCGCAATATTGCTAAAAGGTGGAGGGTCGTGTTGATGCCAACGCTGAATGAATGGAGAGCAGATATGGACTGGTGCGTGCCTGCAGAAAGAGGAGTATACGAGAGTAGAGGCTGCCCACAAAAAAGGACAAAAATTTGGGGGAACTGGAACGAATTTCAGGGAATAATATGCAGACCAATTGTTCAAGCAAGGCAGGATCTGAGGGTTGAAGAGTGCTGATGAGTGAGACGGCTGTGCAGGGATGGGGTGAAGAAGAGGGATACAATTTGTACAGTTTTATCAACTGACTTTTCACCCACTGTTGGAATGTAACTTTGATGCAAATTGGGGGTAAAATATGTAATTTGAAAGGTAATGCTTGCTTTTGCAATAAAAAGATTTATAAGAAAAAAGACTGAAAAGAGGCCATGACGACACAGAGAAAGTTGGCAACCTAAAGATAAAGGAGACAGTACCATGTCATGAAGAAATTGAAGGACACCTCTTTCAAAGACCCCAGCTAAATTAAGAATCATAGGTCCCCTCTTTCAAGTCCTTCAAAGATCGAACTTGTTTCACCTGCAAAGGCAGACAACACTCCTGCAGGTTCTCACTGTAGTTCTGTTCACTGTACTTCTGCTCAGGGCCGAACTAAGAACACAAAGCAGTCCTGGCAATTTTATCGGACCGGCAGGGGAGGGGTGTGGGGTGGGAGGCAGCAAGCGTGAAGTACTGCTGCCTAACTAAAAGCACTTCTGCTTTTGTTACTGGGGGTCGATATTGCAGCACTACTGCAAAACCAGCCCCCAGTACCAAAACCGGTCCCTCTGCCCTCCACAAATCGCCTCACACCCACTCCAAACAAGCATTGGCATAGCCAATAGGTCTCGCTTTTGGGACCTTATAAGCATTTAGTTATGCAGCACACTATCCTTGGTGCACCAACATCAACTGTTGCATCCTGTGATTCTGGGCAAATCACTTAATCTCCCTGTGCCAGAATGTGTAATGTAAATACGGTGCTCGTGTAAAGCGCTCCAATACCTTCGGGTCGAGTTCCCGCAATATAAATATGCACACAAAAAAAAAGCACTTGATTTGGGTTTAAATAAAATCGGAGGGCTCCCTCCTGTATCAGGTGTGTTGGTGTGTATGCAAGGCGAAGGTTCAGGAGAAGCCGGAACAAATCTTGGCGTTGCTGAGAGGTGTATTGAGTACCAAAGTTGAGCTGTCTTGATTCCTCCTCATGCCTCTTTCTCTACCTCACCACCATCCACCTCATGTCTTTTTCTCATTCGTACGCATTCCTTTTCATCCGTGATTATTAGGGCACTTTTTCCTATTATCTCTTTCCTCGCTTTTCTAGCTTTTTCTTGCTCTAGGTCTAAGACTGATGATGAATGAAAAACCTTGTCCCCAAAAATTAGTGTTGGTCCACTGGACTTGAAACCACCTCCACACATTTATATCACTCGGTCTGTCCATTCCTCTGTGGGTGTCTGGTCTTCCATCCACAGACCTGCCAACCTACAACTAAATTTCCACCATGAGAGGAGGGGGCATGGCCTTAGGGGAACAGGGCCTCATGCAAGGAGCTACCCAAGAGGCACTCTGCCCTCCACAAATCGCCTCACACCCACTCCAAACAAGCATTGGCATAGCCAATAGGTGTCGCTTTTGGGACCTTATAAGCATTTAGTTATGCAGCACAATATCCTTGGTGCAACAACATCAACTGTTGCATGGCTAAACATTTATAAGGTCCCAAAGGCGAGAACTATTGGCTATGCCAATGCTTGTTAGCTATGACATCGGTAATAACTCTGTCACAGCAACACTTGTACACGAAAAGTAGAATAATCCAAATTCCTTCAGAATACGCTGTGGGTCCAGGGTTGGCAGCAACGCGATCCCAGCTCGTCGCCAAATTTCTGTAGTGTGTGTCGTAAAACAAATACTCAGGAAACGTTGAATGTAGATCCTTTATCTTTATTGCCAACCCTCAGGACATCAGCATGACTCTCAACGAGAGCGTAACATCTGCCTATAACATTCCATACAAGGATTAATATAGATAGAACATAGAACTAACAAGAGTAAAATCTATCTTCTATATTCTACAAAGAACTCCTAATGAAAGTAAGTAAATACACTAGCATGACAACTTACCACATACTACACCCTGGTAACGCTGTTATTATGGTTTTATAGGGCACCATTGCCATTAGTTTGGTATTTACAGCACATTTGCAGTCCGGGCTATGAATTTCCAAACGTTTCCATTGCAGGTCTGGTACAAAGCGAATGTTCAATGTATTGCGCTCTATGCATTGTTGCTGAGGGTGGTGCAAGTGCTGCTCCGTGCATGGATAGCCAGGTAGACATTCGGGCTGTCTCGTCGTGTGCCACTGCGTGCTGGGAGAGGGGCGTCGTGTTGGATAGTGCTGCTGTTGGCACGTGTTCGACCATTATGCATTTGATCAGTGCTCGACATGTTTCAAAGGTTACGTTTAGAATATGGTAAAAGAAGTGTGCGCGTGCTGGGTAAGGGTGCAAACCCCACGGTTCACAAGGCTCTCTCTCTCTCGAACCCAAGGAAACCCACGATGCGGAGACACAATCTGCCCGGCTAGCTTAGGGCTGTGTCAATGGCAGCCGTTGCATTTCATTAAGGGTATGAAAAAACAAGTGACGTTGTAACGCACAGACATCCAACCCACACGTAATGGCCCGCAACCAATCAGATGAAGTGGCAACTGGCGCTATTGGCGTGCACAGTAACAATATGACGTATAATATAACAATATGACGTATAATATACTGATTACACAGGCACCTGAAGCACATTCGTTAAAGGAGTAGATTACTTACTGCCTAAACATGGGGTCTGTTTCAGGCGTCTGGCCTACGGTCAATTCAACAGTCCTTATTTTGAATAAGCACATAGTCTGTCTAGAGTAGACTTTAGACCTACGAGCAGAAGGGCCACACGTTGCTCGTGTCTCCCTTTCACCAGCCACGTGCTCACTGAAGGTGCTCTGCTCTCAGCGCTTTAGCTGGAGCAGAGATTTGCAATTTCTGAATTCAGATCACCAACTGTCACCAAGCCTGCAGTCCTGTGCTTTGCCTTCGTTTGTCACAATCTAGGTGCGGGCGATACTCACGTCGCGCCCACAGTCTACAAACTTTGCACATCGTGAAAGTTACAACGTTGTGCGAAGTTTGCATAACCTTGCTCGCAGAAGAATTATTTTGCAACAAAATGCATTTTACAAGAAAACTCGCCCAATAAATGTGTGTTTCGGTTGTTTTTTTTCCGCAAGCCCTTCCATTGAAGATCTTTATTTTCAGCAATTTATCACTTACCAGCCGATGAAAGGTTGCGTCATTTTTAAGGAAGCTTCACAGGATTAAGAGTAAAAACTTCCCACACCCCTAAACAAATAGCACTCTGGTTTTGCTTCACTTCTTTGATTTTGAGCCAACCCCAATTTTTACCTCGAGGGCTGTTTACGGCACCAGATTACTAAAGCATCGAGAGGATTATTTTTTGCAAGAGCAGCATAAAAACGTAAACGGCGTAGACCTGCCACAACACTCAATACTTTATTTTCAAAGTTACTATAAAGCGAATTCGTACAACTGTGTCCATGGAGGTAAACGAGGTCTAAAACTCCCCCAGGAAACTAATATGTCAAATGGGAAAGGCCAGCGCTGCAAGCGCAGTGTCCAATCAGCGGGAGCAGGCCGGCGGGGCGAGTTTAGCTGCAGCCACGGACGGAAGACCAGGTGCTGCAGGACACGGAGAGCTCCAGCGCCTCGCACGGCTTCAAAGGCCACACAGCGCTGTGCACTCCGGCACTTCTAGCTTTAACTTTTTGTCGTAAACCGAGGGCCGGCTGGAGAGAAGAGGCTCCTCCTCTGGGACCACTGGCACTCCTGAATGCAGCGCACAAAAGCAGCTAGTTATGCGGCAAGCACTATATAGGTGACTTCACACACATTCTGCAATAGTAGATGCCTTCCTGCACCAATCAATCAATCAATACAAACTTTATTCGGCTTTAGAGATAAAAAAAATATAAAAGTGCATCAAATAATTATATATACACCAGTTAAAAAGCCGACCTCAGAATGTTGTTTAAGAGATACATAAAAACAAATATATAAAAAAAATCGTAAAAACAACCAACATTTATGAAGAAAATTCCTAGAGATGGAATTACAGAAACAGGGGTTGACCTATACACCCATGCTATTTATTAATCACAACTATGTTTAAGCCTGACAGCAGTTTTTTAAAAAAAATCGAAGCACCAATCAATTCCTTCAAACATCACTGGGTGAATTTAAGCAGAACCACAGAACGTTACCAAGAGCGGTCTGGTGCAGCCATGCTGACGCTGAAATTGAGAACACAAAACGTTCAGACTGTTTTATGTTAGGATTAAGAAGGGGGCGGAGGAGTAACAGTTTAACACGCGACAAGGACGTCTGTCAGCAGACAGCAGGAGACGTCTGGGGCACGCACTGCATCTGCCAAGAGAAGCAGAAGGCTCACGCGACTTGGTCAAGTAGAGGAGCTGGGATTCATTCAGCCATCCCTGGATCCAGTTACCTAGAGACAAACTCGACACGCTTTGCACCAGACACATGGAAGAGCGACTAAAGCTCAAAGTTATGGATAATAATCAGTTTCCAATAATATACTATATATAGACTTGAGAAATCCATTAGTAATGCATACTAGTAAAAACGCGGTTAGAAGGCCTTTTAGAGTCAACAGAGACTAAAGGGAACATGGAGGGTGGGGCGGTAGCAGGCTTTAGGCATCTAAAAGACAAGCATTGTTACCATCACCACCACTAAAGTTTTGCACTTTATTGACCTTATAATAATCAAAGGCTAAGCAGGTCCAGTGGGACTTCAATATGTGACTTCCTGGCTAAACAAACAACAGCAGCTGACAAGGTGCCCGCTCAGCAAGCTGGCCCACTGTGTCTCCCTCTGAGGCCTATGATCTGGAGCATATTGGCACTTCTCTGGAGCCTTCAGTATTGGTTTGTTTTACAAATGCACAAAATAACAAGCGTTTCTAAAATAAAGTCCTTGGACTGAAAGCGTGGGAGGCCTGCAGACACAGTGCGCTGCCCGCCCTAAAAACCAACTGACCTAAGTATCATAATGGTTAAATCTAAGCCCCAGAACTGAAAACCTACAGTTGTATTTAAAGATTGCCACATGGTCACCACACTTTGTTATGTGCTGAGATCCCACACTTCACCCAAGAGAAAAAAAAAAAGCAGGTGTCATTCACTCTGTGGCCTGAACTTCAGACGCTTACCTGCAGCAGCTTCCCTTCAGCTGGGGTCACCTCAGCCATCTTGGCAAACACTCCCTCCAGGGTCAAGTTGTCCTTCTCTGCCGAATCCATCCTCAGTGGGATCACGCGGATCAGGGCCTTCTGGGAGGCCGCGCGTTCTGACTCCACGGCTGCTGCCAGCACCAAACCTGTGTGCCCAAGTCCAGCCTGCAGAGTCGCCATCAGCAACCAGGGCCAGAGGATTACCAGCTGCCGCTGGGAGCTACTCATACTGCCCACTGCAGCGCTGGGCAACGGGCGTCCATAGCGCTCGGCAATCCAGAGCAGCCCCCAACCGTCAGTGTACAGAGACTGCCATTCCAAGAGAACTCTGCAACATCCGCAGGAGAAGACAATGGAGCCAGGCCTATTGGTCAATGTTATGTATGACTTATAACGTACCACTTAGAACCTTGGTGCCGTTCCCATTGGTGATGTACCCATCTAGGTGTATTGTCAAATATGTAGTGTAATATATACTTATCTTCTTGTAGGCTGTTAAATTCATCAGGAGATGAACCCTGTAGCCCTTGAGACACGGGTTAATCCACTGAAGGACAGATTCTTCAACCCTGGGCATTCCAGTGCCATAACACGCACAGGGCATAGCACATCCTCTTGCTCCCAAACATATCTTCTACAGTTTGAAAAAACACACATTGTCATCTTTCAATGGAAGAGGAACTAGAAGAGAAATTGGGGTACAACAACGGGATTTCCAAGCCATGCCTTCAGCCTCCACCGGCGTCAGGCTCTGCCAATTCTCCCATCATTAGAATGGTCTGGTCTCGGGTCCTGGTAGAGTAAACTCAATGGCTGGGCTGGTCCAAAACCTGCGCTATTAAACCAGGGCCACGTGGTCTCCTTACACAGAACTGAGCAGCATCTAACAGTGAAGGCTTTGGAAAATCCCCTTCGTTGAAGGACATATAGGACCGCAATCCAGTCTGAGCTAGGCGCTCCCCACAACTCCCAGCACAGGGATTCTGGGGTGTGGATGATATGCAGCAGGCAAGTCCCTGCCTCGCCCACACTTGTTGCAACAGGGCCAGGCAGCAGCTCTACCTCGAGGGAAGAGCTGTGGGGCCCCTTTTCAATTCCTCCTGGATTTACAGAGCTATTAGTTTGGTTACAAAATCTCTGAAGCTCGCTTGCCGTGAAATCTACTTCTCTCATACAGAGCCGCACCTCACCCTTGGATCTTGAGGCTTTTGATACACTCCTGCAACTATCCCTTCAAGATACTTGGCATTCCCATGCTGTCTGTTTGTCCCCCACGATAAGGTGTCCCTTGTTGGAAATCACCAGCACATCAGTGAGCCCCTTGGATAAAACAGATCTCTCTATCAGGCAAATTTCTATCCAGAAAAGCGCTTCCCTTCCTCGGAAGCTGTGATAACTCAACTCAAGTTTTTCTTTGGGCCCTCAGTTGCAGTCCGCTTCAATGAATTTCTCAGGGCATACATGAAGCTGTGTTTCTCCTACTAGGTCGTGTTCCTCTACCAAGCTATTGTTCTCTTTTCTGGAATTGCTGTCCACTGTTTAAATTATTATTCACTTTACTACAGTTTTCTTTCCCAGTTGGAATTATCTGCTGAGGATTTTCTTTTTATCCCTTGGTGAAGTTTTTCACTCTCATGAAGATTTTTTTCCTATGTGGACTTGCTGATCTTCCTCTATAGTCTTTTAAATCCGTCGACTCGTTGAGCTCCACGCTTAAGTTGTAGTTATCTTTGAAAATGTGTTTTTCCTCTTCTGGTGTACTTGCCACCCTGGCGAACGGCAATTTTTTTACCTTTAAGTCGCCGTTTTCTTCCCTGGAGATGTGGCCCCTTCATGAGTTTGTTGATTCTCCCATTGAACTCTGATCCCCTCTGTAGTTACTGTTCTCCACTGCATCTACTGCCCACATGGGCAAGTTGCTCCCTCCCGTAAACTTACAGTCAATTCTGCTCCTCGCCTAGCTTTGAAGTGCTCCACCTGCCCTGCGTACTTGTTTGCCCCCGTGGAGCTGATCTCGTAGAGAGGTGACGGGTCTCCTGAGCAGCGGTGTCCCTTTGAAGTGCGGTTATCACACCGAGTTTTTAAAGGGGACAGCAGCGCTTTTGTTCTCTCCTTGAGTGGAGGTGTTGTGCCAGCGTGGAGTTGCTGTCTACCAACCACACTGGCTTGCTGCTTTCCCCCTGGAGCCTCCTGCCCCGGGGGACTGGCGCAGCTGAGGTGTTCTTTGCACTTCTCCTGCGGTTGCAGTATCTCCCTGAAGCAGTTGTCTCCCCGGCTGGATTTCTGGTGTCTCCGTGGAAACGTGCTGCTGCCTCCCCTGCCGTGGAGTTGTCTCACCTCCTGAAGGCGCACGGGGCCCGTGCAGTTCGTCCCCTCTCCGCGACGGGTGCTGCCTCCACCGCACTGTTGCTCTTCCCCTGAAACCCCAGACTGGCCCCGCGAAGTTGTCGCTGCTTCGCCGGGAGTTCGGGCTCGCTCTCGAAGTCGCCAGTGACAGGCTGTCACCGCCCCGGTCCGCTATTTGCCCCTCGGATTCAGGGGGCTCCGGGCAGAGGGCGCCGAGGATCACGATCGGGGAATCACCGCACAGGGCCCGGGAGAGCCAGCAGGGCAGCCGAGAGAGCGTCGCGGCGGCGGAGGGATCATTGAGGCCCAGCTCCAGAGGGAGGGGGGCGGTACCGGGAGGAGAGAGAGAGAGGGGAGGCGGGGAACTGGAGGCAGGAGGTGTGAGGGGCGGGGACACGTGGGCAGGAATGCGGTGGGCGGGATGTAAGAGGAGAGAGATATGAGAATACGGAAAGAGAGGGGAGGGTCACAGCCATTTAGTTCAGAAGACGGGAAGGACAGGAGGGCGGGCCATACGGAGCTCCGAGAGGAGTATAGGGCGGGGCTTAGGAAAGTCAAAGGGATTGTGGGAGGGAGAGAGTGAGCAAGGGGCGGGGATAATCTGCCGTGGGAGGCGCAGAGTGGGTTGTAGAACAGAGAGTGGGCGGGCACGGAAAGATCGGGGAGAGACAGGTAATTGTGGGAGTTTAATGAAAGAAGTACCTGAGATGGGCGAGCCAACAAATTATCAGGGAGAGCCGAGCCAGGCTGGGCTCTAGGAGCCAGTGCATTAGCAGTGCTCTGAAAATAGTTGGCATCTAAATCATGAAACAAACATAATGTGAACATATGATTATCTCTTTAAAATTAAAAAGGTATTGTATTGTCTTGTAATTGCCTTTATATAGCGCTTACTACCCCTGACGAGGCCTCGAAGTTCTTTTAGTTGGCATCTAAATCATGAAAGAAACATAATGTGAACATATGATTATCTCTTTAAAATAAAAAAGGTATTGTATTGTCTTGTAATTGCTTTTATATAGCGCTTACTACCCCTGACGAGGCCTTGAAGTTCTTTTTTGGCGAGTAGAACGCTATTCCAGAACCCATAAAGGATTAGCGGTGGATAAGTATAGTGAAAAACGAAAGTAATTTGAGCGGTGGATATGTTAGTTGTTTGCAGGGCACAAGTCCTAAAAAAAGAAGTGGAGGGACTAAACTAGTTAGGCAGTATGCAAGTGACATCCTGTTGTGTGACATCACGGTGCGTGACATCACGGCGCATGCCATTACATGTGGCATCACAGGAATTGACATCATAGGAAATGGCATCACAAGACAAGACTTTAATATTTACGTGTGATGTAAAGTGCTCTGACACTCTGCTTTGGGATGAGTAGCTCTATACAACAAAAAATAGTGGTACTTACATTTTTTCATCGCCTCCTCAGGGGTAGTAAGTGCTATATAAATCTTCCCTACATAAGCACCATACGCAAACAGAAATTTACAGCATATCCCTCTGTATATAAGCATTTATTTTCACTTTAGATATGTACTGATATTTGTGTATTGCTTTGTATAAACATGTAGAATAATTATGTTGTTTAAAAAAAAAAAAATGAAAGGACAATAACACTTGAAAACCAGAGTTTATCTGGTACATCTTTGGTCTACATATACTTGCTTCCATTGTGCATCTATGTACCTTTCATGTACTTGGATCTGTGTGTTAGTTACTTTTCTCCGGAAAAAGCATATACAATGCACTACCCTATTTCTCATCCTGTACCTCTATCAATATCTTTAATCTACATATATTTACCTCATTTATGCATCTATATACTTTACATGTACTTATGGATCTATAAATTTATCACTTTCTTCTAATTTAGCATTTCCAATGCACTACCCTATTTCTCAGCCTATACTTATCTCAATATATCTTCTATCCCAACTTACTGACTCATCTTCTACTACTCTTACCAATGCACTACCCTATTTCTCACCCTATACACCTTCAATATATCCTCTACATCCACTCTCTCATTTATCCCAAACCCCATACCACTACTATAATCCCCAAAATAGCCCTTTCTAGACTCTCCCCTACTCTACCCCTCCTTGCATCATCTGACACCTCTTTTGCTATACCGATCCCCCAAAACAAACCTTTCTAAACTCTTTCTTCTGACTCTTCCCCTCCAAAACCCCTTTTACTAATCCAAAAGCCTCCTCCTACTGCTATGACCTCCAAAACAAAATCTTAATCCTTTAATCTCCTATCCCTCCACTATCCTTTTCAATCAAAATAACAGACTAACATGTTCACTTCTCAGATTTCATATTCCACTATACTAATTCACCTCTAATCCTTTATGGGTTCCAGAGTAGCATGCTATACGCCAATGAAGCATTTCAACACCCCATCAGGGTTACAAGCGCTATATAAATGCAAACCTTTTTCCCTTTTCTACCCCTCCCCAACCCTTCTCAATCCAAATAAATGACTAACATATCCACCACTCAAATTGCTTTCCTGTTTCACCATACTAATTCAACACTAATCCTTATGGGTTCCAGCGTAGCATGCTACTCTCCAAAAAAGCACTTCAAAACCCCATCAGGGGTAGCAAGCGCTATATAAATACAAACCTCTTTCCCTCTTCTATCCCGCCGCCTACCCTTTTCTATCCGAATAACTGAATAACACATCCACCACTCAAATTACTTCATATTTCACCTTACTAATTTTCAACACTAATCCTTTATGGGTTCCCAAGTAGAGTGCAACTCGCCAGAAAAGCGTTTCAATACCCATCAGGGGTAACAGGTGCTATATGAATGCAAATCTTTCTTCCCCTTCTATCCCTCCGCTATCCTTCCCACTCCAAATACCTGACTAACCTATCCACCACTTAAAATTACTTTCATATTTCACTATACTAATTCAACACTAATCCACTATGGTTCCCGGAGTAGCGTGCTACTCGCCAAAAAAGCAATTTGCGCCTCCTCAGGGGTAGTAAGCGCTATATAAATGCAATTGCAATACAATACAATAAAATGTAGTATTATGTAAATACTGGGAGAGACCAACACATCTGACATTCTTACAGTGCATGTATATCTAATAAACAGAGCCTGAACAAAGTGAAAAGCTGCCTCTCAAGTATGTGTGAAGTGCTAACCTGTGTTTCCCCTCTGCTGCATTTGCTTCTAGGTGTGAGGCTCCTCACTGCTCCCAGCCGGGAGACTTGAACAAAAGGCGGCCTGATGACGCCTCAAATTCAGCTTTTGTTAGGGCCCGGGAGGAGTCTAAAATCAGAAAGCCCCTTCCCGCCTGCACATTGTTGCTTGTTGTAGATGGAAAGCAGACAACGTGCAGGCACTGCTGAAAGTGTACCGGTGTTTGGAAATTACACCGGGAGGAGTTCAGCACATTATTTAGTGGGGCCCAACTTCTTGGCAGGGTGGATGGAGTTCACCCTGTGAAGATAGTGGGTGGACGCCGTCCACCTGCGTGTACCCCCGACTCGCGCCCTGGTTGTTTGGATTGAGAAGGATAGTGGAGGGATAGACGAGGGAAAAGGTTTGCACTTATTTAGCGCTTGCTACCCCTCATGGGGTGTTGAAGCGCTCTTTTGGTGGGTAGCACCCTACTCCGAAACCCATAAAGGATTAGTGGCGAATTAGTATAGTGGAATATGAAAATAATTTCAGCGGTAGACATGTTAGTCAAATTCAAATTCAAAATTCCTTTATTCGAAATGTAAAAACATTGTCATAAAAGTACAATAAGAACATATTAAGACATCATAAATGACATAAAAATTTAAAAGGAATGATAATGAACATAATTTTAGTGTAGGAGCAGGCCTTATCTGATTCATTTGGCGGAGAGAAAAGATACATGGCATAGGAGAGGCCATTCATCATCTATGGCTGCATAGAAGCCCTTGTTATTACAATCTTTTTCAGGTAAAAAGAAACCACTGCGATGGCTAATGGGCTGTCTAAAGCTTTCATTTTAAGGTAAGCTGCCCTGCAGGAACGTAATCCCCAGGATTTGAGCAATGGTTTCAAATAATTAACCCTTTGCAAATGGTAATACTTGCAAAATAAAGTGCAATGGATATTAGATTGTAATGACAGACCATCACATGGGCATTTCTCCAAGTTTTTCGACCAACAGTTCTGATTAGGGAATGTCAACAGTCTAAAAAAGGTATCGGTACGAAAACGAGTCACAAGCATACGGGAAAATGGGGAAGGAATTAAGGATAGATATTGTGGCATCCCTTCAGTAGTGGTGGAGAGTTGGTACTCCAGCGCGGTATGCTTAGAATTTTCAACGTGCCAACGGCGGTTAGCCAGATGAGTGGCGACTAATCGCTTTAAGGTAACTCTAGGTATGTTGTTTAATGTAGAGGGATCAGTGAAAAATTCTGGGTGCCCTATTTCACGTGACAAGTTTCTAACGTAGTTCAACCATTTGAGGCGGTCAGCCCCATTCAAGCTGAGACAATCCATAATAATTTCCCTATTAAAGTGTGTTTCGGGAGTGGTCCAAACTTTGTGCCATAAAATAATAGGAGCAGATTTTATAATGTCCGTGATATATGTCAAGCCAAGTTCATGATGTAATACAAAAACAGAAGTACCACGTGGGGTGGCCAGGAGGTAGCGCAGGAATAAATTCTCGGCGCACTGTATGTGAACTGCCTCATCAATTCCCCAGATCCCAGATCCGTATATGCCAGTCGAGACACACTTGGCACGATAAATCTGTGATAGGGGGGTGATTGGACGTCCCCCCAGTTTTTTTGAGAAGTTGATCAAGGCTCCTATGGCTTTAGAAAATGCAGCTCCTCTAGCTTGAGCGGCAGCCCGCCAGGAGCCCTTCTTCTCGAAAGTAATGCCCAGGTAGGGAAACCTGTCAACACTTTCAAGCTTACTGCCGTTTTTAAAAACGGAGCATTGTCTTTTCACTATTCCCAGGCCACAAGACATGGTAAAAGTTTTTGATGCATTGATTTTTAAGCCTCTCTGTGACATGTACTCAGTAAAATCATTTACTGCTCTTTGAAGGCCCATGCGGGTCTGTGACATGATTGCAGCGTCGTCCGCGTAGAGCAATATGGGTATAGGTTTCCCGTTGATGATGGGGTAGTCGTGATACATTTTATTAAGATACTTGCCGACAGAATTTATGTAGAGAGTGAAGAGTAAGGGGGCTAAAATGCATCCCTGCCTTACGCCTCGTTTAATGTAAAACCTATCCGAACACTCTCCCTGTCTGCCATATCTGACACGTGCTGATGCTCCCCTATAAAGCTCTTTAATGAATGCGAGGATAGGGGGCTCTATATCAATCTCAACAAGGGATTCCCAAAGGAGCTCATGGTCGACGCAATCAAATGCAGAACTAAGGTCTACAAAAGTCACAAAAAGGTTCCCTTTTCTTGCTTGGGTGTACTTGGCAATGATAATGGTCAAATTCAAACCTTGCTCAATGGTTCCTCTACCTTGTCTAAAACCGTATTGTAATTTTGAAATTATATCTTGTTCGCCCAACCAATCATGAATCCGGTTTAAAATAATTCGCCCTGCGACTTTCATTAGAGAGTCGAGCAATGAAATAGGGCGATAATTAGAAGGGTTGTTCCTATCACCTTTCTTAAAAATTGGGACAACGACCGCTTCAGGCCATGTGTCAATAAAACGTGTTTTGTTTAAAGAGTTTAAAACGTTGGTAAGTAAAGGAGCCCACAGGTCCAACTGTGATTTAAAAACATCAATAGGTACACAGTCAGGACCAGGAGCCTTCCCAGAGGGACTTTCTTTCAGTGCCGTAAGCACCTCAGCGCATTCAAAAGTGAGATCTAAAGGAAAAAGGGTGGGGGCATCTAACTCTTTATAATGGTTATGATAAAGGTCCAGACTATCTGTTGGCGCTGTTTGATCTATTGGATCGTATAGTGTGCCGAAGTGATTAACCCAGGTTTCAGCTGTTATAGCCATCTCAATCTTCGCAGCCCGTGTGCACTGCAGGAAAGGAGCATTGACCGCTTTCCAGAAGGCGGTATTGTCCCTGTTATTGGAAGCTTCCTGTAAAGCTAGCCAGGCCTCTGCTTTTAGCTGTTTCGTTCTTACCACCCGTGCTGCACGGTATTTTTGTCTGGCTTGCCGTATTTCCAGCTGATTTCTAGGTTTGATTTTTAAAGTAGTTTTTAAGTATTTCAGAGCTTTTGAACAGGACCTGTCAAACCAGCCTGTGCTGCCTTGTGAGGTTTTCCTCGGTGCCCTAGAGAGTAAGTTCTTAATCTCTGCCAAAATGACGGAGAAGGCATGCCTAATTGCCTGAGGGCTTTCTTGGGTGGACAGGCATATCTGTAAATCTTCATATGTGTTATTAATCAAAGAGTTAAGAAACACTGGAGGAACTACTTTGTCCCATTTAAGATAAAACCCCGTCGTAGATCCTAAAGTGAGTGGCGGGGTATGGGGCAAATGTACCCTTGGATCGTCATCAGCAATTATAGTTAGTTTAAGGGTCACCGCTAATGGGTAGTGATCACTAATAGCACAGTCCAACGTCTCCCAGTTTGATATAAACTCTGAATACCTAGTGGATATCAAGGTATAGTCAATTATAGAGTGGCAGCCTCTCCCATTAAAAGTAGGTTTAAAACACTTCGGTGGATTACACAGCTCATTCATATAGGATAAATTAAAATAGGATATTAAGCCGTTTAGAAGGTCGCCTAGTTTAGTATGCAAAAAATGGGAGGTGGTGTCAACTCGGATAGATTCCAGGCCACAAGTACCCCCATTGCTCAGTGGACACAGAGAGCAATTAAAGTCACCTGCCCAAATGAGCAGCATGTCCGTTTGAAGGTGGGACTCAACTTTAATTAAGTCTTCCTTTAAGCCATTAAGGACCAGGTCGTAACAAGAACTAGAGATGTTATTGTAAAAGTTTACCAGAGTGATGTTTTTACAACGACTGCCTTTTAAAGAAATAATCTGATAATTATCAGTCCCAATAAAATTTGTATGTAACATTCCGGATTCTACGGATATGTATGTCACTAATCCGCCCCTATTCCTGCCGTGTGAGCTAGGGAGTGCTGGGGTGTGTAGGGTCTTATATCCTAAGAGATGGAGTTCATTAGTATTCCATGTTTCCTGTAAGCAGATAATGCTAAAAGTGGAAACAATTTGGACCCATAAGGGGTTCGTCAATTTGTCGTGGAGACCTGCCACGTTCCAAGACAATAAGCTTTCGTGCGAGGAGCTCTTTTTAATGCCGGTGTTACCGCTCATAGCACTCTTGGGATGCTCAGTGGTATCCTGTAACTGGCAAGAAGCTGAAAAAACTAAAGAGCGTAATGTTTCATTGATCTGATGTTGATTCAGAGATGGGTTAGAAATTAAACCATCGCTTAATGAACTATGCTCAAAGTTTAAGGGGTGGGAATCAGTGGGTATTTTTATCTTTGTATCAAATTTACGGGGACTCGTAGAGATAATCTTATGATGTAAAGGATCAATGTCTGAAATGATTTGGGGAAGACTCCGAGTGACAGTTTTGCTGGTCTCATTTTCTGCATTTGGGAGTCAGTCTAAGTCGTCCAAGCCGGAAAGAATGGCATATCTGTTTGAGGTTGGGAGAGACGAGTGCAGAGGTTCTACACTGGCCGTGATTAATGGATGTAATTTCGGGGAGTTTAACAGGAGGGAGCGAGGGTAAAAATAGCTTAGGGCATGTGTCGAAATGCCTACACCACTAAATGGGGTGTACCAATCTACAATATGACGCAGTACTCTGCGGTCTCTAAAATTTATAATGATCACGTCTCCCTTGATGTCCTTTGGTCTATAACCCACCCATCCCAGTCTTCTTACATGGAGTATTTCCCCATTGATGTCATTGGGAAGTGGCCTATTTTTACTCAGCCAATGGACCACCTTGTTTTTAAGCTCCTGATATGCCTCTGATCTACCCGTGACCAATTCAGGAACGCCAGAGAGTATCACCACATATGGGGCTGCTTCTGGAGGCAGATCAATATGATCGGTCATTCCTTCCTTACCAAGCTGGGACGGCTGTATGTTAGCATTATCACGATGGTAATCTGCAGATTTGTGCATTTGCATGACTCTAGAGTGGTTTTTGCCAGGAACGCTATTCTCCAATATAGTCGTAGCGGCAGGTGAATTTGCCCTTCTAGGTGATAGTGTTAGCTGACTTAATTTTGGATCCGATGAAATATGCCCAGTGTTTAAGGAATGAGTAGGATTTTTTGCAAAGTTGGTGTTTAAGTCCCTATTGGGTGCAGTAAGTAAAGCAATAGATGTTTCCAGGGACGTTAGCTGAATGGCGATGTTTTTAATTCTCTCCACTAATGGGAAAAGTAATGATTTCACCAGGTGCTCAATATCAGATAATAGATTGAGAGAATGTGGCGCGCATGTCTGAGTATGTTCTTGCAGAGAATCTGCGGATATTGAGGTCAACTTGGTTTGGAGAATGGACTTAGGGGGAGGTATATGAAAGGTTTTCCTTCGTTTTGTTGTTTGCAAAATTGGGTTAACAGGAGTTTTGGCGATACTAGGTTTACTCCTGGAAGCCTTTTTCTTTGTCTTCCTTACGCTTTTAATTGGGATCTGATCCTCAATTGAGATGTCAGTTATATATTGAGTATCTGGAGTATGCCTAGTATTAACCTTGGCAACAAGGGATGAATCTGTCGCATCGTATGACTGCGAGATAGGGTCCATGCCAGATGCAGAGACCGTAGCTGGGATAGGAATCATGGTGGGTGATACAGCGTTCACAATATGACCTAGAGATGAACGTTTTTGAAAGAGTGGTTCCAGGGACAAACGACGTTCAGTTATTGCTATCTCCTGCTCTAAAACTGTAGCAGCCCTGGTGATAAAATGGTCTAAAGTCCCCCTGACTGAACCCCCCACTAGGGATTTCCTACTTTGAGTTAGACGGGTCGTCATGGTGTAACAATAAGAAGCAGCGCAGTATCACACTATAGGGCAATACAATACAGCGAGACGCCGCAAGCAAGTCAATTTCAATTTTCAATTCAGCTTTATTCGGAGCAAGTTAATGTCCATAAAAGCAATCACAGTCATAATCACAAATACAAAACATGAACACTTATAGCAGACATAATCACATTTCATATACATATTAATCATTAAAAACATAATACATCTTAAAATTACATATCTACATCTAAAAAACACATACTTTTCCTCAGGTTAATGCATTTGTTTAAAAAGGAAGCTATATAAAAACAAATATCAGGAGATTGTAAGTTAAAAATCAATTTCATAGCATGCTCAACCGTCCGTGTACCATATTTAACAAACATGGGCTTTAGAAGAATAACACGGAAGTTAGAGTACAGTTTACAAAATAATATAAAGTGCATTGTGCTCTGCTTGGAAAAACCGTCACATCTACAAGGGCCTATAGGGTATTTTCTCATTACAGGATGTGCCACCAGGTGATGCACTATTCCGAATCTCAGTCTGGTTAGTACAAATTTATGTGTTGGTCTGGTGACAAAAGTTAGATAGACGGGAAATCCATCCATGGACAAATATCTGTTATAAAACATAACAGTGGACAAAGAACCTGCAATTACTCTTCTTTTCCTCTCGGCAAAGGCTAGAAAAATCCTTTTCAGCTCAGTCTTGGGGATTAATAAAACAGCATTTGGATCAGTTACAATATTCAGGTTGAAAATATCCGAAAAACACATAATAATGTATTTAATCCAGGGGATTGCCTTTACTTTATCTAATCGCATACAGTCCTGGATTATAGACCTAGTGAAAGATTTTTCTTCGTTCAACCAGATTGATCTCCACAACATTAAAGGTCTAAGTGACAAAAGATCGGATAAATAATTGACATTTAGTTCATGATGACATAATGCATTAGAGGCCGAAGTGGGTAAACACAATACCTTTTTTAGGAAAGAATTCTGTTCCAGTTGCACCTCATGTGCGCTACTGTAGCCCCAAATTCCAGCGCCATATAATGCAATCGAAACACATCTAGCCTGATAAATTTTTACCATGTCTCTGGTCCTACGATCCCCAATTTTCTGTGCAAATCTAAAAATTCCATGTGCATTTCTAGCCATTTTATTGCGAATATTATTAAATTCATGTGTCCAATTTTTATCCTCAGCGAAGGTTATACCTAAATAACAGAATTTGTCCACCTGCTGCACTTTTATTTTATCTATAAAAAACCCTTTCGCTGCATGTTTAATTTTCTTTGGGCCACAGATCATTGTATAAGTTTTGCTTTTGTTGATAACTAATTTTTTATCTTTAATAAAAGATACAAAACTATCCATTAATCGTTGTAACCCTATCGGAGTTCTTGACAACAATACAGCATCATCGGCGTATAATAACACCGGAACGGGGGTACCGTTAATCACTGGGGCATCTGCAGGTACTTTTTTTAAAATAGCATCAACATTATTTATAAATAAAATGAATAAAAGAGGAGCTAAAACACAACCCTGCCTTATACCGCGTTTAACGCTAAAGTTCCTAGTGCATTCACCCTTCCTACCAAAACGTACACATGTTTTTAATCTCTCGTACATTCTGGCAAGAAAATAAATTATGCCCTTTGGCGCCCCTAATTCTAACAGGGTCCTCCACAGAATAGAGTGGTCGACCATGTCGAAGGCGCTACTTAAATCAGCAAAGCACATATAAATATGGCCAGATTTGGCTTCGCTGTATTTCCCGATCAATAATTCTAAATTAATGCATTGATCGAGTGTACCCCTACCTTTCCTAAAACCATATTGGCTATCTGTCAGAATATGATCCTATTCTACCCATTCTTCCAGTCTAACCAGCATAATCCTACTCATTACTTTTACTGAGGCATCCAATAATGAGACTGGTCGATAATTTTTCGCATCGGACCTAGATCCCTTCTTGTATATAGGTACAATTATAGACTCCTCCCAAGTTTGTGGAGGGCCTATACACACCGCGGCATTAAAAACAACAGCCAACAACGGACCCCATACTTCTGGCGTCTCCTTATATACATCACTTGGGACCCCATCCGGGCCTTGGGCCTTTCCTCCCTTACTTGCTCTTATCCCACTTTCCACTTCTTCCACAGTAATATCAAGTGGTATGATAGGCCATCTTTCTGGCCCAACATTACTATTTTTATTTGAGTCAAAGATACTAGAGAAATGGGTAATCCATCCTTCACAGGAAACATTTGCTGTTAACTCAGGGGTATTTGTTTCCTTGAGGAACGGAGAATTAATTGTTGTCCAAAATAAAACAGAATTCGATAATTCTGCCGCCTGATTAAGAGATTCCCACGCTTGTAGCTGCAAATCCTTCTTCCTTTCTTTAATAGCCTTTTTGTATTCTAGCCTCAAAGTAGTTATTAGTTTTTTATCCCTAGGTCTTATTACTAGGGCTTGCTTAAGGTCGGTCAGGGCAGCCGAACAAATTTTATCAAACCAAACGAAGCCAGGCTTCTTACTGCCCCTACTACCACTTGTGAACTTGTCGTTAATGGCATTGTTGATACCTTTAAAACTAGATAAGACCCGCTCATGATCTAATCTATTTTCTAAAATAAAGACAATGTCTGCTAAATTCTTCATGATAATAGACTTGGTTAATTCAGATGCTTTAGCACCTATCCATCTCAGCCTTACCCCGTTAACCCTGTGTGCTTCAATGTTTTCAACTGTAGCCCCTGCCTCTACATCATTCTCCTCCCACAAAGTCATGGGGACGATAATACAATTATGATCACTGGTATCCATTATTTCAATTTCAAGTGGGCCAAAACAATCGGCAATACTGGACGAAACCAACACATGGTCAATTACAGAATTGGCACGCCAATTCCTAAATGTGGGGATAGGTGAACCATTACTATCCCTGCAACAATCCAAAATTTCCAGGTCAAGGCACCCCATTAATGCATTCACTTTTTCCCCGTACATATCATGCCCAAAATGTGGGGCCTCCCATCCAGCATTATTTGTAACCCCACAAGCTTTAGTGGATAGTAATTCACATAATGAAACATTAAAATCCCCACACCAAATGATATCAAATACTTCGTGAGAAATCGAACTTAGGTTCTCAATAGCATTGTTCAGATCAGTAACAATTCTGCCCCTGGTACTATCAAAAATGTTATTATAATAATTGATCAGAAGGATATTACGACTTTTACCTTCTTGGATCCAAATCATCTGTATTAGATTTCCTACCGGCACATATTTTATCACCGTCATCTGTCGATGGACCGATACAAGGGTGAGTAAACCCCCCTTAGCTCTACCCGGTCCATCTCCATATGCTGGCAGGTTATATGAAACGAATCCCTCATAATCAATATTATCTTTGCACCAGGTTTCCTGAAAACATAGGATATCATACCTGTTAATAAAGGAGTTCCAACCCGGGTCCCTACTTTTAGATTTCAGACAAGCTACGTTCCAGCACACCAATCTGGAACATATACCTGCTCTGATCGTATTCCCTCTAGGAGTACCTTGTATATCACCCTCCATAATGCCAGCCTCAGCAATTTGGCCCAAATCACCAGAATTCATACAACCATCTGGTATGGTCTCAACCTCATCCTGCTCAGGCATCAGTCTGGGGGTCAGTGTTGTTATACCAGAGATTACAGATATGCAATCATCTCTATGATCCTCCAAGTTCACTTCCTCTTCCCTTCCCGCACATATCTCCGTCTCCTTTATACGTCAATCGTTAGAGTCCAGAGTGCTAAGTGCAAGAAATCTATTCTGGGTTGGGATATCAAAATGGGGTTTGCAAATAGGTGGATAAGTTGAATTTCTATTGTTGGCCCTCCCTTTAACATTAAGGTGATTATAAAAGTATCCTAGCGCTCGTGCGCATACATTACCATCTAAGATTGGGAGAGATGCCGCTCTTAGGAGGACAGTAGAGACGTGCTGCGGATATTTAAAGTTAATAATTACACAGTCCCCTTTTAGTCTTTTCCTATCACTCCCAATCCAGTTGACTCTTCTGGTTGTCAGAATATTGTCAGAAAGATTCAGTGGGAAACCACATTGCCTATTTAACCACGACAAACATTTGTTTTTTAAAGAATCGTGAGTCTCTTGGGGAACCTTGTTGTCTAGCGGTGGCACATTTGTAAGTACCACCACATAGGGAGCACACTCAGGTGGGAGGTTAACAGCACCCTTCATTTTATTTCCCTCCCAGTTGTTTATATTATCTAAAACAGGCAAATTACTTCCTGATGGATTGGTGCCTATTTGTGGTATTACCAGAGTAGCACTACCGTTCGCTTTGATCCCTGTGGCTTTCTTAGTAGGGTCTCCCTGTCCTTGATTCTTACTTTGGGTATTAGTAGTGGTGTCGGCTACCACCTCTATAACCGGAGTAGCAGCAGACACTTCTCCCAGTTTGCCCAATGCCTTATTTAGCAGACCGCTCAATCTGGCAACATCTTCCGTTAACTCCTCTATTTTGAAAACCAGCGGATCTATTATGTCCTTGATCTTAGTACCAATAATCTCCTCGATGTTACTAACAGTATTATCCTCTATTCCCGCCTTATTAGCTGAGCTCAAGGCAGTATTCCCAATATCTTTATATGATTGGTCTGCAGATTTCTTTCCATTATATAATGTCCCCTTTTTAGACTGGGTTTTCCTGCATGTTCTTACTGATCGTTTTTTTGGGGGAGGTGAACATTGTTCCACCCTGTCATGGCAGTCATCTATTATTAACTCATTGGGGCTATCTTGTACAGAATCAAGATGCCCCAGCTCCGTTAACTCAACCACCTCCGGGGTGGTAGTATCAAAAGGATTGTTTACATCCTCCATGCCGGAGGTTGATAAACCTCCTGAGGGGCTTGCTCCGGGAGGGGTACCAACTTTCCCCAATGACTGTCGTCTTTCAGAATTTATCTTATTAACCCTCTGAACCAAATAGTTATCCATTGTACGTGGCCCCGAAGAGGCTTTAGATCTAGACATATTGTAAACAGTCTCACCCTCGTTACAAGCCTGCTGAATTGATAGAACGTTGTGTCCGTTAGTAATTACTTAAATGTCAATTTTTAAAAAACACTAGCAATGATTGGCAAATCCTCAATATCACCCCCGCTGCCTCTTACAGATCTTGTGGCCAGGACCAGCGTCTCTGGCCCAGTCCAGTCTCCTCAGGCCTCTGAGGGCCACAGAGGGCCCGCCACAGAGGGCCCGCCCTTTGCCCGGGCTTAGCCCGGCGCCGCCCGCGCGCGTCCCGCGACGCGGAGGGAGCCTCGCAGTTATAAGCGCCTCAGGGCGCGCAGGGAAGCGGAAGCGGAAGATACCGCTAGGGACTCTGGGGGCTGTAGTCCCTTTCGCGGCGTCCAGCGCGGTCTCAGCGCGGTGTCACAGCCTCCGACCCCCGGGCAATGCAGAGTGCGCAGCGGAGCGTCCTTCCACCAGGTAGGTTTGTTGTCAATGCCCCCCGCTCCACCGAGGGAGCCTCGCAGTTATAAGCGCCTCAGGGCGCGCAGGGAAGCGGAAGCGGAAGATACCGCTAGGGACTCTGGGGGCTGTAGTCCCTTTCGCGGCGTCCAGCGCGGTCTCAGCGCGGTGTCACAGCCTCCGACCCCCGGGCAATGCAGAGTGCGCAGCGGAGCGTCCTTCCACCAGGTAGGTTTGTTGCAAGCAAGTCTTACTTAGGTGTTTCACAGCCGATAAACAAGAGGGATAGCCCAGCCCGGCCTCTGTCGGCCTTGGACGGCCGTAGACGGCCCGCCCTTTGCCCGGGCTTAGCCCGGCGGGTCCCGCGCGCGTCCCGCGCCGCGGGAGGGCAAGGTGCTCTTAAGTCCGCTGCCGGAGGGAGGGGCTGCTGCAGGTGTCACTCTGCCCCCAGGGTCTACTGGTACGAGTAGTTCTCAGGGCTCTGCCAACAAGTAAGGTAGCACTCCGTGCGCTGCGCGTCCCGCGAAGCGGGAGGCGCGAGGTGCTCTTAAGTCCGCTGCCGGAGGGAGGGGCTGCTGCAGGTGTCACTCTGCCCCCAGGGTCTGCTGGTACGAGTAGTTCTCAGGGCTCTGCCAACAAGTAAGGTAGCACTCCGTGCGCTGCGCGTCCCGCGAAGCGGGAGGCGCGAGGTGCTCTTAAGTCCGCTGCCGGAGGGAGGGGCTGCTGCAGGTGTCACTCTGCCCCCAGGGTCTGCTGGTACGAGTAGTTCTCAGGGCTCTGCCAACAAGTAAGGTAGCACTCTGTGCGCTACGCGTCCCGCGAAGCGGGAGGCGCGAGGTGCTCTTAAGTCCGCTGCCGGAGGGAGGGGCTGCTGCAGGTGTCACTCTGCCCCCAGGGTCTGCTGGTACGAGTAGTTCTCAGGGCTCTGCCAACAAGTAAGGTAGCACTCCGTGCGCTGCGCGTCCCGCGAAGCGGGAGGCGCGAGGTGCTCTTAAGTCCGCTGCCGGAGGGAGGGGCTGCTGCAGGTGTCACTCTGCCCCCAGGGTCTGCTGGTACGAGTAGTTCTCAGGGCTCTTGGAGGTTTGAAAGGAGCAGATCGGGGAGGTTTTTTAAATTGTTTACCGGCCTTCGTCCCAGCCTGACCCTAAATAATAAAGATGAGCCGAGTGCCTCAAGGCTATCTAGGCAGCTCAAGTGTATAGATTGGAAATTGTTAGAAAGTAGGGCGGGATATGTTAGTCTGTTATTTGGATTGAAAGGATAGTGAAGGGATGTTTTGTAGCTTATAGCAGTAGGAGGAGGCTTGGGATGAGTAAAGGGAGGAGGAGGGGGAAGAGTATTGCTTTAAAGTGCAATAGTTTCAACTTAATAAATCAGATTGTTTTTGTTCAGAGCCCACCCTGAACAGAGGTATTGGAACTGCTCTCATATGTAATAATGAAGGAAAAATTAGGCTCCATAAAAAATAGTTGCCGGACATAATTTGGTCAAGCAGAGAAGCCAAGATTGGTCCCAGGTTTTCTGGTTTCACATCATGCAATACACCCACTAGATTGCTTCCTCTTTCTCACCAAAGGTTTATGTTTTGTTTTTAATTTTTAGGCACATGATAGAGTTTTGGTGGTAGGCAAAAGTCACGTTAAAGCTCGGCTTGTTTTGGGCTTGATGGTCCATGAGGACCTCGAGCTGAGGTAGAGCCAGGCCCCTAGCTCGAAACCTAAGTGGCGTGCCCACTTCTTAAAAAGTGTTATTTGCTGCCACATTCCAGATATGCAAGAATGTCTATTAAAGTCATCTAAGAGAAATTTCGGCATCAAAATAGTTGGAAAAATGCAGTAGCCACCACTATATCAAAGTAGCCTTCTTTAACACATTCACTGTACCACACACTCACAGCTGCCTAGCAGCCCCTATCAGGTGTCATAACTTAAGACATTTGTGGCCTGATATCTAACAGCACTTTGCAAGCAAGAATCATTCAGTTCATTCTCACAATTAAAGCGGAAACTACAAGCCCCTAAATACAATGTGCTATCAGGTAAAAAAAAAAGTACTGGCTCATAGCACCACATATGGTATAGAGGTGGGCAAGCCAAGAAGTTAACGGGGAGAGCCAATATAGAGCCGAGCCATGGGTATGACTTGGCTCTAAGAGCTCGTGCACAAGCCGGGCTCTGAAAAATTGTGGTGTGTAAATCATGCAACAAGCGATGTATGAAAATATGATAAAGTAACTTCAAAATTCAAACAACAACATTTTATTAACACACATAAGCATTTCACTTTAGTTCATCAGATTTTATGATTACATTGAGAGACAGTTATTAAAAGTGATACCTGACAACAATGCCACTAGTACATTAAAGGCAAGACACTTGTCGTTTGTGCCCTATATGTAGCCTAGTTTCTTAGGAGCAATACGATAGTATATTAAATCAAACACAAGAGGTTTTTGTAGACTGCACATCCCAAACTCACATATTTGAATGTGTTCTCATAAGTGACAATGAAGAAAAAGGAGGCTCATTGATATAAAATACTTATCAAGAATCTCACAATTTGGTGAAGTGAGGAAGCTGGGATTGATCCCAGGTTTTCTGGTTCCACCACCTCTAAACAGTTTTTTTGGTCTCTCATCCATTTTACATTGAGTGTTACTGCCTTGTGTTTATCTACTGTATGCAGATGACTTAGTGCTAGCCAAAAGAACAAAGGTGGGGCTGCAAAGACTCCTGAATGGAACCTTGGAATATTCCAATAGAAATGGTCTGATCATTGACAAGAAAAATACTCAAACCCTAACATTCCAAGTAAAAGAAATGGAACAGCCACAATTAGCATCTGGGAAGTGCAAAGGTGGAACCAGCCAATGTGTACCAATACCTTGGAGTTCTATTTAATCTCAATGGAAGATTTGCAGCCCAGATCAAAGAAATTGAAAGAAAAGGCAAAGCATTGGCAGTGGGTCCCAGTTGGTCTGGGTTCACTGCACAGGAAGATTAAGGGTTCTTCGCTTCTCCCAATCTTGCTGGTGGCGCAAGCCAGAGTCCTCCTCACGGTGCCTTATGAGAGCGAGGCTCTGAGGCTCCGGGACAGCACTGTGCTGGATAGCACAGTATAGAAAATCTTCAAGTCCCTTTTCCAGCTGCCAGCGCACTGGTCCCCTACACAAATGAGGCTGGTGTTCGGCCTAGTATGAATCAATCATCAATATAACTTTATTTGAATACATATTGTATCCATAAAAGTGCAGCACTAAAAATACATCCAATTAATTACATTAAGAACTGTAAATGTACATAAATATGACATATGATGAATGAAAAAAGTTTAGAGATCCAGTACCATCAAAAATACATAAAGTGCAAAATTGTGCATCAGAGTTACACAGTATTCATAGAGCAATGTGCTCTTACAGTAGCTTTCAAAAAGGCGCCCAAACAAATTTTCTCAACTTCATCTTTCAGGTGAAGAAACTATTCATGTGCCTCTATTAAATGTCTAACTCCTCATTTCTTTGAAAAAATGACGATAACATGTTTGGAATATATAAGATAAAACCCCCAAAAACATAAAATGTGACATTGACTGTCCTGAGTTGCCATCACAGGGACATGGGGTAAAATCCAAATTAATGTTAAAACCCAGCGGGAAACATAACAGATATTTTGCTGTACCAGTCCTATACCGAAATAGAAGGATTCGATCCCACTGCCCTCGCGCTCTTGTTAAATATATTGCCATGTTATCTGAGGGGGCAAGTAACATGTAATTTGACACACTCTCCTTCACGTATTCGCAGTCTATTGGAAATGGCCTGGTTGTAACTGATTTTTCATCTATATTTAAGTTGCTAAGTGGATCATCAAAAATCCTTTCAAGATTGAGGGAGCATAATATGGATCTTACACTAGCTAGCCATGGAATTGAAATCCCTCACTCACAACTGAGGCAATCCTTCATGATGTTCCTGGTTAATTAAGCTGTTTTATTGTTCCAGATGGCAAGCCATTATCACGGCAGTCGGGACTTTAAGTAATCCTCGATGTATCGGATACCTATTTCTCCATGACAAATGTAAGTAGAAGACGAAATAAAAGCCATATGGGCCTTTCTACAAAACCTGTCCTCTTCCAATTGAACTGGGTTTCAATTCTGAATTCCTGACAAGCCAGCACCATACGTGGCCGCAGGCAGACATTGTGTTTTATATATCTGTAATAAAGGGGGGAGAACACCACCACCCTTCGGCTGTCTTAAGGAAAAAAGTACGCAGATTAATTTTGTTCGTTTTTGCCTGCTTTGCGCAGGCTGTGGGCCCCATGAGCCTTTGATATTCCCAAATAGGAAAAAGTACTAACACGTAATAGCTTGTTTTTGTTGTCTGCAGAAATAGAGGATAAGTGATGTTTCTTTGGGCCACAGGCCATAATAAAAGATTTGTTAAAATTTGTTTGTAAATCAAAGTTGGCCATAAAATCAACAAAGCCCTGTATCAGGCATTGTAGAGAGTTAGGCGCGCACCATTAAAACTGCATCATCTGCATATAATAGTGTAGGTAAAGGGGAGCCATTGATTAGAGGAACGTCTGGGGTCATGTTCATTAATAACGAATAAAAGTGGTGCCAGTATGTAACCTTGCCTCACTCATCGCGAAATATTAATTGGAAATGAAAGCTCACCCTCTGTGGTGATTCTAACCTTGGCCTTCATGTCTATGTGCAAATATGAGAGAAAGTGCACTTGTGCCTTGTCCAGTCTCTGCACCAAAAGTTTCGTCCAAAGCTTAGACCTATTTACACAGTCAAAAGCTTGGGATACATCCATGAATGCTAAATACACTGGTGACTTATGTGCAATTGTATATTTTCTATTTTCAGCGTCCAGTTTAAGCATTGTTCGACCGTGCCAACATTACTCCTAAAGCCATATTGACAGGGGTATAAAACTAACATTGCTTCTACCCAGTCCTTAATACAGTTGTATAAGATTCTCCCTAGAATCCTAGCCATGGTGTTGATAAGGGAGATCAGTCTATAGCAACTAGGTTGGGTGTAGTCTCCCTTTTTGTAAATCGGCCCAATGATAGACATTGACCAAGATTCAGGTAGTGGGGAGTGAGTCAAACCATTACAACATTCACTAAGAGAGGTGCTCAGAACTAAATGGAATATTTAAAAAGATCTATTGGAACTCCATCCAGTCCAGGAGCCTTCCCACCCAGAGTTTGAGCAATATCTTCCTCCACTTCATCTATGAAGACAGAAAAATCATTATAATGGCCCTTCACCTTTTCTGTACTTGGATCATCAACAGAAGCATATGTTTTAGAAACGTGTGCCTCCCAAGTAGCACTACTAATGTGACAACTTAACAGTGTTGCTAATTGTGTCCTCCTCCTTAGCGCAGATACCTCAATCCAAAACAAATAGCTTTTTTTTGTTGCCGCTGATAATGCAAGGGAATCCCATTGATTTTGTAGTATTACCCATTGGTGTTATTATACATCTTATGGTATGTAGCCACTTCTATAGGATCCCTAGGGATAGATGTGAGTGCCTTCTTTAAATTCCGATTAGCCATTGAGCATTCATGTTCAAATCACCTTGATTTAGAACGTTTAGAGTGCATGGGGCGTAGCAATTTGCTTTTAGAATTTAGGCATAATTGAGTGAAGGCCAGAACCACCCCTTGACTCATACCATCATTGTCCAAGCATACTTCAACCAGGGCCATGTTTTCTCTGACTATAGTGTGGAAGAGTTGGGCTTGGTCAATATCTCTCTATTTCAATCTTAAGCAACCAGTATTTGTAAGCTGGATGCCACACACTCCACGCTTAAGGTATCCTTTTTGACAGAGCAAATTGTACTGTGAGAAGGTTGTGGTTCCCATAAGTAGAAGCCATCACCCTCCCCCATAACATAGAGTCGAGTAAATTAGATGTTATAAAAAATAATTTATTATAGAAGGTCATCCTCTGCCCCTATGTATAGGTATCACTTTCTCACTGGGGCCTACAACATCCATTACATTAAGTAAATTATGAGAATCTACAAGGGTCTTTAGTTCTGCTCCTCAGGTATCAGTGTCGGGAATACATCTGTTATAACTATCCTCTTTGACTGTACTACATATTGCTGTAGGGATATTATAGCAACCCAATCTGGCATTAAAATCACCCACCAAACAACTCTCTGGTGATAGGCCATTGACTGCCGCAGCATTTTGTAATTCCAACATATAATCGATAACTTGGATAAAGGTAGTATTAGGGGTGTTACGAAAATCATTATTATAAAAGTTGATAGACTAGAGAAACAATTGCTTCTTGAATTTTAGCGCTTGAAAAAGATGTCCAATCCCCCAGCAACCCTCCCAGAGCATGAAGGTATGGCTGGAATATTTAACAATCAAAGCCATCAACATGAATATCGCCCATTAGCCATGTTTCCTGGAACAATAGTAAGTCAAATTGTTTTAGAAATATTACCCACAATATTTTTGATGCAAGGCGGCCACGTGCCAACTTAAAATATGAAGTTTTGGATGCCTATCAGCTTCAGACAGCTCTGGACACCTATTGTCCTCGTTGATCTTAATAATGTTGATAGGAGGGGAGAGGAGAACAGAAGGGATAATCTCGCATAAGACTTGAGGTTGGGAAAGAGGTCTTAATTGGGACGTGTCACGAGCCCAGTGTACCTCGGGAGGAAGCTGACTGGTGGAACGTCCCTCATGGAAAGGATCCTTTCCTCCCTCCACCGCTGGATGATGTTTCGGAATGGACCGTAGCACGAAGGCCCACACATATGTGGCAAACCTCGTTTTCCCAACACGGATCTTTTGACTAGGAAACGTCATCCGGAGACTCCGCCCCTAGACACGCCATCATTTCTCAGGATCCAATGGTGGAAGAGGGTCGGACGGATGCTGAGGAAGAGAGTGTAAAACCAGCAAGACGCAAGGAGGACGCCGACAACACCTGGAGGAGAAAGCCGAGTCAGATGCCCGAAGAAAAGACGCCTCTCCTGATAGCGAGAACCGAAGAAGCTGGAAGACCGGGAGACCCAGGAGGCCAACGATTCCATGCAGCGCCCCGCCACGCTCCTGGAGGAGCGTGGCTCACTCAGGTACGTGAGCGGTTTGCAGGGTAGGCTGGGAGGAGGGAGAAGGCCAGCGATTAGCGGATACTACCGTCACGCCTCCTGCCTGTCTTTACCCCGCTCCCTGCACTACTCTACGTCCCTAACGAAATGCGTCACAACACTGGGCGATCCCTCACTCCTTTCCCCTAAGGCAAAGCCAAGCTGCAACACTCACCATACTGCCCCCTCTCTCTTTGCTCCGAGGGAACGAGAAGCAAACCAGAAGAAGGAGAAAAGAACATACCAAAGAGTAAAGAAAGGGATAAGAAGCATTATCCTTCTGTGGAACTCTGGCTTTTCTTAGAAGGCGTGTGTATAAGGAAATGAAATACACCCAAACCGGTTCAAGTGTGGGACTCGATCCTTGCAATTGCTCACAGGACGTTAAAGATATTTTGTTCTTTACGTACCCTGGTTTTCAAGATCACTTAACAGAGCATATCTATTTTCAAAGACAAACTGAGGCCCAGGATTATTTAAAGTGGCGCTTCCAGGGAAGATTTCTTGCCCAGTTTATAGAAGTAGCCTAATTGAAGAGCACATATGTCGGTGTGGAACAAGTTTCTGTCTTCCTTCCAGCCCAGCTGGTATCTTACTATAGCTGGTCTACGGAAGTTTATAATGATGCAGTCTCCTGCAATGTCCTTCCTAGAATGTCCAACCCAACCTACCCTTCTGGGCATCAAGATTCTATTAAAATGTGAGCAGTTAAAGCATTTTGTTGCTTCCGCAGCCAATCAACATTTATTATGTAGCTATGGTCATTGTTCTTTTTGGGAGTCCTTAAGTGGGGGGGACACTAGCAAGAACTAGGACATATGGGCATGAGGGTATAGGTAAATCAAGTTTGTGCTTGTTAGGAAAGACAGAAAGAGTGTTCAGATTGTGATTAATTAGCTTAACCTCTAACTGGGCAGAATCTAGTTTGGGTGGATTAACTAGCCCATCTGTCAGATGGGCTACGTGATTTTCCTGCTGAATTTGACATATTCCTGAGCTAGCAGACGCCATCAGTTTCTCCTGTATTGTAGTGACAGTGCTATTAGAAGAAACTACACCATCAACTGGGTGATCAGTTTGGTCATACTTATTCACTTTTTTGAGTGATTGAGAATTGAGCGCAGACACAGATAACAATCTAGATGATTCAAGCACAGATAGTCTTGATGCAATATCAAGAAGACATTTCTCAATACTAGACAATTAAGCTCTAATTGGTTGAAATTTTTCATCCATGACAACACCCACATTTTCATACAATAGATTTCAATTTAACAACTCCATAATAGAACTGTCTACAGTCTGTGTTGATTGTGATAAGTGTGGTTTAAAACAACAATTAGTCAACTGCCCCAGGCATGTAGATGTTCACTCCTTGTCCCAGGACCCTTTGATGACTTTGTTGCATGCCTTTTCTTCCTGAGGGCTGGCTCCCGATTACGTAAAGTACTTATAGAGCTGGCAGAATTTAAGGGTGGTGAACGGTTACCAATTTTGCCTAATGTTGTTTCCTCCGAAATGGGTGGGATCTCCTATTGCAGGGAATCGTTGGTTAGACGTAGTACAGGAGATCCCTCAGGCAGAGGTGTTTCAGCCAATCAGGAACCTTGATTGAACTCATTATCCAAGGATAACCTCCCTTCTTTGATTATAATTTCCTTTGCCACAATCCCCATTGCCCTTTCCAACATACTGCCAATGCTTGAGGGTTAACTAGCTGGCGTACCCGGGGCCCCCCTACTCCTTTCCGCTTACCTATTGTCAGCTTAGGACGAAAACACTCATCAGATAGACAGCAGTGGGGAAAAACGAATGAAAGAGGACAGGTCCAGCCTAGCCTCGACCAGCCGCGGACGGGCGCAGGCCGGCCTACTCTTTAGCCCAGCGTAACTAAGGCACGTCTCCCGCAGCGGGAGTCCCACAGTAATAGGTAGGCATCTCCGGGCGCTTGCGGTATCGTTGACGGCTTCATGCTGCAGGAAGAACCTGGGCCTGAAGTCCTGCCCCCACCACCGGCAACAACATTTCAATCAGGTGTCATTTATTTTGTCTCTTTATGGGCATCAGAGGGAAAATCTTGGAGCTTTGAAGACATCAGTTCCTCTTTCTTTTGAATGTGTCGTGTAGTTCCTATAAACCCATATAGGATCTGCACATTTAGACAACATATACTGTGGGATTGGTGTCCAAACTGATTCCAGACACCCTACCGGGTATGTTCTCCTGTATACCAGCTAGCTCACAGTGTCACTGTAAAATCCTCTTACCAAAGAGAGAATAGTTCTTGGCAACTATCGAACATGAGAACTCTGTCCCATCAGTGATTGGGGAAACAGTACAGTACGTTTTGCTCAGTCACTCGTGCTTACTTTGTCTCAGAGAGATACACAGAATAAATGGTGGAGACGTTTTCAATAAGCATTTATTGAACCAGCATCATTCTAGTGTAAAATAGGTATGCTGAAACAACCATAAGACAGAAATAGATATAAATGATTATAAGTGCCAATAAAGTAAAAGGATGGTAGATTCCTAACATGGTGCTAAAACAATGAATACAGGCAGGTATATAAAACACATGACAGTAATAATGCGTACTCCTACGATGCGGCCCAAACTAGATGTACCTAAGTGTACCTAGCATGATGTAGGTGTAGAGCCAAGAATCCCTCTAGGATAAAGTCAACCCCATTACCCGAAGAGAGAGACTGTGGGACCCCGTCTTGGTCTCAAGATGGACACCCCACGAGGGATTTCAGACCACTGCGAGATGGAGTATTTGCGTGCAGGAACCTCAGCGTCTCACGTCAGTGTGTCAGCATGAAAGTCCCTTTTCTCCTCTCCCTGCCCAGCAAATATGTTGTGTTTATATACCCAAAGTGGTACCTTCAGAGGATCTACCTTGCTGTGTCATGTCGGACTAGGATGACGGAAGGAATGACCCTTATACATAGTTATTATGCAGGAGATTGTAGTCCTGCTGAGATTCCAAGAATCCTCATGCATAATGAATGAGGCTAGTTTTTGGGAGAAAACCCCATGTTAAGTAACTAGGTAAAAGGTCAGTACTAAGAACCATTATGCAGTGTTATATCAGGGAAAATATAGGTGAAAGGTCTGGTTACTACCTGAGCCTATATCAGGCACCTGTATGAAATATAACACCGACTGGACGACATACTAAAAAAGTCTAAAGGTACTTCTAAAATATGCAAACAACTAAAAAGTTCATAATATATATATATTTTTTTAAGTTGTAGCATAAGCTGTAGAGGACCATTAAAATATGTTAGTATATAATCCTGATAGGAATACATCCATCAACATCGACAACGGGGGTTGCTAGATAGTGGTGGGTGTGAGTGAGATACACATGCATCAATTATGGTGGCAAGGTAATATGGGCAAGAAGGAATGCGGTTTAGGTGCAGCACATAGGGTTTGGGTTCAAAATGTTCACGCTGTAATGTATGATATGACTTTCATGTATGAAGAGCATAAAAGAGATGTCAACATCAATATTATTTGGTGTAACATATGGTGATGGCTTCCTGTGTTGGGGAGCTCTGAAAAGTATGTGACTATTGACACAATAACATTTGTTTATTTTAAATAATATGTTCGCATATATGGTCTGAACAACTATGAGTGCCTGAAAGCCATGCTGTTCAGTAAGAAAAGCAAAAGGTTGTTTTTTGTTTTAAAATTCCAAACATGGTTGTTTGGAAAAAAGAGGCCAAATTTACCCAGCACACGATGAGCCAAATGTTTATGTGTCCTGTGTGGAAGACACAACATCACAGTTGCTTGCTATCGCAGACGACGGTCCCTGCAACACCTCATACATCAGGTCAATTTAGCACAGATGATCTTCTGTATTGCCCACAGCCGATGCTCCAGAAGCCTGTATGACATCAAAAGCCTGAGTGTTTGTAGAGGAGCCGTTATCCATTCCAACAGGAGCTGAAGCATCCTGTGGTGGCTCTAAGAATGCAGACATCAACATGGGAATATGCTGAGGACACAGCAGTACATGGGCCATTATCGGGTCCAGTAAAGCATCCACGTGCGGTGGTGGAACCAATGGAAGTGTTAGACAGAGATTCAAAACATACAGCCATCAGAGGGCAGGCAGAACACAGTCGATCCAGACTGGTCTAAATGACAGGAACCAAGATTCGCTCAGTTCGCGAAAGTGAAGTGTGCCCAGATGGAGTACCATACGATCACGTTCTCGGTGCTCTAGGAGTGTTTTTTCCCTCTCCTTGGTGACTGTGATGTCCATTGCGTAATAGAAAAATCACAATCAGGTTCCTGCTATTAGTAACAGCATTAGCGGATATCCTCCAAAAATGCTTCCAAATACAGAGTGTATGAAGGCTGGAATCACTCCGACAACTGTTTTGAAAGGTGCTTAACAGTCCAGAACCTATGGTCTTCAATAGGTGTAGTATAACCTTCATATCAGACACGTTAAAGATACGTTGTACCATTTCTGTGAGATGGAAAGGGCAGTTTGTTCATACAAGTGCCTGTATCTCAGCTGAGGACCTTGCGACCTGAAGTTTAAAAGTCTCTCGGACGGAGGTTAAAGGCACGGTTTTCTGTAAAAGCATGGCTTTCATTTGGCTCAGAGTATCAAACTCTAAAAAAGGAAACATTCAATGAATGCCATAACGGTGCCTCTCTGACTGTGTGGGTCGGTGGAAACAATACTTGCATATAAGAAGTAACCCTGGAGCTTACAGTGACAAGATATGCGATGCCCGGAAGCATCCAACAACAACCTTGATCACTCAGCATCAAGTAACTCCCATGTGAAAGCAACTTGAACACTGGATTAATCACGGCATCTGGGGAACCTTTCAAATGACACAATGGGCCCGATTCACAAAAGTAATCTGAGACAAAATTCTAACTTTATGACTTTCGGTATTCACAAAAGGCATTTAGTAGTAGCAAAGTTAGGAATCCTAACTTTACTACTACTAAATTCCTTTTGTGAATACTGAAAGTCGTAAAGTTAAGATTTTGTCTCAGTTTAGTAGTAGTAAAGTTAGGAATCTTAACTTTAATACTACTAAATGCCTTTTCTGAATAATGGAAGTCATGAAGTTAGAATTTTGTCTCAGATTACTTTTGTGAATCGGGCCCAATAGGTTTGCAACTGAACTATTACAGGCCCTGTGTAACATGATATCCTGGCAGATGAGAGATCCACTTAAAGAGTTTTCGCAGTTTGTACCGCTTCCATGTCCCCACTCCTGCATCGAAATCTATATGGCTATTCCCAAGATTCCTTGATGAATTCCTTACCCATTGCTTCATATCTGCCTGCCTGTTGTTGTTCTAGGCAATATTGAAATTGGAAAGTTGTGACCGGTAACGTTATATGGTCGTGAATTAACCATTCTGTGGATGGTGATACTGCCACAGTGAAAGGAAATTGGTCCAGTTTTTCAATACGCAAGTGTATATTTTGCTCCTCTTTGTGCCATTGTTATATGCTTCTTAGTAAGATTGTATGCAGGGACTAGGGACGTGCTGCTGATAAATCGCCAAGGCAAATAACCGGAATGCAGTGATTCTAGCGTCCAGCTTAACAACATAATATAACGTAATTGAGACTGTCCGTGCTGTGGCATACTGTGGAAAATGTATTCTTTATCTTGACACTCGCTCAGCTATTATGTACTCTTTCCCCCATCTTGAATCTGCATACAACAGCTTGTGTGCAGGAATGTTCACCCCTTTTTGCACTTTCTGTGCCTCACGAGTCATCTGACTCATATGTGACTTCCCAAAACGGGAAGTTTCTTAGATTTTGCAGAAAGCTATGCTCTTCTCCGTATGCCTGTGGCGATAATTCAACCGTCACATGGAACATCTGCTGATATGTTTTTCACGTACACATCTCCTGAGTTTGTCTTCTTTGTTCAGCTTGTGTGCAAGGGAAAGGGGGGGGGTTAAGGGTATAAGAACTATGAGGACTCTGCTGTGTTCAGCTTGCCTCCTCAGACAGCTACGGGTGTCTGCTGCCCATGCTCTATCTCTCATGAGACTATAATAAACATCCTTTCTCTCTGTGCTCCAGTGTTGGTCTCACTTTGTATTCTAGACCCAGGAACGAAGGGTGACTCTGCACCTAAGGGTGGTCCCTAGGGGGCCCCCCAAATCAACAATGGACAAATCATGTTCTAGTATAGCAATAGCAGAAGATAAAATGTTGCCTAGTGAATAGATCCTGGATGTTAACATAGTCATAGCATTATCAATCACAGCTAATGTTTTTTCTAAGTTAATTGTATCAATTTCATGAAGTCTCTCTGCAGCTTCTTGTTGAGAGATTTTCCAAATTTCATTATAAACAGCGTATAAGAACCGTTTTTTACATGGCTTTCGGGGGCCCAATAAAAAGTCCCTTAAATCCACATCATCTGATAGTAAGGATAAGTGTTGTTTCACCTGTGACAGTGTTGAGGGTTTTAGCCAATCGAGGCATAACTTCCCAACACTGTAAGATGTCACCACCCCCAGATGTTCTCTTTGTACATAGCGTTGGTCCGGCCTATGTATGCTAAACCCTTCGGAAGTACACCTGAATCTTCTTTGACACCTATTTGTGTCTGTGGGTCAAACTAACCATCCCTTCCACTTGGAGCCAGACGAATTGCATGAAATTGTATGTACAATGTCATCTACTGTATCCCCAACATGTGTCGTAAAGTTCTGCCACCCCTCAAAGTGTGATGGTGAGGGGATCTGAGGTGTGTTCAAGTCTTTGTTCTTGGCTAGTCCAAGACAGGAAGTCTGCTGCACAGTGTCTTTCTGAAATATCATCTACTGTGGAATGAGGCATTCTCGAAATAGTGCTTCTGTTCCCTCAACTTGCCATTCCTTTGAACCCCAGACTGATTTTATGTCCTTCCATAAGTCGAAACCCTGTTCAGACAGCTGGGAAATAAAAGATGCTGAGTAAATCTGTTTGGTGTTAGTTAGCATAATTTTCTGTAGGTGCAACCTTAAAGTAATATGAGGTCAGCTCAGAAGTGTTAAACCCTGAAAAATAAGAACATTTCTGTGCAAACGTTCTCCAACTACCTTTTGGTGATATCAGAATGTAATGTGCCAACTGCATATGTCTCTATGAAGACTCGCAAATCTTTTGAAACACTTCGAGCGTCAGCCGAGTGCTGAGGCCAAACCCACAGGAATCTAGAGCATAAATCCACTGCCACCAAGATATACCTGTATGCCCCATCCGATTGTAGGGGCCACAGTGGTCCAAATAGACACATGCGAGTGGTCTGTCCGATATCAATAATGGTGTCTGTGCTGCACGTGCTAAGGTGGAGCCCTTCATTTTCTGAAAGTTGTCGCACTTTAAGACAAAAATCTTTGTTTGTTTAGATGGTCCTGGCCACCAATAGCATTGTTTCAGTAAAGAAACCGTTGCGGTATTTCCAGCGTGTGCAGAACCTAGACCCTCATGTGCAGCTAGAATTAAACCTAATCTGCGATCCATGTTTGGTACTAATCTATCCCCCACTCCCGGAATTTGAGCACACAGAATATTTATTGCATCTAACTTGTAGGAGTACTTGAGTGGAAAACCTTTTGATAAGGCTGTGCTGTTTTTGCGTGAAGCAATGACAGCTAACATTAGTCGGTAGTTTGTTTTTCAACTCAGCTACCTGTTTCAAATAGCAATTTCTGGCTAATTGTGCCACCGTTTGAGTCTTTGAACCGATTTTGACCCCGGTAGTGAAGATATTCATTGAAAGACTGAACACAGTAAAAAAAATCACACACAATCAGGTGTGGAGAATTCTTGATCCGTATTTGTTAGTACCAGTAACAGGGCTTTTAATTTTGCCAGCTGCGCTGTGCAGTCTTCTAGAGACTGTGTTTCGTACTGCCAAAATGGAACTTGCCTTCCTGAATATGACCCTTCACAATCGCACAAGCGGCGCTGTAGTTTTTGTTCCTATGGCAGCTGAGCAGAACCGTCAGTGTAAATAATGTATTCATACTGATCTAGAGGCACCTATTGCAGGAATGCTTGTGTTTTAAGTGTAGAGTCAAATTTGTAATCTACATCCGTTGCAGTGAGAGAATTAGCTCATTGTATCCACTTTGGATGTAAAGCTTTAGCATTTGGAATGCTTGCCTTTGCGGCAGCGTCTAGGGCTGGTACCTGAGACACGACAATTATTCGTTTCCCGTGTACCAGTGCTCTTTTTCTCACTACAGCAGTCTGTACTGCTGTCAGAATTCTTTCTGCAGAAGCAAAACGCATTTCTGCGTTTGTGTACAGGTGTGATTTATATGCTATTGGTACTGTTTCGCCTTCATTAAAGATTAGTTAAGTATACCCAGATTGACCCGCTATAACAAGGATCACTAAATTTGTGGTATTTACACATGTGTGTAGGTGTTTGGAAGCTATCATGTCAGCTTGTAAGGAACGATGGCTATCTGTGTGTTCCTGTGTTGAATGCCTAACCAAAAAATCAGGTCTTATTAAGGCGTTGTGCAGAACTGACACCTGGGGCCATACTGGGGCAGTTAATCTTACCGCTTGTTCGGGTGTAGCTGAAGATCTCTCCCTGCCGCCGCAGCCTCTCACATCAGTGCTGCCGAAGTGAGCGAGGGACCACAAGTTCCACGAGCCTTCGCGGCAGGAAGCCGCCACCGCCATCGCTTATTCCCGCCAGGAGGCGTTTAAATTTCGAGGAGAGCCCCGGCAGAGCGGGCGTAGTGCTGAACTGACACCTGGGGCCATACTGGGGCAGTTAATCTTACCGCTTGTTCGGGTGTAGCTGAAGGTCTCTCCCTGCCGCCGCAGCCTCTCACATCAGTGCTGCCGAAGTGAGCGAGGGACCACAAGTTCCACGAGCCTTCGCGGCAGGAAGCCGCCACCGCCATTGCTTATTCCCGCCAGGAGGCGTTTAAATTTCGAGGAGAGCCCCGGCGGAGCGGGCGTAGTGCAGAACTGACACCTGGGGCCATACTGGGGCAGTTAATCTTACCGCTTGTTCGGGTGTAGCTGAAGGTCTCTCCCTGCCGCCGCAGCCTCCCACATCAGTGCTGCCGAAGTGAGCGAGGGACCACAAGTTCCACGAGCCTTCGCGGCAGGTAGCCGCCACCGCCATCGCTTATTCCCGCCAGGAGGCGTTTAAATTTCGAGGAGAGCTCCCGCGTCGCGGGATCGCGCGCGGGTGGCGCCGGGTTAAGCCTGGGACAAGGGCGGGCCGTCCGTGGCCATCAGGGGCCGAGGGTGGCCGGGCTGGGCCGTATCTCTTGGCTCTCAAAACATTTTCAATATTAGCAGTGTATTGGACTGACAGTGGGACACCCGAGTGAACGCGAGGGAGGGTGCACCTGGTTCATTGACTGATCTGTCTGCTGAGCCCTTTCAAAAGGTACTCAAGGATTTTACAGGGGCCTTGCTAAGGTGTTTTGATATCTTTGTTACATTTGTTATGTTGGGTTTGTAGCGCTGGCTAGTTGTTTGTGTCTAAGTTCAGCGTGCCGGCCCTAATTTTCGCCTTTAGTTAAAGGGGGTTAAGGAAGACGAAACACACCACTATATTCCTTTGATGCTATTATGGGCAAAACAAAAGAAAAACAACTAGGACAGGGGGCGGAATTAAGGGAACTTTGGATGCTTTTATTACGAGAGCCGAGACCCTGCTAACTCATGAAATTCAATTAACAGAACGAAGGTTGTCTCTTGATTGCCTTTTGGCACATAAACGCTCGTCGCTGGGGAAAATATCTAAGTGTGTAACGCCAGGAGCTATTATTCCAGCAGATCAGGGTCCCTCTGCTCATACTGCAACCCAGTGTGTCATTACAGCACAAGTTTATGCTAACATGCCTCCCCCTGGGGAACTGGAGTCAAGTAATTCCGGGGGGCTTGATAACACCGTGCATCAGCCCGAACATTCCCCTCCTAGACCAGAGGAAGAATTGTTGGCAGACACGTCTGGGATTGGGGCGAAGGGAGACCGGGAGCGGGGGAGTGTTGTGCTAGGAGTGGAGAACGAGTCTAATGCACTAAAGAGAAGGGACAGGGAGGTGGTCACCCGCTCAAAAAAATCACTACTTGTTTCAGTTTCTCCCCCAGAAGTAGATGCTTTAGAGGCTACAAGTATCATGGGCATTGCACACATTAATGGGGTGTGTAAAAAAAGAACAGACACCAAACCCAAAAGAGGAGGGGCTAGAAAAACACCTATAGCGCCAATAGCTGTAAAGGATGGGGCTAATAGGTCAGCTAGTCAACACTGTAAAAATAGCTCTTCCACAAACGGGGTGTACTGGTCCCGGGAGATAATGAATACATTAGAGGCCAATCTGGAAGCACTCATTTCTAAGCATCTGGGTCCCATAGTTGAACAAATAAAGAGGGTGGAGGAGAAAGTTAGTAGGCTTCTAGAACAGAATAGAGGAGAACTCTTAGTGCCTCCACCTAGCTCGAGAGATGAAGGAATAGGGATTGTACCTTGCCCTGTTAGTCCTTGTGTAAACAACAGTAGGATGGTAGGATATACAAGGGGAGCTGATCTTAATACTAACAAGGACAAAGGTACTTTTACTGCTTCTGTCTCCCACAGGCCACAACATGAAGGCAGTAAAAAAGTGGCTATAGTCCCCAATGGAATCACAGATGAACAGGTGAATTGCACGCCGGGGTTGCAGACGTTGGACTTACCCCCTGCTTCTTGTCCCTATACGATAGTTTTAGTGGGGTTTCCAGCTCTTAGGATAGAGAAGAGACAACAAGCTCCCTGATAAACAAGGTTAAATATTGGATGCATAAGAACGCGAAGGTGCCTAACTCGCAGAGTAGTCACATTCTCATGGCAAGGAGGGTAGCCTGGGTTGGAGCCTCTGAGAAAAAATTTGCAGGAGACTGTGTTATTGTTAATTTTAGGTACTCTGAGTTGGTAAAAGAGCTGCTTATTTCCCGTTATGGGGTTTTTGATAGGGGGACAAGCATAAAGATGCTCCCCCTGAACTTTTTTTACAGGGATAATTCAAAAGAGACAGGCCAAGTGGCACACAGGAGAGGGGAAATTACCCACGGAGGGGCTAACAGACTGGGTTTAGTATCAAATAGGTTCACTCCGTTGTCTGAGGCGGCAGTAATTGATGAACTGGACTGACTGACTGGCCCAAGGTGTGACCACGAAGAATGTCCCCATTCCTGTTAGTTCAGTGTCAAGGGACACTGTTGGTTTTGTGGGGAATTCCCTCTTATCTGTTATCCCCCTTAACGAGGTTTCGCAAAACTCTCCAGGAAAGAGTATTGCATTAACAATGAGTTGTCCAGTTGGATTTTTACCGCAAAGGCAGGTTAATCCAGCCAGGAGAGTGATAAATCAAGCGTCCGAAGAACTCAGGGTGGTTTCGTGGAATATTGCAGGGATCTCAGCCAAAATAAAAAATAATGAATGGCTAGATTTTAGTCGACAGTTCCACATTATCTGCCTGCAGGAAACGTGGGAAACTGATAGTAGTGCCCCACCCCTCGAGGGGATATAAAATGTTTTTCGTCCCTGCCCAAAAATCTATAATGGGCTGAGCAAAGGGGGGTCTAATAACCTATGTGTCTCTGTCCCTACAAGGGTCTTGGGAGGTCCTGGGATGGAGCTCGGACAACATCCAAGGAATTAGATATCGCAAGAAGGGCCTAAAATTTATTTTGATAAATTTTTACAATGCAGGCCAATCAATGCAGAGGTTGAACGAGCTCAACGAAAGACTGGCAGGTCTGCAAGAGAGGGAAGATAGTCACTCCAATCTGATTTTAGTGGGTGACTTTAATTGTCACCAATGTCCATATTTGAAATGGGGAGGGGGAAAATGGGACTCCTGTCCAATCACAATGGACTGGCACTTAGAGCACACAAGGGAAGGCGGCGAATTAAGTAAGATCCTGGGTATGCACGATTTAGCCCCCACGATGGACTTAATCAGGGCTAGGAACTCTAATATTATTAACCCTTCCTTTAAAGGCAGGGGCAGGGACACAATTATTGATTTTATTTTTGTTTCACATATTTTTAAATGTAGGGTCATAGATTTTAGTATAGAAATTAGTATTTTTAGCGATCATAACCCTTTAGTATTGTCCCTGAGGGATACAGATCTATTTACCCACCCAAGGAATATGATGACGAGGGGAACATTGGAAGCAGTAGATCAGGGCAGACGCATAAGATGGATTAACATAGATGGGGAAGCATTTTACAAAAAGCTTATTACTTCCCCAGAAAGTGGGATATGGAAGTGCTTAGATCAGGAAGTCGAGGGCAGAGAATTGATTAGTGCTTTTGAAAGCACGGCAAGGGATATTGATAGGTTACTGAGGGCCAAATTATTACCCACGTCTAATCTCTCACCAAAATGGTTTGATAAAGCTTGCTCCAGAGCCCAAAAAGAACTGAAGTTGGCACTCAAAAGGGTCCCGAAGGATAGGAGCAGGATAGTGGAGTGTAGGGCTCAATATAAATCGGCCATAAAAAAGAGGAAACATACCATCCACTGTGAGGCCTGGAAGAACTTGAGGGAGGCAGCTGATAAGAGAGACATGACGAGATTTTGGAAGGTGATTAATGACCCCAGTTTCCAGGCTCCGAATAAGGAGAAGGTGGCATGTCACATCTTGCCGGAAGCATGGGTATCTCATTTTCAGAACCTGTATAATCATGGCAGCCCTACTGCTCGACAAATTGTAGATGTTGACATTTTATCGAGTTCATGGTCGCAGTTTGCGGTGGCCGAGATTAAAGAAGAAATACATGCCCTGACACGCAACAAGGCGCCAGGCCCTGATGGGATCCCACCCGATTTATTTTTGTCCCAGGTCGATCTATGGGCGCCTATACTCACGCGAGTCTTCAATACGGCAGTGGAAATGGGAATGCCCAGGTCATGGTCTACGGCTACCATTGTACCCCTATTTAAAAAGGGCAATAAGTGTGACCCCCCAATGTTATCGCCCGATCTCATTAATAGATGTGACTGCGAAGGTATTAGGGAAGGTTATTCTAAACCGCCTGACGGTCTGGGCTGAGGAAAATGAAATTATTACTGACGCTCAGTACGGTTTTAGAATTGGTCGTTCCACTACGGACCAGTGCCTTAACCTGTATAATTTGGTGGCAAAGTACACCGTGGCAGGCGAGGGGACGATTTTCTTGGCCTTTATGGATCTGACAGCAGCTTTTGACCGGGTTAATCGCGAGAAGTTGTGGGAGATCCTAGAGCTGTTTGGGGTCGATTCAGATCTGATATATATCCTAAAAACATTACATCTGAATACAACAGCGCAGGTCAGATACAGCAATGAGGGGAACCTTACGGAACATTTCTCATGTACCAGGGGTGTGAGACAAGGTTGCATTTTGGCGCCCTTTTTATTTACATTATACATAAATGGTTTGGACAAAGCACTTGTAGAGTTGGGGGTAGACTGTCCAAGAGTTGGCAAGAGAAGTATACCCGTCCTTTTATACGCGGACGATGCAGTCCTCCTATCCCGTACAGGAAGTGGACTTCAGTCTCTTATCGATGGCTTTAGTGGGTTTATGGCAAAGTTAGATCTATCTCCTAATCTTACAAAATCTTACATAATGGAAGCAGGGAAAAGACCAACGAAGAACTTTATCTTTAAAATTGTGGGTCATAAATTAGGGAAGGTCGAGGTTTTTAACTATTTAGGGATAATATTCGACAAACACCTCAATTTTAATACACTAATCTCAGATAAATGTAATCAACAAATGAGCACGATGGGTTCAATTATGAATCGAGCTACGAGATTAGGTCGTTGGTCACCGAATGAAATATTGCATTTATATAATTCGATATGTTGCTCTAAAACCATGTATGGGAGTGAGGTATGGGGATTCAGAAATACTTCCATGATACAACTGGAGGAAAACAAGTTCCTTAGAAGGATTCTGCAAGTTCCTCAAAGTACACCTACCCATATTGTTCATGAGGAGCTAGGGCTTCCTTACATCAGTGACAGGCTAAGTACTAAACCAATAATGTGTTGGATTAAAATTTGGACCAACCCTGAGGCTAGTCTAAGTAGACAAATAATTAAGGACTGCATTAATAGGGATAAGGGATATCGGATACCCTGGCTTAAATGCGTGAAGGACACTTTGAAGTGGCTGGGATTTGTAAATTATTTTGACGAGCCCACATCCTTGACGCCTCAGGTAAAAGCTGTCATAAAAGCTGAATACCTTAGGCGCCTAGTTTGCGCATGGGAAGACAGGGAAATACTGAAAGGTTCAGTGAGAGCCCATATATTAACGAAATCTGTAGCAGGCTTAGAACCTTACCTGGCGTATATATATAATAAAAATGATAGATTTTTAATGACCAGATTCAGATTGGATCTTTTACACCATATTTTAGCTGTCCCTGCAGGGTACACAAGAGATGTTGCATCAAAGGGTCCGTGCGGCTGCGATCTGGGATCTCCGCAGGATACCCTTCATTTTGTATTTTTTTGTCCGTTTTATGAGTACCCACGGGCAGTTTAAAAAAAAACTATTTTAAGAAAGAATAAATTTACCCAGGTAAGGGTGGCACTCCTGTACCTGAAACTTTCTTCGGACCCCCTTACGTTGTTCTGCACCGTGAACTTTTTAAGACTAGCTGCAAATTAAGGAAGACCAGACATGAGGTGTAGACAACTCTGTTTTTTAGGGTAGAGAAGGTCGGGTATTATAACTAAAGCTGTTTTCATGAAGATTTTACCCCTACCGTAGACTTAGTTAAGGATCTAATCTAATTATGAAATGAACGGTATATTGTATTTGGGAAGTGTTACGATGTTTTAAAATGATATAGTTTATATTATAACCTATCGTTTTAACTTGGCTATGATCGTGCATTTTTAAAATATTATGTTGTTGGTATTCCCTGTACTAAATCGGTTACAACCCTGCACTTTATAATACCTTGTTTTTGCTGCTTTTTTTTTTGGTATTTTGCTACTAAAGCAGCGTTGTTGTCTTTTTTTTTGAAGAATTGATATATTTTAAATATTTTAAGGATATTTTGTTATATTAATGTAATGTTGAAATTTGTAAATGTTATGTTCTTTCTTGGATGTTTTAATATCCGAATAAAGATTAAGTGATTGATTGATTGAAGTCATAGAAAGGATTTAACTTTTTCTGCATGATCTAAAATGTAAGTTCTGCCAAATTTCAAGCATCCCAATATGGATTGTAAGTTTTTCAATGATTTAGGAGGTTGGAGCAGCGCACATTTGTCTAAAAAGATAGCTTCCAGGCTTTTCCCTTCACTTGAAAGCTCATATCCCAAAAATAGGATATTGAGGTGGGCTATTTTTGATTTTTTAATGTTGAATTTGTAGCCCTCAGAGGAGAACCCGAAAATTATGTTGCTCACCCTGGTCAAGTGATTCTTTAAATCATCATCCATCAGATAAATGTCATCTACATAGGCCAATGCCTCTTCATCCAAATTCTGAAGTAACTTTGTTACCCTAGCGGAGAACAACCCAGAGCTATTCTTATACCCCTGGGGAAGTCGACAAAATTGAGGATGCTGTCAAATATCTGCTTTCAGGTGCTATATTTTGGCAGAAAAATCCATTTGTGATATCTAATGTTGTTTTTTTTTTTCCGCACAATGTTATTCATCAAAGCGGCACTGTGTGCATTCTGTATTGCAAAAATGTTTCAGTGTATGTGTTCTGATGTCTGTAGTCTAAAACTAGATGGTATGATATATCGTGTTTCATTACGGGAAACAAAGGATTATTCATTGAAGAGGTGCATGTTTCAATTACACCCTGGTATTCAAGTTGATCTAAGATCTCCCTGACTTGTTTTTTCGCATCTTATTTTAATGGGTACTGTCTCTGTGTAGTTGGAGGAATCGTTTTTATTGGGATTACATGATGAGGTGACTCAGCATCCCACACAACATGGTTGCAATATAATGCTGGAGCAAGTGCTACTGCCCACTCCTGTACGTATGAATGTTTTAAGTATACTGGAACGAGGTCAGAAAAAGCCGGTAAAATTACCTTCTTTCCCTTTGGGCACTCCATAACAATTTCAGGCAGTCAATCTTTTTCAGCTAAATGGATGTCATATCCATAAGTCAGGTTCTCCCAAAAGAGACCTTTAATTTTTCTGGGTTTGTCCCCCTCCATTTGAAGTGTTATTTCATGTAACTTATGCGGGACACTTACCCTCGTATCAGGTGTCTCCACCGTGATATGTTCATTCAACTTCCCTGTCACCAGAAATTCCATCAGGTTCTGGCAAGTCATTGTTACCTCTGCTGCGCTGTCTAGCATCATCGCAGCCCATTCCCCATTCAGAAGTTGAGTCCTCAGAATTCTGGGCATGTCTAACTTTAAGACCTGCTACGTTCTTCTTTTTAAATTGAGGTTTTGATTTTTGTTTCCCTTCTTTTTTAGAAGTATAGTCTGAAGCACGTTGTGTGTCTCTGGACTTTATACGCTCTTCTTGTCTGTGTTCTGACCATCCTTCCCTCTCAGAGTTTTTTGATGAACCCTGAAAAGAACGAGAAGAACATGTATGAGTATCCTGATACCTGTCAGGTTTTTTTAATGTTATCACGATTCGTATGGTTGTACCTCCTTTTGGAAGGCTCCTGTTGCGGAGACCCACCCCTGGATTGTGAACTATTCTCTCTATTCTTTTGTTTTTTATTGTTATCCCATTTCTCATTGGAAGAATCAGGTGCTTTCTTGGTGTTCTCTTTTTCAGGACAAACCCATGAGTTGAGGTTTTGTTGCTCTAGCTCCAAACTATCTCTACCTAATTCAGCATAGGTATTTTCGATAATTTTATGTAATTCACGTTCCTGTTGTAAAGGAGCAAAATCCCTCAGGCGTTGGCGTATTGCCACAGCTGATACCTCCCCTTTTATATTTGCTAATATAATAGCTGATACCTGGGCAAAATTTCCTAACAATTTCATCCCTAAGTTCAGAGCTGGTTCTGCTCCATACTCATTCCGTATTTGTCTTAATACATTTGGTATTACTGCTATTGAAGAGATACCATGCGTTCTGGCCTATATGGCAGTAAACACTGTACCCCAAGAGGTACAATCCTCTATCTGGGGAGCTATCCCCATTGGCAAGCAGATTGTTAGCATTCTGTGTTTTTCTTGAGGGATTGTGTGAGGAAACACTGCTGCTAACTGTGTTATTTTTTTAGCTATCCAGAATGGCATTTGCTCACATCTAGTGGGCATTTTACCCATAACTGCATGTAGCGTTTGTGGAGTCATTTTAGTTGTAGATCCCTGAATTTGTCCTGTAGGGGTAGCCCTTGTTGTCTGAAGTGTGAGTGTTCTCATCACGAACTGTGTCAGGTTTCTGTAAAGTTTTATTATTTCTTTATGAAGTGGACGTAAGTCTGCTACTGGCATTGTGTCAATGTCTGGATGCGGTGTGTAAGCCACTAGGACTGGCCAAGTTGCTCCATCTCTTCCAAACGGACTGAGTCTCACTTTTTCTTTTGTGTATGGGAGGGCGCCTTTAAACCAGTTTATGTGCTCATGGTAGGTGAGCGGAATGTAAATGTCCTCATACGGACAGTATTCATTTGGCGTTTCATCTTTTCTATAAGAATGATATGTATGTGTTTGTGCATCTGCTTGTGGGAATTTAACCCATTAATAGAATACATCTGTTCTGTATGATTCGTGTGCCTCAATCACGAATGTTACTGTCCCACCCCTAGCTGTGACGCCATAGTATGCTAGTTTTAAAGTAAGGGCAGTTCTGACATTTTCTGAAATGTTTATTTCACCTTCTTGTTCTTCCTCCCTTGCTGCAGCCGCACGTTGTGCTGACGTAGCAGCGTCTTCGTCAGCCATTATTTGAAAAGAAGAAATTTCAAGGAAACTGAGATATGGTTTTATGCACAATAGGGAACTGTTTGTCCTTCAAGCTTTATAAACCTACAGCCAATACATAGGATATGCCTACTCAGTTGTGACGGATGGTTCCCTTCCCACTCCAGACGTCTCTGGATAAAGTGTGAGTGGGGGTCTCTGAGAATAGCATGACTGAACTACTCAGATTTGACAATTAAATAAGTGCCAAACCAACGTTGGGTGCCATGCTGCGTAGTTCCTATAAACCTATATAGGATCTGCACATTTAGACAACATAGACTTTGATTGGTGTCCAAACTGATTCCAGACACCCCCACCGGGTATGTTCGCTTGTATACCATCTAGCTCACACTAGTGCCACTGTAAACGCCTCTTACCAAGGAGAGAATAGTTCTTGGCAACTATCGAACATGACAACTCTGTCCCATCAGGGATCGTGGAAACAGTACAGTATGTTTTGTTTTGTCACTCGTGCTCACTTTGTCTCAGAGAGATACACGAAATAAACCTTGGGGACTTTTTCAATAAGCATTTATTGAACCAGCATCATTCTACTGTAAAATAGGTGTGCTGAAACAACCATAGGACAGAAACAGATATAAATGATTATAGGCACCAACAAAGTAAAAGGATGGTAGATTCCTACCATTGTGCTAAAACAATGAATACAGGCAGGTATATAAAATATATGACACTAATAATGCGTACTCCTATGATGCGACCTTAACTAGATGTACCTAATTGTACCTGGCAATGCATGTGTAGAGCCAAGAATCCCTCTAGGATAAAGTCAACCCCCTTACCTGAAGTGAGAGACAGTAGGACCCCGTCTTGGTCTCGAGATTGACACCCCGCAAGGGATGTCAGACCACTGCGAGCTGGAGTGTCTGCGTGCAGGAACCTCAGCGTCTCGCGGCAGTGTGTGAGCATGGAAGTCCTTTTTCTCCTTTCCCTGCCTCAGCAAAGTTGTGATGTTTATATACCTAAAGATCTACCTTGCTGTGTCATGTCGGACTAGGATGATGGAAGGAATAACCCTTATACATAGTTATTATGCAGGAGATGGTAGTCCTTCTGAGATTGCAAGAATCATCATGCATAATGAATGAGGCTAGTTTTATGGAGAAAACGCCATGTTACCATAACTAGGTAAAAGGTCAGTACTAAGAACCATTATGCAGTGTAATGTCAGGGGAAATATAGGTGAAAGGTCTGGGTACTACCTGAGCCTATATCGGGCACCTGTATGAAACATAACAGATGGAGGGATTTTCTATAATGGTATGAAGGATACCAGGGTTGTGGATTAAGAGGGATTTTCACCAGTGCCTACATGTCATCTGATAGTGCTCCCATTACCAGTGGGTGCCACATAGAATACTCGTGAAGGGGGAATTAATCTCAATTAAACTCTAGGCTTGTGAAAACAACTCAAAAAGACCCAGCTCAGTCAAAGAAGCACAATACTAGAATTTTTTAATGGAGCATGAACAGCTTAGTTGCTCTGTTTCTACCTGCTCCCTTCCCCTCCACCTGTAACGGCCCAGGATACGAGCCCGTACCTGAGAAAGCCACACTCCTCCACGAGCGTGGCGATTCATGATGACAGTGGCCTCGTGGCTTCTCAACACCTTCCGGCTCAGTTCACGATGCTTCTTCCTCAACTCCAACTCCCTCGGAGCCACCAAGCTCTCCTGTTTTCCGCTGTTCCCGACTCGGCTTTGAGTTCACTTTGGGACGTGGGTCACTTGATGTTGAAGACTTTACTTCAGACAATCTTCTACTCTGTCTCCTCAATGGAGATGGACTAGTCTGTGTGGTTCTACATGGACTGGTGCCTGGCTCAACAGCATGAACCTCAACGGCTTCAAACCCAAACTTTTACTGAATGCCAAGTCACTTGGATTTAGCCCCGTCCAGCCGATTCCTCCAACACAAGCCTAGTAAAACAAACTTTGGACGGGCAGGCGGCTTTAGTGAACTGCTGCTAAGGCCTCAAACTCGCATTGCAGGGCTCTCTAGGCCACCACGTCTGGCTGGAAATACAGAGAAGGGATTGTTCACCCGTGAGAGCCTTCCTGCAATGGCCCCTCACTACTCTCAGTCTCTTAGCCTGCTTGGGCCATATACCTGAGCCGCAGCGAGCCTAAAACAATAACAAAACTAAACACCAAAACACTTTCTCTTCTGGAAGACAAGCAATCGTTGGCAAGGAGGAGCTATGGGTGGCTAACACTCAGCAACTACACAAAGGTACTCCCTCAAGGCTATCTAGCGATTCCTTACAGTAATTATACAAAGGAACAGTTTTTAAAATATAGATTGGGGATACTGCCTGTATTAAAACATTACCCGCCAATGAGAAGAAAGGAAGGCTGTGAGCCTTTGCAAGGTTTGCGGACAAGCACCAGATGATATCATCTAAGTGTTGTGCCTCTGCAAAGCCTGCTTGGATGATCACCAGAAAATCCCTGCAAAAATGTCAACAAAAGCGGGATAAGATAATGCAGTTGTAGCATGTAGTCTGAACTGCGCGCTGGTAAATTTTCTCAGGACAGAGGAAAAAAGGGTATAGAATGTATCGAAGCAGCTGAGGCCCAGCCAAGTAGGGTGCGATACACCTACATGGACCTTCTGGCATAATTTGGAGGGGTGACATGCAGGGGCACTTTCTATAGCACCAAGACTATAATACATAGGCATATTTGCACTTTACACTGCGATTCCTAAATGGCATAACATTAGTTAGGAGGCTGTTAGAGCACATTATACAGAAACAAAAATGCTCTTCAATGGATTGGCACTAATGCACTTTAAATTAAGCCCCTCTTTACAGCATGGCTCAGCCACAACCCTCTTTAAATTGAATTGCTTGCAGATAGCTAAATGGCACTTTAGCACTTTACTCTTGGGACCCTTATCTGCTAGCTTTTGCTGCACACCTTCAGATATTGTCCATCTCCCTAAGAGTAAATTTCACAGCAAACTTGTAGAAGCGAGTGCTAGCAAATTCTGTTTTCTATCATTTTAAAGATGCACAATCCAGGCAGCCACCCGCTACTTACCTCCTTAGTCTCTGTATTTAGGATTTTAGGAGAAAGGCTAGGAAGCCATGTTTTAATAATTGACAGTTCTACTTGGCTTTACTCTGTACAGGAAAGTGGTCTAAGTATTTTGTTTTCCTGTTTTTCAATTTTATATGCCTAGACTTGGCTTCAGTTTTACTATTGAATGTTTTATGTAACTCAATAACTGGCAAATGGCAGCCCACAGAAGTTTTTAAAGTTGTATTTGATTTGTGTTACTGCATCGAAGGCCATTTGTATTGCAATGATTTTAACTAACTAGTCAAGTAAACTTAAAGTTGAAACTTTAACTTAGTTCTTGCTACATGAGGTTAGCGCGTTAGTGGCAGGTGGAAGCCACAAGAGGAAGAGCTTGTTTTGGGCTCGAGAGTCCAAGAGAACCTTCGAGCTGAGCCAGAGCCAAGCATCTGGCTTATGCTATGATGGGCTCCCCACCTCTAGTATGGCATGGGTACAGTTTGCAGCGATTGTGAGCATACTTTGGTAGGATTTGCACTGCTAGGGGTATTGATTACCTCCTTTACCTAAAACACCATCTTTGTACTAGCTAAGGAGCTCTTGCCACCAGCCCCACGCTGGCCAGTTGGGTAAAAAGTTTGTTTTCTGTCTCCGTCTGAAGGTTTAGCAATGCCCCAGCTGTTTGAAAGAAAGAGAGAATAATTTCTGAAGGAGGGATGACCCATTGGAAAGACTCTACGCTCTGGTCTACTCTTCTGAGATCTTAAGATGATAGGGTAGTAAGACTGTACTGACCTACGCTGATAGGTGGGTTGGTATGGAGCAGAGATGCTTAAAAGCCACATACACCATTACCACCACTGAAAAGCAATGTTTGCCATTGGAGATCCTTGCCGTTGTCCCTCCTAGGAAGAGCTGCATTGTTTAAGATGATATCCTTGCCTTGTTTTCTATACGTTCTACATAATACGCCCTACGTATTCCGCAATTCATATTTCCGAACATTGGAAGGTGAATTCTGAACAATACTATGGGACGGTGGTGAAGGCTGAATGGCCCTACGTATCGCTCTACCCGATATTCCGAAGTATTTTTTTTTTGATAAACAAGTTTTTATTGTTTTAAACAGTACAACAACAGAAACAGTCTGGCATTCTGAAGCAGTACCACACAGCAATACATTAGAAAGCACACCCCGTTCCCCCCCGCCCCCAAAAGCTCTCCTCCACCCTCCGAACCGCCCTATTAAAGTATGTTGCCTAGCCATTTCCCCCAAACTTTCCGGTATTTCTTGGGGCAACCTCGTGCCCGATAGAGAGTCCACTCCTGCGCCGCGCACCAGTCAACCCCAGCACCCCACTTAGCCACACTTGGCGGCAGCGGTTGTTTCCATGCCACTGCAATGTCGCGCTTGGCCACCATCAAGGCCGTCATGAGAAACAGCTGCTCTGAACGCGTGCCATCCAAGCCATCTGTGATGCCCAGCAGGGAGTGTCGAGGGTCGTGCGGCACCTCCCACCCCAGGACCTCCGTAAGCTCGGTCTCAATGCCCCTCCAGAACCCCTCCAGGTCAGGGCAGGACCACACCATATGCAGGAAGTCTGCCGGTTCGGAACCACATCGGGAGCAAGCCGCGTCCCCGGAGAGGCCCGCACGGTGAAGGCGAGCCGGTGTGAGGTAAGCCGCATGGAGATAATAAATTTGGATGAGTCGTAGCTTAGCGGAGGCCGTCACCAAGCGGGGGGCCATAAGGGCGTCCCGCCAGTCGGCCTCATCCAGGGGGCCCACCCACCCCTCCCAGCGCTCCTTAAGGCCCGCAAGGGACGTAGGGGTGCAGTTGACGAGGGAGCGGTAAATCCTGGAAATGCCCCCCCTCCCCAGGTTGCCCAGCAGGACCTGAGCCTCCGGGGGGCTGTGGTCCGGCAGCCGGACGTCAAGCGGGGTGTAGGTGCGTATGGCGTGGCGCAGCTGGAGGTACCTATAAAATTGAGAGGAGTGGAGGGAAAAACGCGCCTGCAGCTCTGAAAAGGAACACATCCGCCCTCCCCGCCAGACGTCCCCAAGCTGGGAAATGCCAATGTGATCCCATGATTTGAAGCCTTCCATCTTCGTGACCTCCCGCAACCACGTCCCGTGCCACAGGGGAGTGACCCGGGTCAACCGTCCCGTCCATCGGGTGAGGCGGAGCGCCGCTCGCCAGGACAGGAATACAGCCCTGGTGATGTCTGGGCAAGAAGCAGGGATGGGGGCGCCGTACAGGCGATCTTGGATATCGGAGAAACCCAAGCCGTCAAGTTCCACCCTGTAGGCCGGGTCGGACCAACCCCCCCCGAACCAGTCATGAATGACCAGAAGGCGGGTGGCCATATAGTAGAGGTAGAGATCAGACATGCCCAGGCCCCCGTCAAAGGTGGGTATGCGGCACGTCGACAGAGCCAGCCGCCGCCTCCCATCGCCCCAGAGAAATCTCGTCGCCATCCCGTCGAGTTCGCGGAACCACGGTCTCGGAAAGGAGAGGGGGGTGTTTTGCAACACATATAAAAACCGGGGAAGAATCATCATTTTGTAGAGGGCAACCCTCCCTAGCGGGTTGAGGGGCAGCTGTTGCCATCGCGCCAAGTCTACCTTGTCTCTCTTGACCAGGGGGGCGACGTTGAGCGCCCAGCTCAGCTCCGGGAGGAGGGAGACCCAGATGCCCAGGTATTGAAATGATAAGAGGCACAGAGGGATGGTCTCCTGCCAGTCAAAGCATTCCCTGGAGGGATGCAACGGAACCAGAACCGATTTCCGCGGGTTGAGGGAGAGACCTGACGCCCGGCCGAAACGGCTCAGAATGGATAGTGCACGTGGCCCGGAGCGCGCTGGGTCCCCAAGGTACAGTAGGACATCATCCGCATAAAGGGCGATTTTGTCAGCTTCCAGGCCAGGCCACTCCCAGCCCCGAAGGAGGGGGTCAGATCTAATCAGGGCGGCCAGAGGTTCCATCGCAAGAGCGAAGAGAAGGGGCGACAGTGGGCAACCCTGCCTTGTCCCCCGGCCGATCCGAAAGGGCCTCGACAACGCACCGTTAACCAATACTCTGGCACGGGGCTGGGCATAGAGGACTCGCACCATCCCCACGAACCGAGGGCCAAAGCCCATGCGGGTCAGGACGTCGAATAGGTAGATCCCCCCCACCGAATCGAAAGCCTTTTCGAAGTCGACGAGGAGTAGAGCGAGGTACGGGGTCAGACGATGGCGGTGGGCCAAGGCCACATGGAGACGGCGCAGACAGTGGCGCGTGCCCCGAGCGGGCATGAAGCCACATTGATCCGGGTGGACCAAGGTCGACAACAGGGGCCTAAGCCTTTGGGCCAGGACCGCCGCATAGAGCTTCACATCGGTGTTGATGAGCGAAATTGGGCGATAGGCGGCTCTATCAGTGGACGGCGGCGTGGATTTGGGCAAAACCACAATCGTGGTCAGTTTCCGGGGGGAAGGAACCCCTCTCAAGCGCCTCCACATAGTGAGCTCTCAACCGCGGGACCAGGGTGTCCCTGTAGGCCGCAAAGAATTCTTGGGGAAAGCCGTCCGGTCCCGGTGTCTTCCCCGCTGATGTGCGCCCGATTGCCTCCCCAATTTCTTCGATGGAGATGGGAGCTTCCAGGCTCTCCATTTCGTCCGGCCGAAGCCGGACCAGGCAGGCGTTCCCAGACACGAGCAGGGCGTCCAGAGAAAGGTCTGTTGCACGCGCTCGGTAGAGCTGAGAGTAGAACTGGGCAAATGCCGTCGCCATCGCCACGGAGGAGGACTGGAGCACCCCCGAAGAGTCGGTAATCGCCGGAATGATGCGCGACGCCCTGGGGTAGGTGGCCAGGCGGTGCAACAGCGCGCCGTTCTTGTCACCCCAACCATACACCCTCGCCACCGAGGACTGCCAAAGAAGCTTGGCCGCCTCGAGGGACCGCTGACAAATCTCCTGACGAAGGAGCCGCAGCTGCCGGTCCACCGCCGGGTCTTCATGTGCAGAGAGCGACCGCTCCAGCCGCAACGCCCGGGCTTCGCAAGCAGTGAGCTGCCGCAGCTGTGTCTGGCGGTGCCGCACCACATGTGCCTTGGCCGCCCCCCTGATGGTTGCCTTGCAAGCCTCCCAAAGGGTGCCCGCCGACGAAACCGAGCCCTCGTTGGCACCATAATATTGAGTAAGCTCAGTGCCCACCGCCTCACGCAATGTCTTATCCTGGAGGAACCAGGCGCTGAACCTCCACACCGGCCTAGCCGCGTGCGGCGGGGGGCCCAGACCCAGGAGGACCGGCGAGTGGTCCGAAATGCCCCTGGGCAGGATGCGGACATCCTGGACGCTTCCGCACTCGGTGGGGGGGACAAAAATCACATCAATACGGGCGTGAGAATGGTGAGCGGCCGAAGTGTGGGTGTACTGACGATCGTGAGGATGCCAAAGCCTCCAGGCGTCACAGAGGCCCTGGGCCTCGGCCCATCCCGCCAGCTGTCTCGCTCGCGCGGCGCGGGAATCCGAAATCGGTCCCGACGAATCCAGCTGTGGGGCCAAGACAGCGTTAAAGTCTCCCCCAAGCACAACAGCGCCCACGGGGAGAGATTCCAACAACGAGGCGGCGTGGGATAAAACCTGCGACAGTCCCGAAGGAGGCACATAGAGCGAAAGGAAGCTGACCGGGCGACCCTCCAGCGTACCGCAAATAGCAATCCCGATTCCATGGGGAGCACGGGCCACCCTCTGAAGGACAAAGGGGAAGGAACGACGCAGCAGGACCGCCACCCCGTGGGAACCACGGGAAAACCCAGAATGCCACACCCGGTCGTACCCATAACGCGCCAAGAAGGGGCATTTTTCCCCGAGGAGATGGGTCTCCTGAAGGAGGAGGACGTCGGCCCCAACGCGTTGAGCATACTTAAGGACTGCCGTGCGCTTAAGCCTATCCAGCAGGCCGTTCACATTCCAGGACAGGATACGCAGCTGCGCCCTGGGGGCTACGTCAGCCATGGAAACAACGGGCGCATTGGGACGCCGCGGGATCGGAGCCACCCCAGGGGCGCCAGGAGGACATCATGCCGCGCTGGTGCGCAGGGAGGAAAGGAGGATCGCCCAGGTCCCATGGGGAGAGCAGGGGACAGACAAAAGGGGACTAGGGGTGACAGGCTGGGAGCGGGCGGCAGCAGATCGTGTGTGTGAGCCAGCGCGGAGCTTTGCAGTAACGCTCGCAGGAAGCAGCGAAGGGGTGCCAGGCTGGGAGCGGGCGGCAGCAGATCGTGTGCGCGAGCCAGCGCGGAGCTTTGCAGTAACGCTCGCAGGAAGCTGCTATGCGGCGCACCCAAGAAGAACCAGACCCAAACTAAAAGAACCACCCTCCCTAGGAGGAACATCCAACAAAACCCACCCCCCAACCCCCAACCCCCCACCCTACACTTCGAGAACTGAAGCATCTGTCGCCCTAACTTCAACAACTACTACAAAAGCCCCAAGCGAAGCGCTCGGGTGTCAAGAGCGTGGTGGACCCCTCCAGAAGTACGGATGCAAGTGTTCCGGCCTAGACTACTACACATGAGCGGAAATCCGCTGAGTCCAGGTCCGTGGTGGAGGCCCCAGCCGCAGGACCGGGCCGCCAGAGCTGCTGCCAAGACAGAAGACCACCCAAAGTCAAATGGCCGGGCTGCGGGAGAGATCAGAAAGGTCCACAGGCGCGAGGAGGGGGGTCAGGGACGGGTCCGGCGGACGTGGCGACCGGCGCCGGAGGCCCCCAGCCGCCTGAGAGGATGTCCCGGATGAGGCAGACGAGTCCCTCGGCCTTCTGCCCGACATGCTCGTGGAGCGAGGCCCAGCCGCCAACCCCCCCCCGGGGCCGCCGGGACTGTGTGCGCCTCCTGCGGCGTGGGCGAGGGGGCCTGGTTGTATCTTGATCCGAAGGCCGCCGAGCCGGGGACGCCCGCCCAGACTGGCGCAGGGGTCGTTCCTCAGTGAGCCAAGTCCAGGCCGCCCGGGGAGTGTCGAAAAACAGGGTCTTATCCTGAAAGACCACGCGGAGGCGGGCCGGGAATTGAAGTTGGTAGCGAAGACCCAAGGAGCGCATCTTGTGTTTCACCTCTAGGTATGAGCGGCGTTGCTCCTGAACCTCCCGGGTATAGTCGGGGAAAACCATGATGGTGTGGTTGTTGAAGGACAAGGGAGACTGCACCCGCGCCTCCTTCAGAATAGCGTCTCTGTCTCTGAAGTTAAGGATCCGCAGGATGAAGGGGCGCGGGGGGGCCCCCACCGGAGGCTTGGCGGCCAACGACCGATGCGCTCTTTCCACTACAAACCAGGTGGACAAGCTGGCCGCCGGCATCCAGGACTTAAACCACTTCTCCAGGAAGTCGTCGGTGCGGCCAGATTCGACCCCCTCCGGAAAGCCCACCAGGCGGAGGTTGTTGCGGCGGGCCCGGTTTTCGGCATCCTCCGCCCGCCGGTGCAGCTCCTTGGAATGGGTCGTGAGCTCCCGGACCTGGTCTTGGAGCTGCCGGATGTCGTCCTCCGCCGTCGAAATTCGGGACTCCGTCTCGGTGATGCGGGCCGTGGCATTGCGGAGATCTTGTCGTAGGAGCGCCACGTCCACCTTCACCTCCCCGACCATCCCCTCCAAGGACGTGCGGGAGGCGGTGATGGCCTGCAGAATGGCGGCAAGGTCCGCGCCGGGAGTCGGCGCCGTCTCCCCCCCAACGCCCGGGGGATCGGAGGTCGTGAAACGATCAATCTTGGTCTGGTGGGGCGCGGCTGTCGACTTGGCACCCCTGTCCTTGCCCATGACTGCCCTCGGGACACGCGCGCCGGTGCCCAGGCGCTGTGTGGCTCGCCGTCCCAATGTCCAAGCAGCCAGCCGGTGCGGGGCCGGAGTCGAGGGGGAGTGAGAGGCAGGAGTGATGCCCTCCCCCCGCTGCGGAGGGCCAGGAGACCACCGGGGGTGCCGCAGCCCCGCTTCAAAGGCGATCCAGCGTGGTCCAGTCCCACCGTTTCCTCAAGCACGGGGCCCGTATCCGATCAAGCCCCCACAGCGGGCTCCCGGGCACACTCCGCCGGCGCTCCCCGCCACGAATGTCAACCGAACCCCCCAAGGAGGGGGAAGGAAATAGGGTCCCCCTCTGCCCCGCAGAGGCCGACTCCCACAGGCGGTGACGGGGGAGGGGAGATCAAGGACCCTCGTGTGACGATGAGCCCCCGCCGCCAACCGCCTATGCCAGTACCTGTTGTGGGCCCTCCACAAGGTCGCCGCCTGGGCGCTGTCCGTGCCAGTTCTCGGCCGCCACGAGGAAGGAGTCTGTGTCCAGGCCCGGCCCCACGGGGCCGCTCACGCAGGTGCGGGCCTCTCTCCTCCGAACGGCAGCGTCTCGGGGTTTCCGCAGGTCCCGGGCGTCCCGCGGGCTCAGCATGCACCCCTCCAGGCCAGTATCAGGATTCCTCGGCTCCGGGCAGGACCGGGACCCTCTTCCGCGGGTCCCGCACTGTACGTCCGGCCGCCGCCAGCCACACGGCCCGTGCCTCCCGTGGGCGCCGCGGCCTCGCGTAGCCCCCAGCGCCGGCCGCAGACCCAGCCAGCCGCGTCCCCTGCGGCCGCTAAGCGACAGTCGGCAGAACTCGGGCCCGGGAGCAGGTGAACGGCCAAGAGTGCCACCGATTGTAGTGCCCCGGTCCCGCAGCAGGTAGGGACCTCCGGGGCGCTGCTAGGACAGCGGGACACGGATAAATTCCGGATGCGAAGGGTCGAGCATCGGGAGCCTCACATCAGTGCGGCCATCTTGCAGTGCGCCACCTAGCGCTCTGATATTCCGAAGTATTAATGGGTGGCACAACTAACCACCATAAATAACTGGGGTTTTCAGCCACTGAATGAGCCAGCATACCACATGAACAGATTGAGGATGCACCCAAGGGGATATCTCAATGCCCTGTATGGTAACCCCCATCCCATAAACTCCACAATCAAACAAATGTGGTAATAAACCTTTGGCACACAGCCATAAGAGCATTGGGATGGAAAGGCAAGATCACACAGTGACTCCCTTGTGGGACACAGCTGAGCTGGGATCCTTGGGGACACAAGCAGGTTTCGACAACCAGGATCTTATAGGCCTTTCTCAGGTAGGGGATTTATGGGCCCAGGGAGATGTAATTCCTTTTGCAGACCTGCAAAATGAATATGATTTAGCCCCTACTGAAACTTTTTGATACTTGCAAATTAAACATGCACTGCACGCGGTGTTGCCGCGGGGGACAGACTCCCCGAATTCTCACCCCTGGAAGACAGGTTCTAAGACAAAGTTATGCCACGCAAAGCAATATCCTTAACATATAAAAAAAACTGATCAATAGTACCCCTAACACCTTGCTGGGTCTACGAGAGAAGGGAGCCACAGACTTAGACATCCTGGGAGACAAATAATGGATTTAGGCCCTGGCTTCTGCGAGGGAAGTGGCCTTCCAGGCAAGGTTCTGACTTGTTTAAATAAAAAATACTACACCGTTCCTACTATACACCACACACCTTATCCAAAATGGGCAACGCCCTTGATGAAAACTGTAGGCGGGGATGCGGTCAACCGGTACTTTTTACAACACCATCTGAAGTTGCCCACTGATATAAAGGTTTGTTTCGGGATTCTGTGATGGGATATATGGGTTCCCTGTGCAACCAACAGTTTAACCTTTCTGATAAATGGTACCTATTAAATATTTGGAGTGAAACTGACCTGGCTTGCATGGAGCGATCATGGTTTACATTGAGACTAACGGTGGACAAAAGGAACATTGCACACCTTTGGGGGACGGGGCAAGCACAGCATCTGGTAGACTGGATAAAAGATATGGACTGGTGCATGCTGCCAAAAAGAGGTGGCCTACGAAGGTTGTGGATGCCCCCAGAAATGGACTTAAGTTTGGGACAGCTGGATGAGTATCAAAGTTTTACCTTTGACTCTGCAATCCCAAGCGCTGGGGTAAGATATTTGCTTGACAATTTACGAGTACAACCACATGCAGACCAGACAACGTGGGAAGGGAATGATGAAGTAATTAATGGTGTCCATTGAGATACGTTTTTTGTGTTTACCAATATAACTTTAATAAAAAAGATTTTTCTGTTCCAGCTGGGAACTTTGACGGGCGATCAGAGGTGGCTATGCTGTTACTGGGCCTACCCTGGGAGATGAAGTGCGTAAGGTACCTGGGTTTAAGGGTCACACACAATGCCACAGAGTGTGAGGAGGCTAATATTGGGAGAGTCATGGGTGGCCTGGAGAGCTCCGTAAAATGGTGGAATACACGCAGGCTGTCATTGATGGGGAAAATCGCCCTGGCAAAAAGGGTATTGCTCCCTAGGTGTTTATACATATTCCAGGGCACTCTGTGTGATATACCCAGACGTGTCTTTACGGAACTAGAGGAAATGCTGATAGAACTACTCTGGCATACCGGGAGAAAGCGAGGGAGCCTGATGACGTTGAAGTGTGACTGGTGGATGGGTGGACTGGAGGTACCTTCTATGGAATATTATACCTGGCGGCACAGCTCCAGCAGGCAGTGCACTGGACGGATGAGGAGGAGAGCTGGGAGGGTAGATTGCTGCGTGGCACATGTGGCGAGCATTTGCTGCCGGAGGTTCTGATGATGGGGACGAGGCCCCTGATTGGTTGCCGTACGCGGTTCGTATGGTATGTACGGCTTGGGACAGAACAGTTCAAACGATGATAAAACGGGCCCCGTTTGCAGTGGGACTGAGTACATGGGCATTGCGCCTTTTTCGCAGCGTTGCGAGGTCTATTTCATTGCAGAGATGGCGGGGTGGCTGCGTGACTCTGGGAGATCTTTATCCTAACAGCACATTTCTAACATTACATGACGCAAGGAGACTTTCCAGCTGGGATCGGGGCAGTTTTTCCAATATGCAAAGATAGCGGCCACAGCACAATGAATCTGTCTGTCATTTCCTGAGGCGCCGCCTACTTCCCGGATGCTAGAAGTTAGCAGGGGGCAAGAGGCGGATCTCCCATATATACAGGCACTGAGGGAGGATGCCCCCAGAAAAGCACTTTCGATACAAGAGTGGTGGGAGGCACAGGTGGAAAGGCCCATTACCGAAAGGGATTGGGAACAGATCCATGAAGGGGTCAACACACATCCACAAATGCGAGGCTTAAGCTTATACAATAGAGTGTGGTGCATCAGGCGTACGAAGGGGCATATCAGCAACAACCGGCGATAATTATCGCTAAGCGCACTTAGCGCTAGGATAACTATCGCCGGCTAGCGTGGATTTTTATCGCTGAGATAGCTAGCTATTAGCAACGCTTATCTCAAAAGCAATAAAAATCCTCACGCTAACTGCCTAATGTGAGATTATCGCTGGAAACCCAGCGATAATCTAACGCAATGTGGCGTTAGCTTGATGATAGGGACTCACAAACTTAGCCATGATATCCACCCTCCATAGGATATCATGGCTAAGTCAGTCCTGAAGCAGGCGTAAGGAAAGTAGCGATAACAGGGGTTATCGCTACTTTTCTTGCCGCTATGCTTCATAGGGTGGGGCTTGATGATAGGAGAAATGTCGATTAGCGACATTTCTCCTGTCATGTCAGGTCAGGAATGCCCACTTTGCATCTCATTAGAGATGCAAAGCTGGGCGTTAGGAATTCCTACGCTAACGCAAGTTTTCACGCGTTAGCGTGAGCTTGCTAATTAGGCGATAAAATTATCGCCGCTTTTCGGCCGAAGACGGCCGCAAAAGCGGTGATAATTCTATCGCCTGGCCTTGCTGATATGCCCCCTAGTGCCCAGCCGGCTGCAGGCCATATACCCGGAGCGTTCGCTAGAGTGCTCGAGATGTAGGGGCAGCGGGCGGCTTTCCTACATAGGCTGTGGAGCTGCCCGGACATTGATGAGTACTGGCAGACCGTTCTTTTGGAATTTAACACCATCACGGGGTGGGAGACTCCTAGGGAACCATCACAGCGTTTACTTGGGCTAGTACCGTTTCACAAGAAAAATACATTGAGCAGACAGTTCTTGGTGTTGTGGCTGCTTTTATTCAAACGCAGAATTGCAATCCGATGGTTGTCCCCCAAAGATAGAGGATTGGTTGAAAGATATGGCTGAGTGGATCAACACAGAGGGTGGTCACATGAGGGCAACTCGAAGGGACGAAAGAGTGAGTGAGGATATGAGGGCATGGACGGCAATGTTAAGGGAGCTATTGACACCACCAGATGAGCTACCCCATAGAGTGAGAGGGACAGAAGAAGATTAGAGTCGTAGATCTGCGGTCACGCTGCATTAGGGGTTGCACAGAACCGGGATACAGGGTGGTTGACTTCACAGTGATGCATTGAGGGTGTGCGTGGTCATCCAGTAACTCCCCCATACACAAGGTAATGAGGAGTCTTCTGTAGGAGTTCTAGGCTATCTGAGCCCGGGGTGGGAGGGAGGGAAATTAATAAATGGAATGAATAAGTACGAAGACGAGATAAGAATACGATGTTACTAATAGAATGTATACAATGTTTTTTTCCTTTTTCAACATGCCAATAAAAATATATGAACAACATTTTTTTTTTAAAAAAAGCCACATACCACAAGTGAGCCGGAATTGGAAGAGGAAAGTACTTACACCTGCAAGAAAGTGAACCCGTTTCTTATTAAAGCACTGAATTGAACACTAAGCCAGTCAGCTGTCAATGTGCCCTATAAAACAAGGGTAACATTAACATAAGTGAGGCAGGATTCTGAATAGTTTATACCTTGGTAAATATGCTGTGCCATAAACATTTTAATTTATGTTCTGGCTAGTAATTAGATAGGAAAACAATTACCTCAGTACAGTAGAAATCATCAGTTACTATACATTCTTTTATTTTATATGTTGAGAAATGCATATTATTAGGTTGCTATTTTGCTGCCTTAAGAAAAGGCAGTTCAGCTCCTGCCACTGGATAAACCCCCTGCAGCTGAGCAAAAATGAATTTCTTTGTGGCCTTCTCTCATCCCTGAAGAGATGCTTTAACACCTATTGACCTGAGGGTTCCTCTGACCATGAGGCTTCCTGGGTCCAACCTCCCGCTGTTTGACATTCATAGGGAGCCTGCTGCTTACCAAAGCTCTGCTCAGGCAAAGACCTGACAACCTCTCACTTTCTTCTGCTTCCGCAATCCTAATCAAAGGAAGTTGAACTACTGAAAGAACACTCCTACAAAGTTACCAGTTTTATATTTTCACAACTAAGGGTAAAAAAGAAACAGGCCTCTTTGGAAGTACTATGCAACTGCCGGTAGGAAGGGGAAGTTCACCCTAGAACAGGGAAGGGAGTAAAGCCTTCAAGAGATGTACTTTGTTTTGATTCGACAGGAGCACAGTTGGCTTTGGGACAAGCTTAACTTGTGAGGGATCTTAGACGAGGCTTGGTTTCACCATCTGCAAAGCTCAGAGACAAGGCATGGTGATATTGTGTTGGGCATAAGGCAGGCCTGGGAACCATGCACTGGGTCATAGTGCTGAGAAAGGATGGTTGGAGGCTGTGTGCACATTCGGTTTCAATGCCATTGTGGAAACTTGACAATCACTGCCAGGTAGGTCTTACAGGTGTGCTGCTGGACACGACTCTTAAATTAAAGGACACTGATGCATAGCTGTGCTTTTTTTGTTGGGATTACTTTCCTAAACACATCCCGACGCTGCTGCCCCTGTAGACATCTCCTTATGCTTGCGGCAAAGTGAAAAGTGACATCTCCTAATGAGCAATGGCCAGCCAAGCACAACAACTAATAATGAATGCACTCGATAATTGTAAAAGCTACCGTCGTGAATGTAAGTACTTTCAATTACTCATTTTTTTTATATGTTTCTCTTTCTTCTTAAGTTATCATGTTCTCCTTCTTGTAAGCAATGTTCATACAGTGACCTGAGGCAAATAAAAAAAATGAAAACTGATTATATTGAATACTGCTTGGATTGAGAAAGCCGCAGAAGGCTGCCGTTTGGAAAAACTAATTTCGGCCCGGAAATGAAGTGATGAGTACGTGACTAGCCTCCTGAATCTCCGACTTTGAAACGCTCCCGTCAGGGTCTGGATCTGAGGAGCTGAACTCTTGCAGACCCACCAGACTAGAAGGGTCCATAGAAGAAGAATGACTACTCTACATAATCTTGTCTGAGAAGAAAAGTGTTGAAGATACAAGGAACATAGACAGTTACTTCCTCAGGGAAGAAAACCAGCAGAAACATTGGTGTTCGACTTAAACCCACTTGAACCCATAGCCTGAAGCCAAAGGAACATTCCCTGAATGCCCAAGGAACAATCTCTGGAAGTTTGGGAACATTTGGAACACCAAAGGAGAAATGATGGAACTGTTGCTGCAAGTTCTGAAGATCTTTATATTCGATTTCACCTGCTTCCTAAACATTGCTATTTACTGCAAGTGCGAACAACTATGTTTTTAAAGCAATTCGGGACAAAAATGAAAGATTTGTGCCATGCAACAGGGAGCAAGAGGTTCGCAACTTTTAAGTTAGATTTATCAAGCCATGCAAGGCCACTTGGCCTGGCCTTGTGTGGCTTGATAAATCTAGATTAATGCAACGCAGCGCAAATCTCTGTGTTGCGTTACTCTGTTCCGGTGAGACGTTCCATGGGTGGGGCATGGATGGTCCCACGCATCCACCCATGGATTCTGGCGCATTCCCATATTTACCTTCAGTGGTACACCTGGGAATACGTCAAAATGGAACGCATCTCCAGGTGAGGCGTAACGAGAATTATCTTTATTTCTCCTCCTTACATCCTCTTTCCATGTGTGCTGTATTCTGCAGCACACATGGACAGAGGGAAATGCCTCTCAGGATTGTTTTTGTGCAGGAAGGTGCACCAGTGTTGGAAAATGTTAGAGATGCGCCGTATATTGTTAGGTACAGCAGATTCCTGTCCTTTTCCTATCATGCATGCAGAAAGGCAACGTGCTGCCATGCATGATAATTTCATAAATATGCCATTTAGTTTTACTAAAAACATTTAACCCTTTTTGAATAATTCTCCGGGGGTACTTTGTTGGTTCGATGCCAAAACTGTAAGTGCTGTTGTCCACTTTACGTCTGTTTCTGAAAATCACAGCTAGCTCATTGGTATGTTTAAATAATGCTGCCAAAGACTGCCTTTTGATGAAAAAGCATCCAAATTTATTTTTAGGTGTGGCCTAGACACTGCGCTAGTATGTGGTGTGTGTGTATATATCATATCTGTGTGTGTACATATATATATATTTTTTTCCTTAATTTATTTTTATTGAATTTAATACAAGGCAAACTTGTAACACAGCTTTACATCTTATAAACAAAAAAAAAACATCTAGAGCACATGGCGTACAGCCAAGAAGTGGCAAATCCATGATCCTTCAGGTCGGTGAAAAGTTCTTTACACATGTTGATATTGGCACCCCACATTGCACCCCCACCCCCGAACTAAGCTCGCCCCGCCAATGCAGGGGTCGCCGTCTAGAAACACCACAGAGAAAATACAAGTCTAGCAGTAGCGATGTTGCGTGGACCTCTGAGACCTTGTGCGTTTGGCTTATATGTTCATGGTACTGTCACTCCGTTCCCCTGGGGTGTGGTCGCTGAGCGCTGTGCCCGTCTCTCTAGTGGATAAGTACGTTGTGTAAAGGCCCCAGAAATGTTTAGGTCGGCTCTGCGGGGGGAGAAGGTCACTGAAGTTTTCTTCTGCTGTACAACATGTCATGTGACCACTGGCCAATTTTGGTGTGGGACCACGCAGCCAGCAGATAGCCACCCTCCTCTTAGCAATCAGAAGCCCCATGTCCACTAGTCTGCGCACCCCCTTAGGCATCTGTTTAGAGTGTCCTAATAAGGCCTGAGCTGGGTCTAGGGGAAGGACCAAGGCTGTCACTGTTTCAAGCTCACGAAAAACGGATTCCCAGTAAGTGTAGATTACAGGGCAGGACCAGGCTAAGTGCAAGAAGTCGGCCATCTGTGCCTTACAACGGTCGCATACAGGGTTATCCCGCAACCCATATCTATGTAACCTCTCTGGGGTGTAGTACACTCTATTCAAATATTTAAAATGAATCAGTCGGTGTCTGCCATTCAGATAGATGCGCTGTGTGTTGGTGCAGCAGTACGTCCACATGGGATCATCAATGTCCCTTTGTAGATCTCTCTGCCATTCTAGCCTGGCTTTAGTGTAGTGGTTAGCTCTGTGTGCCATCGATAACTTATATATAGTAGAAACCGCGTTGCGGGGGGATTTCGCGTTTATGATGTATGTCAGGGCAGTGAGCTCCGGGGGTTCGATGAGGTCCTCCCCTAGTATATTTAGAAGAGCATGTCTTGTTCTAAGGAACTGGAAGCATGTGAGAGGGGTTGTGTGTGTGTGTACATATATATTCAGGCACAGGATAAAGAGGGTCTAGTGGGCCACAAAAGTGACGATTGAGGGCATTTGGCTCTGGTGTCCTGAGATCCTTCGTACTATGGTTCTGCAAACTGGGCTAAGTACACCCCTTCCGCATTTGATTCACAGGGTAGCAGGCACGATTAGTCAACGGCTACATGGGGTGTAGTATGTGGGTCAAGAACTCAGAACTCAAAATCAGACACAGTGAGATGCTTTCTAGACCAGTGCCTTTCTTGTAAAACAAGAAGAACTTTATTAACATGACGTGACATAACACTACACACAGTAGTGGGGCTCACTTCCAGGATTCTTTGAATTGCTATGGGCTGTAACCAATGCATATAATAGCCACATTCAACCTGGCTTCTGATCACCGGGTGGTAATCTCTGCCCTACTACAACACAATCCTGCTACAGCTGTAGCCATCACTGTCTATGCAGAATATTTATTTTGGTTGAGGTGCGAGTGCACCATTATAGCTGTATGAGCAATGGCCCAATGCAGGCCAGCTATAGATCTGCTCAGTATCGTATCTTCCTCAACGTTTGTGCGGCCCGCTAGAAGGGTTTAACTATCTCACTTCTAAAGCAATAAAGTCAGAACACACACATTATCATCTTAACTACCTGGGTAAAGGGCTACTCTGTATAGTGGCAGGCCTTCTTTGCTGTTTATAGTCACACAGAACAGTCTATGGCAGCAGAAATAGGGAGGGTCATGAAGGCAGCACTCCCAAACCCCCGGAGTTTCGCTAGAGCTATGACATTGTAAGCCAGAATCAGTGGTCAACTCTCCTTGGCAGTTCGGGCTCCGGACCATTAGATAAATCCTCGGCTATTTCGTCAGTTCTGTTTGGGCACACAACTCGGTGGCAGTAACAGGAAGGCCTCTCAGGTTATGGCAGATATCCAGGCTGGCAAGCCGAGAATATCTGTTGCCTCTCTTTGGCCATTGTGACCCTTGGGCCATCAGGGAAGTCCTCAGCTGCAGCGGTGATGATGTCAGGACACACAGCTTGGCAGAGGTAGCAGGCAAGTCCCTAAGGTCACCACAGAGATACCGGATGGCATAGTGAAAATGTAAGTTAATGTTCTCCACATAGATCACCAAATAGACCATGCCCAGACTCTAGGGAGACTCTCTCTCTGCTTGCATCTGCACACTACTGAATTCAAGTCTGCTTCTTCTGGGTGCTCCACGCGCCAGGAACTTTGCTGGGATTCTCCTACTGGCCATCCCTCTTCCTGCAGAGTCAGGCACTCGCGTGCCCCTTCTGAGCAGCACGCTAGGCAGATCACAGCTTCTCCAGCAAATTAGACAGACTTCAGGTAATGTCCTCTCACCTTTGGAAGACTGGCTGCCCTGCAGGCATCAGCACTGGTACCACAGTAGTTCCTTTAGTACTCTGTGGAGCATTCCCTTCCTTCTCAAGACAAACCTGGAACTGGAACAAAGTGGGTAATTAGATCCCGCTTTTATACTCCTTTTTAGACAGTGGATTTTGATCCACTGTTTGAGGTTCTGGAAACTGGTTTACAGTGGTTCCCTTTCAAATGTAATTTTTAGGCCGTAGTGCAGACACCACTTCTGTGCAAGGTGACCACCAAGGGATAATTCCCTTGAATCAAACAGGATTTTGGCAAAAGCAAGGGTGTATTTTGAGCCTGATGGCAATCTCCCTCTTCTTGAACCATGCGGTTCAAACCCATTCACTTCTGTATATGTGCGTTGTGGACTTTAAGGCAGCATTCAACCTGATCCTAAGAAAAGATTATTTGGGGAAAGCCAAGCACATAGGCAATTACAAGAAACTTTTTTTTGAAAGCCATAGAACTCTTGTATACAGATACATGGACAAGAATAAAACTGAGTGAAGGACGGTCTCTGTCCTGGAAAATCAAAACAACAATTTTCTTACAACAAGGTTGTGTGCTGGAACCGCTGCTCTTTAATGTGTATATTTCAGACCTCACATTGGCAATGGACTCTGTAACTGAACCCCCCTAAACTAGGTGGGGAACTATTATCAAACCTGCTGTATGTCGACGATCTAGTGATGCTGAGCAATAAAGGAGTGGACCTTCAGAGGCTGATCAACAAACTCAAAGCCTATACCATGTTAAATAAAATACAAGCCAACCTGGTAAAAATCAAAATAATCTTCTTTGGAAAAAGGAATAATAAACCGGGCACATTGTAGATGGATGTCGACTGCATCAACAAAGTTGCGGAATAAAAAATACCCAGGTGTTTGGTTAGATTCCAGGGGCACTTTCCTGCAGCAAAAAGAAGCAATCAAAACCAAAGCTTACACCTTGCAAACCGCTTTCAAAGCCTCATGCACAAACCTTTGGGGCTCCAGCCTGAATCCAATTCTTCAGGTCATGAGGGCAAACTTCATTCCAACAATCACACATGGAAGTGAAATCATGCTGGGAGTGAACACGAAGCTGCTCGATGCGGCAACAAAAATGGACAAATCTGCCTTTCATCTAGCAAAATTGGCCTCCCCGGCACAGGTTTGCATCAAATTGGCCTCCTTAATCAAAAAGTGGACAGGCAGTGCACATTCTTCATGCCTTGCCACAAATCTGCACACACATTTTTGCCCAACACACTAGATATCTTTATATTGCAAGAGCTGAAGAGCCTCAGCGGAGCCTCAGTCCACAGCCGGTATTTAGAAGAAAGTCTTGAAAACCCGTGTGTACGGGAGGTATGGAACCGGTATGTAAACCACACAGAATGTTATAAAGTCGTGAACATTAATGCTAGGCAGTGCAGTAGACTGCAGGACAAGAACAGATTGGCCCACGCATTGACAATCATAAACACCTATAATGCAGCAGGGAAAAAGTTATACTTGGGATCCAACAATTTGAGAGAAATAAAAAACAGGTTTTTGGTATTCCTGTTTGGGGCACTGCCACCTTTGGACTTCGTTTCAAAGAGGCAAAAACCACCCGCAGAGGACAAATGTAGATTCTGTAAAAGAGAAATTTAAACAATCACCCACATTCTGTGTTTGTGTCCTGTGCTCCTAGAAGCACGCAGACTCCTATTAAGGTGGCCGTACAAAAGCTTGAATGGACAACCATGCAGGCAAGGTCTCATCTTGTCCTTAAATCCCACCAGTACAGTCCTGAACATTCAACTAGTCAAATTCATCACAATATGTTTGCAAATTCGCCATTTACAAGACAGTCATGGACATTAGATGATTAAGATATAAATTGAGCCTAACACAATCGGAAACAACTCTTTTTTAGCTTTAATTGTCTTTGTAAGGTACATAGTGGACCACTTTATTATATTTGTGTGTACCAATGCTATTTTTAATAATTTCCGGTGATTTTAACACGCATCTTTTTACTTGTAAAAAGCCGAATATACACCCGAAAATTCTTTCCCAGTGGATTAATTCCCAGTTTATAAAATTTAATCTTAAAATATTGCAAGACGAGGATTACACACCGACATTTAAAAAAACTTGTAATCCTTCTATTATTGATTACTCCATAATTTCTGACAAACTGTTAAATTTGCTTCAAAGTTATCATGTATTAACAATGATAGAGAGTGATCATAATCCACAAGTTATTTCCTTCGCTTTTTCTTTTGACCACTTACCGGAAACAAGAATAATTAAAACCGCTCCTACTCCATTTAATCATAAAAGGTTAATATGGAATGAGAAAACTGAAAAGGATATATTGGAAGCTCTTTCTTGTTTAATTTTAAAAGCTCAAGACGCAATTGCTGAAGGAAAATCTATGGTTGCTCTCTGGCCATGTTTGTGTTCCGTTCTTTTGGTTAACTTTCCTAATTCTAAAACATCAAAAGGTGCAACTTTGACTTCAAATAAACCAGGGTGGTTTTCAAACCGGTCACTCTACCTTAAAAGAAGTCTTAATAGAGCAACAAGAGCAACGAAAAACGAAAGGAACATCTAATTTCCTTGTGTCCCAACAAATTAAACAATTGAAAAAGGGATACAAGAACGAAATATGGAAGGCTAAACAAGCGCACTATGAAGATATTTGGTCTAAATTACATTTTTCATGTAAAATTAAAGACTCAAGGTTACTCTGGGGCATCATTAATAATCTTGAACTTGGTAATCATAGAGGCAATAGTGCCAATATTGAAGAATCAAGCTGGGTAAATTTTTTCCATAACCTCCACGCTGTTCTTCCGGACCCACAGTTTGATTCTAATAAATTTGATTCTGCCCATCATGGCTCGCAAGAAAAAATAAAAGACGGTGGGTCAGACTTAAATGTCCACGATCCACTGAGTCTATTCGATAAAGAGCCATGGTCGGTAGAGATAGTTAAAAAAGTAATAAATAATATTAGATCAAATGGAGCTCCCGGTCCGAACGGAATCCCTAACATAGTTTTTAAAACAAATCTAAAGTATTGGCCAGAGGTTTTAACATTTTTTTCAATGATGTGCTTAAAACGGGTTCCAATCCTGAATCATGGCAGGGAAGTATCATCCAACCAATATACAAAAGCGGTCCCAAAGACAATCCCGCAAACTACTGTTTAATTGCCTTAACGGATGTGGAGGCTAAAATATTTGCTAGTTGTCTTTTGGAAGAACTGGAAGCATGGGCCCTGAGAAAGGATTTGATTCCAAATTTACAAACTGGTTTTAGAAGAGGAGAATCGACTAACACGAATTTGATTTTATTGACGTTATTGGACGATAGGGCCAAATATAGGAAACAAAAGTTGTATATTTGTTTCATCGATTTAAAAGCCGCCTTTGATTCTGTACCGCGAAATCTATTATGGTCGAAGTTAACCAATTGGGGCATATCTAACACCTTACTAAATATGATTAAATTATTATACTCCAACACATGGGTACAGATCAAAGTTGGTGATGGAAGACACACAAATCGCCGTCTTGAGACCAATATTGGATTGAAACAAGGTTGTGTCTTGGCACCTTGTCTTTTTAATCTTTTTATGTCTGATCCCCCAGTTCATTTTAAACATGTCAATGCCCATTCTCCTGCTATTCTAGGCAAGGAGATTAAATATCTACAATATGACGATGACACCATTTTATTAAGCCAATCTGTCATAGGACTAAAAAGATTGATAGATTCTTTTAACCAATATGTTTCTCAAAATGGCCTAAAAATAAATACAAAAAAGACAAAAATAATGACCGTAGGAAAAACGAAATTAGGAATGAAAGAATGGAATATCAATGGTTTGGTCGTCGAATGTGTAAAATCGTATAAATATTTTGGAATCACATTTGACGATAGTATGACGTTTAGGCAGCATTTTAATAACCTTGAAGCTAAGGGAACATCACTATCATTTGCTTTTAGAAAACTGTGAGAGAAGCTATCATGCCCAAATTACGATCATCTGTTGAAGGTCATGAAAGCAAAGTTGATTCCATCCTTGGATTATGGTTCTATTATTTTCTGCGTCAAAGACGCGAAAACCCTGGATAACATTGAAATAAGAACATATAAATCAGTTTTTAGGATTCCCAGATATATTAGCCGTGCCAATATAAGACTAGAATTTGTCCTAAAAAAACAAACATTGGCCCGACAATCCACATTTTTAAAAACCTTGTTGTCATTGTCTCGTGCTGAAGAGGGTTCCCTTGCAAACCAGTGTTGGCATGAGATGATGAGAAGTGAATATGCGAGTAGCTGGCAAACATATCTAAATGAGTGTCTACGTAATTTTGATTGTCCAAACCTAGAAGACGAAATCAGGAGTAAAGTTGTTTATAAAAAATCAATTAACCAATCAGCTATTTTATTGTCGACTATAATAGATAAAGATGAACTAAGGAAAAAAAAACACTTATGGTCAATTGTAAATTCTTTTGGTAAATTGGCTCCCCAACCATATTTGCTGTTCCATTTAAAACCCTCAATTAAGAATAAATTTATGCTACTACGGTTCGGGAGATATCCGACTAAAGATGGAATACCAAAATGGGAAAACAAGTGGCCTTCTAAATAGTGTGGGTTATGTGGTTCTTGTGAGGAAACCTTAGTGCCTATAGTAACTTTATGCCCCAAATTGTTAGAAGAGCGGAAAACTATATTAAAGTCTATTTTAATGAATTGGGGTAAGATCTTGTAGAAACGTCATCATTTTATGTCTAAATGGTGCCACTGCCCGTCTTATTTCCCGATTTGTTAAGTTTATTTTTATAGTTGAAAAGAAACTTTGTAATATTGACAATTGAAGTGCAAATATTTACGACACGAAAATTATTTATAATGCTGCAATGTATTTTTAGGGTTATGCACGGTCTACTTTAAACCATAGTCGCTAAGGTTTGCTAGTTGAATGGTACTTTATTTTGATTGCTAGCCCAAGTACTGGGCTTTTTTCCCCCTAGAGATCGCCAGACCATCATCCAGGCGACTATACTATCGAGACTTGATTATGGCAATGGATTGTATCTTGGGGCAAACAAATCCTGTATCCTGCGCTTATAGAGAGCTCAGAATGTTGCTGCACGTTTGCTAGTGGCACTTCCGAGATCCGCATCGGTTGCCCACATCCTCCCCAAGCTGCATTGGTTGCCTGTCGATAAAAGAATTCAATTTAAAACCTTATGTGTTGCTCATAGAATTCTCTCTCGACAGGCTCCATTGGGTCTATCTAAGCTACTTCAACCTTATATACCTCTGCGATCTCTTAGATCATCCAATCAGCTGCTGGCTATTGTACCCCGGACGGTGAGAGCAAAAGCCGGGGGCGTTCATTCCGCCGTCTTGCAGCGGTACTGTGGAATCGACTCCCTCTCTCCATCAGACAAATACAGACTCATTTCACCTTCCGCAAGGCAATCAAGACCTGGCTCTTCCCCGCCGTTGTTTAATCGCCTCCTGTCCCTCTACTCTCTCGTGTCTCTGATCGCGCTGGGACGCCCCATTGCTGGGGCAGCTATGCGCACTACAAATCTGGAAAATAAATAAAATAAATAAAAAATGTTGTGGCCATCAGGATTGACAACTCTTTAAAATTGGCCAGTCAGAGCATACCTGTACACCAACGGTCCTGACATCAATAACTTTTTCTGGAGGTTAACCCCTCCATGCCCAATCTGAATACCTCTTTAAATGAAAATTTCATGATAACTACTGAACGGATTTACACCAAATAACAAAAAGTATGCTTTCTGAGTATAGCTAACTTTGTGTCATATTTGGTGTGATTCTGATCAGCCATTTTTTTCTGTATTGGAGAGAAAACATTTCTATGGAAATTAAAATGGGTAATAGATGTTTTGGGACCCCCTTTTCTTGGCCCCGCTTGATGGATCAGTACCAGAAAGGAGGCAAAGTGGATAACCTTATTTTTTGAAAAGTTTTGACACACACACACGCACACCACCCCAATGGGCCAACACACTAGCCACTGGCTCGCTTCATGCCAGGTGGCAGAATTTTGCTTGTGCACAATGCCCATCCACCTTACAAGTAGTCCACTTCTGTGACAAGAATAGTTGGCCAATCATTGATTTCATTTTGACTTTTGTTTCATGTTTTTTTAAATTTATTTTTGCTATTGGTCATTGTTTACTTATTTCTTTGAAAACACGCAAAAGTTTTAATGGTTGTTCCATGTTTGCAAAACAATTAATAAATAAATAGATAAGGAAAACATTGTGGGCTTGCCCAGACCGGGCCTATTAGCTTTGCCAATGCATCCCTCATGATCCTTACAACAAAGTGACTTTATTTCTGTGCCATTTTAATCATTAGATTGTTTTCATGTTGACTAAATTAGTAGCGCCGTGGAAGCAACGGAGGCTTCGGATCGGTAAATGACCCAATAAGCCTGAGCTTGTGAAAATGATCAGAAAAAAAGCAAGTCAGGCCAGCCCACTCGGGGTGTGGGGTAAGAGAAGGAGGAAGACTTCTACCGACACTTTCTTCCCCAACCTTCCAGAGCAGAAAGTAGCATTTCACACAACACCTTCTCATCGCCAGACCTGGCAGCCCAGATGTTTGACACTGGACACAGGAAGTCCGAAAGGAAAGACACACTGCAAGTGGCCGCGGCAGAGGGGGGCACCGCTGCTTTGGCTCTGGAGGAGAATACATTGGTATTTGAAGAAAGAACGCAGCTCTCACCTAACATGAGCGAAAGGGAGCACTGACTAAAGACCATTGGGTGGAACTTGACGCCCCCCCCCCCCAGCCCCCCACCAGCACCCGGCGCTCATGGTAGCAGCAAGAGCATAGTTAGTGAGTGAAACAGCACTGATGGGAAAGTCAGAACTCCCCCTATGAAGGAAGCTCGGCGACAATCCATAACCAGAGCCACTCAGATCCTACAGCAAGGGAGGACCAATGGCTGCAGCCCAGTGAAGAATATGCCTTCCCTTTGGCGACAAGAAAAGACACAATATGCCGCATATTGGGGCTAATTCTGTGACATTTTCATTTTATTTCTTTGAATTGTAATGCATATTAATACAGTCTGGGCAAACGTTTTGCCTCATTAGCGCACATTTAACAGCAAGATGCAGCACTCATCGCATGAAAGGTGAGAAGTTCATCTTTGCAAAAGGCCTGCCACTGTGCAACACTATGTGTTGCACTTATTGAGTTTACAATTAAAAAAACAAACAAAGGCTTAAATGAAGCCTTACAGCGCAGTATAGTTTTAAAGTATATAGAATCGCCATGGTAAGCACTAATTAGCATATTTAGAGTGTGAATCTGCATGTACAGAAGTATTATGACATGTTATATTGATAGCATCCTTTAAGCCTCATTACAAGATCCTTGACCTCATATAGCACTCTCTTCCCTGTCTTACGGCTCCTGTTCATTAACCATAGGCACTACTTCCTGTGTCTGCGCAGAGTCCTGAGCGCTTCCTCCCCCAACTCTCCTGCGGCAGAGTGTTGAAGTAACTATGTGCCTAAGGGTTCCCAAATGTCTTTTGGTCGGGAAGTGGGCGGCATTAGCTCCGCATAAGTAGTCAGTTGCTCTTGACAAAATATGAGGTCATTCAGCCACTCTCTAAATTTAGGGGCCCGCCCTCTTCCCCAACTACAGGCCACCCTGCGTTTGGCCATTAGGAAACCCAGCGAAGCATATTGCCTGATTGATGGATCAAGGTCTTTTGTGTACCCTAATAATGTCATGAGTGGGGTGTTTGGAATGGGGGATCCAGTCATGTGGCTTAGAGCCTCAAGCACTGTCTGCCAATATTAATGGATGGGGGCGCATTCCCATGCCAGGTGCAAAAATTCGTCTCCCGCCTCTCTGCATCTATCACAATTATCGTTTTGCCTTAACGCGAATCTGTGTAGCTTCGCTGGAGTGTAATATAGGCGATGCAAATATATAAAATGTATAATGAGGAGTCTGCTACTTGCTGAGATACGTCCAGTTTGTTGACAGCAATATGTCAATTTTTCATCACTGAGGGTAATTCCCAACTCCTCCTCCCAATAGGGGCGCGATGTGTGATTTACATTTGGGCTGTCTGTCTGAGTGGCTCGATATAGCATAGAGACCACATGCGTGGGTGTGGGCTTTTGAAGCAGGGCATGCAATGGGGCCAAGGTCGGGGGTTCAGCGGGAAAGTCAGGGGTAACAGCCTTAGCGTCTTGTCGTAGCCTGACATCTAAAAAAAACCTCCATTGGGGTAGGATGGTGGTCCCCAAAGAATGTCCTAAGGTCAGTACTTCTACCTTGCGAAGCAGTTGCCGACAATTAACTTCCTGCGTAACCGGGAGATCTAAGCAGTCCAGTAGTGTCAGCAGAGGGAAGATATCATAGATATTTGCAAGCGTTTAGCAATGTTTCGCCATGCTCTGTTTGTACACTCGACAGTCGTCGGGTCTCTGCTTCTGGGGTTAACAGGCAAACTCAAATAAGCGGCGTGGGGCACCGGTACCATGTATCTGTGCTCCACAGCCAAGTGCGGCATGTTTGGTGGTGGTCGTATCCAGTACGCAGCAAAGTGCACCTGAGCACACCAGAATTACATCTCCATATCTGTCACCTCAAACCCTCCCTTCGCAAATGGCTGGGTCAAGACCTCCCATTTTAGCCTAGGCTGTCTCCCACCCCATGCTAGTCGAATCAATTGAGATTTAAGGGCTTTGAAAAAATGTTTTCTGGGTGCAAAGGGGATATTAATAAATAAATAAAGAAGTTTAGGCAGAATCACCATTTTTATCAGCGACACTCTTCCTGCTAATGAAATAGGCATGGCAATCCATCTAGTAATGGAGGTTGTCAATGTCTCCAGGGCACAGCCATAATTGGTTCTCATAAGTTCTGTTCTGTCCCTGGTTATCACTATCCCCAAATATTTAATTTCAGTATAACACCAAGTCAATGGATAGTCAGGGTTATATCTCTTTGACCGCGTGAGTAAGGGGGAAGATCTGGGCTTTCCCCCAGTTTATATTGACACCTGAGTACATTCCAAATTGTATAAACTCATGTTATATCGGGTTTAGGCTAACTTCAGGGCTACACAAGTATAGTGTGAGGTCGTCAGCATATAGTGAGATTAGAATTTGTCTTTCAGGATATTGGAGTGCATAGTCTCTATGATGTTGTCGGAGCTTAGCTGCCAGCGGCTCCATGACTATCGCAAAGAGAAGAGGAGACAGCGGGCACCTCTGCCGTGTTCCTCTTGTGATCGGAAAACTGGGGGAGCACATCCTGTTGATTAGTGCTTTGGCCCGTGGTTTAGTATAAAGCAGTTGTATCCAAGAGAGAAAGGGAGGTGGGAAGCCCATATGTTTCAACACACTGGCTAAATAGTGTGAGAAGTTGTCCTGGTATATGCTGTCCACTAGTTATAGTGGGCACCTTGCACCAGTCCAAACAACCCTTATTGATGAATAGGTTTAAAGACAACCTTTATTGAAAGCTATCCTAGTGGTAGCTATGGAGAGCAGCCTTCAGGCTAAGTCTTGAAGGAGTGTAAAGCAGCTTGGTTTACCAGATTATAACCTCTTGAATCACTAAATGAAAGGAGAACCACACAAGGTATATATAAAATATATGTATTTATTTCTAAACACTCACTACTAATCTCTTTATGAGATTAGAGTCCAAGATACACAATAATACAGTTCTACATAAATATACACAATACACACAATATACACTGGGCCCCAGGGGGGGACCAAACCACATACTAAGAAAGTGGTATAAGAACCACGACTTGACTAGACACAGTGCCTAGAGCACGTAGAATCGCTGGGACCCCAAGGAACCATTCAAGCTAGTGACACAGGAGACCCACGGGGGACGTGTGCAGTGTGAAAACACAGGTGCGAGCCCCGTACTATTCTATGGGAAAGTTGCGGTTGGAATTTTAGAAGTTAAGAACACTTAGGAGAGGACTTCGAGCAAAACCCTTTAGACTTAGGGGTTTTAGGGCCAACACCCATGGGAGCACCGGAGTACTCGAGTTACCTCACCCAGGGAAGCCGGGTGCATAGGTGTCAAATGGTGTTGGGAATCGTCGTTGATTTCAATGGCGATCTGCTGCAAAGTGCTGCTGCCGGGAAGAAGAAAAGTGTCCGGTGTGATCCAAACCTGGATTGAAGATCAGAAGAACCTGAAAGCAGAGGGGACATAGTCTGGGTCACTTGCCAGTGACCAGGGGCATGATAGACGAATGCCCCCCGATGTCGGGTATTTCAGGTGTGAAGAAGTGAAGCTTGACTCTGCAGCCATGAGGACCAGGAGGCGTCGATGACAACCAGGAGCTGGATTTGAGCTGTCCCACAAAGAATATTGAGTGCTGCGGTGTCGGTGCTTGGATTGAATACAACAAGCCTTGGCAACAGCAACCCATGTAGGAAGAGAAAAGATGCTTTGGTGCGGACCAGCAAGGTCCTAGGGACTCCCCAAGCAATGGAGAGTCAGGGAACGTCTGGAGCAATCAGGAAAGCCCAATTAAAGTTAGAGTTGCTTTCACAGAGACCCACAAGTCGGCGGACCAGGGATCGCGAACGGACCTCGGGAGGAATCACACAATACCAGCCCACGGGACACTCAGTGAGTGTAGGCCAGTAATCTTCGGTGGAGACACTGCTTGGGGTGTGGACTACAAATAGCCCAAAGCACAGCCTCAAGGATCGACGAGAAGCATATGCACTTGCAAATGTGCACGGTGTCCAGGGGTGCCGGTTCCACGGTCCCCACGAGGGCTACGGGTCTCAGCTTTGCTGGTAGCTCGGTCGGCCTCTGGGAAGTCTGGGAACCCACCTCCCGTGTTGCAAATTCTTCGGAGTCCGACGGGAGCTTCGGAGATGCAAACCGGTCAGATGCGTCTTAAGTGCCTGCCTTGCAGGGGAGTAACTCCTTTACTCCAAGGGAGATTCTTCAGTCATCTAGCGCCTTGTAGATCGTCGAAGTTCCAGGATTGTGTATCAGAGTTTCGTCCAGGTAAATCTAAAGTCCTGTAGCCAGGGCTTCCTATCTTATACTCAAGGAAGGGGTGGGACAAACTCTAGGGACCCACCTATGGCAGGGCCAGGAAAGAGGGGTGGCTACACCCATTTCCTTTGTCCAGTTTCGCGCCAGAGCAGGGGCGGTATCCCCTGCAACCGGTTTGAGCTGGACTATGCACAGGGACACCAAATGTGCCCCCAGTGCAGACTTCAAAGCACTCTTGGCGTGCACCCACCCAGCCCCAATACACTGGTCACACCTTCCTGTGACAGGAAACCTATTGTCCAGGCCTCCCCTGCCGGAGTTTCGTCCAGCAGCAGGAGGGCAGACTCATGTCTGTGGCTGGCAGCATCCATTTTGTGATGTCAGGGTCTGTTAAGCTGGTACCGGGTATACCGGTGCTGTCATGTTTCTCCCTCTAGTAGGGTGGAATCATACCTCAGGATTGTTAAGGCCTGACATAGGGATGACTGATAGGTTTACATGTGCAGTGATATGGAGAGATATAGGTAACCTATGTCTCAGTAAGGGGTGCATACACCACCTTACACAGGCTGCTGTAGCAGTTGTGTTGTGTCATTTTGGAAGGCTTCCCGGGGGTGGCATAATACATGTTGCAACCCCTGGTAGGCCTCTGGGGTACCTATGCCCTGGGTACATAGTATACCATATACTAGGAACTTATAAGGGTACCCCAGAATCCAATCTGGAGTGTACCTACAGTACATGCAATGAATTTTAGGGAGAAAGCAGATAGGCTGGGGTCCTGAATAGCAGGATCCCAGCCAGACTAAGTCGAAAACCAGCAAAATGTGGAAATATGGATTTTTCTGGTCAGTTATGTCCCCTATCTTGGACCCCAACGGTTCTATGTGCATGTTACAAGTACATGTATGTTCCCTCCAGTTCCAGTTATGAAGACGCAAATACATGTGCGTCCACCGTTAACATGTCCTCTGTTGATCCGCCATGAATTGGCCGGATATTCCATTCCTAAGTACGAAAGGCCACCGCCTTTATATGGTTCACTTATGCCATTTTACAGTCCAGGCAAGTAGGCCCTGATTCTGTCATCAAGCTTCTCTTGCCTTCTGCCTCTGAAAGCTCCAGTCCGAGTCTGCATCTGTGACCATGAACTTTGTCTCATTCTCTGCGCGGCTCACGAAGCCTGACATCAGCTTGCTGCCTGCCAAGAACTGTATTTCACCTTCGAAAATTATCTGCTCCGTTCCCTGCCCGATGCATTCCTGTCTAGTAGTTTAAGTAAACATTCTTCCAGCTACCGAGCAAAGGCTCGGCTTCTCTGTCTTTATGCAAGTAATTCATAGCCCTGTTACTATGGAAAATTCCTGCCCTCGCATCTAGTGTAGACACTTAGACGCTTGTACACGCACTAACAGTCAGTATAGAATAGATTCTGTCCGAGAGTCCTTCTTTTGTGGATAACATAGTTCTTTAAACATAGGATGTTAGATATGATTTGGGATTAGGTTGACTTGACCCCCCAGACTTCTTGTCTCCACATGTAGAGCTAAATGTCAAGTCCCCCTCACCCCCTAGTTGCACGTCAATCACACGTCATGCTGCTGCGCGCGCATCTATGCCAAGTATTATCTTATAGATCCACCTATATATGACATCATAACCAATTATGTTCCTTTTTACTCCTTATTACACCCATTTTCGGTTACGCATATGAATCGTCATTTTCCTTATCAATTGTTACGCCTACTGCATTCGCTTCATTGTAATGTATGTACTATAAAAGTCATTTCTTGTCAATAAAGTATGTACTTCACTTCCTGAACCTTCGTGGTGACGGAACTTGGAGCAACCGATTATAATCGATCATTGGAATAAAGCCCATTCCGAACCTCTAATACCACGGATTCTGCCTCTTATTTACTGAGCTATTTTATTATGTTTCTGTATCAAATTAAGTCCCGGTAATGAATTTTATTTACCACATGAATGGCGCCCGAACAGGGACACTTTCTCATCTCACGCGCCGGCGGTGAGTTGCAGGCCCGGTCTCCTACCACAGCTGGACGGACAATAACGCGTACCAGCAGGATTTCCTGTATCTCCCTCCGGTCAAGCGGGGGCGACTGAGGCTGCGATCAACACCCAGACGAGGCGGTGAGAAGTGCGAAGTATCCCGACCAGAGCCTAGCTGAGAGAGCAAGATCCGAGGTATACAGAGGCCCACCAGTTTCCGAAGTCCCAAGTCGAGTCCAGTGTCCGAAGTGTTCGAGTCCAGTCCAGTCCGGTTCAAGTTCAGTCGAGTTTCCGAGGCCTTCCGTTTCCGAGCTACCCGGTGAGTACCATTACTGGGGAGGCTTTCTGACGTGCACATAGTTTGTGCCGGTCAAGACGGGTTTGGGTACACAAATCCGGTCTGCACTGTTTCAGCAGTGTATCTGTACTGTTTAGCAGTATATCAAGTATATAATTCAGTTAATGTCGAGTATTATGTTTAGTGATTTAAGTTCTCCTTAGATCGTCATCATTGTTCATTGTTCAGGTAAATGTTAAATGTTAAATGTTTTAAGTACGTTCTGCATATTGTGGTATGAATGACTGTTCATTATTGTGTTTATGGTATTAAGTTTGTTCAAAATCAAGTATCAGATCAGTTTTCAATATGCCACTCTTTTCGAAACTAAGACAGATCACAACTAGAAAAGGGGTACTCGAAGAAGCTGTTCCCATTCCTCCTAGGGACACTCCAGGGTACTTCATGTATCACAAACATGGCCTAGACGCCATATTATTTCTTGATCTATGGGTAGACTACACCAAGGAATTACCAGAAAGTCAGAGGTGGCCCGCAGCGGGGACCTGGGATGCAGAGTGCATCGTGAAAGTAGAGGAAGAATTATGGAAAAAGAAAGCTAGACAATCACAGAAAGACGCCATTGAATTATGGCGTAAAGAATCACATAGACGAACAGAAAAAGCACGTAGACAGGAAGAGAAGAGTAAAGAAAAATCAAATGAAGTCCGAGAAAATCTATTAATTGAAGAGGGTGCACGAGTGAAATCAGAACAAGTAGACAGACAAAGAAATGCCCTTATGAATGGTATGTATCCCCTTCTGGCTGAAGGATTACCTAAGGCTACTCCAGAAATACCAAAAGACTTGCCAACCCCATTATTTCCAATAAAGGTACATCCTAAGGGGCATCCTAGAACCGCAGAAGATGTTTTTCTTTCCTCATATTTAGATGACGCAGCTCCCGAGTATGCTAATTCCGCCCCACATAGACCGCCTATCAGGGAGGTTCAACGCCAAGACCCAGTACCCGTATCCCTACAGCAACAGATCGTGTCACAAGTTCCGACAAGCACATCTGTTTCTACATCTGTTCCTACAGCTGCTTCTATAGCTGTGTCCACACCTATAGTTGCTGTGTCACGTTCAACGAATCCTTTCACACCCGACACCCCAGATGGGGCTACGGGAGGTGCTAGTAACATTTTCTCTACGCCACCCAGAATAAATAAACTTACCTTTCAAGAGTCAGCACATTCACGTACCCCCAAACTCATAAATGCCCGTACGCTTAAGGAACTCCTTATAGATTGTAGATATGACCCTGTGCCCGGAAAAGAGGACGAAATGACCCTAGCATCATTACGTATCAGACGAGCCGCGGTGTATCTAGGGAAGTTACCAGGAATGACTGCGCATCTAGATAATATATATCATTTTGTTCAAACAGGGCGAGATTCTGAATGTATTAACAGAGCTATGGAATATCAGAAAGTGGAGATACAGGGGGAACTGTTACGTTTCCTCATAAATTGTGTGATCAGAAATCAAGACCGACCAGGGGTAGACCCGGAAGCAATGCAAATTCTTACCAGATGGAGTCAGAATATATCAGAAGGAAGACATGATAAGCAGAATTGTATAATAGCCATGTGCCGAAAGATCCGTAAAGAAATAGAACGCCTACACGAAGAAAGATTAGCGGTAGACCAGTTCGATCAAAGCGAGGAAGAAGGATCAGGACTGCCCACAGGACAGTCAGAAACTATAGCCTATGTAGGTAGAAGAAGATCTTGTAATAGTACTAGATGTCTTACTGATCCGATACGTCCGATGTGTCTAGAAAATAACAGAAAATTTCAAACACCCATAGTCCATATAAGGTCTAACGAGCATTCGTTCCAAGCAGCTGACAAATTACTCCGAGAACGAAGGGGTTATCATTTTCTCGATTCTATGGATGAACAAGAATTAGCCAGGTCAGCTGTCCATTGGGTTGACAGTCCCGGAAAATATAGTGATGATACAGTAGCACGCGCATTTTTGAATCTCACCCCGGATGAACAGCGGTTAGCTGGGATTTATATGATTCAACAACTCATTATACTATATCAGAGTCAGCATTCGGACCCTGGTCCCTTACCTGATATATTGACTGAATTACTCATGAATAGATGGAGAGGTTCAGGTACTAAATTAATTAAAGAAATTCTAGAATCAAGAAAGCAGTATATTCTTTTTGTATGTTCAGACCGTGTCTCATTGCCCATCAAGGAAAGAACCACGTATTACATGGATAGACAGAATCCCTTACGAGAAGTGCACCCAATAAAGGGCGAGGACAACGAGTTTAAGCGCGTATTTGTATATACGCCCATATCAAAAATAGAATTGTTAGAAATGAAGAAAGTGGTACCCAGTCATGACAAAGATCCAGCGGGTTTTCACCGAGAAATTAAAGACATGCTACTCATGGGAGAGTATACCTATCCCGACATTATGACAATATTAAAGGTATTGATGCCTGCTGGCATTTATGAGAAACTCAGGGAAAAAGAGTGGGAGGTAGGAGACCAAAAGATAGAATGGTCAGTATTAGAAGCAGAAGAAAAGGCCCGAACTGCAGGAGCAGGACTCGGGGATAAAACTAAAGCACTACCAGGTTTATTAGTACAGGTACTGCCACGTTTATTAACTACGAAAAAGGAAGATTGGGGTACAATTTCAGCCTGTAAACAGAAGCAAGATGAAGACACTAGTGATTACTATGCCCGATTTGAAAAATGTTTTGGTATAAATAGTGGCATAAAAGCAAGTAGCGAATCATACCCACATCTGTTTGTAACAAAATTAGTGGAAAATGCCCTGCCCCAAGTAAAGAATAGAGTATTAAAATTCGAGAGTACCTGGCAAGGTAACACTCCATCACAAATGTTACAAATGTTACAATACCATCACAATAGAATTAGAGAGGAACAAGAACATGAACACAGACGCATGAAAGACACAAAAATGAAAATGCTAGTTTCTCAGACAGTTCCAGCTGAGGGACATAAAAAGGGTATGACACATTCCGGTGATTCAGCAGGACCTGTAAAAGGGACATGCAATTATTGTAAAAAGCCAGGTCATTACGTACATGATTGTCCAGTTTTGAAACATAATATCGCCATAGGTAATACAAAAGAAAGACCACGGCCACCTAGACAGGATCAGAATGAACAAGGAGCCTTGCAACATGCACAGTCCATGCCAGCTCCACCCCAGTCTGTACAGTTTGTGCCAGCTGCACCAGCGCTGCCCGTTGCTGCCACACAAACCACGACACGACAACTGTACCAGACCGCACAGTACGACTATCCTGATTACCAACGATACGCATGAACCAGCCTAGAGAGGGAAGTTGACTTACCCCTTATCGAGATCCCTGTAGATCAAGAAGGACCTTATGTACATAGTGAATTGTTAGGCCAAGACAGAAAATTTTTACTCGATACAGGGGCAAGTCGAACGACCATAAAACGTAGTGAAGTTCCAGGGGCACCCCTCTCAGGCTCTCAGAATATTTCCCTTGGTTTTTCAGGAAAACCTATTGTTAATGAAGTGTCACAACCTCTTCCACTTACGATAGGACCTTTGACCCGAACTACCGATTTATTGCTTACTAAATCATGTCCAGAAAACCTGTTAGGAATAAAAACATTGAAAGCTCTAGGAGCTATAATATGTTGTTCTCCGGAAGGAGTAAGATTGTTTTTACGTGATTTTAAAGGTCACTATGTATCTAGAGACATGGATCCCCGACTGCAGACTTTACCTACACATCTATGGGCACAAGGCCCTACTGATGTTGGTTGCATGAATATTACACCATATCGAGTCACATTAAAGGCAGGAGTGGTACTACCACGAATGCGACAATACAAGTTACCACCAGATGCTGTAGTGGCTTTACTACAAATCATTGACGAGCTCATTGCCCAAGGAGTGGTTGTGGAAACAGACTCCAATGTATGTAATTCACCAATAATTCCGATTCTTAAACGAACAGATCCAAAGGCCCCACCAGTATATCGATTGATTATTGATCTGCGCGAATTAAATAAGTGTATTGTGCCACAATTCCCTGTGGTCCCCGATATCTCATCATTACTGACAGCTATTGATTCCGCAGCAACATTCTTTACTGTAATTGATCTCAAAAATGCCTTTTTCAGCGTCCCAATAGATCCGGAAAGTCAATATTTGTTCGGATTTAGTTTAAATGGACGTAGCTTTAAATTCTCACGCGCACCTCAAGGATTTACAGAAAGCCCCAGCATCTATAGCCAAGCACTGAAACGAGAACTTGACAGTATCCACATGCCAGTTAACACTGCCTTGCTTCAATATGTCGATGATCTGCTGATCACCGCCCGAAGCGAACCCGAATGTGAAAAAGCATCACTGACAGTTTTACAATTTCTAGCCGAAAAGGGGCACAAGGTGTCCCCTTCTAAGCTGCAATTCTGTGTCCAGCGAGTTATTTATCTTGGACACTCGCTGTCCAAGGAGGGAAGGCAGCTTACACCAGACCGCATTCAGTTAATAGCTAACATGCCAATACCCAAGACACAAAAGGAGGTGCGGGCTTTTATAGGCCTCACTTCATATTGTAGACAGTGGATCCCCCAATATGCATTTCTAGCAAAATCACTCATTCAGTTGACAACCCAGGAGGCAGCCACATCGACTGTTCTCCCTTGGACTCAGGAACATACACAAGCTTTTGAAAGCCTAAAGAAAGCTTTATGTCAAGCACCTGTTTTAGCAACGCCATGTTACAGAAAACAGTTTACACTCTTTGTTACAGAACGCGAAGGTACTGCCCTGTCAGTACTCACACAGGAACAAGCAGGAGCACACAAACCATGTGCTTATTTTTCTAGCACATTAGATCCAGTAGCTCAGGCTCTGCCTGCGTGCCTGAAATCAGTGGCAGCGACAGCATTAGCAATCAGACAAAGCGATGCCATAGTGTTAGGACATCCATTGACAGTACAAGTACCACATGCAGTGGAGGTTCTTGTGAATCGAACGCAAACACAACACTTGACTATTGCGCGACTTACAGGGTACGAACTTACATTGTTCCAGCCACATATAGAAATCAGACGCTGTAACACATTGAATCCTGCCACACTTTTGCCAGTAATCGGAACAGACCCACTAGCCCATGACTGTATTGATGTTATTACAATAACGACGAAACCCAGACAAGATTTAACCGATGTCCCGTTGTCAGATCCAGACCTGACATTGTATGTAGATGGTTCATGTATGAGAACAAATACAGGAGAGTTAGTGGCTGCTTACGCAGTCACAACAGATACTGAGGTCATTGAAACAAATCATATAAATACTTTGTCCGCTCAAGCAGCAGAGCTCGTCGCTCTGACACAAGCCTGTATTCAAGCTACAAATAAAAAAGTCAACATATACACTGATTCACGTTATGCATTCGGAGTTGTACATGACTTCGGCGTACTGTGGCGAGAGAGAGGTTATTTAACTTCTCACGGTGCCCACATTCAGCACGGACCCCTCATTCATGCTTTATTAGATGCGATACATCTACCGATTGCAATATCGATTATGAAATGCAAAGCACATACGAAAGTTACTGATATCATTTCTCAAGGCAATGATTTAGCTGACAGAACAGCTAAACAGACTGCTCAAACACGAACATCCGACATGACAAAGACAATAGTCCCGACACATTGTATGACAGTTAAAGATCCTACTTTTGACGTAATTGACATCCAGACACATGCTACATCAGAAGAAATAAAGAAATGGACTGAATTAGGAGGGATCCAAACGGATCAAGGATGGATGATGAAGGAAAAGTCCGTGTGGTTCCTTCCTGATTCAATGGTCCAAGTTATAATTAACACTATACATAGTCCAGCACATCTAGGAGAAAAAGCTATGCTAGACAGCATTCAACACATTTGGTTCAATAAACATTTACGAGCAGCAGCCAAACAAAAGGTCCGTACCTGTATGATCTGTTGCCAGTTCAACCCAGGAAAAAGTGTTCCCGTAGAACAAGGTGGATTTCATCCTCCTAATCACCCTTTTGAAGTCCTCCAGATGGATTATATCCAGATGGAACGATGTCGAGGATTCAAATATGTTCTCGTAGTTGTCTGCGCTCTGTCCCGCTGGACGGAGGCATACCCGGTTTCAGATTACACTGCCCCGACTACTGCCAAACAGTTAGTTCGAGAATTCTTCCCACGATACGGTTTACCACGTGTTGTTCACTCAGATAACGGCCAGCCGTTCTCATCCGAATTAATGAAACATGTTTCACTTTTGTTAGGTTATCAGTGGAAATTCCACTGTGTCCGACACCCTGAGGCAGCAGGTCTCGTAGAAAGACATAATCAGACACTGAAAATTAGATTGTCCAAAATATGCAGGGAGAAAGGTGTCGACTGGGTAGTAGCACTACCAGTTGCACTCTTTTTCACAAGAATGGTAGCACACTCTCGAACAGGGCTATCCCCGTATGAGGTGATCTTCGGCAGACCACCAAATATGTGGGGGACGCCTATACCACGCAAAATAACTGATATTGACTGTAATATGCTGACAGATTACTTGGCTTCCTTGATGTCTGCACTACAATCTTGTCGTTCACAGGTAGCTGCAGCCTTTCCCGACAACACTGAGGTGAAACCCCATGACGTAGTTCCGGGGGACCTTGTGCTTGTGAGAAATTTCGACCGAAAGACCCAGCTGGAGCCCAGGTGGAAGGCACCCAAATTGGTCCTGCTGACCACAAGGACAGCCGTGAAGATCGAGGGCAGGAAAGGATGGGTGCATTCAAGTCATATCAAGAAATTTCATGGACTTCCTTCAGATGTAAACAGCCCACCTCGTGTGTCCTCACCAATTGACTCAAAACTACCTCTGGCTGAGGCCGACAGTAAAGAACTCTATAATCTAAAATTAAGGCCTAGGCCGTCGGACGATTTGATTGTTTAAGTCCTCTCCTAGGTGAAGCGGTTGAATCTGTCTCCGACATGTATCGCCTAGACCTGAATCATGGACAGTCGCGAAAAATGATGAAACGACAGGCGTATTGTAAATCACTGCGTAGCCATTGCATAGTGACATTATTAATCTTGTTTTTCTTAAGTCTTTTAATAATTACTGCAAGTATATTGTTGCACATATATTACCCTATTGCCAGAAACGTTTACAATGTTACTGCTGAACATTCTTTTAGTGACTTCCCCCCGCATGAATTGTCTTATAGACTTGCGCTGCGCAATAACACTTTCATTAGTATGTTACATCATTCCCATCAGACTAGTAATGCAACTAATTGTTGGGTGTGTGGCCGGCTCCCTCCCTATCAGAATTATGAAGGAGTCCTGCCTTTCTTTCCACATCCGTTTACACATAATGGCTCCTGTGGAGCATGGTTCAGTTTAATCAATTCCATAGACTCAGATACAGCCGTCTACCAAGACCAGTGGGTATGGGGAAATCTGAACCTAGTTTTATTCAAAGTCTGTTACCCTGACAAGGAGGGTCGCCCCAAAGGAACAGGAACTGATCTAGAAAATGAAGTATATGGATTAGGTAACTTTACTCCTAATCTCATGGTTCTAAATGTCGAATCCGAAGTTGAACTAGTTTTACCAACCATGTCAGTATTCCCAGCGAAAGGTGAATTGTGTGTAAGAAAAGTTGGTTCCATACATATGGGCCATAGTAAATGCACTACTACAGTAGAATTCAGTGATCAAGGTAAATCTTCATTTAGAGCTTATCGCCACTCCTACTTTATATGTGGTCAGACTGCATATATGCGTCTACCTCTAGATTGGGATGGTACCTGCTACATTGCATTCCTTTTGCCACCTGTTTTCCTAGCTCCTCCTGATTATTATAGAAATATTCATTTAGTACACAACAGAGAGCGGAGAGATCTCCCGATTGTCGATTACACTGAAACAGCATGGGAAAAATACACAGATTTCAATAAAGGCATCTTTCCCTATATAGGTACTGTTACTAATAGTAAGCTGATACGTAGATTAACTAGAACCCTTGAAGCAGTAGTGAACGAAACTATTTCCGCCTTAGGCAATTTAACAGAAGAGCAGTCTGCTATGCGGATTGTTGTGCTTCAAAATCGTCTTGTCCTTGACGTCATCCTGGCTGATAGGGGCGGAGCTTGTAGGGTCATCGGATCAAGCTGTTGCATTTTCATACCAGAAAATTCGCCATCTGTATATAAAGCTATAACTCGCCTTCATAAGATTGTAAGCCAGATACACCAGAACCCAGGCACTTGGACTTGGTCCGGTTGGTTTTGGAGTGTGATATCAGCCTGGGGATGGAGAGTTCTATCATTTCTAGGTATTGGCCTTCTCATACTATTCAGTTGCTGCCTATGTCTACAATGTGGACCAGCGATCTGTGGTCTGTGTGCCACATCGTGCATTCCACATCAAGATTTTCATTCAAGATCCCGGAAGAAGAAAGAAGAACAAATGATGCTATATGAACAGATCAATGGATTAATGAAGATTGATACCTCTTGACGGGCAAGTAGGGGACAAGGAGGGAATGTGGAAATATGGATTTTTCTGGTCAGTTATGTCCCCTATCTTGGACCCCAACGGTTCTATGTGCATGTTACAAGTACATGTATGTTCCCTCCAGTTCCAGTTATGAAGACGCAAATACATGTGCGTCCACCGTTAACATGTCCTCTGTTGATCCGCCATGAATGGGCCGGATATTCTATTCCTAAGTACGAAAGGCCACCGCCTTTATATGGTTCACTTATGCCATTTTACAGTCCAGGCAAGTAGGCCCTGATTCTGTCATCAAGCTTCTCTTGCCTTCTGCCTCTGAAAGCTCCAGTCCGAGTCTGCATCTGTGACCATGAACTTTGTCTCATTCTCTGCGCGGCTCACGAAGCCTGACATCAGCTTGCTGCCTGCCAAGAACTGTATTTCACCTTCGAAAATTACCTGCTCCGTTCCCTGCCCGATGCATTCCTGTCTAGTAGTTTAAGTAAACATTCTTCCAGCTACCGAGCAAAGGCTCGGCTTCTCTGTCTTTATGCAAGTAATTCATAGCCCTGTTACTATGGAAAATTCCTGCCCTCGCATCTAGTGTAGACACTTAGACGCTTGTACACGCACTAACAGTCAGTATAGAATAGATTCTGTCCGAGAGTCCTTCTTTTGTGGATAACATAGTTCTTTAAACATAGGATGTTAGATATGATTTGGGATTAGGTTGACTTGACCCCCCAGACTTCTTGTCTCCACATGTAGAGCTAAATGTCAAGTCCCCCTCACCCCCTAGTTGCATGTCAATCACACGTCATGCTGCTGCGCGCGCATCTATGCCAAGTATTATCTTATAGATCCACCTATATATGACATCATAACCAATTATGTTCCTTTTTATTCCTTATTACACCCATTTTCGGTTACGCATATGAATCGTCATTTTCCTTATCAATTGTTACGCCTACTGCATTCGCTTCATTGTAATGTATGTACTATAAAAGTCATTTCTTGTCAATAAAGTATGTACTTCACTTCCTGAACCTTCGTGGTGACGGAACTTGGAGCAACCGATTATAATCGATCATTGGAATAAAGCCCATTCCGAACCTCTAATACCACGGATTCTGCCTCTTATTTACTGAGCTATTTTATTATGTTTCTGTATCAAATTAAGTCCCGGTAATGAATTTTATTTACCACAAAAACACCAGGAAAAAAGTGGGGGCAATCATGCAGTCAGATTCCACCTTCCTACAAATAGTCCCATTCAAGGGAATCAAAAGCCTTAGTGGCGTCTAAAAAAAACTGCCACTGTGGCTAGGTATGGATCAATGTCTTGCATTAGGGCAAATAATGTTTGTAAGTTGTGTGATGTTGCCCTCCCGCACAAATCCTGATTGATCTGGTAACACCAGCACACTCATAAGGAGACTGAGACGATTTGCAAGTTCTTTGGCAAGAATTTTAGAGGCGCAGTTTATGAGCGACAGTGGCCTATATGAGTCCCATTTCTCTCCCAGTTTTCAGGGCTTCAGTATGGATATGATGAGCACTTCACGTATTGTCCGCAGGAGAACACCTTTCTTTCGTGCTTCGTCATATACGCTTTTTAATATCGGTATGAGAGTGTCACTATATGTTTTATAAAATCCTGCAGTAAGGCCTGTCCAGTCCGGGGGCCAGTCCTGAGCAGAGTTGCATGATAGCCACGCGAATCTCGTCATCCTCAAATTCAGCCGAGAGGAATTCTCGTCGGGCATTCCCCAACCAAGCCAGAGCTACATCCTCAAAGTAGGGCTCAATCTCTACAGGCTCTGTTCTATGCGTTGTATAGAGGGTGCTATAAAATGTGTGAAAGTCATTTAATATATCTGGGAGTCCCTACATATCCTGCCATATGTATCAATAATTTTGAGAATAGTGTTTGAGAATCTTGGCCTACGAATCGATTCTGCCAGGGCTTCTCCTGGCCTCTCTCCTTCACCATATCTCCGGGCTTGGTGATATTTTCCGCGGAACAGACATTCCATATTTGCTGTCTCCTGGTATTCTGATATTCCCTCCATGATTTGCTTCTGCAATTCTTGAGTGGGCTCAGCCTGTAATTGGGCCTCTATCTGTCAGAGGTCAATCTCCAGATTTTTTAGCGTGCTACGCATATCGCTCAAAATCCCTCCTGCCTTCGCTATGTATATCCCTAAAATGGTGATTTTGAATGCCTCCCAAAATGTGGATAAGTCAGGCACCGTATCGATATTTCGCAGAAAAAAATCTGTAATTGCCTGTTCTATTTCAGTCCGGAAAGGAATATCTAACAGATTGTGTGTTGGCAGCCTCCAGGCCTAATAGGGCGTTGTTGTGCAGGGGGGGGGTGAGTGACATTAATACTGGAGAGTGGTCGGAGTACGTGCATGGTAAGTGGCTTGATCTCGTCAACCAGAGGTTCAGTCCTCTAGACATCAACCAACAGTCTATGCGCGACCATGAAGAGTGAACAATGGAGAAACATGTGCCCTCTCTATCAGCTAGGTGGAGATCACGCAAGGCGTCAAATAGCATGTGCACAGTCACTATCTCTCGTAGTTGGCATTGAGCATTATTATAGTGGTGGACCTGAGGGTGCAAGCGATCTTTTTCTGGTCTAGTGTCACGTTAAAGTCGCCGCCCCACACTACGTGAGTGGAACCTACGTTTCCCCACAAAATGTTGAAGAATTCAGGATCATCAGTATTGGGGCCGTAGCAGCAGACGAGTGTAATGGATTGGGATGCTAGCTTGCCCCACATGAGGCAATATCATCTCTAAGGATCTATTGTCTTGCCTGTGGCTATGTATGGTACATTTTTCTTAATGAGGATGGCCCTACCCCGGGAATATGTAGAATAAACAGAGAAACTGCGATGCGCCGCCCAGCGGTTCACAAAAAGAGTCGCAGTGGAGGGGCCAAGATGTGTTTCTTGAAGCATGGCACAGTGTATTTTATGTCTGTCTAGGTACGCCAGGATATGGCGTCGCTTCTGAGGGTTACCTAGGCCAGGCAAATTCCATGTTATGAAATTATAGCTAGGCAGGGCTAGGTGACTCATCTGTTTCGTATGGTTCAGATTGTATGTCTAGTGAGGTTTTGAAGTATCGTACGAGGTTGGTGTAGCAAGTCGCATTAGCATCTGATCCCATGGCTATGTTATGTTATGTTAATTATATTTTTAAAGCGCAACTGTTACCCAGGGGTGTCCTGGTGCTGGTAGGTAACTCTACAGAGATCAAGATTGCAGGGAAAGTGTCAATGGGAGATTTTATAGGTTAAATAGCCATGTTTTCAGTTCTTTCCTGAATACGAGGAGGTCAGTGGAGTTCCTCAGATTCCAAGGAAGGGCATTCCAAGCCTTGGCTGCGCCTGTGATGAAACTTCTCCCCCTCCCCACGTAGCTTTCTTCGTGGGTGGTACGCTCACTAGTTTGGCTCCTAGTGACCGCAGAGTTATTTTGGGAGTGTACCATTGAAACCGGCGAATCAAAAATTCAAGACCCTGGCCATGTAGAGCCTTGAAGATAGTACATAAAGACTTGACGTGCACCCATTTCCTGATAGGCAGCCAGTGTTGTCTTTTAATTTTCTTGGTGACACATACAAATTTGGGGGTACCAGTCACAAGCCTTGCGGCTGCGTTTTGCAGGATCTGCAGTTTATCAAGGTCCCGCTCTTGAATATTCAAGTAGAGCCCGTTACAGTAATCCAGCCATGATTAAATGAGGGACGAGACGACAGTTCATAAACTGTCTTCCGGCAGGAATGGTTTAACCTTTTTAATCAGTTTAAGAGAGTGAAAAGTGGCTGAGGTCGTGGCGTTTATCTAGTCCTCAAAGCTCAGTCTATCATTCACTATAACACCCACGTTTTTTGTCTTCCTCGTGGGTTTAGGGAGGGTACCCAGTTCTATTGGCCACCAGTTCAGGGTCCAGAAGTTGGCCTTATTTCCGAACATAAGGATCTCAGTTGTACCTGAGTTTAATTTCAGGCAATTCTGTGTCATCCAGTTTTTAACTGCTTCCCTGCAGTCATGAAACTTCTTGCTCATCCCTGATTCTTGTCCCGGTAGCAGTGACACTACAATTTGTGTGTCATCTGCATATGAGGCAAGACTAAACCCATAGGATCTGATCGGGGGGCCAAGGACACCACATAAACATTAAAAAGGGTAGGACTAAGGGATGACCACTGTTGCACTCCACATGACAGAGAAAAAGGTTGTGAGTAAAATTTCCCTAGGGACACTATTTGTGTTCTGTCAGTTAAAAAGGCTTTTAATAGCTTCCATGCCTTGCCCTTGACTCCACACTCTGACAAACGGTCACTCAGGAGATAATGATGGACCGTGTCGAAGGCCGCGGATAGGTCCAGTATAACCCTGATTCAAGGCGTCCCTAATTTCTTCCGTTGATTTTATGAGGACAAACTCAGTGCTGTGCCCTTCTCTAAATCGATACTCAGTGGGATCCAACAGCTTATTCTCATAAAGAAAGGCACTCAGCTGGGAGTTCATTACTTTCTCCACCACTTACGCTGGCAGTGGAAGGCGAGAAATGGGCCTTAAATTATTTGGGTCCATCGGATCCAGTTTGTGTTTTTTTCAGTAATGGAAGTATTGAGGCTATCTTCCAAATGCTAGGGAAGTCTCCTGATTCAAACATGGCGTTTAATACTGATGTAAGTGCGTTAGCAATGTGTTCCAGGGCTAAACTACTGGACACTATGATATGTGTCTTGAACATTCCCCACCTCCCTCCCTCCCTCCACCCACATCAGCAGCCCAATCCTGCTGTGGTGCATATCCCCCCTCCCTTACCTTTAACGTAAGAGAAAAAACTTCCATTAGAGACAAGTTAAGAAAATCAGGAAAGGTATGAACACAAGTCATTATAGGGATGTCCTTCTGGGAAATCGCATGAGGGCACAGCAGTTCCACCTCCAGGATATGAGTGTGCCCAGGAATGGATTCAGTGTACCTTGCTTCCCATTTGTTTTACCAAATCAAGCTTGGGGAAAACGCCAATGTCCCCCGTTGACGACGTTGTGCGCACACCCAGGTTCTAGTGTCTCTCGAGAGGTCAATAGCAAACTTCCAGTTTAATTGTACACTTATCTATGTCTCACGTCTGCTACTTAACCTCCATTTCTATCAGGGCCGGACTGGCCGTAGCGGGCACCGGGCAATCCCCCGGTGCGCCGCACGGGTGGGGCCGGTTTTGGGCCCCTGGGGGCCGATTTTGTTACAGGGCAAATTAGCCCTGTAACAAAATCGGCCGAAAACCGGCCCAGGCAGAGAGCTCGGCGGCACCCCCAAACCCCTGCGGGGGAGGGGGAGGGGTAGCCGAGCACTTTGCCAAGGCCGGTTTTGGTTCCCAGTCCGGCCCTGATTTATATGGCATAGATGAGTGTCTGTTCCCCCCCCTTCTTCATTATTCTATGGCAGATAGGGCTGATGTCGAGGGCGAAGGGCTCGATGTCGATTCGTTCCATGGCGATCCTCTAAGAAGCCTTCAGAAAGTCTGCAACTTGCTGAGGATTTGGGAAGAAATGCTGCTTGCGCTGGTGCGTTACCCAGAGTTGTGCAGGGAAGAGGTTGGCATAAGTGATGTTTGCTTGCTGGAGCTTCTTTAACCGGCAGAAACTTTTTCTGAACTTCCTGGACCGCCATTGTGAAGTCTGGATAGATAGCCAACTCAGAGCCCTCAAAGGAAAGCACTTTTCGTTCTCGCGCCAAACGTAAGACAGTGTCCCGATCTCCATAATTTAACAGCCTTGTGAGGATCAGTCTTAGGGGAGCTCCGAGCGGAGGAGCATTAGCTAATGAGCCGTGCACTCTCTCCACTATAAGCATCGTGGAGAAGGCGTTTCTCTCAAACACCGTCGTGAGTAGGCGTTCCACATATTCCTCCATTCGGCCCGTGTTTGTGGACTCCAGTATGCCTAGAATTCATATATTATTGCGGTGTGATCTTGATTCTAAGTCTTTGTTTTAAGCCACTATCACTTTTAGTAGACACTCCATATTGAGTAGTTGATCTTTTCTCCCTACGGATGTATCCTCCAAATCAGAAATTCGCTGCTCCGCTTCTTTAATGCGTTACTCATGTTGGTCAATCTTGTGAGTTATATTGTCTATGCGCATGCTCATTGCGTCCATTTTGGTCTCTATTGAGGTGAGGCTGCTTTTCATTATGAGGAGGAGTTCCTTAAGATCTTCTGTTGAGGTCTGACTCCCAGAGTTGGATCCTTCTGCCATTGTTTGTTCGAAATCACTGTGCGCTCGAGTGGACTGGCAGGCCTCAAATTGCAGTTTAGCTTGTTTACCATCTGCTTTGCCCATATTGCTGGCTATTCACGGTGTACGGCACTCTCTCGCTATCATCTGGTGTGAGTTTCGATTCCTCTCAGGCGTCCTTGTGCTGAGTCCAAATCTGGGCCTGTCTTGGGCCTGTCTTAGCTTATCAGTTGTGATTACAGGCAATCAGCTCTGCCTTCAAAGCGCTCGTGTCCTCATGCGCGAAGTTATGCCAGCGTAGCGTTATCTCTTTCGTTTCCTTGATCAATGAGGCTCTCCCTCGGCCATACGTGGGTTATTACTTGCGGCCTACTCGGTGGGTCTCGGCCTCGCTACGGAGGCCGCCTCCTCATTGCTGATTTGTACTTGCGCCTATATGTCCTCAGCAATCAGGGTCTCAACGCACCACGGGTTATGGGCTCTATTTGTGATGTCCACTCCCCTTAATCCTTGTGTTTTCCGCTCAGTCAGGGGGCTGGCCGCCGCACCCCCAGCTCGCAGCCCAGTCTCTTTATTCACTGTTACCGGTGCTCACAGGCCACAGCGGCACATCGTCTAGGTACTCGCGGTTGCCACTCCGTCTCTTGTGCTGCGTTTATTTTTGGGCCTTCGCAGCGGTGAATTCGGTTTTCCGTCCGGCGTCCCCTCCGACTCTGCCGTGGCAATAAGCGGCCTCACTCGTATGGCGGCTGCCATTTCTGATTCCGCCTCAGGGTCTAGCGATCGCGGCAGTATATCTCCGCTTACAAAATGTTGTGCGCATTTATTTCAAGTTCCGGAGCTGCAGCAGATGTTCCGATTGCGTTTATTCCCTTGCAATATTAATGAGCTTGCAGGCATGTGGGCAAAAACACAGATTTTTAAATCTGAAAATGTTCCAACAGATGTTGGATTACATGGCAAGTGGGGATAGATCCACAATTATGTGGAAAAAAACAGTCAAAGCTGAATTGCACAATTCCAGCGGCCTTCTTTACAATCAACTTTACAACTTGACCGTGAAAGTTGCACCATCACTGGGTGACACGTGGGTCAGCGTGCCAGTGTACAAAACATCCTAAGTGTAGAAACACTAGCAGGGTGTATCAGGATGCTCGCAGACGATCCCAGATGTGAATAATAAGAATACAACAGTTGGGTATCAAAGGAGAGAGGGGCTCTTCCCTCTACTCCCCAATGGAAACAAGCATTGGCAATGCAATAGGTCTCGCATTTATAAGAGTTTGAGCTATTGGCATTGTAAAATTACAATGTCTTTTATTTATGTTTTGGTTTTAAAACAAATAAAAGGCATTGTCATTTACAATGTCAGTAGCATAAACTCGCATAAAAGCAGTGCGTGGAGTGCAGCAGTGTGCGACGTGCAGCAGTGTGTGGCGTGCAGCAGTGTGCGGCGTGCAGCAGTGTGTGGCGTGCAGCAGTGTGTGGCGTGTAGCAGTGTGTGGCGTGCAGCAGTGTGCGGCGTGCAGCAGTGTGCGGTATGCAGCAGTGTGAGGCGTGCAGCAGTGTGAGGCGTGCAGCAGTGTGTGGCGTGCAGCAGTGTGTGGCATGCAGCAGTGTGAGGCGTGCAGCAGTGTGAGGCGTGCAGCAGTGTTTCGTGTAGCAGTGTGTGGCGTGCAGCAGTGTGCGGCGTGCAGCAGCATGCAGCAGTGTGTGGCGTGCAGCAGTGTGTGGCGTGCAGCAGTGTGTGGCGTGTAGCAGTGTGTGGTGTGCAGCAGTGTGCGGCGTGCAGCAGTGTGAGGCGTGCAGCAGTGTGCGGCATGCAGCAGTGTGCGGCATGCAGCAGTGTGAGGCGTGCAGCAGTGTGAGGCGTGCAGCAGTGTGTGGCGTGCAGCAGTGTGAGGCGTGCAGCAGTGTTTCGTGTAGCAGTGTGTGGCGTGCAGCAGTGTGCGGCGTGCAGCAGCATGCAGCAGTGTGTGGCGTGCAGCAGTGTGTGGCGTGGAGCGTGTGTGGCATGTAGCAGTGTGCGGCGTGCAGCAGTGTGCGGCGTGCAGCAGTGTGCGGCGTGCAGCAGTGTGAGGCGTGCAGCAGTGTGCGGCATGCAGCAGTGTGAGGCGTGCAGCAGTGTGTGGCGTGCAGCAGTGTGTGGCGTGCAGCAGTGTGTGGCGTGCAGCAGTGTGAGGCGTGCAGCAGTGTGAGGCGTGCAGCAGTGTTTCGTGTAGCAGTGTGAGGCATGCAGCAGTGTGTGGCGTGCAGCAGTGTGTGGCGTGCAGCAGTGTCTCGTGTAGCAGTGTGAGGCATGCAGCACTGTGTGGCGTGCAGCGGCATGCAGCAGTGTGCGGCGTGCAGCAGTGTGCTGCGTGCAGCAGTGTGTGGTGTGCAGCAGCATGCAGCAGTGTGTGGCGTGCAGCAGTGTGTGGCGTGCAGCAGTGTGAGGCGTGCAGCAGTGTGAGGCGTGCAGCAGTGTTTCGTGTAGCAGTGTGTGGCATGCAGCAGTGTGCGGCGTGCAGCAGCATGCAGCAGTGTGTGGCATGCAGCAGTGTGTGGCGTGCAGCAGTGTGTGGCATGTAGCAGTGTGCGGCGTGCAGCAGTGTGCGGCGTGCAGCAGTGTGCGGCGTGCAGCAGTGTGAGGCGTGCAGCAGTGTGCGGCATGCAGCAGTGTGCGGCATGCAGCAGTGTGAGGCGTGCAGCAGTGTGTGGCGTGCAGCAGTGTGTGGCGTGCAGCAGTGTGTGGCGTGCAGCAGTGTGAGGCGTGCAGCAGTGTGAGGCGTGCAGCAGTGTTTCGTGTAGCAGTGTGAGGCATGCAGCAGTGTGTGGCGTGCAGCAGTGTGTGGCATGCAGCAGTGTCTCGTGTAGCAGTGTGAGGCATGCAGCACTGTGTGGCGTGCAGCGGCATGCAGCAGTGTGCGGCATGCAGCAGTGTGCGGCGTGCAGCAGTGTGCTGCGTGCAGCAGTGTGTGGCTTGCAGCAGCATGCAGCAGTGTGTGGCGTGCAGCAGTGTGTGGCGTGCAGCAGTGTGTGGCGTGTAGCAGTGTGCGGCGTGCAGCAGTGTGCGGCGTGCAGCAGTGTGTGGCGTGCAGCAGTGTGTGGCGTGCAGCAGTGTGAGGCGTGCAGCAGTGTGAGGCGTGCAGCAGTGTTTCATGTAGCAGTGTGTGGCGTGCAGCTGTGTGTGGTGTGCAGCGGCATGCAGCAGTGTGTGGCGTACAGCAGTGTGCGGCGTGCAGCAGTGTGCGGCGTGCAGCAGTGTGAGGCGTGCAGCAGTGTGTGGCGTGCAGCAGTCTGAGGTGTGCAGCAGTGTTTCGTGTAGCAGTGTGAGGCGTGCAGCAGTGTGCAGTGTGCGGCGTGCAGCAGTGTTTCGTGTAGCAGTGTGAGGCATGCAGCACTGTGTGGCGTGCAGCGGCATGCAGCAGTGTGCGGCGTGCAGCAGTGTGCTGCATGCAGCAGTGTCGTGCAGCATGCAGCCGTGAGTAATGCAGCAGTGTGCAGCAGTGTGTGGCGTGCAGCAATGTGCGGCGTGCAACAGTGTGTGGCGTGCAGCAGTGCGTGGCGTGCAGCAGTGTGTGGCGTGCAGCAGTGTGTGGCGTGCAGCAGTGTTTCGTGTAGCAGTGTGCGGCATGCAGCAGTGTGTACGGCGTGCAGCAGTGTGCTGCGTGCAGCAGTGTGTGGCGTGCAGCAGTGTGTGCCGTGCAGCAGTATGTGGCATGCAGCGGCATGCAGCAGTGTGTGGCGTGCAGCAGTGTGTGGCGTGCAGCAGTGTGTGGCGTGTAGCAGTGTGCGGCGTGCAGCAGTGTGTGGCGTGCAGCAGTGTGCGGCGTGCGGCAGTGTGAGGCGTGCAGCAGTATGCGGCATGCAGCAGTGTGAGGCGTGCAGCAGTGTGAGGCGTGCAGCAGTGTGTGGCATGCAGCAGTGTGTGGCGTGCAGCAGTGTGAGGCGTGCAGCAGTGTGAGGCGTGCAGCAGTGTGCGGCATGCAGCAGTGTGCGGCATGCAGCAGTGTAAGGCGTGCAGCAGTGTGAGGCGTGCAGCAGTGTGAGGCGTGCAGCAGTGTGAGGCGTGCAGCAGTGTTTCGTGTAGCAGTGTGCGGCGTGCAGCAGTGTGCGGCGTGCAGCAGTGTGTAATGCAGCAGTGTGTAATGCAGCAGTGTGCGCAGCAGGGTGTGGCATGCGGTAGTGTGTGGCGTGTAGCAGTGTGCGGCGTGCAGCAGTGTGTGGCGTGCAGCAGTGTGTGGCGTGCAGCAGTGTGTGGCGTGGTTTGTAAACAACAAGAAAGCGGACATCAAAGGAAGGGTGGGAGGGAACGAGCATATGGGGTGTGAGTTATAACGAAAGTTAATTGTTGTAAGAGGGGATGCAGGAAGTGAGGCCGAGCGCGCGCTGGCGAAAGCAGTCTGCTGCTTTCAAGTCTATGCCAGATGCCAGCTTCGCTCTTGAATGCCTCACATGCACTGGCCATAAACCGCATTCCTAAGGTCTTGTGCCCCTTACTAAATCTCTCTGTATGCGTGAGGCGGCGCACGCGCAGGAAGTAGCTGGTGGCAAATGGAATGCGCGTGGTTGTGCGCGTAACCGCCACCCGATCCGCCTGGGAAGCCTTTGGGAGCATTTTCTGAAGCCCCTACATAAGTCTCGCTGAACGATCGCTTACGCGATAGCCAGACGAGACCTAAAAAGGGCTATTGCTTTGACTGCTAGCAGCCAGGTAGCAAGACAGGAAAATCCTACTGTCTTCAGATGCCCCAATAAGTAGGCTGCCCAGAGGAATCACCAGTGGGGTACTGGGATTCAGTGATTTCTCAGAAGCGGAGGTTGAGTACATCCTAGTGTTCCTTAGTTGGAGGCGAAATGTGAGAGCAAATTGGTGAGAGAGTACTGAACTTGAGCTGATTATCAGTCTCAGGATGTAATTTCTCAGATGACAGAGGTGTGGGCTACAGCTTGGTTTTGTGGTAACACACCAGTGAGTACCAGGCACCTAAGAGGTCTCAGAGGTGTCCCTTAGCTGACAGCTGCTGAGCAGGAACCTTCTCAAAGAGTTGAGGTTTGTCTAGGGTTATCAGCATGACCATCAAGGGAGAAATTCAGGGACCCACGTGAGATAATAATCCCAGTGTAGAAGAAGAGCAGGACAATGCTCCGGGGTCTCCTCACGGACCGACACCCAGTGAAGTACATTGACAGCAGCTAACGGTTATCCTGTCCACAGAAGATACCGTTGTTCAACACAGAATGACAGTATGAGGGTTATGCGGAGATCTCAGGGCCCAGTAACATTCCTTAGATATGCCATTAGGGTACAATATCCCCCTTTAACACAAGGGCAACATCAAACTGAAAGTCTCTCCCTGTGTGGTCCAGTGGTGACAGAGGAAGAAATAGTTTTAGGCATGATGCCTGACTCTGACACAGGGATTAGTATTGACAGCACAGAGGAAACAAAAAGGGACTGGACTATGTCCAGATAGACACCAGCCAATAGAGTAGAAGTGAGAACTATTCCAGACACTGGATTTGCACATTTTCCTGGACAATGGACAGTGGCCTGGTGCAGAAAACTGACTGCTGTCATTTTTGCCAGCCGATGACAAGCCACATTGAGTGTTTTCTTTTTGGTTGTTGTTCTGCTCGATTTTCCTGGCCTTCTTGTGTTAACAAGTGATTGAATGTGACTTCAGTCTCTTACCATTCAAGCCTAAGGGTTAGAGTAGTGGATGGAGCCTATTTACTAGACACTTCGACATGATTCTGTGCTCTTCCCCATAGATCAGGGCTTGCACATATAGCCTAGGGAATAGATTCGTTAGTATTAGGGATAACCTGTCCTGTAGTGAGGGTATTTCATGGAGCCGTGCTGAATGTAGGCCTGGTAGGCCTCAAACGGGAGAGACTCCATCTTTCTTTCTGCTCCGGCAGCTTGGGATTCTTTTAGGTCAAGAGTTATGTTTTAGTTATGAGGTGTTATTCGCTTGGAGAGAACCGGTTCAGGCCGGCCCTTATCGAAGGATTGTATTTTTCTCCATGCCGAGGACACTACATCAGGCCGGCCGGCTGGGAACGTGTCCTTGGTACGGGGAGGTACAAGAATTTGGTGGGCGGCAGGTTACGGGCCGGAATTTTCCATGAGGAAATGCACCTCTATATTAGTGAAAGTCTGAGGCAGTTACATGTTCAGTCCGTAGGCGGCATCTAGCCGTTAGCAGTAGAGCTAATACTTATTCCAGGGAAGACAGACGCCATCTTGAAGGCGGAGAAGAACCGAGAGACAGATGCTTTCCTAACAGAATAACCAGAGAGGAGAGAGTAGCCGATAAGGAAGAGGTCCCAGTGACTCGGAGAAGGGTGATTCCAGGCGAGCCGAGGCACAGACGAGAAGGGAACCTAGATGACCACTGAGTGCAGGCTACATACTACTAAGGTGACGTCGACCCTTTCTTATTAGAGTGTACAACTTAATCTTTCACTTTTCTTTGCAGGTTATGTGTTATATTGTAATGTTATGTGATTGTATGTGTAATGAGTAATAAAGTATTCAGTTTGTAGTGAATCAACATATGCTGTGTGTTCTTGTATAAGAGGGTAGCCTACTCTTCTAGTCAGCTGCGGCTACATGAACAGATGTTAACCCTGATCAGGTAACTGAATAGGGGAAAGAGGAGCCCCTCAAACCTGAGAACAGGCTATGCCCGAACTGGCAATCCTTGTGTGATCTGATGAATAGTGAGACTGATTCCCTTTTTGTATGTTATGGTGATCATAGGATGAACTCTCGTATGAGACTGCCGTCTAGGTAGAGAGGTCTGGGTTCGTATGGGACCGCGAGGCCGCCACTTGTGATACTGTCGTATGGGCAGAGAGGTCTGGATCCGTATGGGATCGCGAGGCCGCCGATTGTGCTGATACTGCCGTCTGGGTAGAGAGGTCTGGGTTCGTATGGGACCGCGAGGCCGCCACTTGTGATACTGTCGTATGGGCAGAGAGGTCTGGATCCGTATGGAATCGCGAGGCCGCCGATTGTGCTGATACTGCCGTCTGGGTAGAGAGGTCTGGGTTCGTATGGGACCGCGAGGCCGCCACTTGTGATACTGTCGTATGGGCAGAGAGGTCTGGGTTCGTATGGGACCGCGAGGCCGCCATTTAGATCTTGGTATGCATGGTAGGAATCCCCTGTCCTTAGGTGATAGATATATGTGGTTGAAAGATTGTAAATAGGTTCTAGGGAGGGGGGTAACGTTCTGGCTGGGTTGGTGAGGCTCTGATGAGCGGGTTCTATCTGATCCGAAAACCCAAGCAGAACATTTGGCGTCACGAACCGTTTACGAAACCTGTGTGCGTTGTGGTTGTATTGTGTTTGCCTTTGGCGCGTGCGTGGTTTTGTTTGTATATTATTTGTATCTACCTGCGTATAATTTTCTTTTCTCTTTCTTCTTTTTCTTTTTCTCTTTTTCTTTCTTTTCAAAAATGTTTTCTAGAAAGTCGAAATTTACTTTTAAGTTGCCCGTTGATATTCCCGGTTGGGATTCAACGCCTTATGAAGCCTTAGCCCGTGAGTGCGCTGATTCTACTGGTTTGAGTGAGAATTGGAATTCTTTTTTGGAGCTGGCGGAGCCGGCTAATGTGATTACTTGCTTACAGAAGGCGCCGGTATCTAAGGGTGATGAACTTCCCGTTTTAGGGCGCAGAGGTTGGATTGTTCTGTCTGCGTACAGGCTTCTCCATGAGAGGTTGTTGAAATTGCAGAACTTGCATAAGGATTTGGAAATGAACTTTGTTGAGATTCAGAATGCTCATACGTTGTTACGGTGTCAAAATAAGTTGCTTGCTGACAAACTTGAGACGTACCAAACTATTGCCGAGAGAGCGGCTGTGCGAATTGCTCGTTATAAATACAAGAATCGGCGTGGTCGGGTTTCGACGCGGAAGGTGCGTCTGGTCGTGGCGAAAGCCGGACTGGATTGGAATCCTGATGAATGGGATGGTAATATCTGGAACTCGAGTGATTCTCCTTCCTCGGGTGAGGAGTCTGCCAAGCGCGAGTCCTCTCGCTCCGGCCGTGCTTGTAAATCTGCTTCTTGCGCCTCTGATGGTGCACCCCGTGATTGCGCTCGTCCTTCGAGCGGGGTCGCTACGTGTACTGGTCGAGCTCCTTGTGATGCTCATCCCGCGGTCTTGGCGCATCCAGTTTTTCGAAGGAAGGTGCAGCAGGCTCCCGGTGCTCCGAATGGTATTGCTTTGGACTCTTTGGAGGATTTTACTCAACAAGAAATTAGTGATATTTTGCAGCGATTTCGGCAGCGAGTTGGTGAGCCCTTGCTCACATGGATGGTGCGCCTTTATGAACTGGGCGCTGCTGGCATTATGTTGGATGCTGGCGATTGTTTGAAGTTTTGTTCCTTGAGTTCGGATTCTACCGTACAGGATCATTTTCGTAACTTTAATGGTGGTGGTCAAATTTCTTTGCTTCAATTGGCGACTGAGGGTTGTAATCAAAAATATCCTACTGAGTCTGACTGGCCTGTGAATGACAAACCGTGGTATACTTTGCGCGATGCTGCGCAACGTCTCAAAGAGGAGGTGATGAAAACGGCAATCTTTCTGAATACTGCTGACCGGTTGCTTGATGCTTTCTTGACATCTTCTGTGCGGAATCGTATTATTCGTTCTTCCCCTGTTGCTTATAAGCAGGTCATGATGACTTTATTGATTAATCAGACTGGTAACATGTTATCTGTGGTGCTGGAATCGGTACGCCAACTCGGTGAGTTGGGTGAGTGGTTTAAACCTGAACGGCAGTCCCGGCCTGACACTCGTACTCCTGGTGAAAATAAATTTACTAGACGTGATATGTTTCTTGCTCTTCTGGCTGATGGTGTGCGAAAGGAGGACATTGATGGTGAGACTACTTCTCGTTTGTGGGAAATGTTTCGCAAACGTGGCTTGGATCGGAAGGAGGGTGCCCGGCGTGTTCGGACAACTGAGTGTGATCGTGGTTTTTCTGACGGTAGCGGTGATGACGACCGCCGTGGGCGCTCTGATCGTCGTGATGATCGACGTTATGCGCGTGATTTGTCCCCCCGTCGTGAGAGAGACAGGGAGAGAGAGGGGGAAAGAGAGAGGGGGAGAGATGATTATGTTAACAGCAGACGTAGAGATGATAGGGATCAATCCCCTGAGTTGAGAAGGAGAGAGGATCGACACATATTGGCCGATCGAAACCCGCACTACAATGCAGGGAACAGTAATCCATTTCGTAATGGAGATGGATATGAACAGGAGGTATCGATACCTGGGAAACGTGAGAGTCTTTATCCTGATATATCCTGGTACACAGAACGCAGTAAAAATGACTAGGAAATAGGTCAAGCTCCAGTACACAGATGGGCTCACAGAGATAATAGACCCTATGTAGATATTGATATTTATTGGAGACATCGTAATATCCAAAGGGCCCGAGCATTGGTAGATACAGGAGCGGAGGCCACTCTTATTCATGGAAAATCAAAGAAGTTTAAAGGTCAGCCTTTTACAATTACCGGATTAGGTGGAAAGGAAACTCCCGCAGTTCAAACCTTACTTGAAATGAGAATAGGTAGAATTCCTAGAAAAGAATACTCTGTATTAGTGGTGCCACTCTTAGAATTCATAATTGGAATTGATATTTTGAAAGGAATGACTTTGTACTTAGATGATGGATGTTACCAATTTGGAACTAAACATTATATATCGTCCAGGCCTGTACGGGTTGGTCGTTTAAGAATGCCCCCCATAAAAGTTCCTCAGGCGACAAAAGTGGTTCGTCAGAAGCAGTATCATATTCCAGGTGGTCATGAAGAGATAAGTACCACTATTCAGGAGTTGGTGGATGCAGGGGTTATAACCCCAGTTACTTCTGCTTGGAATAATCCTGTTTGGCCTGTACGTAAGAGTGATAATTCTTGGCGCATGACTGTTGATTATCGAGAATTGAATAGACACACACCCCCTTTGACTGTTGCAGTACCGGATGTTATTACCCTAATTGAAAGAATCCAAAAACATCCAGGTACATGGTATGCGTCCACTGATATTGCTAATGCTTTCTTTTCGATTCCGATTGCCCCTGAGTGTCAGGAACAATTCAGTTTTACGTGGAACGGGCGTCAAATGACGTTTAGAAGTCTTCCTCAGGGCTATGTGCATAGTCCTACGATATGTCACCGGCTGGTGGCAGAGCATCTGGCTGAGGTACCAGTTCATCCACAAATTCAGATATGTCACTATATTGATGATATTTTGATCCAAGGTGAATCACAAGAGGATGTTCAGACCCAATTGGATAGAGTCATTGAGTGCTTGCGTGAGAAAGGTTGGGAAATCAACCCGGATAAATTACAAGGTCCGTCCCAGGCTGTAAAATTTTTGGGTATTAATTGGCATGAAGGGCACCGAGAAGTGATCCCTCAGGTTAAACAGAAAATTCTTGATTTTGCAGTTCCGAGAAATAGGAAAGAAGCCCAAAGCTTCATTGGTTTGTTTGGATTTTGGCGCCAGCATATTCCTCATTTGAGTCAAATATTGGCCCCTTTGTACCAGGTCACTCGTAAAAAGAATGCATTTGAATGGGGTAAACCACAGCAAGATGCGTTCAGTCTGGCAAAAGAAGCAATTCAGCATGCTCTGGATTTGTGGCCTGTATGTGATGGTGATGTGGATTTGAATGTGTCTGTACAAGGCCTTTATGCGAATTGGAGTTTGTGGCAGAAACAAGGTAAGAGTAGAGTACCGTTAGGTTTCTGGACCAAAAAGTTACCTGATGCTGGTGAGCGTTATACACCTTTTGAGAAACAGCTACTTGCATGTTATTGGGCTCTGGTGGATACCGAGCAATTGACTTTGGGACATGATATAATTTTGCGACCTGAAATTCCTATCATGCAGTGGGTTATGAGTTCGCCGAAAACTCACCGTATTGGACACGCTCAAGAGGCGAGTGTGATTAAATGGAAATGGTATATACAAGACAGGGCACGTGTGGGACAAAAAGGAGTTGCATCTTTGCATGAGCAGGTGGCACGGGCGCCATCAACTGAAACTGAGAATGAATGTTCCGTACCCTTAGTACAGGAGTCTCCTGTTAAGTGGGGTAAACCTTTTGATGATTTGTCTGCAGAGGATAGAAACCATGTCTGGTTTACGGATGGTTCAGCAAGGTTCATAGGGACGAAACGGCATTGGAAAGCAGTGTCCTATATTCCGATCACACAAAAATTGCTGAGTACAACTGGTGAGGGTAAGAGCAGTCAATTTGCTGAACTCTATGCTGTTTATCAAGTTCTGAAACAAGAGTTACCTGGCACATGTCATATTTTTACTGATTCTTGGTCTACTGCCAATGGACTGGCAGTTTGGTTACCGACTTGGCATTCCCATAATTGGAAAATTCATTCCAAGGAATTATGGGGAAAAGAATTATGGCAGGAGATTTGGGAAATGCTCCCACAGAGTACTGTTACAATCTTCCATGTGGATGCTCATACCCGGATAGACTCTCTTGACAAATTCTTTCATAATATTGCAGATGAGAAATCTAAAATTGCTGAGGCAGTGGTGGACACGCAAGATTCTGATATTGCGGGATTGGCGAAATGGGCCCACCAGAAAGCAGGACACTTTGGAGAGAAAGCCACTAGCAGGTGGGCTGCTGATCGAGGAATTTATATTCCCCTAGATTTAATTAAAAATGTTATTCTACATTGTCCCATTTGTCAGCATATCAGGCAGCGCAAAGTGCCCCAAATTGTTAAAGGTCATTTACATCGCGGGAAATTGCCCGCTCAAATTTGGCAGATTGATTACATTGGTCCACTTCCTATGAGTAGGAATTGTCAATATGTTTGCACCATTGTTGATACATACAGTGGCCTGTTGGTGGCCCTTCCCTGTAAGCAAGCTACCCAATTGAATACTATTAAAACATTGGAATTGATTATGATGTATTATGGTGTGCCATTCCAAATTCAATCTGATAATGCATCCCATTTTCGTGGAAGATTGGTACAGGAATTCTGTGTGGAAAACAATATTGAATGGGTATTTCATATACCTTATTATCCACAGGCCTCGGGTCTTGTGGAGAGGTTGAATGGCCTGCTAAAAGACCAACTTCGCAAATTAACAGATGACAAGTATAAGAATTGGCGAGATTTTTTGCCTCAAGCGCTATTGATTTTGAATAATCGTCCTTTTCTAAATGCTGAATCCCCACTTATGCGTTTGTTTCCTCCGAATGTTGATGCTCAACCTAACGAGATCAGAGAGACTGTGATGTACTGGGAGATTACTCCCGGAGCTTTGGCTCCATGCAGAGCGACCCCAGGGTCGGCAGGTTTAGACTTGCATGCCATGGATGACATCATTATAAAAAGTAAAGATCGAGTCATCATTGAGACAGGTGTTGGTGTTCAGATACCACCTGGAAATTTCGGATTAATTGCCCCTAGATCGGGGCTGGCTGTAAAAAGCATTCAGGTGCTTGGAGGAATAATTGATAGCGATTATCAGGGAGAGATTAAGGTGCTCCTGCTGAATAGCAGTGAGGTTGACCTACTGATACATAAAACTGACCGAGTGGCTCAATTGTTAATAATGCCTGTCTTCAGTGGTGAGATGGTAAAAGGCACTGCCCCAACGTTGCTAACTGTACGAGGCCAGAAGGGTTTTGGCTCCACCAACAATCCTGGGGCCAGAGTTTGGGTGCAGTCGCCTAAGAATCCCCCTGAACAAGCAGAGGTCATTGCTACCGGTCAAGATAATACTATTTTAGTTATGAGACCAGGGAAAGATAGCTGGGAAGCAGTCCCGGCTGACAAATGTTACCTACGAGAATGAATAATGCCTGTATTTGATTCTCTTTCAGATCATTCTTTGGACTGTTGCTGCAGGATGTGTCGCGTCGGACTGTTTTCGGGTTGGTGCGACGAGAGAGGAGGGATCCCATCAACCCGGGATGAGTTGAAAAAACGAGTGTCGCGTTCCTTTGCTGCGTGGGATTCGTCATCGAACTTTTGGACTTCACTAGCTAAACGGGTGACTAGCGCCCCTCATTTCTGTTTGACACCGATGAGATCAGTAAATGACATTTTAGCAACTTGTTTGGTTGCTGTCCCTGCATCGTTGGAGACTTTGAGTCATATTTTCAATATATCAACCGCTCGCCCCAATGTTCTTCTGGGCGATTTCGCTACCCATCAATATTGCCCCTTGTGTACTGAACTGTCAGATCCGCTACCCCCCATCCAGTCCCAAATAGTTACTTATAATATCACACAAGGTGATTTGTGTTTCTTCCTTACGTGTAATCCAAGTGCGATTTCGGAATGTATGCGTTTAAAATTGAAAGGTGCCACCTCATTCACCACTCATGAACGGACTTTGTGCTTTCAAAGGACACCGAAAACATGTACTTCTGTTCAGAACAACATGACTTGTAAGAGTATGATAGTCACCCCCAGTCACTATCGCACGATGTTACTACCTGCTGGATGGCTTTTCTCATGTGGTAATACTTCCTGGCCATATGTCCCCGCAAATATTTCTGGAGGCCCTTGTGCTATTACTAGACTAAGCTTGCTCATGTTTTCGTCTCATCCGAATGCCAACTCTCGTGTGGTTCGAGATACAGTGAGGTTACAGGAGGATTGTGATTCATCTTTGCATTTATATTCTAAGTCCGAATACCTTAGCCTGGCTATTTCAATTATTGGTGTTCCTGCTTTGGCAGTTTATAATGCAAAATCTATTGAGAAAATGGCCTGCTGGATGGTGAAATCCATTAATAATACTTCTACAGTCCTGTCGGACATGCTATTAGACGCCCAGGGTGAACGTAGAGCTATCTTGCAAAATCGAGCGGCCATTGATTATCTTTTGCTTAAACATGGACACGATTGTTCTGATTTTGAGGGTCTTTGTTGTTTTAACTTGTCTGATCATACACAATCCATTCGAGCTCACATTAATAAGCTACATGACTTAACAGAAGAAGTTAGAAAACACATTGACCAGGGCTGGTTTGACTGGCTCTTTAATTGGTTACCTGATTTGCATATGTTACGTCAAATATTAGGAGGTATTCTGATTACTATCGCCATTTTGATTTCCATCTGTTGCTTTATTCAGTGTATTCCTTCACTACTTCAATTCTGCACACCTGGTACTAGACATAGATCAGTTAGTTTTGTTTCATATTATTCTTCCACAGATGTTAGTTCTGTTTAATGAATGTATAATAGACTGAAGTCAAGGGTGAAATGTTCTGCTCGATTTTCCTGGCCTTCTTGTGTTAACAAGTGATTGAATGTGACTTCAGTCTCTTACCATTCAAGCCTAAGGGTTAGAGTAGTGGATGGAGCCTATTTACTAGACACTTCGACATGATTCTGTGCTCTTCCCCATAGATCAGGGCTTGCACATATAGCCTAGGGAATAGATTCGTTAGTATTAGGGATAACCTGTCCTGTATTGAGGGTATTTCATGGAGCCGTGCTGAATGTAGGCCTGGTAGGCCTCAAACGGGAGAGACTCCATCTTTCTTTCTGCTCCGGCAGCTTGGGATTCTTCTAGGTCAAGAGTTATGTTTTAGTTATGAGGTGTTATTCGCTTGGAGAGAACCGGTTCAGGCCGGCCCTTATCGAAGGATTGTATTTTTCTCCATGCCGAGGACACTACATCAGGCCGGCCGGCTGGGAACGTGTCCTTGGTACGGGGAGGTACAAGAATTTTGTGGGCGGCAGGTTACGGGCCGGAATTTTCCATGAGGAAATGCACCTCTATATTAGTGAAAGTCTGAGGCAGTTACATGTTCAGTCCGTAGGCGGCATCTAGCCGTTAGCAGTAGAGCTAATACTTATTCCAGGGAAGACATACGCCATCTTGAAGGCGGAGAAGAACCGAGAGACAGATGCTTTCCTAACAGAATAACCAGAGAGGAGAGAGTAGCCGATAAGGAAGAGGTCCCAGTGACTCGGAGAAGGGTGATTCCAGGCGAGCCGAGGCACAGACGAGAAGGGAACCTAGATGACCACTGAGTGCAGGCTACATACTACTAAGGTGACGTCGACCCTTTCTTATTAGAGTGTACAACTTAATCTTTCACTTTTCTTTGCAGGTTATGTGTTATATTGTAATGTTATGTGATTGTATGTGTAATGAGTAATAAAGTATTCAGTTTGTAGTGAATCAACATATGCTGTGTGTTCTTGTATAAGAGGGTAGCCTACTCTTCTAGTCAGCTGCGGCTACATGAACAGATGTTAACCCTGATCAGGTAAGTGGTAACTGAATAGGGGAAAGAGGAGCCCCTCAAACCTGAGAACAGGCTATGCCCGAACTGGCAATCCTTGTGTGATCTGATGAATAGTGAGACTGATTCCCTTTTTGTATGTTATGGTGATCATAGGATGAACTCTCGTATGAGACTGCCGTCTAGGTAGAGAGGTCTGGGTTCGTATGGGACCGCGAGGCCGCCACTTGTGATACTGTCGTATGGGCAGAGAGGTCTGGATCCGTATGGGATCGCGAGGCCGCCGATTGTGCTGATACTGCCGTCTGGGTAGAGAGGTCTGGGTTCGTATGGGACCGCGAGGCCGCCACTTGTGATACTGTCGTATGGGCAGAGAGGTCTGGGTTCGTATGGGACCGCGAGGCCGCCACTTGTGATACTGTCGTATGGGCAGAGAGGTCTGGATCCGTATGGGATCGCGAGGCCGCCGATTGTGCTGATACTGCCGTCTGGGTAGAGAGGTCTGGGTTCGTATGGGACCGCGAGGCCGCCACTTGTGATACTGTCGTATGGGCAGAGAGGTCTGGATCCGTATGGGATCGCGAGGCCGCTGATTGTGCTGATACTGCCGTCTGGGTAGAGAGGTCTGGGTTCGTATGGGACCGCGAGGCCGCCACTTGTGATACTGTCGTATGGGCAGAGAGGTCTGGATCCGTATGGGATCGCGAGGCCGCCGATTGTGCTGATACTGCCGTCTGGGTAGAGAGGTCTGGGTTCGTATGGGACCGCGAGGCCGCCACTTGTGATACTGTCGTATGGGCAGAGAGGTCTGGATCCGTATGGGATCGCGAGGCCGCCGATTGTGCTGATACTGCCGTCTGGGTAGAGAGGTCTGGGTTCGTATGGGACCGCGAGGCCGCCACTTGTGATACTGTCGTATGGGCAGAGAGGTCTGGGTTCGTATGGGACCGCGAGGCCGCCATTTAGATCTTGGTATGCATGGTAGGAATCCCCTGTCCTTAGGTGATAGATATATGTGGTTGAAAGATTGTAAATAGGTTCTAGGGAGGGGGGTAACGTTCTGGCTGGGTTGGTGAGGCTCTGATGAGCGGGTTCTATCTGATCCGAAAACCCAAGCAGAACAGTTGTCTATTGTCATGGCTTGACCTTTTATGTGGGCATGAAACTGACATCGGAGGCCAATGGATCACATAAACTAGTTGGCCATTGTAGTGACTATCATCTTAAAAAATGCCCACTCTCCTCCCTTGAAGATTTAGTGCGGCGACTAATTTGGCCTCAGGGAATGCAAACTAGTTATGTGCTGTGTTTGTTGCTGTCATTGCTTTTTGTCAGCTTGCCTCGCTGGGGCATGGAATGAGTTCAGGAACTGACTCCAGCACCTTTGTTGGTGCTTAATTGAACTGCTCCAACTCATAATCAATCAATCAATACCTCTCTCTCAAGTGGTCTCATCCCTCAATCGCTAATCATCACATCCATCTACTCTCACCAGCTACAGACCAATCTCCAGCCTACCACGTGTTGCCAAGGCATTCAAAACAGCAATAGCACACCAACTCTCCTTTCACCTGGCAGCTCATAGTCTCCTAAGTGACTTTCAATCAGGCTTCAGACCTGAGTGGGGCACATATTCTATGCTTCTAGACATCAGAGATGACATTTAGAACAAGGCATACTTTATGCCTTAAGCCTTCTGGACCTCTCTGTAGCATTCAAAACCACTGACCATCATATGTACACTGATGATACCCAGCTACATTTCAATCTTTACGACAACTCTGACAACTCCGTGAAAGTCTTGTACTGCTACATCATGTGATGAAGAATAACTGGCTATGCATGACTGGTGAGAGTACCAAAATATGGCTCTCGGACCTATATTCCATTCTCCTGGCATGAGGTCTTGGGCACCCCCCCTCTCCAGCCAGTGGAAAAAGAGTGCAGCATGGATTCGACAATAGTCTCTCCTCCTTTATACCTCATATAAACACTGTCTCAATAGCTGCCTTCCACCATTCGTGCATACTTCAAGGTATCTATCTTGCTCTCCTTCACCTCACCCAAAAAATTGCCATTCTACTCAAAGCGGTGATACCCCACAACAACTATTGCAACTACACTGGCATCTCCAATAAATCTATACCTTATCTGCAACTGGTCAAGACTCAGGCTGCATGCCTCTTGTTTATTCCGAATCTCTATGACCGAGACACATCTGAAAAACAGTCCCTACATTTCAAATCCCTACTCCTCGTCCGTAAAGCAGGCATCAGAGATATCCAACTACTTTTGTACTGATAAAAATAAGTTTGGACGCAGGGCCTTAACATGCAATAATCATCCCTATGAAACTCCCTTACAAGGCATCTAAGACTTGAAGCTGACTTCATCAGATTTTAAAACTCAAACTATCGTATGCCCAACCTTCTCTGATGCCTCCCCCAAGCCAGACTCAGTCAGGTTAGATGCCTAAAACCAGCACTCATTACCTGACAACTTTTTTGCTGCTGTGAAACATCTACTTTCCACTTGTTATGGCACCACTTGGCTTAGAATCATTGTCACCCTACACATTTGCAAACCCTCTGATCCAGAGGTATCCACACATAAGAGCTGCTTGTTCTATGAAAATGCCCAAGTTACTAATATTGTTAAAGTTGTAATATTGCCAACAGACAAGGTAACATTAGTGGACACCATATGCAAGGATACAAGTGGTGATATCCTCAGTACAACAGGCATGGTTGCCATAAGTAAAGTTAAAAAAATGATTTCTCAATGTTGAATGCTTCTACATGGATAATACATAACAGTCATACCTGCAATGCCCTTGGCACCAAGTAAATAATATTAGTGAAATTCTCTCCAACATCACATGATTTATCACTCAAATGTCAAATATATTTGGGAAATGCATACATTATTCATTCAAACATCAACTTATGAGTTCTGAAAATACACACACTTTTGCCTTAAATACACACTTTTCAATTTTGGGAAACATATAACAGTTGAACCAAGCAAAGGTACTAAGGGCCCAATTACAATGGCGTATGGAAAAGCCCTCCATCCGCCATGGTGCCGGGAAAAATCCCCCCGCAGGACCCACGGCATTTCCGTCGGCCAAACTACGATGCAATGTTCGCAAAATCATACTGCGGCAGACGGATGTCACAAAAAACCGTCCACCACGGTTGGAAAAGCTACAAATCCGACCGCACCGGACAGCGAAAGCCATTCAACGGCTTGAAAAGGTTGCTCCTGCCGCGGAGCTGGTGGACCGAGTACTGCGTACGACCGCCGCGCACGCACATAGGCCAAATGAATGGCGGATGGAACCAACTTCACAACTATGCCTGAAGTGTGCCTGCACTCCCTGTCGCCCTCAATCACAACACACAGGCCACAATGATACACCCCAACTTGCTCCTGGTAAGGAAAGTTATGCGCAGCATGGAAGAGACATCTGGAGGTCATCACTCATGTGGACAAACCCACATACCACAGTACAAAACCAACCCCTTCATGGACCAGCATCCTTTACACACCACAAACCAAGACAGAGAGACAAGAAACCATTGACACACACTGCACAACATCACACCCACCTATCTCCACACAACACGACTTTCACCCACACACCTCACCACTACCATGCACCCTGCACCCCTCATTCATTTGCACCATGCCCCCCAAGACAATGCCCACATCTATTACTCAGAGTTGAAAGTGATGGTAGACGAGACAATCAGGGTATAACCACATTTGTTTGGGCACCTGCTCCAACACACCTCACTTGCGTGCAAGAATCAGATGTGGACAAGCATCCACAGCAAAGTCAATGCCATAGGGACCACCCTACGCACTGTGCGTGACATCAGTAAGCAGTGGGGGGACCTCAAGGGCCGGGTCAAGCATCGGGCCTAGAGGAACCACGCGGCAGCCCAGAGAACTGGTGGCGGCCCTCCCATTCCACCACTAACCCTCACTGAATGGGAGGAGAAGGTGCTTGCCATAATGCATCCAGAGAGTCTCACAGGAATCGAGGAGGGAGTGGAGGTTGGGAAGAATGAACAAATGTCTCCCATCACACTGCAATGTACTGTTGTACACAACAAGTGAGCCTCAATCGCCAGCCCACATCAAACTCATATGGAATGCATGCTTTCAATATGAATGGATCACAAGGTGAGCATTTCCTCACCCAGCCGCACCTCAAAGGTAGGTAGTCAGCTCATGCACCCTGACCTCCCTCCCAAACAGCAGGGCCTGCCCTCCCCTCTCCACAGCCATGTGTCAGCTAACTCCATCGACAGTGCCTCCTAACAGGTAGGTAGCCATCTCACTGGGGAGGGGGTTGTTGAGCCCTGTCAGCAAGGCCACAAGGCCCTCTATCTTCCCTCACAGAGAGCATGGAGCCAAACGACCCCCACATCCCGCACTTGGTAGCCAACTCTGCAACCCCCAATAAGTTGTAGGCAGTGCACATACAGCTAATACCATCGAGAGGCCACATGATTCACAGTGTCAGTGATGGAGTCACATCTAACTGTAAAGCAAAATACAAGAACGCGATCACAAAAAGCCAATGTGCAAGTCCCATTGCCTCAAAGCAGAAAGACTAGGGTCAACACAACACATGCATGGAAACTCTGTCAAACCTCACAAACCACAGGAGGTAAGTACAAAAAGCATAACACAAATAATGAAGTTGCAGCATAGTAGTCAGAAACTCATAGAAAAGACACAAATGTCCAAGCATGAACTGAATCGGATGAGCAACAAGTTGGTACCAGAGGACATGTCCATGGAAATACAATATCTATACATATGATTTTGTTTCTTCAGCCATGACACATAGTTATCAATCAATGTATGTACCTCCACAAAACGTTTGACTGCTGACAAACTGTTATGAATGCGTAGTAATGCCAAGCCAAAAAGTAAGGCCATCTCAAATGAAATGGGCAAAACATGAACATCAAAGGTGTGCTGTGTACTGAATATGCTGACAATATAACCTCTCTTCAACAGGTGACTCGCCAGCAACAGCAGGCGCCCGTGTCATGGACGAGCCCAGCCAGTCTCCCCCCCAAGAAGGTGAACCCTTGGATGCAGACTCCCTGGTCTTTTCAGATGAGCAGGACAGACCTGGTCCCTATGGTGTGCCCATGACAGCTCAGACTCTGGCCCTTACTGTCCCCACCACCATCACCACCACCACAACTCCCACAACAGATGCCCTGCCAATGCAGACCCCTGCAGCAACGACCTGCGTGGCAGCCACCTCCACCATCACCACCGCTGCCTCCAACACTGTCCCTGTGCCAGCAGTTGCGAATACCACCAGGCAGACTGGGAATGCCAGGGATGGTGAGCGGCGGCAGCGCCTGGCCTCGCCACAAGTCCGTGGACGCAGAGAAGGATGGGAGGCCAACTGGGGGGCAGCAACAGGAGGACAATGAGACTGCGGCCCTGGACACCGTGCTAACTGTCCTTGGTGCATACCAGCAGAACCAGGGACAGATGGGCCAGGTCCTTGAAGAACTGCAGAGCTCCATGGACACTCGCTTGGGACAACATGTGGAGTACATGGGCTTGTGGGTGTCCTGAGGGACATGCATGCGGCTCAAATCTCTGCCACCCCCCACCCCCGTGGCCAGCCGGATGATAGTCACACCACCACAGCAGCACCCACAGAGAGGGGTGAGTCACACCATGGCGAATCCTCAGACACCTCTGAGCATGCAGCAGGTAGAAGGTTCCCCCCGGCCAAACAGCAAAGGGGGTGTCTGAAAAAGACCCCGCGAGGATCACGTCACACAGCACCGTGCCGTACCAGTTCTCGAAGCAACCGCTGCTGACACCACTGAAACACCGAGCATTGACTTTGTTGTAAATACCAAATCACATTGCTACAAAGATAGGAGTGTTCGGTTGGACTTTGGAATTCTACCATTTTGTGTTCTACGCTAACTATAGGTGTACCATCACTTACTACTTCACCCCTCACCTGCCCCTCATTGCAAAATAAAAACAACTCACAACAGTATGCCTTTGTGTCAAGAGCATTCTCATCATAGTAGGTAGCATGTTGACACACATTGCAATGTATCTGAATATGTAAAAGTGAAAATCCATTGAGAGAGTGGAGGAACCTGGGAAGACACAAGGAAACAATAGTGCGTTGCCATATAATGGAAGAACCGCAAAAGCACACCACGAGGCAACACTGTACAATATGCATTACAGACAACACCGGAAAACACCATCAACATGGACAGCAGGGGGACAGGAGCACACGACTGCACCTCCAAACACAGTTTAGCCCTTGGCATCCTGGTAAATGCAGTACAGCTGAAAAGCTTACTTCTGTTACCATTGTCGTGTGTCCCCAAGGTTGGTGCATGTCAATGCTGTGAAACTCTAGATACATGTGTGTTGCGTTATCCTCCCACGTCAGTAGGGGTAAGATACATTGGGATCGGTGTCTGCTGAGGAAGCTGCCACAATCTACTCGGGTCTCTGTACCTCTCCCTGCCCAACTCAGGTGAAACACCTCAGTCACATGACAAGTAAGCATCTTGACTGAACTGCATTTACTAGAATGCCGAGGGGTGAACTGTGCTGGCAGGTGAAGCAGTGTTCTCCCATCCCCCTATTAACATCATCATGGACATGACGGAAGTTGTCACAGATCACACAGCGTAGAATAATGAAATCCGCAGCAGTTTGCCCACAAGAGCCAGCATCACAACACATCCTGTCATGTGGACGATGGTGACATTGTCGCATTCACACACTCAAGTACTGTTGCCCAGGGATTTTCCAAGTGACATGTACGATCTATGCATGTTTACCCACATGAACACCAGTCCCTGACAACATAACCATGCTAAATCTGTTTCACAACCAAAGTTATCTTCTCCTGAATGAGCACAAATGCAGTGGTCACAGGGCAGGCATCGCGTATATAGGAACTGTTGCACGCCGTGTTCCTTGCTGTATCAATGTACTCCTTACTCCCCCATATGTGATTGTGGATAGTCATTTGTGGCCTCACAATCCCACAGCAAAAGCATACTTCAATAAGTGTGCAGGCACAATGGGCTTCTGTTTCAACAAGCAGTCGCTCACACCACCAGCCCTAGACCTTCGAATTCCAGGTGCCTTGACCGTCCTGCACGAATCAGTCACTACTGAACACGGCACTCCTACTTCTTTCCAGGGGACTGACACAGAAATCATCGAAATCCTCTGATACTGAAGGCCGTTGCACACTTTTTTCAAACTTGTGGGGTCTGGCCTTGTCTCTTTGTTAAATGCTATTTGTGGAGTACAACCAGGTGTCATTACTCCAATTTTCAGACTGCATTTAGCGGGTTAATATCACTACATGTGGCTGTACAGCTGAGCGCTGGTTCTAGGAGTGCTCGCACACCATGTCTGCCCGTCCTGTGGTCTAGGCGAACCCCAGTCAGTTGCAACTGTACCATGACCGCATGCAGCTTCTCTTTGGATGTGTCCCATTAGCTGTGCTATGCATCAGTTATAGCCTAACCTTCCGCTATGCCTATTTCACCTGCGTGCAACCTGTACTCTACTGCCGACGATGCACCTTTCAGTGGGCCATGGATGTCTGCCTTTCCAACACTTCCCTTGCTGCCTTGGATCATGAGCTGTGGGTGAGTCCTTTGTTGTTCCACGATCAGGACTGCTCCGGTGATACACGTTTGTGGGATGCCTTTCAATGTGTGAGACAGGCTACCAGCTGCACCTGTGCGTTTGCGCAAATGCTCCTGTGTCATGCCTACATCGAACCTCTCCCAGGTTGCCATGGGATGCTCCTTTCATCCTCGTGGTGCGAGGAGCACATCTGTTTCTTCATACTGCTGGATTGGAAGGGGGCCTTTTTGCTGATGATGATCTGGATCGTCTTTTGGAACTGATTGCCTTCGAAGCTGGCTGTGCCTTCTTGGATTTGTAACTACTCAACAGCAACAGGAACTGTTGGTGACTTATTCAATATCCTTTTACCTTTTTCACGCCTACTAACAGGAATTGTCATTCAGCTCGCTGACTTTTGCCCTGTCTGCACTTGCTTTGACTCTGCTGACCTCTTTGGTCTGTTTTGCTTGGTACCACAGACCTGAGCAAGGGGAGGCTGTCATCTGACTGTCATGGACATTGTCGACTGGCATGAGCCCGGCCTCCATCATGCAGCTGTAGCGCCCGACATTTACATGGCATAATCGTTTTGCAAGTACGTTAGTATTTGTCGGTCACACGAGAAGTGTCCGCAGAGCTTGTTCTCTGCACGGTCCAGGAGTACTGCCTGAACATTTTGTCCAAGGTCGGAGGACATTGTCCGATGTCAATCTGTTCTGGTCAGCACCCCCACTCAAGAAAGTGTCACAGCTGCTAGAGGACACTGGTGCCTTTAAGATGTCATGGGGAGGCAAGCTAGTTGCCCCACACTTGGAGAGTGATCCATCTAGTGATGAGAGCGACCCAGCACATGGGATGTGCGCCTGGTGAGAACTACTAACTATGAAGCCACATAGAAGTCATTGTACATTTTAATAACTACTTCTGAAAGCCTGCATAATAGCCGCAGGTTTTGCATTTGATAATTGAGAAACTTCGAGTCTGCGTCCCAAAATTGGATAGCAGAACCAGCAAGTCTCTATTCAATCTGACGGCGCTAGGAGAGGCGCTGTGATCACGCTGTAATGTCAGTTCAGCCAGATCAGTAAACTTGGGGGCAGTGAGGGTTTATGAATAGGTAACCCAAGCTACAATGTGCATGTGAAACTTTCCCTCCTTTCCCTGTGACACAGAGTGGAGAGAGACAGCCCACATAAAATTTGAAGAAAAATGATGGGAAGCTGAACATTTTCAATATCCTGACACTTAGGCCAAATCACGTAATCTCCAAGTGCCTGTGATTAGTGAATGAGTCCTTGTGGTGCTCATTTAAAGTGCTGCAGGGCCTTTGGGCCAAGTTTCTGCTATATAAAAATGATTCTTCTTGGGGGCAGGCACAACGTAGGCATTATTGTATTGTCCGTCGCATTTATTTATTGTATTGGACTAGGCCTGCATTTCAGCCACAGCATGAGGGGCTGCTCCAGTTATGTGATTGACTGTTTCTCACTTCACGTTTAAAAACGCTAACTTTATATAAATACCTTCCAAGTAATCTGATGGACTAAGGGGAAATGCATCTGGATGTTAAACAGATAAACTTGAACTTTGATGGCAAGCTTATCATATTCTAGCATAATGTTTGCTGAATGATTTGCATTCCACCTATGTTCAAAGCTTGTGCACAGGCTATTAGAGTCAGAGTGAACTTGACTTGTCTCTCAGTTAATGTCTTGTCACATCCACTTTTCCCCTGGTGCTTCTTCTGCTACGTTGCTATATACATTTATACATGTATGAAAACTGAAAGCAGTGCGGAAACACTAAGAAGCGAGCCACCCATTCCACGTCATACTGTGTACATTGTTAGGCTGTTATCCTGTGGTGCGCATCTTAGAACATCATGCACTTTTTTGCTATTCCACCAAGAAACCACTACAAAAACATAATTGATGCGTGACATTTAGTCCTGGAATTAGAAAACATTTATGCAGAGAACATATAAATTGGAAGCCAAGGGTGTCAACAGCAAGGAGGTGCAGTCAAAGGGAACGGAGTCATAAGAACCAGAGTCTTGTTCTCAACTTATACATTTACTTTTTTTAACTCTGCTGTAAAGAAGTTGGCAACAAGAACAAATGTGACAGTAAATTTGTTGAGCTTAATAGGTCACAAAGGCTGCATTATAAAATATCTTATGGGTTCAGGTTACTTTTGCAGAGATATTTGGGTGCCCAGCAAATCTCAGGCATAATAACGGTAAGACAACTCTGGAGGTTAATGCAGCTGCTGGAGGAATCTGATTGTTGTCTAATTACAGTTTTGACTCATAATGTTGCATAGATTGTTAGTGTGTCCCTGCAAAGCACATTGGGTAACATTTCGATCAGAGATTTTTATTGTGTGTGGATCAGTGTTTTGGTTTTTGCTTTAGACACCGATGCTTTTATTATTTGCAGTTCACATATTGCAATATTTCTAATATAGCACAGTGAGCAATGAACCAGCATCAACAAGCTGGTTGCAAACTTCAAGTCAACGGTTTAGCACCTTTTTGTTTTCTTTCTCAATTTTTCATATAAGGGTGCTGAAAATGGTTTCTTTGCATAGTAATAAAGTCTTAGAACTACAGACAACCCGAAGCACTGTGTTACATTTCAAATCCTGACTTTGGTACTCTCAGATATGCATTTGTAATACACAATGCCTACATTCCTACAGTACATGTAAATAGCTCATATACAAGGGGTAAACAAAGTCAAAATCTGCCTCAAATGTTTTTCTTAACTACTTGACTTGTAAAGTGATAAGCTGTGTGCCTATGTTTCTCCTCTATTGAATCAGCATCTAGGTATTAGGCTGCAGGTGGCTCCCAGCCCGGATCATTCTTGAACAAAAGGAGTGCTGATGGCCCTTTATTCGAGGCTTTGATTTGGGCCTAACTGGAATTGTAGACGAGAAAGCCCCCTTCACGGTCTGCAGATTCCTACACAGAAAGGAAAGCAGACAACCTGCGGACGCTGCTCATTGTGTCCCAGTGTCGACAAATTACATTGGAAAACATTTCAGCATATTTCACTGGGTCCAGGCAGGATCCCAGTTGTGGCTTAATAATAGCTGTCTCTTCTGACTGCTTAGAACAACATTGCTGCCCAATAACACGGCCCTCATCCTCCTGGACCTGTCAGCCGCCTTCGACACCGTCTGCTACCGCACCCTACGCACCCGCCTAAACGATGCAGGAATCCGAGGCAAAGCACTGGACTGGACCACCTCCTTCCTCTCCGGCAGAACACAGAGCGTCCGCCTCCCTCTCTTCCGATCCAAAGCCACCAAGATCATCTGCAGCGTACCCCAAGGATCCTCCCTCAGCCCGACGCTGTTCAACTTATACATGGCCCCACTCGCCCACGTCGCCAGACTGCACGACCTCAACATCATCTCCTACGCCGATGACACACAACTGATCCTCTCACTCACCAAAGACCCCAACTCCGCCAACACCAACCCACATGAAGGTATAAAAGCTGTCGCCGAATGGATGAAGAACAGCCATCTGAAGCTGAACTTGAACAAGACGGAGGTCCTCATCCTCGGCCCCACACCTTCGGCCTGGGACGACTTCTGGTGGCCGACCGCCCTGGGAGCAGCTCCTACACCCACTGACCACGCACGCAACCTGTGATTTATCCTCGACTCTACATTATCCATGACCAAGCAAGTCAATGCCATCTCATCCTCCTGTTTCAACACCCTCCGCATGCACCGGAAGATCTACAAGTGGATCCCCACCGACACTAGTAGAACGGTCACCCAGGCCCTCGTCAGCAGCACACTGGACTACGGAAACGCCCTCTACGCGGGAGCTCCGGCCAAACTGCTGAAACGACTGCAACGCATACAGAACACCTCTGCCTGCCTGAATCTCGACATCCCTCGTTACAGCCACATCACACCCCACCTTAGAGACCTGCACTGGCTTCCTGTCAACAAAAGGATCACCTTCAAGCTCCTCACCCATGCACACAAAGCCCCCCACAACACCGGTCCAGCATACCTCAACAAACGGCTCACCTTCTACACCCCGAACCGCCAGCTCCGCTCCGCCGACCTCACCATCGCCACCGTCCCCCGCATCAGGAGAATGACCACCAGTGGCAGATCATTCTCCTACCTCGCCACCAAGTCCTGGAACACCCTCCCCATCCTCCTACGGCAGACTGAAGAACTACTAACCTTCAGGAGGCTACTCAAGACCTGGCTATTCGAGCAGTAGAAGCACCCCCCCACCCCCCAGCACCTTGAGACCCTCACGGATGAGTAGCGCGCTTTAGAAATGTCTTGATTGATTGATTGATAACAGTTTATAATTGTACAAACTTCTGATTCCTGTTCTTCTTTTAATCTGGGATTTAGGTGCCATAAGAGTAAACAACTCATGCCATGATGTTTTTTAATCTATATTGAAAAACTGTGTCTAGATCCTATTAAATAAAGCTCTATGTGTGAAATGCTCTTGTTTTCGCTCTTCTTGTAAACAAATGTTGGAGTGGTAATTGCCACAGATGTATATTGCTGAGCGCAGCGTTCGCATGCATATTCAGTTCCTTGGTGCACATATTCGTGACTGCAGCGCACAGAGAACCACTGCCTCAACGGAGGCAGTGGTTCTCGCGGTTCTGGATGAACTTAAGGGGAAGGCAGATTCCAACCTCCCCCAAGCCTTGGTCCTTTTCGATCTGTCCGCTGCGTTTGACACGGTTGACCATTCCATTCTTCTCGCCCGTGTCAGCGCAGCGGGCATTCGGGGTGCGCCCTTTTCCTGGCTGGCATCCTTCCTTCGGGATAGGTCCCAGGCGGTTCATCTCTCCGGCTTCTCTGCCCCCCCCCCCCGTCCGGTCACCTGTGGTGTTCCTCAGGGTTCTTCTCTTTCCCCCCTTCTTTTCAATCTTTACATCTGTCCCCTTGTCACCTCTCTTCTTGAGCTGGGGGTCTCTGTGTACAATTACGCAGATGACCTCCAGCTCGTCTTTGATCTTTCCTCCTCTCCTGACTCTCTTCCTAAGTTCAGTTCCACCTTAATCTTCATCTCTGAGTGGATGAGCGCTAACCATCTTAAGCTCAACCCTGATAAGATGGAACTTGTCCTCACGGGTGGTTTATCTAACCCTTGGTCCCCAGCACACTGGCCCCTCTCTTTTGGTCCCCCTCCTACGCCTTCCTCCTCTGTTCGCACCCTCGGCATCAAAGTTAGTTCTGACTTAACAATGCATAGTCAGATTAGCTCTGTTGTGTCTTCCTGCTTTCTTTCCCTCCGTCTCATCCGGAAAATCTCACGCTTTTTCACCACTGATGCACTCAAAACCATAGTCCTGGCTTTAGTCATCTCTCGCCTCGACTATGGGAATGGCCTGTACGTGGGCATTCCTGCCTACGAGTCTCGACGCTTACAGGCCATTCAAAATCAAGCTGCCCGCCTCATTTTCACCCTTCCCAAATCTTCTCACATCACTCCTGTTCTTAAATCTCTTCACTGGCTTCCTATCCGCTTCAGATCTCTTTTCAAATTAGCCTGTTTTGCCTTTCGAGCTTATTCCCGCTCTGCCCCTGCCTACATCACCTCCCTTATTTCATCCCACGTCCCTAGTCGAGCCCTCCGTTCTTCTTCTCTTTCTCTTTTGCGCGTCCCCCGTTTCCGCACATCCAGAACTGGTGGCACTCGTCTCTCTGTTTTGGCCCCCCAGTTCTGGAACAGCCTTCCACTCCATATCCGTTCCATCCCCATTTACACCCACTTTCGAAAAGCCCTCAAAACTTTTCTTTTCACTCAGGCCTTTTCTTCATAGGTTCCCCGGATCCCCTCTGTGAGCTCTGACCAGGTCCCCAGCGCCAGGAAGCCGCTTGGTAGCAGTGCGCTTTATTAAATATATTTTTTCATTTTCATTTCATTTCATTTCAGAGATCTTGCACTGCCGTACACAGGGGGAAAAAATTAGAGGGAACATTGACTCAGACACAGTAATAGTCGCTCATTGTTAACTCACATCAACGGAAGTAGTTGATGATGAGCTGTTGACGCTGGTCGAGGCCTTCTTCCTCACCACTGTCATCATCACTGGGCATGTGTGGGTTGTGAGTGGGGGGGCTGCTGCTGTTCATCGTCATCCAGAATCAGGGGGATCCTTTTGCGCAAGGCCAGGTTGTGTAGCATGCAGCAGGCGAATACCATCTGGCATACCTTCTGTGGTGAGTACATGAGTGCACCACCAGTTTTGTCCAGGCACCTAAATCTTGACTTCAGCAGTCCAAAAGTGCGCTCCACCACACGATGTGCCCTCTCATGTGCATCACTGTATTGGACTTTCCCCGACGTGGTTGGATGCCGCAGTGGGACAGCAACCACAGACGAATGTGATACCCAGACTCACCTAGTTGTGAGACAAACAGGCAAACAGTGTGATCTGAATATGTGGCGAGAGCAGCATGTCACACATACATCACAGTCATTGAGACAGCCCTCATCAACAAGCAAGGCCCGCTCGGGCGCAGATTGGCCATCAATTAGGGTATGGTGCTGTTCTACAAGATGTGGGAGTCATGTGCCGACCCAGGATACTTTGTACACACCTGTGAGATGATATGATCCGCCTGGCATACCACTTGCACATTGTTGGAGTGGTAGTGTTTGCGGGTCCTATAGATGTGTTCACTTGCCTGTGGTGGAACGAGGGCAATGTGGGTACCATCAATGGCTCTAACAACATTTGGAATGACTCCCAGGTCATAGGACACCCCCTTCACAGCTGCCAATCCATCCATCCTCGGGAAGTGGATATGACTGTCGTTGTAAGGCATCAATGCTGACAGGACTTCACGCAACTCCATGCTGGACATGGGCTGTGCCATCACACCGGCGCTGGCCACAGGGTACCGGAAAGACCCAGTAGCGAAGAAATGCAGTGCAGCCATAACCTTCACTGTAGCAGACGATGCAGCCAGATATATTCTTTTGGGCTTCAAATAGGACTCTAACTGGGCACATAGGTTTCGTAGTGTGTGTATGAAGTTGGTCTGGTATATGCTGTCCACTAGTGAAAGTGGGCACCTTGCACCAGTCCAAATGACCCTTATTGATGATTAGGTTAAAGACAACCTTTATTGAAAGCTATCCTAGTGGTAGCTATGGAGAGCAGCCTTCAGGCTAAGTCTCGAAGGAATGTAAAGCAGCTTGGTTTACCAGATTATAACCTCCTGAATGACCAAATGAAAGGAGAACCACACAAGGTATATATATAAAATATATGTATTTATTACTAAACACTCTCTACTAACCTCTTTATGAGATTAGAGAACAAGATACACAGTATTAAAGCACCAGAACAACAGTATATAGCACAATACACAGTGGGCCCCAGGGGGAGACCAAACCATATATTAAGAAAGTGGTATAACAACCACGACTTGACTAGACACAGTGCCTAGAGCACGCAGAATCGCTGGGACCCCAAGGAACCACCCAAGGTAGTGACACAGGGGACCCACGGGGGACGCGTGCAGTGTGAGAACACAGCAGTGAGCTCCGTACAATCCTATGGGAAAGTCGCGGTTGGAATTTTAAAGCTTAAGGACACTTAGGAGAGGACTTTGAGGAAACCCTTTCAAACTTAGAAGGTTCTAAGGCCAGCACCCATGGGAGCACTGGAGTATTTGTGTTACCTAACCCAGGGAAGCCGGGTGCATAGGTGTCAAACGGTGTCGGGAATCTTCGTCGCTTTCAATGCCGTGATGCTGCAAAGTGCTGCTGCCGGGAAGATGAGAAGTGTCTGGTGTGATCCAAGACTGGATCGGAGTTGAGAAGAACCTGAAAACAGAGGGGACAGAGTCTGGGCCACTTGCCAGTGACCAGGGGCTCGGCAGACGAATGCCCACCGATGTCGAGTGCTTCAGGTGCGAAGAGATGAAGCTTGACTCTGCAGCCACGAGGACGAGGAGATGTCGACGATGACCAAAGTCCGCAGGCAAGCTGTTCCACAAAGGATGTCGAGTGCTGGGGGGTCAGTGTCCGGATTGGAGACCAACAAGCCTTGGCAACTGCAACCCACGCGGTCAGAGAAAAGAATGCTTCGTGTGGACCAGCAAGGTCCTGTGGACTCCCCAAGTGATGGAGAGTCAGGGCATGTCTGGAGCAACCAGGTAAGCCCACTGAAAGTTAAAGAACCCTTCTCAGGGACCCACAGGTCAACGGACCAGAGATCGCGAAGGGACCTCAAGAGGAATCACAAAATACCAGCCCACTGAACACTCGTGGAGTGTAGGCCAGTAATCTTCAGTGGAATCACTGCTCGGGGTCTGGACTACAAGTAGCCCAAAGCACAGCCTCAGGGATCCCCAAAAAGCATATGCTACTGCAAATGAGCACGGTGTCCAGGGGTACGGGTTGCATGGTCCCCACGAGGGCTGCGGGTCTCAGGTTTGCTGAAAGCACTGGTCAGCCTTGGGGAAGTTTAGGAACCCACCTCCTGTGTTGCAAAATCTTCGGAGTCCTTCAGGACTGCGTAGATGCAAACCGGTCAGATGCGTCTTTGGTGCCTGCCTTGAAGGGGAGTAACTCCTTTACTCCAAGGGAGATTCTTCGGTCATCCAACGTAGTGTAGATAGTTGAAGTACTTGGTTTCTGTAGCAGAGTTTCGTCCAGGTAAATCCAAAGTCCTTTAGCCAGGGGTTCCTACTTTATACCCAAGGAAGGGGTGGGCCAAACTCTGGGGACCCACCTATGGGAGGGTCAGGACAGAGGGGTGGCTACACCCATGTCCTTTGTCCAGTTTCGCTCCAGAGCAGGGGCTGAACCGGTTTGAGCTGGACTATGCACAGGGACACCAAATGGGCCCCCAGTGCAGACATCAAAGCACTCTTGGAGTGCCCCCACCCAGCCCCAATACACTAAAGCCTGTCTGGGAGGTGGTCACACCTCCCTGTGACAGGAAACCTATTGCCCAGCCGTTCCCTGCCGGAGTTTCGTCCAGCAGCAGGAGGGCAGACTCGTGTCTGTGGCTGGCAGAATCCATTTTGTGATGCCAGGGTCATATTTCTCCCTCTAGCAGGGCGGAATCTTACCTCCACACCAGTTACTGGTGTGGAGGTATGATTCCAAGGTGTTTGACACCAAAAACGACATGTTTCCATGCAGCCGTTTTAAAGTTAGCATTTACCGCAAGGTTATAATGCACTTAAGAGTATATGGTTGGCTGCATCACAAACAACCCCGGAATAGAGGTTCCGAAGGTTGCAGATGGGCTCTGGTCATGCATGGGCACCCTCTCACAAAAAACCCAGCACCTTGCCTTCAGGATTCATAAGACCTGCCATAGGGGTCACTGATAGGTTTCTATGTGCAGTGATATGGATAGATATAGTGAACCTATATCTAAGTAAGGGGTGCATTCAGCACCTCACACAGGCTGCTGTAGCAGACCTATTGTGTCATTTTGAATGGTCTCCCAGGGGTGGCATAATACATGCTGCAGCCCCTGAGAGGCCTCTGGGGTACCTATGCCCTGTGTATATAGTATACCATATACTAGGGACTAATAAGGGCAGCCCAGAATGCAATCTGAAGTGTACCTAAAGTACATGCAATCAATTTAGAGAGAAAGCAGCTAGGCTGTGGTCCTGGATACCAGGAACCCAGCCAGACTAAGTCGAAAACAGTGAAACATCAGCAAAAAGTGGGGGTAACTATAAGAAGCAGATCCTACTCTCCTACAGTGTGCGGCAAACCAAATGGAATTTCCTGATGAAATCGATGTCCTCCATCGTCGCCAGGTTGGGGAGAGGTCGAAAGACGGGTGATCTCCTCCATTGTATGTGAGTTATAGATGAGATGTGGTGAACAGCTTACCCAAAGACTCACACAACCAAAACATTGACAGGACTCATGGTCACATGAAATGCACATGTGACCTGCATTCAGACATTGTTTTTCTTCACTCACTCAACATACAGACACTACGACATCCAAAGAAGTTGATGTGTATGGCATGTAGTACACTGCTACATCAAGGATGAGCTGCCCTGTGGTTAGATGGCACAGCACTTGTGTTTCCCAGCATCAGTGCTGAGTTGCATGTAGCTGCTGTCACTGCATGACCGCAAGCTTTGGTCCCACCATACACAACAACATTACGTGATGAGGGCAGTGAGTGTCATCAGGACATTATGGGGTCAGTCCTGCGTGAGTGTGTGTGGACTTTGCATAACAGACATTGCAATGTTCACCTAAATGAGGCACAGATGCACATGGATTGTGTATACATGCCCATATGGCTGACAATGACCGATGATGACGGTCAGAGCTCTGTTTGTTTGTTCCACATGTGTACTCCTATGATGTGTGAGGGAACTTTTACAGCCAATGGCAGCTAACCACACTGCACGCCACACCAGTACGTGTGTTGGGAGTGCTAGGGATTACAAGTATGTCTGATTTGCAGACAGTGGACACCTCTGATTGTCTGGCTGTGTCACTGGCCCTTCACAAGTCGACCCCTGGCCAAGAGACGCAAGTCAGATGTCAAGGAATATATATGTTCACAGGTTGGATGTTTCATTACACAACATTGGTATAGTGCGAGAGACCTTTGTCCTTTTTGACTCCTTCCCTCATTTCAGTCCATGCTGGCCACGGGGCATGACTATGTATGTACTTTCACTCTCCTTTTCTTGGACATGCCATGTGTGTGGAGACTTGACTCAAGGGTCACACTCTCTCATACCTTCACAGTGTAGTGACCAGCTGGTCACTCTTCTAGTTGTTCTGATGTACCAGCCACTCCCAGAGGGCTGGCTTTCACCCCACCCCACAGCCACCTAGCACAGGCGTCGCTGGACATGTGATTCTGCCAACAAACGGGGCTGGTCGCACGTGCCCTGGGCCAGTTCTCCTATACATGTACAGTGTCTGTGTGGTTATTTTATATGCGTGGGGGCCTCGTGTACCACAACATTACACATGGGGTGCACCAATCACTTTAGGCAAAAGAGTTGTGATGTGTGATGTAATTCGCATGGCGCCAATGCAAATGCAGCATGTGTTCGCATGCACGGTAGCTGGCATCCGCAGCAATGACACGCATTGGCCACAATTGGATGATGCAGAGTTGCGATCGCAGCTTCCCGGCCACTGCGGTGTGGCAACCACTATGCGAATGAGCCATCAGCCAATGGGGGCCTTCGGCATACATTTTATGATATTGCGGTGTACGAGCTGTGCAACTGCGGGGCTCGTCATTGGCCCCAATTGCATTCTGGGGCACCGAGGGTCACTCATGGGTATTGGGTGGGCCTCGCACCTTGCATTTGGTAGGTTGCCACATTCATCGTGGTGCCGCAACGCTTGCTGGGAGTTGTAGTTGTTCAGGGGTTGCATGCGTGGAGATGTTTGGTACGTACCTCTGCTGTTGGGCGCGGTGGCGTCTTGTCTGCCGACGGTCCAGCAGGTAGTGCAGCGGGAAGGCCTGTTGCGCAGGATCCATGGAGGCTCCGGTGGTTTAGATGGGTTCACCTCTCCGGTGTTGTGTTTCCGCCATCTGCAACGCGGCGGTTTTTACGCGGCGGTGGGAAGGGCTGTTCGCAGCATTATAGTCTGGTTGGCGGACGGAACGTGTTTCCGCACGCCGGTCTTGCTCTGTTGGCTCCACCCACCACTCTTGCGTACGCAAAAAATGTGCGGAGCCTGAAAGTCCGCGGCAGACGGTAAATGGCCTCTGTTGGACCATTGTAATTCGGTGGTCGCAATGACTGCACCTGGAGCGGGAAGGTGAATGTTTTCTGCCAACGCCACTGGTGTGGATGGGTTTCCGTGTGTCATCGTAATGAGCCCCTAAGATAGTAGTTGAACTGCACACAGGAAAGCTACTTATGAGTAGCTGGAGAACTACCAGAAGCTCAAAAGCTACTCGTTGGAGAAGCCTGCTCTAATATTTGTCTCTGAAAAAAAGCACTCTGAGGCCAACTTGGTGTATTGCAGCACTTTATAAACCCTCCCAAATAAATATATATTCTCTTGTATCGTTATGTCTGGAGGCAGAGTTGCGTCTGGAATAGCATGGCGCTACCTGGTGGCAGTGGAGAGCCATCGCTGGAGAAAATATTTCCAGACCAATCTGAAGCCTGGAGAAATTAATGCTTAATGCATAATAAGAAGATTATGTATCCACCTGAAATATTGATACAGAACACAAGTAACTTTTCCATCTGGTACTGGGGTCCCATGCAGCAGTGTAAATGTTCTCCGAGTCAGTACCTATACTTCTGACACAGACCCTCCACTGCATATCTTAGGACCCTGCACAACTCCAACCATCCACTATATACAATGTATATCTTAGGACCTTGCACAACTCTGCCATTGCAACACAATCCTGATCTGTGCCCTCAATGGTATTCTAGTTCCAGGATCCCATGCGGTTCAGCTACTTCTTCACAGTCCAAACATTCTGCCCGCCTTGCTATGATTAATATGATTCAGACATAGATCTGTGACAGCGTTTCTATATCTTAGAACCACTTACAACCCAGAGGCGTGGTTTGGAGCGCAAGGAAGATGGCGGTGTGAGCCCTCAGCTCCGCTCCGGGGAACAGAGAAATCCAAATATTTGAGCACAGAACCTTATTATGGAGTTATAAACAAATGAGTAGACTTCCGTCTGCTGCTAGCCTCTGATCGACACCACAAGGTAGCCAAATCTGACCGATCTTCACAACCACGGCTCCCAAAGGGCCCCGACTGAAGACTCAACTGGACCGCGTGGCGGCAAAAATACAGAATGAAGTGCACACGCAAGTATCACCCTTCAAAAATGGAAAAAAAGAAAGATCACCTACGGATAACTGCTGCACGACTTATAGCAAAGGAAATTAAACTAAAATAATGAGATCACTCCTCACCGTTCTGAATCTACATCCCTTCGGCCTCCACACTCGAGCGGCCCCGAAAATCGCGACCACCCTCCTAACATCCAACGGCCTCTGGAAACCTACTGGGTCTGATGAAGCGAGACTGGCTTCCGAACAACTTACCACAGAGGATCACTTAGCGATTAGAGTGCAGCGCTACTAGCAAATACAATACGCTCTATGATCTACGGAGGAACAGCCTGGTCGGTGCTCCTATGGGGATACGGCCTGATCAGTGCAGACCATTACACATCAACAGCACATGTAAAGTCCAGAAGATAGGAACACCTGACAATCGTAACCTCAGGACTCTGCCTCTGACTATCGAGCAGAAGATTATGAACTAAGCATCATTTACTTACTATATTTGGACCCATAACTCACCTAACCCAACTCCCTTCAATCAGGACTTCAAAATGGCAGCTACCTGCTAAACGACATAGCCCCCTGCGGTCCCTGTCAGAGCCGAACAGGGTGATAACACAACTCCAATCAAGCTTTTTCTAAGTTATTACCCCTATGGTCAGTGTCCTATTTGCGAACATCTTGTCACACGTTCAATGAGGTTTTGTGGGCTGGTAATAATACCCCAATGGAGGTGCTTTCAGTTCTACACTAACTCCCCATAAAATGAGGAATTTTGAGCTTCAGATCTGTGAGCTGCGAGTACTCTTGAACTGATCTGATCTAGAACAAGCGGGGACATAACATTATTTGGCTGCACATCTAATCCACAACTTTTGTGAAGCTACGTACCTCTCTGTCCACTGATCACGACGATGCGCTGACCAGCCATTAGGAGTTCACTTAGAAAAGCAAGCATAAACAAGCCTAAACCCAGAGTAGAACAATCAGTCAACCCAATCAGTACGCACCATCACTTAAAAAACCATGACATACAGACAGTGATCCACGCTGATCATCATATTGCGATATTTTGGAAGTTGAGGCTGTGGAGTCAAGGAAGGCTGACAGCTCAATCAAATTGCCTCTCACTCCTTAACCTAGAGCTGATTGTATTGCCAAGACAGCTAAACTTCAGTGCAATACCTTCCTACACTGTACATCTCGCCCAACAATGGCTGTAAAGGAATACAAACAAAACCTGAAAAGGGTTAAAGCGGACACCCCTAATCCGGACTCACCAATGAAAAATAAGCAAGACATCAACGCCACAATGGAGATGATTTTGAAAAAACTCGCAGAGGTCCATGATCTAGCTAGGTTCACGGAAACAAATACGGAGGTTATGCAAAATCAGATTAATGCAATATGCCAGGACAAGCTCAAGAGCTGAAACCTCATTATGTGAGGTAAGGAAGTGATGACTGTGAGAAAGTGGCTCTGTATATACTGTTCCCAAATAGGTACAGGGTGTACAGAGTCCACAGTCCCCAGAGGTTTGGCAGAGGCTAAAGTTAGATATAACCTTACTCTCTAAAGTGGTAGCTTGGTCGAGCAGTAAGGCAGTATCAGAGGACAGTGCAATGCATTTGTTGCACACACTCAGTCAGCAAATGGTCTCACACACTCAATAACTGAACTCTAGGCCAATGGTTTATATATAAAAAATATATGCTTGCTTTATTTTAGAACCAACAATAGGTATTAAAATATACTTTCTCAGAATGAGATGCTTTATATAAATACATTTGTAATATGCAATTGGCTTTTGTAGAAAGTTACAAGTGGTTGCAATAGGCAACACAATTTTAAACACAATAATGCATTGAGTTCAATGGAAGATTCAAGTTATTTGCAATAGATTACTTTTAGGATTACTTTTGGGATTCCAGGACTGGATCCTAGATTCAGTCCTGGGTCAGTTACTGTTATGATTTTTAGACAATATTTTGCTATTTTAAAAGTTGACAGAAAATATTTCATAGAAAACAGTCAATGATTCCCTATGGAAGAAAATTGAGTTACTGGTAAGTACGGTTGTGAATATTTTTCAGGGTCAGTGCTGGGCACCAAGATCCAGCACTGGGAGATCACCTAATAGCAGGTGAGTATTTTCGTTTTCGTTACTCGGCTGATTTTTGGTGAATATTTTAAGTTTTGAAAAGTCCACACTTACAAATTTCAGGAAAAACCAGTCAATGTTACCCTATGGAGAAAATTGAGTTATCGGTTTTCAGGTAAGTACTCGACTGGCACAGTTAAGGTTCTGGGCACAGACTCAGGGGTCTCCCAGGGTCAGGTAGGTACAGTTGTTACACCCTCAGCGGCACAGGGGCAGCCGGGTGCAGAGTGAGTTAGGCCAAATGTTATCCTATGGGAGGCAGGAGGGCCTTGGTTGGTGGCTGCTGACTAGCAGGCCACGCGGCTGTGGGAGCTGGGCTCCTGGTCACTTGCTCAGGGCAAATGGGGAAGTAGATAGGTGCAAAGGTTACACTGCCAGGGCCACTCGGGCGGCTGGGTGCAGGGTGCTTTTGAGCCTTCGGGCGCTCAATTGATTTTAATGGGAAAGCTCCGGTTTAGAAAAAGACTGCAAGCTCGGGGACGAAGATTCTTCAGGTGCCACCACCACTTCGAGAGGTAAGTTGGGTAGTTGGAGGATAGGTAGGTACCCAGGAGTTGGGCACAGGGGGCCGCGGGGCGCTGGGTGCAGGGGTGCCTTTTGGTGTCGGGAAATCTTACCCTCTGTTGATCGCGGTTGGGGGGGTACCTGGTTCTGAGGCTGCAGGCGTCGTCAGGAGCGTTGAGGGAAGTCCTTGGGTTCCGGACTCGGGGTCACAGTCACCGTGGGGTCGTCCTCGTGGTCTTTGTTCACTCCGGCACAGGCCAGGTTTGGCGGGTGCAGAGTTCGCGGTTCCGGGCTGATGCCAGGGATTAGAAGCTGATTTTGAGAAGAGCCTCTACTCATGGGAGTCCCAGGTGCTTAGAGCCAAAAGGTAGCCAGGTCCTCCGGGGTTTGTGAGGTTGCTGGCCACAAGAGATGCCGGGTTGGTGCAGGAGCAGGTTGGAGAGTCGACAGGCCGGTAGGGCTGGGGCCAAAGCAGTTAGTGTCTTCCTCTTCTTAGCAGCTTCAGGGCAGGTCTTCTTTCTTCTTGCTCTTCTTTGTATTTCGGAATCTGGAATCTGGGGAAGGAAGGTTCAGGGTGCCCCTAAATACTAGATTTAGGGGTGTTACAGGTAGATAAAGGGCAGGGACCAATGGGTCCCTGTCCTGGGGTGGGTACACCCCCTATTCTGCCACTCTCCTGTGGGAGGGGGGCAGTAGCCTAGTCCTGATTGGGTAGGTCCTCCCATCTTCAAGATGGTGAGCGCCCGGAGATGTGCTTCACCTCGCCTCCCCCACCTGAGGGGTGGGGTTGGCAGGCTGGCACATCCCCTGTCCTCATTTGGGGTTTCCGGCCAAGCTTCCCGCCAGAGTGGGGGTTTGCAAGTGGCCTAGGGAAGCTCACAGAGGCAGCATGCCTTTGAAGCTTCCCCCTGCCCATCCTGGGGGAGGAGATCTAGCACCTCGCCCAGGATGTGCATTGTTGCAGGCCCAGGAGAGCAGGGCCTCTCTTACCCAGGGGTCCAGCAACATGTCTGCTGTGTGGCAGCCTAGGCAGCCTCTCAGACCATACGTGGATTGTAGGTTAGGTGTCTGGCGGCCTCTCTAAGATGCCATCTGTGGTGCTTGGTACATTAAATCCCACACTGGTATCAGTGTGGGTTTAATGTGCTGAGCAGTTTGTTACCAAACTTCTCAGTCTTCAGTGTTGCCATTATGGTGCTGTGGAGTTTGTATTTGACAAGCTCCCAGCACCATGTACTCTTAAATGGCAGCACTGCACTTACAGGGCCCAGGAATGGACCTGGGTACTGTAGGGGCACAGGGCTCATGCTCCTGTGCCCACACCACTGTCATAGGGCACCCAGCTAGAAAGGTGGCTGATGCATGCCAGGGCAGTGTAGGTTGTGGGCATGGCACACAGGGATGTGTACCATGTCGACTCTCTGTTTTGTCCTGTATCCAGACACTCAGCCTGCAAGGGCAGTGTGTGGGTATTAGGGTACAGGGACTCTGAGGGTGGCACAATGAGTGCTGCAGCCCTTAGAGGACTTCCCTGGTCACAAGGCCCTGGGTACCTAGGGTACCATTTACCAGGGGCTGACATGTGGCCAGGGTTTGCTAATTTGGGTTGGAGGTTTTGGTTTAGGGAAGGAACAGAGGCCCTGGGCACCTGATTGGCAGGAGCCCAGGGTACACTCAGTCAAAGTACATTCAGCAATTCAGTAAAAAGTGGGGGCATACCATGCAAGAAAGATGGCAATTTCTCACACAACCCCCTCCTCCCCCCCCCAATGAAAGGTGTTGAGACTAACCTTGCTCTATGGAGTCTTCATTGTCTAAGTGGAAGAACCTGGAAAGTCCATCTACATTGGCATGGGCAGTCCCTGGTCCGTGTTCCACTTCAAAGTCCATTCCCTGTAGGGAGATGGACCACCTTAGTAGTTTTGGATTTTCTGCATTAGCCATCTGAGAGGTCTGTGGTCAGTTTGAACCAGGAAGTGAGTACCAAACAAGTATGGCTTCAACTTCTTCAGGGACCAAACCACAGCAAAGGCCTCCCTCTCAATGGCACTCCAACGCTGCTCTCTGGGGAGTAGCCTCCTGCTTATAAAAGCAACAGGTTGGTCTTGGCCTTCATCATTGGTCTGGGATAGGACCGCTCCTATCCCTAGCTCAGAGGCATCAGTCTGCACTATGAACTGCTTGGCATAATCTGGAGCTTTTAGAATTGGTGCTGAGCACATTGCTTCTTTCAGGGCGTCAGAAGCCTTTTGGCAACTAACCGTCCAGTTAACCTTCTTGGGCATCTTCTTGGAGCTGAGTTCTGTGAGGTGAGTCAAAATTGACCCATATCCCTTCACAAACCTCCTGTAGTACCCAGTCAAGCCAAGGAATGCCCTGACTTGGGTCTGGGTTGTTGGAGCTACCCAGTCCAGGATGGCCTGGATCTTGGGTTGTAAGGGTTGTACCTGGCCTCCACCTACAAGGTGGCCCAAGTACACCACAGTGCCCTGCCCTATCTGGCATTTGGAAGCCTTGATAGTGAGACCTGCATTTTGCAGAGCCTCTAAAACCTTCCCAAGGTGGATCAGGTGATCCTGCCAGGTGAAGCTAAAGACAGCAATATCATCAAGATAAGCTGCACTAAATGACCCCAGCCCAGCCAGGACATGGTTCACCAACCTCTGGAAGGTGGCAGGGGCATTCTTTAACCCAAAGGGCATCACAGTAAACTGATAATGCCCATCAGGGGTGGAAAATGCTGTCTTTTCTTTTGCTCCTGCCAATCTACCAGTACCCTGCAGTTAAGTCAAAGGTACTGAGGAATTGGGCTGCCCCTTATTTATCTATCAGCTCATCTGCTCTTGGAATAGGGTGGGCATCTGTCTTGGTGACAGAGTTGAGCCCTCTATAGTCCACACAGAACCTCATCTCTCTCTTTTCACCTTGTTGATGAGGTTTGGGGACCAGAACCACTGGGGTAGCCCAGGGGCTCTCAGAGGGTTCAATGACCCCTAACTCCAGCATCTTGCTGACCTCAGCTTTGATGCTTTCCTTGACTTGGTCTGACTGGCGATAGATTTTGTTCTTGACAGGTGCACTGTCACCAGTGTCCACCTCATGGGTACACCAGTTTGTCAGACCAGGGGTCAGGGAAAAGAGGCTAGCATACTGTTGCAAGACTTACTTGCAGTCAGTCTGCTGTTGGGCAGAGAGGGTGTCTGAAAAGACCACACCATCTACTGACCCATCTTGTGGGCTGTAGGAGAGGAGGTCAGGGAGAGGTTCACTCTCTGCTTCCTGTTCCTCATCAGTCACCATCAGCATGGTGATGTCAGCCCTGTCATTGTAGAGCGTAAGGCGGTTCACATGGATAACTCTTTTGGGTGTCCTGCTAGTGCCCAGGTCAACTAAATAGGTGACCTCACTCTTTCTTTCTAGGATAGGGTAAGGGCCACTCCATTTATCTTGGAGGGCCCTTGGTGCCACTGGCTCCAAAACCCACACCTGTTGCCCAGGTTGAAATTCAACCAGTGCAGCTTTTTGGTCATACCAGTGCTTCTGGAGCTCCTGGCTGGCCTCAAGGTTCTTGGATGCTTTTTCCATGTACTCAGCCATTCTGGACCTTAGGCCAAGCACATAGTCCACTATGTCTTGTTCTTGTTTGGGCTCTTGAAGAGGCCTCTCCCAGCCCTCTTTTACAAGACAAAGTGGTCCCCTCACAGGATGACCAAACAGAAGTTCAAAGGGTGAGAAACCTACTCCCTTCTGTGGTACTTCCCTGTAAGCGAAAAGCAGGCATGGTAACAGGACATCCCATCTCCTTTTGAGTTTTTCAGGGAGACCCATGATCACACCTTTCAATGTCTTGTTGAATCTCTCAACAAGGCCATTGGTTTGTGGATGGTAGGGTGTAGTAAACTTGTACTGCACTTGTAGGAGAGTAGGGTCTGCTTTCTATGTTCACCCCCACTTTTTGCTTTTGCTTCACTGGTTTTCGACTTAGATGTGGCTGTGGGCCTGCTAATCAGACCCACAGCCCAGCTGTTCTCTCTCTAAACTGATACTATGTACTTTAGGTGCATAACCCAATAGGATAGGATCACCTTATTGGCCCCTGTACAGTGTACCTTAGGTACCCAGGGCATAGGTGTACCCTAGGCCTACCAGGGGCTGCAGCATGTATTATGCCACCCCTGGCCTGGCCTTCCATTATGACACAACTGGCTGATCACTCAGCTGGGGCAAGGTCGTGTAATCACCCCTTGCTTAGGTGTAGTATTCCTATACCTACCTTATATATGGACACATGTGTACCTATCAGCCACTCCTATGGCAGGCCTTAACAATCCTGGAGGCAGAGTGCTTGGTAACATGTGAGATGGTGCTCTAGCATGAGCTGAGCCTGTCTGCAGCTTTCGGAACCATGTCCTTATAGCTGTTCTATGATATAGCCTACCATATACTCTTTAAGTACCTTATAATCTTAAACGGTTATGGTAACTATGGTTTGGCTTTATCGAAACATGTCGTGTAAGGTCTAACACTTTGGAATAATACCCCCATACCATTTCTGGCCATGGGGATATTATCCTTCTAGAGGGAGAAGACATGTTGAAACATACTTACCCGGTTAAAGTTAACCAGAGCCCCAGCATCACAAAATGGATGCTGCTGCCACAGACACAAGTCTGACCTCCTGCTGCTGGGAGTCCTTCCAGCGAGGGAGGCTTGGACAATAGGTTTCCTGCCTTGGGAGGTGCGAGCACCACCCTAGACAGGATTTAGTGTATTGGGGCAGGAAGGGTTGAATGAAACTAGACACTGCCTGGGGCACACAAGGTGTCCCATGCATAGTCCAGTTCAAACCGGTGCTGGGGCACTCCAGCCCCAGCTCTGGCGCGAAACTGGACAAAGGAAAGGGGGTGTAGCCACTCCCCTTCCTGGTCCCACCCATAGGAGGGACCTTGCAGGTAGCCCAGCCCACTAGCCCAGTATATTAGTAGCTAGTTGGGCCCTGCTAAATTAGATTAACCTGAATCTGCAACTTGAACAGAAACTCTGGACCTTCGACATTCGACCTCAGGAATAAGACTGAAGAAATCTCCCTTGTGGCCAAGGAGTGACCACCCTGGGCAACCAGGCACCATCCAGCGACCGCTGCTTGCTTTGCGACTGAATCCTACGAGGGACGACTGCAGAGACTGACCAGCGCCGAGACTTCCAGACACCTCTGACCCAGATCCACATCCCCAGCGAAGCTGAGATCCGTGGAGGCGACGAGGGACGTGGGACCGGTGACTTGGGAAAAGTGGCTAGTAACTGACTAGCACGACTTCCGAGGCTCCCTCGAGGCTGTGCTTGGGGAATTGAGAAGCCCCACTCCCAAGCACCATCTGCAAAGAAGATCAGCTCCCCACACTTCACGTGTTCTGCGTGGGGCCCTTCTGCACCTGTGTTGCTCGACGTGTTGTCCGGTTGCTGGCCCGTTGGCTAGTAGCCTCTGCGACGACGAACCTTTACTTTCATCTTGCTGGACCGGCTCCTCCAGACTGGCACCCGCTCCTCTGTAAAAGAGAAGCACCCCAGACCTTCCTGGTCTGCACCAGAAGCAAGTCCTCCATCCTGCGTGGGTTCCGCTTGCCAAGGCTTGTTGGGTTCTGACTCGACTTCGACGCCGCCGACAGCAAGAGCCTTTGTGGGACAGCTCACCTCCTGGTCCTGGTCATCCTCGACGTCTCCTGGTACCCGTAGCTGCTGCGACAAGCTTCACCTCTTCACCTGCATCTTCATGACATCGCCTGGTTCCTTCCTGGTTCCTTCCCGGCTCGTGGCTGGTGACCTAGACTCTGTCCCTTCTGCTTGCAGGTTCCTTCCTTCTTGATCCCCACTTTGGGATCCACCGGACACTCTTCACTGACTGTCTGTCAGCAACTTTCCTTCAGGCATCCATAGAAGTCCACGACGAAACCCGACGCAAGTTCACACCTATGCACCCGCAGCCCGTGGGCTAGGTTTCTTGGGTACTTCGGTGCTCACAAGGGTATTGACTATCCTAGGGTCTAGTTTCCGAGTCTCGACTTTCTAGCTATACCAGAAGTGTCCTAAAGCTGCTTATTTCTAACTGCTAGTAATCCTATCGACTTTTACGCATTACGCGTGAGTGTTTCCACTCTGCACCTGAATCCCGTGGGCCTCCCACTTCCTAACTGTTGGTAGTATAGTGTAGCCCCAGCGATTCCCTAGGCCTAGGCCTATCCTGTGTTCGTGACAGTGGTCCTTATACCACTTACTTAGTATATGGTTTGCGTGGCCCCTAGGGCCTAACTGTATTACTTACCTGTGTGACTTAATGTATGCTTAAATAAGACTGTGCTGTACTTACCTCAAATCTCATAAAGAGTGCTGAGGGTTTGCCTAGAATAAATACATTCTATTTTTATATATATCTGTTGTGGTGTCCTTTCATTTGGCATTCAAGGGATTACATATGGTATAACACCTGGCTTCACATGCCATTCAGAGTTTAGCCTAAGACTGCTCTTGTCCATGCTACCACTAGGATAGCTGGTCTATAAGGTTGACTTTACAACCAATCACCATAAGGGTTGTTTGGACTGATACAGGGTGTACACTAGAACTAGTGACATCATATATCAGGCCAACTTCTCACAGCACTCCACACTCCTTCCACATGTGTCAGGTAAGTAGACATGAAGTTGGAACCTCTGTCTGAAACCACCTCCTTAGGAAACCCTACCTTGGTGAAGACACCCACGAGGGCCTTGGCTACTGCAGGAGCTGTAGTAGTCCTAAGTGGAATTGCTTCAGGGTACCTAGTAGCATGATCCACTACTACTAGAATAAATTTGTTCCCTGAGGCTGTGGGAGGTTCAAGTGGACCCATAATGTCCACTCCTACCCTTTCAAAGGGTATCCCCACCACTGGTAGTGGGATGAGGGGGACCTTTGGGTGGCCACCTGTCTTGCCACTGGCTTGACAGGTACCACAGGAGCTGACAAACTCCTTCACCTTGTGGTGCATCTGGGGCCAGTAAAAGTGACTCACTAGCCTTTCCAAAGTTTTGGATTGCCCCAGATGTCCAGCTAGGGGGATGTCATGAGCCAAAGTTAGGAGGAACTCCCTGTACTTCTGTGGCACAACCACCTTCCTGGTGGCTCCAGGATTGGGGTTTCTTGCCTCAGCACACAGTAATCCCTCTTCCCAATAAGCTCTGTGGGTACCACTGAAATCTCCCTTTGCTTCTGAAACAGCTTGCTGCCTCAGGCTTTCAAGAGTGGGACAGTCTCGTTTCCCTGGCACAGCTCTTCCCTAGAGGGTCCCCCTGGTCCCAAGAGTTCAACCTGGTAAGGGTCAAGCTCCATGGGCTCAGTTCCCTCAGGGGTATCCAAATCCTCTCCCTGTGGAGAGGGGTCCTGAATGTTTTGCTGTACAGAAGCTGGTTCCCCAGTCTCCTTACCTTTTCTCTTGGTTGGCTGGGCCATTATTTCAGGCTCCAGACCTACTTTTTCACCCTTTCTCTTGCTCTGTGCTCTGGTTTGCACACACACCAATTCAGGGATGCCCAGCATGGCTGCATGGGCCTTTAGCTCAACCTCAGCCCAGGCTGAGGTTTCCAGATCATTTCCATGCAGACAGGCAGCTGGCAACTTTGGAGAGGCCACTACCTGTTTCAGGCCAGTAACCCCCCTCCTACCCCCCCAGCCTAATGTCACCATGGCCATGGGATGACTAGTGGTGACACTGTCAGCATTGGTAACTGGGTAAGGCTTCCCAATCAAATATTGCTCAGGGGAAACCAGTGTGTCGCCCACCATAGTGACACTGGCACCTGTATCCCTCAGAGCTTCTACCCTAGCTCCATTCACCCAGGGGTACTGCATATATTTCTTTAAGTTGGGTGGCCACACAGCTACAGTGGCAAACTCCACTTCCCCCAGTGAGACTAGACTTGCTTCAGTGTGTTCACAGATTTGCTCAGGGTACACGTCTGATCCCATCTGTATGCTTGCTGCCCCAGGAGTAGCTGTACTGGGTGCTTTAGGGGCTTTGTTGTGGGGGCAAGACTTATCTACAGTTAGGTGTCCTGACCTCTTACAGTTATTACACCAGGCCTTTAATGGATCAAAGTTCTTCCCCATATAGGGTTGAGGCACATAGGGAGTAGTTTGGGTCCCACCCCCCTGAATAGGTTTTTGGGGCCCTTTGGAAGACTCAGACTTTTTATCTTGGAGATTCTCACCACCTTTCACCTGGGGAGGCTTTGTGACCACTTTCTTCTGGTCACCCCCAGTGGCTGTCCTTGTCACCCTAGTCTTGACCCGGTGGTCTGCATTCTTTCCCAATTCTTGGGGAGAAATTAGACCTAGGTCTACCAAATGCTGACACAACTTTTCATTTGTGCAGTTACTCAATATATGTTCCTTCATGAATAAATTGTGCAATCCAGTAAAATCCTGCACACCATGTCCAGCTAACCAACCATCCAGTGTCTTTACTGAGAAGTCTACAAAGTCAATCCAGGACTGGGGAAGGAAGGTTCAGGGTGCCCCTAAATACTAGATTTAGGGGTGTTACAGGTAGATAAAGGGCAGGGACCAATGGGTCCCTGTCCTGGGGTGGGTGCACCCCCTATTCTGCCACTCTCCTGTGGGAGGGGGGAAGTAGCCTAGTCCTGATTGGGTAGAGCCTCCCCTCTTCAAGATGGTGAGCGCCCGGAGATGTGCTTCACCTCGCCTCCCCCACCTGAGGGGTGGGGTTGGCAGGCTGGCACATCCCCTGTCGTTATTTGGGGTTTCCGGCCAAGCTTCCCGCCAGAGTGGGGGGTTGCAAGTGGCCTGGGGAAGCTCACAGAGGCGGCATGCCTTTGAAGCTTCCCCCTGCCCATCCTGGGGGAGGAGATCTAGCACCACGCCCAGGATGTGCATTGTTGCAGGCCCAGGAGAGCAGGGGCTCTTTTATCCAGGGGTCCAGCAACATGTCTGCTGTGTGGCAGCCTAGGCAGCCTCTCAGACCAGACGTGGATTGTAGGTTAGGTTTCAGGGGGCCTCTCTCAGATGCCCTCTGTGGTGCTTGGTACATTAAATCCCACACTGGCATCAGTGTGGGTTTAATGTGCTGAGCAGTTTGTTACCAAACTTCTCAGTCTTCAGTGTTGCCATTATGGTGCTGTGGAGTTCGTGTTTGACAAGCTCCCAGCACCATGTACTCTTAAATGGCAGCACTGCACTTAAAGGGCCCAGGAATGGACCTGGGTACTGTAGGGGCACAGGGCTCATGCTCCTGTGCCCACACCACTGGCATAGGGCACCTAGCTAGAGGGGTGGCTGATGCATGCCAGGGCAGTGTAGGTTGTGGACATGGCACACAGGGATGTGTGCCATGTCGACTCTCTGTTTTGTCCTGTATCCAGACACTCAGCCTGCAAGGGCAGTGTGTGGGTGTTAGGGTACAGGGCCTCTGAGGGTGGCACAATGAGTGCTGCAGCCCTTAGAGGCCTTCTCTGGTCACAAGGCCCTGGGTACCTAGGGTTCTATTTACCAGGGGCTGACATGTGGCAAGGGTTTGCCAATTTGGGTTGGAGGTTTTGGTTTAGGGAAGGAACATAGGCCCTGGGCACCTGATTGGCAGGAGCCCAGGGCACACTCAGTCAAAGTACATTCAGCAATTCAGCAAAAAGTGGGGGCATACCATGCAAGAAAGATGACACTTTCTCACAATGACGTACCTAAGTTATACCAGTAATTTCACTGTGATGACGGAACTTTGACAGTTAAAGAGCACATTTCCAATGAAAGTTAAGGATGAGGTCAGAGTGATACATGAACACTGTATTGTACAATATCAAATGTCTAAACTGGTTTGTGACTTCTATCGGCTGATCGTCTCGCATTTCTTACCAGTTCAACCTGATCTGTTCCCTGGTATGATGAAGACAACTTGAAGTCATGGGATTGTTTAAATGCATGTGTCGGGTGGCTGGGGGACAACAGGATGTGGGATTTGTTTGGTTTTCATTGTTTTTTTTTCTTCGTGCAACTGCCTTTTGAATTATATTCTTTATGTATTATTGGTCAGCAATCAGGAGAAAGAAAGACGACACACTAAAGGATTTGCTACACAGTTTCACACCTTCATTTTATGCAGATCCACCACATCTATAGACAGACGGTACTTCCCAAACATGAAAATTCTGGAATAAATATGTATTTTACCTGTCCAAATGAATGGCCTTCTTCAAAATATAAAAATAATTTTCCTGAACGTGAAAGGAATCAACCACTCCATCAAGAATAGGAAAATTCTCAATTAGATATACAAAAAAAAAGGGGATGTCATCCTTATGCAGGAAATCAAACTTGATGCAGCACAATCCTCAAGTAGTAGGAATTCTCAGTTTTCATACATAGCATGCTCAGCAGCATTGGGTAAGAAAAATGGGGTTCTAACCTTAATCTCTAAAAAGTTAAGGATAGACCTAGTCTCAAGTCTTTCAGATGCACAAGGGAGATGGATCATTGCAAAACTATCCAAAAACAATAACAAGGTCTTTGTGGTTAACATATATGCCCCTACTAAATACGAACCACTATGCTGGGATGATCTTTACCCACAACTTGAAAAGTTGCCAGACTCAGCTACAGTCATACAAGCCGGTGACCTCAATTTACCATTAGATCCTCTTTTAGATAGGAACTAACAGTTCCCATTCCACCTAATAAATCTTACAAAGCACTTAAAAAACCTGTGTGCAAACTTAACCTGATTGAAGCCTAGAGGACCCTGAACCCCACAGAAAGGGACTACACATTCTACTCTTATCCTCAAAACTCCTACTCAAGTATTGATTATATGCTAATTTTGGGTAACACCTTGAGCACAGTCGATCAAACCACAATTTAATCTAGTGTAATATCCGACCATTCTTGCATTACCCTATCCATCACTGATCCCACCCCTACCAGAAAACAACTTCTTGGGCGATTCAACAATGAGATCCTAACTAACCAAAATAACAAACAGCTTATTGAAGAATCCAGCAAAAATGTATTTAATGAGAATTAAGCAAATGAGTCATCAGACCTTATAAGATGGGAAGCCTTAAAAGCTACGATAAGGGGGCTGATACTCAAAATAAGATTCAAAATGAACAAAGAAGCTAATTTTAAACTTAGTGAATTAGAAAAATAAATTTTAGACATAGAGAAACAATACATCACTCACAAAGATATTAGTATACTAAACAAAATTACAAAAAAAAAATACGAGTACAGCAAAATTGCTAGTACTCGAGCGGGCATCTGGGTTAACACACAGAAGTCCAACAGACTTTGCGAGTAAAATAAATCTGGTAAAACTCTAGCATCTTATCTAAAGTTTAAGCTACAAAAATATACCATTAATGCAATAAAAGACAAAGAAGAGAAGATTACGACTAACCCAGACAAAATAGCAGATATATTCAAAGACTTCTACAAAAAACTATATGAGAATAATACTATTTTAAGCCACTCAAATTGTAAAAAACGATCTGGAAGGTGCTAAGCTTCACTCACTAACAGAAGAAGAAAAACTGTCCATATTACTGAAGAAGAAATTGTAGTTTCTATTAAAAAGTTTAAACTTGGCAAAGCCCCAGGTCCCGATGACTACAATGCTAAATTCTTCAAGACGCTCTCCTCCGCCTTCACTTTCACTATCTTGAAATTATACACACACTTTATAGTAACAACCACATTACTGGAACCCCCGCCAAAGCTATTATAACGGTATTGCCTAAAGATAGGAAAGATCCCCTTCTCCTAAACAATTACAGACCAATTTCACTAATAAACCTGGACTTTAAGATCTATGCCGTAATTCTATCCACGGGTATATAACAACACACATTTAAACTCATTCAAACCTCACAGGTAGGCTTCTTAAAACATGGGGCCCCATTCCGAGGCTGCCACCGTAACGGAAAACGGGACCAACCGCCAGCCCAATTAGGATGCGCCCGCCACACTGGCGGGCACATTCTCGACTTTAACACTGCGACGGGCGGTGCTGTAAGCAGTAACCCGCCACAATGTTAAAGTCCATGTTGTGCATTGCCATGCACAACGTGACAAGCACCGCGCGGTGCCTGCCACCTTGTGCATGGCAATGAAGAGGGGTACCATAGGTACCCCCCAGTGCAGCCAGCCACCCCCCCAGTCCCCGGGGGCCCGCAATGGGCCCCTGAAGTAATTTCCCACATGCATTTCCATGGCGGAGTTTCCGCCATGGAAAGGCATCCCCACCGCAGGCATCATAATATGGATGGCGGTGCCTACAAGGCACCGCCACCATATTATGGCCCTTTTCCACCCGGCCGGCAATCGCAATGATTGGCGATCAGAAGAAAATCGGTGGACGGTCTTTCTATCCGCCGCAGTACCCCTCACCATACTAATATGGCGGGGTTAAAATAGGAAAAGATGGCGGGCGGATTGCCACCACCAGCCCAGTGGTGGCCACCACCGGCCCGGCGGTGGCGATCTGCCCACCATACTAATAGGCCCCAAAGATTGTGTAGTGACAATACTAGACTACTATGTCATACCATAAAGAAGGCCAAACTAATAAAATACCCCACTGTAGCGATCATTTTATATGCAGAAAAAGCGTTTGATAAGGTTGATTGGAAGTGTATACGCTTAGCACTAGAGACATTCAACCCAGCTGATAAACTTATCCGGATGATTATGGCTTCATATCACAAACCACGTGCTAGGGTCAGAGCTGGTGGCATCATCTCCGCCTCACTTGATCTAAAACAAGGCACCAGGCAAGGTTGCCCCCTCTCACCACCACCATTTATCTTAGCACTCGAACCCTTTCTCCAACATTTAAGAAAGGATCAAGACAGCCCAGGTATTACATTCAGCAGTAACACAATCAAAATTGCTACATATGCAAACAATATATTGATCATTACCGAAAAATCCTCTCCGCCATACCGGCTCTAATGACCTCAATCCAACAATTCTCTGAAGTCTCAGGTTATTCTCTTAATAAAGATAAATCTGAGGTTAAGCTTCGTAATCATCATGGTAGCAAAGACCTCTGGACTGGCGTGGCAACAAGGCTGCATAAAATATCTAAGTCTAGAATTTACCAATGAACTAATCACCACCGTACAAGCCAACGAAAAAACCTTATTTAATAAAATAAACATGCTACTGGATGGAGGGTGCCCAAAATTCACACATGCTGGTGGGGTAGAGCAAAGACCTTGAAAATGATGATTACACCATTAGTTAACTATCTCATCAGTATGCTACCCATGACTCTCTCTGAAGACGTTCTAAAAAAGATAGCCATGGCCTTTAATAACTTTTTGTGGCAAGGGAAAAAAATGGGAATCTCTCTCAAAAAGCTTAGATTAGCCAAAAAGAAAGGAGGCCTGGGCCTACCCACCTTTAGAAACGATCAAACAGCCTACCTCTACAAACAAGGCGCTAATTGGTTTATCAAAAATCCGACATATGAACCACCTGGGGTGGCAGTGGAAAAATCTCTCATAAATGAGATACCTCGTGCCGCTCTCCCAACAATGCATTCCCTCCACCTCCCACCTCCCACACTCCAAATCCATCATACAAAACACAAAGAATGCTCTTCTACGCCTATATATTCACTCACAGATTAACCTACAGAACTCCAACCTAGCTTCTTTATGGAATAACCACAAAATCAAAATTGATGGGCTTCCAATTTTCTGGTCTGAATGGGCACACAAGAACATCAACCTAATCAAAGACATGAATGACCTTTCCATTACCTTTCTCCGCATTGCAGACACGTCACAAACTAGAAAATCTAGACTTCTACAAATTCTTACAACTTAGGGGTCGATTCCGATACCGGGTCAGACAGCTCCCGAGAGCTGTCCGTAGCCTTACCGTGCGACCGACACGTACCCGTAGCCGGTCTGTCCTGCAGAGGAAGTACGATGCGCATAACTGCCAAAAACAAGACCGACACGTAGGCTGTGAGTCAAGCTCCATTCTCCGTCCGAGCCGTAACTCCTAACGCTGAACCGAGTCGCCCGGAAGCAGTATCCATAGCAGTTTCCGGCCTGACAAGTACGATGCGTACTTCCTACACGCCGGACGGGTCGCCACGTACGGCACGTCACAGCATCCGGAAAACAAGCATATCAGCTACGATTCGCGCCACAACTCAATCCACGGCTACGAGACGGACCAGCTTGCAGCGGGAATGAGACGGAGCAACAAGCAGCGTGTACGACACGAACACATCATGAATCCCATCGCGCAGGTCATACCAGTACTCTACATCTATGACCGGATCAGGAACCGACGCCGACAGCGCAGGCAGTAAGTCAGACACCTACCACACAAACAAACGACACGTACCCGCAAAATGGCACACACACACAGGGGATGCACATCCTGGCCACTAACAACAGGCCACCTGTTGCCCATCACTACTGCCACCCCCACCCATAAGGCTTATGTTCCCCAGCACTCCTGTCACCCCCAGCCATAGGGGACCTGTTGCCCATCACTACTGCCACCCCCACCCATAGGGCTTATGTTGCCCATCACCCCTGCCACCCCCACTCATAGGGGACCTGTTGCCCAGCACTACTGCCACCCCCACTCATAGGGCTTATGTTGCCCAGCACCACTACCACCCCCACCCATAGGGCTTATGTTCCCCAGCACTCCTGCCACCCCCAGCCATAGGGGACCTGTTGCCCATCACCCCTGCCACCCCCACTCATAGGGCTCATGTTACCCATCACTCCTGCCACCCCCAGCCATAGGGGACCTGTTGCCCATCACTACTGCCACCCCCACCCATAGGGGACCTGTTGCCCATCACCCCTGCCACCCCCACTCATAGGGGACCTCCACTGTGATGACAAAGGCAGATGTCGTACAAACTGGGAAACCCAGACATGTGTCCTGTTCCACAAACGTACATCACACATGTACAAACACAAATCACTCACCATGGCCCCTCATCCATGGACAAACGGGAGGTAGGCGACCATCCATGCAAACATTTACACCAATCCACCCTCAACACCACACACCCTGAACTGCAACAATGTGCATCTGTGAAGCCCACATGGACAGGTGACATTGCACATGCACCCATGACAAACACAGGAATGTTGGGAGGAACTAAGGTGCACAGACACACCACACAAGGACAGCTTACAACCCTGGGGAATGACAGACATACTGCACAGTATTCGGTACATGGCCATGACGTCAAAGCTCATGTAACCTTCAGAATCCCTGCCACAGTCCCAGGACAATGCAGAAGCCAAGGAGAACCACAAGGCACACATGCTGACATCTGCCAACATTGCAGCCATGGACCCAACAAGTGGGAGCAGTCACACACACATACAAATGTCTCAATCACTGAAAGGTACCACCTAGGGACAACCACATGTTTTTGCAAATAATCAAGTGCCTTGGGGAACCCTGACTGTGTCCCATCTGTGTATTACAACATCTTCACCACTCAGAACTGACAAATCCCAATGATGATACACCAATTAACAGTAGAGTGTCATGCACCCACACATCTGGTAGCCCATGGCAAAGTAGTGGGATGAACCCAGCACCACTCAGCAAGCATCAACAACAGGAACATATCATGGGAACACTGCCTGTGTATGAACAGGGATGTGGACACACACACATGCTCATACAACACACACCATGGGCCAAGACTATGTCACGGGACAACACACTTACTTGGGGGGACCCAACTCCTGTGGAAGCCCAGCTGTGCCAAACATATTCACAGCACGTCTCACTCATGTCTGCAGAACACTTGGGCAGTCAGCCATCAGTTACCACACAATAAAGGCTCTGGCCACAACGGCCTGTGTACGTGAGTCTCCCCTACATCATCTGCACATACTCAAAACATATGTCTATCAAGTTGCACAGAGGACCCAGTTGCTCCTATACCAATGATGCCCACACATGTAGGTCCAGTGTTGATGTGCACAAAGTCTGTGGAATAGACAAATTGGACAATAGGAAGCACATCATAGGTGCATGGGTGCAAGCCAGAGATGTGACCATGCAAATGAAATGGTCACAGAGATGTCCACAAATAGTTGATCATGACACACCCAGGTAGCTGCAAAGGATGACATGGATACCCACCAGAATAGGATACATATCTCATGGACCACATGGAGTACTTCACAGCAACATATCAGTATTTAACATTGTAAACCAAGCATTACAGGTGCAAGGGCATGTTAAACATCATCAACATAATGTACAGCTAAATCAAGTTCACAGGGATAAGGAAAAAAGCTTTATTCAGCATATTACAAGTTAAACGTCCGTTCAAACAAAAGGCCAATGGCCAGTCCATGTCCAAATGCCAAGGAGTGAACTAGAGTGACAACTGTCACACCTTGCTTGCCTGCACTGCTAAGGACCGGGGTCATCCCCTCGGAGGGGCATACATGGGGGCTGGTCAGGCACCGCAGGGACTGGATCAGGGCGCAGCAGAAGGAGGCAGTGAAGAGGTGGTGGATGCAGGTGAGACACTTGCAACTGCAGTGGAGCTGACTGAAGTGGTGGGTGCTGTCACAACTGTGGGGCACAAGTCAGATGGGGTGGGTGCCGGCACAACTCCAGCGGGCAGGTCAGATGGAGTTGATTGGGTCCCCACTGCAGTGCCCAAGTCAGACAGGGTGGTCGTGGACTCCACTGCAGTGCCTACATCCATGGGAGCGGAATGGGGGCAGGTGAGGTCGGCAGGACGGGGGGGGGGGGGACACACGCTCCCTACATCAGTGGCACTAACCGTCTGACCAGGTGTGGAGGAGCAAGTGGTGGGGGGGAGGGCCTTAGCATTTTGGGGATGGTGTATCTGTGGGTGGGGAACCTGGGGCCGGGAGTGGAGGGGGAACCTCTGGAGTGGTGGCCTGGGGGATGGAGGACGGAGACTTTGCCTTGGAGCTGCTTGGTGGCGGGGGGGGGGGTCTTGCTCTTCCGGCTCGGGGGGCACTTGCAGGTGGGGGTCTCAGTCTGACTGTGCATGGGGGAGGATGTACGGGTGTGAGGGGCACTCCCCTCTGTGTGTGGGAACTTCCTCTTCCCCTTGTAATCAGGATCTGCTGGGTCGGTGGGGAAGAGGCCAAGGTCACAGAGGAAGAGCTTCTGGGAAGATGGGGTTGCAGGTGATGCAAGGGAAGGGGGCTGGGAGGGAGAGGTCTCGGAGGACTGCGGAGTGGTTGTGGATGACTGTGTGTGTGTCTGCAAACCAGCCCCTGTGAGTGTGGTATCAGTCCCCTGCGCTTGCTTGTGTGCACGTCTAGCCCTTGGTTTGGGTGTTTGTGTGCTTGGGACAGGTAGGCTGCTAGGAATTGTGGGTGGTGCATGGGTAGGAGGGGTGCTGGACTGTTGGAGGAGGGACACTGCTGCCGTCAGGGAGGAGGCCACGGACTGGTTGGTCCTCTGTAGGGCAGACATGTCCGGGAAATGCCCTCCATGAACGACACCAGTTGTGTCAACAGACTGGTGTGTGCATGGAGGACCTTCAGCATCGTCGTCTGCCCCACATGGATCTGTCTAAGTAAGTCCACAGACTCCTCACTCAGGGCAGCAGGGGACACAGGGGCAGAGGATGTGGTGCCTGGCACAAAGGAGACATGCTCACGAACACGGGAGCCTACAGGGACCTCTGAGATGGGAGCCAATGGGAGGGTGGTGGTGGTGGCGGTGGCGGGGACAGCCTCACTAGCTGGGATTTGGTGGCTGCTGACACCTGCCTCCACAAGAGAGTCATCATCAGAGCTGCTGTGGCCCTCAGCTGGGGGTTATAGTGCTGATGACTCCTCTGTGTGGCTCCACTTGCCCTCCGTGCCCCTGGGTCCCCCCGACTCCTCCCCTTCTGTCCCTGTCAGGCTCTGTGGCTCCTCCTGGTCCATGGAGCTGTTCCCTCCTGTGGCCGTGGATGTATCTGGATAGGAATAGGAAGTAAGAGAACAACATCAGTCACCTGCACCGACTGCACACACCACAGTGAGTACATCACATCACAGGGCAAGCCCTGGCATCATCAGCTGAACACAGCTCAAAGTGCCAACACTGTTTAGAATAAGCCAATTGTCATTCTCAACATCAACCATGGCACACATATCCCTCCTTGACTTGTACACGTATGTATGTTGCATGTTGGATGCTAATACCCCAATGTGCCGACATGCACCACCCACACCTCATATGGACATGCAAGTGAACATGTAGAAGTATGTCACTATACACACAGCACATCTCTTGCTACTGACTCAGTACAGGTGTCTGGATGAAGGGATGGGCAGAGACTAATTTCACATGCTTGTAATGCATGCCAGCAACACACACTATGATGTTCTCATGTCCTGATGGGCAATGCCACAATGGGGTGCATGGTGCACACTTGAACACAATGCAGGATCACTCATAGCAAGGTAAATGCCATGGCACTGGGATGCCCTGAAAGTCAGTCAACACTGTCTCCTGTCACAGGGGCAGGGCATCCAGATAACAACAATATGCACTGACTCACAATCCTAGCTCAGGGGTAAAGCAAACTCTGCAGATGACCGGCGCACTTGCCCATCCCCTGCAAACAACATATACAGGACCCAGAATACCCCACATCATGCAAATCAGACATATGAGTCTCTACAAACACAACTCCCTGTACATTAACACATCACAGTCTGCCAAGCATGTAACCCAGCTGCATGAAGGACACAGTTGCATACACCATTGTGCGCTGTCAGATGATCACACACCTATATGTCACACAGGTCTTGTCTCTCACAGTCACATCTCAGATGTCATGCTGACCCTCTGAATCATGGACACCCCAGTTGTACGTAACAACAAGCCACACCCTAATGACACAGAGGCGGACACCTGAGGGCACATGTCACTAAGCACAACCTGTAATTTGATACACAGGAGTGGGATTACAGAGTGGTTCTAAATGCCCTTGAGGAGGCATGACTGGCCAGGTCTACATGAAACAGTGTTTGGCCCTGGACAGTAGTCAGGTGGCTAAGCAAGTGTGACATACTTGATATACATACTCCTGATGCCTCAAAATTGGAGTCCCCTGCTGCATGGGTTTGTTTGGAATACCCCAACCACATGTGGCGAGTCAGACCAGCAATTGGAACACATCTCAAGGGCACACACAGATCACATGTCAGATCTCAGGCATTGGGCAAACAATTGACCCACCCATGAAACACACAACAGAGTCACGGGAACAGATGCTGTCCGGTAGATGAAGCATAGCTGACTGCAGGGACACAGTGCCCTAGTGACACAAGCAACAGACTGTAGGGGCCACACCTGTGGAACAGATGAGGAGGGTGCATCACACAATTGAGGGACCTGAGTATTGGACTACAAGACCTACGTAATGTGGAAGTTTGACCAGGCCAAAAGACTGCAATTAGCATGTCAGACATAGTACACAGATAAGGCATGGACTTACCCCCTTCCTGCTGCTGTCTGGCCTTCAGCTGCCTATCCAGGTCTGGGAAGACCACCACCAGTATCCGGAGCATGTGGGGGGTCAGGGTCTGGTGTCCGCCCCTCCTGCGCGGAGGTGACAGCTTCAGCTGGACTCTAGCTATCCTCCGGGTCCAGCCCCAAACGTCCTGCCACCTCTTCTGGCAGTTCCGGATCCGGCGCTTGTAAACCCCCACCGAACGAACAGCCTGGGCGATGGTCAGCCATATCTCCTGCTTCTGGTGGGCATCAACCTGTGAGGATGACAAAGTGAAAAGTACATTAACACACATACCCCAGATTTGTGCAGCACACATTTGGATATACATGTCATCATCACAAAGGGAAATGAGTTACACAGGTAGTGCAACCATGGGGAAGGACAAATCACCTGCATGTCTGACATGTTAACAATGCCTGGATAGTTTAAGCTTGCACTAATGCACTTTAGCAGCAGGACACCTGTTCATTACATGTACCTACACACTTTGGGGGATGAAAGTACACACCTGCTCCCCTGGTTTCCCATACAGCTTGCTGTACTGTGGAAGGAGCCCGTACAGCAGGGCCTGGTTCTCCTCCTCAGTGAAGGCTGGGGCCCTCCCCAGAGTACGTGCCATAGCAGGAGCCAGAGGATGCAGAGACAGCAGCAGTGGTAGCAGGGATGTGGTCCAGTAGCATGTAGTGCAAGCAAGTGAGCTCCCTGGGGGCCAGCCAGCTTTATATCTGTGTTGCAGAGGCTGAATCTGTGCCATGTGTCCCAAGTGATAGGTCTAACACGGTTGCATTCTATGAATCTGGCCAATCCATTTAAATATACGACTCGTACACGCCTTCCGCATCATTCAAATCCTCACCTTCATGAAACACTTGAAATTGCAACATTGTTGTAGGCATCCAACTGAATTTCCAGTGCACAACTCGTACAAGTTTTTAATCCGCATCCGTCTCCATGACAGTCCAGAGCCAGTGGGTGCACCCGACTCGGTCAACTGACTGTACAACGCGTATTTTGAAAATACACATGCACCCGTCTCCATACGATTCAATGGCCAAGGCGTACGCCTGTCTCGGACCATGCCTGCCCGACGCGTATGCATGATAGTCACCCGCATCGGACCTCATTGCATTCAATGATAAAGCGTACGCACGGCTCGGTCATGAACCGTGCAATGCGTACGCATTGTCACTCGCGTCGGACCCCATTGCATTCAATGACAAAGCGTACGCACGGCTCGGTCATGAACCGTGCAATGCGTACACATTGTTCCCCGGGTCGGACCTCATTGGTGTGACTATTCTACGGATTCAACACACATTTACTAGCCAGGAACACCTGTGCACATCTACCACACTACAGCATTGCTCACAGAGTGTCCCATGGCATGTAAGGCTGCATTCCCTGGGTGTTTGGGGGGCCACATCTGTTTTTTTGGGTGGCACTTTTGTGCAGCCACTCCCAGGCTGTGCACGTGTACATGGGGGCAGAATCCTTTGTATGTTGTGCACATTACCACTGGGATGTGCACTCGTACAGTAATGGGCATGATTCATGGACACAGTTTCATGTTGGATATGTTTTGGGCATGTCACATACACCCTGAGTCCAGGGGGTGATGGCATGTACGTCACAGTGAGACCTGTAGCCACAATACTGGTGTGCAACCACAGTCTGTGTGCATGTTGTGTCTCAGATGTGTCTGATCAAATGTGCCCAATGGGTGACAGTCTCCACATCCATGTGGTATATGCATCAACCTTGATGGTGTGTGTGTGTCTAAGAGACGTACATGTAGGGCCGGCAGGAACAACAGTGGCCACTACCTGTGGGACTTACACTTGCCTTGCGGTGTGTACGTGATACGCTATGTCCATGCCAGTGTCGATGTGGCAATACAGGGAGCCCTGGTTTCTGCATGGCAAAGATCTGTGATGCCTGGGAGACATCAGGCCTCACTTGTCACTGTGGTGTGTGTTTGGAACGTCACAGCAGTACATAGGTTGGGTGACACAGCCAGATGATTGGCCATTGCACTACATGGGACTCATGTGCACATGTGGAATTGAGATGTGAGGTGGTGGTCATGTAGGTGACATATGTGTCCATGCCCAACAGCACACACCTCAGTACATTGTGTAATGTCATGATCTATCATGTGATTTTAAGCCTGGTCATGGCCACATGGGTGGATGAACTTACAATCTTCCTTTGTGCATTTCTGTACTGCAGGGCACCAGCTGTCCATAGACCGTTCCCAGACCTTGCAACCATGCAGGTACGCGACTGCATCAGACGGTACCGCTTCACCAGGCCACTGATTGAGGAGTTGGCGGAGCAGTTGGCGCCACATCTGCTACTTGGCCGGAAATACCCTACAGCACTGACCCCAGAGGTGAAGGTGATGGCAGCCCTGCACTTCTTTGCTACTGGTACCTTCCAGTACACTATAGCTACTGCTGGTGGTATGTTGCAAACGATGTTTAGTCGGGTGCTACACGATGTCTTGGAGGGGATGTTGAATCTCCTAGACCTGTACATAAAGTTCCCTAGCCCAGCTGAACTCCCTGAAATAAAGGATGCCTTTTATACACTGGGGAGGATGCCGAACGTCATCGTATCTATTGATGGGACACATGTGGTCCTGATACCACCACAGGCACATGAGCAGGCATACCGGAACAGGAAGCACTACCACTCCATCAATGCTCTGGTGGTCTGTCTTGCTGACATGTCTATCACACATGTGTGTGCACGGTTCCCTGGTTCTGCGCATGATGCCTACATTATGAGGAGTAGTCGCATTGCAACGCTGATGTCACAGATGCCAGCTCAGAATGCCTGGCTTGTCGGTGTGTACTGACTGTTTCTCATTGTGTGTGTTTGTCAATGTTGTATTCTGCACTCCTACAAAACTCAGCTACTTGTTCATTTTTGTGTGTGTAGGTGACTCCGGTTACCCCAACATGCTGTGGTTGCTGACACCCCTCAGGAACCTTGTGACACCAGCCGAGCTGCGCTACAATGAGGCACATGGCCGGAGCAGGAGGGTGATTGAGCGGACATTTAGCCTCCTGAAAAGCCGCTTTCGCTGCCTGGACAAGACCGGAGGTGCCCTCCCATATGAGCCTGCAAAGGTGTGAAAAATATTCCTTGTCTGCTGCATGCTACACAACATGGCAGAGCGGAAGGAGGTGCCTCTCATCCAGGATGACGATGACGATGACCAACCTCCGGCACCTGTGGAGGATTCCGGCCTGGGCCAAGATGCCAGTGATGATGAGGATGAGGGTGATGGCCGCTCACAGCTCATCAACAACTTCTTCACCTGAATGTGAGTTTCAAGGGTTGTTATGTCAATGTATGGAGGTAGCCTGGAATGTGTTGTGGCAGCTCTGTTGCTGTCAGAGTGTGTCTGTGTGCCACTTGACTGGATGCGTGCAGTGATGTGTCCATTCAGGTGGTGTGTACTCCACAATAGGATATTACTGCTAACTTGTTTTTGTGTAAGTTTCTTGCGACATGTTTTGTGCATGTGTATTGCATTTCTCTCCTGTTCTGCTGTGCTTTTGACTGTGTCTTGTGTCTGTCCTTCCCAGGGTACTTTGCCTGTTGTTTAGACCCCCAACACCCAGAATCCAACACCAGTGTGAAAGTTGTCAATTCCCATCACCTGATGTACCACACATCCCTGGACTTCAATTCTCCAAAACTTTGTGAGCGTGTGTCCACTGTTACGTAGAATTACCGTGCAACTATTGTGGAATAAACGTGTTGCTGATGTGTAATGAACCTGTGCTACGCTTTGTTATATGCGTTGTCTGTCTTCCCACATCTGACTGACATCTGTTTACCTCACCTGTGGACTTGTTACCACTGACTGGGGTTGGTGTTGTGTCTGTGCATGCCAATGTGTTTCAGGTCAACATCATTGGGTGGTATGAGTAACATGGCCATGGTGAGTATGTGTTGTGGTCCCATAGTGGTGTGTCTCCCTCACATGTGTCACATCACCATGACTCACCTTACATTGGTCACATGTTTGCAGTATTTGGCATGCACTGTGTTGTGTAGCATATCAACATCTCCCTGACATTGGAATCACAACAGAGGCAAGTATGGTGTACTGATGAGTTTATTTTCAAACATGTGTGAGGGAAGTGCACAGGATGGTGGGTACTGTACATTGGTTCTGGAATCCAAAGTACACAGTTGAGTTGGAAGTGCTGGTAGATGAAATGTCCAGAGTAAAGTCCACAGTCATCTGCTACCTTAGCCCAACATGAATCCTCCGTGTCATGTGGGCGAGTTGTGTGCGATTGGACAAGGTGAACGGGTTGCGCACAAAGAACATTGTCCAGAACAGGTTTAGAGGCCCTGGGGGATGTGCTGGGACATCTGCCTCTCACATGTTCTTTTTCGGACGACCCCTCTTTTTCCGGGGGGGGGGATCCTCAGGTGCAGGCCTCTGCGGTGCAGGGGACTCTCCGCCAGAGTCCTCCTCCCTCCCTATGGCGCTGGCAGATGGTGTTGCGACAGATGTTGTGGCCACACAGGGAGGTGTGGACAGGTTTGTGTTGACCTGGCGGAGGCATTGGAGTATGTCCCGTTGCACCGCAGTAAGGGCATCCCACTTGGCCTCTATGCGGGCATGGTGGGCGACCTGCTCCTGTTGCATGTCCTTGAGGATCCCCACTACATGGCCAAATCCTCCGGTGCTATCCTGGTACGCATCTATGATGCGTGCCAGGTGGGGGTCATCATGCAGTCCAGACCCCTCTGCAATGCGCGCCCTCTGTCTCCCACCCCTCCCAGCACCCCTATCCACACGGGCAGGACCAGCGGCGGGATGCACAGGTAACACTGGGACCTCATGGGTGGTGTTGCTGGTGGTGTTTGCTGTAGCTTCCGGGGGGTCCTGTGTCCCTGTGCTGTGGGTGTTCATTGGCCTTGGTCCGTCTGTGTTGGCGGGGGTGCCCTGTCGGTTTCCAGATGCTGGAGGCATGGGTATAGGGGGTGCAGATGTTGATGCTGCTGGTGCTGCATGATGCCTCACACCGGAGGGGCCAGGTTGGTCATCGTCATCCGAAGAGGACATAGACAGAATCAGACCAGAGTCTGGGACTGGGAATCCTCATCATTTGGTGCTGGGTGCCCAGCACCACCTGTGTTTGGAAGAGACACACAATGTGAGTTATGTTTCTACATGCATCGATGGTTCACAAACATGACATTTTCTACTTTTTGAACAGATGCCTGCCTGTACACTGCTTTTTCCCAGCTTGTCACGGACAGAGTTTGATATTGTTGTTGGCCATTTCCCAGCATGGCCTTGTGCTCCCCACAACAGAGCCCAGTTTCAGACATCTTGTCAGTCCCTTCACACTCCCTGTGGGGCGAGTATGGTTCAGTTAGAACTTGCTGGCCCATGTGGGTAGGTGTAGATTGTCTGTGACTGCAACTTCCATCATACTCTTGGCTACACCCCCCTTCCCAGCATGCCCATACATACTTCCTCTTGACTCTGCTTCCCTGTGAGGGGGTGTGACAGCAATGGCAAGATGGCTGACTGTGAAGTCCTGGTGTTTGTTGTTGCCCATTTCCCAAAATGGCCTTGTGCTCCCCACAACAGAGCCCAGTTTCAGACATCTTGTCAGTCCCTTCCCACTTCCTGTGAGGCAAGTATGGTTCAGTGTGTGCTTGCTGGGCCATGTGGGTGGGTGTAGATTGTCTGTGACTGCAACTCCCATCATACTCTTGGCTACATCCCCCTTCCCAGCATGCACATACTTCCTTCCTCTTGACTCTGCTTCCCTGTGAGGGAGTGTGACAGCAATGGCAAGATGTCTGACTGTGAAATCCTGGTGTTTGTCCAAAGTCCAAAGAGAGCCCCTGTGCTTCACACAGCAGCACCCAGTACGGGGTATCTTTTGCTGATATTTCACTGAGATGTGTGTCAATGCATTCTACCCGGTGAGTTGTGTGGAGTTTGTGTTGAGGGGGGGTGTCTCCACATGCTGGTAAGTATGCTCAGGGCTGTCAGTCCTCCTTCCCACCATGAAACATGCTTCCATTGTAGGGCGTGCAAGTTGTCTTTCAAGATGTCAGTCAGTGGTGTCCTGCTTCTGATTTGCACACAACCCCTAGCAGGGCCTTGTGCTCCCCACAGCAGGAGCCAGTATCAGCCATCTTGTCAGTCATTTTCCACTCCCTGTGATGTGGGCATGTTTCAGAGAGGTCTTGATGGGCCAATCAGGAGGGGGAGCATTATCTGTGACTACAGGCCCCATCATGCTTTTGGATACACTCACTTCACCTGCATCCCTACTATTCCTTCCTGTCAGTCAGCTGCACTTTGAGGTAGTGTGTTTGTGGTGGCAAACTGTCTGGCAGTGTCTATTTAGCTTTGTGCCACTGGCTTGCTCTATTTGTTTGTAGGTTGGTGCATGTCATGACACAGTTCCAAGTCACTATGAGAATGGCAGGTATTGTGTTTGTCTGACTGGCATACACATCTTGGTATGATTATCTATTGGTTACTGTAGCTTTGCTTGCGGTGCATGGTTTCACTGTCCCCTTGCCACACAATCTTGGGTATGTTGGTTGTGTACTCACCAGGCTCTGGTATGTCTGTTAGGCCATGGACGCTCTCTGGTTGTAGGATGTCCCGCACCTTCTCCTCCCAGGTCCTGAAGTAGACTGGTTTGGCAGGAGGGCCACAGTCGGTGCACTGACTCAGGGCGTGATCTTTTTCGATGAGTTTCTTGACCCTCCTGCGCACGTTATACCACCTGTTCTGGATATCGTCCTTTGTGCGCCTTGCTGGTGCTTGAGCGTTCACCTTGTCCACAATCCTCGCCCACATCTTAGTTTTCTGTGACATGGGGGTCCTTTGGACCAATGTACCAAACAAATGTGGCTCTACTCTGATGATCTCGTCTACCAGCACTTCTAACTCACTATCTGTGAACTTTGGATTCTTCTTTGGGGGCATGGTGATGGGTGGTGGTGGTGAGGGATGTGTGTGTGAGGGTGCAAGTGAGGGTGGGTTGGTGTTGGTTTTGCTGGCTGTATGTGTGTGTGCTTTTGTATGAGATGCTGATGGTGTGTGGGATGTGTGATGGGTGAGTTGTGAGTGTGTCTGTGGTTGCTGTGTAATGGTGTTTGCTGCTGGCTGTGTCTCCTGTTTGCAAGGGATGATGGTAGTGATTGTAGTCCTTTATATAGTTGGAGTTGTGGGTGTGTCTTTGTCCCAGTTTTTTTTTTTTTATATTTATTGGCTTTGTTATTGCTTGTTTGGTCCTTTTTTTGTCTTTTTTCCTTTGGGTTTTGTAGGCATGAAGGAGACGTTCATGTGACGGAAACGGACGCTGCTGTTGTCTCGTGCGGGATTCTCTGCCTCGTTCACGCTGCCTATCTTCTGTGTTTCATACGCGTCGGTCGCGAAGGTCTCTATTGCTTGTGGGCCCGGTTGTTTGTGCGTGTCGGTCGTGCGGCTTTGTCTCCGTGCGAGTCGGTCTGGTTTTACACGCATTGCATCGTACTGCGCGGATCGGACATCGCGGGTACGGGTCGGTCGGGTTCATTCGGGGTTCGTGTCGGTCGGTGAAAATCGCGTCGGTGTTCCGGCCGGATCACTATTTTCCCTACGGCTCGGTCGTACGGCTTGTATTCCGTATGTGTCGGTTGTAATTCACTCGCGTTGCATCGTACTGCACAGGTCGTACGGCGCTGGTCTGTGTCGGTCGGTATCTGGTCCGGGTCCGTGTCGGTCGGTTCGTTTTGCGGCCGGAGTCGGCCCCTTAAAGTACAGATAGAGAAAAGCTCTTTCTCTGCTGCTGACCCATTACTCCCCCCCGTTAGGTCATCTATCCAGAGCAGGCCATATGGTATCTGGAATATATAAACTCCTTCTACCCAACCCATGCAAGAATCTCCTCTGAAATGAGCAAAAGTGGGAAATGGAACCAAACACAAGCAACATCCCTACTGATTGGGAAATTATAAACAAAACTCCTTTCTCAAACAAAATCTCACCAGTCCTCTCCCAAACAAAATACATGATTACTAACAGACCGGTCTTACCCAAAACCCCAACTGCTGGAATTGCGATCGCCATAAGGGCAACCTTTCTCACATGCTATTCTGTTGTCTCATGCTACAAACGTACTGGGACACAATATCCACTGGACCTAATGCTTACTCTAGCATGCAAACTAGTAGTGAACAACTGGAAAAACTTTAGTGCCGTGTCATTTTGAATGTGGCACGAATGGGTCACCTTCCTTAGAGGGGCTGATAACATCGCACTACAACTCACCCCATGGCGTTCTCCCTCCAGACCTCTGTCGGACTCACTAGATGCACCTCCTTCGACTTCGATACCCAATGAGTACAGCGGTCTAGAGAAGATGCCTAGATAGCTACCCCAACAACATACCAGCTCAATTCAAATTGTTCCCTCTCACCTTCAGGAGTTTCATGAATGGTCCAACCTTACTATATGCTTCTACACCACACTCAATCTTTGTCCCATACCGATTGCTGACAGTTCTCTCTGATACTGCGCAATGTACCTCAGATGACTACCATACTCTTTCCACAAGCATATCTAGACCAAAGTTATACATTGGGAAGTATGTATATTCTATATGACCTCCTCAGGATTTCTTAATGTTTGTAACCTAAACCCAGATGACTTAACCTAACATCAAACTGCTTTGAATCATATGTATGAAATGAATGCTAAGGTTTAGTTAGCCCACCTTTTAGCTCAAGTCTACAAATACTTCGGATAGATAATTAAATAGTGTTGGAACAATTGAAACAGTCTCGTATTGATTGCACAGTCTTTCCCCTTCCCCTCTCTGCTCTATCCCTTATATACAGGTGCAACATATTGCACCTCTCTGTATATTTTTCTTTCTTTCACCACTGTACTTGTGTTTGTTTTTACCTCTGAAAATTCAATAAAATAGTTTGAAATAAAAAAATAACTGCTTACAACTCTACCAATTCACCTTTTTCCTACTTTGATATTGTTAACTTGGAACATTCCCAGTGTTTCCAGTACTGAGACCCATGCATACTATACTGCATCTTAGCACTTACCTGGTGATATAAAAAGGAACATCAGCAGTGTTTTTGATCAATGACCCTAAACAGCATTTGGTTCATAGAGGAATAAGCATTTGTGACTTTCTTGCTCAGTCAACTCAAAACCTTCATGATACATGTCGGAAAAACCACAGTGGCATTGGGAAGCTGGATTAGAAACCTTACAATTTAAAAAGCAAGATGCAACTAGTTAGAAACATATAAAAAGCATTGCTGCGCCATTTTAATTTTGTAAAATTTTGTATATCTCAAGTCCATCCGCCATCGTAATCAGCCCCTAAGAGTTGAATACAAAGGGCACACTACAAACCCACATCCTTCCTGCCCTGCATATCGAAAGGGCATCCTAGTTAGCAAACACCATCAAAGCACCTGATGGCCTTCTTAGTGGCATTAAGGGCTTTATAAATACTGTTATTCAACTTAATACACTTCTAAAGTGGGCTTGTTTAGAATTTCTATGACCTCAATATTCTTCTCTTAGCCAAAACAAATGCTAGATCAATAAGCCTATTTGTAGTGCTCATCCACTCCTCCTCCCTGCCTTGGCGTCATCTTGGGCACACAGCAGGAATCTGCTTATTATCCTATGCAGCGTCAATGGGATAATGTATGTACTGTGTATAACGTTCCGCAGAATGTAGCTTAAATGTTTTTTTTATTACATTGAATTGAATTGAAAATCTTTACTCAATTATTATTCAATAGTCATAAAAGTAAAGAGTACAGGGTAAATCAGAACACTTAAAACACATGTATCGAAATAAAAGAAAAATAAATACAATTTATAAACAGATAAAAGTTATTAAAACTAAGGCAAGAAGAAGCATCTATAACATCCAGTTCATGCAGCTCATATCAAGAATTTTCAACTTAATTAAAACACAATTTATAGATGCAGTTCTGCATTCAAGTGCAAAGCATTTTTCAAAAGGACCCAACAGCAGTTATAACGGCAGGCTCCACAAGCATCTGCAGATAGTAAAAGGTTGGTCTATACTGCGCTGAGGAAAGTCATACACCTTACAATCTAAAATTAGATGTTCCAAAGTATGTGGCAAGCACCCATCCTAGGGACAAATCAATATAGAGTTGGGGTCATATTGTCCAGGTGGAAAACATAACCTATACCAAATTGCACCCGGTCGAACCTTAGTGAGCAAAGATCCCTCCCACGAGTTTCTGAGTAGGGAAAAGGATCGGGCCAACATTAGTTTGGACAATCATACAAGCTCTCAAAATTGGCTTGTCCAGGGCTGCATTCTTCTTCTCCTCTGCGGCCTGTTTAAGAAACAACTTTTTAGCCTCTATTCAGTACCGGCCGGCGAGTGCAAGGTAAGAGTTTTTTTTATTTTAAATGACCTATCCCATCGTCTGATGACTTCCACCACCCCCGCCAACCGCTCTTACCTGTGCCGGCCACCACTGCCTTTATTACATCGGTTTTGTTTATCAACTGAGGGACATGATACAATTCTGGGCATCCCAACTATACAGCAACATTTTTAATGTAAGCCAGCTGTAGGAAGGTAGGATAATTCTAGCATGGTTACCCTCCACCTTTTGTTGATGTCAGTATGTTTCTTTGATTAGTCTGACTTGGATCCTCCTAATCAGGACCCCAGTCACTGTGCTTCCTCCCTACATTGATTATGGTAAGAAGTACTTCTGCACATCTACAATCGGCTACTGGTGTACCCTTGTAAGTCCCTAGTATATGGTACTGAAGGTACCCAGGGCATAGGTACACCACGGGTCTCCCATGGGCTGCAGCATTCATTGTGCTACCCATGAGAGACCATTCAAACTATGACTACAGGCCTGCTATTGTAGCCAGTGTGAGTTGGTACTTGTACCGCTCAGAACAGATACACGCTTCCTTTTAGCTAAGCTCACTACACTTAAAACCTATAAGTCACCCCTATGCCTGGCCTTTCAGTCCTGAAGGCAGGGTGCTTGGTTACAAGTGTGTGTGTGCCCCTGCATGAGCAGGATACCCCTACAAACTCCGGAGTCGATTCTCCAGGCTTTGTATGTGAGATCAGTCATTTTGATACATATAGTGGACATCAGTCATTACAAGATATCTAACTATATAATGGCTGCACTGAACCCCATCATGTTTGGTATCAAACATGTTGGAAACATACCCCAACATTGATTCCAGTGTAGGAAGTGAGATCCCAATACCTGGGGTGCTCCCTTGGGGTACACCCCTGTGCTCCCAGTTACAGCCTTTCAGGGTCTCACAGCAAGCTAGTGTTGCTGCCGACCACAGACACGATTCTGCCCTCCTGCTGATGAGCCAAGCTCAAGCAGGGGAAGGGAGAACAATAGGTTTCCTGTCACCAGACTGCTTTGAAGGGCACATTTGGTTCCCTCCTTGCATACTCCAGTTTTTACTAGGTCAGAGAGCCCTTGGCTCTTGCTCTGGCGTGAAACTGGACAAAGGACATGGAAGTATCCTCCCCTCTGTCCAGCCCCTCCTCTAGGAGAAATCCCTGAGTCGTCCTAACCCTCTTCCTCAGGTATTTAAGGGCTTACCTGTGAGTGTGTCCTCAGATTCATCGTGGGACAAGACTCAAGCCTGAAACCACGTCACTCTTCGACTGTCTGGACACTTGGACTTCGCCTGAAACCGAGACTGTATCAAGGAATACTCCTGCTGCTCTTGGTGTCACTGTTCTGCAAGTCATCTTCATCATCTGTGTCTGTGCTTCTTCCAGGATCTTCATAAGACCTGTGGGTATCAAGTACACCCAAAGTAATCTCCCTTGGATTGAAGGAGTCACTCAACTCAATCTGCAGGCACCGCAACACGGACAACCTGTCTGCTGCTCCTGACGTCCCATGCACTTCAAAAAATGCTCAGCAACACAGGTGGTGGTTGTGCAACTCCCTTGAGGCCTGACCTGTTCTCTCTGCATCTTTGAGGCCAGTATCCATTGTCGGAACCGCTGGGACCAAACCCCTGTGCATCACGTTAACTTGCCATTGCCAAGGCTTGTTAGCTCTGCACTCCAGAGACTTTTGGGCTACAAGAAGCTGCAGCCTCCAGCATCTATTCCTGTCAAGTACAGGATCTTCACTGCATCCCCTGCATCGTAGCCTTCCTTCTTGGTAAACTGCTAAAGGTTATCTTGCAACTCCTGTGCCTTTTGCCTGTGGGGCCTCATGAGAGTGTTCTTCTGCTCCAGTGGGATCCCCTACTTGCTCGGGGACTGATCTGACTTCCTTGCTTGTGGTGAGTCCCTTGAACCTTGCTGATCCAAACGTTGCTCCTTCTTTGCTTTCCCCGCCTGTTGCAGCTGCCAAGGCTTGTTGGTGCTCCCGCATAACACCAGCCCCCTGGTTCTTGACTACCGACATGGAACAGCTCATGCATGGCTCCTGGTCTTCCTCAGCAACGCCTGGTCCTCACAGCTGCAGCGACAAGGTCATCGAAAACTCCTCTGAACCGTCCGTCATCAGTGGGCATTGCTGTGCCGTGCCTCCTGGTAACCTCTGAGTGGCATAGACACTGTCCCCTCTGCTTACAGGTTCTTCACTTCCAGAATCTACCCTTGGATTCCACCGGGCTCATGCACAGGGGAGACATCCATTACAACGCAGGCATTACATCGCATACCATTACAACGGATTGTAAGGTAAGTAATCATTTTAATTGAGGTGGGTTGTACATTTTTATTATTTGTAATAGTAATACTAATAGTATTAGTTATAAATGTTAAAATAGTTTTTGTTTTTTTAAAAATTAGTTTAATTTTTTTATATCATATAATGGGGCCTATTAGGATATCTGGCGGATCGCCACCGATCCGCCCGCCAAATATCCCTTTTCACCCCCGCCATATTAGTATGGTGAGGGGCACCGCAGTGGATGGAAAGACCGTCTGCCGCATTTCTGCCGGTCGGATTGCCGGCCGGGCAGAAAATGCAGACAATATGGTGGCAGTGCCTTGTAGGCACCGCCATCCATATTAGCATGCCTGCGGTGACATGTCTTTCCATGGCGGAGACTCTGCCATGGAAAGGCATGCGGAAAGGCATGCGGAGAATGCCTTTGGGGGTCCGTTGCGGGCCCCGGGAGGTTGGGGGGGTGGATGCCTGTACTTGGGAGGTACCCATGGTACCCCCCTTCATTGGCATGCACAAGCTGGCAGGCACCGCGCGGTCACATTGCATTGCGGCGGGTGCTGCTGACTGCACCGCCCACCGCAATGTGAAATGTGCTGGATGTGACTGCCAGGGCGCCAGTCGCATCCTAATTGCCATAGTGAAACCGCCGCACCTCTGGCGGTTGGTCCCGTTTACCGTTCCGACCGCCATCGTAATAGGCTTGTAAGTATTTAAAATCGATAGGTTGGGGTTGGGTAGTGTATTAATACTCTATACTCTGTCTAAAAAAAATATTTGAGTAATAGATTTGGAATACATGTTTAAAAAAAACAAAAAATCTATAATATAGTTTCATAAATTAAAATATATTAATTATGCTTTGCTTTTTTCCCCTGGGATAGAATGTATGGGAAATTGGGGTTTTGGGTGGGAGAGTGTATTAATACTCAGGAATTAATTTTAATACTTAGTTTTAGTCATATAATTTTTTTAAATTAATATTTTAAAATTATTAAAACATTCTTTGCCACATATCCTTTTGGATGTGTTCTATGGGAAGTAGGGGTTTTTGTGGGGGGGTGTTTTAATACCCATGTACTATTTTTTAACATTTAGATTACAAATGATACATTTATAATGAATTTGTAAAATATTTTTTTAATTTATATAATTGAAAACTGTTTAGGCTACTATAATTTGAGGATAGATGTATGTGAAATTTGGGTTTTGGTTTGTAGAATGTATTAATACTCAGGTATTAATATTAATACTTGAGAATTAATAGAAATTTAGTTTTACTGTTAGTTAATATTTAAATTAACTTAAAAGTAATTTAATGAAAAAGCCTTTTGCATCAAAAGTCAGAGAAATCGCTGTTTTGGGTGGGGGAGAGTATTAATACTCAGGTATCTTTTCTTAAATTCAAGAGTATTCATTAATATTTAGATTTACTAATAAAATGCAATTAATAACATTTAAAAAGGCATTTGCACCTATTCTATGGGACGGGATGCAAGCGATACAGGGGTTTTGGATGGGGGAGTGTATTAATACTCTGGTATTAAATGTAATACTTGCATAGTATTTATTATTTAATTTATATGTTTTTTAAATGTTAAATTTTTACTTTAATTATTTTAAAAAAAATATATATATATGTAATGTGCAGATGCAATCAGGGTGATTTTGGGTAGGGGGTGCGTTGATGTAAAGGGAAAAATATTATATAAAATTTAATTAAAAAAAATATTTTTTACTAAAAATGTTAAAAATTATAATCATTTAAAAGTTAATCAAAATATTTCTAAAACTTAATAGAGCATAATTGTACAACATACGTAGGTATAAATAGACATATAAAATCTGTAGAAGTAAAAATTAAATTAGGAAAAAACAATAGACACATTAATAGTATTGTGAGAAGGGGAGGGAGGGGGGAGAGGCCTAACCCTTGTAAGAGAAGGACCCCAAGTCAGTAGTCGCAACAGAGAAGAGGTTTATTGTTATTGACCAAGTTCCAAAGTTTCAGTTCATAAACGAGGAATATACGAGCACCGAAGGAGTGGTCTGTCTCCGGGATCTTGCAGATCTTTGGTGTGGTCTGGTCCGGTGCTTCGCCTTGTCAAGCAGGGATGCCTCCGGAAGTAAGGGGTTCCCTCGATGACTCTCAAAGGAAGAGAAAGAAATACAGCAGAGGTTAGTCCCAACCCGGGACTTTATAAGGGGAAAAGAGGAGGAGGGGAAGTGACGGGATCACCAGGGAACCTTTCACCGGTAATTGTAACACTCTCGTGGAGGGGTGCACTGGGTGTGATAGATACGTCAGCCGCTCGTGTTGGGATCCCTCCCGTCACCCACCCCTATCGGGTCCCTCCCCGTGTGAACAGGAGCCCTCCTAACTTGGCTCGTACCTTGTGGTGCCACACTTCTCCTGAAGTGTGGCGGGGCGGAGAGTGGTCCCGTTGGCCTCCTGGCTTGCTCTCGTTCTGGAACGACGTGACAGCTGGGCTTCCTCCCTGTTCCTCCGGCGAAGACACGTCCTCCTTCAGATCCTCCGGCTGGGCAGCGAAGACTTCGGTGTACCTTCGGGACGGCTTCTCCTCTCCTCTCGGCGTCGCGCTGAGTTCTTCCGGGCAGGGCTCTAAGAACTTCCCCAAGACGTCTGATTGGCTGACGGGTAGTGACGTCAGAGGCGGGGACACCTCCTCCCGGAATGTCTGTTCCCCCTTAAAGGGGTCGTGTCCGTCCTGTATGCGGGGCGGAAATGAACACGAATTAAAGTCACTCGGCTCGTGGCCAGCCGGCTCGTGGCAGGCAGGGACTTCCTGACACATCCCTCCCCCGGGATTTCCCCGATCGGGGGAAAAAGGAAACCGGGACAAAAAATCAGCATTCCCTTGTTCCCGACCTTTCCGGTGGCGAACCTCAATTTGAAAGGGTTGTAGAGCCAGGAACCATCGGAGGATGCGATCGTTATGACTCCGGTTCCTTTGAAGCCACGTCAGCGGGGCATGGTCAGTGTATAATACAAAGGGCCGCCCCTCCAAATAGTATCGGAGCTTGTCAACTCCCCAACGGACTGCTAGGCACTCCTTCTCAACAGTGGAATAGGACACCTCCCTAGGGAACAGTTTCCGACTGATGAAGATGATAGGCCTTTCCAACCCTTCTGGGTCCGCCTGTGACAGGACCGCCCCAATACCCACCCCTGAGGCATCGGTCTGGAGGATGAAGGGTTTGGAGAAATCTGGGATGTTAACACTGGTGCAGAGGTGAGTACTGTTCTTAGGGCCTGAAATGCATTGGTTTCCCTGGGAGTAGGTGTCGGTAATCTAGGTGATGTCTGAGTTTTCTTTAGAAGGTCAGTGAGAGGACCAGCTAAGTCGGCAAACTGGGCAATAAACCTCCTATAATAACCCACTAAGCCTAGGAAAGCCCGTAGATCTCTTTTGGTCTTGGGATACGGGACTTCTAAAATAGCCTTCACTTTTTCGGTCTGTGGCTCTAGTTTCCCGTCTCCCAAGACATACCCTAGATACTTCACTTTCCTGAAGGCTATTCTGGTTTTCTTGGCGTTAATGTGAAAGCCCGTTGCCCTCAAACTGCAGAGTATGTTTTCCAAATGGCCCAAATGTTCCCCCCAGGTCTTACTATAGACGACGATATCGTCTAGGTATGCGGAAGAATATTGAGTATGAGCGGCTAACACCGTGTCCATTGCCCTCTGAAATGTTGCTGGAGCCCCGTGGAGGCCAAATGGGAGGACCGAGAAATGATAATGGCCAGAAGGTGTAGAAAATGCTGTTTTCTCTTGGTCCGTGGGGTTAAGAGGAATTTGCCAGTACCCCTTGGTGAGGTCTATAGTGGTGATATAACGAGCCTCCCCAAGACGTTCTAGCAATTCGTCCACCCGCGGAAGGGGATAAGCGTCCTGTTTGGACACCCTGTTTACTGCTCTAAAGTCGATGCAAAATCGAATACTGCCGTCTGGTTTGGGGACGAGTACAACCGGAGAACACCTGTTGCTGTGAGAGGGCACTATAACCCTAGAGCGCAACATTTGGTTGATCTCGTCCTGGAAGGCCTGTCTTCTGGCTTCGGGGATTCGGTAGGGTTTTTGTTTGACTACTGTTCCAGGAGAGGTGGGAATGGAATGTACGGCTATATTCGTTTTCCCAGGTTGATCCGAAAAGACGTCAGGAAATCTGAGAAGAAGTGACAACACGTCTTCTCGATGTTCGTTTGTGAGGTCGGGGTTGATGGGGGTGTCATGCACGGTGTGATTGGCAAGGGTGAGGGAATGGACTGCGTGGGGAGGTTTTCCCAGCCATCGTTTTAGCAAGTTTATGTGACACATTTGTGTCTTGTTACCTTGGACCTGCAGTACATAGGTGGTCTTACCGATCTTTCGTATGATCTTAAAAGGGCCCTTCCATTCTTTTCTCAGTTTATGAGTTGATGAGGGCAACAATACTAGTGCCCACTCGCCGACATCCAACTCCCTCCACTTCTTGCCCCGGTCATAAACCGTTTTTTGTTTAGTCTGGGCTATGGCCAGGTGCTCATGTGCCATAGTTCTCAGTTTGTGCAACCTGGTCTGGAACTGTCGGGTATAATCCAACAAGGCTTCTGCCTCCTGTACTCCTTCCCTTTCCCAGCTCTCTTTGGTGATCTCTAATAGGGTTCTCGGGGTTCTGCCAAACAACAATTCGAATGGGGAGGTGCCTAGACTGGCTTGTTTTTGGCTCCGAAGGACAAAAAGAGCCAGGGGTAATAACTGATCCCAGTTCTTTCCATCCCCAGACAGCAGTTTCTTCAAGGTGAGCTTTAGACTTCCATTATACCGCTCCACAAATCCATCCGTCTGGGAATGGTAAACCGATGTTTTGATATGAGTGATATTAAGTTGTTTACAGACTTGGGTCATTAAGCGGGAGACAAAAGGGGTTCCCTGGTCTGTAATGATTTCGCGAGGAAAGCCCATCCGAGCGAAAACCTCGACAAGTTTTTGGGCGATGGCTGTTGATGTAGCTGCCCGGAGGGGAAAGGCCTCCGGGTATCTGGTCGCATAGTCCACTAAGACTAATGCATATAGATGACCCCTAGCGGACTTAGGCAAGGGACCGATAAGGTCTATGCCTAGTCGATCAAAAGGTTTACCGATGATAGGTAATGGATTTAGAGGTATCGGTGGGGGGACGTAAGGGTTTCTTCTTTGTCATATCTGACATTCTTGGCAGTAGCATTGAATTTGGGCATATATCCCTGGCCAAAAGAAATGTTGCAGAATGGCTTGCCCTGTTTTTTCCACACCTGAATGACCTGCAAGTAAATGTGCGTGTGCAAAGAACAATATCTGGTCCCTAAAGGCAAGCGGTACCAGGAGTTGGGGCGCTGAGTCTGATTTGGCCATCCTATATACTAACCCATTTTTCTCGATAAAGGTGGGGTAGGTTATGGGATCCTGCCTTGAACGGGCTACCTGCCAGGCGTGAGTAAGAGAGGAATCGTTGAGTTGGGCGGTCCTAAAATGGGTGTCCCTGGCCCAAGGTTCAGAAACAAGAAGAGAATTATGGGGGATGCTTCGCACGACATCAGACATGAGGGTGATGAAGCCTGGATTGTCTGTCCCTATGATCACAGGTTCGGGTAAAGTAGGTAAAACCCCCACGACGACTTCGGTTCTGGTTCCTGAGCTAGTGCAAAGGGTGATATGGGCTATGGGATACTCTCGTACATCCCCATGTACGCATTTTATGCAAACGGTTTTCCCTGTTATGAGGCAGGAGGGGGGAATCAGGTCTTTTCTAACCACCGAATGCCTACACCCTGAGTCTAGTAAAGCGCGAACCACCCTCCCATAAATGGTGACACTCACGTAGAAGACTGGACCGGTTTCTCTGGCATATAGAAGAGAATATCTTTTCTTTTTCGGCAATACCTGGCTATGTGTCCCCACTCGCCACAGTCATAACATTGAGGACCAGAAGCGGGTTGGAAGTCTGGTTTAGGCAGCCGTGGTCGGTGAGGTTCTATTGGGGGCTTTGTGTATTTCTTATCCGGCTTTCCCGGGATGGTTTTAGTGGGTCTTTCCGCGTCTCGTACCGGAGGTCGTCCCTGGGCTCTTGCATACGACGTAGCCATGTCTATGGCATGTTCAAGTGTTCGGCCGGCATGTTGTCTTAACCAGCGTTGGGTTCCATAAGGTAGCGCTTCCAGGAATTGCTCCAGGTAGATCTTATTCATCACGTCCTCGAGATTGCCCTCCTGAGGCTTGAGCCAAAGGTCGGCAGCTGCTTTTAGTTTGTAGAAAAAAGTCTTTGGAAGGTCGCTGGGGGTGCCGTGTTCTTGGCGGAACTTGAGTCTATGGGTCTCTTCATCCACCCCTAGTCGATCGAGGACATACTGCTTTACCAGAGCATACCCTGAAGTACCGTCTTTGTTGATCATTTGATATGCAGCTTGCGCCTCCCCTGTTAAAAGAGGGGCAAGGTAAAAAGGCCACCTTTCACCGGGCCAAGAGCTTGCCCTAGCGGCTCTTTCGAAGTTCAAAAAGAACGCTACCGGATCATCCCCTGGAGTGAATTTCTGTAGAGGGACCACCGTTCCTGGGAGAGGGGTACTCGCTCTCCCATGTCCTAGCGCGACCATGAGCTGATTTTGACCTTCTGCCAACTTCACTAGGCTATTGGCTTGGGTTTGAATGGCAGAGGTGAAGGTCGCGCGATCGGCCTCGGCTTGAGTGGAGGTCTGTCCTATTGCCCACTCGAGCTTATCCTGACCTTCCTTCATTTGTTGAATTAGGAGTTCCATCTTGTATCAGAGGATGGTCACCACAACTCCTATCTGGCTCGCCACTTGTGAGAAGGGGAGGGAGGGGGGAGAGGCCTAACCCTTGTAAGAGAAGGACCCCGAGTCAGTAGTCGCAACAGAGAAGAGGTTTATTGTTATTGACCAAGTTCCAAAGTTTCAGTTCATAAACGAGGAATATACGAGCACCGAAGGAGTGGTCTGTCTCCGGGATCTTGCAGATCTTTGGTGTGGTCTGGTCCGGTGCTTCGCCTTGTCAAGCAGGGATGCCTCCAGAAGTAAGGGGTTCCCTCGATGACTCTCAAAGGAAGAGAAAGAAATACAGCGGAGGTTAGTCTCAACCCGGGACTTTATAAGGGGAAAAGAGGAGGAGGGGAAGTGACGGGATCACCAGGGAACCTTTCACCGGTAATTGTAACACTCTCGTGGAGGGGTGCACTGGGTGTGATAGATACGTCAGCCGCTCGTGTTGGGATCCCTCCCGTCACCCACCCCTATCGGGTCCCTCCCCGTGTGAACAGGAGCCCTCCTAACTTGGCTCGTACCTTGTGGTGCCCCACTTCTCCTGAAGTGTGGCGGGGCGGAGAGTGGTCCCGTTGGCCTCCTGGCTTGCTCTCGTTCTGGAACGACGTGACAGCTGGGCTTCCTCCCTGTTCCTCCGGCGAAGACACGTCCTCCTTCAGATCCTCCGGCTGGGCAGCGAAGACTTCGGTGTACCTTCGGGACGGCTTCTCCTCTCCTCTCGGCGTCGCGCTGAGTTCTTCGGGGCAGGGCTCTAAGAACTTCCCCAAGACGTCTGATTGGCTGACGGGTAGTGACGTCAGAGGCGGGGACACCTCCTCCCGGAATGTCTGTTCCCCCTTAAAGGGGTCGTGTCCGTCCTGTATGCGGGGCGGAAATGAACACAAATTAAAGTCACTCGGCTCGTGGCCAGCCGGCTCGTGGCAGGCAGGGACTTCCTGACAAGGATTTTTATTGTATTTATTAGAAATATAAAACAGAATAAATAAATATGCAAATAATGTTGTAAACATTTTTATTAGTAATATTCATTTTTGAAAATATTCATAGATTTTTATATGTACTATAACATATATATTTTTTGAATTTCTTTGTAGGTTTTCCCCCAGTTTCCTATTTAAGTCAATGGGTGAAATTGTCCTTTTTTCCTTTTTTACGGAAAGAGATGACGTTGCAGCGTAAACGTAAGTTTCGTCACTGCGGTTCGTCGCGGTCTGGAATAGAAGCATGCGAGAGCTGCGTCCAGATAAGGCGAATTTTAATTATTAAAAATAGATTAAAGGTTCATTGTAAGGAGAGAGGAGGGAGGTAGTAAGAACTAGGAAAAGTGTATTTTTATGTTATAGTGTGTTTTAACTTAAAAATCTTTTCCGAAACAGGTAGCAGTTATTGGCTCAAGTCGGGTTGATTGTTTTTGTAACACTTTTTGATTAATAGAATTAATTTTAAAAGATTGATTATTTATTCCACTAAAATTTTTTTTTTTTTAAAGTAATCTTTTTTCATAATTTGTTTGTTGCGACGGGCTATTAGAAAATTTGTAATTGGGTTAGTGCGGTTTTCCGGATAGGACGAAAGGACATAAAGAAAGACTTTGTGGTCGGAAAAAAACTTTTTTAGCCATTTTTAAACCATTGCTCTATGGATTCTGGGAATTCTGATTGTCTTTGGTCGAGAGAGGATTACAACAATGGATTTTTGGGATGTGATTTTATTTTTAGAAACTTAACTACTTTTTCCTGGTTTTTTTAAACTTGAATTTGAGCGAGATAGGATTGCATCGATGGAATCTTGTTGCGTTTTTTGACAAACAAGAATTATTTTTCGGGATTTTTTTGGGGGTGCGTATTTTGTAGGTGTGCACAGTATAGTTTACAGTTTATGTTTTTTGCTGTAAAAATATGGCTTTTCCGAACTGTGCCATTTTTGGTTAGTGTAATTTAGGTCATGGATTATTTCATGGATTATGGATTGTTTGCAATGGTTTAAAGGACTGCTCAAGACTCTTGGTGAAATGCTGGATTGTACGTAAATCCAAGAGTTGAAAAAATAAGACAACCGAAGGTAAGAAACCCGACTTTTTTAAAAATGTAAATCTTTTTTGAAAAATGGCAATTGAATTAGGGGGATTTATTGTCAAAATAGGCAAGTAAGGAGTTATAGGAGATAGGGTAGATTAGAAATGGAGGATGTATGCAATATAATCTAGGTAGTCTGAAGCCACCATCAACGAAAATTGTTGAATTGAGCCCAATAGTCGCTCGGACATTTCCTTTGTTCTTTTAGAAATTTGTGGGTTCAGACTACCAGTTAATGATTGAAAAATTCACATTTCTTGGAAACTTTGATCCTTCCTCAAAATTTCCCCAAAATTATAGAAGTTAGGATGTGGTTTACCAATAGATTTGTTGAAGGAGTAGTGCCATCCCTCTATGTCATTATTTGTTTTTGCTCCTCCCTCTAAGACGATAGAGTAGCAGTTCCACCACTTCACATGGAATCGTGGCTTCCTCCTGCGACCTGACCTGCTTAGATGGTCAATCCATGTGTCTTCAAAGTAATTTAGAAGGGGTGCCAATTAGTCTTTGTTTGCAGTAAAATAGTCAGAATCAGTAATAGATGTGTAGTGTTCATCTACACTATCAGGAGGAACAAAGCAAAGTGCAGTTAGTTTTTTTAATTCAAATTGCAGTTTGCTGTCTGACTATCTGTCTTCAACTAAGGATTTATTTTTATTTTTCCGCAATATGACTGTAAAAAGTGAAAAAAACATCCTTGAATTTGGGTAGCCATGTACATTTTTGTAATTGTGTTCATCATAGGTAATTCAAAGTCAATTAACAATTTTTCTAGGACTTTTCTTCATAGTTTTAGCTTTTATCACCGACAAAAATTCTGTATATGTTGAGGATTGTTTATCAGGGAGTAAACTGCACACTAAGGGCACCACTGTTTGATTAATGTGGGCATGAATAGTGTATATTTGGGTGAATGGATGGCGTGTGGATTTAAATATCCCATCCATCATCCAAATATCACTACTCTCCAACTTAACAAGATTATGGGGTGTGCTAAAGAAGATTAGTATTCTTTTAAGAGGGTTTTTGTTGTCATGCAAAAGAAAGGGTTCATTATTAACTGTTACAGAAAGTTCAGGTGGAATGTTAATGTCAGAAAAGGTTTAGGGTGTTACACATAGGGGATTACCTGCCTGTTTTTTACGCTGAATAATTCTGCATAGGTTTGAGATTGTAGGCATACAACTTGCTACATGTGATGGAATGTATTGTGAAACCTCCCTTAAAAGTGAGCCACAGGGTTCATTGGTGGTGGATGCTAGGGCTTTAATTTCATTGATATTTTTACGAACCTCAATCTCCATTGCAGAGGTAGAGTGGTTATGCTCTGTGGTCCTTTCAACAGAGTTACCAAGAGCAAACGCTCTGCCTGTTCAATGAGATGAGTAATATTGCTCACAACTCCAATGACACCTGGGCTCAGTTAATCTCTCTTTACAATAAACATAGCCACTGTGACTTAATAGTCTGCTGGACTTGATGTAATTTGCTTGTTTTCTGGATGCCATTATCTGAAAAAAAAATGAAAAAGGGAAAACTATTGTTTAATTGATTTGAAGTGTTATTGTTTTTTTTTTTTTTAAAGTGAAAAGTTAATCCACAATATTTTACAGCTCAAATATTTGGCAGTGTGAACCATGATTTTATTGCATTTGCTTGTTGATGTTTGTTTTGAATAGTTTGCTGCTTTTTTTTTTACCTAAAAATGAATGAGGGTTAAGATTGAATACACTAGAGTTAATTGTAAAACTTACATTTTTGAGGGTTTTCTTTTGTTATTTCAGAATGTTCTGCTGTTGTTGGTTTTTATTTCCTAGGCTGTTTTTAATTTGGCCTTTTTTTCTTTTTTAATTGGTTCTGGAAAAAGTGCTGGAATAGCATGAATTATTTTATGTATTTTTAAAGATTTACTATTACCCTGCAATTTAAAAGATTAATGCTTGTGTATGTTAAACTGGCAAATTATCCCCAAAAAGATTTTGGCTAAATTTTTACGTAGTTTGGCTTGCTTTATTTCTGACATTTTACTTTTCGATGTAAGTTTCACATTTTTTATTCAAATATATAATTATTGGAAAACACTGCTGGTGCACTTCAAACTTTATTTACAAAAGATTATGGCTAAAACTTTGCCTTGCAAGGATGGCTTTCTTCTGAGGGGCTGTCCTTTGTTTATTTCGTGACTTTAGGGTGTATCCTATATTCTTTTAGGAATATTCAGTTTTCCAATTAGCCTGCAAAAAATAGTTTTTCCTTTTTAAACTTGTTTAAAAGACATTTTGCTTTTGTAAGTGTTTTTCATAGTTGTGATGCAAAGTTACACATACATGACATAAAAACGCTTGTGCACTTCTAACCTACAAATGAAAAAAAAAAGATTATGTGAAAATATTTTCATTGCTTTCTTTTTTGTTTTTTGAGTAATTGTGGTGTGTTGCTATTTTGGGCTGGAGGGTGTGTCCTCCTGTATTGGTGTTGTATATCCTTTATTCTGTGGAGAAGATTCACTTAAAAAACATGTTTTATTGTCTTCTTTACAAATATTTGGAATAAATATGCTAATATAACTGTTTTAATAATTTCGAGCTTAAATTTGAGAACTACAACTTTGCCCCCAGCACCATCCAGAACTTTACAAGAGGCAACCCCCACTCGGAGTAGGAATTGTAATTTTGGCCAACACTGCCATCTACTACTTTTCCTGAGGCATGCCCCACTTGGTGTAGGAATAATAGATTTGCCCCGTACCACCACCCAGCACTTTCCCTGAGGCAAACACCTGTTGGAGTTGGAATTGTTAATTTGCCCCCCACCACCATCCGGCACCTTCCCTGGGGCCAGCCCCACTTGGAGAAGGAATAGTAAATTTGCCACCCCACCACCATCCAGCACTTTCCCTGAGGCAAGCACCTGTCGGAGTTGGAATAGTAAATTTGCACTCCACCACCATCCAGCACTTTTCCTCAGGCAAGCCACAGTTGAAGTAGGAATAGTAAATTTGCCCCCACCACCATCAAGCTCTTTCCCTGAGGCAAACACTTGTCGGGGTTGGAATAGTAAATTTGCCCCCCACCACCATCCAGCACTATCCCTGAGGCAAACACCTGTTGGAGTTGGAATAGTAAATTTTACCCCCACCACCATCCATCTCTTTCCCTGAGGCAAACACCTATGTTATCTTTTTAACAATTTACTCCCAGCTGTTTTTTTGCACAAATCTTAAATTTTAAATGAATATATATATATTTTTTAAAATGCCCAATTTTATTTATTTATCGTAAAATGAATAATTTTTTGTTACTTACTGATTAAAGGATTTATTTGCTGGATAGTATCTCTTTTTAATTTCTTGCTGGTTTTGAAATTCAGCAACTGCTGGAAAACATTTAAAAAAAATACTTGTTAGTATTTCTGATTTATGTGTTCATATTGTGTTCCTTATATACTTAAATTGCACAGTTAGGAGTCTAAAAGGTTGGCGGTCGGATGGCTGCCGCCGGGCGGTGGCGGTGTTCCGCCCACGATTGCAACCCAGAAAACCGCCGGTCCCATTAGCATGGCGGTGACAACCACGGCGGTGAGATTTTCCGCCCGCCACTTTTCCGCCGGTAGCAGTCCGCACGCTTGCCTAGTGGGCGGAGCTGGACCGCTAAAATGGGGCCGGTACAGGTTCAGGCTCTGCCGGCATGATTACGATGCCGGCGGTAGCCAGCCTTTCCACGGTGGCGGAACCGACATGGAAAGGCATGCGGAGAACGTCAACGGGGGCCCATTGCGGGCCCCCAATGTGTCTGGGGGGTGTGGGTGCACTGATGCCTACATGTCCCTGAAGCAGGTGGCAGGCACTGTGCAGTGCCTGCCACGCAGTGCAGGGATATGCTGGACATCCTTATTTGGACATCGCGACGGTGCTGCTGGCAGCAGCAACTGCTGCAATGTTAAATGCCGCGATCGTACCGCCGTGGTCGGATTTTGACTGCGGAGCATCTTAATTGGACCAGTGGTCCTAGCGGGTGGTGTTTTCCCGCTATCATGGCGGTCGGAGTGATTTTCCGACCGCCATCCTAATGGACCCCTTACTTCTGTCTGTAGATGGCACTGTTTGGCTTATCAAATGCTCCATTCTTTTCTCGCTCGAAAAATGCGTGTGGTCACCGTGGAAGTCAGTTTATCACTGTACTCAAAATGGTGGACGGCTGCTTTTATATACTTTTTGAGGGTGAACGATAATTTAAAAGAAAATATGTTTTGAAAACAGTTTTTTTTGTGTGATTAAGAACCTGACAGAATGTATGATTATTTTGTTATGTCTAAAAATGTTTTTTACAACATTTATTCATGGAATATCAGCCATTTTGTCAAGTTGCAGGATGAGGGGCATTCATAAAAATAGTTGATGGACTTTCATTTTTTCGTGGTGTAAAATCTCTGTTGATCTCTGTTTGTACTCTTTATTAATTATTCTGGTTTTTGTTACATCTTGATATTAATAATCGGGCATTAAATTGGATCAGTACATTCAAAAGTGCCCGAGTAGTAATTCTAATACCTGTGTATTTATTGTAATACCCGAGTATTAATACCCTCTCCCACCCAAAACCCCAATTTCCCTTGCATCCTGTTCCAGGGGTTGGTTATACTTTGAAATAAAAAAGGAAAAGAATTGGAAAAAAAAGAATTAAAAAAATATGCGTAGTAAGAGTATGCGTACTATTAGTATGCATTGTAATGGATTGCGTTGTAATGGTAGTTTTAGGGTATTCCTATGAACATGCGAAGTAAAAGTATGCGTTGTAAAAACATGCTATGTAATGGTAGTTGCGATGTAAAAAGCGCATTGTAAAAGCATGCGTTGTAATGGTTTGTGTTGTTTCATCATATATTCTTGCACAGTCTTTTCGAGCGGCATCTTTCCTGAGGTCCCTCATTGTGGTCTACGGCAGTTTCCGATGTCACTTCACACCTATGCACCCGGCTTCCCTGGTGTAAGTATCCTGGTTCTAGGGGTACCCACGGGTGGGGTGACTCTCCATCCTTTTGTCTTCCACAAGGATTCTTCAGGGTCCACTGGGAAGGGTCCTTCTTCTCCAAAACTGCAATTGTGACTTTCCTGTTGACTTCTATTGGGCATGCAGCTGTGTTCCTGGGTACTTACCATGGGTGATTCCTTTTGTCCCCAGCTCCTCTGAGTTTCCTGGTCCAATCCCGCCTTTGGTCGCAGCTCGCATTCCACTTCTTTAGTATATGGTTTGGTCTCCCCTGGGAGAGAACTGTATGTTGTGCTTACTTACCTATTTGCAATTGAAATATTATTGTGTATTTGAGTTGATATCTCCGGGTAGGAGATATATCAATGTGGTAGTGAGTGTTGTGTATTAAACAGACATACTTTTATATATACACAGCGTGGTTCTTTTTGATTTAACCTAAACTACATGATTAATATGGTAAAACCAGCTGCTTAACATTCCTCCAAGATAAGCCTGAAGTCTGCCCTCCACAGCTACCACTTTGAGAGCTTTCAAAAGATTATCAAAGATCACTAAAATCGCCATAAGGCTTGCCTGCATTACTGCAAGGTGCTTTACTTAAATACGTGTGCACCATATACTAAGCCAACCTCCTACACCAACCATGGGATTTTGTGACCATATTCACAGTCCAAGCATGCTTGAAACACTGCCCTATTGAACACTGTATGTTCCCCGCTCCAGACCATTATCCACAGAAACAGTGGGGCTAATTTTACATGGTCTTAAACATACCACAATTTAAAATCTTTGTGTACAAAAAAACAAGACTAGCAGGGCACATTCCAAGTAGTTTCCTGCAGAAGTGGTTCTCCTCTCGCTGTATTCTCAAGCAATTTCAATACTCCCAAATGGACAAGAACAAGTAAACATTTCATTCTATAAATCTGCAACTTTGGAACAATTAGTTTGCTGCCTATTACTAAGAAGAACCTAAAGAGAGCACCACATGCTTGGTTAAAACGCTGACTTCTATTGGCCATAGAGGGGGTCCAATTATTCTATTTATCAAAGGTGATGTCCAGATAGAAGAATGAACCCACCCTTGAAATGATCTTCCCTTTGGTCTGGCTTTAGAAAGCTGCCTCCCACAGACTATATAATGAGTTTTGGCAATATTTGTATAGAGATCAATCTCATCCATACATTTTACGAAGAGGTCTACAAAGCCCCTGAGACCGTTCGAAGTACGAGAGAACAATCCACGGTGTAAAACATGGATGGAACAAACAAAGATTTATCTTTAGGAATTTCCTTCCCATTTATTGCCAAGAAATTGTCCAAACCATTTATATATAACAGAAATAAACGAGGCGCCAGGACACAACACTGCCTGACACCTTAAGGGAGGCAGCAGAAGTCTGTACATTCCCCACCCAGACCATGCCTAACAGAAGCAGCAATATCTATGGGCCCGATTCACAGAACTAACTTAAGACAAAATCCTAAACTTACTACCATTTTGGTATTCACAGAAGGCATTTACTCATTTTGGTATTCACAGAAGGCACTTACTCATTTCGGTATTCACAGAAGTTAGGAGTCCTAACTTTAGGACTCCTAAATGCCTTCTGTGAATACTGAAAGCCTTATAATTAGGATTTGTCTCAGTTTAGTAGTAGTATAGTTAGGACTCCTAACTTTAGGACTTCTAAATGCCTTCTGTGAATACCGAAAGTCTTAAAATTAGGATTTTTCTCAATTTAGTAGTAGTAAAGTTAGGACTCCTAACTTTAGAACTCTTAAACTGAGAAAATCCTAATTTTAAGACTTTCGGTATACACAGAAGGCATTTAGGAGTCCTAAAGTTAGGACTCCTAACTTCTGTGAATACCGAAGTGAGTAAGTGTCTTCTGTGAATACCAAAATGAGTAAGTGCCTTCTGTGAATACGAAAATGGTAGTAAGTTTAGGATTTTGTCCTAAGTTAGTTCTGTGAATCGGGCCCTATGTGAGGATACGTAGGAAATCAATTTATACCTGAGGTATTCCTAAAACCCCTGTTAATCTGATCGAAGGTGCTACTCAAGTCCATGAACATAAAATAAATGGACCCTTTTTAACACCAACATATTTCCCTATTAGCAGGTTGAGGTTTGAACACTGCTCCAGTGTTCCCCTACACTCTCTAAACCCATACTGGACGAGACTAAGAATGGTATTGAGTTGTGCAGATCATCAATTCTTTTCAAGATTATTCTGCCCGACTCTTTGAATATCAAGTTTAATAGGGAAATGGGTCTATAGCAACATGAATCCTGCCTGTTTAACTTCTTGATGACAGGTTTAATAGTAGCAACTGTCCAAGACCTAGGGATGCCTTCTATGGTGGCTGCATTTCAAACGTTTGTTCATATTGGGGCCCAAAAAGGCACGTTCACCTTGTAGAGGTCCAAAGGGACCCCATCGAGCCCAGGGACCTAACTAGAAGGGCTTGCCTGAATGGTAAAATTTCCTTCCTCCAGCTCAAAGGCGATACCTAATGGGGACTTTGGTACTGCCTCAGTACAATCCAAAGGTTTCACTGTTCCCATTGAATAGATCATTTTAAAATGTGTCACCCATTGTTCAGGGGTTATGTTTGTGCCTAAACCATCAGACAAAATTGGAGACAACAGTTTCCTTTTAACTATCTCCCAAAATCCTTTTGCAACGCCAGAATTACCGGTATGTATCAATTGATCCCAAGTTTCCTCGTTTATGGTTTGCCTCCTATCCCTCATGGCTGCACTATAACTTGCTCTAGCTAGGGAAATATCTTTTTGAATTCTTGGCCGGGTGTTTAACACTTCTCTTAGTCACTAGTTAGCAGCACTGCATTTATCATCAAACCAACCAGTTTTTGTGGTTCCTTTGGTACCAGAGAGACCATGCATAATCAGCTTAGCAGAGTAGTTTAAAGCCTCCAAAACACCATCTTGTTGTGTAGTTGCCACTAATCCGTAGGACCTGCGTGTTTGTTGAACAACATAAACTTTGGGAGAGGTGCCTAGACACAGGGTATGTTGTCCTAGAGACCAACTAGCTCACAGTGCCACCTTAAGCCCCTCAACCTTACCAGGGAGTGAATGGTTTCTGGCAACCACTGAACATGACAACCCTGACCCCTCAGGGATCGTGGAAACAGATCAGAACCTTTTGCTCAGTCACTCGTGCTTACTAGTGCTCAGAGAAATATACAGAATACACAGTGTGACGTTTTCAATATCTTTTTTTAGCCAACGTTATTCTGGTATAGAACACATGTGCTGCGATAATCAGTAGACAGAAACAGAGGAAAGTGATTATGAGCACCAAAGGAATAAATAGTAGATACAGTTCTACCATGGTGCTAAGTCGGTGTATATAAGCAGGCATATAAACAAGGCAGTAATCAGGTGTACTCCTATTATGGAAACCCTACTCTAAGTGTACCTAGAGTGTGTGAAGCTGTGTAGCCAAGATTCCCCCCAAGGGACAATCCAACACCATTAGCTTGCAGAAGAAAATGAAAGACCCCCTCACGAGATGTCAGACTGCTGCATAGTGAAGTCTCAGCATGCAGGGATCCTTGGTGCCAGCAGACGTGCATTCTCTGCTAATCTTTTGCGCCACTGAAAATGCATGCCGGGTACCCAAGAGGGCCACAACTCCCACAGCCACCACCCCCAGGACCACACCCCACCCCCCGGACTCCCGTCGCCACCCCCCCTCCAGGACCAACACAGAGGCAGCGCAGGCAAAGACAGCGAACCCCTGAAAACGCACCAACCTCACACACCCAACACCAGGGAATGACATTACACACCACAGGCACAAAGGGACAACCAACATCCCACCTCAGACAAAGCTGCTGGCCGTGCTGCACCTGTTGGCCCCTGGTACCTACCAACCAACAACTGCCAGAGTCAGAGGAGCCCCATCAGAGTCCCAAATACCTGCCCTAGATGACATCATCAGCTTGGCACCCCAGTACCCATACTTCCCGCACACTCTGCAGGAACAGCTGGAGACCAAGCAAGGCATCCACACCATAGCTGGCTTCCCGCACGTTGTGGGTGCAACTGACTGCACACGTGTCCTACTGGTGCCCCCTGGCAACACTGCACACAATAACCGCAACAGAAAGCACACACATCCCATCAATGTGCATGCAATAGCAGTCCCCCGGGACATCTCCACAAACGTCGACGACAACCACCCAGGCAGTGTGCATGACTCCGACATCTTCCGACAGTCCATCAGCCACTAGCGCTACCAGGATGGCACCTAAGGAAATGCACTGCTCGTTGGCAAGTACCAATGGAACACAACACACACCTCAACTCCACAATCATGCAACGCACACCACTGGGAATGCACATGTCACAAACTCACATACAACATGCCAAACAACATGCCCACCAAACAGACATGACAGCACAACTTATTGTGGGAACCTGGACAAGCCATGTACATGAGCCATCAACGTCATGGCACCTCAGCCACACAATAGCTGAATGTGGGGAGAGGTGGGAACCAGGCATGTGCAAAGGAGGCAAGTGACTCATGAATGAAGGTACCCATTGGCAAGTGTAGCGTGGATGTGATGGCCAGACTGCAGTATGCAAACAACACACATAACCATGTCGATATACGCTGCTGGTGTATGGGGTGTAGTGGACAGTGGACACAACCATGTTACCCCAGCCAGTGGGGAAGATCTCGGAAATGCAGCTTGTTACATCCTCCCCGGAAGCGTGAGCGGAGTGGGCTGGTCCGGCGTACGCCAGGCCAGTGTAGGGGTGTGAATAAAAAGCACGTAACTCTGGCCGTGGTCCTCTTCCGGAATGCCCACGAGGCCGACTACGTCGCTGTTAGCGTTGTTGCCTGCAATCCTGTGCGCCTGCTCCACCCCAGGCTGCTGGTTCCCGAACCCGATTTGCCCACCCCTGCGCACCCAGGCCTCACTGCTCACCTGCGGACACCGGCATGTGTCGAAGAGGGCCCACCACATGCCGGTGCAAGCTGCAAGCCCGAGGCACGCGAACCTGGCAACCTGCTACGACCATCACGGCCTCCAAGAGCAAGGCCCGCAGTACTCCTTTCTCGTTTACGTACTCTACCGGTATACACAGCGGGCTAGTAGGTCACACATTTGGAGCTGAGTCTTGATTACACCATGGCAGTGAACATTATTTAAGGCAGAGGTTATGTCACTATACTCCCTTCGATGTGGTGCCACCAAGTCTGTGCATGGTATCACAAACGCACGTTTCTGCGGGCCCACGCGGACTACTGCCCTCGGTCTACGCTGCGCCCGAGTAGGTCACACAATTAGAACTGAGTCTTGATTGCAATGGCGGAGTGCATATCATTGTTCCAGCATCATCGCAGACTGCATCCCCTCTCAGCTCCAGTGCCACTAAGTCTGCTCCCCGACAGCCATGGACACTTTCTGGTTGGACTTTGGTTGCGGCTGAGTCTATGGACTGGTGGTTGTCATCATCCTTATGTAGCTGATACCTAAATGGTGGTGAAAACCAGGCTGCAGCATTCCACTCCTCAATTTTCTGCTTCCGGATAACATCAGACCTCTGCATCATGCCCAGAAGGACACCTTCCACTGTCCCCCGCAACCCTCTGCCACATTCACCTTCGACATCGACGAGGACCCGCTCAGTCCGGGTGGCCCATCTGACTGCACCGCAAGTCACTGTCCCGTGGCGGGTACCTGTGCCTGTGCCGGCCGCTGTGCATCTGGGGCGACTAACTCTGTGCTGGTCAGGTCAGGTCAGGAACACCTCCTTCTGAGATATTGGATGGCCTCTGAGGCGATAGCCTTGGGGTCGTCAATGCCATGTGTCTGTGGCTCTGCGCTGTCCGCTGCCTCTGGCCTCAACTGTGGCCCACCAGGGCTCACATATCAAATCGAGTCCTGACCGGCCCGGACACAACATCACCGCAGAGTTACATGCCACCACCACCAGGACCAACCGCCAACTGCCAGTGCCGAAACAGTCGTACTGGCAGACTGACAGAGTTGCTCGCACCTGTCGTGTATGCCTTCTTCTGCCTGATCCCCTGCTCAGCACTCCAGGTGCCACTAACTCAGTGCACCACAAATCATCTTTCATTACTGTTTTGGTCATGTGCTGTGGAGAGCTCACGCAGCAATTTCACCTCAAGCAGTGTGGGAGGCCAGGGACGGCGATGAGGAAGATAATGCAGGTGTGACACCCCCCCCCACTGCAGCTGCATCAGGAATAACCCGAAGGGACAGAATCCTAGACATTTTCTTCACATGAGCGTGCTCATCTCTAGTGCCCCAATCTCTGTGCACTGCAACTCGCAAACACTTCTGTTTGCTCATTGTGTGACCTCGGGACTTGCTACGGCTGCCTCCATGATGCTCCGTAGTTGTCCCTGTAATGCTGGTGTTGTCTGTTTCCATATTCATAGTGTTCACTGTTGTATTTGTTGCCAGAACCAACAACTCCCTGGCTTGCACTCACCCCACACACATCCACCACAGGCGTCACTGTACATGTGACCCGGCCAATAAAGGGGCCGGGTGCACGTGCCCGTAGCCAGTTGCAATAACTATCTGTGTGTGTCCCTGTGGTCTTGTTGTATGCATGAGGGCCCTGGGCCCTACGACATTACATTGTGCTGTGTACAGCGGACGCAGACATGTCACCGCAGGCAGCGGGTAAGACCTTGGACATGTAGCTTTGTCGTCAGTCACTCAATGCGTATGAGGAGTGGACTGGGCCGTTTTATGGAGGACCAGCGTCGGGGTGTGAATGATGATTCCGTGGCTCTGGGCGTGGTTCATTGCAGGACATGTGCAAATGCATGTGTCTCTGTCGCAGTGTGGGTCTCCTTTGAGGGGTGTGGGTGGTCCCTGATGGGACTTCGACACCCCGTATGTAATGTGGTTTTTCTTCCATGTGCTCTGAGCCCACATGCACCTGTTCGGCCACCTCCTTTTGGCATTCTGACACCTGGCATTGGAATGCGATGTTTGCCTCGGTCAGGTGTTGGGAGCCAGCCGTGGTGGCAGTTGCTTCCTGCTGTGTGGTCTGTGCAGGGGCTGGGGTCTTCTCTATGTAGCTTGGCTGCCCTGCTCCTGGGGGTGGGTTGCCTGAGATGTCCATGAGCTGTTGTAGGGGGTTGGTGTTGGAGTTATGGTGGTCGTCTCCAGTATCACTGATGGGTTGTCTGGTCTGACCTGTTGGAGGTGTTGTGTGTCCCTCTGCAATGTGAAGGGTAGATGCATGTTGACATTGTGTTGACATGTATGTTGGCGCATTGTTCTTGTTGACATGCAGACTGTGTACATTGTGACTGTTTAGGCGGTGCTGGCAATTTGAGGGGGGAGAGTGGACATTTGGACTACATGACAGATGTGAGGTTGCACCAGTGAATATGCATCTTACAGTTCCCTGCTCTGTCAAATGTGATTGGCCTGTTTCTGCGCATGGGCAGACCCAGTTGTGTCCCCTTTTCTGCAGTGTGGGTGTTGCACTTGGTGCCACATTGTCATGGGTTGTGCTGTGATTGCTATGTGTGTGTGCTGCAGTGTGTTACGGGGATGAGGCACATTATCCTGGGTCGTTGTGGGTGTGCAGTGTGCTATACTTGATTTTGTATGTGTGCCATTGTGCCCATCTCCCCCGTCCCCCAGTCCCTGGTCGTTGCTCACCCTGTTGTTGTGTCAGTTCCTCTGGAGCTGTGTCCGTACTCCCACTTCCTTGCACCGTCTCCACAATGGTGATTGCTCTCCATTTGCCCCTGCTCCTCCTGTGCTGCTGGACTCCCGCCTCCTGTCACTGTTGCTGCCTTCCAGTTGGCAGCGTCTTAGTGCCTGGTTTAGGTTTTCACATCATGCTAGCGCCTCTTGGCCTCATCCATTGGCCTCCTCGACACTCCGGCTGCATTCCAGGTACTCTGTGGGACAGTTGCTGGGAGTGTTCTGTCACCTCTGTGACGCTGGTCTTGTGTTGCTGCGGACTGCACCCCATCTTCCTCTCTCTCTTCTCCCTGGTCTTCCCTGACCCCGTTGTACAATTGGTGGTCTGTGGGGCTTGTGGGGTTCGCGTTGCCCTCTGCGCTGGGTCATGGTGCATCCATGGTGCTGCGCACTTTGGATTGTTTCTGGTGTGTTTTTCTTGTTCTGCTTTTATAGTGTATTTTCTCGCTAGATGCGTGGGATTTGCAGGCCTGTTGCTGGTTTTCGCAGCTTTTTGTATCGCGCTTGGCCTCATTGCAGCTTTTTTGGTGTTCGTGTTTTGCATTTTTGCGGCGTGGCATTGATTTTAACGTGACCATTTGACGCGTTATCTGGTCACTATTGCATGGTACCGCTGTGTTGTGAATACTTGGTTAACACAGCGTAAATTTCCTGTGATAGACTGCGATGTTGTAGGTTGCGTTAAGTTACTTTTGCGATGGTTATCACACGTTCTTGAGAATATGCCCCAGTGCGTGGAAGGGCCTTGCACATGATGTTCGAGGCATTGTGATAATGATGTGTAAAGCTATATGTGTAAACAAAGTAGTTTCAGAAAAACGAATCCAACATTGTTGTGCACACAAATATGTGCAAAATGTCACGACAGAAATGTTATTGTGCAAAATAGGATAATGTAAGAAATGAGCCGCTTTGCTACATGGGCCTAACTCGGGCACATAACAATGGTTAAACCAGAATTCATTTTATAGCTTCGACCGGTAGGTAGGTATTAACATATCAATTTCAATAGGATTATGGTCACTGTAGCAGGTTTCCAAAACACCCCCAGCGCATTTAGGTTGTTCCAGAGACATTGAGATTAAGACATAGTCAATTCAATTCAATTCAATTCAATTCAATTTATTCGATCATAAACAATCATAAAAGACATATTAACAGTACAATTTAATTTAAAAAAAGGATAGTTGTTTGTTAGTTTAAAAAAATATATATTTTAAAAACTTCTCATAATAAAGTTCTATTAAAATTATAGACACATATCAAATTATAAAATAATTATAAATACATCCTTTCCTCTAAACCAGATAAAATCCATGGTAAAAATGTTTTATCCATAGTTACACAAGATTTGGTTTGACGCTTCAGTCTTATAAACAGATTAGATTAAAAGAGACTAAAAAACAGAAAAAAACACAGTAACACTCAATAAAATTAAGTTACATAGTACCATGCAAACTATTCCTTCTAAGTGCCCACGTCCAACTCCAAAATTTGGCCATGGCAATGACTATGACTTCACTGGTATCAGTTTTTAAGATACGCAGAGCCGTTTGACAGGATCTTATTCCCATTTTGACACAAGCCGGCTTAAGCCATTTACGACGAGGGCCCTTGAATCAGGGCACACAAACAGAACATGCGGTAAGGTCTCTTCCTCACATGGGCAAATATGACATTTTGTCTCATACTCAATCCCCCACCTTTTCGTAAAAGATTTTAGGGGGAAAGTGCCCACTCTAAATTGGTGATAGAGCTTCCTATCACCAGGGCTCGTAATGGTATCCCAATAGGCCTCTAGCCTGTATTCAATTTTATAGTCCATAAAGAGACCTGTTAGGGAAGCACCATTCACCAAGGAAAGAGACTTATGACAGACCATATCCCTATATAAGGCTTTGAAATCTGTTTTGGAGGGGAAAGAATTCCCTTCTGGGTCCTCCCACAAATGGTTGAGGCCCATATCCAGTAGAGTAGCCTTAATCTTTAGTAACCATGTGATTTTATTAGATTTGTCAACTTCTCTAATATACTTAACAGCTTGCGCATAGGGGATAACTCCGGGGTGGTCCATAGTCTACGCCAGTAGGCAAGAGGTCTAAAACCTGCAGCCTAATAGTAAGGGTCTGAGTGGTGTCGATTGAGGAAGGCCGGTCAATGCCCTCAGAAACTTGTTCTGAGCTTGGACTAATGGAGATAGATTTTCGAAGCCCCAGAGTTCCGCTCCATAAATTATTGAAGCTCTAAACTACCCTTGATTTATAGTTAGAACCGGAGCAACGGGTTTAGTTTGTGATAGCCAGTGTTCCTTTAAAAGGGCCCCTGCTAATTGATTATGCCTTAATACTAACAGATCCATCTGCGGCTTCCAATTCATCCTTTTGCCCATAGTGACGCCCAGGTATGTGAAAAAGTCAGTTTGTTCCAGGGGCGCGTTGTTCATTTCTACTCTAGCTTTCACTATCTTATCTTTAAGTAAGACCATGAACTTCGTCTTGTCAACATTTACTACAAGGTCATGGTCATTACAGAAAAGACTAAATCTATCAAGGGCTCTTTGCAGACCAACTTGTGTTTTAGACAAGATTAAGGTGTCGTCTGCAAACATTAGAAGAGGGACCCTCGATCCAGCAAGAGTAGGAGCGTCCATAGGATATTCAGTATAATATGGGATAACATTATTTATTAATAACGAGAAAAGGGTAGGGGTAAGAACACACCCCTGCCGAACTCCCTTGTCCACAGAAAAACGTTCAGTTACCTCACCCTGTTGACCCCATCGAACTTGGGCATAAGTAGATTCATGTAGTTTTATAATAAATGATAAGATCTCAGCGGGCATCCCTAATTCATTAAGACTGTCCCACAGCTTGTTGCGGGGGACTAAATCAAATGCAGATTTAAGATCTATAAATGCTGCATAGAGGGTCCCCCTGCTAAGATCACTGTATTCCAATATATTAACATGAATCTAAAAACTTGGTCGATAGTGCTAACATGGGAACGAAATCCTGCTTGATAGGTCGATAAAATGTAATTATCATCAATCCACCTATTTACCCTGCCTAGCACTAATCTAGCCACCAGCTTTTGCATGGTGTCAATAAGACTTATGGGCCGATAATTAATTGGGCTGGCGTGATCCCCCTTTTTAGGTCTCGCCTGGCTATCGCGTAAGCTATCGCGTAAGCGAGACTTATGTAGGGGCTTCAGAAAATGCTCCCAAAGGCTTCCCAGGCGGATCGGGTGGCGGTTACGCGCACAACCACGTGCATTCCATTTGCCACCAGCTACTTCCTGCGCGTGCGCCGCCTCACGCATTCAGAGAGATTTAGTAAGGGGCACAAGACCTTAGGAATGCGGTTTATGGCCAGTGCATGTGAGGCATTCAAGCGCGAAGCTGGCATCTGGCATCGGACTTGAAAGCAGCAGACTGCTTTCACCAGCGCGCGCTCGGCCTCACTTCCTGAAATTAACTTTCGTTATAACTCACACCCCATATGCTCGTTCCCTCCCACCTTTCCTTTGATGTCCGCTTTTCTTGTTGTTTACAAACCACGCCACACACTGCTGCACGCCACACACTGCTGCACGCCCCACACTGCTGCACGCCGCACACTGCTGCATGCCGCACACTACCGCACGCCACACACTGCTGCGCACACTGCTGCATTACACACTGCTGCATTACACACTGCTGCACGCCGCACACTGCTGCACGCCTCACACTGCTACACGAAACACTGCTGCACGCCTCACACTGCTGCACACCTCACACTCCTGCACGCCACACACTGCTGCACGCCACACACTGCTGCACGCCACACACTGCTGCCTGCCACACACTGCTGCACGCCTCACACTGCTGCACGCCGCACACTGTTGCACGCCGCACACTGCTGCACGCCGCACACTGCTGCACACCGCACACTGCTGCATGCCACACACTGCTGCATGCCACACACTGCTGCATGCCACACACTGCTGCATGCCACACACAGCGGCACGCCACACACTGCTGCATTCCACTGCACGCCACACACTGCTGCACGCCACACACTGCTGCATGCCACACACTGCTGCACGCAGCACACTGCTGCACGCCGCACACTGCTGCACCCCGCGCACTGCTGCACGCCGCGCACTGCTGCACGCCGCTCACTGCTACACGAAACACTGCTGCACGCCACACACTGCTGCACGCCACACACTGCTGCACGCCACACAATGCTACACGAAACACTGCTGCACGCCACACACTGCTGCACGCCACACACTGCTGCACGCCGCACACTGCTGCATGCCACACACTGCTGCACACTGCTGCATTACTCACTGCTGCACGCTGCACGACACTGGTGCAAGCAGCACACTGCTGCACGCCACACACTGCTACATGAAACACAGCTGCACGCCACACACTGCTGCACGCCACACACTGCTGCATGACACACAATGCTACACGAAACACTGCTGCACGCCGCACAATGCTACACGCCACACAATGCTACACGAAACACTGCTGCACGGCACACACTGCTGCACGGCACACACTGCTGCATGCCGCACACTGCTGCACGCCGCACACTGCTGCACACCACACACTGCTGCACACTGCTGCATTACTCACTGCTGCACGCAGCACGACACTGCTGCACGCCACACACCGCTGCACGCCACACACTGCTGCATGCCTCACACTGCTGCACACCTCACACTGCTGCACGCCGCACACTGCTGCACGCCGCACACTGCTGCACGCTGCTGCACGCCACACACTGCTGCATGCCGCTGCACGCCACACACTGCTGCATGCCACACACTGCTGCACGCCACACACTGCTGCACGCCGCACACTGCTGCACACCGCACACTGCTGCACACCGCACACTGCTACACGAAACACTGCTGCACGCCACACACTGCTGCACACCACACACTGCTGCACGCCGCACAATGCTACACGAAACACTGCTGCACGCCACACACTACTGCATGGCACACACTGCTGCACGCCGCACACTGCTGCACGCCACACACTGCTGCACACTGATGCATTACTCACTGCTGCACGCTGCACGACACTGCTGCACGCAGCACACTGCTGCACGCCGCACACTGCTGCACGACGCTGCACGCCACAGTGCTGCATGCCTCACACTGCTACACGAAACACTGCTGCACGCCACACACTGCTGCACGCCACACACTGCTGCACGCCGCACACTGCTGCACGCCTCACACTGCTGCACACCACACACTGCTGCACACCGCACACTGCTGCACGCCGCACACTGCTGCACTCCACACACTGCTTTAATGCGAGTTTATGCTACTGACATTGTAAATGACAATGCCTTTTATTTGTTTTAAAACCAAAATATAAATAAAAGGCATTGTAATTTTACAATGCCAATAGCTCAAACTCTTATAAATGCGAGACCTATTGCATTGCAAATGCTTGTTATATATCGGGATAATTTCAGCCCCGCGCCAGGATTCCGGGATGGGGGCACCTCTGGCCAAACCATTTGCAAAAATAAAAATGTATTTGAGCCATCTCTCCTGGTCAGATTTAAATAAGTCCGCCGGGATACAATCTGGGCCCAGGGCCCTACCTACAGCTACCCCATCAAGAGCGCGCTCAATTTCCGCTTGGGTAAATGTTAAAACTGACTCTGAGACTGCATATTGGTACTGCCCAATACTTTTTGTAAGCGATGAAAATTGGGTCTGATTAAGTGCAACCCAGGCTTCAGGAGGGATATTGTTCGCTGGAACCGGACCGGCATTATCATTTCCCCACTTAATTAGTTAGAATCAACACCAGTTTTTCCCATTACTAGCGTCTAACAGATCCCTCCATCATTTTCATCAAAGGCCTTCTTTGCCCGTTGTTGGGTTGCCTTATATTCAGATCTTAGTTTCCTTACCTGCTGCATTGAACCTGCCCTTATAGCTTTAGACAAATCCCTATAGGCTATCCTACATGCCCTATCATACCATTTCGCTGATTTATAGATAGGGTACATATTAGTTCTTTTTTTTGGTTTTATAAAAAAGGATCTCAACTTGGCAAAAAGAGCCTCATGGGCTATTGTAAGGGCTGGGAGAGTGCCCTCATTAAGGTCAAGTTGCGAGAGGACTGTAAGTGAATCTGCAAGTGTTGACTTGATATGGGTCATAATGCCTTCATCCTCGAAAACCTGTACCCATTTTAGCCTACGGCAGTCATGAGACATAATTACGTCTGCTGTTACAATATTTGTACTACCCCTAAGGGGCATACAATGCTTTGCCTCTAATGTCAATATCAGGGGATCATGATCACTCTCTGGTCTTTTCAGAACCTCCATGTCCCTCATCTTTTGCCAGAGTTCTAGTTTAATAAGAAAGTAATCAATTCGACTGCTTCTTAGCCCGTTAGAATAAGTGTAATTGCCTTTACTATCAGATTTAGATCTTCTGTTAGCAGCCCAAAGACCCCTCTCCAATGTTACACTTTTTAACTGTAGGACAGCTTCTGTCCATTTCTTAATAGGGGCGAGCATCAAAGACGGAACACCCCAAATAGCATCCTCATCAGAGGTGAGGCTCCCATCTTCTAAGCAAAGTGGCTCAAACGTGCAGTTAAAACCCCCCGCAATAATCCAATTACATGACCCCTTTAAGGATTAAATATATGCGTCCAGGCTAGAGATGGTCGGTGATGCCCTTCCACCTACCAACCCTCTAGCATAGACATTTATCAATATTAACTTGGGTTCAAACTCAGGGTTTATTTTAATGACCTGAATATCTGGATTATCAATCTCTAATTCTTCTGCCTGGTAACCCGCCTGTTGTCTTACCCAAGTGGTTAATACACCTGACGGTCTACCTTTAGTACTCGCTATTGCTGGCTTACCAAATGCCAAATATCCTGGCCGAAATATCGCACTAAGAGACCAAGTCTCCTGAAAGACAATAACATCATAGAACTCTATGAAATTAGACCAATCAGAAGAACTAGTCTTCGATTGCAAGCCAGCAATATTCCACGACAGAATACTTAGTGTGCTGAGATTTGATCCTTCACCTTGATCTATCTGTGCCAATTCCTCAGCACACTGTGGTCCACTAGATGTTGCTAACTGAAGGGCTGGATTTGTCACATGGGGAGTACCGAATTGAGTGAGGATGTCATCTGTCCCTGATACGTCTACCGGTAACAGTCAATCACAGGCATCTAAACCGGACAAAGGGGCAAATCTATTAACAAGATTAAGGTCAAACGTTCGTCCTAAGGCCCTATGATGGACATTGCGAACCCCCTCTCCTAACTGGGAATGATAGCGAGGTCTGTAGAAAAACCCTAGGGGCAGGAGAGATATTTTTCCCATGCAGTGCCCTTCATTTCTATTCCCTAGGCAGTCCAATAGGAGTCTAACTACGTGCTCATTGTTAAAATTGGCAACCACACAGTCACCCCCCCCCCATCCTTAGCGGAATATCCAACCCAAGAGGAACGTCTGGCCATTATCAGTTGGTTACTAATATCCCAGCCCCATACCCCTGCTTCCTTCAGATGTACACTTAACCAATGCAGTGTTTTTGCCATTAACTGGTCAGTAGATTCAGTCTGCCCACCTCGTAAGGGTGAGTTATATATCAATGGGGTAACCCGATAGACCACTGGACTCAGGTATATATAATGGTACACAAAGAAAAGTCACAGTGGAATTAAATTTGTAAAGTATGGGAAAGCACATATGTTAACAATGTATACAGATTTATGACAACACCTGAAAAATGCAAAAAATGACTAGATTTAATCAGTTGAACAAGAGTTAGGTCAAAACGATCAACAATTCAACAGACAAAGTATATGTCAATATCATCATTTAGGATAAACAGGTGCAAGTAAGGTGACAAGTGCAAGAAGTTGGGGTCAGTGCAAACGATGTGAGGGGGAAGGTCGTGCATATAGATACATCCGCAGTACATTCAGGGACCTATCCTGCCAGTTGAGTGGCAAGAACAACAAATGCAACAACATAAACAAAGAAAGCAGTTATACAATCACTGTCAATCTGGTTTGTTGATAAAGGTGAATTAAAAAAGTAGACGTTTCGACCCCTATTAGGACCAGCAAAGTGAATGTCTTGGAAGCAGGGTCTTCATCAGGACCGAAGAATGAGAAGGGGGGGGCGGGTTTTGCACCAGCGTCAGCAGGAGAGATTCGAGCTGGAAAATTGGAGTATGGGCCGACGTGGCTCCATTCGGAGGGTAGGTCAAGCACCTTAGAAGAAGAATAGCTAAGGGCATCTGAGCATTCAGAAAGGGGCAGTGGTTCAAGCGTAACCAAAGCACCAGGGCAGCGTCGATGCATCTGACAGCTAACCTCATAAGGGCGGTACATTCCTCAGAACCACCACCAATGGAGCGGCAGCAGGTGGAAGATGTAGTAGCTTATGATCGCTTCTGGCCAAGCTATTGGTCAGCCCATAGTGTTCTGCTAAAGAATCACGACCAGAACAACGTCCAGAACGCCCAGGGACCATAATTGGTTGGTTATCTAAACCGCAAATAGGGTTGTTAGGTGGAATGTTAGGTGGAATGCTACTTACTGTCCTAGCACAAGGTCTGCCTCCCTCCACCCTAGGGGTACTTGGAATAAACTGGGCACATTCACTAGATAAATTCCCCAACTCACCCACACATCCTCCCTGGGCCACTACATCAACATCAGAAGCAATACCCGCCCCGGCATTCCCTCTAGATAATGAAGACATTGAGTTAGATAGTAGAGGGATGGCCAAAGGGCGTTTAGAAATTACAGGATTACACAACACATTTGATGTCGTTTCAGGGGGTCGATTGTTTTCCCCCAGTGAGGCCTTTATAGAACCAAGATTAGACACAACGAACGATTCAAGATTTGTCAGTTTTTCCTCAATTAGTGTCAATCTCTCAAGGATTGGAGATAAAGACGCCGATAATAAGGCTCCCATACTGGACCACAAACTCTTGTCAGCTTCAAGCACGAGAACACCAACTGAGTCCAAATCTAAAGCACCCAATATGGGGACAATAGACTGAGGCTCCATTATCGTTGTCACAGTTAAAATTGGTGTTAAAATCACAGCCAGACCATTCCTGTTCGTTTTTAGCATTTTAGCATTTTTTTGCCTTCGGGGGCCCCCTCCTCACTTTTTCTTTGTAGACGGCTCCTGAAGTGGTTCGATGGCTAGCGATTTAGATTTGGGCACAGACCTTGTAGTAACGCGTGAAAATGTACTACACACTAAGCCCTTATGCACCAACTCATCAGGCGTAGAGCTAATTGGAAACTTCATTATTGTTGAAATGTTTAGCGGTGCAGATGGAGACTGGCTAATAACTCCTGCCGAGTCGAGAGGATCCGTGCTTACAACCACACAATGTTATGGTGAGCGTGCAGACATCAAACCGCCCAGAGACGATCGTTTAGTTTCCAGGGGGTCTAAAGATAAGCGGCGCTCAATCAGGGCAATTTCGTGGGCTAAGACTGAACTGGCCCTGGTTATAAAGTGGTCCAGGGTCCCAGCCACACTTCCGCCCATTTGGGCATTTCTCCCCTTGCTCTTACCCTCGCGAATGTTCATCATAAACTGTGCACGATATCAGCAATTGGCCCGTGAAATAATACCCGAGAGGGGCAACAATAAACAATTATGGACTCACCTTAGTGAGCCGGTGGATTTAGAGGGGGGCCTGGCCTGGCCTCCTCTGGTCTCAAACGGGCCCGCCCATGGCCCAGGCTTCGCCAGGCGCGCACCTGCGTGCATCGCGCCATTCACCCACCTCCGGGCACGAGTGAATGGCGACGCCTTCTGTCGCGAAAACGGAAGCCTGGGATCTGTAGTCCCCCATATGGAAGAAAATCAAGCAGTTCCCGCGGAGCGGGAGCTGCAGCAGCATTTTAGCGCCTCCGGGCGTGGGTGAATGGCAGCGTCTCTTGGCGCGAGACGGGAAGTCTGGGATCTGTAGTCCCCGTATGGAAGAAAATCAAGCAGTTCCCGCGGAGAGGGAGACGCAGCAGCCTTTTAGTGCCTCTGGGCGCGGGTAAATGGCGGCGCCTCCTGGCGCGAGAATGGAAGCCTGGGATCTGTAGTCCCCCGTATGGAAGAAAATCAAGCGGTTCATAGTCAATAACTGAACCTTTTCCCCAACCCACAAACGTTTGTTTTCGGTCAAATGATTGCCACACAATAACCCCTACATTAACCCCTTCGCCGCGGCACGAATTCCGCCGCGGCGTTGGGGGGGTGCGGGGTGAGAGCGGCGCCGCCATGCTCATGACGGAACCACGCCGTCATGAGTCACGGGCGAGCTGTGCTCATGACGGCGTGGTTCCGTCATGACTCCGCCCACTTGCATTGATCGCCCGCACAGGCGGGGAATCAGTGCCGCGTGGGCGGAGCGGCCGCCAACGGCCGCAGCATTACGGAACCACTCCGTCATGAGCACACGGTGCCCGTGGCTCATAACGGAGTGGTTCTGTCATGAGCAGGGAACGGGTTAAGGATATCATTCTGGTCAAGGGCATTAATCAACCTCCTGCTCCTTTCATCCACTACTGATGGACAAAAGAAGGTATTGCCTTGCACAAAAGGTCATGATCAATGGAATCTGGCCCAACTTGATATTAAAATCCCCTGCCCAAGACCATGTTAAAACATTTAAGTTAGACAAATTGAAAAAAAAACTAAAGTCACTGGACACCACTATCCACGAACCCTGGATCCCCCAGTGTTTTAAAGGTACAGGGATGACCCTGATTAGCTTGGGTATGGAGAACATGATAACTAACCCGTCCTGTGCTCTCTGTCCTAGAATGGCTTTAGCTGGTATACAGAAACATTCAAATCCATCCAGCAAAATAGAGTCCTGAGCCCAAGTTTCTTGAAGCATTATCATATCTTACAGTGTTACCAAAATTGAGCCACTCTGGGTCCGATATCTTTGATCTGATACCCGCTATATTCCAGCTAACAAATCTTAATGTGGGATACTGATTTAGACTCTCATCATATATAGTTTTGTATCCCAGCAAGGTCTGTTTCTTATATATACTGTTATGCGAAAGATCAGGAACTCAATCATTATTGTTGAAACTAGTCAGGGGAAGAAATCTGTTGAGGGTAAAGATAGAGGATTTGTCTACTACTCCTACAGATAAAGCGGGTCCTGCCCGGGAACTTGGTTGCAGGTGTCTATATAAAAAAGAAACCCTAGCGGTATAATATTTATACCCTCCTTCAATGAAAGCTGCATGTTAAAGATTTGAAGCAATCACCTTACTAATGCAGGATATTTACAGTTAATCATTACACAATCCCCCCTCAGATGTTTGGTGGCAGGGCCCACCCACCCAACTCTCCTATTGAACAATCATTAAAACTCCCTAATATTGAAGTCGGTATTACTACATAACCAATGGAAGACTTTGCTTTGCAGCTGGGAGGTGGTCTCCTCGATGTAAGGGATTCATTCGGGAACCTGTCATTATGCCGACGTATGGACAGCATGAAGGTGGTAAATTCAGGTTGAGCATAATATTAACATCCTGGATAGTTTCCCTTTTCCCTCCAATGTGTCCCCTATTTATCGCATTTTCCTGCCCCTCTCCCGATGTTGTTGCTACTTCATTACTATCGGGTATGGGGGTCCCGGTGTTATATTAACGTCAATTGGGGAGGAACAAAGAAGTGGACGGGCATTAACTTTGAGCAGGTTTTGCCCCACATCTGTGTTATTGTGTCCCAAAGCAGCTAGTTAGACTTTATTAACGGGAGAACGGCCCTTAACTGTATCTAGATTCTTCAATAGAGTTAAAACCGCTGTTTCCAAACTTTGCAGTTTATTTACCATAGGAGTGACACAGTAGCCTATGATGGGTTAAAATGTATCCAAAATAACATCCCAGTTTAATGAAGCCACATACCCAGCAACTTCCCTGGCCCCAGATGAATCCTGTTTCCTCAAATTTCGAGGTCTCCTAGCAGCAGATTCTATGTTTTTATACTTTCTTTTTGCTGAAGGGGTATTATCATTATCATTCAGAGTGTCTGTTCCACTAATCTCTCAGCAACCGACTGCAGTTTTGATATAATAGCTGGCAGTGGCAGCTCCTCCACTATGGTATAGGAGCGTCGCCCCACTGCTTTGAGCAGTATAAAGGAAAGGAAATATAAAATGATAATAACTTTTAGTTATCATCATTTTAGGTTTCCTTCCTTTGCGGGCAGGCGGGGTTTCTCTGCTCACAGAGCAGGGCAGGGGAGGAGTGGTTTGCCCACTTCTAAGTGCTCAATGACTGGTCAGCTCTTGGGCCACCCAAACCAGTCATGCGCACTTTCCCCATCCTCCATGCAGGCTGCATTACAGCCAGCATGGAGAACTAGCCCAAGCCCCCATGCCCTGGTTGAGCGTCGAAGCAGGACATTCAAAATTAATCACAACACTGCATTGCAGCGTTGTGATTGGTCAGGGGAGCTTGGGTGCTTACCAATCACAGCAGTGTTGTGATTGGTCAAGGGAGCCTGGCTGTTCTTCCTGCCTTCCTGTCCCACGAGGAGAGCAGGAACAAGGAGCAGAGACAAGGCAGCGGGACCTGGCAGCAAGATAAGTATGTAATTTTTGTATTTTATTCTTATTGCGCTACCCCCACACTCACCCCGTCCCCACCACCCGTGAGTCATTCCGGCCGCCACTGATAGCTGGGCCTGGACTGTCTCTCCTCTGTGGTATACTTGCCTGAGTGGGCACAGAGGGGTGAGGGCCCTACCCCTCAATCCAGGGACAGACGTCGATTGACAAGGTAAATTTCTTTTATGATAGCCCCATCATGCAGGCTAGGTAAGAGTCCAATGTGTTCCAGTTAGAAGGTTTACTATTATTATCCTTATCCTTATCCACATGCAATTTTCACTTGCCCATGCTCTTAGCAATATTATACGAGAAGGATTAAGTTTGTGCTATGACAAAGTTAAATTAATCAGGGCATCAAAGTATCCTTTGCCCAAGGCCAGGCACCCTGAAATTAACACAAATTTACCACACAATGCCCGGGGACAAAGACAAGAGAGATGGCCCAGACGGGCTCTGACGGGCTCTGACAGGTGCAGAATGGGCCTGCTCTGGGCCCAGGTGCAGCCTGCACACTTCCCGTGCTGTGGGAGCAGCATACACACTATGTAGCCCTTCCCAGCCCCAGATGTTGGCAGTTATCAAGGGCCTTCACATTAGTCCTGAGAAAGCTGGGACTCATAGTCCCTCTCCTAAGATGGTACCGATGTCGTTAACGGCAGCTGATGTCCCCATGCTGCGGGAGCAGCTGATGTGCTGTGTTGCACTTGTCAGCCCCATATGTCGGCAGTTAACAAGGGCCTACTCCTTAGCCATGAGAATGCTGGGACTCGTAGTTCCTATCTTGGGCTGGTAGCGATGTGGGTAAAGGCACCTGATGTCTATTGCATTCTTATTTGAACAGCACAGGTTGCATCAAAAGTAGCATGTCAGTCTACAAACTACATGTACATTCTTCTATATCAAGAATGTTGTTGTCAAATCAGAAAAGTATTCAAGAAGGCCATTAGTACACACAGGTACAGCAGCCTACATGAGTTTATAACATTAACAGTGAAACAAAAAGAGTAACAAATCCCTTTGAGTGTGGAAACGTGTCAGCTCTGGAAATGCGTGCACTGTTGGTTTTCTATTAGGCTTGGATTTATGGGGTGGTGCTTGAAGGGTGGGCAGTAAAAAATTAGGTATGTATCAGTGGGAACCTGTGGGTGGGATCTCTTGTTCTATTTCCCAGATTAGCACAGGCATTAGTGGGGGTGCTATCACTGCTAGCCCACGGTAGTGCCCTTTACCCATCTATGTTTGTGAACTGTCATCCATTGTTCTCCACAGGGTATTTTTACAGACTCCTCTGTATTCCTGATGGCAGAGGATAGCTCCCTCTGCTAGTGCCTAGTTCTCCACATCAGTTTTCTCTTGACTAAGTGGTGGGCCATCTGGTGACTTCAAATGTCGTACTATATCCCTGCATACTATCCCCAGGGCCAGGTCTAAAAATCTGTTACCTGCTTTTCAGGATGAAACAATGAAATACAAGTATGTCATACCCAAAATTATTTTCGGTATAAGTAGGCAGACAACATCCACCCCGTGCATTTGCCGGCCCGGCGCTCCTGGCGTTTCCCCCGTTGCCTCGGGCACTTTCATCCCCTGCAGCGCTCACATTGCCCAAGTGGCTAGCCATAGATACTGCACACAGCCCGCTTGTAGAGCCTTCAGCAGACACCAGCCGACCCCCCTTCACTAATAGGTTCATGCTCTCATGCAATTCGGGAGTCAGTTTGGACTTATTGTGCTTGGCGATATGTCCCCCGTGTTGGGGCAAGTTACGTTCGCCTCACCCTAGTTTCCCCTTCCCTTCCCACGCACACCTTCTGCACTATGTCCCCACCCACGCGCCGCTGAGCTGCTGCGTTGATGCGCTGGACCCACGGGGTGGGGCGCATGGATTAGCGCCGGGGGCCCCTGGGGGACCCGACTGACCCGTCCTGAGACGTGCACTAGACACATGTACTGATGGCACAAGCCGGTAAAACCACAATTCTTACACTGAATGTGCGAGGCATGCATACGGCGCGCAAGCGATACTCCATTTACGCATACATCAAGCGTCACGAGGCACAAATTGCATTCCTGCAGGAGACACACCTAACGGTGGGGGAGGTGACGAAACTGCGTAGACGCTGGCGGGGGGCCCTATATGCCACAACTTACTCCGCATTCACCCGCGGTGCCCTCATATGGGTGCGCCCGGGAGTACCTTTTCAGGAATTGTCACACGTAATAGATCCGGAGGGTCGCTATGTACTATTACTCGGTCGGTTAGACGGCCAGACGGTATTACTAGGCAGCATCTATGGGCCGAACGTCGATCAATCCAAATTCTGGGACACGCTGTCCAACCCCTTAAGTACATACACGCAGGTGCCGTGGATCTTGGGGGGCGATTACAATTGCGTACAAGACATAATCTTAGACAGATCTCACCCGCCCCTCCCCACCACACCCATTGTCACGCAGGCAAGACGGTTCACAACCTGGATGCGTCATTGGTCTCTGGCGGATGCTTGGCGGACTCGGAACCCCACCGCTAAACTTTACTCGTTCCACTCCAGACCGCATAACCTTAGAGTGCGCCTGGACTGTTTCCTCTGCTCCCCCGCCATCCTCTCTACCGTTCTGGACGCTGACTACCTGGGTAGAACTATATCAGACCATGACGCCCACACGATAACTCTGCAATGGTGCCCGCCGCATCCCCCGTCCCCGCTTGGCGCCTTCCACGGGACTGTCTTGAAGACCCGGTCTTCTGACAAACCTTGGCGGACCACATCAGTCAATATTTCAGGGAGAACGCCGGCACAGCCAGTACGCGAGCATCGGAATGGAATGCTTTTAAGGTTGTAATGCGTGGCAATTGCATTCGTCATATTGCGGGGGTCCGACGGGTTCTGGAGGGGGACATTCAGCGGACGGAAGGGGCACTGGCCACGCTCACTAAGGAGACAGACCCCGCTAAAGCCACACCGGCAGCGTTAGCTAGTGCCGAGACTGCGTACGCCGCAGCATTGGCAAGCATGCGTCGGTTCAATTTCGCGGCATACGCTTCTAGGGCCCACACAGAAGGCGATCGCGCGGGCACCCTATTGGCGTGGCTCCTAAAGCAGGATTCGAGCCTTCCAACCATCACGGCCATCCGTGACGTCCAGGGTACCTTGGTGTATTCGCAGGGGCAGATACTCAAGGCCTTTCAAGAGCATTACATGCGCTTGTACACTAGGCCCCATCCCGCGGTATCGGATGACGCCCTGGCTGAGTTCCTGGACCGTATTCAGCTTCCCCGCATAGACCGTGATATGCATCTGGACCTAGATCGCCCTCTCAAGGCGGCCGAGATTCGGCACGCCATGAAGGCACTAGCCACTCACAAGGCCCCTGGCCTGGATGGCTTCCCCCTTGAATTTTACCAAACTTTTGCGTCCCAGTTGGTCCCTCAACTAGAATTGCAGCTCCAGGCAGCTCTAGACGCGGGAGTCCTACCTCACTCCATGCGCAAATCCGTTATAGTATCCCTCCTTAAACCAGATAGAGACCCCCATAAGCTAGGCTCCTACTGGCGGACAGGTACACCGCGATCCTCCCACGACTCGTCCACCCAGATCAGAGTGGATTCGTGCCTGGTAGGCACACCTCTTCTAACATCCGGCGGTTGTTCCATGTGCAGGACCAGGTGCGAGAACGGTTCCCTCGGGCAGCGTGTCTGGTGCTGGATCTCGAAAAAGCGTTTGACACACTCTCCTGGGCCTACCTGTTTCAGGTCCTGCTACGCATGGGCTTCGGATCCAAACTGCTGGCCTACACCCGGCTCAGCTACTCCTCGCCCAGTTCCAGAGTGCGCATAGGCCCTCTCATTTCGGACTCCTTCCCGATCCAGCGTGGTACCAGGCAGGGGTGCCCTCTCTCCCCCCTACTATTCGCATTGGCGATGGAGCCGCTGGCGACCCTGTTGCACGGGGCGAGTGAGGAATGGGGCATCCCGATAGGCGATTCTACCCAAGCAGTGTCACTGTACGCTGATGACGTACTCATATATGTCCGGGACATCACGATCGACTTGACCCCTATATCACGCATCCTGCATGATTTTGCGGAGGTGACGGGCCTTAGGGTGAATTGGGCCAAGTCCACAGTCTATCCCTTAATGCAAGGTGTGCCCCAGGGTCCGATACGAATAGGAGATGTTGACATCTCGTGGAGCCCCCAAGCGGTTCGATATCTCGGCGTTAAGCTATATCATACGCCGCAAGATATCTATGAGGGGAATTACCGCACACTGATGGGTAACATCCGATCCCTGGTCCATTGCTGGAAGGGTCTCCACTTGGCTGTCCCGGGAAAGATAGCCGTCGCGAAGATGATCCTGGTCCCGCGCCTGCTTTACCTCTTCTCCAATCTTCCGGTGGATCCCCCGAGATCCCTGTTCCGGGAGTTGGATACCCTGCTTGGGACCCTCATTTGGGGCAACGGTCGCCGGCGTATTGCCCTGGCAAAACTGCAATTGCCCCTTGATCAGGGTGGGTTGGCGGCTCCCTCATTCGAGGCGTATTTCCTTGCCGCCCAATTACAGTGGGTGTCACGTTGGACGGCAGGCCGGGCACAAGAGGAGCTGCTCACGGAGACGGGGCGGATTCCAATCCCCGCTGTCCACCGCATGCTGCTGCCGGGTGCAGCACCGCCGTTATCCCGGCCCCTCCAGGTCATGACGGCGCGTGCCTGCTTGGCGCGTATTCACCGACTTAGTCGGGGTACTCCCCTGTACTCTCCGCTGGTACCACTGGTGGGGCTCCCTAGGGGTCGGGCGTATTACACAGAGCAAATGATACGGGTGTGGACGGATCATGCGGTGATGGAGGTGGGGATGCTGTTCTCCGGGGAGAGCCTGCAGACCTTCGATGCACTGATCGGGGACTTCGAGCTTCCCGGGGGGCAATTCCTTCGGCACAGGCAGCTTCTCACGGACTGCCACAGGCAGTGGGGGGGGGATCGATACGGAGCGCCCCACGCACCCGGTCATCCATGCGATACTGCAGATGGGGTCAGGTCGCCATCTTGTCACTTGGATCTACAAAGCGGTAAATACCCTGCGGAGTCCTACGTTAGCGATCCTTAGAGAACACTGGGAGGATGACTTCCAACGGCCTCTACATGACAGTGGACCAGGGCTCTGGAATACACAAAAAAAGTGTCCCGCAACTATCGGTTTAAGAACATACAGTTGCATATATTGCACAGGGCATATCTAACCCCCGAAAATAGAAATATTTCCCTAACGGTGTGTTTGGTTGCCCTAGATGCCCGGAGCCTGCTGCCTCGTTTAAGCACATGTTTTGGGATTGTCCGACGCTTTACAGTTACTGGCACACAATTCACACTGTCCTCAAAACGGTTACAGGGTTCCAGGACCTGAACACTTGGGAGGCGTGTGCGCTGGGTATTCATGGGCGACATAAACCTCAGAAAGTGGAGAGGAGATTTGCTTTCCTGGTGTTGCTTATCGCCAAACGATGCATTGCTATGCATTGGAAGGCGCCGGGAGGGCCCCCTCTAGCAGCATGGGTGGGAGCAGTCAAGAAGTGGGGCAAGGCGGAGGAAACCACACACAGAACGGAGGAGGCCCAGGGGATGCGCAAAGACCCGATCTCCATGCCCTGGGCCATGTTAATGCACGCTTTCGCGCAGGAAACAGCGGCTGTGGCGAGCTCAAGACCGATTGACCCCCGGGGGAGCCCGCAACTCCGGAACCCACCCTGGGAAATGCGCAGGCAGTCCAAGCACCCGGTGCCTCGCAGAGGCAGACACCACAGGTCCCACCGCCAGATTCCTCATAGGCTATGATCGATGCTCCCACCCCCCCTGCCCCCTCCCCTCCTCCGCGTCCGCGACCACCCCGACCTTCTCCCACACGATGATCCAGCTCTCGAGCGCATAGATACAAGTATTTCTGATAGGAGACATAGTGCACCCCCATTCCCTAGTTATCTGCCCCCAGTTAGTTCACGATTATTCAATGGCTGCACTTCTATAGCCTCTGCGACACCCCTCACAGGGGTTCACTCACATTGCACGGCATCCCTGCGGCGAGGCGATCACTGCGCGCTCCAGTAGGGCATACCCAGAGGCTGGTCCCAGACACACACCTGCAGCCCTACTCAGGGTAGAGGCGAACGGCCTGAGGGCCCACGAGACTGCGAGACCGAAAGGGCTGTGACCGGGCGCTCCTGATATGTAAGTCTCTGTGACAATGGCGATACCGCCTGTGCCTGCGTGTATTATTGTTTCTAAATGCCAATAAAAATGTTTTACAAAAAAAAAAAAAGTAGGCAGACAACAGGGAGGGGGGTGGGTCAGTGAAGAATCCACAGGCAAATACTGTAGCCACCAGAAATAGAGTTATCGAAGGTAAGTAAATTGTTCTTCAGATGTAAACATTTGCCTGTGGATTCCTCACCTTTTGAATTGAATCCCGAACCAGTCCTGCTCGCAGAGGAGGGTGCCCGCCTACCTATACCAATAAATCCTGCACCACAGAACGTGCAAAGTGGCCGTCCCTCCTCTGAATCTAAATAGTAATGCTTCACAAAAGTGTGAAGCGAGGCCCAAGTTGCCGCCTTGCAGATGTCTACAACAGGGACACCTCTAGCCAAAGTCAAAGAAAAAGACTTACCTCTGGTGGAATGAGCTTGAATACCTTCAGGCGGCTCCTTCTTGGCCAAGGCGTAGCAAATCTCGATGCAGGGGATGATCCATCTGGACAGTGTTCACTTGTGGACAGCCTTACCCTTCATTTTTTCCACGTAACCAATGAAGAGTTGGTTGTCCAGCCAGAAGTCTTTACACGTGTCCAGGTAGAAGCTGAACGCATTCTTAGGGTCCAGGCGGTGAAGTCTCTCCTCCTCCTTAGAAGGGTAAGGCGAGAATAGAAATTGGGTAAAGTGATAGATTGCCCCAGGAGGAAGGGAGTAACCACCTTAGGCAGGCAAGCAGCTCTGGTCCTAAGAACCATCTTATCTGCATGAATAGAGGAGAAAGGAGGCTTAGAACTAAGAGCCTGTAGCTCACTAACCCTCCTGGCTGAGGTAATCGCAATCAGAATAATTGTCTTGTATGATAGAAGCCTCAACGGACAACTATATAGAGGCTCAAATGGGGACATTATCAGCAAAGTAAGAACAAAATGTAAATCCCACTGAGGCATGATAAATGGAGTGGGAGGAATCCTGTTAGTAAGACCCTTAGTGAATCTCATGACTTTAGGAGACTTAAACAAAGAGGCTTGGTCTGGTAAGCAAAGAAAGGCCGACAAGGCAGACAAGTAGTCTTAACAGTTGTCGAGCCAAGGAAAGAGCGAAACTCAGAATATAAGACAAATTGGCCTGCAAAGGGTCAATTGATCTCTCTCCAAACCATTGAACAAACTTGGCCCAGCTACCAGAATAGACAGATTTGGTGGAGTGTCTTCTGGTTGATAATATAACATCCACCACATCAGGTGGGAGAGAGAAAGAACCCAGGTTGCCCCGTTCAATCTCTAGGCATGAATGTGCAGGCTCTGAAGGTGGGGGTGTAGAACCTGCCCCTGCGACTGCGAGAGGAGGCATGCATTGAGAGGGAGACAGAGGGGAGAGCTTGATGAGAGGTGAAGGAGGTCTGTGTACCACAATCTTATTGGCCAATCCGGGGCGATCAATATGACTTGGGCCCGGTCTTGGCAAATCTTGTTCAGAACCCAAGGAATCAAGGGTATGGTTGGGAACGCGTAAAGAAGCTGTGAGTCTCATTCTAACTGAAATGCGTCCTCCAACGCTCCCCGCATCAGATATTTGAGACTGCAGAAAGACGGGCAGTGTGCATTCTTGTGAGTGGCAAACAGGTTCAACCAAGGAAACCCCCACATCCTGAAAATATGATGGACCACCTCCAGATGAAGACGCCACTCGTGATCAGCCGAGTATTGCCGACTGAGACTGTCCGCACATTCAGCACCCCGGCCAGATGATTTGCAATTACACATATCTGATGGCTCTGAGCCCAGGACCAGAGTCACAGAGCCTCTCTGCAGATACGATACAACGCTACTCCTCCCTCTTTGTTTATGTACCACATTACGGTAGTGTTGTCCATCAGGACCTGAACTGACTGACTGCGAAGTGAGGGAAGAAAGACCTTGAGAGCCAAATGTATCATCCGCAATTCTAGAAGACTGATGTGGAATAATCTTTCCTCTGGAGACCAAAGTCCTTTGATCTTCAGATCCCCCAGATGAGTGGAGGCATCCGTTATCACTGTGGCCACCGGAGAAGGAGGTTGAAGCAGCTTCCCTTGAGACAGGTTGCCTGGAACACTCCACCATAACAGCTCCGCTGCAGTGTCTCTGGAGATTCTGACCATACCCTGAGATCCCTGTTGTGTTATAACCACTACCTGCGGAGGCACCACTGAAGTGCCCTCATGTGCCAGAGTACATGGTTGACCGTGCAGGCGCAGAACCTTCAGGACTGGAACAGCCGCACCATCTTGAAACATTGGAATCATAACTTGGATGTCTAGAATCCTCTGAGGAGGCAGGAAAACACGACTCACGGTAGTGTACAGTACTACCCTTATGAACAGGTTACGCTGAGAGGGCACCACGTGAGATTTGGGTACATTTATCGAAAAACCCAAGTCGAAAAACAGCCGTCTTGTTACTTGGACATGACGAAACACCATCTCTGGCGACTTTGTCTTGAGTAGCTAGTTGTCCAGATAGGGAAAAACAGGAATCCCCGACCTTCTGAGATGTGCTGCTCCCACCACCATCACCTTTGTGAAGCCCTGTAGTGCGGATGTAAGACCGAACAGGAGGATCGCAAACTGGTAGTGTTGAGACCCCACTGTGAAACGGAGATACTTTCGATGCGACTCCAGGATGGGAATGTGAAAGTACGCATCTTGTAAATCAATCAACACCATCCAGGATTCCTGCTGCAGGGCCAGTAGAACTTGAGCTAGGGTCAACATCTTGAATTTATCCTGTTTGAGGTAAAAATTCAAGATCCTGAGGTCCAGGTTCTGTCTGAATCACCTGTCCTTTTTGGGGATCAGGAAATACCGGGAGTAGCATCTCTGACCCCTTTCCTGCTCCGAAACAACCTCTCTCGCACCTTTCTGTAGCAAGGATAGAACCTCTTGTTGCCGAAGCAACAGATGGTCCTCCAAACACCAGCCCTGGCGAGAGTGGGAAAGGAGGGGGAAACTCCCGGAAAGGAAGGGCATACCCATTTTTTACAAGATTCAAAACCCAAAGATCTGATGTAACAGATTTACAATTTTGTAAAAAATGGGACACCCCACCTCCCACAGGTCAAACATGCTCTAAGATGGGGGATCTAGAGCTGCTTCTCTGCAAAGACAGTTGGGGGAACAGGAAAGGAGGAAGAGGAGGAGGAGACTTGTTGGCGAGCATATCCCCGCAGACGACCTCTACCCCTCCCTCTGTATGTTCTGTACAGTGGGTTCGCCTGTTGTTGTTGCTACTGCTGCTGTCAGGCCCGAAATGGAGCAGCCTTTCCAAAGCCCCGAAATCTTCAGTAACCAAAGCCCCCAGGTTGAGATTGCAAACCTAGATACCTAGCAGTAGCTCCACTATCTTTAAAACACTGTAGCGCTGAGTCCGCCTTGGTCCCGAAAAGTCTAGAACCATCAAAAGGAAGATCCAAAAATGTGGCTTGAACATCTGGAGAGAACCAGCAGACATGTAGCATTGACTTTAAAGCCATACTGGCTTATGAAAATAACTTTTTCGCAGACTGTCCCAATTTGTTTCAGTCCCTATCTCCGTGAGTGGACGGAAAGAAATCTGAAGATTGCTTAGAACATGAAGCCTGAACCACCAAGCTATCTGGAGATGGGTGCGGTGATAAAAAGGATGGAACTCCAGGCGTAACTTTGTATCGCCTTAACACCGTGCTGGATACAGCTGGGGCAGACATAGGCTTTTGCCATACTTCCAGAATGGGTTCTGTCGAAACCTCTTTGAATGGAAGCAAAGGTTCTATCACCGATGAGGGAGAGTGAAGAACCTCCGTCAGAATGTTCGATTTGACCTCTGCAGTTGGCAACTGCAAATCCAGAAGGTCAGAAGCCTTCCTAATGAAAGAATGATAGGAAAAAACCTCCTGAGAAAGAAGAGCCTTAGTAGAAGAGAGTCCCCAAACACTGTATTTAAAAAATGTGAACGATCCATACCTGAAGTCGGAAAAGGTGAGTACGGATCCGGAACCGCCTGCTCAGGAACATCCCAAGGTCATAAGGCTGGGTCTGGCTGCAGCGCCGGAGACACTGTAGCCGGGGGCGGAGTGGTCGGAGGCAAAAGAGTCGCTTCCCTGGGCACCGGAGAGTCTTCGGAACTGGAGAATGAGCAGGAGAATGCGCCGGAGTGACCTGCGGTGAAGGGAAGGCGAGATCTCATCCGTGGTGTAGGGCTGGGGACCCCAACTTCGGTGACTTGTCTGTAGAGGAGCGACGTCTGTAGCCATGACGCCATTTCTTCTTGCGTTTCCTCAACGACTTCGAGGTGAGTGGCGTCGGCAACTTGGACCTCGACTTTGTCCTCCTCCGACCCCTCTTCTGCTTCTTTGCCCAGGCCATAAACACTTTCACTTCCCTCTCCTTGAGGGCCTTTGGGGTCATACACCGACACAAAGAGCATCCCTCAACGTTGTGGTTACATGACAGGCACTAAAGGCAATCATCATGGGGGTCCGGGATGGACATATGTCCCCCACATTCCCTACAAGGTTTAAACCCACACTTTTTATGAACAGCCATTGCATTGCTACAATTACAGACAACTGTAACAATGTTAAACCACAAAGAAATGGAGAGTCCTAGAAAAACTGTTAGGTGTCGAAGACGCAGAAAAAAGGGAACTGACGTCAGCACGTCAACGAGGTCTTCTTATCGCCCGGATGACGTCACGTGGTGTCACGAGCAGAGCCGTACAATTGTGACGTCCTCATCGATGTGGTAGAGGTATGAAAAAAGTTTCAGTGGAATACTGCACAAGGGGTAATTCAAAAGGTGAAAAATCCACAGGCAGATGTATCCATCAGAAATTAGGCTGCATCCTCATCTGAAGGTTAACATGATCTGCATTATTTCATGTGTGGTTGGATCCAGGTTGAAATTCCACAACTGTTGGCATACCGCCTGCACCAATGCCCCATCCACTAGGAATTGGGAGCCCGGTAAATTACCCTCCTCTATCAGGTTCGCCAGGCTCCTAAAGATGCCCTCCTAGCAGCAATCCCCTAGAGTTGTCAGCTGTACGGCTGTCCACCCTCAACCTTTCGGCAGTGAAATAAACACCCCTGAAGTGGGTAACCCACCACAGGTAGTGCTAGCATGTACATTGTGCAATGTATAATTTGTATGAGAACTCCCTTCCCGCAGCGAAGGGCCATAGCGAGGAGTCTCGACTTCTGGATGGGGTGAAGTCTCACTCCCATAAGCAAGGCCAGCAGGGTGCTTACTCTGTGCTTATCCCTGAACTCCCCCAGTTCCTCCAGGCACGTTCCTGAGAGCTTTCTGGCCAGTCATTCCAGCTGCACTGCAAAATCATACCGTTCATTATTGAGGGCCCCGAGCCCACCCTTCCACTCCTGTCACTGCAATATATGCAGTGAGACATGAATACGCTTCCCATCTCATATCAATTCTGTAGCAGGGTATTTAGAGCCCTGAACCAGCCCTGTGGTATCCACACCGGGAGATTTGTAAAGTAGTACAGAACCCAGAGTAACATGACCATTTTTGCCAGCACCATCCTGGCCATAATGGGCAGCTTTAGTGCCCACCAGAACTTCATGGTCCCCTTCACGTTCCATAGGGTATGCCCCAAGTTGCCCTCCCTAGTATCTGCCTCCATGTGATAGACCCTGATAACCAGGTATGTAAAAACCATGGGTTCCTATTTGATCCTCAAGCATTAGACAACCCAGAGGACACTGGTACATCTGCCACCACAGGGAATGCACAGCTCTTGTTTCAGTTTGTATGCCGCCTGGACACTGTGCCAAGGTCATCCAAGACAATGACTACCCCAGGAATCACTGTTTGGGCGTCTGCACCTCAGGCAATCACCATCACTGTCACAATTCAGGAAGGACCTTAAGACCTGGCTCTTTGACTGAATCGCAGACCCAGCCCCCTCCACCCAGCGCATTGAGACACTCACAGGTGAGTAGTTATGCTTTATAAGAGTACTGGTTGATTGATTAATTGACTGATAGGATGCAATATCTAATGTGTCTCCTGAAGGTTTAAGGATAGAGACTATCAGTGCTTGCCTGGTGGTGTTGGCCAAAGTCCCTCTTTCAAACGCCACTGCATACATATCCACCAGGCTTGGCACCTGTAGCAAGGTGTAGGTCTGGTAGAATTCTACTGGCAAACCACCAGATCCTTGCGATTTGCTTCTTGCTTACTTCTTCAGTGCTGCCCTGATCTCGGGTTCAGAGATAGGTCCCCCAATATCTCCCTATCGTCCGTTGTTAACCACGTGAGCATTGCCCGGCCGAAAAAGGCTGCAATGGTTCCCGCCCGCATAGGGTCACGTTGCCCATATAGCTCCATATAATGGTGTGTAAACATCCTGTGTATGTCATATTGGGTGTAGACCATCCTCCCCTGAGGAGTCAGACATTTAAGTGATTGGATGTGCCTTGTCCATTGAGCGTATCAACCAGGAGAGAAGTCTTCCTGCCTGGCCAGCTTTGCTATAAGCTGTGGTTAGATACTCACATTTACTAAGGAGTTACAACCTTTTCAGTAAACCTGTATGCATCTTTCACTCCTCCCTTGGTCTGGGCTTGGGCCGAGGATCCTCCTGACTAGTCACCTCCAGTTGACAGTATGGTATTCGCTGCCCATGTTAGGGATTTATCGAGTGATTTCCAGACTCCCATGGATTGGCCAAGGCAGTAGACCCGCACTACCACTTTAAATGTGCCCATTCAACATTACTGTCAGTGGCGGCCAGTATCACGGCAGAGTTGCAGGGCAGGATGAAAACAATAACAATAATAAAAATAAAACCACATACCTGCCTCTCTCTGCATCACCGACTCAGTGCTCTTCTGCTGCTGCACTGCACAGGCTCCCAGGCTTCCCTGCGGCCAATCCTGATGCTGCTCTCATGTTTGAAAGTAGTGTCAGGGTTGGCCTGAGCGCTGTGAATTTGCGCTCCCAGGGAGACTGGGAGCCTGTGCTTTGCTGTCTCCAACCCAGCAAAGCAGTTGGGGTTGGAGACAGTTTAGTGCGCATGTGTGTTTGGACCCACATGCGTACTGACAACAGTGCCGTGCACCACTCCCTTTCCAGCCTCACAACCTGTCATCATCTGCCCTGCCCCCAAGACTTGTTCATTCTAAAAAAATAAAACGACAATAAGCCTGCGTTATTATTGTTTTATTTTTCGAGTTTTGGGGCTGCTGGCGTGGGCAGGGTACAATCCTTCTCCATAGTGGAGGAGCCACTGCTGATTACTGTGGGACACTGTATGAATATAAATTTGAAAGTATTCTTCAATCAAACTTGCCAGGGATTCCCTAAATGTTGGTTCATCAAGGGAGGACGTATGGAGCCTCCATGAGAGAATGGGCGATATACGCCTACCCCATATCATACTCTTAAGCAACGGGTTGTGGTCTAAGTGAGTATGTCCTAGGCATTCCATATGAGGGGTTTGCCCTGTAACTGCCGGTGAGCATATCATTTTAACTAGGTATACATGAAGGTCATGCACTAGTGAGAACATGTACTCTTTTCCTTCCAAATGCCTCAGCCGCCAGGGGGTCACATATACCTCAATACGCAGAATGCAGTTAAACTTAACTTTCCTTAAATAGTAAACAAAGCCCATTCCCCAGCTGTGATCTCTCTGCCACAATCAGTGACTAATTTTACTCTTAAGGCCTGACTTAGATTTTAGCAGACAAGGTCCTCCACCATAAATGTCTGCTAAACTCTCGGTTCACCCATTTGAGCCAGGCGAACCATCATGTTTCTGCTGGCAAAGCTACCCCTGGATCTGGCGGTGGATACCTTCGACCAACATTCCCCAGGAAATTGTGCCATCGGTCTAAGTACCTCAGAACATCGATCCTATTTATGGCAGACGTTCTGATGTACTTTCCTCTTCTTCAGCTGGCCAATGAAAGCCTGTTAGTCCTGAACAAAAAAACACACAAGAAAGAACCTGCACGCTGAGAGTGCTCTACAAAAGGTGGACTGTAGTTCGTTCACTAGGGCAGCGGAGTATATCCCTCCACTGCCCTGGCAGAAAGTAGAACAGTCCACCAAACTCTAAATCAGGCCTTTAGTCTAGTCTTGTCTACTATCGTTCCGTCAAGTGCCTAATACTAAGTAGACATTGACATGTGACCACATCCTAAATCCAGTACAAACTGAAGCGTTTGCACTCTTCCGGTTTATGTGCAATTGTTTCCACCCGTCCGGAGCCATCACCATACTCTGAAAAGGTCACCCATGTAAAGGATTCTGCTATCCTGCTACATAAACATGTCCATGGATGTAGCTACCATCTGGAAGTGTACTAGGGTCTGAAAGGTAAACCAAACCAACCAATCATAGAATTACTAATTCATACATCAATTTACAATGGGGAGCACTTGCACTGTGGCACTGGACAGCAGTGGCACAGTGCCCTGAGCATCTAACACCAGCAAAAACACATGAGGCAACAGCCCAAAAAAATGGAAGGGAGACCCACGCCAAGGTGCCAGGTCTAACAAATACGCTGTCAGAACATGACACATATCCCTCACGCCATATTACAAGTGCAATAGGCTATAGCATACTTGTAGGAAGGCAGATGGGACATCAACAACTTTGTGACGGAGTACTCTGTCTGTCAAACTCTAAATAAGGCTCTTTGCATCTAAAGAGATGACCATATGGAGTTGCTCCTAATTTTGTGCATTCACCAATATAATAAAAACATTCTCAGATTAATTGAAAACTTGAATTTGGGATGAATTGGGCCTATTCTATAACCCTGAATTTTGATCGAGAGATTCTCAGTATTGGATTCTAACAGTACCTGCCTCTCTAAAAACTGTTTGGTGTTTACCACAGTGTTATGCCTGTAAAAAACAGTTAAAGTTGTAGTGCGGCCAGTAAACCTGGGTACGTTACGTACCATTCTCTAGGTAGCTGTAAGACCTGGGGTCTCCAGGCCCTAAGGGGGTAACGTGACACGAGCGGCTGGGCACCCAAAGGCCTGTGTGTTACGCGACCATACAACACACGCATCCTCTGAAGCAGTAAACGCACACAATAATGGACGCCACACAATAAGGTGAATGCAAATTAATCAGATTTTATCTAATCAAAGGAGCACACACGGTAATCTTGGAGGGCAATGTATCCTAACTTGTACACATTAACATTTGCATTACAGCTTCTCATTACCTGTACACTTTAACATGTGCATTACAGCATCTCATTAGCTGTACACTTTAACATGTGCATTACAGCATCTCATTACGGTTACCTCAGCAATCCCTGCAGTATGAACTTCCCTAGTGCTGCGGGCCGGGGCCTGCACACGTGGTGCTACTGGTGTCTACGAAGAAACAAAGGCACATGAGCATAACTTGAGGTCGTATAATGTTTGCCTAGCACCATGAGCATTTCCAAGCCTACCCTGAGGATAAGCGTTGTGGGTACAGGAAGCGCCTTGCACTTGGGACCTCCACTGGAGAATGGAGCGCTTGAGACCACAATCTGAGGTTACACACTAATTGGACTTAGCACGCTCTGAGCGCTTGTGAATGCAACACGTGGGGTCAGCGCTCCTTAGACTTAGAACGCATTGAGTATGGGTGCGTACCAAGGACAGATCAGCGTTACTGCAACATAGAACGCATTGAGCACAGGCGAATGCAAATGGATGATCAGCGCTACTTACGCATAGAATGCATTGAGCACTGGTGAATACACAGGAATGATCAGCGCTACTGAGACATAGAACGCATTGAGCACTGGCGAATGCAAATGGATGATCAGCGCTACTTAGGCATAGAACGCACTGAGCACTGGTGAGTACAAAGGAATGATCTGCGCTACTGAGGCATAGAACGCATTGAGCGCTGGTAAATACAATTGAACGATCAGCGCTACTCCAACATAGAACGCATTGAGCACTGTTGAATACAAAGGAATGATCAGCGCTACTGGGACATAGAACGCAGTGAGCACTTGTGAGTCCTGCGAACGGCAGTCCCCAGGAGAGGGTAATCCCACGGAGGGGAGACTCACAATTACGGAGGGAAATCCCACGGAGGGGGGAAAGTCACAGTCTCTGCATGCGGTGTCTCTCCCACTTGGCAGGGGGCGCACCGGGCCTTCCCACGACTCCCGGGGAGCAGGGGGGGGGCGAGTCTCAGGCCACCACACGGCCGCGCTACCTCCCAGCCCCCGGGGGTTACCTTGGTCTCGTCGCTCGGTTCCGCTCCGGGCCCTTCGTCCGATGCGCGCAAGAGCACGGGACACTCCCGGACACTCGCTCTTCCTTCTCACGCTGCGACGGCAGCGGCGGGGCCCCGGGCTTCTCCGCAGGCCCCAACTTGGCACTGACACGTCACTTAGGCCTACGGGCCGCGGCGGTGATCGCGTTGCGGGTCCTCGCACCAGGGGGGGGTCACAAATTAAGCGGGAGCTCGGCCAGCTCCGCGCTCGACAGCAGATCCGCGCAGGGGGTCCCAGGTCAGGTCTGGCAGCGCAGGAGACACAGCGCCAGTACCTGGTCGATCCCCAGCAGTCAGGCAATTAGTCGTTTCATGAAGTTACAATATTCAGCTTTGGCATGAAGTTTCAGGATGTCGCTTCTGCAGTTTCAATATTCAGTCTTTGTGGCGCAGATGATACTGGCGCCCTTGGGGTTCTGTTCCTTGGGGGGTAGGGGATGAGTTGGCGACTAGGTCCTTCCTAGTCAGGCTGGGCAGAGGTTCCCTGGGTCCTCCTACTGCTGGGCAAGATCAGTGGGTTTCACAGGATCCCTCACTCACTTAAGAGGCAGCACCTAAGCCCTGTCACTCTCAGAGGCATGCCGGAGTGTAGGCCCTACCGCCTACACTCCGGCATGGATTCTCCAGCTCTGCTTCACCCCAACTGGCCAACTGACTGGAAAAAGTTCCCTCCCTCACTTATGTATCCCTAGGTCAGGTGACCTCTAGCCAAGGCGGCAAAAGTAAAAACCACACCTCCCTTCTAGAAGGTTCCAGCACATTCCAGGAGCTTCCCCATTCTACCTATGGGACAAAAAAAGGCGGGCTGGTGTCGCAACATTGTTGTGGGGTTCCAGCCAGCTCCTGGCAGCTAGGGTGCTACTATGAAAGACCACTCTGCAGCAGCAGGGGTCTGTGGCAGCCATCTTGGGAGAAGGGAGCATCTGCACCTTAACACTGGTTGGCAATGAAAAGGCGCCCGGAGACCTAAGTCCAACATCAAAATGAGGGTGGAAAAAATGAGGCACGATCAAAAATAGATGGGGAGACTACCCTAGGGCTGACAGGTCCAACACGCGTCCCCCCCAGCCGAAAGAGGGGAGAGCTACCCAACCTCTAGGGAGTTCTCATCGCTAAGGCGGAAAAACCTGGAGAGACCGTCAGCATTGGCGTGGTCAACTCCGGGCCGATGTTCCACCCGAAAGTCCATCCCCTGTAGGGAAATGGACCACCTCAACAACTTGGGGTTTTCGCCTCTCATCTGCATGAGCCAGCGAAGGGGGCGGTGGTCGGTCTGGATAAGGAAGTGAGTTCCAAAGAGGTATGGCCTCAACTTCATCAGAGCCCAGACCACCGCGAAGGCTTCTCTCTCAATGGTGCTCCATCGCCGTTCCCGAGGGAGGAGTCTCCTGGATATGAAGGCCACTGGTTGATCCTGACCCTCAGTGTTGAGTTGCGAGAGCACCGCACCTATGCCGTGCTCTGAGGCGTCTGTCTGCACAATGAATTCCTTGCTGAAATCCGGTGTTGCTAGTACTGGAGCGGTACACATCGCATGTTTCAGCATGTCAAAGGCTTCTTGGCATGCAGCTGTCCATATGACCTTGCGAGGTTGCTTCTTTGAGGTCAATTCCATCAAGGGGGTTACGATGGTACCATATCCCTTGACGAACCGGCGGTAATACCCAGTGAGGCCGAGGAAAGCTCGGACCTCTGTTTGGGTCTTGGGGGGCTCCCAGGCCAAGATGGTCTCTATTTTGGCCTGGAGGGGTTGCACCTTACCTCCGCCCACCAGGTGTCCCAGGTACACGACAGATCCCTGTCCAATCTGGCACTTGCTGGCTTTAATTGTTAGGCCAGCACGTTGCAGCGCCTGCAATACCTCCTGGAGGTGTTGCAGATGGTCCTCCCAGGTGCCACTGAAGACAGCTATGTCATCCAGGTAGGCCGCTGAGAAGGACTCCAGGCCAGATAGTACCTGATTCACTAACCGCTGGAATGTGGCCGGAGCATTTTTGAGCCCAAAGGGCATCATTCGGAACTGGTAGTGGCCCTCGGGGGTGGAGAATGCTGTTTTCTCCCTTGCTCCATCGGCCATGGCAATCTGCCAGTATCCGGATGTCAAATCAATGGTGCTGAGGTACCGGGCTGCTCCCAGCCGGTCCACCAGCTCGTCTGCACGTGGGATGGGGTGAGCATCTGTCTTCGTGACAGAGTTCAACCCCGGTCGTCCACACAGCACCAAAGCTCCGGTGTCGTACCCGGTGGGGCCGCTTTCGGCACCAACACCACTGGACTAGCCCACGGGCTGCTGGAAGGTTCTATCACCCCCAGCTCCAGCCTCTTGGCCACCTCACGCTGGATGCTGTCCCCTGTGTCCACATCATGGGTACACAGATGAGTGATTACAGGCGTGAGGGAGAACAACGAGGCGAACTGTCCCAGGACATGGCGGCAGTCCCTCTGTTGCTCTGGGGTCAAGGATGGGGAGAGGACTACACCTTCCACCGAACCTTCCTTCTCTTGTACCGCTAGAAGGTCAGGAAGAGCTTCACTCTCTTCCTCTTCGCTCCCATCCGTCACCATCAGGAGAGCAAGCTCTGATCGCTCATGGTGCGGCTTCAGGCGGTTGAAATGGAACACCCTGAGGCGCTGACGGGGGGTCTTCAAGTCTACTACGTATGTGGTCTGGCATCGTCGTTCCACAATGTCGTACGGACCAGTCCACCGGTCCTGGAGGGCGCAAAGCTCCCCAGGTTCCATGAGCCACACCTTCTGTCCCACGTCCAACTCGACCGTCCGAGCGTTGCGGTCATACCATTCCTTCATCACGGTCTGGCTAGCCTCCAGGTTCTCTGAGGCCGTCTTCCACAGCTTGGCCATCTGGCTGCGGAACGCCAGCATGTAGCTGACAATGTCACGGGGAAGCTTCTGCGAAGTCTTCTCCCACCCCTCTTTCACTAAACTGAGGGGACCCCTAACGGGATGGCCATAGAGCAACTCAAACGGGCTGAACCCGACTCCCTTCTGCGGTACCTCCCGGTAGGAGAATAACAAGCAGGGGAGGAGGACGTCCCATTTACACCTCAAGCCCTCTGGCAGGCTTCGGATCATACCCTTCAATGTCTTATTGAAGCGCTCCACAAGTCCGTTAGTCTGGGGGTGGTAAGGAGTGGAGAACCGGTAGGTCACCCCACACTCCTTCCACATGGCCTGCATGGAGGCCGACATGAAATTTGTGCCCCTCTCCGACACCACGACCTTGGGGAATCCCACTCGGGTAAAAATCCCCAATAGTGCCCGCTCCACCACCGGTGCAGTGATGGTCCTCAGAGGAATAGCCTCTGGGTACCTTGTGGCGTGGTCCACCAATACCAGAATGAACCGGTGTCCCGCTGGGGTCGGAGGGTCCAATGGCCCAACAATATCAATACCGACCCTCTCAAAAGGGGTCCCGACCACGGGGAGCGGTTCCAAAGGGACCTTCAATTTAGTCCCAGTCTTGCCACTTGCCCGACAAGACTTACAGGTCTTGCAAAAGGTGTCTGAGGCAATCCTCATCCTGGGCCAATAAAAATGAGGGACCAACCGTGCAAAGGTTTTGTCCTGGCCCAGGTGTCCGGCTAAGGGAATCTCGTGCGCTAACTCCAGCAGGAAGGCCCGGTAACATTGGGGGACCACTATGGCCCTCGAAGATCCATGTACCGGCACCCTGGGCTCACTGTATAGGAGACCATCCTCCCAATACACATGATATCATCCCATCTCCTGACTGGCCACTTGGGCTTCAGCCTGTCGCCGCATGCCTTCAAGCGTGGGGCACGCCCTTTGTGCCTGACAAAATTCCTCCCGGGTAGGGCCTCCTCCCACATGCCAGTCAACAAGGGTCGGCAAGTCCTCCACGGGAACGACATCCACCTCCACGGACTCCGGGGGCACCTCTGCGGCCTCCTCATCCATCTCACGGGGCGTGTCCACTACCACCTTCTTCTTTCCTCTTCTGGTGTTGGGTTGGGCCATTATTCCAGGCTCCAACCCAGGGTGAGTTCCATGCAGGGCAGCCATGGACCGCGTGACTACGCAAGTCCACCCTGGTAATCCCAGCATCTCGGTGTGAGCTCGAAACTCGACATCTTTCCACTTGGTGTGCTCCAGGTCGTTCCCTAGCAAGCACCCCACAGGCAAGGCAGGGCTCACCGCAACTCTTAGTAGGCCTTTGACTCCTCCCCACTCAAATGGAACACGAGCCACGGGATAGTGACTCACACTGCCGTCAGCCAATACGGCCGGATGGAACTCCTCAGGGCCTACTTGGTCTGGGGACACCAGCCGCCTCACTACAGTGCGTTACAAAAAACAACGGTCCTAAACCTATACTTAGAATGAATTAATCAAAATACTTTGTTTCTTGTATGATTCAATTAACCATATCATTAAATGAGGTAAACAACATAAAAAACAGAAAACGACCTTGAAAAGAAATTACCATATATTTATTCAGTAATATTTTGGATAAAAGCCATATATATTATTTTAATCTCATGAATCAATCAAAGGAGGTTGCACCAGAGGAAGGTGTGCAGTGAAGAAGAGGGTGCTCAAGTGTAAAGAGATAAAGAAGAAGAATACTTCAACACATTATCAAGAATTTAATATGTCAAGGCAGGGTAGAGCGGTTACAAGTCACCGTCCTTTGGGTACAGACTAAATACAAATGGGGCGTCTGTACCCAAAATACCCTCCTTAATGTGCTACTCCGGAATTGATTTCTGTTATGAAACAAAAGTCAAGTTTACATGAATGCCATTGGGACAGACTAGCTAGGACGGTGACTTGTAACCGCTCTACCCTGCCTTGACATATTAAATTCTTGATAATGTGTTGAAGTATTCTTCTTCTTTATCTCTTTACACTTGAGCACCCTCTTCTTCACTGCACACCTTCCTCTGGTGCAACCTCCTTTGATTGATTCATGAGATTAAAATAATATATATGGCTTTTATCCAAAATATTACTGAATAAATATATGGTAATTTCTTTTCAAGGTCGTTTTCTGTTTTTTATGTTGTTTACCTCATTTAATGATATGGTTAATTGAATCATACAAGAAACAAAGTATTTTGATTAATTCATTCTAAGTATAGGTTTAGGACCGTTGTTTTTTGTAACGTACATTACCCAGGTCCCTGACCAGATTGGGTTACCCCGTTTTCTGTAATGATCGCCTCACTACAGTGGTCATGCTGGCTCCTGTGTCCCTCAGAGCCTCCACCTCCTCCCCATTAATTCTCACCCTCTGCTGATATTTAGCAGTGTTCGGGGGCAGGGACACTACGGGGACCACCTCTCTATCCCCGAGTGAAACCAGGGTCAGGCCTGTCCACTCCCCTTCCCTATCTAAGGGCATCTCCACCCCAAGCGCTATACTACTCACCCCAGGACTTTTCCCGCCCGTTGGGGCTGGGGGTCTCATGCGACACTTGGGATCTCCCTTGTAGTGTCCAATCTCCCCACATTCGTAGCACCGCACAATCCTTGGCTGCTGACTCCTGTCAGGGTAAGTGGGTCTTGTGGAATTGGACGGGGGTGGGGTTCCTACTCCCTTCCCAAACTTATTTTGGGGGCCTTTAGAGAACTCCACCTTTTTATCTCCCCCCTCTTTCTTCTGGGGGAAACCCTATCCGCCTTTCGAGCCATCTCCCCCGGGGCCCTTGTGAGACACCCGGGTGCTCACCCAAATATCTGCCTCCTCCGCAAGCTCACGGGGATCCATCAACTTGCGGTCCACCAGATGTTGGCGCAGCTCCGGAAAGCACTTATCCAAGAGGTGCTCCCATAAAAAAAGATTGTATACCCCTTGATAGTCCTGCACCTCGCTGCCACGCACCCAACCATCTAGTGCCTTTCTCGCATAATCAAAAAAGTCCACCCATGTCTGTGTGGACAGCTTATGGCTGCCATGGAACTTCTGCCTGTACATCTCGGGGTTAAGACCAAATTTTTTTAGGGGCATACCTGACCTGATCCGCCTTGGCCAAATATAGCAGGGTGTCCCTGACATTGGGAGGTATATACCGATATAAACCACCTCCCCAATTACTCTCGGGTACCCCATGGGCAGTCAAGGCTACCTCGTATGCCTCCAACCATTTAGCAATGTCGTCCCCCACTGTGTAATTGGCAATGACTTCCTTAGGTAGGTAGAATTTTGACTCGTGAGACTCTTTAGGTATGCTGCCACCATTGTCCTTATTGGACGCAATCAATTGGAGGGCGCGCAGCTCCAACTCTTTCAGCTGAAGCTCGTGCGCCAGCTTCTTTTCCTCCATTGCCCATCTCTTGTTCTCTCTTTCATGTTCCAATTTCGCTAGCTCCCACTTTAATTGCCTCTCTTCCCTCCTGTCCTCGTACTCCTCTGGAGACACACTCCTCCTAGATCCTGTCCTACTACTGGCCCCAGAACGTCTCCCTGGGGGCACATTTTCAGACATATCCACATTAAGTATGTCTAGTACTTCTTGGGCGCTCTCCTCCTGAGGTGCATCTGGTGCCTCCTGTCCCTCATCCTCTCTCCCTTCTGGGTGGGCCTCTACCCATGCCCTAATGGCGGTACGGAGTTCCGGTCCTTTGGCCTTCCGCACCCCAGGCACCCCCATCCCCTGCCCGAACTCTCTCAGTTGCTTCACCGAGTACCCCTCGAGGTCAGCTAACCGGAATTCCATCTTGACAGGTGGGGACGTGGGGCCCGATTCACAGAACAAACTTAAGACAAAATCCTAAACTTAGTACCATTTTGGTATTCACAGAATGCACTTACTACTTCTGGTATTCACAGAATGAACTTACTACTTTTGCGATTCACAGAATAAACTTACTACTTTTGCTATTCACAGAATGGATTTACGACTACTAACTTTACGTCCGCACTCGGGCCGGAAATTCCGGCCCGGAGGCGGAGCTTCCGGCCCAGAGGTGGAGATTTTGGCCATGGCTAAATCTCCGCCACTGGCCGGAATAACCACCTCTGGGCCGGAAGCTCCGCCTCTGGGCCGGAAGCTCCGCCTCTGGGCCAGAATTTCCGGCCCGAGTGCGGACGTAAAGTTAGTAGTCGTAAATCCATTCTGTGAATAGCAAAAGTAGTAAGTTTATTCTGTGAATCGCAAAAGTAGTAAGTTCATTCTGTGAATACCAGAAGTAGTAAGTGCATTCTGTGAATACCAAAATGGTACTAAGTTTAGGATTTTGTCTTAAGTTTGTTCTGTGAATCGGGCCCCTAGATACTAAGGAAGAAATTCCTAGGATATGGGTGACAGTTACCAGCTAACCAGGATTCTCTTACATTCTCAGCCCGGACAGTGGAATCAATAAATGCAGCAAATAATAGTTGCAGAGCTTTGAAACAACAGGCGTTTAATTGTGGCGCCCTCCGCTTCACGGAAGGGTGCTGTATGGTCACAGGTCCTAATATCCTAGCGCTCGCCAACAATGTAAGACCTGGGGTCTCCAGGCCCTAAGGGGGTAACGTGACACGAGCGGCTGGGCACCCAAAGGCCTGTGTGTTAAGCAACCATACAACACACGCATCCTCTGAAGCAGTAAACGTACACAATAATGGACGCCACACAATAAGGTGAATGCAAATTAATCAGATTTTATCTAATCAAAGGAGCACACACGGTAATCTTGGAGGGCAATATATCTTAACTTGTACACATTAACATTTGCATTACAGCTTCTCATTACCTGTACATATTAACATGTGCATTACAGCATCTCATTACCTGTACACTTTAACATGTGCATTACAGCATCTCATTACGATTACCTCAGCAATCCCTGCAGTATGAACTTCCCTAGTGCTGCGGGCCGGGGCCTGCACACGTGGCGTTACTGGTGTCTACGAAGAAACAAAGGCACATGAGCATAACTTGAGGTCGTATAATGTTTGCCTAGCACCATGAGCATTTCGAAGCCTACCCTGAGGATAAGCGTTGTGGGTACAGGAAGCGCCTTGCACTTGGGACCTCCACTGGAGAATGGAGCGCTTGAGACCACAATCTGAGGTTACACACTAATTGGACTTAGCACGCTCTGAGCGCTTGTGAATGGAACACGTGGGGTCAGCGCTCCTTAGACTTAGAACGCATTGAGTATGGGTGCGTACCAAGGACAGATCAGCGTTACTGCAACATAGAACGCATTGAGCACTGGCGAATGCAAATGGATGATCAGCGCTACTTAGGCATAGAACGCATTGAGCACTGGTGAATACACAGGAATGATCAGCGCTACTGAGACATAGAACGCATTGAGCACTGGCGAATGCAAATGGATGATCAGCGCTACTTAGGCATAGAACGCACTGAGCACTGGTGAGTACAAAGGAATGATCAGCGCTACTGAGGCATAGAACGCATTGAGCGCTGGTAAATACAATTGAACGATCAGCGCTACTCCAACATAGAACGCATTGAGCACTGTTGAATACAAAGGAATGATCAGCGCTACTGGGACATAGAACGCAGTGAGCACTGGTGAGTCCTGCGAACGGCAGTCCCCAGGAGAGGGTAATCCCACGGAGGGGAGACTCACAATTACGGAGGGAAATCCCACGGAGGGGGGAAAGTCACAGTCTCTGCATGCGGTGTCGCTCCCACTTGGCAGGGGGCGCACCGGGCCTTCCCACGACTCCCGGGGAGCAGGGGGGGGGCGAGTCTCAGGCCGCCACACGGCCGCGCTACCTCCCAGCCCCCGGGGGTTACCTTGGTCTCGTCGCTCGGTTCCGCTCCGGACCCTTCGTCCGATGTGCACAACGGCGCGGGACACTCCCGGACACTCGCTCTTCCTTCTCACGCTGCGACGGCAGCGGCGGGGCCCCGGGCTTCTCCGCAGGCCCCGACTTGGCACTGACACGTCCCTGAGGCCTACGGGCCGCGGCGGTGATCGCGTTGCGGGTCCTCGCACCAGGGGGGGGGGGGTCACAAATTAAGCGGGAGCTCGGCCAGCTCCGCGCTCGACAGCAGATCCGCGCAGGGGGTCCCAGGTCAGGTCTGGCAGCGCAGGAGACACAGCGCCAGTACCTGGTCGATCCCCAGCAGTCAGGCAATCAGTCGTTTCATGAAGTTACAATATTCAGCTTTGGCATGAAGTTTCAGGATGTCGCTTCTGCAGTCTCAATATTCAGTCTTTGTGGCGCAGATGATACTGGCGCCCTTGGGGTTCTGTTCCTTGGGGGGTAGGGGATGAGTTGGCGCCTAGGTCCTTCCTAGTCAGGCTGGGCAGAGGTTCCCTGGGTCCTCCTACTGCTGGGCAAGATCAGTGGGTTTCACAGGATCCCTCACTCACTTAAGAGGCAGCACCTAAGCCCTGTCACTCTCAGAGGCATAAGTCCCTGGCTAGGCCCTACCGCCTACACTCCGGCATGGATTCTCCAGCTCTGCTTCACCCCAACTGGCCAACTGACTGGAAAAAGTTCCCTCCCTCACTTATGTATCCCTAGGTCAGGTGACCTCTAGCCAAGGCGGCAAAAGTAAAAACCACACCTCCCTTCTAGAAGGTTCCAGCACATTCCAGGAGCTTCCCCATTCTACGTATGGGACAAAAAAAGGCGGGCTGGTGTCGCAACATTGTTGTGGGGTTCCAGACAGCTCCTGGCAGCTAGGGTGCTACTATGAAAGACCACTCTGCAGCAGCAGGGGTCTGTGGCAGCCATCTTGGGAGAAGGGAGCACCTGCACCTTAACACTGGTTGGCAATGAAAAGGCGCCCGGAGACCTAAGTCCAACATCAAAATGAGGGTGGAAAAAATGAGGCACGATCAAAAATAGATGGGGAGACTACCCTAGGGCTGACAGGTCCAACAATAGCCCATCTAGCAAATGACTTCACTCTGCTCATAGTTACTGTTCCTACCTTTTCTTAATATATTAAAGCCCTCTGACCCACTCCCATCCTAGAGATAGTCTAGTGGTCTGTCTCAAGAATCATCTGTTTTTTATACCTTAGGTAGCAAACTGTTCTGGGGTTTGCTATGGAGTAAAAAGAAACAAACAACTGTCTTCATCAGGCATCCCTGAGGAATGTTCCCTGTATGACATTCAATGTTCTTCTCTAGTACAGTTGTATCTGCTGAAGAGTCAGACACATATTTAATTTCCCGCACCCAAATAATCTCCTCAAGCCTAGAGATCTCAGGAAGATTTCCAGATGAAGTAGTAGGATGCAGAAAAGCAGATTAGTGGAGAAATGCAATGACTAAAAACAACATAGGTGCAAAAATCCAAAAGATCCGATGTCCAAGGCATAAACACACCCTGCTAAAGCCACAACTGCTTACTGTGCAGCTTGCATACCCTGGAAAACGCTGGGTGACTCCCTCGCTCCATTTGAAAACTAGATTTCTGTCTTTTTGTGGGTGATGAGGCCTCCCATGGGAGATTTGTGCCGAGGATGCTGAATGTCGGTGATACAATGCCGTCACCCATTCCATTACTGTAAGAAATTTCCCTTTTTGACATGGTTTCCCAACACTTTTTTCCTGCTATCTAATGCTACTTTGACTGAAAGTGTGCTGGGTTCCTCCTCACCAGGTCACCAGCATAAGTGTTCTTTCCCTAAACAGAACCATTGTTCCACATTTGGTACCCATTTAGGCTCCATATAAGTCCCTAGTAAATGGTACCCGTGTCACCTAGGATATTGGGACTAAACAGGGAACCTAAGGGCTGTAGCATGAATTGTGCCACCCTAAGGCACCCCTCACCAAGCTCATGCAAAACTATCATTGCAGCTTGCATGTCTTGCTGCAGAGAAAAGTGAAAAGTCGAGATGGCACTCATCCCTGTTTGCCATGCTTGAAAAACACTACATGTGGTATAGGTAAGTCACCTCTACAGCAGGCATCACAGCCCAAAGGCAGGGTGCCGTATACTCCATGTGCGGTCATATTTGCGTGAGTGAATGTGTCCCTGTGATACCCAAGTCCATTCTTAGATATCACAAGTGCAAAAGGAAGCCATAATGAGTGCATGAGCTGGACACTTGCGATTACAAGTTTCTCAGCTACATGATTTCTTGACTGTACCCCCAGATGTTCGGTACCAAACACCTCATACTAATAAACCTACACTGATACCAGGGTTGGATTTATTAATAAAAAACACCCAGAGGGCACTTTAAATGTGCTCCCTGAAAACCTACTGACTACTAGTACATTGACTGACTGGTCTTGACCAGCCAGCTACCACAGACAAGTTGCTGACCCCTGAGGTCAGGACCAAAGCCTGCTCTGGGTGGAGGTGTTCACATCTCCTCCAAGTAGGATCTGCATTCCATGGCAGGAAGCTTCAAAGGCTCCACAGCCTTTGTTATGCAACCCTAGCCTCTCCAGATAGTGGAGATTCCTGCCCCCCCCCCGTCCAGGCCCCACTTTTGGGGTCAAGACAGGCCTGAAAATTAGTAAGATTGGAAGGTGTGTCCAACACTACGCCAGCACCACCCCTAAGGTGGACTAGCTGATGTTGACACCAACTTTTCATATTCCCCCATCTTGATTTGAATGTAATTAGCCTTCTAGGGTCATGGTTGTACCCACTTTCCACAGGAAGTGGTCATATAGAGGGAGTAGACACCCTAAAGGTAGGTAGCCTATTGGCTATTACTTGTCACTCCCCTTAACACCCCTAAATTGAGTATTTAGTTGGCACCCCTGAACCCAAGAATGAACAGAAATTCAACGGATCAAGAGAAGAAGGATTAAGAGGAGTTACTGCTTGCTGAAAACTGCAGAAAAACTGTGAACTTTTGGTGCAACAGCCTGCCTGCTAGCAACTCTCTCGACAATCGCAACAGAGTGACTCGTCCTGCAAGCTAGGTCTCTACCACAGCCTTGGGTAGCGTGCCAGCACTTCAAAAATCACCTAAGTCTCTCTTGGAGTAGAGGAGCTACTCCCCTTCAGTCCGCAGGCTTTGAACAGCAGAGTCCGGTCCACCGCCTTGTTGCTCCCTGGCCCGACTGACGCCACAGACGACAAGGAAGAGGTACCCATGCTCTGGAGGGTCAGATCTGTCTCCCCACCAAGTGTGAAGACACCAGGATCAACCGGAGCTATGCAGCACCTATACCCACCCTGTACCAAATGCCAACAGAAAGAGTCCAATCCAGATTCTCACTGCACCACAACCTAGCAGCTGTCGTGGGTCATCAGCATCACTTTGTGAGTGGCCCAGCTGTCCTGATTTTGCTCCTGCCAGCTGTTTGCTCCTAATTGTGAGGATTACCTTTGCGCACCCAGGCCATCTGACCTATCCACTCTGGACCTGAGCCTCCCGGACTGGGTACCTGGGTGCCTGGGCAAGACCCTTGCAGCACAAGGCCTCATTTGGGAGCTCTCTGACTTGTTCCCAAGTCCCCCTGTGCCGCATGTTTCCAGATGGTCTCCCTCTCCATAGCGCGCACAGCTATCAACGTCACCAACACCATGCTCCCGGCTAAACCAGGTGAACCCCTGAAACCAGCTGTACTTACCGTTCTGCATATATGTCTTTTCTCTCCACAGAATTGCATTGTGCATAAATGCGCCCAACTTTGAAAAGTTTACTTTCCTGTAAAAAAAATAATTGCTAACAAAAACAGTACTTACTTTTGAACGAAGGTCTTGGTTTTACAAAATATATAAAAAGAAGTGTTATTTTTCTAATTTGGTCTCAGATTTAATCTTTGAGTGTGTGTCTCATTTATTGCCTCCGTGAGCACAACAAATGCTTAGCACTCCCCTCTGATAAGCCTAACTACTCGCCCACACTACCACTAAAGAGAGCGTTACTATTATCTACTTTTGCCTCTGTATACCAATTGAGGACCCACTGGACACTCTACACAGTGTACTTCTTTTTAGTGCACTATATAGAGAGCCAGCTTCCTTCAATTACAGTTTTGGTCATTGAAGACCGCGTGGCCTGAAGTGCACTCAACCCTGAGCTGCATGTCAAAAACACAGTGCATATGCCTACCAGCCATCCATTGCAGATCCTTAAGTTTGGAAAACTGGATGGTAAGCAGTCTAGGCTTACATTTGAAGCCACCAAAACAGCAACCAGATCGCCGGACCGCTATTCAGACCTGGACTGCCACTCCCATAGCTGATTGTAGCAATTATGTGAGGAACTTGCAGATGTACGCTCTCTGGTATTGAAAATGAGAGGCAGCCTGGTGACTATCAATACGAAAACAGACCCTCTTACATGGAGCTTAGACAACATGAAAGAGCACAGTCAGCACCTCTATGAGCAACGTACCCGCTTAGAGACAGCACAGTCAGAGCCTCCGTAAGCAACAAACCCGCTTAGACATGGCACAGTCAGCGTCTCTATAAGCAACATACCCACTTAGACACAGCACAGTCAGCGCCTCCATAAGTAATAGAGCCGATTTGACATGGCACAGGTGGTGCCTCTATAAGCAACATACCTGCTTAGATATGGCGCAGTGCTGTATTTCTGACACTGAGGATGACTCCACGGTGCAGGCAAAACTCTAAAAGGAGCTGAAAACAGAGTTAAAGAAAGTTAAAGCCAAGAATGAAGAACTGGAAGCCCGCTTTCACAGAACTAACTTGTGCATCGCAGGGATACTGGAATCTACTAACATAAAATGAATAGAGAATTAGGTGGATAATATGCTGATTGACATCCTTGACCATGAGAGGCATCTGCGTTCATGATAGCATGGGCACATCTCTCACTGTCACTGTCAGTCAATGTCAAATTACTCAAATACAGAGACCACAATAAAAATCGTCAGATGGCGAGAGACACAAATGTAATAGAGCTCAATAATATTTTGCTATCCTTCTTCCCACATTTAACCCAGGCACTGCAGGACGCTCGTAGGAAATCCAATCCTACGAAGAAGGAATTACAGAAGTTAGGAATCCAGTATATTATGCTCTATCCAGCCACACTGAGGTGCACATTTAAAGGCAAGCCTCAGGTATTCATGTCCCTAGAAGAGGTAAACTTGTTCCTAAAAACTTACCACGTTCCGGCAGACTCAAAAGAGGGAGCTCTTTGGGCTCTCCATCCAGTCACTTGAAGGGTTGGAATGAGGCCTTGTTGCCAGTTGGGCTTCTGTGGTTAGATACCAGATGACCTCCCTGTCCATAGGAACCTCTGCTAATGTAACTGTGTTCTTTGACAATACCCGTGGAAGGACGTGGTTGGACCAGACTGCAATGGCCGACTGGTGGGTGATGGTGGGCTATATGCAATTATGCCTGTGGAGTGAGAGGCCACTTACATATCCATTGTAGAAAAACTTATGATTGCTCCTATTCACTGTTTTTACAGGCATGACGGTGCCAGGCTCCTTTATCGAATATTGCATCTCTGGGCACCCCCAGAGCCGAAATTACCCGCTCTAATTGTTATAGAACTGATGTTACTGTTTGCATTATATTTCTAAAGTATTGATGTTATTTAGGGGTTGTTCATCGAGCAATTGGTGCACGATATGGGAGGTGCTTAGGGGGGACTTACTGAGGCAACTTTGAACAGGATACAAACCGAGCAGCACTCACACACCACGATATACAAATCCTTTGGACGTGAACGGATCAGAGCAGGATAGGAGCAGCCCTACAGACCCTCCCAGGCGTTTGTTATTCAGGTGACATACACAATAAAACAATCATTGGAAAGCCCGCCTACTGTTGGCATATCTTAGCCAAGTTATGATATATATTGGGCTAATTCATAATTCAGGTAACACACATTGCTGACTCTGTTATTAGTAAATTTGCTTCTAGCTGAAGCTCAGACCAATAGTTGTCCTCTCCTTCCACCTTCGCCAGGAGAGTTGCAGTATAGATTAGACAGGGGTTCAGTTCAAACCTTTAAAAGTCACATTGGAGGACTATGGACACTTTCTGCTGATCCCGACACTGGACCATTCCATTGATAAATATCTATGACCTGAATTTGGATGACCCTCAATTTTTCTCTGAGGTTGGAGATCAGATTGCCAACACTGCCCCTCACACTATTATGTGAGGAAGAGATTTCGATACTACATTACGGTTCAAATTACACAGCATTGGCTCTGGCACCAGCAGGCACAGCTTAGCATTTGATAAGTTACGAAAGATAATCAGACAGTTTGAACTACTCGAGTTATATCGGCCTGCAGACCTGTCAGCTAGAGATTTTCTCGGCAGTCCATGGATCTCCCTCTAGATTCAACTTCTGGATGGGCTCCAGGAATGTGATGGGATGGTTGGAATCTGTTTCCTGCATGCCATGCTTTGTTGGGCTATCCTCACACTTGGGGGCCTATTAGGATGGCAGGCGGATCGCCCCTGCCGGGCTGGCGGTAGCCACCGCCATCCCGGCGGGGGCGATCCGCCCGCCATCCACGCCTGAATGACCCCCCGCCATATTAGGATGGCTGGGGGGTCCGCTGTGGACGGGAATACCGTCCGCCGCTTTTCCGCCCGTCGACTAGTCGGCCGGGCGGAAAAGGGGCTTAATATGGTGGCAGTGTCTGCAAGACACCGCCATCCATAATAACATGCAGGCGGAGATTGGCCCAGCGCCGCCATGGAAAGGCATGCGGGCTTCGCTGTTATGGGCCCATAGTGGGCCCCCAGGATGTTGGGGGGGTGCACATAGGGGGTATCTATGGTACCCCCCTGCATTTGCATGCACAAGGTGGCAGGCATCACGCGGTGCCTGTCACGATGTGCATGCATTTTTTACATTGCGGCGGGTGCTGCTTACAGCACTGCCAGTCGCAATGTAAATAATGCGGGATGCGCCCGCCAGTGTGACAGGCGCATCTTAATGCGAATGGCGGGACCGCTGCAACAATACCGGGCGGTCCCTTTTGCCGTTGCGGTGGCGGGCGGTCGCAATAGACCCCTTAATGTCCCCACATCTGCATGACCACGTAGGTTATGGAGACCTCAACTGTCAGAATTACTCGACTCAGTTTTAGAGCAGAGATCTGCCGAGCAATCAAATGCGGTTTTGATTTGAACCAGGGGTCTCTGTTGACACATTGAGGGAGGCATTTAAGGCAGATTATAATGGGCAATGTACCTCGGTGGGTCATGGGAATCGTACCTCATTACGAAACGAGCTTAGTAGGTTGGAGTCTGAAGTGCCCCCTCGAGCGAGCGGGAAACAGACAGATGTTCTAACGTAACTTCATTAGCAGGGCTGACCCTAAAAAGATTTATCTTTCCTGAGGCCGCAGGTAAAGATCCCGAATTAATATTTCTGGGGAAGCCTGTAGCTGATACAGGGGGCGGGGCTAGCGGTCACGTGCTGAGGAGCATGTTGCTGGCTGCTGCAAGCTCCCCATCCCGTCTGCCGAGGATTTTTTCTGAAAGATCGGACCGCTCTGGGACGGGCTCTCACCGGAGCGATTTGAAGTATAAGCTGCACATGTTGGGTAAGGAAGCAGAGCTGCGACACACAACCCGTACTGGCAGTTATAAAGCAAACACCTTGTGGTAACTGGTACATATGTAAAGTGCTACCTTCTTCGTGTCGAATTCGCGTTATATAAAACTGACAACAAAAACTGCGTCCCGTTTGCTACCGCGCAGCTCCAGTGCCACCCAGTGTCGACCCACGATATCTGCTATTTTTGGTTGTTTCTATTGTCTCCATTTCTATGGAATCGAAGGACGATCTGGGGCGGTTCTGCTCTCTTCCAGTGCCATACAATTGCTAATTTATTTGCTCATATACATTGCAGAGACGTATACTACCACTATGCCTTGTAATGCATTTACAATTTACAGAACTCAATCGTAGGACATATACACTAGGTTTAAAGGGTGGCGGGAGCCCCAGGGTTTGCTTCAAAATGCTAGTGACTTCTGTCAAAACAGTGTCAGTTGCAGCAATCCCTTCATATGTGTAAATCATCTCTTGACGCACTGTAGAGTCTCGAGGTGACGGTGAACATACATGCGTATCCTAACTGTGGTGCTTCTATGAAGAGTTGAGCTGGATGTTCTTGTTTTGTTAGGCGATGGAGCGTTTATGGCTGTCTCTTCTAAAAAAGTCTCACTCTTGCAGCGTAATCTGCCACTCTAGGTTTATTTCCCATTGCTTCATATAGGACCATTCCACAGGATTTGGGGAGCAGCGGTTCACAACCTTCTGACTTCTGGGGACCCTCAATGAATGAATGTGCGACACTGAGGACCCCCACCTAAGCAATTTCTACGATTTGAGCTCCAAAACAATGCACACAAGTATGACAACAAGAATACATTAAACAGGCGTGGCCTGAGGTGTCAAGATGGCGGTCGCACTCTAAGAGTGCTCCGGACCCCTCCGTCATCCGCCTCGAATCCTGCCTGCATCGGCAACCATCCATGATCTCCTACCTGTATGCAGAGGATCTGTGATGCGGGGCCTGTGAGGCCGACTGGAGACCCGCGGCCTGTCCATCCTGCTGCGGCGGTGTTTGCCGACGGCGCTGAGGCGCCTCCTGTGTGCCGGTGCGGGCGAGAGCCCTGTGGGGGCGGCGAATTGGCTGCCTTTGGGGCACTGACCTGGGGCGGAATACCTGTGAATGGCGGGCAGGATCAGCATTGAGGGGCTCCGGGAGCCCGACCGCCTGTAGAGCTGGTGGTGGTGGCCCCGAGGTCTACATTCTGCGCCCTCTGGTGCTCGTCCAGCGTCTCGGCTGGCGTATAGTGTGGCAGACCGGCGGTGGTGAGGGGTGCCCGCTAATCCTTTCGCCAGGTTGGCCCCAGGCTGCGGGCTTCGGCTACGGACTCCTATGCTGAGTGGGGCCGGTACCGGCTGTCGGTTCGGGCAGTGGCGCGTGTGAGACGCGTGTTCCCCCCCACGGCCTGGCGAGGTGATCACTCTGCACCCCCTCCCTGCGGTGAGGCTGATTTCTGGACCGGGGCGTTTTGTTGCGCTGTCTCCTGGTGGCCCTGCTGTGTAGCGGACGGCGGGATCTGCCCGCGGTCTGCCATGTCCGCAATATTGGGCTTGCTCTTTCCCTGCACTATCGGCCTGCCATAATCTGTCCGGGCCTGGGGACGGCAGTAACCCCGGTATGTGAGGCGGGGAGGCGGCGCGTGAGGAGACGCGTGCCCCTCCCCCAGGGCCTGGCGCTGTGGGCAATTCTCCACCATCTCACTACAAAGTGGCTGACTCTGAGATCGGTGTGCCCCAACGTCTCCCGCCGCCTAGTTATGTGGAGGGCAACGAGGCCTGCATCACAGCCTGCTGAGGAAGCGGTGCTGGGTCTGTTTCCCTGCCGTGTCTGTGACCTGCCCCATCAAGCTGATCTCCTGCTGGGCTTGAAGGCGGACATACCATCCGGTAGGTGGGGCGGGGACCGGCTGTCTGATCGGGCAGTGGCGCGTGTGGCATCGCGTGCCCCCCCCTCTCGGGCCTGGCATGGCGGAGCATTCTGCGTCCCCCACCACTGTGTGGCTGATCTTAAGGCTGGTATGATCCGGTGCGCTGGGGGGCTGTCTTCCGCTGGCTCGCCGTGAGGAGGGCACCGAAGTCTGCGACATGGCCTGCTATCTAGGCGGGGCTGGGCCTTTCCTTTTCTGAAGACTGCAGCCTGCTCCTCCGGGCCTGAAGGTGTCTCCATCATCCTGTGTGTAGGGCGGGGTATCGGCTGTCGTGTCAGGCAGCAGTGCGGGTGTGGAGAGGCGCGTGCCCCTCCCGGTGTCCTCTACCACTCTGAGACTGTCCTGGGGCCGGTGTGACCCGGTACGCTGCAGAGGCCTTCCTTCCATTTGATGTGCGGTGTGGGGATCCGTGAAGTCCGGAGCGTAACCTGCAGTGTCAACGGGACTGGGCCCGCCGTACCCTATGCTCTTGGGGCCCGGCCTTCCGGGGCAAGTGTCTGCGGCCACCACATCGGGTGGCACTCCGGGGCCTCGCACACGGTCCCTGGGTGACTGCCTGGTTCTCTCATGCGCCAGTGGGGTTCTGGCCTTCCGGCAAAGTCTTCGTGCTAGTTGGGTTCCCCCCACACTTGGTCCTTGTTACCCAACCAACGACTGAAACTGCCACCAACTATGGGGAGAGACAGGGCCTCCAAATCCACACCTGCTCCCACACAGACGAAAATAGACCGGTTCACTACCTCTGAACCGGATCCCCCTGGGAGGGCAGCTGGGGGCCTTCCCCCTCCCAGGATAGGGATCTCGACACCATCCTTCAGGCCATCAGTGCCTCGCAAGTGTCCGTTGAGGGGAAGATTGGAGCGATCAAGGTAGACGTGTCCCTCCTCCGGCAAGACCTCCGTAATGCCACTGCGAGGCTGACAGAGGCTGAATCTCGTATATCCACTGCGGAGGATGACATCTCACAGTTGAAAGAACAGGTGGCCCACCGCCGCACTCATACCAGGGAGCTTCACCAGTGGGCCGAGGACGCTGAGAACCGCGCTCGTCGTAACAACTTCCACCTGGTGGGGTTTCCCGAGGAAGTGGAGACGGGACAGGTAGCCACCTTCGTCGAGGCCTATGTTGTGGTTTGTTTGCCTTTTTGTTTCAGCATCCACGGAATGACACATGCTTCCTCTGCAGGAGACAGATATGTCCTTATTGCAAGCGACTACCCATACATTAGCAGGCTTCCACGCGCGACCACGCACCCCTTTCAGGCTGCACACCCTAGAATATGTACCCCCTGTCCTGACTGCTAGTACTACACCTAGGGCGTATCTCCACGTGCTGTCATGGAATGTCAATGGTCTTCTGGACCGGCATAAACGCACAGCGGTTCTGCGCTATGCGCAACACCTCCACATAGATATCCTCATGCTTCAAGAAATACACCTACTAGGGAATTGTTGTCCCTTCCTGGCTCGCTACAGATACAATAGAATATGGCACTCCGGTTTCTCCAGGGGCTCCCGTGGGGCGGCTATCCTCTTGAGACGCACTCTGCCCTTTTTCCTCTCCCAGGTGACTCACGATCCTCAAGGGTCATTTGTGTCAGTTTGTGGCACATTGGCTGGTTCCTCCCTCAATCTTATGTCTGTCTATGCCCCCCCTCGATACTCTCGCCCACACTCACACATACTGCTGCCTTGGTGAGCACTATGCCTCTGGGCATCACGGTTGTTGGAGGCGATTTTAATGCAGTTTCCTCCCCGGCTCTTGACACAACAGGTCCTCCCTCCGCCTCTCGAACAGCGGAAGCGAAACAGCTTAAGAACTGGTCCGAGTCACTGGGCCTCTGTGATACATGGCGCACATGGCACCCCCACACCACACAATTCACACACACCTCTGCGGCCCACCATACACAAGCGCGCATAGATGCAATCTTTGTCCCTGCAACTGAGTGCTCTGAGATTATAGACGCCCGCATCCTGCCTAGAGGTATTTCCGGCCACTCTCCAGTGCTCCTTAGCACGGGGGCTCCCCCCCCTTTGGCCCGCCAAACATAGAGAATGAACGCATGGTTCCTCCAAGACAAGGAGTTCAAAAAGGTGGTGGAGACAGAACTCAAGCACTACTTTCTTACCAACGAAGGCTCAGTAGCCTCTCCGGGTACCCTATGGGAGGCAGGAAAGGCAACCATCCGGGGTGTTGCAAAGGGACAGCTCAGGAGCCAGAGGCAGGCACAATTACGAGAAATCTCTTCGAGGGATGCGCAGGCGCTTCGCTTGGAACAACTACTAACTCTGTCTGATGACGCTGCCCAGGCCCGACAGCTTGCTCACCTTCGGGAAGAAATTCGACAATTATCCCTGGACGATGCTAAGCTCCTATGGAGGTCATCGGTAGCAAGAATCTGTGGCTGGGGAGACAAAAACGGTTCAATCCTGCATAGGCTAGCAACGTACCCCAGAGTGAACCGCATTATCCCAAAAGTGGTAGACGAGACCGGAATTGTGCACCGCCAACACCTTTTCCCACCTACTATCAGCATTTGTACGCAGCGCGTACCCCTAACCTGTCGCTCCCTGATCTCCTTGAGCGGGGCGGGATGCGTCTCTCTCGGCTGGAGATGAAACCCCCAGAAGGATTTGGAACGCCCCATTTCTAGTAAAGAAATCGAAGAAGCGATCTCCCTTACCTCCTCGGGCAAGACCCCGGGCCCAGACGGCTTTCCCCAGGAATATTACGCGACATATCGCAAAATTCTAGTGCCCCATCTGGTTGACCTATTTCAGGAAGCGGGGGAGAGAGGTTTCTTTCCATCAGAGACGGATATCGCCACCATCGTGGTCCTCCCGAAATCCCAGCCTCCCTCCTGTCAATGCGCGGACTATCGTACGATCTCCCTTCTCAATACGGAGGTTAAGCTGTATGCTGCCATTTTGGCTCAGCGATTGAAGCCCTACTTAACCTTCCTGGTCCACCCAGACCAGTGTGGCTTCATGTCTCAACGTGGGACCCGTCACTGCCTCCGGAGGCTGCAGCTGGCTCTAGCCCATTGGCACTTGCTTACCCCATACTTGGCTCTCCTGTCCATAGATTTTAAAAAGGCATTCGATTCAGTGGACTGGACATATTTGCAGGACGTGCTGGCTGAGATGAAGTTTGGGACTCAATTTAGGGCTCTGGTTCGGGTCCTTTACACCCATCCGCGAGCGCGTGTGTTGGTCAATGGGGTACTGCCAGAGGCCTTCCCCATTAGCAGGGGCACTAGACAGGGATGTCCCCTCTCGCCCTTGCTATTCGCCATGGCAATGGAACCCTTGGCTTCCCAGGTACGGGCTGAGGACCGAATTCATGGCTGGGTGTGGCCCAATGCGGAAACGGCCAAGATCGCACTCTATGTGGATGACGTCCTGATTTTCCTGGCTGAACCAGCCTCCTCGGGGCCATACTGCCTCCAGATCTTACAGTCCTACGGGCAGTCCTCTGGGCTTCGGCCGGGGAAATCAGTTTTGGTTCCACTGCACCTCTCTAGGGATTGCTATGATTGGCAATCCACCATACCGCTTCGGCAACAATCCTTTAAATACTTAGGGATATGGATCATCCTTCTTCCCGAATTGGGCTGGTCCCTCAATATCGCCCCATTGGTTAAAAAGGCCAAAGAGGATCTCCATAAATGGAAGACGCTACCCCTTAACCCCCTGGGGAGGGTTGCTCTGTTTAAAATGATGATCCTCCCCAGATTTCTTTACGTCCTTCAAAATACCCCCTTCTGCTTTCCCAGGACCTGGTTCCGGGACCTGGACAGTCTAGCTAATACGTTTCTCTGGACTGGGGGGAGGGCACACCTGGCTCTGTCTGCATGCCGGTTCCCCTCCTTCGACGGGGGAATGGGGATGACGCACTTATATCTTTATTTCGTGGCTGCGCGTCTCCTGGTGGTCCACGACTGGTTCAATGGGGGCTGGTCTGACCCGGCCTACCGGCTCGAGCTGAGTAAGCTGGGACTACCTAAAATCCAAGCAATGATGTACGGGGGCCCATTCCATTCCAACTACCTGACGTGACACGCTGCGTGTTATTGGCCCTGCGGGCCTCGTTGGGCCACAACAGTTGGACGCGTAAGCTTACCCAATGTACACCCCTCTGGCATGGGGCTTGGCTACGAGAAGTTAGTGGGCTACAAGGGTTTAAATCATGGGACCTCATTGGCATTTCACACCTAGGGGATGTATGGGCTAAAGACCATATGCTTTCCTGCTAGGAGCTTCGAACTCGTTACTCCTTACATTCTTCCCAATTCTATAAGTATCTGCAGCTGCGGCACGCCCTCCAAATGCACATCACAGATGACACAAGGCTCCCCGAATATAGCCCTACAGAAGCGCAGACAATGCTGGGGGATCTAGGCAAGGGGGGCATCTCCCGCATATACCACACCTTAGTCAACAACACCCCCACCTCCCTGGATAAGTTGAGGGACCAATGGGTGGAATGGGTAGGCCCCCTCGACGAGGTGGATTGGCGCAACACCCTTATGGCACCCAGGACAGTCACCGCCTCCGTCAAACTCAAGCTGATTCAACTTTACTACTTACATGCGGCTTACCTCACTCTCCTGCACCTACACCGAGCAGGCTTGCGCCCAGACACGTCATGTGTGAGATGTAATCATGCCCCAGATGATTTTTTCCATGTGGTTTGGTCCTGTCCCCGCCTGGCGCAATTTTGGGGGGCCATTGAAGAGGAGCTTACGGAGGTCCTGGGATGGGGGTTAACCATGACCCACGTCATTCACTATTGGGAATCACAGACGGGCTAGATGGGTCCAGGAGTGAAAATATATTTTTTAATACAGCTATGATTGTGGCCAAGCGTGACATAGCGGCGGCATGGAAATGTCCTTACCCGCCTGACCTTGGGAGGTGGTGAAGGGGGGTAGATTGGTGCGCGACCGAGGAGAAAGCCCTTTATGTGGCGAGAGGGTGCCCCAGAAAATACCGAAGGGTGTGGGGGAAGTGGTTGGGTACTGTGGAGGACACGGAATGATTTGCTTCACTACTTTTGCCTTGGCATGTCTTATGGGGTGCGAAATCGTGGGATGCTTTAATTGCAAGACTGTAATTGATCTATTGTCTGCTGTGCTTTTGCTGATTTGTTCTATGTGTTGTAAAACAATAAATTTGATTATCAAAAAAAAGAATACATTAAACAAATACATAAAGTATCAAATATTTGGTTTAATACAGACAAAAGATATGTAAAATTTTAATTTTAATATGAAGGTTGGAGCAGTTAAAAATTTGGATTGATTTCTAGAAGATAAAGCAATATAATAGGCGTTAGCATATTGCTTTTTCTTTTTGTGCTTCTAATGTATGCTCTCTTTTTTCAGTGCATACTTGTGCTTTAATTGGGGCTACCTATTATCCATACTACTGTTCGCTGTACTTGAACTGCTTCCACAAATCAAGTTAAGGATGCCACCTTAATTTTTAGTTTCTAATTTCAAATTCTTCACATTGAAAGAACGTTTAAATGTTTTTAATTTATATTTTTAATGTATACATACTTTGTTATTCTGCTAATATTTTTAAACAGTGACTAACACCCTGAGCAGATATCATGGACCCCAGGTTAAGACCAAATGATGTAGAGTTTAGGGAACACCCTTTTGTGCCTATCAATTTAATAATTGTTCTTTCAGAGTCTCTTGTCTTCTGTAGGGAATAGGTTTATGACTGGCTACAACTCCCAGAGTTTCTTCTACTCCAACGTGTCTTTTGTATTGCTCAAAAGGTTTATACTGGCACCTCGAAAGAGGTTAGATATCATTCTGTAATCTCTTTTCCTGGTCAATGGGGCCTACCACTAGGGTAATGTTTCTAAAGTGGACGGGTGGGTAACTGGAGGTGAGGGAAATCAGGCCTAGCTTTTTTGCAACAGCATCCCACCCTTAAGAGTGGTGCAGGCCTGTGTCAATATGTAAACATTTTGGGGCCTGTGTTGTGCAGCCACTTAAAATCCCTCGGGGCATACCACTGTAGAGTGATCCATTGCTACCCAGGATTTCTCCAACTCTAATTTGGACCATTCCATAAGTGCTCTCATCTGTGTCACTATTTAAGAAGTCTGAAAGTCTGGTAGTGCACGCCCTTCTCTATTTCTAGTCTGTTGTAAAAGTCTTAAGGGGATCTTTGGTCTCTATTTTCCCAAAATAAACTTGCCTTTATCTAAGTCAATGGAAGAAGTCTTTGTCGGTATTCAGACAGAATATCGAGTTGGAAATGTCGACTTACACAAATATCAATTTGGAAATATTGTGACACAGAAATATCGACAGCAAGAATATCGTGGTCAAGAATATAGAATTTAAGGTGAGAAATATAATAAAGTTATTTATATAGTTTGCAAAAATATAGTTTTTTCAAATATCGATTTTTTAATTAGTGTTATGTAATTTAGTTTATATTTTAACCCCTTCCCTGCTCATGACGGAACCGTTCCGTCATGAGCCACGGTTGTCGTGTGCTCATGACGGAACGGTTCCGTCATGACAATCCTGCCGGCGGCCGCTCCGCCTGCGCGGCGCTGTTTCCCCGCCTGTGCGGGGCGACAACGCAAATGGGCGGAGTCATGACGGAACCGTTCCGTCATGAGCACAGCTCAACTGTGGCTCATGACGGAGCGGCTCCGTCATGAGCACAGGCCCGCCGCGCTGCCCCCCTGCCCCCCCCAGCGCTGCAGCGGAATGTCCGCAGCAGCGAAGGGGTTAAATGTATGTGATGTATGTTTGTTTGTATGAGTATTGTTTATGTTTTTTAATATATGTGTTAAATGTTTAGTAGTTATCAATTTTATTTTAATAAATGTTTGCGTTTTTTAGTTCCTTAGCAGGAAGTGAGTTTATAGGGGAATAGGGTGGTAACTAATTTACTATAATAAATTAATGATTATTTTTTATCTATTAATATTTATTTAACTGAGATTTCACAGTGTTAATTGCGGGAAGTAATTTCTTTGTAATTAATTTTTAATTGGTTGTTAATTAATATTAATTCTAAAATAATATGGTAATTATGTAATTTTTATTAGGTGCGGGTTGTGGGGTTTATAGGGGTAAAGGGTGGGATGTAATTTATTTTTGATTAATTAATAATTAGTTGTTAATTGAAATTAATTAATTGATTGCGAATTAACTATGGGAATTGTGTAATTTATTTTATGTGCGGGGCGTGGGGTTTATAGGGGTAAAGGGTGGGAAGTAATTTATGTTTAATTAATTAATAGTTCATTGTTAATTATTATTAATTAATTAATTGAAAATTATATATGGAAACTATATAATTAATTTTAGGTGTGGGTTGTTGGATTTATAGGGGTAAAAGGTGGGAAGTAATTTATGTTTAATTAATAATTAGTTGATCATTAATATGAATAAATTAATTGCTATTTAATTTTGGTAATTGTTTATATTTTTGTGTGGGGGGTTCACTTTTATAGGAGTAAAGGGTGGGGAGTAAATTAATTTTACTTACTTTATAATTAGTTGTTGAATACTATTAGTTTTTTAACTAAAAATATGTTTTAATTGTCTAATTAGTTTTCTACAGTTTAATTTTAGCTGTGGGGATTATAGGGTCAAAGTGTGGGAAGTTAATTCACTTTTATGAGTTTTAATTTGTTTCTTTATTAATAATATTTCTTTCATTGGTAATTAATTATGTTAATTAAGGCAGTACATTTCTTTCAAAATTTAGATGTGGGTTGTGAATTGGGTGGTGTTGTAGGGTGTTGTAGGGTAGGAAATAAAAAAGTAAATTTATGTAATAATCAATGTTTTTGAGTCTAATATAATTTCTAATTAAAAATATTTATTTGTTTGAAAATTATTTTTAATTTTATTTAATATAAGATTTTTAGGTATTTGTCATCTGCATTTAACATTAAAATATGTTTTTTTAAATTTATAATATTAAATATATTTGTATTTAAATTTTTGACATATTTAAATATTTATTTTGTTTTTTAAATAATATTTTGTCTGTTTTTAATTTTGAACTGACTGGAGTGAGAATATTAATAGTAACCCCTCCGCAGTCCAACACTTTCCCTACTGTTGCACTGATTGGTGTGGGAATAGTAATTTTTAATCCCACCACTAGCCAACACTTAGGTGCCGATTCCGATCCGTTAAAAAGAATTACCGTACGACTCGTATCCGTATTTTTTTACGTACGATTCGTACAAGTCCCGTACAACCGGTGAAGTACGATTCGTACGTGAAAAATACATACGAATCGCTTAGTAAAACTGAAGTCCGAGCGCGCAAGTACGATCCGTACCGCCCTTCCGAAAACACAAGCGCATGGAAAAGGCCCCGTTCGGAGCGAACGCTGTACCACTCGTATCTGGGTAAACTTGTGCCCAGGATACGAGTCGTACAGCCCTCCCCTCCCCCCCATATGTCAGCACCGTACCCCCCCATGTCCGCACTCTACCCCAGCCCCGTACGTGTACGCATCGAACCCCACCACTGTACCCCAGCCCCGTACATGTACGCACCGTACCACAACACCGTACCCCATCCCCGTACATGTACGCACTGTACCCCAACACTGTACCCCAGCCCCGTACTTGTACGCACCGTACCCCACCACCGTACCCCAGCCCTGTATTTGGACGCACTATACCCCAGCACCGTACCCCAGGCCTGTACTTGGACGCACTGTACCCCAGCGCCGTACCCCAGCCCCGTACCCCAACGCCATACCCCAGCCCCGTACATGTATGCACCGTACCCCAACACCGTACCCCAGCCCCGTACATGTACGCACCGTACCCCACCACCGTACCCCAGCCCTGTACTTGGACGCACCGTACCCCAGCACCGTACTTGTACTCACCGTACCCCAAGACCGTACCCCAGCCCCGTACTTGTACGCACCGTACCCCAGCCCCGAACTTGGACGCACCGTAACCCAGCACCATACTTGTACGCACCGTTCCCCACCACCGTACCCCAGCATCGCGTATGTACGAACCGTACAACAACATTGCATATGTGAGCACTGTACAACAACATTGCGTATGTACGCACCTTACATACGCTAAAACGACTCGTACAGAACCAGGACACTGTAAAACAGCACAAGGAGGGTCAATTCGACTCGCACAACACCACAAAACACGTCTACAGTAGAAAAAACATCTAAAAGACTGACCTGGCACATCCAAACAGGCAAACAAACCATGAGCCTTTGCAACAGACCCACTGCTGACATACACCACACACAAACAACTGCACCCATACACCTTAACTTACACACCTTCACACAACCTCCGTCACACATACCCCCTCTACACATTCACACACACACCTATACATTCACACCCACACACCCACAACCATCCACACCCACACCCCCCACCATGCCCATAGACAAGAATCCAAAGTTCACAAGGGAGGAGCTGGACATCCTTGTCAACGAAGTCATCAGAGTCGAGCCACAGCTCTTTGGAACATTGGTCAGACAGACCAGCATAGCCGAAAAATCACGCCTGTGGCAGAGGATCGTCGATCGGGTGAATGCTGTTGCGCCCATCAGTAGGACCAGGAATGAATGCCAAGCCAGGTGGTACGATCTGTCAAGCGCAAAATGAACGAGGGCTACGCCCAGAGCAACATCACTGGAGGTGGGCTGCCCCGCAGACCGGTACATTAACATCCCTGGGAGGAGAAGATGATGGCCCTGCTTCCGCCGGTGGGAGTATACGTAGTCGAAGGAGTTGCCGAGCCGGGTGAGTACACAAACAACTTACGTAACATGGGGGTAATGGCATCCACACCCCAACTACAACAAATGCACTCACCTACCCCCAAGCCCTCCCCGGACACAACCACACTCAAAAACAACGCTCATGCCACTAACATGTGTATGCCCCATTCACAAAGCAAGGCCATGCCATGTCCCAGGCTACACAAACCACAAACCCAAGACTGGATGTCCGGGATGCTGGGAAGGTGTGGATCACAAAACATATTGGACACCATTGCCCTCAGCCCATATGGCCCAGGTACATACCCATGCACCATGCTCAATGCACAGGGACTGGCAAAGTACTGACAAGGTAGCTGACACTTGGCCCTGCTGTAGGCAGCACAAGGCCCTCCTGTGACCACTGCAAACTCAAACACCAACACCACAAGCTCAGATATCTAGGACAGGAACTCACACTCACTGACATGGCAGCATGCTCCATGGGGGGACAGATACATCACCTGGGAGACCCACTGCCAAATCACACTACACCCACCAGCAGGCACCGTCAATCAATCAACAATCGATCAGGGTACTTGTAAGGCGCGCTACTTACCTGTGAGGGTCTCAAGGCGCTGAGGGGAGGGGGGGGGGGTTCCACTACTGCTTGAAGAGTCAGGTCTTGAGGAGTCTTCTGAAGGCAAGTAGGTCTTGGGTCAGTCGTAGGTGGGTTGGGAGGGTGTTCCAGGTCTTGGCGGCAAGGTAGGAGAAGGATCTGCCGCAGGCGGTCGTACGTTGGATGCGGGGGACAGTTGCGAGGGCGAGGCTGCCGGAGCGGAGCTGGCGGGTGGGGGTGTAGAAGCTGAGTCTGATGTTCAGGTAGGCTTGTCCGGCGTTGTGGAGTGCCTTGTGTGCGTGGGTGAGGAGCATGAAGGTAATCCTCTTGTCAATGTGGAGCCAGTGCAGGTCACTCAGGAGGGGGTGATGTGGCTGTGGCGGGGGGCGTTGACGATCAGTCGTGCGGAGGCGTTTTGGAAGCGTTGTAGCCGCCATTGGTGTTTGGATGGGAGTCCTGCGTAGAGTGCGTTGCCGTAGTCCAGTCTGCTGCTGACGAGGGCCTGTGTCACTGTTCTACTTGTTTCGGTCGGATCCACCTGTCGATCCGGCAGAGCGTGCATAGGGTGTTGTAGCAGGAGGAGGAGACGGCGTTGACCTGCTTGGACATGGAGAGGGAGGATGCGAGGATCAATCCTAGGTTGCGTGCGTGGTCAGTGGGTGTCGGTGCGTCCCCAGAGCGGTCGGCCACCAGGAGTCGTCCCAGGCTGAGGGTGTGGGTCCGAGGATGAGGACCTCCGTCTTGTTCGAGTTCAGTTTCAGATGGCCGCTCCTCATCCAGTTGGCGATGGCCCTCAGACCCTCGTGGATGTTTGTTTTGACGGTGTGAGGGTCCTTGGTGAGGGAGAGGATGAGCTGGGTGTCGTCGGCGTAGGAGATGATGTTGAGGTTGTGGTGGCGGGCCACTTGTGTGAGTGGGGCCATGTGGATGTTGAACAGCATCGGGCTGAGGGATGATCACTCACCCCTTACACAGGCACACACCCCCGGGGCAGCCAATGGAGTTACCCACTCTCACAATGGACATGTGACACAACAAGATCAAGCCACAGCCAAAGAAGCATCCAAGCCCAAATTCGACATGTCAAACACCCTGGAGAACATTTCAATCAGTCCCCTGCAACATACCCATCCACAAGTGAACATTCATGTGAATGCTAGGCACATACAACTACCTGGAGGAACTGTGGCAACTAGAATATGTATGAAACATGGATGTTGCATTAAACAGCATTAACATTATCTCTCTCTCACACACAGGGCAACGTCATGGATCTCCCCCCAACAATGGGGGGGAAGTACCACAGTCCCAGGCTCGGGAGGAACCTGATCCCACCGTCAGCGACACCTCACAACACTCCGCGGATGACCCCAACCCACCTGGCCCCTCTGGTGTCCAAGCCCCTACAGCACCTGCTTCAGGTACATCTGTGCCAACCACCACCCCCATTACTGCCACATCCCAGGAGACACCCAGGAGCCCTGCCCACACTGAACAACTGAGCCAGTCTGACCTGGAGGGACAAGGTTCGCCGGGCACCCAGGAGGAGGCAGACAACAGCTCCACTGCCATCCCTCAGGGGTCCCGTAGACCCGTTATGCCCACAACGGCAGGCCAGGCTCGTGTGGGCAGGGGTGGTGGGAGTGGAGGCAGGCGGATGCGAGAACCTGACCAGCCAGCTGTAGGGACCAGTATGTCACACGTACGCAACATCATGGAGGCATACCGGCGTGACACCAGGGCCATCAGTCAGGTAGTGGCGACCCTCACAGACATTAAGAATCAGCAGGCCGAGCAACACGCCAGTCAACAACAACACCAAGGATGGATGGAGGCAAGACTGGCTGAGTTCCTGGCGGTGCAAACGGACATAAGCCGTTCACTCTGTCGGATGTCCTACCCTCCCTGTGCCACCAGGCGAAGACCAACACCAGCCACAGGGAGGGAGGAGGAGGAGGATTCGTCCGACGGAGCGTCCCAAGCATCGTCAAGGCCTGCATCTGAGGGTCCCCGGAAGAAGGTGGGTCGTCCACGGAAAAGACCGTGAGAGGCAGCGGACCATCCACATCTCCCAGGTCACCTGGCCTGGCACCTGGCCTTCATGCGCAACAGCAGCACCTCATTCACTGACATTCTCTACCACATGGACTTGCTGGTCACAGTCTAACCAATGATGACCAACACTGTGGTCTGGACTCTGATGACTTCAAATGCCAAGGATCCCATCTCCCCCTGTGAACTTTGGATTCTATGCACCCGGTAGAGCACCTTATTTTTTTCTAACAAAACACGCACCTCACCGAGAATAAAACTATTTATTTATTATTAGATGTTGCAGTCATTTTGCATTAGTCCACAACATATGTGTGGGTAAATGTCAAACTATGCCTGAGTGTTGAACTAACTCCAGCCATCCATACCCTGGGATCTGAGTCCGGTACAGGACACACATGGGTCACAATGTATCATCCGATACAGCCTGGGAGCCCAATACTCACCCGTGATGGCCTCAAGCTGCTGGGGGGGGCTTGCAATACTGTGCGGACACACCAATCAGGAAGAGGATGATGAAGGCCTAGAGGTCATGGCTCATGTGGAAGTTCCCGGGGAGGGAGTCCCAGGTATGTTTGTCCAGGTGGGAGAACCATCTCCTTCATGCTGGAGTTTTGTGGATGTGAAGAATGGTGGCCAGGCTAGGTTCAGATGCATAGAGTTGGGCAAACGGGGTCTTGGATGACAGACGTACAAGGTTGATTTTGGGGTCTGGGGTTGTTGACTGCCTCCTGAGTGTGTGTGAGGAGTGTGAAGGTCATCCTGCAGCACACAGTGATCCCTTGCAGCTATCTCAGGTGGACGGTGATGTGGATGGGGTGCGGGATGTTGAAGATGAGTTGTGCAGATGCACCCTGGATGTGGACAAGTTTCCCGTGAGTTTGGATGTACTTGCTCCGTAGAGGGTGGGGCAGTAGTTGACACGGCTGGTGTCGTAGACCTGGGGGATGGTCTGTCTTTCCTTGGAGTGGATCTATCTGTGGATCATGTGCATCATGCAGAGGGTGTTGCAGCAGCATGAGGTACAGATGCTGGTGATTTGCATGGCAAATGTGAGTGACAAATCCATGATGCACACCATCTTGTGTGCGTGGCCACTGGGTGCTTGTGTAGGGCCCCTGCGGTGGGATACAAGGAGTTGAGCCAGCTGTAAGGGGACAATCCTCAGATGATTACCTCAGTCCTGTACAAGTCCAGCCTCAGGTGGCTGATGTTCAGCCATCCATCCACGGACCACATGCCTTTTTGAATGTTGGAACTGGCAATGGCTGCGTATTTGGTGAGGGTGAGGAGCACCTGGGTATCAATGGCATACGACATGATGATGAGGTTGTGTGCGCATGTGATGGTGGAGAGGGGGGTCCTGGACACATTGAAGATTGACACGCTGAGAGATGATCCCTGGGCCATGTGCCAGATGACGCCACTATACTACATGCTGAAGGCTTGAGTCTCACTACCATGGCCTTGCTGGTGGACGGAGCCGGTGTGGAGTAGGAGGGACATGATCTAGCTGGTGTGACAGGGCCTGGAAGGCGGGGCAGCGCTGTGTAGGCAGTTGGAGTTGCACACTCAGCATGCAAAGGTGTTGTGTGTTCGCTTAGAGTATGCCTGAGAGCAGGCGGTTGATTTTCGGATGGACATTGCTTGGAGGGTGGCTGCAACATCAGACTGTAGTGTGATGGGGGTCATGCAAGGACATGAGGGTCGTGCAATGTGCGCGTTGCATGTGCTGACGGTCCTGCCTTTGGCACCGCGTGGCCGCAACAGTGGCACAGACAAGATGATGACAGCCAAATGAATGGGTGGAGGGAGGCAGGGAGGAGCATCTTTGAGGTGTGTGTGTTGCCGAATCCCGCTACTTTGTGGGCCCTTGCTGCAGGGGCCGCAGCAGCAGGCGGCATGTCCTGGAAACTATGCCAAAAGTAGCACACAAAGACAAGGATGTCAGAAAGGACAACTGCAACAGGCGTATGTAAAGGAAGGAGTGTCCGGTTACCCATGGCACACCCAGAGAAAATGGATGCACAATCACCAAAGATGACTGACACAGGATCAGGAAACAGAAGGCCGAGCTGTGCACAGGAGACACACCCTCAGCAGGCATTGACGGCCCGTTGTGGGGACCAACATGCCCAAATACATAATAGAGATTCTAACCCATGAAGAACTGCATGCATGTAGCTAAACTACACATAGACTCATATGCACAATCTTTGACAACTATGCCAGAGATGCCGCATGCAAAGTGGCAAGAGACCTGCATTGACAGAGATGAGGCACCTTGGAGGGTGAGGATCCCCTTTATTACTCAGGCTCACACTAAGGGAAATGCATCAATATGAACAGACTCACAGGTCATTTGGCTGAACATGTGGGAACTACACTGGACACCCCCTTCACAACACAGATGTAGTAAATCCAAATGGCCTGGCACACAAGTTAAGGGGATGAGCCAAACACCCCCTGCTGCACACGGAGAGGCTGCAATCCCCATTGAGCCTCTTATGGGGATGCCCCACACTATGTCCACCCGTAGCATCCCGTATGTTTCTGAGGGAAGTTTTACACACATTGATGCCTTCATCAGAATCCAAAAACCATTACAGATGACTGTCACTAAGGTTTACTATCAATTCATGGGAGTCATGCTACATGTCATGTGCCCCATGGTGAATCGACATGTATGCATAGTAACCCAACATGCACAGGAGCAGTCCACACACATTCCAAACACGTAACACCCCCAAAGTGCCTTGCTGCAATCCTCACCAAAAATGACTTTTCCCCATGTCCGTGCATGGAACGCTGATTCAGCACACGTTGCAATACTCATGAGGAATAGCAGGAGGCCAACGATGACATGACCAGACAACATGCGCAAGAACCTGTGGATGACAGACACACAAGAAGTCAGCTAAAATATAGTTATCCGCATACACGGTCATTTACTCTACAGGAATAATGTTGTCACCATGCGAATTGAAAATTTAGTGTCTCAGCTAAAATGAGTGGAATGACATCATCACTCGAGTGACACATCATAACACACATCTAAGTCACTTAGCATACAGTCAGCTGGACACACACATTGCAACACATGCCACACAAGGCTACAAGCGTGCACACTCAGACCCAGTGACTCACCATTATGAGAAGAAGTTGCGTATGAGCTGACTCCGGATATCCTCCTCCTCACTTGCCTCGTGACCAAGCCCTTCTTCCTCCACGGGTGGATGTTCCTGCTCATGCTGCTCCAGGATGAGTGGCACTGCCTTCTCCACTGTCATGTTGTGCAGCATGCAGCACACGAGGAAGATTTTGCAGACCTTTGCCGGTGCATATGGGAGGGACCCGCCTGTCTTGTGAAGGCACCGGAATCGGCTCTTCACGAGGCCAAACGTCCTCTCAATCACTCGCCTGGTCTGCCCGTGTGCATTGTTGTAACGGTGATCTGCAGCTGATCTTGGGTTGCGGAGAGGCGTCATCAGCCATGGCATGTTGGGATAGCCAGAGTTCCCTACATGGAAACATCATGTAAAGAAGTGGGTCAGGAGATGCCGTAAGATACAAAGATACCCACCAACAAGACATGCTCGTTCGTTGTGCAGCTGCAGCATCATTTGTGGCACCCTGCTACGCCTCATGATGTAGGCATCGTGTGCTGACCCTGGAAAACGTGCACAGACATGGGAAATCAGCATGTTAGCAAGACACACCACAAGGGCATTTATAGAGTGGTAATGTTTACGGTTGTGATAAGCGACCTCTTGTGCCTGTGGTGGTACCAAAGCCACATGTGCCCCATCAATGGACCCAATGACATGGGGCATCCCTCCCAGGGCATAGAAATCACCCTTGACACCTGTCAACTACTCTGGAGTCGGAAAATGGATGAATTCATCCAGGAGCTCCAACATGGCTGCTAAAACATCATGCAGACACGGCTGAACATCGTCTGTGACATGCCACCAACATCAGCTATGGTGAATTGAAACGTACCTGTGGCAAAAAAATGTAGGGCTGCCATCACCTTCATCTTGGGGGTCAGCACAGTAGGATACCTGTGTCGTGGTTGGAGGTGTGGTGCCAGCTTGGCGGTCAAGTCCTCAATCAACTGTTGGGTGAATCTGTAACGTCGTATGCAGTCACGTTCCCTCATGGCACCCAAGTCTGGCATTGGTCTGGGGACAGGCGGTACCCTGCAGAAAATTGGAATGAATAACGAAGAGTGAGAACATAACAACATCAATGTCAATGAACTGAGCACATGCTCCACTGCTAATACACATCTGCTAAATACAAAGTCTGGTCTGTGCAATACATCCAGGACACGTATGCCAGCCAGGTGATACTCCTACAAAAAGCCAGCTACACCCGTTGATTGCCAAGTCTACATGACATGCCCTGAAACGAGCTGTGGGCCAGTGTCAGTGAACAGCCAGAGACATCACAAGAGTGACATACATCCACATATCTGCATTTGAAGGATGTCATCTCATACAGACAGCTGACGGCAAGCTAGAGGCACAGATCACATGGAATGTCAAATATACAGATCACACACATTGCGATGAAGGAGTATACGTGAAAACAGAAAACACAGACATTGAGACGACGCAGATATGTCCTCATGTCAAAATTTCATGTTCGATGCATACAGACACACGTTACGTGGAAATCCACATGTGGCATGGTGTGCGTAGATGTGTGCCATGCCCATCTACACACAGACACATGTTGGATGCAGCAACAGCAGATGCAGTTGACAGAACACCAACAGCAAGGTCATGGGAACACATGACACACACATGACATAGTCACATCAGTGCACGCTGGTCGTTAAATGTCAGTTGTTAGTGTCCATGTCCCTGGCATCAGGGGACAGTTGCGGGTGGTGGTGACTGTGCCATACCAGTGATGCTGTGCTTGACACGTTTGTACTACATGCACACATGTGCAAAGTGTGAAGGGGAAGTGTGCCACATAGTGCCACATCACACATGACATGTGTACACAGGTCATCACACATTAATTGTGCAAATACATTAGGAGACATGTGCAATATCACTGCCTGACACACCTAGGCCCTGCACACGTAGGACAGCAATGACAATGACTTAATGTACATCCTTGTGCGAGTCTGAGACCTCCATTCCTTTCGTGTGTGCATCCTATCAACAGTGTAAGCGTGTGAAACGCACTGTACACACGCTCTGTGCCTACACGTACGGGTACGCACTGGTAGTACACGTACGTGTAGGCACTGGTTGTACACGTACGGGTACGTGTACTACCAGTGCGTACACGTACGTGTCAAACGCACTGTGCAACTGGTGCCGTAGGGGTACATGTGAAACGCACCGTACCTGTGTGTGGCTTTGAAAATTACATAGGGGACACATAAGGGACAAGTATTAGGCACTAAATGCATGCTGGTTGTCATGGATATAGAGTTTTCAGTTCAAATATTTCCATCAGGTGTCCTGGAAAAGTCAGTTGGCCACAAAATACAATGTTGCAAAGTGTTTGTTGACTTGACATGATGCTCAAAATTTGAACGATGCAAATGCTGTCCCTGGTGTATGTGGATAGGGATTGGAGTAAACGTAAGATGCGAATGAATCTGACCAATCACTATGTACTCCTCCAAATGAATGCCCCTCAGCAAGACAGATATAAGTCTGCCAGAACCCATGAGAGGGCACTTGCCTGCACAACTTTCCTGTTGACAACACTGCTGCTGTCTGTGCTTCCTCTGGCACCATGTCAAGGTCTGTGGAGAGGGCCCAGCCATTCACCCAGGAGGAGAATGAGGCATTGCTGGATGTCATCCTCCCACAGTACACCAGCCTGTATGGGAGACCAGGGGAGCAGGTGAGTGCTGACTCCACTGCCTTTGACTGTGCACTTTTTTGTGACTGTCACTTCTGGCATTGTGTCCAGGTGTGACAGACATGCAATGTTGTTTAGAGTGGGTCCCAGGGGGGGGGGGGGGGAATGGCTTATCTGCATGATGTAGTTCATGTGTACACTCCTCATTTGCATTGTGCTTACTGTGACATTCACTGCATAGTGCATGACCCATTCAGCCTGGCTAATCCTTTGTGGCATTTTTTGTCTATAGTCCTGAGGTGATTCAGTGGTCCCCCCGGTGTGACAGGTGACTGTACCCACAGATGTGTGTGAGTTGAGTGGAGCTGTGGTGAGAGTGTCCAAGTGATGTGTACGCCCCCTGGACATTGACGTGTGTGAATGTTCCTTGTCATGTGGGTGAGTGTCTATGTGAAGTGTTGCACCACAGCTGCATGGAGGAGGCAACAGCTCTACCCATTTGATGTGAGAAGTAAACCGTGCTGTGTGCCTGACTTGCTGAGCTAGCCCCACACCTGTGACACCCCACAGGCAAGTGGCACATGTGCAGAGTGAGGTTTGTATCCGCTGTTGCCAATGGCATGTGATTGATCTGTGCCTGTGTGTGTCTGTGTACTCTGCTGAGGTTGCGTCAGTGGCCTGGGGCATGTAACTGCTTAGAGGTGCTGTCCATCAGCCTGGTGTTGCTTGTGATGCACAGTGTGTGCCATGATCATGGAGTGTGTCGCACCCCTCATGCCACATGTGTACATTCAATGCCATGTAGTGCATTGGGGCTTCCACAGAGGCCAATGTCCATATGACAAAGATGCTATTCCTTGGCAGCATCCTATGCCCTGTTCAACATATCAAAGATGTTCAAATGTGTGTCTCTCTGACATGAAGCAGGTGTAGTGATGTTGTCTCACTTTGTCACCCTCACAGCTAACTGCCTACGAGAAGGGGGAGATCTGGAAGCGGGCCGTCAGGGCCGTGAGATCGGTGGAGGGTCACAGTCGGCGCCTAGCCCAAGTCCGAAAACGGTGGCAGGACATCCGGTGCTGGACCCGGAGGATCGCCCGGGTGCAGCTGGGGGACTCACCTCCATGCCCACACGGCGGGCGCCGACGCCTGACCCACCAGATGAGGCGTGTCCTGGCGGTGGTCTTCCCTGACATGGATAGGCAGTTACAGGAGAGACAGCAGCAAGGAGGGGGTAGGTACATGTGTGTTTGTTGTGTGTCACCAGCTTTTGGAAGTGCTCAGTCGCCTGGATACACTGCCAGGGTTTATATGTGCAGTGCATATCCTGTTCCCCAAGTCAACCGGTGCTGTTCTTCCTCCCTTCCCCTCCTTGACATGTGTTCCCTGGTCTGTGTGTAATCACTATTGCACATAGTCATCTAGGCTGCCAGTTAATCCAAGTGCATATTGCTTTCTGCATAATGTGTGGGGGTGGTCTGTGACATGTGTTGGTACCTTGCCTGTGCCCTGTCCTGTTCAGTCATTTGGTGGTCCATATTTGTTGGCACTGATGCTGAGTCTCAACATAGGAGTGTGAGGATTCAAATTAACAGACTTGCAGCATGCATGACCGATGTTGTGGCCTCAGACATGATGTGCATGAGTGGGAGATATGCATAGTGCCGGGACGGTTGCTCATGTTACAGTCAGATCATTCCAGGACCATGGAGCAGTGTGCCCACTACAGTCCCCTGAGACACCCTTGCCTCGTAATCATGTGTGTCATCCAACACTGTGCCCATTCTCTGTGTGTTCAGCATAGGTTGGCCTCTGTGGCATTGTTCCCTGGCCTCATTTGTATTTATCTAAAGTGTGCTACATGTGTCCACTGGACAGGGTGACCCCATTTGGCTTGTGCATACTCACACTGGGCAGTGCCTGAGTGTCTATTCACAACTATCTGTTGATGGTTGTTTGTCACAAATATGTGTTGGCAGCCTCACGAGGTGATGTGGAGTACATTTGGGAATTCTTGATGCACATTTTTGTAAACCCTGATTAAGAGGTGTCACTTCTTGATCTGTCTCAATCACATTGTCTCAGGTATGGGGGGTTTATGCGGGTGTCCAAACCTTATGCCTCCTTGCCAGGTCTGACCTGTGTGTGATAATTGTCTGGACAGACACTCAACATGCAGTGACCCAGTGATGTTGTGCAGGGTTTAATGTTTGTGCTTTGCAGCATGTGTCAAAAGTTTAAATACATGATTCCTGCTCATCCATTTTTGGCACCAGTGTGTGGTCCAGATGCTACGTAGTTTTGTCTTTGTGTGCTGACATCTGTTTGGACATTCTGGCTTGCCATGAGGGTGTCTCCTCAGTGCAGGTGTGCCTTATTCCAACACAATTGCAGGCCCATTAGCTTATGCATTGTCCCGTGTTTGGACATGTGTGCCACTCCACATGACAGGCAGTGGGTCAGATGTGTTGGCAACTGTGTCATCATGGTACGGATGGCCATGTGACAGGTTTCAAGTTGTTAATCAAAAAGTCTTGTACCTTGGCACTCACTACACTTGTCAACATGTCTTCATGTTTTCAATGCTTGACTTTGATGTTTTGTTGTGAAGGACAATAATGTGCCTGCATGACAGATGTCTCCCAAGGAAGTGCACAAGAAACCACCTTTACACTTTCAGGGAACACGCTGGCACATTTTAAAGAAAGGCACAGTTCGAATAAGACTGTTTTTCAGATTATACATATCCATGTTCCCACAGTGTGGTGGCATTTGGGTAAGTCCTTGGTTGTTGCTGATACCAACTTACGAGTGTCAAGTAATCCAGACTGCCGTGGCCCCATGTATATGTACTTTCTGAAACCCCATTTCTTTCTAACAGTGGCTTCTTTGAATAAGGCTGGCAGCTCATACAATGACTGTGTAAATGTAGTTTTGTGTGCACCTCCTTGTGTGACTTCTTTTATACAGGCACATGTGTGTTCTGTTCACAAAGTGGCACATTCACACATTCTAAACATGTAGATTGTGTAAAGGGGTGTGATTCCTAAGGGATCAAAATGTATTTCGTTTGGGTTTCCAAAGTACTTACAGGCCTCTGAGTGTGGGGACACCTTCAGCATTGAGGTCTGTTATTTAGCCTTGGGTGCACCAATACTGCTTCTTTCACAGTAAACAAGAGGTGGCATGCCTTCATAGTATTGCTGTACTCAACTGTTCCCAGACACTAGCTTCTCAGTATATTTCTAATTCAAGTTTTCGGCTGTTGTGTCCTATTTTTCCTTGTTTCCAAGTGGCATGGTGGGTCAACCAAGTGGGGAGTACAGGGCTTACATATGTGCGGAGTAATCTAGATGTTACTCATGATGCATTGCCTGATATGCACTGTGACCTATTTTGTTTTGACTCATGTGTCAGATGTATACAGGTGACTGATTATTTTCTGTATCTTCATCTTGCCCACAGCATCATCGGAGGAAACCGAGGGAGACACCTGCACGGACTTGGAGGAGGGATCCAGCACCGGTGCCACCAGTGCTGCCGAGTCTGTGGGAGCAAGTGGCACCGAGGGCGAGGGGAGTCAGGCGGAGGACCTGTCTGGTGGCGAGACCGACTACGATGCTGAAGGGTCCGAGGCTGAACTCATCGAGGGGGCGGAGGCTGCTACAACACCTGGCAGCAGCACAACATCTGTCCCCGCCTCCTCCATTCCCATCACCACCCTCCCAGTTGCTCCGGTCCGTTCTGTCCGTGCAGAGCACCACCATGACTCCTTCGTGCCAGGCACCGCACCCCCTGCCCCTGTCACCCCTGCTGCCCTCACTGCAGAGTCTGTGGACATTCAGCGGCAGTTGCAGGTTGGCCAGACATCGATGCTGAATGTCCTCCATGGCCACACCACACTGCTGACACAGATGGTGTCGTTCATGGAGGGCATGTCAGCAACGATGTCTGACCAACAGATGTTGCTGAGGTCCATGGACTCTTCACTGACGGCAGCAGTGAGTCTCCTGCAGCGCTTCGTCCCCCCCCTACCCCAGCCCCATCCACACTTCCCACTCCCATGCCTGTCCCATGCACACCCAGACATTCCCAAGCACGCACCCCACCAGACACAGGCAGCACACCACCACGTAAGGGCAAGCACACACCTCCTGGCACGCACACTCAGGGGGATAAAGGCACACCCACTGGGTCTGGGGCACACAGACATACACGCAGCCACAGTCTGAGTCTACATGCCTCACTACCCAGTCCCTCCAAAAGCACTCCCCTTGGCTGCCCTGCCAAACAGTCAGACAAGGAGAGCTACATGTCTGTGCTGGGCCTCAGCCCCACTGAGTCACCAGCCCGCAAGCGGGTAAGGCACCCCCCGGGTAGGGGACTTGAGTCCCCCCCCATGTCCACCCCCTCCCCCAGAAGCGCTGCACCCCATCCCTCCAATCCCCCCCCTCCTTTGTGCCTGTGGTTTCTTCTGGTGCAGGGGATACTCTGGATGCCCTGGCAGAAGTGTGAGGTGCCAAGCTCACCTCCACCTTTGGCGCTGCCCCACCCCCTGTGGTGGAGGCGTCCAGCCCTGCACCCACCACACCTACCCTTACACCTCCTGTCCCTGCGGTGCCTGGGCCTTCCCCACATGATGCCCCCCCCCCCAGTCGACGAACCTGAGGGTTCCACTGTGCAGGCAAGCTAGGGGAGACGCGTGCCCATGTGTCCCCCCAAGGACTTCTATTCTGGACTGGCCATTGGCCTTTGTATATAGGGTTCTTGAAAAAAATAAATTATGCTGATTAAAGCATTTTCTTTTTACTTTGAACACTATTGCATTTCAGGTATTGATGTTGGTGCTGATGCTCCAGGAGTTGGGGTTGTGGTAATGTGTTATGTTTCTGGCAAAGGTTCGAGTCTGATGGTCATGAGGTGGACCATGGGATCTGCGTGCCATCACAAGGTCTCTGCACAGGATCTTTGGTCGTGTGTGTTATTTGTTTTTTGAGACATTGTACCAAGGAGTGTCCCTTCCTCCGTGGCACCTGACATCTTCCCTGCAGAGAGTTGCACAATTGTTGCTCTGACCTGTGTATACATTCCCTTTGTTGGTGACGGATCCCTTCAACTATGGCCATGCCTGCTCAGCAATGTCTCCGGCTGCATCGTCTGTGCCATCCTTGCTAGTCACTGTACTTGTGTATTGAGTATGTTGACATGCCTTCATGGAGAAATTCTCCCTTTTCCGCACTATGCATGTGTGTAATCACAGCCTAGCACACATATGGTACTTGTTCTGAAGGGTATTTGGGCACCTGACTCACAATTGTGGGCATTGTATCTGTGGGAACTGTGGTAAATAATTTAATTACCGGGACTTAATTTGATACAGAAACATAATAAAATAGCTCAGTAAATAAGAGGCAGAATCCGTGGTATTAGAGGTTCGGAATGGGCTTTATTCCAGTGGTCGATTATAATCGGTTGCTCCAGGTTCCATCACCACGAAGGTTCAGGAAGTGAAGTACCTACGTTATTGACAATCAATTACTTTTATACAATAGGCATTACAGTGAGGCCAATACAAGAGGCGTAACAATTGATAGTGGTGATAATATATTCATACGTAGCAAAAATAGGCGTAACTGGGAGTGATGAAAGAACGTCATCAGATGTGATGTCATAAGAGGGTGGTTACATGAAAGAATTTCGCAATGTCAGCAGAAATACTTGGCAGATATGCGCGCGCAGCAGTATGACGTGTGATTGACGTGCAACTAGGGGGTGAAGGGGACTTGACATTTTGCTCTACATGTGGCGACAGAAGTCTGGAGGGTCAAGTCAACCTAATCCCAAATCATATCTAACATCCTATGTTTAAAGAACTATGTTATCCAAAAGAGAGGTCTCTTAGAGTAGAATCTTATTCTATACTGACTATACTGACTGTTAGTGCGTGTACAAGCGTCTAAGTGTCTACACTAGATGCGAGGGCGGAATCTTCCATAGTAACAGGGCTATGAATTACTTGCATGAAGACAGAGAAACCGGGCCTTTGCTTGGTAGCTGGAAGAATGTTTACTTAAGCTACTAGACAGGAATGCATTGGGCAGGGATCGGAGCAGATAACTTCGAAGGTGAAATACAGTTTTTGGCAGGCAGCAGGCTGATGTCAGGCTTCGTGAGCCGCGCAGAGAATGAAACAAAGTTCATGGTCACAGATGCAGGCTCAGACTGGAGCTTTCAGAGGTAGAAGGCAAGAAGAGTTCGATGACAGAATCAGGGCCTACTTGCCTGGACTGTAAAAATGGCATAAGTGAACCATATAAAGGCGGTGGCCTTTCATACTTAGGAATGGAATATCCGGCCTATTCATGGCGGATCTGACAGAGGACATGTTAACGGTGGACGCACATGTCTTTGCGTCTTCAGAACTGGAACTGGAGGGAACATACATGTACTTGTAACATGCACATAGAACCGTTGGGGTCCAAGATAGGGGACATAACTGACCAGAAAAATCCATATTTCCACATTCCCTCCTTGTCCCCTACTTGCCCGTCAAGAGATATCAATCTTCATTAATCCATTGATCTGTTCATATAGCATCATTTGTTCTTCTTTCTTCTTCCGGGATCTTGAATGAAAATCTTGATGTGGAATGCACGATGTGGCACACAGACCACAAATCGCTGGTCCACATTGCAGGCATAGACAGCAACTGAATAGTATGAGAAGGCCAATACCTAGGAAAGATAGGACCTTCCATCCAAAGGTAGATAATACACTCCAAAACCAACCGGACCAAGTCCAGGTGCCTGGATTCTGGTGTATCTGGCTTACAATCTTATGCAGACGAGTTATGGCTTTATATACAGATGGCGAATTTTCTGGTATGAAAATACAACAGCTTGATCCGATGACCCTACAAGCTCCGCCCCTATCGGCCAGGATGACGTCAAGGACAAGACGATTTTGAAGCACAACAATCCGCATAGCAGACTGCTCTTCTGTTAAATTGCCTAAGGCGGAAATAGTTTCGTTCACTACTGCTTCAAGGGTTCTAGTTAATCTACGTATCAGCTTACTATTAGTAACGGTACCTATATAGGGAAAGAGACCTTTATTGAAATCTGTGTATTTTTCCCATGCTGTTTCAGTGTAATCGACTATCGGGAGATCTCTCCTTACTCTATTATATACTAAATGAATATTTCTGTGATAATCAGCAGGAGCTAGAAAAACAGGTGGCAAAAGGAATCCAATATAGCAAGTACCATCCCAATCTAGAGGTAAACGTACATATGCCGTCTGACCACATATGAAATAGGAATGGCGGGAAGCTCTAAATGTAGACTTGCCTTGATCACTAAATTCTACTACAGTGGTGCATTTACTATGGCCCATGTGTATGGAACCATTCTTTCTTATACATAATTCACCTTTTACTGGAAATATTGGCATAGCGGGCAAAATTGAAGTAGCTTCTGATTCGACATTTAGGATCATAAGATTGAGCGTAAAATTACCTAATCCATACACTTCATTTTCTAGATCAGTTCCTGTTCTCTGGGGAAGTCCCTCCTTGTTAGGGTGGCAGACTTTAAGCAAAACTAAGTTCAAATTTCCCCATACCCAGTTATCTTGATAAACTGCAGAATTCGAATCTAGAGAATTAATTAAACTAAACCATGCTCCACAGGAGCCGTTGTGTGTGAACGGGTATGGAAAGAGAGGTAGAATTCCTTTATAATTCTGATAGGGAGGGAGTCGGCCACATATCCAACAATTTGTAGCATTGCTAACCTGATGGGAATGATGCAACATACTAATAAACGTGTTATTGCGCAATGCAAATCTATAAGATAACTCAAGCGGAGGTAATTCACTAAAAGAATGTTCAGCAGTAACATTGTAAACATGTCTAGAAATAGGATAATATATGTGCAACAATATACTTGCAGTAATTATTAAAAGACTTGAGAAAAACAAAATTAATAACGTCACTATGCAATGACTACGCAGTGATTTACAGTACGCCTGTCGTTTCAACATTTTTCGGGTGCTTTCTCTATTCAGGTCCAAGGGATACATGTCAGAGACAATTCAACCGCTTCACCTTGGAGAGGACTTAAACAATCAAATTGCTCGACTGATTGGGCCTGAGCTTTAATTTATAATGTTCGGTATCACTTTTTTCCACAAAAGGAAGTTTTGAGTCAATGGGTGAAGACACACAAGGTGCGGTATTCACATCTGATTTTAGTCCATGAAATTTCTTGATATGACTTGAATGAATCCATCCTTTTCTGCCTTCGATCTTTACGGCTGTTCTTGTGGTGAGCAACACCAGCTGAGGTGACCTCCACCTAGGTTCCAGCTGAGTCTTTCGATCAAAGTTCCTCACGAGGACCAAGTCTCCCGGAACCACGTCATGGGGTTTCACCTCAGTGTTGTCAGGAAAAGCTGCAGCTACCTGTGAACGACAAGATTGTAGTGCAGACATCAAGGAAGCCAAGTAATCTGTCAGCATGTTACAGTCAATATCAGTTATTTTGCGTGGTATAGGCGTCCCCCACATATTTGGTGGTCTGCCGAAGATCACTTCATACGGGGATAGCCCTGTTCGAGAGTGTGCTACCATTCTTGTGTAAAAGAGTGCAACTGGTAATGCTACTACCCAGTCGACACCTTTTTCTCTGCATATTTTGGATAATCTTATTTTTAGAGTCTGATTATGTCTTTCTACGAGACCTGCTGCTTCGGGGTGTCGGACACAGTGGAATTTCCACTGATAGCCTAACAAAAGTGAAACGTGTTTCATTAATTCGGATGAGAACGGCTGGCCGTTATCTGAGTGAACAACACGTGGTAAACCGTATCGTGGGAAGAATTCTCAAACCAACTGTTTGGCAGTAGTCGGGGCAGTGTAATCTGAAACCGGGTATGCCTCCGTCCAACGGGAAAGAGCACACACAACTACGAGAACATATTTGAATCCTCTACATCGTTCCATCTGGATATAATCCATCTGGAGGACTTCAAAAGGATGATCGGGAGGATGAAATCCACCCTGTTCTACGGGAACGCTTTTTCCTGGGTTGAACTGGCAACAGATCAGACAGGTACGAACTTTTTGTTTGGCTGCAGCTCGTAAATGTTTATTAAACCAAATGTGTTGAATGCTATCTAGCATAGCTTTTTCTCCTAGATGTGCTGGACTATGTACAGTGTTAATTATAACTTGGACCATTGAATCAGGAAGGAACCACACAGACTTTTCCTTCATCATCCATCCTTGATCGGTTTGGGTCCCTCCTAATTCAGTCCATTTCTTTATTTCGTCTGGTGTAGCATGTGTCTGTATGTCAATTACGTCAAGAGTAGGATCTTTAACCGTCATACAATGCGTTGGCGTCGGGACTATTGTCTTTGTCATGTCGGATGTTTGAGTTTGAGCAGTCTGTTTAGCTGTTCTATCAGCTAAATCATTGCCTTGAGAAATGATATCAGTAACTTTCGTATGTGCTTTGCATTTCATAATCGATATTGCAATGGGTAAATGTATTGCATCTAATAAAGCATGAATGAGGGGTCCGTGCTGAATGTGGGCACCGTGAGAAGTTAAATAACCTCTCTCTCGCCACAGCACGCCGAAGTCATGTACGACTCCGAATGCATAACGTGAATCTGTGTATATGTTGACTTTTTTATTTGTGGCTTGAATACAGGCTTGTGTCAGAGCGACGAGCTCTGCTGCTTGAGCGGACAAGGTATTTATGCAATTTGTTTCAATGATTTCAGTGTCTGTTGTGACTGCGTAAGCGGCCACTAGTTCTCCTGTACCTTTTCTCATACATGAACCATCTACATACAACGTCAGGTCTGGGTCTGATAATGGGACATCGGTTAAATCTTGTCTGGGTTTCGTCGTGATTGTAATAACTTCAATACAGTCATGGGCTAGTGGGTCTGTTCCATTCACAGGTAAAAGTGTGGCAGGATTCAATGTGTTACAACGTCTGATTTCTATATGTGGCTGAAACAGTGTTAGTTCATACCCTGTAAGTCTTGCTATAGTCAAATGTTGTGTTTGTGTTCGATTCACAAGAACCTCCACTGCATGTGGTACTTGTACTGTCAATGGATGTCCTAACACTATGGCATCGCTTTGTCTGATTGCTAAAGCTGTTGCTGCCACTGATTTCAGGCATGCAGGCAGAGCCTGAGCTACGGGGTCTAATGTACTAGAAAAATAAGCACATGGTTTGTGTGCTCCTGCTTGTTCCTGTGTGAGTACTGACAAGGCAGTACCTTCGCGTTCTGTAATAAAGAGTGTAAACTGTTTACTGTAACATGGTGTTGCTAAAACAGGTGCTTGGCATAGAGCTTTCTTTAAGCTTTCAAAAGCTTGTGTATGTTCCTGAGTCCAAGGGAGAACAGTCGATGTGGCTGCCTCCTGTGTTGTCAACTGAATGAGTGGTTTTGCTAGAAATGCATACTGAGGGATCCACTGCCTACAATATGAAGTGAGGCCTATGAAAGCCCGTACCTCCTTTTGTGTCTTGGGTATTGGCATGTTAGCTATTAACTGAATGCGGTCGGGTGTAAGCTGCCTTCCCTCCTTGGACAGCGAGTGTCCAAGATAAACAACTCGCTGGACACAGAATTGCAGCTTAGAAGGGGACACCTTGTGCCCCTTTTCGGCTAGAAATTGTAAAACTGTCAGTGATGCTTTCTCACATTCGGGTTCGCTTCTAGCGGTGATCAGCAGATCATCGACATATTGAAGCAAGGCAGTGTTAACTGGCATGTGGATACTGTCGAGTTCTCGTTTCAGTGCTTGGCTATAGATGCTGGGGCTTTCTGTAAATCCTTGAGGTGCGCGTGAGAATTTAAAGCTACGTCCATTTAAACTAAATCCGAACAAATATTGGCTTTCCGGATCTATTGGGACGCTGAAAAAGGCATTTTTGAGATCAATTACAGTAAAGAATGTTGCTTCGGAATCAATAGCTGTCAGTAATGATGAGATATCGGGGACCACAGGGAATTGTGGCACAATGCACTTGTTTAATTCGCGCAGATCAATAACCAATCGATATACTGGCGGGGCCTTCGGATCTGTTCGTTTGAGAATCGGAATTATCGGTGAATTACATACATTGGAGTCTGTTTCTACAACCACTCCTTGGGCAATGAGTTCGTCAATGATTTGCAGTAAAGCCACTACAGCATCTGGTGGTAACTTGTATTGTCGCATTCGTGGTAGTACCACTCCTGCCTTTAGTGTAACTCGATATGGTGTAATATTCATGCAACCAACATCAGTAGGGCCTTGTGCCCATAGATGTGTAGGTAAAGTCTGCAATCGGGGATCCATGTCTCTAGACACATAATGACCTTTAAAATCACGTAAAAACAATCTTACTCCTTCCGGAGAACAACATATTATAGCTCCTAGAGCTTTCAATGTCTTTATTCCTAACAGGTTTTCAGGACATGATTTAGTAAGCAATAAATCTGTAGTTCGGGTCAAAGGTCCTATCGTAAGTGGAAGAGGTTGTGACACTTCATTAACAATAGGTTTTCCTGAAAAACCAAGGGAAATATTCTGTGAGCCTGAGAGGGGTGCCCCTGGAACTTCACTACGTTTTATAGTTGTTCGACTTGCCCCTGTATCGAGTAAAAATTTTCTGTCTTGGCCTAATAATTCACTATGTACATAAGGTCCTTCTTGATCTACAGGGATCTCGATAAGGGGTAAGTCAACTTCCCTCTCTAGGCTGGTTCATGCATATCGTTGATAATCAGGATAGTCATACTGTGCGGTCTGGTACAGTTGTCGTGTCGTGGTTTGCGTGGCAGCAACAGGCAGCGCTGGTGCAGCTGGCACAAACTGTATAGTCTGTTGTGGAGCTGGCATGGACTATGCATGCTGCAAGGCTCCTTGATCATTCTGATCTTGTCTAAGTGGCCGTGGTCTTTCTTTTGTAATACCCGTGGCGATATTACGCTTCAGGACTGGACAATCGTGTACATGATGACCTAGTTGTTTACAATAGTTGCATGTCCCTTTTACAGGTCCTGCTAAATCGCCAGAATGTGTCGTACCCTTTTTATGTCCTTCAGCTGGAACTGTCTGGGAGACTAGCATTTTCATTTTCGTGTCTTTCATGCGTCTTTGTTCATGATCTTGTTCCTCTCTAATTCTATTGTGGTGATACTGTAACATTTGTAACATTTGTGATGGAGTGTTACCTTGCCAGGTACTCTCGAATTTTAATACTCTATTCTTCACTTGGGGCAAGGAATTTTCAACTAATTTTGTCACAAACAGATGTGGGTAGGACTCGCTACTTGCTTTTATACCACTATTTATACCAAAACATTTTTCGAATCGGGCATAGAAATCACTAGTGTCTTCATCTTGCTTTTGTTTACAGGCTGAAATTGCACCCCAGTCTTCCTTTTTCGTGGTTAATAAACGTGGCAGTACCTGGACTAATAAACCTGGCAGTGCTTTAGTTTTGTCCCCAAGCCCCGAACCTGGACCTCGGGCCTTTTCTTCATTTTCTAATGCTGTCCAATCTATCTTTTGGTCTCCCACCTCCCACTCTTTTTCCTTGAGTTTTTCATAAATGCCAGCAGGCATTAATACCTTTAATATTGTCATAATGTCGGGATAGGTATACTCTCCCATGAGTAACATGTCTTTAATTTCTCGGTGGAAACCCGCTGGGTCCTTGTCATGACTGGGTACCACTTTCTTCATTTCCAACAATTCTATTTTCGATATGGGCGTATACACATATACACGTTTAAACTCATTGTCCCCGCCCTTTATTGGGTGCACTTCTCGTAAGGGATTCTGTCTGTCCATGTAATACGTGGTTCTTTCTTTGATGGGCAGTGAGACCTGTTCTGGGCATATAAAAAGAATGTACTGCTTTCTTGATTCTAGTATTTCTTTAATTAGCTTAGTACCTGAACCTCTCCATCTATTCGTGAGTAATTCGGTCAATGTATCAGGTAAGGGACCAGGATCTGAATGTTGGCTTTTATATAGTATAAGAAGTTGTTGAATCATATAAATCCCAGCTAAACGCTGTTCATCTGGGGTGAGATTCAAAAATGTGTGTGCTACTGTATCATCACTATACTTCCCGGGACTGTCAACCCAATGGAAAGCTGACCTGGCTAATTCTTGTTCATCCATTGAATCGAGAAAATGATAACCCCTTCGTTCTCGGAGTAATTTATCAGCTGCTTGGAATGAATGCTCGTTAGACCTTATATTTATATTGGTGTTTGAAAATTCCTGTTATTTTCTAAACATATCGGACGTATCGGATCAGTAGGACATCTAGTACTATTACAAGATCTTCCTCTACCTACATAGGCTATAGTTTCTGACTGTCCTGTGGGCAGTCCTGATGCTTCTTCCTCGCTTTGTTCGAACTGGTCTACCGCTAATCTTTCTTCGTGTAGGCGTTCTATTTCTTTACGGATCTTTCGGCACATGGCTATTATACAGTTTTGCTTATCATGTCTTCCTTCTGATATATTCTGGCTCCATCTGGTAAGAATCTGCATTGCTTCCGGGTCTACCCCCGGTCGGTCTTGATTTCTGATCACACAATTTATGAGGAAACGCAACAGTTCCCCCTGTATTTCCACTTTCTGGTATTCCATAGCTCTGTTAATACATTCAGAATCTCGCCCGGTTTGGACAAAATGGTATATATTATCTAGATGTGCAGTCATTCCTGGTAATTTCCCTAAATACACTGCGGCTCGTCTGATACGTAATGATGCTAGGGTCATTTCGTCCTCTTTTCCGGGCACAGGGTCATATCTACAATCTATAAGAAGTTCCTTAAGCGTACGGGCATTTATGAGTTTAGGGGTACGTGAATGTGCTGACTCTTGAAAGGTAAGTTTATTTATTCTAGGTGGCGTAGAAAAGATATTGGTAGCACCTCCGGTAGCCCCGTCTGGGGTATCGGGTATGAAAGGATTCGTAGAACGTGATACAGCATCTATAGGTGTGGATACAGCTATAGAAGTAGCTGTAGGAACAGATGTAGAAACAGATGTGCTTGCCGGAACTTGTGTCAGAACTTGTTGCTGTAGGGATACGGGTACTGGATCTTGGCGTTGAACCTACCTGGCAGGCGGTCTATGCGGGGCGGGATTAGCATACTCGGGAGCTGCGTCATCTAAATATGAGGACAGAAAAAAAACATCTTCTGCGGTTCTAGGATGCCCCTTAGGATGTACCTTTATTGGAAATAATGGGGTTGGCAAGTCTTTTGGTATCCCTGGAGTAGCCTTAGGTAATCCTTCGGCCAGAAGGGGATACATACCATTCATAAGGGCATTTCTTTGTCTGTCTACTTGTTCTGATTTCACTCGTGCACCTTCTTCAATTAATAGATTTTCTCGGACTTCATTGGAATTCTCTTTACTCTTCTCTTCCTGTCTACGTGCTTTTTCTGTACGTCTATATGATTCTTTACGCCATAATTCAATGGCGTCTTTCTGTGATTGTCTAGCTTTCTTTTTCCATAATTCTTCCTCTACTTTCACGATGCACTCTGCATCCCAGGTCCCCGCTACGGGCCACCTCTGACTTTCTGGTAATTCCTTAGTGTAGTCTACCCATAAATCAAGAAATAATATAGCATCTAAGCCGTGTTTATGATACATGAAGTACCCTGGAGTGTCCCTAGGAGGAATAGGAACAGCTTCTTCGAGTACCCCTTTTCTAGTTGTGATCTGTCTTAATTTCGAAAAGAGCGGCATATTGAGAACTGATCTGATACTTGATCTTGAACAAACTTAATACAGTAATCACAATAATGAACAGTCATTCATACCACAATATGCAGAATGTACAAAAACATTTAACATTTAACATTTAACTGAGCAACAATAATGATGACGATCTAAAGAAAACTTAATCATTAAACATAATACTCGACTTGAACTGACTTATTCTGAATTTATATACTTGATATACTAGATATACTGCTAAACAGTACAGATACACTGCTGAAACAGTGCAGACCGGATTTGTGTACCCAAACCCGTCTGGATCGGCACAACTTATGTGCACGCCAGAACGCCTCCCCAGTAATGGTACTCACCGGGTAGCTCGGAAACGGAAGGCCTCAGAAACTGGACTGAACTTGAACCGGACTGGACTCGACTCGAACGCTTCGGACACTGGACTCGACTTGGGACTTCGGAAACTGGTGGGCCTCTGTATACCTCGGATCTTGCTCTCTCAGCTAGGCTCTGGTCGGGATACTTCGCACTTCTCACCGCCTCGTCTGGGTGTTGATCGCAGCCTCAGTCGCCCCCGCTTGACCGGAGGGAGATACAGGAAATCCTGCTGGTACGCGTTATTGTCCGTCCAGCTGTGGCAGGAGACCGGGCCTGCAACGCACCGCCGGCGCGTGAGATGAGAAAGTGTCCCTGTTCGGGCGCCATTCATGTGGTAAATAATTTAATTACCGGGACTTAATTTGATACAGAAACATAATAAAATAGCTCAGTAAATAAGAGGCAGAATCCGTGGTATTAGAGGTTCGGAATGGGCTTTATTCCAGTGGTCGATTATAATCGGTTGCTCCAGGTTCCATCACCACGAAGGTTCAGGAAGTGAAGTACCTACGTTATTGACAATCAATTACTTTTATACAATAGGCATTACAGTGAGGCCAATACAAGAGGCGTAACAATTGATAGTGGTGATAATATATTCATACGTAGCAAAAATAGGCGTAACTGGGAGTGATGAAAGAACGTCATCAGATGTGATGTCATAAGAGGGTGGTTACATGAAAGAATTTCGCAATGTCAGCAGAAATACTTGGCAGATATGCGCGCGCAGCAGTATGACGTGTGATTGACGTGCAACTAGGGGGTGAAGGGGACTTGACATTTTGCTCTACATGTGGCGACAGAAGTCTGGAGGGTCAAGTCAACCTAATCCCAAATCATATCTAACATCCTATGTTTAAAGAACTATGTTATCCAAAAGAGAGGTCTCTTAGAGTAGAATCTTATTCTATACTGACTATACTGACTGTTAGTGCGTGTACAAGCGTCTAAGTGTCTACACTAGATGCGAGGGCGGAATCTTCCATAGTAACAGGGCTATGAATTACTTGCATGAAGACAGAGAAACCGGGCCTTTGCTTGGTAGCTGGAAGAATGTTTACTTAAGCTACTAGACAGGAATGCATTGGGCAGGGATCGGAGCAGATAACTTCGAAGGTGAAATACAGTTTTTGGCAGGCAGCAGGCTGATGTCAGGCTTCGTGAGCCGCGCAGAGAATGAAACAAAGTTCATGGTCACAGATGCAGGCTCAGACTGGAGCTTTCAGAGGTAGAAGGCAAGAAGAGTTCGATGACAGAATCAGGGCCTACTTGCCTGGACTGTAAAAATGGCATAAGTGAACCATATAAAGGCGGTGGCCTTTCATACTTAGGAATGGAATATCCGGCCTATTCATGGCGGATCTGACAGAGGACATGTTAACGGTGGACGCACATGTCTTTGCGTCTTCATAACTGGAACTGGAGGGAACATACATGTACTTGTAACATGCACATAGAACCGTTGGGGTCCAAGATAGGGGACATAACTGACCAGAAAAATCCATATTTCCACAGAACCCCACCCTATTCCTTCCATGAGAGACAACATCTTGGTGGCTGTCCCAGCACCTGTACATTCCTATCAGTCCTGGGATGTGCGTAACAGTGTGTGTTCCCTTTGGCTCTCTTAGTTTAGTAGGCATTGACATGACTATACAGTCTTGTGGCATGATCTCTGTGTGTGTATTGTGCTGCATCTGCCAGGGGTGGGTATGCATGTGTCATTTGTCCTCACACCCACATGTGGTGTGTCATGCAGTGGGGGAAAGACATCCATCCTCATGGGAGTGGGACACTGCTGTCAGTGATGTGTTGTTATGGCACTATCAACATAGTCGAAAATTAGGGATGCGTACATACACCCATGGAGTTGTTGTAATCTGATAATGATGTACGCACCCCCATGTCTCTGTCCACTGCTGGTATTCCTCTGCACCCACCCCTAACATGTCTCTGTCCACTGCTGGGAGTGATAGGCACCCACCCCGCACATGTCTCTGTCCACTGCTGGGAGTGATAGGCACCCACCCCCATGTCTCCGTCCACTGCTGGTATTCCTCTGCACCCACCCCTCACATGTCTCTGTCCACTGCTGGTATTCCTCTGCACCCACCCCTCACATGTCTCTGTCCACTGCTGGTATTCCTCTGCACCCACCCCTCACATGTCTCTGTCCACTGCTGGGAGTGATAGGCACCCACCCCTCACATGTCTCTGTCCACTGCTGGTATTCCTCTGTACCCACCCCTCACATGTCTCTGTCCACTGCTGGGAGTGATAGGCACCCACCCCTCACATGTCTTTGTCCACTGCTGGGAATCCTATGCAGCCACCCCTCACATGTCTCTGTCCACTGCTGGGAGTGATAGGCACCCACACCTCACGTCTTTGTCCACTGCTGGGAATCCTAGGCAGCCACCCATCCACCCACCCGCACCCTTGGTGCAGTACACTGCTGTCCTGGGCATACACACACCCCAATATACTGGTTATATGCTGCACCAGGCCCTAAGCCAACATTCGTGGCGTGTGTACGCCTTGTATCACAAATGTACTGGTGCCCTAGGGGTACGGGTGATGTGGACCGTATCCCCGCATTCATAGGATGGGTATGGTCCGTACCACGCGTACCCCTACGTCACCACTACAATGGTGGTACGGACTGTACCCACGCTCTGAGGGCGTGGGTACGGGCCGTACCACCATTGTAGTGGTGACGTAGGGGTACGCGTGTTACGGACCGTACCCACACCCTCAGAGCGTGGGTACGGTCCGTACCATCATTGTAGTGGTGATGTAGGGGTACGCGTGGTACGGACCGTACCCATGCTCTGAGGGCGAGGGTACGGTCCGTACCACCATTGTAGTGGTGCCGTAGGGGTACGTGTGGTATGGACCGTACCCACGCCCTCAGAGCGTGGGTACGGTCCGTACCACGTGTACCCCTACGTCACCACTACAATGGTAGTACGGACCGTACCCACGCTCTGAGGGCGTGGGTATGGTCCGTACCACGCGTACCCCTTCGTCACCACTACAATGGTGGTACGGACCGTACCCACGCCCTCAGAGCGTGGGTACGGTCCGTACCACGCGTACCCCTACGACACCACTACAATGGTGGTACGGACCGTACCCACGCTCTGAGGGCGTGGGTATGGTCCGTACCATGCGTACCCCTACGCCACCACTACAATGGTGGTACGGACCGTACCCACGCTCTGAGGGCGTGGGTACGGTCTGTACCACCATTGTAGTGGTGACGGGTACGCGTACACGTCCACTTTCGTTGTTGCGGTACGCAGGGATTGGTGGACACGCCCCCCGAAGTGACCAGACCCTGGAGGTAATGTATGTCCTCCATATTGTATGTTTTAATTTGTCCAGGGGGTATGTTTTATGCCCCTCACCCCCCCTTGACCCATGGGTGTTGTTCTCACCTTCTGCAGCCTGTGCGTCGGGTTCGGTGTACCAGGTCGTAGGCTAGGAGGGCCGGGATGACACGTAGGATGGGGTTCATGGCTGTCCGTCGCGTACCGGTGCTGCTTATTCGTGTCGTACTCAATTTCCCGGGAGTTTTTGGCTGCCGTAAAAAATTAGCCATGCAGAGTGACGTAGGCACGAATCATACTTGCTGGTCTGTAAAACGCTGCCTGACTCCGTACGGACGTCACGTACGCGATGCCCCGGATCAGAATTGTTGGTATTTTTTAGCTGTACGTAGTTTTGTACGATTCGTACGGAAATGGTATTTCTGTACGAATCGTACTTGCTGGTTTGTAAGGTGGATTTCCCGGGTACGAGTCGTATGGAGAATACGCTCCGTACGACCATTCTTACCCGGGTTTTGAAGGATTGGAATCGGCACCTTACTCTACTGTTACAATTATCGGAGTGGGAATAGTAATTTCTACCCATCCGCTATCCAACACTTTCCCTACTGTTACCCTTATTGGAGTGGGAATAGTAATTTTTACCCCTCCGCTATCTAATATTTTCCCTGTTGTTGCACTCACTGGAGTGGGAATAGTAATTTTTACTCCTCCGCTATCTAACACTTTCCCTTCTGTTGCACTGACTGGAGAGGGAATAGTAAATATCCTCCCTCCGCTATCCAACACTTTCCCTACTGTTGCACCAACTGGTGTGGGAATAGTAATTTTTACCCCTCTGCAATCCAACAATTTGCCGACTGTTGCACTATCTGGAGTGGAAATAGTGATTTTTATCCCTCCGCTATCCAACACTGTCGCTATTGTTGCACTCACTTGAGTGGGAATAGTAATTTTTACCCCTCCGTCATCTAACAGTTCCCCTACTTTTCCACTCACTGGGGTGGGAATAGTAATTTTTACCCCTCCGCTATCCAACACTTTTCCTACTGTTGCACTCACTGGAGTGGGAATAGTAATTTTTACCCATCTGCTATCCAACACTTTCCCTACTGTTACACTCACTGGAGTGGCATGAATTGGCATGGGTGCAAAGTCAGGATGGTGAGTGTAAAAATTCAGGACAAGGGTAAAAATTCAGGAGAAAAAGTCAGGACAGGAGGTCAAAATTCAGGACAAAAAGTAAGTTTTACAGATACTTCAGAAGAGGTCACGCAATATTATGAGTAAGTAAATAGACAACCACTTAAGTACAAGTGAAAAGAAGTTTATATTAGGTTGAGACAATTGTGCACTTCATGGTTTTTCAGTATGCGCGCAGCTTTGAGCAAATGTGCACGTCTTTTTGTGGTTACAAAACCGCCCTCCCCCCACCTTTTTAGCCTCCTAGGGAAACACCCAATGCCCGGTCCAGCCAGTCCGGCCTTGATACCACCCTCTAATGGTGACCCTCCTCTTCACTTAGACCCTCTCTCATGGGTGTTGAATTTCTTTTATAGTGCTACTCATCCCAAGTAAGTAGGACAGGGTGTCGGAGTTCGTTACATCACACACATATTATATAGAGACAATGACTCATATAAATGTGAAAGTCAATCTATAGGAAATGTACTTAAGATAATGGGTGTTACAAGGTGTAATCATTCTTTCATCTATCATTCAGTCTTTCACCATTTATTCTGTCCTTCCATCTGTGTGCCCATCAATATCAATATTCAACTATTTGCAAACCTATCCATCATCTATCCTTCCATCCATCCATCATTCCACTCATCCATCCCTCCATCCACCCTGTCACTCATCTATCCTTCCATTCATCCTTTCACCTTATCCATCCGTACACTCATCAATCCACTCTTCCACTTATCCATGCATTCACTCACCCATCCAGCCATCCTTTCACTTACTCATTCATCAACCCAGTCAGTCAACCTTCCACCCAATCACCCTTTCAGTCATCCATCCATCTACTCATCCATTCATGAATCCATCCATTGACCCTATCACTCATCATCCTTTCACTCATCCATCCATCTTTACTCTCATCCATCCACCCTTTCACTCCTTCACTCATCCATCCATCCTTTCTCTCATCCATCCACCCTTTCACTCCTTCATTCATCCATCCATCCTTTCTCTCATCCATCCACCCTTTCACTCCTTCATTCATCCATCCATCCTTTCTCTCATCCATCCACCCTTTCACTTCTTTACTCATCTATCCACCCTTCTGTCCACCCACCCTCCCTTTCACTCATCCATCCATCCATCCATTCATCCACTCATCCTTTCACTTATCAATTTATCAATCCAGCCATCAGTTCACTCATCCATCCACCCATTCACACACCTGTCATCCACCCTTTCACCCATCTATCCATTCTTTCACTCATCCATCCATCCTTACACCCATACATTCATCTATTTAACTTTTCTCTCATCCATCCTTCTACTCACTCATCTGTCCATCCTTTCTCTCATTATCCATCCATTCACTCTTTCATTCAGCCATTCACCCTTTCACTAATCCATCCAGCCATCCCTTCACTTACACACCTTTTCACATTAATTATGAGCTGATCCTTTGTCTGCTGAGTTGCAGACAGAAGAGGCCCATCAAGAACTTCACCCCTGCTGTAGTTCCTAAAGCAAGAGGTGGGGCGGGGAGGGCTCAAAATGCCCCTGTACATAGGCAGTCTGAAAAAGTGGAAGTCATGCAAGATGCATAGTGCCACTGTGACATGGTGTTGTTTCCAGGGCTTTAAGCGGGATGAAAAAACTGCGTGTGGGGGTCTCTCCAAAAAGGGTGTTCGATGTAATTGAGAACATGGCTTAAAAACACCTAAGCTAAAATCTGTGCTTAGCATAGTGTGCCGCTCAACTAGTAATTTGCTGCTTCTGTCATTGTCTTCATATATATAACACAACAAGTAGTGTTACACCTACAAGCTAGAACTATCGGGTTTGTCAATGGTTGCTGGTTGCATTAAATAATAAAAGCAGCAATCATGGCTGTGTTGAATATAACATTGAAAATGTGTCAGTTTTAAAATGATGAGACCGTGAAAGACCCATAACTCTTTTTTTTAAACTTGTTTAACCACCTTTTTATGAACTAGATTCTCACCTAGCAGCATGGGCGTTTTTGTTCATTTCTTCCACCGGACTGAATGTCCTGCCCTAGACCGAGGCAGGAGGCCCACCACATGTGATTAGAGCACAGACTGGCCCATTGTCATTCTGTATGTGGCAATCAGCCGCAGACAGAATGGCAATGGGCGGGGCAGTTCCCCAATGCCCAAAATTATGGACAAAAGGCGTCCGTAAAAGGAAATGTCACGGACAACGGACTTGAGATCCAAATTACGGCTGGTGAAATTAACACCGTTGGTGACCCTAACTGGAGTGGGAATAGTAATTTTCACCCCTCTGCTATCCAACACTTTCCCTATTGTTGCACTCACTGGAGTTGGAATAGTAATTTTTACCCCTCCGCTATTCAAAACTTTCCCTGCTGTTGCACCAACTGGTGTGGGAATAGTAATTTTTACCCCTCCGCTATCCAACACTTTCCCTACTGTTGCACTGACTGGAGTGTGAAATGTAAGTTTAAAGATTTTTAAATAGTTTACTGTTTTAATTTATAATAGATTTTTTTAAATTAGATTATATGTTATTGGTATAGATTAAAATTAATAGTTTATTAATTATTTTAAAGTATATATATATATATATATATATATATATATATATATATATATATATATATAAAAGACATTTTTATCAGAAAAGAACATTTTAAATTCCTCAAGGTCATATGGGATTCCACATATCCTCCCCTCAGTTTGAATGCGCTTAGCAGATGGTTCTATGCTTAGTGTAAATAATTGGGGGGGGGGGGCAAAAGGCATCCCGGTGTATGTATATACCTCAATAATTGTCCATTAACCAAGACTGATGCTGTGAATTTGGCATGGATTGCTAGTACAATTTGGATGAAGTGGTGTCCAAAGTGCGTCCTTTTTATTGTCAATGTTACAAAAGATCATTTCACCTGGTTGAAGACTTTCGCCACGTCCTGAAATATTAAGATTGTAGGAGCCTTCTTGATCTGCACTGTGGATTGTTTGTCTTATATTAGCATAGGTTTGCATAGTGTGTATGACTCCTGATTATTCTGTGTACATAAGGCCCAGCGTCCACCACCTGGGCGCCCGATAGTGTCGGGTATCCAATGCTTGGTCGAACCCCTATCTCAGTTATCCGATTTTTTCTTGAGAGAATCCGTCATCACGCAACCATCTTACATACAAGATACCACTGATATTTTAAGACACCTAGATACTGTGGTATATGACCCAGATCACCAGTTTTTGGTCACCATCGACATCGAGTTGCTGTATACCAGCATCCCCCAGGAAGCGACGCTGGTGGCAGCAGCCCGTGCCCTGGGGGAGTGTGAATGGTTTTACGACACACCACAGACATCCGTATTACAATGCATAGAGATTGCACTCACACGCAACTTCTTTGCATATAAAGACCAGCTATACCTCCAGATTTCTGGGACTTCAATGGGGGCTACTTTTGCCCCCAGTCTGACCTGCATCTATGTAGGCCAGTTTGAATCCAACTACATCAATCATTCCATCAATCTCTTCCAGAGGAACATTGTCCTCTGGAAGAGATATATTGATGATGTCCTGTGTATCTGGTCAGGTATGGAAGAGGAGCTTCAAAAGTTTCTGAATTGGCTCAATACTTTGATGAATGCCTTAAATTCACTTGGACTGTGAACAGAAATACAGCCACTTACCTGGACTTAGATATACAGGCGAATGACAACAAACTACTGACTCATGTACATCAAAAGCCCACTGATAAGAACTCACTTCTACACTACAGATCCTATCGTCCTAGGGCTCTGCGTGCTAATTTACTGGTGGGTCAATTTCTGCGTTACCGCAGAAACTGTACGTCTACTCAGAGCTATGTAGAACAAACTGAGGAGCTGTTCAAAAGATTGGAGAACCGTGCCTACCCTAAAAAAGTAATCAGACAAGTAAGGACTAATAAAGCCAGCAGTGACTGTTTTCCAGTGGTCACTACGTTTGGACCACGTTCGACTAAAATCAGACAGATCATAAGAAACCATTGGCATTTGCTCAGTACTTCATCCTTGAAAATGCCCCAACCAAGATGTGCCTTTAAACGGTCTACCAATTTACGTGATCGTTTTGTACAGGAGTTCAGAGAAACTGGAGTGCCCCCGGGACACTGCCCGTGCATGATTTGTGAATTAACAACAGCTACTAAGAGTGTTACTCTAACACATGGGAAAACCTGGCATTTGAACAGGTTTAGTAATTGTAATACAGCAAATGTCATCTACAGAATTACGTGTCCGTGCGACCTACATTATAGTGGTCTCACAACACGGAAAGTCAAAGTTAGAATCAAGGAGCATGTGAGCACGCTCAAAGCGGGCAAACTCACGACCAAATTGGTTCAACATTTTATCACTCAGAAACATCAGCACAGGGATATACGATGGGTGGTACTAGTAAAGGTACTAGGGGATCAGTACAACATGGAGAGCAGATTGAGCACAAAAGAAGCCTGTTGGATATACCAAGAGGGGGTAGATCAACATGGGCTCAACGACCTTATAGAATGGAACAAAGTGGCACCATTCTAGAGAGACCATGTTATAAAATTCATAATCCACCAGGTACTGTTCCAAGACTGTATAGACGACTGGCGTAAGTAACATAAGTACCAGTGTGGTTGGTGTCGACCTTTCTTCTCAGATATCATAGAAATTCCCCTTTGCACCGAGTACAGATCAAGTGCACATTAAAAATTATAGGGAGGATGCTCGTGTACTCTCTGAATCAAGTGGACCAGATGGGCAAGACACACACACATCTAGGTGACTGCTTTATCCTTGATATACAACTACTTGGCAATGAATTTGTTTTAATCACAGAAACATGACATACGTTCAGACGCATAGCATACATGGTCTGCATCTGTGGCCGGTGGTCATTTTAAGATGGCCACCGTAGTGGGCTGATAATACATGAATAGATGCGAGAACCGGAAGCAGAGCGGGTCTACTCAGCCCGACGCAGCTCGCGCTGCCTTTGAAATAGTTCACCGCGAACGAGACACGATGAGATGCGAAGCGGCTGCCAGTTACCCGCATCATCACGGTAAGCGGGGGTCAGTCAATCTATGGGTGGGGAATTCTTCCTTAATCGCCAGGATCTATGAGCATTGGGTCTGGCGGGAGTCCGTGTAAATAGGGACTTTAGCTTACAGTCATTTTAAGACCATACACACAAGCGATAGCGTGTTTCACTCCCTGGTAAAACCAGGGTTGATTGATAATGTACGCGACATTCGCGGCAGCCACCGGCAAAATGATAAATCATATGGCGGCTACGCGGATTGGACTGCGCTAGCACAAACCAAGAGGGGCGCTTTTTACTAAGAAATATCGAGGAGTGCAGGCGGCATAGTTGAGTGCTGGGTGTGTCACCAGTATGAGAGAAGGGTATATACACGAGTGAGCAGTAAGGTTGTGGGACTCGCATAAGTGACCTTAGACGGGGTAGCGGGTGGCCCCCACTCTGATTAATGTCATGATGTACACTCATGGGTGGCAGTGAATACTTGAACACCTTCCTCTCTCCTACACAGACTGACTGATTGCAGCGACTGAGACGGGCTCTGCGCATGTGGACCAGTACACGTGCGTAGTGTTAAACGCAGTTTTAAACGGGGTTGCAGGTATGCCGAGGAAGGGCAACCACCCGGTAAATATATCATATGTGATGTCGACATTCCCCACTAACAGCAATGTTTTTTAGTTTGCTGCAATGTCTGTTATATGTGTTGATGAAATGTGTTATGCTGTCTTTGTTTCCTGCAGGTATAACAAACAGAGAAAAGTGGTGCAGTGTGGATACTGACCCTTACCCTGGCGAAATTGCAGCAAGAGCACACAGACAATGAAACATGTTGGTTTTAATTGAGCAGACACACAGCAAGGAATAAAGTAGTATAGCTAGTGGTTGTCTAGCTCCTTGTAGACTAGGTGTACTGGGTTTCCTACGCCAGATCCCGGCACTCCTTACAGGGTTCACATACACTACATTGAACACATTTTTTGTTTCCTTCTTTTTCACCACTTATTTGCTTTATAAGTTGGCAGTTGCTAATGATGAGAACCTGAGGATACAGGCGAGTACCAGTCTGTAAACTCCCATGGTGTTACTCTCGTGAGGCACCGCCAACTTTTCCTCACCTTTTTTTATTCTTAGTTTTTCTTCACATCTGTGGGAGGGCTATACAAGCAAAGACAGCATCAACACTAGGTTTTAAAATAAATTAGTGATTGAGGTCACTCTATGGCAGATGAGAGATACTGATCCACTGTCTTGTCACACAAAAGTTTGTGATTGTGAAAACACATGGTGGACGCCCATAGCAGTTCATACAGTCAACTGAACAGGTCTTTTCTTGTGTTTTCTCCAGTTGTATCATAGTTTCCACTGAACCACACATTTATTTTGTTTTATTTTGATGTATTTTGATCTCCTTACCGTTAGTTGTTCTTGCCTGGTGTGCATTAGCCGGCGCACAATAGTACTCAGCAGTATCCATCTGCTACTCCATTCTGCCATTCATTTCTCCCCATATTACAATGACAACGATTTTGGTTTTGATTGGGAGTCGGCTGACTCCTGTATGGTTGTCTCTTTGTCTAACGAGTCTAACAAGTCATCACACACCAACATACAACTGCATCTTCCCGGCTTCCCTGTTCCCCTCCCATCAGATAGATCTTTTTACTAGTGACCCTCTATGTCATCCCTCACACTAAGCACAGTACCAAGTACCCAGAAGTATCGCTTTCTCAGGACAGGCACGAGCAATTAGTCTCAACACGACTAGACTTATTCTTTGTGATGAGCTCTTGCACTTAGTTTTCAGTGCGCAAGCATTCCATGTATGCTTTGCAAATCTGTGACAGTCATCAGGGCGCCCCTCAGCAGCTGCAACTTAAGATGCAATCCAGGCTTGTTCCCCTACCTCCTGTGTTAATATACCCGTACACTGTTCCATTGACATAGCGCATGCCACTTGGCATTCATTCTAGCCACAACAAACGTAATTCCTGCATCTAATTAACTGGCTACTCACCGCATGCTTTTCCGTAACCAGCATACTTGATAATGAAGGATTTTCCTTTCTACACAACCAGTCGGGGACACATGCACTACCCCAGCGCCGCAAATGCGCCACATACTTCACTAATCACAGTTTTCATACATTATGGGTTCGTCATTGTTTTGCTCAAATCTCTAGTCTATTGTCTATGTCTGTGACCATGTTTTGCATTTAGCGTTTTACTGTGCGCCTAGTCATCGGCTGGTGAATAGGTAAGTTTATTGTATGTCGTAATTCCATTGCAGCTTTGTAAAGTCATAATAAACATAGAAAAGTCACTTCTACAGTATATTAACCATGTTCGTTTACACAGCGCGCTATGTGCTCAAGACCGCAGGCTTCCGGTCGAAACGCGTAATCGTGACATGTTTATACAAACTTTGAATTATATCTTCAATTTGCCAATAACTTTGGCCCTACTTGACGAATCTCCACGAACTTTTCTCAAAACCTCCACTATTTTCTCCAGCTGCTTTGTTGAAAGTTTATGGGTGATCTATGAAGAGGGGGCCGAGAAAAAAAGGGGTCCCAAAACACGTTTTCCCCAATGTTAAGTCAATAGGGATTTTTCATTTTTTGAACAAGACTACAGCCTGAACTCCTGAATGGAATGACACCAAATTTGGCAGAAAGCCTCATGTTGGTATAGTAAGCGTGCTTTTTGTGATTTGATTTCAGTCCGTTCAGTAGTTTTTCACGTATTTAACTTAAAAAAATATAGATATCTGGGGACGCAAGTCCTTGCAGTGGACTCTGATCCTACCAAAATTTGATTGGCTGCCAACACTTCAACCAGGAAGTGTTAGCAGCTATCGTGGGACTCGGCTTGAAGCTAAGTCCCTGAACAAAAGTTAAAAATAAAGAAAAGGGAGCAGGGTAGGAATACCCTGACCCTCCAGATATGGTGGGGTGGGGGTTAAAAATATATTTTTTTTATTTGGCCGTGGACTCGTGGGTGGATCCGCGAATCCTGGTTGGGGTATGAAGTCCCCATGGCTGCTAAGGGCCCTTAGGGGCCAACAAGACCTCCTGTTACCTCCAGTAAGCTCCACACAGTAGGATTGCTGAGAGGTGGTTCCCTTTTACTCCTCAGAGCCTCAGGACTTTGTGGATTTCTTCCCCCAACTAGTAGTGCGCCAGGAGGTGCGTTTGCAGAGTGGTGGAGATAGGGGGCGGGGCCTCTGACAACCTCTCAGCATTCTACTTGTGAGGGTCTTACTGGAGATAACAGGAGGGCTAGGTGGCCCCCAAGGTCCCTCATATAGCCAAGCATACTTCATCCCCCAACTAGTATTACGCCAGGAGGCGCATTTGCAGAGTGGTGGAGAAAGGGGGCATGGTCACTGAAAGTTTCTTAGCAAACCCACTGTGTGGGACTTGCTGGGCGTAACAGGAGGGTTTTTGGCCTGACAAAGACCCTCAATATGCTTAAACACCAAGAGAGAAAGGGTATTCAAACGGAACCACTCCTGGTCCCCTTGCAATAAATCTATATAAACAACAAAAGAGTAATTCCGAATCAATTGTATTTGTACAAAGCAGAAGGAGTAGCATTTGCTTTTAAAAAGAACCCTCACTCACCAACCTGGTTGGTGACATGCTTCATCATGGGGTTCCCACCCGAGCGGCCAAATGCCACTTGGTGTGCTACAACCTCTGTTTACAGCGGAGCAGGTATTTTTTGGAAGTGCAGAGTGAGGTAGTGAAAGTTAAAAATATCTTTACTTGACCTAAAATTTTTTAATGCTGGCAAAGTAAGGTAATGTTAAAACTAAGAAGAGGATGTCCCCTCTGGTATTAAATGACCAGTGACATCCTCACATAAAAATAGTGAAAGGTGGCCGGTCTACATGTTTCAGCCTCCATCTACAAAGTAGCGAGGCTTTCTTCAGGACCCATACTGCCACGGTGGTATGCACACTCTAAGGTGCAGCCTCTCCTGTGGCAGATTGGGAAAACATCCAGATCAGTTTTAGATACATATAAAAACTGCGTAAATGCAATGTAATACTTCCAACCTTGTGCTGCCATACGTGATGTTCATAGTGTCTGAATAGGCTCACAAACCTATGGTGGCTAATGTGAAATGCATCTCTTTAGCACTAATACGACCATTATTACATCGTGTAGTATAGTAGTTGAAACACTACCCAACATGCGTTGGTTACAGATCACCAAATAGAATTTGCTTAAAATTATAAACAGCACTGAGCTTGGCCTTAATTCGGTCAAGGAAGAACTGAGAGCAATCCGTCTCATGGTGATGCAGGATCATAATGTGTTAAACTTAATGACCGTGATGGATGGAGATTGGTGTGCCCTGCTACTCATTTATCGCAGGGAACAACATGCATAATGGGACTTTGACTCTTTCCATCTAAGCACTGCACCCCTTACAAAGAGACATGCATGAGGAGGAAGGTACCACTGAGCAGGATTGGTTTGCGGATTGGTTCTCCTGGCTCCCCCTGTGGCTTTTCGGATTATGCATGTCATTGCTACCTGTTTAGATAGTGTTCTTGGTTGTGTGTGGTTCCATTCAATTGGGGATTTCCTGCTATAAAAACGCAGTCCTCAAATTGGGTAGAATGCAAGTAACTAGGCAAGTAGTAATTGTAAAAACCGAAGAACAACAGGCCCCCAATAATGTAACTGTCATAAAGTATGGAGTAGACAGTGTAGTTGGAAATTCAACTAGAGAAGTGAATGTTAATATTGAAAAAAGCCAAAGTCGATATGAATAACAATACACTCATGTAGAAAAACGAAATTGGATCTTTATTGACAAATTCACCCGTTGTGAATCATATATTAATGCATCATTATTTGCATCTTCACTTATGTTAATAGTCATTAAATAAGTACACGCTTTTTAGGAGGGATCTTAGCCCTGTCCTGATGAAGATGCTTTCGCATCGAAACATGTTGACATATTAAGAGTAACCACACATTACGTAGGGAATCTCCGCACCACCTTTTTACTAGCACCAGCCCCCCTTGACATATTAAAGTTTTTTGTCTTAAGGGGCCAGGTCCTTTTTAACTCACATTTACATTCACCTCAGACCCTCCCTTTGCATCACACATAGCACTTCATCATCAGTGCTCCCGCATAGTCGCAGGTCGTAGCACGCCCCGTCCTGCAGCGGGGCGGGAAGACCCCTATGATGAAGAATGACACCATGGGTCATTCTTGGTGTGTGAGGGGTATTTAAACAACCTAGTGTGTGTCCAACCAAAGTGGACACGCACACTTCACTACCCTAGTGTTTTCTGAACCCAGGTTATTTGTTTTCTTCCAGAGGTGGATCCTTATGTTTGGTAACTAATTCTAAGTGGAGGATGTATCCACCTCCAGTGCCCGTGTAGGGCTTCCCCTCTACACTCCCTAATCCTGTTATTATTGACTAGTGGAAAGAGTCACAGCAAACAAGCGCCACATCACTGATTCCGCCCCTGCGCTGACAGAATTGAAGGCACAACTTACTGTACTGGAAACAAAAGTGCGAGTACTGGAGCTCTGGGTGGAGAATGTAGAAAACCGCTCAAGAAGGAATAATATTAGGCTGACTGGCCTACCTGAGAAATTGGAAGGAACAAACATAGTGGGGTATCTAAAGGAGTGGCTTGGCACGACAGTGGCACCAGAGGGGCTCTCATCATTCAGTGCCCTCGAGAGAGCTCACCGAGTCCTGGCGAGGCCACCTGTCCCAGGCCCCCCCAACGGCCGGTGATAGCGAGGCTCCTGCACCACTGAGATAGGGACCATATACTGACACAGGCCCGACGGCAAGGAGAAATCAGAGTCAACAATGTAGTGGTGCAGATATTTCCAGACTTTTCCAGGGAATACAACAGCAAAGGAGTTCCTTTCAGAGCATCAAATTAAAACTCTGTTAACTTGACTAAAAATATGCCATGCAGTACCCGGCCAAATTACGGGTGCCCACTCCCGACGGAAATTAGTTTTTTACCACCCCACAGGAGGCATGGAGCTGGCTGGAGCAACAGCATGGAGTGTCATCACCCAGAGACCAGAGACGCCGAGGAGGCTGAAGTAGAAGATCTCGCAGCAGAGGCCCCAAAAAGGGCACACTGGCGCCAACGCCAGCAGAGACACAGATGGAGAAGCGAAGCGCAATGCAAGTGGTGGTGCTGATCAGCGAAAAAGGATCAGACCGTGACAATTGAGAGGTCGGTGGATCAGGAATGAACTCGAGCTCGGAGCAGGACTCAAACATTTTGGAGGCCCCGAGCAGTGAGCACCCCATCGTGACACCAGGAACGGCTGATGAGATCATTTGAAGGGGCAGGTAGTGGGATGTGAGAGAGATGGAAAGCAGGAACTGGATAACAGGGCGCAAAGACGCAATTAGCTGTAACAAAAGAATGCTAAATGACATGGGATGCAGTAAATGAGCCGAGTGGCATGCTGACGGGCGGATGCGCCTGCCGCAACACATGCCTTACTTCCACACCTTCTGAACGTGTTTTTCAAGGACATAGACTAATAGTTTGGATGGAAGGGTATCACCTGCTTGTCCTGGGGAAGGGGCATTGGGAAAAATGTTGCAAAGTTGTTTGTTTATGGGTTGGGGTAACACAAGTCGCATTACATGTTCATAATAGTAGAAATAGGTCGAATGCAACAGATCAACGAGGAGAACATGGGGGCACATGAGGGGGTGGAAGGGAGACGGGAGATGTACACATGACAAACGCTATAAGGTATAAATGCTTAACCTGGAACATAAGGGGTATGCAATCTATGGCCAAGCGCTATGAAATGTTGTCCTATCTCAACAGATGGGAAGTACAAATTGCGCTCCTTCAGGAAACTCATCTCACTGCCAAAGAGGGCCAGGCCCTTCAGAAACGATGGTGTGGGCAGGCATTCTACACTACATACTCGGCCTATGCTAGGGGAGTACTGATATGGGTGCGGGCTGGAGTGCTTTTTCAGATAACAGATACGCTGAACGACCCTGAGGGCAGATATCTTGTAGTGCGAGGGAGGCTAGAGGGTATCACGCACATTTCTTGGCCTGAAAGCTAGCCCCATACTTGAAGTCTACGGTGATCATAGGCGGGGACTTTAATGTGGTAGTGGACACCGCCCTTGACAGATCTCACCCACCATAGCAGGATTCCCCGACTTCTCGTAATGCGCGGACATGCAGAGAATGGAGGGGCACTGGGTTTTGGTAGACTCTTGGAGGACCCTGCAGCCCGCCGACAAGGACTACTCATTCTTCTCAGCGATACATGAGGGACATACGTGACTAGACACATTCCTATGCACCCCAGACATGCACGGACAGGTTTGCACTGTTGAATACCTGGCTAGGACGATATAAGATCATAACCCTGCACTCCTGGGCCTTCGATGGGCAGGCCCTAACCCGGTCTTCCCTACCTGGAAACTACACCCAGAGGCACTGGAAGACTAGGTTTTTAGAGAAGGAGTCTGGGAAAAGATCACACAATATTTTCAAGAGAATGATGGGATGGCAACCTCCCCTCTACCAGAATGGGATGCCTTCAAGATAGTGCAAAGACGCCATTGTATAGTAGAGACAACAGGGGTTAGACGAATGCTAACAACAGAAGCCCTAACAGCTGACAGGGAACCCAGGGAGAACTGCAGGGGGAACTTCTGGAAGCGAGAGAGACAGTAGCATGTCAGACTGAGAGGCTGCGCTGCTTTGACTATCGGCAATACCTAGACCACACACATGCGGAATGGGACAAATCAGGCTCCTTGCTGGCTAACTGGCCAACCCAAATAATAGGGGGTCCCCAATAGTGGAAATGGAGGATGAAAATGGAAACACACCCAGGAAGGGATCAATGAAATCTTCGCCCGGTTTTACACCAGACTGTATCGCAGAGACTCCCAGTGCAGAGATGAGACAATAGGAGATTACTTAGAGGGATTGAGACTGCCTCAGCTAAGGTCAGAGTAGGCGGAAGACCTGAGGGAGGCCATCTCCCTACAGGATGTGAAAGTAGCCATCAAACACATGGCACACAAAACGCTGGGAACGGATGGTTTACCTGCCCAATTCTACTCGAAATATGTGGTGGAGTTAGCGCCTAGGTCGGTCTTGATGTACGAGACGGTGAGGGAACTGCAAATGCTGCCACCCACCACTAGGTAAGCCCTAATAGTCCCAATCCTTAAACCCAGGAAGCCAGCCCACGACAGAACAGCTCATAGGCTGCTGTCCATGTTGAAAATGGACTATAAAACACTGAGCAAGATAATGGCGACCAGATTGTTACCGCATAAGACTGCACAGAAACACTGCCAATAATAACAAATGCCTCATGGCTATACTGGGAGCAGAAGACTATTCCAAAGACGACGCTGCAGTATTTGCGGTGAATATAGAAAAAGCGTTTGACAGTCTAGAGTGGCATTACCTATACCAAGATCTGGAACAGATGGGTCCAGGCGAGAGCTTTGTGAGATGGGTGAAGCAACTATATGCAGACCGAGCGCCAGAGTGCGTATGGGAAAAGTTATTTCCCAGAGTCAGAGGGTGGAGAGAGGAACAAGTCAGGGATGCCCTCTGTCCTCATTGTTATTTGCCCTAACCATGGAGCCACTGGCATGCTGTGCTCGGATGGGGCGGGATTACGTAGGGCTGACGATATGGGAGACCCACAACCACATCATGCTGTATGCGGATAACCTGCTCCTCTTTCTCCAAGACACAGAGGGGGACTTAGATGGAGCCAAAAGTATGCTAGAAGAATTGGGCCACCTCTCAGGACTGAGGGTGAATTGGCAAAAATCTAGACTATTCCCCAAGACACCAGACAGACATCTTCTGGAGGGCCTGGGATGTCCACAATGGGAATCCACCTGCCTAGAGTACCTGGGGATGAAAATATACCACAGGACTGCAGACTTGGTGGAGGGCAATGTAGGCAGAGAGATAAGATCCCTCCGCTCCTGTATGGACTTTTGGGGCTCACTGCCGCTGTCAGTGGTAGGCAGGGTGGCCCAACTGAAAATGGTGGCACTCCCGCGTTTGCTATATATCTTTGGAACCCTCCCAATATGGATCCCAAGCATAACATTTCGGGATCTGAGCTCACAAGTAATAACATTTATTTGGGGTGCAAGCTGCAGACCACTAGTCCTAGCCACGATGCAAGGTTGCACAAGGACGGGGGTTTAGCGGTCCCTAACCTTGAGGCATATTACCTCGCAGCACAGCTCCAATAGTTTGTGAGGTGGTTGGCAGACAGTAGAAACCTGAAAAGGGCACAATCCCCTTTCCCCCAGAGACCCCAGACCTAGCGAGAATCCTGCTAAGACTAAAGCAAAGGCCGCGCAGGGGAACGGAAGAGGCAAAAATAATAACGCGTGCCGGGCATTATGACTACAGCGGACCGAATGCAGAATTCCCTATTCCCCAGACCTACCCAAGGAAATTCACCGATACTTATCACATGGAGGAAATTGGACAGGGCTAGATGACTGGAAGGAAGTGGGGGTGACAGAAGTTGGGGACCTATTTAGAGAATCTCAGATGCTTCCATTTGAGGAATTCCGAGAGGAGTTTGACCTCCCACAGGCACACTTCCTGATGCATGGAACTCTCACTATGGTGTTCAAGAAACATTTGGGGCACTGGATGGACAGAACCCAGGGCACTGGACTGTTGCAGGTACGTGGCTCTTTCGGCGGGCAGAATCAAGATGGTCTCCTGCATAAATGGTGCAATCAGAAGTGACGTTCAGAAGCCCAGACGGAGGAGGCGGCTTGCCCCTGATGCGGGAAAAAAAAGGGGGATGTACTGCACATGTTTTGGGACTGTCTGGGCCTTCTGGGAAGAGGTGATAAACGTAGTGTAAAGTCTTAGAGATGAAGTACCACACACACTGGGGCACTGCATACTGAGCTGGTTCCCACATACGGCCAAGATGAAAGTTGCCGGGAAGTTTCAGGACCTGGCATAGGTATTAGCAAAGCGAGAAATCGCGAAGAATTGGAAGTCTACAGGGGGGCTAAGAATAGGAACCTGAAAAAGAGAATTAGATAAGTGGGCAGGCGCAAAAAGCAGAATCCTACTGAGTGAAGCTGGGAGAGGCATAGGGAACCTAGAAACTGTGAGAGCCTGGGGGATACTGCTAGATGACATGAAGACATCAGACCTCGATGATACAGCAGAAGTCCAAGCGAACCCACCAACTCCAGACAGAGGCAACGAGATGAGGGCCCCAAGAGATTAAGATAGGAAGGCTGGTGCGAGATCTTCCCTGCCCCACATGGACCCCAAATAAGAGTAAGGAACAAAGCAGAAGATGCGAACACACACTGCTGAAGGCACTAAACTACAAATAAGCGACTCGTTAGGGAGAGAGTGGGGGGTGGGATTTGAATTTCTGTTTATTGATTTTTTGAGTTCTTGCTACAACAGAAAAGAGAGAGAAAAGAAGTATAACCTGAGAATGTACATCTATATCCTGACATTGTGATAATGAAAATGCATGTAAGTAAAATGCCAATAAAGTCTGTTTTAAAAAAAAAATCACTGTTGTTCTTCAATGGAGAAACAAAGCGTGGGCCCCCATCTTATGCTCAATCATTACATCATACTGCTCTCTTGTCTTTGTATTCTGTGCTTTCCACTCCATCCTGTTCCTGTCGACGAGGACATTATAATGATTTCTATGCAGGTTTTGGTAGCTAACTTCCTTTTTAAGAGACAGGTGAGCAGAAGATGTCACATTTCTCTGTAAGTGAAAATTAAAATGGAGTGTTAACTTAATCATTAACTTTTCATTTAATTTTCTCCCATTTGAGAACATTCAGAAACATCATTTTGTTTTCACACTCTAGTACTGAGTTGACAAGGGTTATTTATCTAGGTGCTTCAGTTCTTCACCCCTGTGCCCCACCTGGGTCATACATCTGACTGAGCACTGCTCACTATCAGGCCCAGCTTTCTGTAGCCTGATGATAAAAATGTAGACTAAACATATCCTTCCCTTAACTTTAAAAGAAAAATGTGACCCTGTGCTTATTTAAAAATGAACTCAAGGCTGCGAGCTACTCTGAAGGAGCCTGCGAGCTACTGGCAGCTTTCGATCGACAGGTTAGTGACACCTGCCTTAGAGCAAGAGAGCACAGAGCAAGGGAGTCTAAACGGATGGGTTCTGTCAGTATCAGATGTTCACCCATCACAGCCCCTGGGTCAGTGTAGTGTTCAACTATGTTCAGGGGAAGGCATGTCTCAATAGTTCATTTTTTAAAAGTTTACTTTTCTCATGATGGGTAAGTAGTATCTTATTATCACTTAACTCGATCAACGTGTGCACTGAGGGTTACACCTAGATCTGAGCAGCAGGTGCCTAACTCAATAAAGTATAATAATGCAATGTTTTCCTTCTTCATTTATTACAAAGTATACATTGCCAACAATATTAGAACAACTATGAAGCAATGACATGGTTAGTATTAGCCAGTTAAATAAGTTGAGTTAAGTTTAAAATTACTTCTTAATATGTGTGCGTCAATTTGAAGAGCAGATCTTGATGTACAACCTTTCATGGTCGTTAAAACGTGTAACATTATTCGGGGTAAGACCAAGCCGGTAACAACTTTTTCTCAGGCTCCAAGATGTTGATTTGATTAGGCTGAAAATTATTTAAAAGAGTTTCCTTTCGTGAGTTTTTATCCAGACTGTGTCTGCTAGAAAAGAACTTTATCGTGAGTTAATGGACGGTATTTTTATTCTGGTTGACATGGTTAATTCTGTACACTGATATAGAAGCTTCCTTTGCTGTACCTGCCGGCACTGCTTTTAAAAAAAAGTATTTATTGAGTTAACCTATTTGTATACGTCTGGCACGCATCCAATGAATGCATGATATCCCACCAATACATGTCAAAGTTTCAAAGAGTGCACACTGTGTGAATCTTCTGTTGCAATCGAACTGAACAAGCATTGCATTCCAGTGTGCTGTCCAACACCCATCTAACATAGTCCCAACATGGCCACTTTTCATGCCGTCATGTGCCATACCATCATAAGTATACATCTCATGATTATCAAACCATAACATAAAAAAAGCCCCATGACCAATGCCGGAGAGATAATGAAAGGATGACATTGCTACCCCTTCGCAAGTCTTACATGCACCAGCCCCTACTTCCATGGTCCCCCTTGATGCCTGCTCTGCAGCAGGTCTTCTGCTTGTCCTGCCAGTTGACCCCTGCCTGGGTGCCTTCTGCCTCGTCTCTCTTTCGTTTGCCATTTCTGCTCTCCCTTGCTGTTTCTGCTCCCTTCTGCCTGTTCCGCTCCCAACTGCCTTTTTCTGATCACCTCTTTCTGCTTCTGCGCATCTGTGCCTGATTTTCTTGTATTTAGCCTGTTTCTTGTATTATGCGTGTTTTTCTTGTATTGTGCCGGTTTCTGCGCTATTGTGCCGTTCTGCCTTGTTTTTCATCCCTTCCTCTGTTTCTGCCGCCCCTGCTCCGGTTTCCCGCCAGCCTCGTCCAATGCCACCCAGCGGCCCTACCACCTTCCAGGACATACTTAATGGAAACCACAGCGTGACCCTATTGAGCAGGTTCCTGACCCAGCTTCCCCTTGCTCCATCCGAGCAGCAGTGCTTTCACTTGTGCTGCCTGCTGTATTCTGCTTAAGGGCTTTCTTCCTTGTCTCTTTCGCTTGCCCGTTTCTGCTCTCCTTTGCCGTTTCCACTCCCTTCTGCCTGGTACGCCTCCCTTTGCTTATTTCTGATTGCTTCTGCATGTTTCTGCTAATCTTTGACTGATTTTCTTGTATTATGCTTGTTTCTTGTATTATGCCTGCTTTTCTTGTATTGTGCCTGTTTTTTTATATTGTGCCTCATTATTTCATTCCCTTCTCTTTTCCCTGTTTGAATCTGCCGCTTTTCTGCCCCCACTTCCTGCCTCCTGCCAGCCCCACCCACCGCTACCCAGCGCCTCCCCTCCTTCCAGGACCTAGTTAATGGAGGCCACAGCGCGGCTGCATCGCTGTACACCAAATGCAAGCCTTTCTGCGCCTGGACTGTGCCAAGAGCCAGGAACCTTGGCTCTCCCACCTCCTGCATGTACACTGCCGCCGAACTCCTAACCCTTAATCTCAGACACCGTCCCACCAACTGCTGTTGCACCTCTTCCCAATCCACAGTAGAACCTTTCTCCTGCCTACAATGTCTCTTCTCTTGAGACATCAAGGCCCCCACCCCAGCGATGACCACCACGCAACACAGCACACCTGAACTGGAGCAACTCGACTGCCTCCTCCTCAGCACACGATCACTCAGCAAGCACATCACCAAAATCTGGGACATCATCACCTCCCTTGCCCTGATGTCATCTTCCTCACCGAGACCTGGCTCTCCCCCGCTTCCGCTCCCAACATCACCTCAGCCATGCCCGATGGCTACAACATAGCAAACCGGGACCACACCCACATACCCGGAGGCGGGATCGCCATCATCCACAAGGAAAATATCCCCTGCATCACCACTACAGACGATGCTACCCTGATCATGGAAAACCTCAACTTCAAACTCCAAACAGATGACAAATCTACCATGGCACTCTTGCTTACAGACCACTAGGACCGCGCTATACCTTCTCCAGCGCCATCCCCAACTTCGTCACTCTGCTTTCTATAGACTCAAAGGACTGCATCTTCCTCGGATACCTCAACTTCCACCTCAATGTCTTCCACAACACCAACACTGACAACCTACTCAAAAGTATGAACACCATCGGCCTCACCCAACTCGTAACCAGCCCCACACACAGTGCAGGACAGACGCTTGTCCCTATCTTCACTTCTAGCAAGAGTCAAGTACAGCCACATCCTGAGCTCACCTGGACAGATTACGCCTTAATCCACATAATCATCACCAGATCGCCCGCCGCCAAGCGCACCCTGTCGGAGGTGGAGCAAAGCCACGCTCCGAGTCAGCTACTCTGACCGCTGCACCACATCTCTCTCTCCCATATGTATGTATTTTTTCTGATATTTTTTCAAAAAAATATGAGGATTCCTAAACAGCTAAAGCTGCCATTAGGCCAGACCTAAAAAAAAGTGGCCTGAAAAGACACTTGTCACACAAGAGGGTCTGCATACCACCACTGACGCAGGAGACATGTGAAGATAGCCTTTTTTATTGCCTGTGTGGAAGGCAACATCATCTTCTTCTACTTTTAGGTTTAGCAATTGCCAAAGTCTTTGGTGTATTGGCCAAAGCTGGTCTTGAAGTCGAATGATGGCTCTCCATTGATAGCAAAGCTGTATTAATATTAGAGCTTTTAACAGTGATGCCCACTAAATGCATTTAAAAAAGGGTAACACATATATTTAAAAAATGCAGGCAAATTGTGAGACCGGCCTCGTGGCATGGGCCCTCCCGACCAGCAAGTTACACTACAACCACGCCGAACCTCGTGGGGACGGCCTCCCGGCTTCCGTGGACCAACATCCCGAGGGCCGACCAGATTCCCAACACGCATGCCCGGCCGAGGGAGAACAAAACCCCCCCCCAAACCAGACCGAGAGGCGCCGACCCTGTCACACCTCTGGTCTCTCCCCCGAGGGAGGTTTCGATCGACCACCAGGCCCCCGGTGAGCGGGCGCCTCGCCTGCTGAGTGTCTGGAGTCCCTCCCAGACCCACCTGAACAGATCAAGGGGCCGAGCGACAGGAAACCCCGACACACCGCCCCCCAGGCACCAGACCCCTCTCCGCGAGGACTCCGGACTTCAAAGAGGAGGGGGAGTATAACAAGGGGTGCTGAAGGGACGAGAGGCAGAGAAGACCTGGACTGACGACAGCCTGCGGACTTGGTCGCGGCTCGATCGCTCCCCAAACAGAAGAACGCTACCCGAACTCTGAACCATCTGAGCCCTGCTGACGCTGTCGCGGCTCCCCGAACTCTGAACCATCTGAGCCCTGCTGACGCTGTCGCGGCTCCCCGAACTCTGAACCATCTGAGCCCTGCTGACGCTGTCGCGGCTCCCCGAACTCTGAACCATTTGAGCCCTGCTGACGCCGTCGCGGCTCCCTGAACTAAGACCCTCCGGTGCCTGCTGAGTGACTCGCGGCCCGCTCCTCCAAGAAAATCGGCAGAGATCGCCGAAAGAAGCAACATCCCCTCAGCTCGAGGATTGAGAGCTGGGCGCCGGATACCTCGCAGAGACACTGATTGAAAGACTGACCCGCTACCCCTTTTCCCTCCATCATAAGATCGCTGCCGCTTGTGGCATTAATCTTGCACCTGCCTGCCGGATCATAAAGATCCCTGATAACCACCGATAAAAGCTTATTATCTTGCAACGATTTACTGTGTGGTGTCCCTCTATCCGCAGAAGAGAGAAGCGTAGTGCGTGCGATCCTAGGTGCGAGACCCTTCCAGGAAGGGCCTCCCTGCTCTTGCTCGGCCTAACTGGGAAAGGTGGGCCTCAGGGTGGTCAGGAACACATTCCGCAGCCCCCCCGGGGAACGCCTTCCAACATTTGGTGCCAGAAGTGGGATCCGAGCCAACACCTAGAGATCGTGCAGTAGACGGCATACGCATCACCAAGAAGGATGGAAGGAGAAACTTCCCTAGGTGCCGCAGGCACCAACCCGAGCACGGCATTCCAAAAAGACCAGTTAGAATCTTATACACACCGAGAACTGAAACATTTTTGCAAAGACTTTGGAATCGCTACCACCGGACTAAGCACGAAAGAGGACTTCCAGGGGGCATTAAAAACCTGGGTCGAGGCAGAAACTCCCCGGACACAGACAGAAGGAGAACCTCCCAACGAACCACGAAGCAACCCGGGGAGGAACGGCGCCCCCGAGAGGGGCCTATCCCCAGAGGAACTAGCGGACCGAGAAAGAGATCGCAACCACGAACTAGAACTAGCAAAATTAAAAATCGAAGGAGAGCTAAAGCTGGCTGAGAAAAAACTGGCGGTGGAACAGTTACGCCTACAAGGAGAACTAGAGGAAAAGAAACGACAGAGAGAACACGACGAGAAAAAACTCCAACTAGAGCACGAACGTAGCCTAAAAGAAATCGAGCTCAAGGCTAAGAAGGCGGAGGCCCGACCCTCGGAAACCCAACCCATCTCCTCCACCGTGGAACCAAAGGTCCACATCCCCAAAGATGTGGTGAAAGAATACTATAAGAACGACGATATTCAGCAATGGTTCAAGGCCTACGAAGTCGCCATGACCTCCCACCGAGTCCCGCAGAAGGACTGGGGGGCTGGGCTGTGGGGCCGGTTCCTGAGCGAGGGGAGAGATACCCTGCTGGACCTGCCTTCCACCGTGATGAACTCCTACAGTCACATGAAAGAGGCTCTAGTAGCCAGATATGGGCTCACCCCTGAAATGTACCGGCAACGGTTTAGAGACTGCAAAAAGATACCCGGTACCACCTGGGTGGAGTACGTGAACTTCTACAGCCGGGCCTTGGACGGATGGATCAAGGGCAGCAAGGTCTCCACCTTCGAGGAGCTGTTCGACCTAATCGCATGGGAACACTTGTCCGCGAATTGCTTCGTAGAGCTGCGCCAGCACCTCCTGGACAGCAAACTCACAGACCCTCGAAAACTGTCCGTCGAGGCTGACCGATGGGTGAACACCCGGGCCTCCCGGGGCCCCGTGGGGGACTACGGTCGCCACAGTCAGGGACCCCCCCGCCAGAGGGGCGGAGGGAATCAAGGCCGGCAAAGGGAGCTTCCGGGGGGATCCCCGCTCAGCCCTCCCAGAGGACAATCTCCGCCCTTTCCAGCTCCACCTCCGGCCAGCACCGGGCCACCAGGGAGGCCAGGGCCCCGAGTGAGGATCACCTGCTTCCGCTGCCAACAGACCGGACACTATGCCAGCGACCCCCAGTGTCCCCTGTACCAGCGGTCCACCACAACAACCCCGCCGACTCGACAGATGGCCTCCGTAGCCCTGGGGGAAGAGATAGAAGACTCCGAAGAATGGGAACCAGCCGCCATGGCCTTGGTCTCCCTAGGGGATCGAGAGATGGTCCCCGGAACGTCCCTGCCCGCCAACACGAAGAAGTACCGACAGCAGGTGACGGTCAACGGTCACCGCATCGAGGGCCTCCGGGACACGGGGGCGAGTGTCACGGCGGTTCATTGTCACCTGATCTCCGAGGATCAGATCCTGCCTGGCGCCTTTTGTCCCGTCATATCATCAGACAATTCCGAGAGCCTCTGTCGGATGGCCCTAGTCCCCTTCGAATGGGGGGGAGTCACTGGCAAGTTAAAAGTGGCCGTCCGAACCTCCCAGCCCGTGGACTGCCTCCTGGGCAATGACCTTGAGAACTCCCCGTGGGGACAAGTGGAACGAAGAGCCCACCTCGAGATGATGGGCCTCTCCGAGTGGGTATGCGCCACCACTCGTTCAATGACTCTCCGGGCACCTCCCTCCGAGGGGGAAGAGCCCATGCCGCTAGACACCGCCACCACCCCCGAGATCCAGAATACACCACCAGAGGCCAACGACCCCCTTCTGGACGAACCGGCCGCTCCCGACGAAGGGTTAGTGCCTTCCGACCCCGAAGCCCTGACGCACCTCGAGGACCTGCCAGAACTGGCCCAGTGGCACTGCGAAGGGGGCCCCTCCCGTGAAGAATTCTGCCAAGAACAATCCACCTGCCCGTCCCTCATCGGACCCCGACAACAGGCCGAGGCCCAAGCAGCAGGCGACCAGACGGGCACCCACTGGGTATACTGGGAGGACGGCCTCCTGTACAGCGAACAGAAGTCGGCCGAGTTGGGATCGGCCCGGGTACTAGTGGTACCCCTACGCTTCTGAAGTCTCCTCCTGGGCCTGGCCCATGATGTACCCCTGGCCGGACACTTAGGCCAAGATAAGACCTACCAACGGATCGTCACCCACTTCTATTGGCCCAAGATGCGAGCAAATGTGGAGGCCCACTGCAAATCCTGCCCCACGTGCCAGGCCAGCGGAAAGAGTGGGGGCAAGCGCAAGGCTCCGCTCCAGCCCTTCCCCGTCGTCAGTACCCCTTTTGAGCGGGTAGGAATCGACATTGTGGGACCGCTGGACCCCAAGACCGCCCAGGGCCACCGGTTCATTCTCGTCCTAGTGGATCATGCCACCCGTTACCCCGAGGCCATCCCTCTCCGCACCGTGACGGCCCCCGTGGTGGGCCGGGCCTTGATGGGGATCTTCTCCCGCATGGGGTTCCCCCGCGAAGTCGTGAGTGACCGGGGTACGAACTTTATCTCCCGTTATATGAAATCCCTCTGGCAGCAGTGCGGAGTATCGTACAAATTCACCACCCCGTACCACCCCCAAGGAAACGGACCAGTCGAGCGCTTTAACAAAACGCTGAAAGGAATGATCATGGGCCTCGAGGAACCCCTACGCCGGAGGTGGGACATCCTCCTCCCATGTCTCCTGTTCGCCTACCGGGAGGTTCCCCAAAAATCCCTGGGGTTCAGCCCATTCGAACTATTATATGGACACCCCGTCCGAGGACCCCTGAGCCTGGTCAAGGAGGGGTGGGAAACAACCCCCCGGGGGACCCCTCCGGACGTGTTCCGATACATCTTGGCCCTCCGCAACCAGACCCGAAAATTCAGGGAACCCGCAGAAGCAAACCTCGAGGCCAGTCAAGAAGAAATGAAGCGCTGGTATGACCAGAATGCTACGCTGGTCGAGTTTCAGCCGGGCCAACAAGTCTGGGTCATGGCCCCGGTGAGACCCTGCGCTCTCCAAGATAAATGGACTGGGCCCTTCAAGGTGGTCGAGCGTAAGAGCCAAGTCACATATCTCATCGATGTGCAGTCCCCGCGGAACCCCCTCCGGGTTCTCCATGTGAACCGCCTCAAGCCCCACTTTGTGCGGACCGAATTAAGTCTACTCCTGGCCACCGACGATGGGGCCGAAGAAGACACCGAGCCCCTTCCAGACCCCCTGGGGGCGAAGGAAACCGATGGATCCGTGGAGGGAGTGAGACTGTCGACCGCCCTCACAGCCCAACAGACTGACGACTGCCGCCAGCTACTAGGGCAGTTCGCGGATCTCTTCTCCCTGACCCCCGGGGTCACCAGCTGGTGTGTCCACGACGTGGACACCGGAGACAGCCCGCCAGTGAGACATCGGGCCTACCGGGTCCCTGATCGGGTCCGGACCTGCATCCAGACCGAGGTGACAAAGATGTTAGACCTCGGGGTGATTGAACCCTCCGACAGCCCCTGGGCCAGCCCGGTAGTCCTGGTTCCGAAAGCGACTACCCCGGGTGTTGCCCCCGAGCTGAGGTTTTGCGTGGACTACCGAGGCCTCAATGCGGTCACCCGAGCAGACGTCCACCCTATCCCCCGTGCCGACGAACTCATTGACCGCCTTGGGGCCGCCCACTACCTCAGCACCTTCGACCTGACCAGTGGGTACTGGCAGATTGCCCTTACCGAGGGAGCCAAGGAGCACTCCGCCTTCTCCACCCCGGATGGGCACTACCGCTTTAGGGTGATGCCGTTCGGAATGAAAAATGCCCCGGCCACCTTCCAGCGGCTGGTGAACAGGGTCCTGTCCGGACTAGAAGGGTTCAGCGCAGCATACCTCACCGTCAAAGCTAGCAAATGTCAAATTGGGCACGGCTCCGTAACCTATCTGGGGCACCAGGTGGGGAGTGGGCAGGTCGCCCCCCTCCAGCGGAAGATCGACGCCATCTTGTCCTGGGAACCCCCTGCAACCCAAACGGAAGTCCGGGCCTTCCTGGGCCTCACCGGCTACTACCGAAGGTTTATTAAAAACTATGGCAGCATCGCAGGCCCTCTCACAGAACTAACCTTCAAAAAACACCCCAGGAAAATACACTGGACTCCCTCCTGCCAGAAGGCGTTCGACACCCTAAAGGCCGCAATGTGCGCGGCTCCAGTGCTCAAAGCACCCGACTACGCCCAGGAGTTTGTGGTCCAGACGGACGCCTCGGAACACGGCATCGGGGCAGTCCTCTCACAGTACGACGACAAAGGCATAGATCAGCCCATAGCCTTCATCAGCCGAAGGTTACTGCCCCGGGAACAGCGGTGGAGCACAATTGAACGAGAGACGTTCGCAGTAGTCTGGGCCCTCAAAAAGCTACAGCCCTACCTGTTCGGAACACACTTCCGAGTGCAAACAGATCATCGACCCCTGCGGTGGTTGATGCAGATGCGAGGGGAAAACCCCAAGCTGCTACGCTGGTCCATCTCTCTCCAGGGGATGGATTTCACTGTGGAACATCGCCCCGGGACTGACCACGCCAACGCGGACGGCCTGTCCCGATTCTTCCGCTTCAGCGAGGAGAACTCCCAAGTGGATGGGTAGCTCTCCCCGCCTTTCAGCTGGGGGGGCACGTGTGAGACCGGCCTCGTGGCGTGGGCCCTCCCGACCAGCAAGTTACACTACAACCACGCCGAACCTCATGGGCACGGCCTCCCGGCTTCCGTGGACCAACATCCCGAGGGCCGACCAGATCCCCAACACGCATACCCGGCCGAGGGAGAACGAAACCCCCCCCCCCAAACCAGACCGAGAGGCGCCGACCCTGTCACACCTCTGGTCTCTCCCCCGAGGGAGGTTTCGATCGACCACCAGGCCCCCGGTGAGCTGGCGCCTCGCCTGCTGAGTGTCTGGAGTCCCTCCCAGACCCACCTGAACAGATCAAGGGGCCGAGCGACAGGAAACCCCGACACACCGCCCCCCAGGCACCAGACCCCTCTCCGCGAGGACTCCGGACTTCAAAGAGGAGGGGGAGTATAACAAGGGGTGCTGAAGAGACGAGAGGCAGAGAAGACCTGGACTGACGAGAGCCTGCGGACTTGGTCGCGGCTCGATCGCTCCCCGAACAGAAGAACGCTACCCGAACTCTGAACCATCTGAGCCCTGCTGACGCTGTCGCGGCTCCCCGAACTCTGAACCATCTGAGCCCTGCTGACGCTGTCGCGGCTCCCCAAACTCTGAACCATCTGAGCCCTGCTGACGCCGTCGCGGCTCCCTGAACTAAGACCCTCCGGTGCCTGCTGAGTGACTCGCGGCCCGCTCCTCCAAGAAAATCGGCAGAGATCGCCGAAAGAAGCAACATCCCCTCAGCTCGAGGATTGAGAGCTGGGCGCCGGATACCTCGCAGAGACACTGATTGAAAGACTGACCCGCTACCCCTTTTCCCTCCATCATAAGATCGCTGCCGCTTGTGGCATTAATCTTGCACCTGCCTGCCGGATCATAAAGATCCCTGATAACCACCGATAAAAGCTTATTATCTTGCAACGATTTACTGTGTGGTGTCCCTCTATCCGCAGAAGAGAGAAGCGTAGCGCGTGCGATCCTAGGTGCGAGACCCTTCCAGGAAGGGCCACCCTGCTCTTGCTCGGCCTAACTGGGAAAGGTGGGCCTCAGGGTGGTCAGGAACACATTCCGCAGCCCCCCCCCCCCGGGGAACGCCTTCCAACAAAAATTAAGTGGAATTGTGATATTTATTATGTTTAAATGTCTTTCACAAACTATTTTAAAAAGGAGAAACACGAAGGAGGAGAGGACAATGTAGTATCATAGAATACCATTATGTAGATGTGAAACAAGTGTCTGCGCCTTTGGGGGCTCATAGTTCACCAGTATCCCATCATGCTCAGCAGGTAGCAGTTGCCTCAGTTCTTTTTTACCGGGACAGTGGCAGTATTAGGTGGGAAAATTGTCCCATAATAGTCTGTTTCTTCCACCGGGAAGAGGGTGGGTTGCTTATGACTTCAATGGAGATTCCCCTGAGAGAGAGCTAGGATTACAGGTAAGGAAGCATTCCCTTTCTCTCAGGCGATATCCTTTGATTGTCATAAGCAATGAATAGAGTAGTAAGCCCATCCCCACAAACTAAGGTGGACAGGAAACAGAGACTACCCTTAGACCAGATTGAGCAAATACATTTCTTAGGGAGGCCTGTCCTACCGGAGCATCTGTTCTAGCATCTGAGTCCAAACAATAGTGTCTAGTAAAAGTGTGCACAGATCTCTATGTAGCTGCTTTACATATTTAAGAGATTGGAATATTTATCATTAAAGTAGCTGTAGCTGCTTTCCCACTAGTAGAATAACTTTTAGGTCTACCAGACAGAACCTTATTTGCTTTCTGGCAGCATATTAGAATGCAAGGCACTTTCCATAGGGATATAGACTGTTTAGACCGGCCTTTAGTTTAGAGACAATTGGCCCGACTTGTGGATATTTTTTGTTTTGTCTATATAGAATTTTAAGACTCGTCTGACATCTAAAGTATGGAGAGTTCTTTCAGCTGGAGTGGAAGGTTGCTGAAAGAAAGAAGGCAAATAAATGGGCTGGTTAATGTGAAAATTTGCAGCCACTTTCGGATGAGTCCTCAATACCACCTTGCCACTATGAAACACTGCATATGGTTCGTAAGAACATAACGCCTGAATCTTATTACCCCTACGCGCTGATAAGATAGCTACTAGGAAAGCAGGTTTCCAAAAAGAGTGTTGCAATGAAGATTTATGAATGGCTCAAAAGGGGCCTGCATGAGGCGTGAAAGGCATATGTTCAACTCCGAGGTAGGGATGGATGCCGTATTGGAGAGAAAACCTTTTTCAAACCCTCTAAGAAGTGCTTAATGACAGGAATTGTGAAAAAAGAGGTTTGTGATGGACATTTCCTGACGAACCATGCAGACAGTTCTCATGTGAAAGCGAGCAGGCAAAGTGTTTACAAAAAAATGTGGCATGTAGAAACGTGATCAAAAGCTGCGGTCAAGCATATCTAACTTATGCTAACTTAACAGTGTCCGCAGGTGTGTCCATATCCTCACTACATTCCCTAGCGTTCCTGGTTGGTAGTATCTCATGGCGAAGTTCAGGAATTTTTTATTTTACGCAATTGCAAATAAATCTATGTGAGGAGTACCCCACTTGCTGAAGATGCTTTGCACAACCTCGTTGTGAAGGACCCACTTATGGTTATCCTGAAGAACCCTGCCTAAGTAGTCTGCTTGAACATTTTGAGCCCCTGGAAGATGAGTTGCAGTACTTGTCGTAGTGATTCCCAGCTCTCCGGCTCTGAACCAATTCCAAATTGTCTTGGCTTTGTGAGACAATGGCTTGGACCTTGTTACCCTTTGCTTGTTCAAACAGTACCCAGGTTATTTTGTTTTATTTAAACAGATTTTATTGGGTTTTAAACAGACTAAGGCACATCAATTTTACAAATTACGTACATTCAGATGTATTCGTCCATGAACTTCAGTTACTTTTGGAGATGGTCTGGATGGTTTACTTCTGGAGGGCCGTGCAAGTGGACCAGGGCCTCTCTCCCCACTACCCACTTAATAAAGATAGTACAGTGTACAATCCAGTTAGTCCATCAAGGTCTCTGCTATTAGTCCATATAGTCACTGCTCAATCAACATTTTAACCCACCCCCAACTATATTCCCCACCCTCCCCACCCCCCAGGCGTGTCACATGCAGCTAGGCACTCATCGGTCTAATCCGGGGATGTCCTGCTCTGTGCTCTGCTAGCTGCTATTATAGTTCCATACCACTAGTCTACCGGTAGAGGAGCAACTGCCCCTGCATATCCTCTCCAGCATTCGGCGTACAACAAGGTCTAGAGTTTGGGGTTCATACTTCACTGTCAGGGGCCTCTCCTGATGGGTCTTCGTCCCTCTCATCGTCCGGGTCCTTTAGCAATTCCACTAACGCTGCCCATGCCCTGGCTGTTTCCAAAGCCTTCTCACTCCCTGTTTTTTTGGCTATTTGCAACCTGACTGCCCCCTCACATTCCACCCATTTAACACATTATTTTTTCCATCTGTGTATGTTAGGGCCACCTCTCGATTTCCAATAACTGGGGATGTCCCTTTTAGCTAAGACCAGCCCCAAATCCAGAAACTTACTCATCACCTTATTCTTGGCTGTGTGGGGGAACCAGTGTAGTAGGCAATACCCAGGTGTTACTACTATCTCCCTGTCGGTAACATCCGCTAATAGTGTGGTTACCTCCTTCCAGAAATGCCCCAGGTTCTGGCAGTTCCAGAAGATTTGCAGGAATTCTGCTCCTTCCATACTGCAAAGTGGGCAAGCGGCTGTTTGCATATCAAAGTATTTGTTGATCTTGCCCGGAGTGAGGTAAGCTCTGTGCTATACATAAAAATGTCCCAATTGGAACCTAGCACTTTCTCGGCTATAGACTTGCCTAAGTCAGCTTCCCATTTTTGACTCAGCTCACTCAGAGGTGGGAGTGTTTCATGTGTAAGACACCTGTAGAGGCATGTGACCGCATTAAAGGTACCGGCCGCTGTCACCACATATTGGCACCCTGCTGATGTCTGCGGCTCTATGAATCCCTCCCGCTTATGTCTCTATATGGCTGCCGTGAGGGCCGTGTGCAACAAGTAATCCCCCCCCAGGCAAGTCATATCTTTCCCGAAGGTCGTTGAATGGGATCAGGGTACCCTCTTCTTATAGGTCCCCCATTGTGGATATTCCCAGCTCTTACCATGCCGCCAGTCTGCGCCAATCTCCCCCATGGGGCAGCACCTCACACATAGCCAATAGGATCCCTGGGGCATAGGCGCATTTAATCCGTTCAAACAGTTCACTGTTATCATGTTGTCTGTCTGAACAAGCATAGAATGACGGTAGAAAAGCCTTCAGTCCTAGGTGAACCACTCGTAGCTCAAGGAGATTGAGGAGATAAGTAATTTCCCTGGAGAGTATGTTCCCTGGATTTGAAGATGATCAATATGTGCTCTCCAACCTCACAGACAGGCATCTGTTACAACTGTCTGAGAGAGAAAATCCTGATGAAAATGCATTACTTGAAGGAGATTTTTCTGTGAGCACCTAGGAACTGTTTTGCTTTGGGAGATAGGGTGATCTTGTCATCCTAATTGCCTGAATATATATATATATTTTTCTAAATCTTTTTAGTGTAACATCACAACAAGAAGTACATCAGTGATACAGTTGGTAAAGGCATATTCAACCATTTAGTTTGAATTACATTATACACATGAAGTGGAAACATCCGCACAGATTATTATGAGCAGCACCCTTGTTGAAGTAATTGCCTGAATATTTATCCCACTAATCCTCCAGAAACTTCTTAAAGTGCTCTCATGGAGATAGGCGTCCATAGTAAGAAAAATGCACGATGCCATCAAGAAAGATGGCACTTTTCTCACTGTGGGACGAGAGCCTTCCATGAGAGAGTGACACTTCAGATGGATAAATAACAGTCTCTTCTCTGCAGGATACACTCTTGCTTATATGGTGTGATAGTGGCACCTAGGTCATGCCGAGACGGGACTGGAGAAGAGGTCGATTTGTGTGAGTGACATGTAGGCCTAACTGGTGGAGAACATTGATTATCATCTGATAATGGAGTTGGGCTTCTTGTCGCATTGACGGCTTAACAAGCCAGTCATCTAGATATGAATAGACGAATATTCAGAATTTCCTGAGATGTGCGGTGACCACTGCCACTCACTTTCAGAAAGTTCTGGGTCTAATTTGAGTGATTGTGACCTACTACATATCTCATGAATTTGCAGTCTTTTTCTGGCTATCAGAATTTGAAAGTACACATCATGGAGGTCTATTGAGCAGAGCAAGTCTCCCTGATTGATTTGGGGATACATTTGATGTAATGGTAACATTCAGAACATTTCTCTCTGAATACATTTGTAGGCTTGTTTCAGATCTAGCATGTGTCTGAATCCATTATTGGGGCTTTTTTTCACCAAAACATAACTACAATAAATCCTGTGCCTCACTGTTTGGGAGGAATGATCTCCACTGCTTGCTTCTGCAGAAGGATGTTTACTTCTGATGTTAGCATCCATAGATATTGATTGGATGGTTTTGGTGGGATATTTGACGGAGTGCTGATAAATTTGAAACAATAGCCATTCTGTACAATATTCAGAACCCAGGCATCTTTCGTGTTGGATTGCATTTGAGGAAATGAGAGATACTTCCCCCTACAGGAGTGGTTAATGGAAGAGAGGGAGATTCATTACTTCTGGAGGCTTTTCTGCTTGGGAAGCTGGTGGCCAGTTCTTCCTTTGGGTTGACGCTGTTGGTATTGCTGGAAAGGTTTTGTTGTTGTTGCTGGCGTGACCTTGCAACATTTGAGGGATTTGAACCCTCTGTGGATAGAAATGTCGTTCAATCGGCTTATACGTGTGTCTGCGTTGTTCCTTGCGCTTTTCAAGGACCACTGCCTTTAAGGTTTCCATTTTGGATTTCATACGTGGCACTTCATCATCAGTATGACTCCAGGTGTTGTCTGAGAAGGGTAGATTGAGAATCTGCTGCTGGGATTCTTGTTTTAGCGGTTAAATGAAGCCAAAAATGCCTTCTAATAGCCAATCCATATCAATATCCATGGGCTGCCAGCATTGAAGAGTATGCACGAGCACTAATGACTTGGTTGAAGACCATCATAAGCAAAAAAATCAAAAGACTGGAGTGGAGAGGTGTAAGAGTAGAATCATCCTCCTATATAACTTCAATTAAACAAAGTGATTCTACCAATTTTCAATATATCCTTCCTTGTGTAGAAAAATTATAATGAAGGTGGTGGATAGTTGGTGTTTGACCTAGAAGGTTATCGTGGGAAACACTATGTGTTTTTAAAATACCCCTCACACACTAAGAATCCCTTAGTGTCATGCTTCATCATGGGGGTCTTCCTGTCCCTCTACTAGGCGGGGCATACTGCAACCTACAGAGATGTGGGAGCACTTAATAAAGTGAAAAAAGCTATGGGCCCGATTCACAGAACTAACTTAAGACAAAATCCTAAACTTACTACCATTTTCGTATTCACAGATGGCACTTACTCATTTTGGTATTCACAGAAGACACTTACTCATTTCGGTATTCACAGATGTTAGGAGTCCTAAGTTTAGAACTCCTAAATGCCTTCTGTGAATACCGAAAGTCTTAAAATTAGGATTTTTCTCAATTTAGTAGTAGTAAAGTTAGGACTCCTAAGTTTAGGACTCCTAAATGCCTTCTGTGAATACCGAAAACCTTAAAATTAGGATTTTTCTCAATTTAGTAGTAGTAAAGTTAGGACTCCTAAGTTTAGGACTCCTAAATGCCTTCTGTGAATACCGAAATGAGTAAGTGTCTTCTGTGAATACCAAAATGAGTAAGTGCCTTCTGTGAATACGAAAATGGTAGTAAGTTTAGGATTTAGTCTTAAGTTAGTTCTGTGAATCGGGCCCACAGTGTGGTGCAGGAGTAAGAGTGATAGGGTCAAAAGAAATTAGTGGTGCAAGGTTAAAAGTTGCCTGGCTAGTGGAAAAAATAGACTTTATTCACTTCCCTAGCTGGAAACGTTAAAATATGGGGAAACGTAGGTGGGCTACTGTTATGGGTAGCCTCCTACTTGGTCAACATGTTTCAAAAGCAATCCCCTGGCTTTCTCTTCAGGACCGTGCATGATCCTCTGTGTTTTAAAAAGGGCGCAAGCATTAAACTCCTTGTATTACTCTGACAGTATTATGATTTATAAACATCTTACAATTTGTTCTGCACATTACAAGGCGTACCATTTTTTTAAGCAAATAGATGGCGTAGAGTTAATAATTGGATATCTCTACAAACGTCTGTGCATTTATGCAGGAAATAGCACCATTGCGCATTGATGCAGGATGTGTGGGACCCCTTTTTCAACTTTCAACTAACAAGTACGAAAGGTTAGCCATTAATGATCAGTTAATGATATAACAGCGACATCTAAGCACAACAGGCAGTATGTCCTTTTCTAAAAGAAATTACGCACTCTAGTTATGATCACAGCGATTTAGTGTATACTGCTTCAGAATGAGAATAATTACATCAGGGGACTTATCGTATATAAAATAATCACAGCGCCCCAGCAATACCGCATAACAATGAGAAAACTACATTAGGGTGCATATTGTATATATTTAACTTGGAGTCATTATTCCAAAATATTGAATTTCTCCGCCATACGGGAGCATTCTTAGGCATATGCGGGAATGATCTTATCCAATACTGGGCATAAAACGCATGTTGAGGTTAAACAGGAAGGGAAACTTCAAGAGACTAAGAGCGGCACAATAAGGGCGGCCATTTTGGGACTTTGACGCTCTAGTGGTCAAACTCATTTTTAGCACGCTTTCAGGAAGCAATCAATACAAATAGAAGCTCCGAACATTTAGTCACCGTTCCACGGAGCTACACGAAGGTACTGACCGGCGAGTGTGCAGCCTTTAAGATGTGAGTAAGACCCAGGCGGGTCTTTAAAAATAGCCCCCCCACGACCTGTAGAATATTAATGTGTACGTAACTAATACCATGTATCGTTCCTCTATGCAGTGTTTAACTACAGGCGCCCTCCCCTTGCGTGAAATCTCAGGGAGCCCTAGAACCTCTAAAAGAGAGTATGTATTATCCATAATCGCATTGAGAATTATGTAAGAATGAGGAGTAAAGGGAGCATGAAATGCCTTTATTAACATCAGGCATTTTGTATGTTTTTGTACATATAAATATGGGTGTGTTTTTTAAGTGTTTTAAATGTCTTTATGTGTGTCGCAAAAACGTAACAAGTGACAAAAAACTACCATTGGGCAGCACAACGACCCTACTTTAATAGTATAAGCGTGGTGTGATTTGATCACATTGTGAAAAATATATCACTGTGGTATTTACCGCCAACTACCTGGTTCCACATGATGGTGCTAGGTTTATAATAATGCATTACTGTATCATTTTTCCATTTTTTTCCGCAGGTTTAATATGATACCAAATAGGTATGTTTTTTGCATGCTTAATTGAGCATGTGGTTGAACAAAATTAGGCACATATTACATATAAATGATATGTGAGTGACATAGGGAACACGCACGGTCCTGAAGAGAAAGCCAGGGGGATGGCTTTGAAACATGTTGACCACGTAGGAGGCTACCCATAACAGTAGACCTCCTACGTTTCCCCATATTTTAAAGTTTCCAGCTAGGGAAGTGAATAAAGTCTATTTTATCCACTAGCCAGGCAACTTTTAACCTTGCACCACTAATTTCTTTTGACCCTATCACTCTGACTCCTGCACTACACATAGCTTTTTTCACTTTATTAAGTGCTCCCACATCTCTGTAGGTTGCAGCACGCCCCGCCCCGTAGAGGGACGGGAAGACCCCCATGATGAAGCATGACACTAAGGGATTCTTAGTGTGTGAGGGGTATTTTAAAAACACATAGTGTTTCCCACGATAACCTTCTGGGTCAAACACCAACTATCCACCCCCTTCATTATAATTTTTCTACACAAGGAAGGATATATTGAAAATTGGTAGAATCTCTTTGTTTAATTGAAGACTATCATAGCCTTATTCACCACTTCGAGGAAATCTTCCCTTCAATCTCGCGGGAGGTGTTCTGCAAACTGCTGCAAGGAGTCCCATAAGGCCCTGTCGTACCTGCCCAGCAGCAGGGGGTGGTACTTGCTGCCTTCATTGTCGTGCCCGCAGCACCACACATCTTGCGTGCCACTGAATCACGTTTTTTGCTCTCTTTGTCCAGGGGAATTGTAGACAAAGGAGTAGTAAAATGCACCTTTTTGTGCAGATAGAGTGACTACTTAATCAGGGAGTGCATCAGAACGAAGGACCAATGGGCCCTGCTCTGGAGGTCTATACTTTTTCTGGATCCTCGACGGAGCTGATTTGGCTGCAGCCGATGTAAGGAACAGATCCATAGCTGGTTCCAATAAACCCGGAACTAGGGGTAGGAGGAGTCTCGACGTTGCTTGTTGGTGAAGCGTATTGGAAATCACCAACGTTGATGTTTTCTGGGTAGGTAAAGTAATATTTAATTTTGATACCCCTCTCACCAGCACCTCTTGTTGGCTGTTAATATCGACTGGAGAGAGCCTTGGCTGAGGAGGGTCCGACAAGGTTGGCCAATATCTTCCAGCACTGAAGGAAGAAGTCGAATTAGGAGATCTTTGTTTTGAATTTGTTCTAGATGTAGATTTGGACGCAGGACAGTAATGACATATGTGCCGGGAAGATAGTTGTGAAGAGGAGTGCCGATAACAGTGGCGATGTCTCAATGGCACTTGTGCTCTAGACTTATGTCAAGACCTGGAGTGAGGAGATCTTGATCTTGGAGAAGAAGTAAGAGGTCTTGCCAGCAAAGGTGCTCCAACAGGTGTCTGAGGTTGTGGGAGAGGCGTAAGTATGGGAGATGGAAGAGGCCTCAGAGGAGGTGGTGGAAGCAGAGGAGGCATCAGAGACTCTGTAAGAAATTTGGGCGACCATGGCGAATATGTCCTGGAAAATTCTTAATGAATTGTTCATGGTAAATGTCCTAATCTTGATTTTCTGATTCTTTCTAGAGGTCTGAAGTGCCTCGACCTGGACAGACTCCTTGACGATGATTCTCTCCTATGCCTCAATGTTGACAGACTTCTCAACGTCAAACTTCTCCGACATGTATCATTATGGCTGTCTCAATGTCTTGGTATCTTTAGACTTCTCCCTCCTATTTCTTGACATCGAATGTCACTTCATCTTCAAACCAGCTCTCGACAGTGAACATGTAGGGACAGTACCTTGTATCAACGTTGATGCCCTCAACGTTGATCTGGAACAATGTTGTTTTGGATGGTGGTCTCTTTGATCTCCCTCGCCTAGAGTACTCAGATGAATGTGGAAGAGTCCTTGTAGAGGACTGACCTTCTCCTCGCTCCCATGACGTCTCACCTTCAGACTGTTCCTGTTGCTGCATGTGTCCCCTCTGTTCCGTCAAGACGAATCTGCTCCCTGTCCCTCAGAGGCACCTTTAAAAATTCCTACAGTATGAACACCTGTCCTGAATGCAACTTTCAGGAAAGCAGATGATAAAGATGATGATAAAAACATTCTTTCAGAAAATGGCAGAAAAACACAGATACAGATGAAAGCCGTTAAGTGAAGTAGTTGTCAAAAAACTCCCAGGAAAATTTCTGAGGAAAAACAGCCTAAAGGGCTAATCTCAGTGCTCCTAGATCCAGTCACCAGGAGCTGGAAAAAAACGGAGGCAACTGCCACCTGCTGGGCATGATGGGATACTGGTGGGCTATTATTTATATCTACATATATATATGTATATATATATATATATATATATATTCCTCTCGTACTCCTCGAGTATTCTTTGCCACTCCAAAACAAGAGTTTCCTCGTCGATTTGGACTCCTCGGGGTGAGTCCCACAAATATTTCAAAAAACGCTGACGACGCCATGTGCGGTTTAAACTTTTATTCTTCTGCCGCCACCAAACGCGTTTCGACTGCCAAGCAGTCTTGCTCACTGGTACACGTAATGTGGAAACGCGGCCGTTTTTTAAAGTGCAACACATACAAAATGTTACTACAACTATAACTAACATAAAGAACAGACTCGTAGTTCTTGACAAAGTACTTACAAACATATTTTTTAAGGCGTTGCCTTGGGTTGTACAACTTTTCATGAGCAATTTTTCATGAGCAATTATTTGCTTGATTCCACCTTTAACACATTGGGCAATTTGCTTTTCGTATTCTCAATATCATCGCTATTGCGTGTTTTGAAAATTCAAGCTCCAGTGAGCTTTATTGACACAGCGTGCAAAACGACAATTATTGTCGTGTGAACTACTGAGAGCCTAAATTTATTACGTATATTTGTATAATCTAAGATCAACAAATCACTTCTCAGTACATCCTATATTTGCGCTCAAGTGAGCTTCATTAACACGGCATGTTACAATGTCATTTAGCCCAAGTGGGCTTACAACTACTGCATAATTTGAAAAAATCTAGAAAAAATCTGAAAAAATAGTTCATTACCCACAATTCATGCCCAAGTGGGCTCAAATCCAATAAGCATTGACAACCATTTCGTACTCTTTATACCTAATGATTGCCATACGTCTGTCTCATTCATCCCTATCCACCCATGTTTAAAACACACTTCTCTAAGGCAGCGCTTGACTGTTACAAACTATAAATGGGTATGTAAATCTTCCTCCATGTTCAAGCCTTCTGGTTGTTTGGAATTTAACTCTATAATGTATCGAGACTCAAGTCTCCGCAATTTCTTCACTCTATTGCCTTTCCTTACATTTGCTTTTACAGAGTCAATCACATAGTAAGTTAACCCTTTAGTATCTTGATTATGGACTTGCTCAAAATGCCGGGCTACTGGGTATGACCTATCCCCATTCTTAATCGCCCTCAAATGCTGCAAGACCCGCTTATGCACTTCCAGAATCGTGCTGCCCACGTAGCGCAGGCCACAAGGGCACAGCAGTACGTAGATTGCATGATCTGTTTTGCAGGTATATCGGCCTTTGATCTTCTTCATCACATTTGTAAGGCCTACTTTGTATTGCGACATGTTAATTCCATATGTACATGCCTTGCATTTTGTGCACTTGATAAATCCTTGCTTACTGTTTAGCCAAGTTGTTTTCACTGGCTGCTTTCTCATTGTGCTACTCACTAGTGCCTGTTTGAAGGATTTTGCCTTTCGGAAAGTGATCTGCGGTCTCTTAGCAACTTGTTTACCAAACAGGGGATCATTTCTTATTATGTGCCAATGTTTGTTCAAGATTCTTCTCACATCATCATGTTGCCTGCTAAAAGTAGTGATGAATCTGCATTGATTGTCACTGTTATTGCTAGTCTTCTTATTAGCATCAAACAAAATTTCCTCTCTTTTCTTCTTCAATGATCTGTTCACGCCATTCTCTATCCAAGCATCTGGATAGCCTCTACTTCTAAATCTCCCAGTCATGGTGTCTAATTCCTTCCTGCATTCTTCTGGTACACTGCAATTACGCCTAACTCTTAGGCTCTCTCCATAAGGAATACTCCTCTTTAAATTAACAGGATGGAAACTCTGGGCGTGCAAAAGGGTATTACCGGAGGTGGGTTTCCTAAACAGTTTAGTCTCGACTTTCCCATTCTCAATATAAACTGTTAAGTCAAGGAAATTTACACTTACATTACTGATTTCACTTGTAAAATTGAGATTTAGGTCATTTCTTTGAATTTGAGCTATGAACGATTTGACCTCCTCTTCCGTGCTCTTCCATACCAGAAATAGGTCGTCAATGAACCGACTCCAATGCATTATATGGTTGTCCCATTCCCTATGGTACTGTACTCTGACCACCTGCTCCTCCCACCAGCCCATATGCAAATTCGCATAGCTGGGGGCGAAGCAGGTGCCCATCGCCGTACCACAGGTCTGGTGGAAGAGTTGCCCTTCAAAAAGAAAGAAATTGCTGTTAAGACATTTCTCAACCATCCTAATTATCATCTGGGTATGTGCCCAGAATTTAATTGATCTGGTATCTAGAAAGTGCCTCACTGCTCTCAGGCCATCTGTGTGCCTGATGCTTGTATATAGTGTAGACACATCAATAGTTACTAGTAAGTAATCATCTTCCCAAGGAAGATCATAGATCCTCCTCAGGAAATCTCCTGTATCCTGTATGTACGGGGGGAAGTGTTTTGACTAGGGGATTCAGAAATGAATCCACAAATTTGGATGTATTTTCCAATGCACTGCCCATAGCTGAAATTATTGGGCGGCCAGGAGGATTCTTCAAGTCTTTATGCACTTTAGGGATTAGATAGAATATCGGAGTGACTGGTTGATCTATTTTCAAAAACATAAACTCACCATGATTTAAAAGGGTTTGGTCATACCAATTCTTTAACTCATCATTAAATTGGTTATTACTTGACAACATTACTTGTTCCTCAACCCTTGCATAGCAGTTTTTGTTGTTCAACTGTTTGTATGCCTCTGTTAAATATTGCTTTTTTTCCCATAAGACAATATTGCCTCCTTTATCTGCATTACGCACTATACAGTTATCACATGAAGACAATTTCTTAATTAGTGCATGATAAGTTTCCTGCTTTTTGTTTGATTTATTGGAGTACTGATATGAATTTTTGCCCAATTTCTTCAATTCGTTCAAAACCAAATCATTATACACATCAGTCACATCTCTCGTGGTGATCGGAGTGAATTTTGAACTCCTTCTAAATCCCGTTGGTGCATCTTGGTATATGTCAATGTTTTCTTCCTGCGCAATCTCTGCAGCACTACAGGTATCCTCGTCACCATTTTCTGCCTCCATAGCTCTCATTTCCATTTATAAATTCATATCTCCCACTACTAAACTGTTTACACTTTCTGTTGTAAGTCCCACTGTCTTACATCTCAATGATGGATTAGCTAGAAAATGTTTTTTTAGCTTTAGCATTCTGATGAATTTGAATAAGTCTATACGTGTTTGCACATAATCCAAATCTGCTTCAGGGCAGAATGATAGTCCTAATTTCAAAATTTCCTGTTTGTCTTTAGTAAGTGTGGTGTCCGTCAAGTTTATGATCGTTGTTTCTTTATTTTCTTGTATTCCTTTGTTTTTTGCTTCCTCGACTCTATGCCTCCTGCAGGCTGCCCCCTTCCGCCTCTTCGACCTCTGCCTCTTCCCTGATGAAGAAGATCAAAGGCCGATATACCTGCAAAACAGATCATGCAATCTACGTACTGCAGTGCTCTTGTGGCCTGCGCTACGTGGGCAGCACGATTCTGGAAGTGCATAAGCGGGTCTTGCAGCATTTGAGGGCGATTAAGAATGGGGATAGGTCATACCCATTAGCCCGACATTTTGAGCAAGTCCATAATCAAGATACTAAAGGGTTAACTTACTACTAAACAACTAGAAGGCTTGAACATGGAGGAAGATTTACATACCCATTTATAGTTTGTAACAGTCAAGCGCTGCCTTAGAGAAGTGTGTTTTAAACATGGGTGAATAGGGATGAATGAGACAGACGTATAGCAATCATTAGGTATAAAGAGTACGAAATGGTTGTCAATGCTTATTGGATTTGAGCCCACTTGGGCATGAATTGTGGGTAATGAACTATTTGTATCTAAGTTAATTAGTAGAGCCTAGATTTTTTAAGATTTTTTCTAGATTTTTTCAAATTATGCAGTAGTTGTAAGCCCACTTGGGCTAAATGACATTGTAACATGCCGTGTTAATGAAGCTCACTTGAGCGCAAATATAGGATGTACTGATAAGTGATTTGTTGATCTTAGATTATACAAATATACGTAATAAATTTAGGCTCTCAGTAGTTCACACGACAATAATTGTCGTTTTGCACGCTGTGTCAATAAAGCTCACTGGAGCTTGAATTTTCAAAACACGCAATGGCGATGATATTGAGAATACGAAAAGCAAATTGCCCAATGTGTTAAAGGTGGAATCAAGCAAATAATTGCTCATGAAAAATTGCTCAACCCAAGGCATTGCCTTAAAAAATATGTTCGTAATTACTTTGTCAAGAACTACGAGTCTGTTCTTTATGTTAGTTAAAGTTGTAGTAACATTTTGTATGCGTTGCACTTTAAAAAATGGCCGCGTGTCCACATTACGTGTACCAGTGAGCAAGACTGCTTGGCAGTTGAAACGCGTTTGGTGGCGGCAGAAGAATAAAAGTTTAAACCGCACATGGCGTCGTCAGAGTTTTTTGAAATATATATATATATATATATATGTAAAAAGTATCTTGAAGGTCTGGAATTAAAATAAATCTATTTCCAAGGCAGTCAGTCCATTGATCATCAATCTATGGAGTTTATTCCAATGTCAGTATCAAGACAAATAAATAAAGTTTTATCATCCGAATGTCAAATGAGAGGGAAAACACAACAAAAACAGCCAACACATGTTTCGGGACTCAGTCGCTTCTTCAAAACTGTAAAAAAAAAAAAAGGGCTACTTTAACAAGTGTGATCAGGTGAAACATGGACAAACAAATACATGATTGGCCATAATGATACACGTATTAACTCTAATTTTTGCAATAAGCTTATTATTACATAAACATTTTTGTTATACAATCTAATTTTTAAAAATGCAGCACGTGATTATATAAAGATTTTCATACTACACATTATATTGGAATTTATGTTTCACATTCTTTCAATATCTGACTCTTTATTAGTGCTGCAGCAGATTAGACAGATCTGCACTTGGGTATTGCCATGGTTTGGCCAAACAACGTTCTTTCTGGCTTTGGGTCACTAGCTTAAAACCGGAGGCCCAGCAGGGAATCTCAAATCCCACGGTAACCTTGCAATAGTTAACAGCCTGAAAGTCTTCAAATCAATGTCACTTTTAAGCCAGTCGCCTCATTAGAAAAGACCCAAAGTTCAGCCAATGAGGTGACAGTTCTCTGCCCTTCAACCCTCCCGAAGGCCATCTCACCAAACATTTTACCACTCATTGTGTGAAAAGGACGTTCCAGAGTCCTGCTCTATCCTGAAGCAGAGAAGTAATTCTTTTCTGGAAGAAACTTTATCTGAACCTTTCCTTGAGATGTGTGTAACTAAAACTTCCTCCACTACCCCAGTTTTTGGTGAACACATTTACTTTGCTAGCATGGAATATTCAAAAGGAATTCTCTCTTAAGCCTGTGAGAGTTTACACTGATGATCCTCAAGGGGTGTGCATTTATTGTTTATATCTGAACTATAAAGCAAAGTACTGTAAAATATGCAGGATATTTTCAGCCAGAACCGTCAATGACTGTAAAGGAAGATTAATGCGGTGGCTTCAAAAATCTAAGTCTGTTGACAATCCCACATTCAGGGTTGAGTGCTCACCCTGAGCGAGAGAAAAAGCGCACTAGCATCACCTGGGAGTTTTCTAAAGCTTCAACAGATGAATTAGCTTGCACCTTATCTGAACTACTGCCAAAGTTCCATACGAAGATCATCAAAAAGATCACACAGGCCTGTCTCTCTGAATAAACTCCAACAATCTACAAAGGTAATTTCCACAATGAGCCTGTTGATGACCTTGACGACAATGATGCTGGCGAGAATTTCCTTTAATATGTAGTCCCGTCAACGACCGCTCCATCCATGACACCATTGACAACCATCCTGTGATGGCACAACTTATAACAGAATAGGTGTCAACACCATCAACAGTTTTAAGGAACTACATCTCCTTTAGCAAAATAACACTCAGCCTTCTGCTAAGCTGCTACAGATCTAACCTGAGGGGGAATCAGATCCAGATGATCCTTATGGTGCAGCATATAGTCCTGGCCAACTTAAAGTTACACTTCAAATCAGAGACGAAGAAGAGAAGGGTTATTCACCAAGTATAATCCAAAACCTCAACCAGAGCATGATCATCCATACTATCCAAAATTCCAGGGAGATGAATGTCCAACAGAAAAGGCCCATTATGACAGGCATATATGATAGGCATTAAGACCCTTATGAAGAAGGGGTATCATCATCCGCTGATGCAGCTGTTGGTGGATCGACTCAAGAATCCACAGCACATGATAGTAACTATTATATTTGTTTTCCAAATGAACCATCTTCCTAACCAGCAATCCCGCTGCCGTTGGATCCTCAAATATCCCTCTTCCTCCACTGGAAATACCAAACCCACTAACGGAGATTAGGCAACCAATAGAGGAAATTCCACTAGAGCCAAAAACACTAAGACCTCAACAACCCACTATGCCAGCTAATCTGCCACCAAAAGAGATCCCAGCAGATTCTTCAGGCGATGATCAGTATATAGATGAATGTGAATAAGAAGAGCTGTAAGAAGTGTCTAGACCACAGTGGAGTAAATGAAACGATTATACAGTCCTTCTGATAGACCCGACCACACCTCCTCCGAGTGACAATGGATGACTCTGCAATATGAAAAATATTTAAATGTGCAGTTCCTAAAGTGAAGGGGTGTTCAGGCCTCTTATGGATTACCCTCACACACTCCAGAGGATGTCATGCTTCATCATAGGGCTTTTGCTCCTCGTCGAGAAGGCCCTGCAATGCCCGACGGGCACACGCGAAGGGGCTCTTTGCCGGAGATCTTTTTTTTTAAGAAGCCGTTGGGTGTGTGAGGGGGTGTGGTCAGGGTAGTGTGATGAGTGAGTGGTGTGATTTAAAATAGGTCTAGTCCTACCCTATGAAATTATTTTTATTCTGGAGGTATATATAGGCTAGCTAAAATGAGTGAACCCTGGCTGGAGATAATGATCCTACAGAGTTTATCTAGTGTCGGTGGTCAACATGTTTCTTGCCTTACAGCCCCTAACGTGTCTAGTGGCAATTCGTCAGGACCAGTGTCTAAAAAGTAGAAGAGAAGGTAATCTTGACTCTTACACTACAGCAATGCTAGTGCAGTGCATCAGGGTAAAACCAGCGGTGCTGACTGGAGTAAGGGCGTTTAGCCTGAAAGCAAGAGACCTGAAATAAAAGTGAAAAAACAAATCGTTAGACCGAAGGTAACTGGTCCCACGTGGGATTCACCAAACTTCTGGTGAAAGTGATTGAAGCGCCACTCCTGAAGTGCATCAGCATGTCATTGGAGGTGGGGGTGGTTCATAACTGCCCAATTATGCTTTCAAAGGGGCCTGATCATTGCTTAATTGTCTTATGTCCAAAGCACATAAACCACTGCAAGGTGCTCTATTGTATACCAAATGAAGGGTAAGGTGCCCATAGTAGTCAAATTTAGCATGGGAGAACAATTGAGCTCAGTTTTTGTGAAGTTGGTGCCGGAAAGACGGGCGAGAAGAGGTTGGAATCTCTGCTATACGGCCAACCCACTGAGTTGTCTATGAGTGATTATTGTGACCGCAAACAATGCATGGAGATATAACACAAGGTGAATGTCATATAAGGGTAACCCCGCCGCAGGGGAAACACTGGGTAGCATTAGTTCCCATGGTTGGATAGTCTAAATTCAATACACACAAGGTAACAGGTGACTAAAATCAGACGCTCGTGGTCTATAGTTTTACCGGCAACAGTGCGACTGACCGTGATATTGCTTGACGGGCTTGCAAAAGTCACCCAGATTGCCAAAGACACATTACACACACGCTAACACTCACCCCTGACTTAATAGGTCAAAGCCGACGGGGTTGAGTAAGCAGAGCACTTCGTTGCTCGGTCCTATAGGGAAGCAAAAACAAAAGGGGAGAGGCGCCAACCGTTGCTATAAGGAACATGTGCTCATTATCTTACCAATTCGTTGCTATCAAGCTGTGAATTCCCATAGTAGGTGGTGACGAATACTTACAAAAGGGTGGCGTGGCAACTAGCTATCGTCCTACCCCTGCTCTGTGCCCCGTGAATCGGCCTCTGAGGTCCGGGTCTATGTTCTGATTCGTCATTACGTCTGAACGTGCAGCCACTAGAGCGTCAAGACGCGGCAGCCATCTTAAGTGTCGGGCTGCAATATAACCTTATTAAACTACGTGGAAGCACCACTATTGTGCAGAATGGCACTAATTAAAAGTAAAAAACTATGTGGGGGTATTTGCTGATTCACTGAATGTAAAACTTGAAGTGGGCAACGATAATTAGTGATCGTTATAAAAGTTTTACTACGTCAGAGTGTGCTAGCACTAAAGTAACAGGCATGACAGCCTTAGGTGTGAGGCAGCCATGTAGCTTCATTAAGCGTTATAAATGGACAATAGGAGAATGCGGGCAGGCTATTATTAAATGCAGCCGCTTGTAAGGGGCATATGCTAATGCAATGAGCATGTGAGCTTTAAGAAATCGTTGCGGGGTATAACAACTGAAAAATAGCCAACAGTATTAGTTATGTTGGTAGGTTGAAGAAGGGTAAATTCAAGGTGCCCCAATCATGGGTAGTGTATGTTCTACAGTGGGGGGTTCAAGGCATGTCTGCTCCTACCATGGTATAGGTAGTTGTTGGTCAATGATCAAGAAAATGCCAAGAGTTGTGCATGGCACTTAGAAAATGCAGAAGGTAGTTAGATATGTAGGCGGGGTGTACAAGGTGACAAAGGGCTTATTAAGCCTAGTGCCTAGCCAGGTGGACTAGTGCATATGGACACCCACAGCAGAGGGATCCCACCTCCTAGTTCAGATTTAGTGGATAGACGGTGAGGATGCCGGCAGATCGCAGGCAAGTATCCACTATAAGTGTAACTAAACTATAAGGCGGGAAGGGACAGTGTTGTTAGGTGCGGTTTAATTCCACCCAAGGAATGTCATCGTTAAGACCCCCAATATGACTAGAGAGCCTAAAAATACATTGTTGCTCTTTTCTGAAAAAGGCATCCTTCCGGATCTGGGGGTGCGATTCCAAGATTGTCCAATGTAAATCATCGGCTGTATGTTGTAATTCTGTAAAATGGGTACACATCCTGGTATTGGTCTTTTTACACCTGTTACTTTGGTGTTCCGTAATTCTAGTCTTAACGGGGCGTGTTGTCATGGCCACGTATTGCAGTTGACACGGACAAGTAATCAAATACACACAATCGCGCGTATTGCAGTTAGTGTGTTTTCTTTGGTGCCATGTAAAAGTGTCAGTCAAGGTCACTGTTTTGCTAACACTCGTGAGCGGACAGACAATGCACTGGCCGCACGGGTAGTGGCCCTTCACAGGTGGTAAGTTCCACAGCTGGTTTCTTGTGGGCGGTTCTTTTCTTGGTCTTGTACTAATCAGTAAATCTTTAAGGTTGGCAGTGCTTTTGAACGCGAACCTGGGCCGCTCTAGTCCGTAGTCACCTGAATGTAGGATTCTCCAGTGTTCATTTATGATTCATTTGATCATATTTGATTCCGGGGTAAAAGTAGTGACACATGTAATTTGTTCTGTGTCAACTTTTTGGCCGGATCTCCAGAAGTGCAAACAGAGAGGTTTGTTTTTTCACTTTTATTTCAGGTCTCTTACTTTGAGGCTAAATGTCCTGACTCCAGTTAGCACCGCTGGTTTTACCCTGATGCACTTCACCAGCGTTGCGGTAGTGTAAGAGTCAAGATTACTTTCTCATCTACTATTTAGACACTGGTCCTGACAAATTACCGCTAGACCCGTTAGGGGCTGTAAGGTAAGAAACATGTTGACCACCAACACTAGAAAAACGCTGTAGGATCATTATCTCCAGGCAGGGGTCACTCATTTTAGCTAGGCTAGTGCACCTCCAGAATAAAATGTATTACATAGGGTAGGACTAGCCCTATTTTAAATCACACCACTCACTCATCACACTACCCTGACCACATACCCTCACACACCCAACGGCTTCTTCAAAAAAAGATCCCCGGCAAAGAGCCCCTTCGCGGGTGCCGGTCGGGCATTGCACGCCGGCCCGACGAGGAGCAAAAGCCCTATGATGAAGCATGACATCCTCCGGGGTATGTGAGGGTAATCCATAAGAGACCTACACTCCTCCACTTTAGGAACTGCACATTTAAATATTTTTCATACCTTTGTTGGGAGTACATGTGCAAGACCTGGGTAGAAAAGCTCCCGGTTCCTCCTTTTTGAGAAACTGACTTTGCAATACTTCATGTTCTACTAGAGAGAGCATCTTAAAAATGTAAACTGTCAATAGTAAGCATAGAAATGTATTCCTTTTTGCATGATTTTAGAGAACGTGCAAGAAAATCTGACAACCTTATACAGATTATCGACCAAAATTAAAATTAAGGCACACACCTAAAATACCTGCAGTAATTCCCAGACTGGATAAAATGTACAAAGTACCAGACAACACCACATGCCTCATTGGTTGTACAAAACTAGAACTCCATGGCTATGCAAGCAGTCTAAAGATCAAGAACCCCAGGTACTACCTGAATGATTCCACAAAGCAAGGAATAAAGGTGAATGGATACCTTTGGAAAGAGAGCTTCTTCATTGGCGGTCACATCAATAAGGGTGGTTAATGCCACAGCTATATTAGGGAGGTATGATCACCAGATGTGATCTGATATAGCTCCCTATATCCAACTCCTGCAGAAGACAAAGAAAGAAAAGCTCAAGCAATTCTTCATGAAGGGGAGAAGGCTTCCACAGCCAGCATCTACTATGCCTTAATGTGGCAAATATTAGATTCCACAAGCTTGCAGGTCCCTTAGTTTATGGTTTAGAGTAAATCACTCCATCCAGAGGTACAGAGTTGCATATGTGATATGTCCCTTGATGGAGTCTCGTTGATTAGAAAGCATTATAATGACAGACCAGGACACTGCTAGATCGTTAGGAGTCTTACAACAATTACGTTTCCATTCTTTTTCAGAAGCAAGGGAACGAAGTAAGCTATACAGGCATCAAGTATTTCAACTTCAGTCTTACCACCATTATTATTGTTGTAAACTGTTGGTGTTAGATCTAGTTCTGTTTGGACACATTCTGAAATTCCCTACACTAACCATGATGCCAAGGTTCAAGCAAAAACGTCTTAATTTGCTAAAACCTTGCTAAAACCGAAGTCCCAATTATGCTATAGAAGCTGAAATCCTAATCATGCTACGGAAAGGAGCTATTTTATCAGCCCCCATAAACCAGAATGTAGGTTTCTATTTCAAGTTCTTTCTAATCAAAATGAGTTGTTACATTGCAGGAGGCGTTGTAGCTTTTGATGAAATAGGAATTTAGGGCCTCTGTTGACCTTCAGATGCCAACTTCTATATTTTAATTCACCAAAGGATCAAAAATACTTATGGTTTGAGGTTGGCAATAGCCATTGTCAATTTAAAAAGCTCTCTTCTGGGCTCAGGTCAGATCCAAGATTATTCACAATATTCATGGCACCAGTTGGAGGGAATCTTCATTGTCACTGGTCATCAGGTATTCCATACCTCAACGATCGGTTGGTAAAGGGTGTTTCTTTGGATCAATAAAAGATTGTGTGTCATGAATATTCTCTTTGCTAAACCTCCCACCACCCCATAAAGCAAAAATATAAAAGAGAAATGTAGTTTATCCTTCCACTGCTTTTATTAATATTAATGTACTTCCTCTACACTATTGTTTGGACTCAGATGCTAGAACAGATGCTCAAGTAGGATAGGCCTCAGAGAGAAGAAAACAAGTTACTTACCTGTAACTACAGTTATCCAGTATTGGTATCTTTCATAGATTCACATGCCTGAATCATTCCCCGTCGCCGAGGCGGGAGTCCCCGGTAAATAAAAAAGTAGTAACAAAATGCTAGTAGTAGTAGTAGGCCCAAAGAAAAGGCCCAAAGCCTGTATCTTAGCAGCCTATCTACCTCATTATGCAAAAAGAACCAAGAATTTGGTAACAACCAATCAGACACCAGCACCCTTCTAGAACCCTCTCAGCAGAGCCAGTTCTCCTCAGATTTTCGTAGCACAAGTGGGAAGTGAACGTCCCAAATTATATAGAACTGACTCTACGGGGAGGAGGGTGGGTGCATGTGAATCTATGAAAGATACCAATACTGGATAACTGTAGTTACAGGTAAGTAACTTGTTTTCTTATCCAGTATTGGGGTATCTTTCATAGATTCACATGCCTGAATCAGAATAGCGAGCTGTATACCAAGTATACAGTCGTTTGCGGATGGCGGGAGACTAGTGCTGATACTCCCTAATTGCATCCACAGCTTGTTAACAAGAGGTATAAGAAAAGATCTTAAAATTCAAAATATGCCATCTATAAAGAGAAAAGCATGTTAACATGAAAGCAAATCATCATTGTAACACATTGCATTGTTATATTAAAGATATCAACATCTTACATATTAAAATATGAAAAAAGGGTACCTGAAGGTATCTCAAAGAAACAGATGTCGTAGTACAGCTTGCCCAACTGCTGCATCATCACGATGCGTAGATTGGAGGCAGTAATGTCTGGTAAAAGTGTGGACATTTTTCCACGTCGCAGCACGGCAGATATTTTCCAGAGTCACACCAGCAAACAATGCTGTAGACGCTGCTACTGTCCTCGTGGAATGGGCCTTGGGTTTCCTCAACAGAGGCCTGTGAGCCTTGTCGTGGCAGAAAAGTATTGTAGATGCTATCCATCTGGCAATGGTGGATTTTGTAACCGCCTTTCCCAGAGTAGTTTGGCCATAAGCCACGAATAATTGATCAGACTTTCTGAGGTTCTTTGTTTTCAGAAGATAGAATTTAAGACATCTCTTGATATCGAGAGAATGTAAGGCTCGTTCCACTGGGGTGGATGGATTAGGAAAGAAAGTCTTTAACGTCACTGGTTCATTAAGATGAAACTGTGAAGGCACCTTAGGTATAAACGTTGGATTAGTTCGGAGGTGCACGTAGTCTTGAGTGAAGCGTAGAAAAGGTTCCTTTACAGTAAACGCCTGAATCTCACTCACTCTTCGAGCTGATGTTAAAGCCAGAAGTAAAGCAACCTTCCATGTAAGGAATTTTAGGTCAGCCTTGTGGATGGGCTCGAATGGATGCTTCATTAACTGCAATAAGACTGTGTTGAGTTCCCATTCCGGTGGCGGAAGTCTGACCGGAGGAAACTCTTGGAATAGTCCTTTCATAAACTGTTTAATTAAAGAGGATGAACAAAGAGAAGGGCCATGAGCACCCCTTCTGAATCTTGAAAGTGCAGCTAAGTGGACCTTGACTGAAGGGAAAGAAAGCCCAGATCTTGCCAGGTGTAACAAGTAAGGAAGGATCTTTTCTGCAGGGTCATCCACCGGGTGCACCTGGTTTGCTTCACACCAGCAGCAAAACCGTTTCCATTTTAGACGGTAAGTTTTTATCGTGCTCTGAGCTCGTGATTTTGTTAATATATCCCTACAGTCCTGAGGGATATCCAGGTCCTTAAACTCTAAGAAGTCAGGAGCCATGCGTGTAAATGTAGGGACTGAGGGTCCGGGTGGAGAACCTGACCCTTGTTCCTTGACAGCATTGTGGGCGTCGGGCGAAGACTGATCGGCTGGTCCTGTGATAGCAATAGGAGCTCCTGAAACCAGTATTGGCGTGGCCATCTGGGTGCAATCAAGATGAGACGACAGCCCTCCAACTTCATCTTGCGTATGACCCTCGGTATCAGGGGTATCGGGGGAAAAGCGTAAGCACAAATCCCTGACCATCGCATGGACAGGGCATTCCCTCTTGAGCCCTGTTGAGGGTATCTGCTGGCATAGAAGCGGCATTTCTTGTTCTCCTTCGTGGCGAACAAATCCAGCGGTGGTGTTCCCCAAGCTCTGAATATTCTGAGCACCTGAGCTTGCTCTGTCTCCCATTCGTGGCAATCTGATTGGGATCTGCTGAGCGTGTCCGCTAATGTATTGCAGAGACCTCTGACATGTTCTGCTCTGAGGGTTATGTTGTGGAGTGTGACCCATTCCCACAACTCCTGAGCTTCCGTGGACAAAGTTGCTGATCTTGTTCCTCCTTGTTTGTTCACGTAGAACATGCTGGTGGTATTGTCGGTTCGAATCAGAACCGAAGAACCTGCAATCCTTGGAAGGAAAGCTTGCAGAGACAGAAAAATTGCTCGCAATTCCAGACTGTTGATGTGTTTATTTTTGTACTCTGGGGACCACTTCCCCTGTATCTGTAAATCTTGGAGATGACCTCCCCATCCTTCCATGGAAGCATCGGTAGTGAGGACAAAGTCTGGAATTTTCTGAATGAAAGTAAGTCCTTCTGATAAGTTGGGAACATGGGACCACCAACGTAGAGCGCTCTTCATGCCTGAAGTGACTCTGATGATGTCGTCGAAGGAGCCCTTCACCTGCTGCCACTGAAGGTGTAACTCCTCCTGCAAGGGTCGCATGCGGAGCCGCGCCAGAGGAACGAGGTGTATTGCAGAGGAGCACATCCCTAGCAGCGACGCGAACATCCGGACAGAAACTGACTTTCTTTTGGAAATTCGGATTGCTAAGTTTTGAAGACGAACCTGCCGTTCGTGAGACAAGAATGCCTTGCAGCGGACGGTATCTAACAGCACGCCCAAAAAGGGAAGGATCTGCCTTGGTTGTAATTGAGATTTGCTCCTGTTGATCGTAAGCCCCAGAGAATGGAACAGACGAAGAGATGTTGTCACGGCAGTCTTGACTGATCTTTCCGAAGGACCCTTTATTATTCAGTCGTCTAAATACGGAAAGACTTGGATTCCTTGGGAGCGTAACACTGCTGCCACTGGAGCTAGGCACTTCGTAAAGATCCTTGGGGCAGATTTTAACCCAAACGGGAGCACCTTGAACTGGTAATGGGCGCCAGCCACTGTGAAGCGAAGATACTTGCGATGCTTCGGATGTATTGGGATGTGAAAGTAAGCGTCTTCCATATCTAAGGAAGCTAGAAAATCTCCCTCGTTGAGGCAACCTAGAATTTCCGCCAGAGTGACCATGCGAAATCCCTGCTTCTTGAGGAATCTGTTCAGATTGCGAAGGTCTAAGATTGGGCACCACTCCCCTGATTTCTTCTTGATGAGAAAAAAGCGGGAAGAGAATCCTGTCCCCTTTTGAAGCGCAGGAACCTTCTTGATTGCGTTCTTGAGGAGCATTGTTAAAGCTTCTTTGAATAGTAAGTGAAGACGAGGGGGAGGGGGTCCCTTGGGTGGTTTGTTGGGTGGTTTGGTGACAAACTCTAAGGTATGACCGTTGTGAACCAGGTCCAGAACCCACTGGTCCGACGTAATTTCTTGCCACCTGGTCGCAAAAGTTGAAATTTTGCACCCACAGGGAGGGGAAAAGGAGTGAAAGGCGCCCTGCAGAAATCATTGCTTCCGTGAGGTGTCTCTTCCCTGATTCTGCGATCTTTTTCGTCCGCCTTGACGAGAGAAACCAGATGTATTGGTCTGTCTGTAGGAAGACTGATATGATTGCCGATACTGAGTCTGGTACCTATTTTGTTGGGTATGATAACTTCCTCTGGAAGAAAATCCACGGCCCCTTGCTCCTCTGAAGGTACCTCTTTTGTATTGCAAGGAGCCCAACGATCTTGCAGTATCAGTATCCGTTTTAATTGCTTGGAGCGCATCATCTATGTGTTTTCCAAACAATGATTCGCCATCATAGGCCATGTCCAATATTTTTGTCTGGACCTCTGGTCTGAACGTGGTAGCTTTCAGCCAACCCTGGCGCCTAAGAACCGCAGCCCCAGCCAACTGGCGAAAGTTAGTATTCGCAATATCCAGTGCGCAGTCGATAGTCTCTGAGGCTGCACGCTCACCCTCCAACAAAACCTTTCGAGCATCTTGCCTGTTATCCTCTGGGATGAGGTCGATAAAGCTTGCCATTTCTGACCACATCTGGCGGTCATAACGCCCAATTATCGCTAGGGAGTTGGCTGCCCTGATGGAAGCAGCTGCCATAGTTGAAAATGTTTTCCCAATTAGATCCAGTCGGCGTCCTTCCCTATCCGGTGGTGTAGTGACCGGTGCTGCCGGATTCTTAGACTTTTGTTGGGCAGCCTGAGATATAACCGAGTCTGGACGCGGTTGACCAGTGAGACAAGAGGGACTGTCGGGTGGAGCACGGTATTTTTTGTCAATCCGTGGAAGCACCGCTGGTACTGATGCCGGGTTTTTCATGATTTTAACCCCTTCTTTCCAAATATAGTCAATGATAGGGATAGCTCTCGTAACCTTCCTTGACTCCTCCTTAAAATCATGCAGAAAACAGTCAGACTGCTCAATGGTAACCGGCAAGCTGAACCTGGTCGCAGCTCGCTGCATAAGGTTATGGAACCCCCCTATATCTTCTGGAGGCGAATCAGATGGTAGAGGGGTAGGTGGCGAAGGCATAGGGATTATATATGAATCCCAAGGGTCTGCTGGGTCTGGCAACTCGCCCTCTTCGTATTCTTCCTCCGAGGTTGTATCCTGATGCGGGTCCTGTGGAGGATCAGGCAGTTGAGGCATTGGGGCTGGACCCTCATGCAGAGGCAATGGGTCAGGCTGCGGCGCAGTCTGTGGAACCTGTGGAACGTTTGGCTGCGGTGGAAAACGCTGCTTATAATCTGCAAGCATGGCCTGTAGGTCTTGTATCAAAGTAGGAGGTAGATGTGACATCTCATTCCTACGAGGTTGTGAGTAGCAGGGTCTATGATGCGGAACGATTATGTCTTCCTGATAGTAATGCCCTTGATAATCCTCATCCTCATCGTCCTCCTGACATTTGATGTGCAGTTCCGAAGGATGGCGAGCAACCCCAAAGGGCCCTTCGTCCTCGTCGTCCACATAATCATCATCGTCACACTGCACATAAGTTTCCAGGAGATGCGAGGGAGTAAGCGGTGAAATGTCCTGCCTTTGAAAAGACTTTAGTTGAAAAGTCCTGGTGGAAACTGGAGTAGAGATCATCGTCGACGAGGTCGTCGTCGACGGGGTTGTGGTAGACGGGATCGTCGACGGTATCGTCGACGGTGCTATCGTCGTCGACTGGCTCGTCGTCGACGGAGCAGTCGTCGACGGGCTCGACGTCGATGGAATCTTCGTCGACGGGCCCTTCGTCGACGGGCTCGACGTCGACGGGGTCTTCGTCGATGGAATCTTCGTCGACGAGCTCTTCGTCGACGGGCTCGACGTCGACGAGCTCTTCGTCGACGGGATCTTCGTCGACGGGATCTTCGTCGACGATGGAATCTTCGTCGACGAGCTCTTCGTCGACGAGCTCGACGTCGACAGGCTTTTTAATGGCGGAATCGTCGACGGCGGTACCGCGGACTTCGTCGACGAGGACTTCGTCGACGACCCCTCGACGGTGGGCTTCTTTGAGAGGATAGTAATCTTCGTAGACATAATAGGTGAGGTAAGCGCCGTCGTCGTGAATGTTTGCGTCAATGAAGAAGCAGACGAGGTGACAGAAACTGAAGATTGAGAGTAAGCCAAAGATTTTGAAAGGCTTTTACTCACAGTTTGCTTGACTGTAGATTCCTGAGGAGAGTGCGCATCAGAAGTAGAATGATGCGATTTCTGACGCTTCTTCCCATCGCTGGAAGAGCTGTCCTGCGATCTAGCTCTCTTGCTAGAAGTAGAGGCTTTGTCATCCTCCTCAGCCGAAGAGGATTTAAGCCACAAAAGCACTCTCGCCTCCCTATCCCTGAGAGTTTTTGTAGGGAAGGTGCGGCAAATCTTGCAATCTTTTGCCTCATGTTTAGGGTAGAGGCAGTAGATGCAGTCTACATGTTGATCATCAACATGGACTCTCTTCTTGGTGCAGGTCCTGCAGGACTTAAATAAAGCCTTCTTGTCTGACATGCTGAAGCAAGTTGAAAGAAAACTGAGAGGCACTAAGGGAGACTCCCTTCCACACGACGTGCGGTGAAAATCTGAGGAGAACTGGCTCTGCTGAGAGGGTTCTAGAAGGGTGCTGGTGTCTGATTGGTTGTTACCAAATTCTTGGTTCTTTTTGCATAATGAGGTAGATAGGCTGCTAAGATACAGGCTTTGGGCCTTTTCTTTGGGCCTACTACTACTACTAGCATTTTGGCACTACTTTTTTATTTACCGGGGACTCCCGCCTCGGCGACGGGGAATGATTCAGGCATGTGAATCTATGAAAGATACCCCAATACTGGATAAATGTATTTGCCTAATCTGGTCAGAGGGTTATCTCTGTTTCCTTTCCACTGCAGTTTGTGGGGATGAGCTTGCTACTCTGTTCAGTGTGTATCGCTGTCAGTGGAGATGCCCTGAGAGAGGAAAGAATGGTTTCTTACCTGTAATTCTAGTTCTCTCTCAAGGGAATCTCCATTGAAGTAATACACAACCCTCCCTCCTCCCCGATGGAATTAACAGACGATTATTGGACAATTTTCCTACCTCATACTGCCACTTTCTCAGTAAAAAAAACTGAGGCAACGGCACGTGGGTGGAACTATTTAGTGCTTATGACTATCAAAGGAGATTCCCTGAGAGAGAACTCAAAATATGCTACTCCGTGTTTCATTCCAAAAGAGAACTCCAATGCAAAGAATAGTCTCATCTCCGAGTCCTCCCTAACAGGGCGGGGAGCTCACTTAGAACAGTTGATGAATCAAGGATTTTCAGCAGACAAAAAAAAGACTTATCACATCAGTCTTCTAGAACTGAAAATAGTACACTTGAAACTTAAAGCTTTCTTTCCTTCTATACCATCAAAGGACATCTGATTCAAACGGATAACGCCACCAGCATGCATTAAACTAATAAGGAACAAGAGCAAGACAATTATCTTTGCAGGCTCAAGCTCCAAAATAAAATGTATTACATAGGGTAGGACTAGCCCTATTTTACATCACACCACTCACTCATCACACTACCCTGACCACATACCCTCACACACCCAACGGCTTCTTCAAAAAAAGATCTCCGGCAAAGAGCCCCTTCGCGTGTGCCCGTCGGGCATTGCAGCGCCGGCCCGACGAGGAGCAAAAGCCCTATGATGAAGCATGACATCCTCCGGGGTATGTGAGGGTAATCCATAAGAGACCTACACCTCTCCACTTTAGGAACTGCACATTTAAATATTTTTCATACCGTTGTTGGGAGTACATGTGCAAGACCTGGGTAGAAAAGCTCCCGGTTCCTCCTTTTTGAGAAACTGACTCTGCAATACTTCATGTTCTACTAGAGAGAGCATCTTAAAAATGTAAACTGTCAATAGTAAGCATAGAAATGTATTCCTTTTTGCATGATTTTAGAGAACGTGCAAGAAAATCTGACAACCTTATACAGATTATCGACCAAAATTAAAATTAAGGCACACACCTAAAATACCTGCAGTAATTCCCAGACTGGATAAAATGTACAAAGTACCAGACAACACCACATGCCTCATTGGTTGTACAAAACTAGAACTCCATGGCTATGCAAGCAGTTTAAAGATCAAGAACCCCAGGTACTACCTGAATGATTCCACAAAGCAAGGAATAAAGGTGAATGGATACCTTTGGAAAGAGGCCCACTGGGCCTTGGCCAGAGGTTTATCTCTGATGGTGATACATATCCCAGGGGTATAGGATCTATCACTATGATGAGAAAAAGCATGACTGGGTACTGAACGACAAAGAGGCAAAACTCGGCTTGTGGAAGATGCAAACTTCAGAAGCCCTTCACAGCCATGGGAAAGGCCCAGGCAAAGCAACAAATCTTCTCCTGACCCCACTGTTCAGCACCCCAGTGTGTGAGAGTTTTTTCAACTATCTCACTGCATGGCAGGACACTAAAAGTAATGTGCTAGATATTGTACAAAATAGGCACAAGACGAGGTTTTCCAATTGTGAAAAGTTATCTTCTGGAATCTAGCATATCCATGTAGGTATTCGGGGAATGTCACACATATGCACAGGTATTCTACCTTTTATGAATTCAGAGTGTAAATCCTGTGGTGAAGAAATATATTGTTTTGTTATAAGTGCTCTGGAATCACATATGTAGATGTGACAATTCAGTGCTTATGATTATAAAAGAAGATCCCCTGGAGGAGACCTCAGTTCTGTTGTTGACAGACGGCTTCATTGGAATAGCATTCTCAGACAGGAAAGGCATATGCAACTCAAAGCCAACAAACAATGTTTTCAGTCTTTGATAAGACACATGGCAAGGTTTATTGAAAACACTTTATTAATAACTGTATGTACTTCTTGAATCCCTTTGAACGCACCTGGAATAATTTGGTGAAACAAAAGAAAGATTAACAAAGAAAGAGTCACATTCTGATCAAAGGACATACAGGTGGTTAAATGAGCTTTACTTGGTACATAAGATGCCAAGTCACCCGGATCAATAAGAAATTCCATGAATGTAGTTGTGCTGATCGACACACAAATAAACAGACATTTAGGGGGTATACCTATAGAGTGTAAAGTTAAAGTCAACCACGGTTGTGACGCACAAGAAAATAGTGAAACAGTAAGCTGGTTCAGTAGTCACAGTTTATTGTTATCAAATTTAAGTTGTAAATAGCACAATCCTAAAAAGTTTAAATGAAAGCTGTGACCAAGGCAGGTCTATGTGTTCAATCGGTACCCCAATTCTGACAGTTTGAGCCAACCCTCCCTCCACCCACCTTCTTCGTTGGCCTCCATTATAATAAGACTTTCCATATTCACTCCCTTAAAACACCTTCGGTGAGTGGGGATGGTGACAAATGTCTGAGGCAGTAAAGCCATACGTTCATCTGTATGTAGACCTTTCCAAAACAATGACATTGGAGTTCATGTTTCATTAATTTGAGAATTGTTACAGAAAGGGGGAATACATACCCACAGGGGAATATTCCTAACTCTTCGGAAATTTTTAAATGGGCCTCAATATTTAAGTACAATCGCATATATGACATGTCTGTGCTGTAAAAACTTTGTATCAGGTATCTTAAAACTTGAAATCCTATATCCAAAGGCTCTAATATTATCACAATGTCTCAAACGCTGCGTGGCTCTGCCAAAAGACAAATATCCTATAGGCTAAGCACATATTCTAAGCTCTAACGAAGCCTGTGAGCAATAGACATATCATGTACTTTGTTTACACTGTTTTGCGAATCTAGAGTGTCTCCCAGACTCTGTAGTAAGATGAGTCTTAAACATTAATATGATTCACCTAAAAAATAAGGGTACTCTACAGAAAACACATAAGATCTGAATGCCCCAAAAATCTTACATGCAACATGTACGATATTCAGAGCACGGCGGTTTAATGGCCTGGTAGAGACTACGCGATAGGAGTAATGGACACTGCACCCCTATTGCAAAAAACATGAGTTCTCCAATTAAAAGTCTTCGAATGACTATGTATGTCTCAGATTGTATAGTCAAGTGAAGGCCACCTTGAAATACATGCGTTACGCTCTATTGAAGAAACAGGTCCTGAAATGAGTGGCATGTACCACAGTTTATGGAACGGCAAGTGCAGTACTGGTGAGGTCATTTTATGGGTCTGCAGCCGGAGTAACTGAATCCTGCAAAAGAGTATCGGAGCACTATAGATCTTCCTGTACTAAACTTGCCCTCCATTCTGGTCTGAAAAGGACGCATAAGTAACACTGTGCCTGCCCGAATCAAATGAAGCCTTCATTTGGACAAAATATAGTACATTTCACATAAATAAACAGCACTTGAAACATCAGCGCTCTTAAATATATCATTCTACTGAAAAAGCTCAAATGTATTGTATATAATACACGAGAAATAAATAGCTCTAAGAAATGGAGTATGCCTTTACATTACATTTTATCACTCAAACCAGGAGAATGAGTGTACCACTCAAATCAAAATACTGAATGTAATTACATGAAAATGTGTACAAAAGCAAAACATACAGTGGCCACTGCAGAGTTATTGATAGTTCTGGTTATGTTTAGTGGGGAAAATGGAACATAAATACTGGGGTGTCGACGTTTTATGCAGACATGGATCTTTTCGTCATGATGGCAATCTCCAATCCAAAGAGGTTTGACTCTTTAACCGAGAAATGTTTCCCTAACTGTTTGAAAAGGAGTAACCAAGGTATACCACTCACATGTTCGAGGGGGGCCCCTGTGAAAAAAGGTCTGTTGGAAAGATTCATATTTACAGGCAAACAAGGACTGCTTTCTCTGTGAAATGTTTTCATAGAATCTGCTAGCAACAAGTGATAATTCCATGGAAACATCTAAGCCACTGGATGCTTCCAGAGTTTGACAATTCTATCACTCACCTGCACAGATAAAGTTAAACAAGGCAGAGGTGAATTTTTAAAATGAAACAAAATGATATAGAAAGAAAAACATAAATGGAAAACAAATCACAGCAGTTGTACATGTGATATGCACACAAGCGTATATTGCTTTTGCCCCACCCAGTGGGGGGAGGTGGAACTACAAGGCTTCAGGTTTCTTCATCAAACCTCACTCTCCTAGCTCCTCTTCCTTTGGAAAATGCTCCTGCTTGCACGCTACGTCCACAAGTAGATGGAGATCTGGGAAGACAATGGACCATTAATGCGTTACATAAGGGTAAAATAAACACCTGTTATAGAGGACAATTATACAATAGCAAAAGGGACATCATCACGACCTGGGTACCAGACAACTCCTACTCATAACCAATGTAATGCATAAGAATAGAGGAGAGACAAAGAGAATACACCAACCATCTAAACTGTGAATAACAGTACCCTTCCCAAGAAAGAAATTAAGAGCAGAGCTCATACCAGCTTGATAAGCAAGGCCCTCAATGAACTAGAATGGCAAAGCCCATCCCAGACAAAAAGAACAATACTCATGCTAATTAGCTAACATGCTGATCCAACCTACTAGCCCACAAGAGCAGAGCCACGCTTATGAGGTCTGAAGCAAAATAAGACCTCAACAGGTGAACGAATAATTATGCTGGCAGAAATGAACTTTCTCCTATGTAGGGCCACAAAAGTGGTGATTAACCTTTTAAGGTCAGAGACTAGATCAGCCTAACACACATGGGTACAAGGAAAAGTTACTTTCTTGTATCCGAGTTCTCCTTGAAAGAGAGCTCCATTGAAATGACAGTATTGAGTACTCACACCCTCAAGATGAATGCCGAAAAAATAGTCCTGCCAGTGTGGAGGATTGTGGAGCACTTTTTAGAAAATATAAAAGTCAATGTTGGCTCCCTTCCATAGTGTTAGAAATGGGGCCTCTAGTTGTCAGAAGTATGCACCCTGTCCAAGAAGGGACCCGCTATCCTAGTCAGGGTAAGTAAGCTATACACCAAAAATAACCTGTGCCCCCCCGGTAGCTTGGCGCAGAGCAGTCAGGCTTAGCCCTAGAGGCAATGTGTGAAGTATTTGTGCACACACAGTAACACAGTGAAAACACCACAAAAGTACTCCACACCAGTTTAGAAAAATAGGCAATATTTACCCGAGTAAAACAAGAGCAACATGATAAAAATCCCACATACACATATAAAGATATACATTTTTAAAGATACAAAAAAAATGCAGTATTTAGAAGTTTATAGCTCAAACTAGGGCTATTTGGTCGCACGTGACTGGGACAAATCCAAAAGTTCAGTCTGACCGCGATGGAGTGTGGACAGATACACAGAATCACGCAGATACCCGTACAGTAAGGATAAATTACTTACCTGTAATCCTAGTTCTCTTCCAGGGGCATCCTCATCAAAGTAATAAGCACTGAATATTCCTGCCCATGAAAAAAATTATATTTGAAAACGTAATATACAGATATATATATATATACACACACAAATATAATTGTTTCACACATCAATGCAGCTTACTATAGGAAACAGCTAATCATTGTACTGAAAAACTGCTTTTGCAGCCATACATAATGCAGAACATAGAAAACAGGAGGACAAGTATCACTTGAACTCGCTTTAATGACTAGAAGAAACTCAATCTGCAAAACGGCAGGCATTGTTAGCCCATAGGCTGCATTGAAAAACCAATAGCATAAAAAAATGGAAGCAATTGTTAGCACCAAAAAACTGCCACCGTGCCTTTAAGGCAGCCGTGACCCCCAGCTTCCCATCATGCCTCAGGGGTGACAGTTAGGTCAATTGTTCTTTGCAGGGAACCCGAGAGTCAGGTTTCAAAGATATGAAAAAGATCTCATTTGCCCGGGGAGGAGGCGGGTGGGTTGCTCATGACTTTGATGAGGATACCCCTGGAAGAGAACTAGGATTACAGGTCAGTAACTTATCCTTCTCTTCCAGGGGATCCTCATCAATAGTCATAAGCACTGAATCGAATAGCAAGCCCATCCTCCACTTGCAGACAAATGAGAGGCAACCCAAAAAACAATCCTAGCTGATTTTAGCATTAAACTAAATTTTCAAGGAGGCCTGGCCTACTTGAGTGTCTACTCTGGTAGCCGAGTCGAGACAATAGTGTCTTGTGAATGTATGTATCGATTTCCAAGTGGCTGCCTTGAAGATCTCAGAAATCGGTACATTGTGCAGAAAAGCTGCTGTAGCTGCCTTCCCTCTAGTGGAATGAGACTTTGGAGTAGAAAAAAGTGGCCTCTGTGCTAACTGATAAGACCGCTTGATACAGGACACTATCCATCTGGAGATGTAATGCTTAGAGGCTGGGAAACCTGTTCTGATGGAACCATAGTTTACAAACAGTTGATCAGATTTTCTAATAGTTGTAGACTTGTCTAAGTAGAATTTCAAGACCCTTTTCAGGTCTAGAGACCTCTCAGCTGGTGTAGAGGGATTAGAAAAAAAAAGGTAGGCAGTAAGATGGATTGGTTCACGTGGAAGTCCGACACCATCTTCGGAAGGACGGAGGGCTGAATCCTCAGACCGACTCTGTTGTGGTAAAAAAACCTTGTATGGTTCATTATAACAGAGCACATGGATATCGCTCACTTTGCGAGCGGAAGTGATTGCTACCAAGAAAGGGGTCTTCCATGTAGGGTGTTGGAGGAATGCTTTGTGGATAGGCTCAAAAGGGGGACCCATGAGCTTGGAAAGAAGCAGATTTAGCTCCCAGGGATGTGAAGGAGGTTGGATTGGAGAGTAAACCTTCTTTAACCCTTGCAGGAAATCCTTGACCACTTGAAGTTGAAAGAAAGAAGGTTGAGAAGGTGACCATCTGCATGCCGTGATGGCCACAAGGTGTACCTTTATGGAAGTGAATTTTAGACCTGACTTGGCTAATTGGAGAAGATAATGTACAATTACATCCTCTTGCCCCTTGGTAGGATGAAAACTATTCTGTACACACCACAAATAAAACCATTTCCATTTAAACGCATACAAGTGCCTTGTAGAAGGCCTTCTAGCTTCTTTCAAAATGGGCATGCAGCCCTGAGGAAGTCCTAAGTGTCCATACTGGAGGGCCTCAGGAGCCATGCTGCCAAGTTCAGCGAGGGAAGGTTGTGGTGATGAATGCTCCCGTTCATCTTGGACAGCAGGTCCAGTCAGCACAGCAATCTCCTGTGTGGGCACTCCGAAAGATGCAGAAGGTCCGGGTGCCACCACTGTCGTGGCCAGTCTGGTGCAATCAGAATCATCCTCACTTTGGAGTCGGGGGAACTTGGTTATGACCTTCAAGATGAGAGGAAGAGGGGGAAAAGCGTATACAAAGTCCCCTGACCAGTTGATCAAAAGGGCATTCCCTCTCGGCCCTGGCCGGTAGAACCTTGAGGCGAAGTCGCAGCATTTTTTGTTTGTATCGTCCGTAAGGAGGTTGATGCTTGGACGACCCCATTCACGAAATATTCCTTCCACAACTTGGTCATGTAGAACCCAGTCTTGTTGATCGTCGAAGTACGACTGAGGGAATCTGCTTGAGAATTCTGCTCCCCTGGCAAGTGTATTGCTGTAAGACAGTTTCCTTGCTAAGAGCCAATGTCAGAGTGCTTGAGCCTCCAAGAACAGAGAGCGCAATCAAGTCCCTCCTTGTTTGTTTAGATAGTACATGGTGGTCGTATAGTCCGTCTGGATTAATATGGAGCTGGTGTGAATGCAGGGAAGAAAAGCCTTGAGGGTTAGATGCATGGCCCGTAGCTCCAGCAGGTGGATGTGATGAACGGGTTACTTACCTTCGATAACGATTTATCTGTAAGACACATTAGTTAGTTATAGATTCCTTACCTTAGAATTACCCCAGGCGTCAGACTGGATCCAGAAAGCTTTTCGTCAGCAGTACCTCTGAGCGTCGCTAGGTGGTGTCGGTCGGCTCTGCATCCGTCGTTGACGTCGTGGTCGCCGGGATGACGTCACGGTAGCTAATTCGACACCGCCCTCGCGCGCTGACGTCAGTTCTGTACACGACTTTCCACGCCAGAAACGCAGAGCCATGCAAGACACTGACCACTGGTTCACAAAACTAGGGCCCTGAAAGGATATCCTTAACTGTAGAAATCAGTTCACAGAACGGGGAGGATGGGGCGTTAAGGAATCTATAACTAACTAATGTTTCTTACAGATATATCGTTACCGAAGGTAAGTAACTTGTTCATCTGAAAGAAACACATTAGTTATAGATTCATTACCTTGGAATAGATACCCCAGCAATACCAACCCTGGCAGTGGGTCTGCGAACCAAGATCACACCAAAAAGTCCTGGAGAACAGAATGGCTAAAGAAGCCGTCTCTCCGGACTTGGCTGTCCAGACAGTAGTGTTTTGTAAACTTCTGCAGTGATGCCCACGTAGCTGCCTGACAGATGTCATGTAGAGGAACTCCTCTTCCCAGGACAGTAGAGGCTGCCGTCTCCCTGGTGGAATGGGCACGTAGCCCCACTGGAGGCTCCTTTTTAGCCAGAGAATAGCATGCTTTAATACACAAAACGACCCATCAAGAAATGGTTCACTTGTGTACAGCCCAACCTTTCTTTGCACCCACGTAGCCAACAAAGAGTTGGTCATCCACCCGAAACGGTTTTGTGCGGTCCAGATAGAAAGACAGGGCACGTTTTGGGTACAGACGGTGGAGCCTCTCTTCCTCTTTCGAAGGATGCAGAGGCAGAAAGAAGGTGGGCAAAGTAATGGTCTGCCCGATGTGAAAGGCAGTGACAACTTTAGGACGGAAGGATGGACGGGTCCTGAGAACCACCTTGTGCGGATGGACAGACAGGAACGGATGTTTGGAGGAAAGAGCCTGGAGCTTACTCACTCTTCTGGCAGATGTGATGGCCACCAGGAATGCAGTCGTAAGAGTTGGGCGTCTTAAAGGACAGTTGTGAAGCAGCTCAAAGGGAGCACACATTAAATAGGTTAAAACAAGATTCAAGTCCCACTGAGGCATAACGAAGGGATTGGAGGAAAGATGAGTCATGCCTTTCAAGAAACAATTAACAGCCAGGGACTTGAAAAGAGAAGGCAGATCGGGAAGCCGAAGAAAGTCAGAGATGGCCGAAAGATAGCCTTTAATAGTGCCCAGAGCAGGGCCCTGCTGGGCTAAAGTAAAAGAAGGAAGGAACAAGAGAACTTCAGAAAGAGGGGCAGAAAGGAGATCCACAGCCTTTGCTGTGCACCATGTCACAAACTTGTTCCACCGGCAGGGGTATACCGTCTTAGTGGAGGAACGCCTGGCTGCCAAGATTACATCGCAAATTTCGGGAGGCAGGTCGAAAGACGTCAACTGCCGCCGCTCAATCTCCACGCAAGGAGGTGGAGGCAAGGCAGGTTCGAGTGGAGGACCGTTACTGCGACAGAAGATCCTCCTGAAGAGGCAGTCTGATCGGAGGATCAATGGCCATGTTGAGCAGCTTGGGATACCAGACTCTTCGTGCCCAATCTGGAGTCACAAGAATGATTTGGGCCCGAGCTTCTTCAGCACTCAGGGCAGAAGTGGTATAGGCAGAAAGGCGTACAACAGACCGCAAATCCACTCTCGTCGAAAAGTGTCGCCCAGCGAGTGCCGCCTTGGAAATTCCAATGCGCAGAATTGCTGACATTGTGCGTTCTTTTTGGTGGCGAATAGATCTAACCAAGGCTCTCCCCACTGTTGAAAGAGACCTTGCACCACCTCCGAATGAAGACGCCATTCGTTATCCATCATGCACCTGCAGCTAGGTTCGTCTGCCCTGGAATTCAGGGAACCTGCCAGGTGTTGAACCACCAGGGATATGCCCTGATGTTCCAGCCATGTCCAGGAGCCGGAGGGTCTTCTGACATAGGGTCCACAACCCCACCCTGACCTGTTTGTTGCAGTACCACATGGCGGTGGTGTTGTCCGTGAACACCTGCACTACTCTTTCCCGTACAGAGGGAAGGAATGCCTTGAGTGCAAGACGAATCGCCCGAAGCTCCAGAAGGTTGATGTGGAGCCCAGACTACACCGGAGACCAGAGGCCTCTGATCTCTGCCTCTCCAATGTGGCCGCCCCATCCTAGAAGGGATGCATCCGTCACCACCTTGTGCTCTGGTTGGGGAAGGGAGAGGGATCTGCCATTGAACCAATCCTGGTTCGTGAGCCACCACTGCAACTGTCGAGCAGTGCCCTCTGAGATCTGGAATTGGACAGATTCCCCTGATGCTGCGCCCACTGTAACTTCAGGTCCCACTGCAGAGCCCGCATATGCCACTTGGCATGATCGACCAGCAGGATGCAGGAGGCCATGAGGCTTAGCAGCCTCATGGTCATTCAGACCTAAACACAGGCTAGAGGCTGAAAGATCGGAATCATAGCCCGAATATCCCGGGCTCGCTGTTAGAGAGGAGAAACCCAAAACCGCACCGTGTCCAGAACCGCTCCAAAGAAGAGGAGCTTCTGAGAGGGAATCATGTGTGACTTTGGCACATTGATGGAGAACCCCAGCGAATGCAGGAGGTCGGCCGTAGTCTGGAGGTGGGAGACGACTGCCTGGGGCGAGCCCGCCTTCAACAGCCAGTCGTCGAGATAGGGTAAGACCGGAACCCCTGATCTGCGCAGATGAGCTGCGACCACCGCTATCAATTTCGTGAAAACCCGAGGGACGCTGGTAAGTTCAAAGGGGAGCACGGTAAACTGAAAATGCTTGTGGCCTAACATGAACCGCAGGTAACGTTGGTGGGCCGGCAGGACGGAGATGTGAAAATAAGCGTCCTGCAAGTCCAACGCTACCATCCAGTCTCCAGGGTCGAGGGTAGACAAGACCTGAGCCAGCGTCAACATCTTGAACTTCTCCTTCCGGAGGAAGTGGTTGACGTTCTTGAGGTCCAAGATAGGACACAGGCCCTTGACCTTCTTTGGAACCAGAAAGTAGTTGGAATAGTAACCACGACCTACTTCTGGGGCATGAACGCGCTCAATGGCTCCCTTGGCCAAGAGAGCCAAAACTTCCTGTTGGAGAAGTGCCAGGGAAACCTCCGACATGCGGTGGTATTGAGGTGGCATGGCGGGAGGAGTAGCCTCGAAGGGGAGGGAGTATCCCTTTCAGACTATTTGCAAAATCCACCTGTCCGAGGTGATGGTGCGCCAGTGGGGGAGGTGATGGCGAATCCTGCCGCCCACTGGTGTTTGATGAGCCCAAAAGGTTGGACTAGGAGGGTTTGGAGGCTGCTGCAGAGGGTGGGTTGGTGGACTGGCCCGCCTGCTGACCCCCTGAATCACGCCTTTGGTTCCCATGTCCCTGGCCGCATTTATTGGGAAACTTGCTGCGGCCTGTGGCTCTGGGCGGGACATAGTGGGGCACCCCTTCCGTAGCCACAAAAGGGGTGAAAAGCAGACTGCGCTTGGCAGCTAGAGAGGCCCAAGGACTTGGCCGTAGCCCATGAGTCCTTGAAACGCTCTAGAGCATTGTCTGCTTTTTCGCCAAAAAAGCGAACGCCATCAAAGGACATGTCCATCAAGGTGTTCTGGACATTCACCCAAAAAGCCAGTTGATCTCATCCAGGCGTGACGAAGGGCTACATACGTGGAAATCGTCCTGCCTAGAGAGTCGGCAGTATCCAGCCCACAACGGATGGTAAACTTAGCCGTATCCCTCCCAGCGGCGACAGCCTCGGAGAGCACTGTCCGGGGCTTCCTCCGGATACTGAGGCATCCCCTGCGCAACCTTATCCTACACAGAGTGGGAATAACGGCCCAATAGAGAAGCGGTGTTTACCGACCGCCGACCCAAGCTGGCGGAAGAGAACATTTTCTTCCCAAGATGGTCCAGCTTCTTGGATTCCCATTCCGGTGGGGCGGTAGGGTATGCGCTCTTGGAAGTGGAGGCTTGGACCAACAAGCTCTCTGGGGTGGGGGGTTGGGAGAGGAAAGTGGGGTCGCCTGGAGCCGGGCGGCAGCAATTATCCTATCCACGGGAGCCCCGTGTTGAGCCTGGACCACGTGCCCAAAAGGACGTCGGTAAGGGCCTCATTAAACGGCAGCAGGGGTTCCGAAGAGTTCGCTGCTGGCTGAAGCACCTCTGTCAGGAGGTTAGTCCTGACTGCCATTGTAGGAAGCTCAAGGTTGAGGGCCTCGGCCGCCCTACGCAACACCACCGAGTACGACTCTCCCTCCTCCGTAGCCACGGTAGGAGGAGACAACATGCCAAGGTCAGGAGATGTATCAAGACCACTGGCATCCCCCAGTTTCTCTCTCCAGTCCTGCTCAGATCCCATCTGATCAGTTAAAGGGTCACCTGACCCCTCCAAGTCCTCCTCAGGTTGCTAATCTGGCCAAAAAGGGACCCCAGTAGTGTACAGGGGCACAAAAACCCCGGTCCAGATCTGGGTCCACGACCGGCGTCAGCTGCGGCTGCGGTGCCGGAGGAAGCGGCGCCGGTGGAGGGGTAATGAGGTCAACCGGCACCGATCCGGATTCAGGCCTGGATCCAAGGGGAGCCTGCAGCGCCGTGGCCGGAGCCAATGGCGGAGAAGGCCCAGGCCCCCCCCCCCCCAACCGAGTCCATAGGGACCGAAGACACGCCGGTGGGTTCAGGCCACCCAAAAATGACATGCATCGCTTCGTAAAACTTATCGAAGTTAAGGAGTGGCACCGGGTCCCGGAAAGGAAGGGACGCCCGGAGTCGACTCTTCAGGCTCTGCGCACGGAGTAGCGGGAGGGGCACCGCCCACATCCCTCGTCGCGTCAGACGACCGATGGGGAGAAGTCGAAGAGCGACGATGCTTCTTCGACTTCTTTTTGTGCTTCAATTTACCCGACCCGGAGTGCGAAGACTTTGATGACTTGGATGAGTGGTGATGGATCTGCAACCGGGACCTCGAACGGTGCGAAGCTGACCGCCGGCGCTCAAGCAGCTTTTGGGACCACTCCCGCAAAGCCTTTGGCGCCATCGACCGACAGTCGTAGCACGACTTGGGGTCGTGGTCGCGCTCCAGGCAAAAGAGGCACACGCGGTGCAGATCTGTAACCGACATCAGTCGGGGACAGGAGCCGCATGCCTTGAAACTGGGAATCCCTCGTGCACCAGGATTCGGAGACTCAAAAAGGACGTTGACAAAAGTCGAGAAAAAGAAAGTCAGTCAAAAAGTGACTGGAGGTACCGCTCTCTCGGGATCTGCACTGGCTGGCGCAGAAAAAGAAAGAACTGACGTCAGCGCGCAACGGCGGCATCGAAGTAGCTACCGTGACGTCATGCCTGCGACCATGACGTTAACAACTGGCGTGGCGCTGACCGACGCCACCTTCCGACGTGCAGAGGCACTGCTGAGTAAAAAAAACTTTCCGGATCCTGGCGGTAATTCGAAGGTGATCTATAACGAACATGTTTCTTTCAGATACATCTGTTCTATGGCCAACCTTGAGATTGGAGGGACCCGATGTACGCTCCCCAACCCTGGAGGGAAGCATCTGTGATTAGAGATTGCGTCGGAGGAGACTGATGGAATGGAACTCCCATCAAGAGGTTTTTCTGTCGCATCCACCATGGGATAGATGATTTGGCCGCTTGTGACAGATGAATCTTGTCATCCCATCGAGCAGTCTGTTGATCCCACTTGTCCTCCAGTAAAGGACGCATCCTCAGCCTGTCGTCAGGGACGAGAAAGATGCAGGATGCCATCGACCCTAGGAGAGAGGCAACCTGTTGGACCAAAGGAAAGGTAGTGCGAAGGATCTGCTTGCATTTCAGAGTGATAGGTGATGGTCTCTCCTCTGAAGGAAACACTTTTCCTATTGCGGAGTCTATTGTCGCACCCAGATAGTGGATTCTTTGAGTAAGATGTTGAACTGACTTCTCGAAATTGACATGAAGGCCCAGCCGTTGGCAAAGGGCTAGACATTGTTGGTGGTGGGTCCTCAAACACTGGAGAGATGGACCCTTTAGAGGTAAGGGTAAACAAACATTCCCTGGTGCCGTAGAGCAGCTGCTACTACTGCCATGCATTTGGTAAACACTCGGGGAGCTGACTTCAACCGGAAAGGAAGAACTCTGAACTGGCAATGCTTGGATCCCCCCAAAAGTCCAGGAACTTCTCGTGAAATCGATTGAGTGGGGCGAGAAAGTATGCATCTTGCAGATCTATCGAACAAATCCAGTCCTCTTGCTAGAGATGAGGATATATTTGATGGAGAGCCAACATGCAAAACTTTTCCTTCCGGATGGATTTGTTGAGTGTGCAGATCCAGGCTAGGTCTGAATTCTGACTTTTGACCTTTCTTTCTCACCAGAAAATACCTTGAGTATACTCCTTGACCTCGTTAAGATACAGGAACTTCCTCAATGGCTGATGTTCGTAGGAGAGAGGATACTACCTGCTGTAGTACTTGCAGCTGGTGGCACACTGCTTTCACTGGAGTGATCGCCGGTGACGGATGACGAAAACCTAGAGAATACCCATTCTGCAACGTACTTGACACCCATTGATCTTTTGTGATGTTGCGTCACTTTTCCAGGTGGTTGGCTATGCTTCCCCGTACTGGAGTCTGAAACAGCGATGGGGAAGTGAGTGTTCATTGTTTTGATGGGAGTTTTTGCCGAGATGGTAGATTGGAGTGGGGCCCCTCTCCCCCTGGGGGTGCGACGTCCCTGATATTGGGTTCTGGGGTGGTGCTGCTGCTGTTGGTGCCTCTGCCAATGAGGGGTTTGAACCCTCTGATGGAATGGCCGGTGGTTGTATGGCCAGTATCTGCGCCGGAATTCCCTTTTCTTTTTAAGGCCTACCGCCTTCAAGGTGTCTAGCTCCGTCTTCATTCTGGCCATTTCATCATCTGTGTGTGTGTACCGAATAAGGAAGTTCCTGAGAAAGGGAGATTCAGGATTCGCTGCTGTGCTTCGGGCTTTAGTGCAGTAAACCGAAGCCAGGATGAACGTCTGGCACAGATCCCATGTGCATAAGAATGAGCAGGCAGGGTTGCTCCATCAGCTGCAGCCCTAATAATCTGACTAGCTACCAAACCTCTTTCTTGCAACACCTGCTCAAAATCCCTGCGATCCTCCTTGGGAAGTTTTTCCTTACATTTTTCTAAAAAGTCCCACAGGGACATATCATAGCACCCCAAGACAGCTGAGGCACTGGAAACCTTCAACATGGAAGCCGAAGTACTACATACTTTTCTTCTCCAAGAGTCCTGTGCTCCACTTTCCTTATCTGGAGGTACTGTTGAGGAGGAGGCCACTGCGTGCGTCTTTTTAGCCGCCCAAATGATGACAGAGTCCGGAGGTTGATCAGCTCTAAGGAATAGTGGATCCTCTTCTGGAGGCCTGTACTTTTTCAAGTTTCTTACTGGTGCGGTATTGAGTGTTGCTGGTGTGAGGAACATGTCCATGATAGGCTGCAGAAGCCCAGGTACCAAAGGCAATAAAAGTCTAGCCGCTGATCTTTGATGCAATATTTTAAAAATCACAGAGGAAGAGGTTTGAGGGGTAGGCATATCAATGTTCAATTTTGTTGCCCCTCTGGAAAGTACGTCTTGGAAGTTACTGACATCATCCACTGGAGAGATCCTCAAAGGTGGACTGTCTGTTAAGGTAGGTCTGAGTCAAGGAACAAGACCATGCATGTGATCTGCGTCTTCTCTTATGACCACGTGTTGCGAACCTCCTTGTGGAAGTTGTCGCTGTTCGGGCATGATCTTGAGCCCCTCGAGGGAGTGGTTGGAGAGAGAGCTACTGTCTGTACCAACCGAGCCACTGGTGACCTGTGTAGGGGGCTGGAGTAATTCTGTTCTCATTCTTGACCGGTTGTAGATTTCTGCCAATGATGCAGTGACAACATCCATCTAGGCGAAAGATGCAGAGGGTGATGGTTGCACCCTTGTCTCTGGTTGTACAGGAGGCTCTGTCACCTGTGGACAGGAACGCTCAGGAGATGAAGCTGAGCTGTCCGATGTTGGCACGATAACCTCCGGTGACCTCGAAGTCGACGACGCTGTGCGTCTTGACCTTAGTTGACATCAACTGGGGCAAATGCCTTGACGTCGAGCGTGGAGTCACTGCTCCTTGAACCACTGATGGTGATTGAACTCTCAACATTGTGAGAGAGGTCACCGACGGAAAGTGGTGCACCGGCTGTGTTTTAGCCCTCGACGGTGAATGCCTCGACGTCGGTCGTGAAATCACCGACAGAGACCGATGTCTTGATGTTGTGCGGTGAGTCGATGACAGTGAAAGTCTCCTGGATGCTGACCGACGTCAAGAAGGTTGCAGCGCAGATCGAGGCCTCGACGTCAACCGACGCCGGGCTGACGTCGACAGAGGCTCGTATCGACATCGAACATCTATGAGCCGACACCGACAGAGACCTGTGCCTCGATGTTGAACGTTGATTCAATGCTAATGGGGACGGACTCCTCGACGCTGAACCCGCCGTGTTGATCACAATGGAGGAGGCTGATCTGACACCTGTGAATGATGGCTATGAATCAACGTTGAACTTGCCGTTTTCAGTGTAGTCTTCGATGTCACGTGGTGCTCCGATGCTGTCGACGGGGACACTCATTTCTTCACCCCCGGAGGCATTTTCGACGCCAATCCAGACACTGAAGGAGAACAGATCGGAACCTTACTTCTTGATGTCGATCTGGACCTCTTTTTCTTATGCCTCACCAGAGATCTTCCTCTTGAAGTAGATTATGGTTTCTCTGAGAAGCCACAGAGATGAATTTTCTCTCCTTGAGAGTACACCTCGAGAGCTTTTTACAGTGTTGGCAAGCCTCAGAGGAGTAAGACTCAGGAAGACAGAGTATACACACAGAGTGTGTGTCAGTTTTTGCCTTCTTCTTGCCACAGGAGGGACAAGGATCAAAAAGAGAAGGCATGTTGTGTCAGAAAAATGGTAGTACCTTACTTTACAAGATGAAAAATGTTGAGTGAAAGGTAAAACCAGGTAATTAAAGAGGAAATTATTGACATAAATAGTCAAAGTTCAAAACTTCAGGGTCCTGACTGAAGGAGCCGGAAAGAGCAACTGACCTAAATGTCACCCCTGAGGCATGATGGGAAGCCTGGGGTCATGGCTGGCTTAAAGGCACGGTGCCATTTTTTTGTGCTAACAATTAATTTCATTTTCTACGCTATTGGTTTTTCAATGCAGCCTATGGGCGAACAATGCCTATTGTTTTGCATATTGAGTTTCTTCCACTCATTAAAGAAAGTTCAAGTGATGCTTGTCCTCCTGTTTTCTATGTTCTGCATTGTATAGTTGCAAAAGCAGTTTTTCAGTACATTGATTAGCTGTTTCCTATAGGAGGCTGCATTAATGTGTGAAAAAATAATATATGTATATATATTATTTATGCACAATGGTGTCAAAAGAAATACATTTTGAAACTTACCCTGCTGTGGTGCCGTGACTTTCGCTGAAAAACGGAGGAATCGAGGGAATCCAAGGAGTGAATATATATATATATATATATATATATATATATATATATATATATATTTATTTTCATACACAATTTTTTTTATAGATTCCGGGGTCCCCGTGCATAGGCAGGAATATTCAGTGCTTATGACTTTGATGAGGATCCCCTGGAAGAGAACTTGGATGCATCAGAAATCAAAGACTATGCATGGCGCAGCGAGACTTTGCAGATGCAGGTGAGGCATCAGTTCAAGGCAGCGCAGGGTTGGTGAAGCTTTGTCGCTCCAGCATGATGCTTTGCTCAGAGGAGGTGAGGTGTCAGTAGCTTGTGCGGGGTCCAGGTTCCTGAAGGCGATTCAGTGTCGATCATACGTCCATGTCGAATGCGCCCTGTGCCGATTCTTCGTGTCCGTGCTGAACCGCTGGGCTGAAGGCGCTGCGCCGAGCGTTGGAGTTGGAGCGGTGAGTCACGGACTTCGGTGAAGCAGTGCTCGAGACTCTGGCAGTTCTTCGGAGGTGTTGCATCGGCAAAGTCAGAGTTGCGTTGTAAGTTGCGGTTGTTGCGTTGCGCACTCTGCGAGCGGAGACCACGGCTCCAGTGCAGACAGTGGCGATGTTGAAGGGATGCGCCAGTTCCGAAATGACGCTTGCAGTTGATGCGCTGGTTTGGTGATTGCAGCACCAAATTCACCTAAGAGTGCCAGGACTGGATTTGGCACCACTTGGCAAGTCAGGACTCACAATAGAGGAGCCCAGGTGCTGGTAGCAAGATGTATGTGAAGTCTTTGATGTCCCCGAGTCTTCAGCAACAGGGGGCAAGCCAGTCAAGCCCTTGGTGAAACTTTAGAAAACAGGATGCAGAGAGTAAGGTCCAGTCCTTTCCCTCCCAGGCAAGAAGCAGCAGGCCAACACAGCAAAGCAAACAGCAAAGTTGCAGTCCCTCCTAGCAGCTCTACTTCCTGGCAGAATGTCGTCACTCCAGAATTGTCCCGAGTATATGGTGTCAGAGGCCCAGTACTTATACCCATTTTAGCCTTTGAAGTAGGGAGACTTCACAGAAAGGTCTTTGTAATATTCAAGAGCATGCCTTACCTGGCCCTGGCTCCAGACACACTGCAGGGAGGTAAGCAGCTCTTTGTATGGGGACAGGCACAGCCCTATTCAGGTGCAAGTGTCAGCTCCTCCCACTGCTCTAGCTCACTGCTCTAGCTCAGGAATACTCATCAGCCGAGTGGTGGTGCATCAGACTATGCAGGGCGCAACTCAGCTCCCTTTGTGTGTGACTGTCTAGAGTGACTTCACAAAGTCCAACTGTCCAACTGTCATTCAACTGTCATTCAACCCAGACGTGTATTCTAGGGACAGGCAGAGACACAGAGTGGTTAAGTAAGAAAATGCCAACTTTCTAAAAGTGGCATTTTCAAACCTGCAATTTAAAAACCAACTTTACTAAAAGATGTGTTTTTAAATTGAGCCCAGAGACACCAAACTCCAATTTTCTATCTCTTCCCAATTGGAAGACACACTCGTAAGATGTTACAAGGCAGCTCCAATGCTAACCTATTGGAGAGATAGGCCTTACTGTAGTGAAAAACAAATTTTCACTACCAGGACATGGAAAACATAAAAGCACATGTCCTACCTTTTCAACACACTGCACCCTGCCCAAGGGGCTACCTAGGGTCGACCTTAGGGCAGCCTTACATGTAATAAAAGGGAAGGTTTGGGCCTGGCAAGTAGGTGAACCTGCCAGGTCGAAATGGCAGTTTAAAACTACACACAGGCCCTGCAGTGGCAGTTCTGAGACAGGTTTGAAGGGCTTCTCGTGGGTGGCCCAATCGGTGCTGCTGGCCCACTAGCATTTGATTTACAGGTGCTGGGCACCCATGGCACACTGTACTAGGAGCTTATTAGTAAATCAAATATGCCAATCATGGAGAAACCAAATGCCATTACATTTATGACACAGAGCACATGCCCTTTAGCACTGGTCAGTGCCTAGAGTCCTAAAGCGCTCAAAAATGAAGTCCAGCAGATAGCCAAAAACAGGAGGTCGAAGTAAAAAACAGGGGAAACCACGCCGAAAGATGCTCGGTCTAACACAGAGCTAAGAGGATCTTCCTTATTCTGTGGTATGCTAATTTGATGTTGACTAATGGATAGGTACTGGAGGCTAGGCATTTAAATGCTCATGGTAAGTTCAAATCATTATATTAACTTGCACTGTGTGACCACTTCACAGAGCAACATTGCTGTTTAATGTAGATCCCTCTTGTACACGGTCTGTTTAATTGTGATGTATAAAGGACTCGTACTGGAAACAGGTCTTCGTCAATATTCATTCATCTGTAAGCGTACTTATCAACAATCGTAAATACTTGAAATATTTATACAGTTAAATGAAACCTAGAGGGGTATTTGTTGCTCAAGCACAAAGGTCTCTTAATGTAAATACCCAAATCAGTGAAGACTTTATGTAGCATTGCGTAGTTTAGGGTCTACTTGTAGTTTTCCCAAATGGTTTTCCTCAGAGTATCTACCTCTTCATTTTGCACTCAGGAAAATGGAGGAATTTGTAGGATACTCACCAAAAGCCACCGCCATACTGTTTGAGCATTCCTGGGAAATTGGAGGTAAATATTACTCTGCCAAGGCACCTTAGAGAAAACCCTAACCAGGCTGCTACAAAAGGTCTGCATTACCCATTGTCCTAAAACTGTGAGCAAGAAAACATCAACTGCTGTCCGGCACTTCAGGCACATTGGGGAAGAGTTGCATAACATAAACCATAATCTGTTGTAACCTCAGGAAGGAATTAAGGTGTGAATGACAACCAATCTGTAGATCACTCTGAATGTCTTGTCTCCTTTCATGGGTTTGGTTTCTAGTGGACTAAAGTCTCCAAGGAATGCAGAAGGTGTCAGGGATTGCAGAAGTGGTAGTTAGCAGCAGAACTGTGGTGGAAGGAACCTAATATCCTGCAAGTCTGCAAAAGAACACATGCATGTCTGCATCATCAGGGGCCCCATACATGTTGGAAACCCATAACATGCCCCATCCATCAAAACCACTACTTAGGACAGGTATGTACCGACTCATAGTTTCCAAAGTCAGCTTATTCAGACATCCTATTGTCCTCAGGCAAACTCACCTTAGTTGCAGAGTATAGAGGTAATACTAGGTGGGAGTTCCCCACCTCCTCTCACTAGAGGAGAGGTAACAATCACTGGCCACTCATAGCCCACATTACAGCACTGCGTGCTAGGTAAGCCAATCATCTTAATGTGGCTTAACAAAAATCATATTCACAGTCTGGATGCAGCACACATTTACACATTTTGCTCACATTTCTGTCAGTGAAAGTTCCGGAATCTGTGGGGATTCACAAACATTTTACCTCCCAGCGTTTGCCACCTAGACGACCTCAAACACCCAAGTGGTTAAGGTGTGGCAATAGGAGAACAGCAGCTGGAATAACTTCAGGTGGAGGTGGATATGGATTAGTCAATGGAAATGGCGCAGTACCAAGCAGATGAACTGTTGGAATCACTGGAGGTGGTGTGGCTAATGGGTCTGGGTAAGGTCTTCCGGAAAAATGATGGAAAGTGGGTGAGATTAGAGATGCAATGTTGGTGATTTCTACCACAGAAGACATTACTTTTCTTGTCAGAAAGTAGGTCATTAAATATGTAAAGCTGTATAGTCTGAAATTGATCTGTTTCAACGCTGATTATGGTTTCAAAATCATGAAGCATTTGAATGACATCTTAACGACAAACTGTTCCTCAGCGGTGAACTAGTAGCCACCTTATGGTGTTTGGCATCATACTTCTGTTAATATTGATGTAAATCTGTGCAATGATACATGCATCTTCAAAAACGAGAACAAGTCACTGTTGCTGTAATCTCCCGAGATGACCCCCGTCAACCCAGAGTAAGAAACACATGGTCAGGTAGACCCTTTGACCTAGGCTTGGGGCTATTGATTGACAGATCTCAGATGGAGTGGCACGTAACCAGTCGGACTAACATGTGCACAGGAAGAACCCAGATTAGTCCCACAGATAGGCAGCAACACCACAATGGTCCCAGGAGGTTGTCCCCAATGAAGCACATATGGCCGGAGGGATGCACACGTTCGCAAAACACCATAAAGTTAGATGCTACATGAAGTTAGGAACACTCAGCCACTCAGCGCACAGCACACACAGTACATGTAGCGATCACGTGCTCCCCATGCCCGACATCTGGACACTTCACCCACTGGCCCTCATTGTGTCCAAATAAGGTCGAGACCCACCAGCATTCTGTATCAGGTGTCCTGATTTGCACCACATGACTAGGCCTGAATTCCTTTCTCTAAATTATGATCTAAATTGCTTTATGGTGCTCCAAAGACTGTATATAATGGCACTCCGAATGAATGTATGTTGAGACAGTACTCAGACCCGTTTCTGTGGATGTTTCCTGGCCGAAGCGTTTAATTAAACCAACTGTTCCTGTTATGCCAAACGCCTCTTGTCATTTCTTTTTTCCAAGGTAAATTCGTATTTCAGCAACATGTTCGCTAGCCAGCCAGAAGAGACTGGTTCCTCAAGCCCGACTGCAGCCCGAAGAAAAAGGACCTTGTCCAAACGGATTTACATCTGCACAGCAAGGAAGATGAACAATTGAAAGTTTCTCCTGAATCCACAGTGCAGAGGTCCATCCTGAAGCCGCCATCAGAGGGTAAGAAACTATATCTGATCCTTAGTTCCAGCATTTGGCATATGGCAAACTAACTAGAAGAACAAAAATGTAACCTGAGCGCCCTGCCACAAACAGAAACCTGACATATTGCCCACTTTATGTGTTTAAACTGAGTAGTTGCAAGGCGGCCTCGGAGGCGATCCCGCAGAGGTCACCTTTCTTCGATAGTCAGCAGGCTAGGAAAGGTGAAGATTGTTTGTCGCTTGGACTGCTGGGCGTAGCAGTCAGTACATTTGGGTGTGATACAGGGGCAAGGCCTCACCACGTGGATCACTGGGCACAACACAGAAGGTACGCATAGGCCCTGGGTGAGATATAGGGCCAACATCTCAATTTTATCTTTTACTCTAAAGGGTTTTCTCAGTGCTGTCGGTTTCTTAACACTGGTAGTATCTGCAGGAAGTTAGAGGTGTTATTCGCTTGGACCATTGGGCATGACATAGTGGTATGCATGACCCCTGGGTGTGAAAATAGGGTGTGTATTTAGGACGTTACGGCAAATTTGGATCCTGGATGTTAGGTATAGCTTGTGCTTGGCCAAGAAGGGTTTGTGGTTGTAGAGTTGATCTTTCTTCTTTGTGTAAATAGTTGCTATATTTGTCCCAGAGCCGATATTGGCAGACTGTCTGGCTCACTTAGTCCTGTGTACCGTGTAGAATCTCCGCTTGTCATTGAGCAGCATGCGCTAGGAGGAGCCTAATTTTCTTTTTTACAAAGTCACCATTTATTTCAGTAAGATTTTTATTTCTTTCTGTCTCTTTTTTTATCATTTCAGTATTCAGATGTTACATTCTTGATGTTTCGGATATTCTTGATGTTGTGGTGCTAGTAAATCATTGCAACTGTGTTTTATGTTGAACGTTGTGCCTTGTTAATGATATATGAAGAAGTTGCCATTCCTGCAAACTGTCCTATATCTGATATTCCGCTGTTAAAAATTCACATCTTTTAATTTAACCATTGCACTGTCTTTCAGGTTGTGACCCTTCATATGCATGGTTGTTTTGTTTTCGATGCATCTTTGAAAGCGGAGCTTGTTGTAAGTAGTTATTGCTGGCATAATCCTGTGTACATATTTCCCCATGATCAGAGTAGAAATGTATGATTATTTTGACCCGAGAGTATACCATTTCCTTGAAAAGTTCCCAACCATAGCATGGAGTTGCCTCTAACTCACATGCAAACTATGTTCCTCATGCAGGCTAAAACATTAGATATGTTCTGCTGTGAATGGCACACACACACTAAGACATACGTGTTCCCCTGGCAAGAGGGGGGAACATTCAACTCCATATATTAGGACACACATTTGGACCAAATATATAGGACAAAAGAAAACTAGAAGAGAGGCATTGCTAGAACTGTGGGCCATCTTTGAGGTGGCCCAGACTAAGAATGCCATCTCAGAACATGCAATGAAGGCATCTGCACCTACTCCACCGTATACGGGAGCCGAGGTGCTCTCTCTGATGCCTGCCATCCCCTTACTTCTGCAATAGAATACAGTAACCCGCCAGTTCTTAGAGCCAGAGGGTTCCCCACCGCTAGATCTACGATTTGGAGGCTACCAGACTAGCAGGCCCAGTCAATTTCAGCCTCACCCCTACTCGGTGCAGAAGATGGCAGAGCTACGTTGGGGAGAAACCAGATGAGCTGCTCCAAGCCAAAATGTGCCCATTACTGCAAAAGTGCACCACAGGGAACATCTATGTGCCATGCATGGGCTCAGATGGATAAAGAAGGCCTCAGGGCTAAACTGCCCCCATTGATGGACGGGGCAGGAAAATGGTTCTCATGTTTTGAGAAAAATAAAGTGGAAATACATTTAGCAGTAGGCGATAAAGAGTCTGCTCAGCAGCCTCATTGGGGAATAGACCAACACAATGTTCACCAGAGCCCACACCCCACCAGTCACGCTGACCAACACTGAGCATGATGGGCCACATTCTATTCTTTCACGCACCAGATATGGATGGCCCTGAAGGAAATGTTCCTTGACTGCCCAGATGTAGGAGGACTGATGGACGAAAGCATGAAACCTGGGGAAGACTGTAACTGACTTTTTAGTCAGAACGAGGGAACAGTGGGGACAGGACAGCAATGGACCGACAGAGGCCTCCAGGTCACATTCTTCTATAACATCCTGAAAAAGAGGATGCCCACCTGAAACTCAGAGAGGACTGGACAGTGTAGTAGAATTAGACACCAAACCCTGGCGAGAAATACAGGCCCAGATATTACACTACTACAGAAAGAAACAGGAAAAAGGATAGTGTAAAACAGGAGCAAGCCCAATGGGGCACTGCTAAGCTGGTCCAACACAAATTGAAAGAGACCACCCATGAAAGGGCCGTGTTGGATGCAAGCGTACAAATGTCACCAGTCTTGAAGAAAGTTCCGCCACAGAACCCCAGAGGGTTTCCACCTAGTTGTAACAACAGAGACCAGGGAGGCTGGCAGCAGCAAGACCTCAGAGAGTGTTTCTATTGCCATAATATGGGCCTCATGGCCGACCGATGCTGGTGAAAGGCATATATAAGCAACGATTGAGAAGTCTAGTCCCCACAAAATCAATCCCAGACCAACCCGAATGCACCTAAATTTAGGCATAACAAAAACAGTTAGCTACCACACCACCGAAACAAGGACCACGTGGTTGGCCCATCACGTGGCCACAGCAGCAGCAGACGGGGAACCCAGCCCAACACGGACAGGGGCCGCAAACACAGCAGATGAATTTCCTTCGCACCAACACAAAACTCAAATATGCAGTAGATTCAAGCCTCAATGCAGAACATAGACTTCACGCACACCTAAATACACATTTCAGAATGAAGATTAGTAGGACAACATTAGGAATTTCCAGTCTTTACTTGCGTTTGGGAAACTTATGGCTGCCATATGCTGTGCCGAGCAGGAATACATGCCAGAGTCTGCCATTTGGGTGCCTGTGGGGTTTGCTGGCCACACCCCGGGGGGGGGGAAGGCAGTCTGATGAGGGGGCAGGGCAGCTCCCCTGACCAGTGCATAAAAACAGGAACCCGGGTCCCCTCATCCAAGTCACAAAGACGGACCCCAAGTAGAAAGGACTCCATCCTTTAATTGCCTCCAGGCCTATGGAGGCCCCCTTTTGGTTCCAAAACAAGGTGATGTTTCAGAGCTGTGAGCCAGGTTTCCTGCGCACTTGGGATAATGGTGTCTCCAAAACTCTCCAAAACTCCGAATTCAACCTGCATAGTCTGACAGATTGCAAGGCACCGCATGGCGCCGGTCGGTAGAAAGGTTTACCAAAACCACCAGCCCTCTCAGTCCCTTAAATCCTTCGGGCAACTTTCAACAAAGTTCTGGCCTTGCACTGGACCCTCACCTCAGTGAAATGTTGCCTCCTCCTCCTCTCAGGGTAGCATATCGCCAGTCAGAACCCCCTGGCCACGACCAGGGGCAGCAGGCCCAAAATATCCAGGATCCAAGGGTGGGAGGGTACCGGGAGGGAGGAAGTCGGCAAATATTCATCACAGCTCTGTGCAAGAGAATCAGAAATAATGTCCCACTACCCAGCCTAGTGATTAGCTGCCTCATAACACACCGTCCGGGAACGACCCATAGGCTCAATTTCATACATGAGCACAACAGCATCACGAGGGCTATGGAGCAAATCTCCAGGCTCCTCTAATACACAACACTATGGACAGCAATTTACATGAAGATCTAGGGAAGCGCCAAATGACATGCAAAAATTAAAGCCAATTATCAGCCCAAGCGAAGTCTCTAGAAAAAGGGCGCCACTATAGAGAATCACACTGCACGCCACTTGCCGGAGCAAGAGGCTCAGACGCGTGACTTCCAAGCATGGTGTGAGCTTTAACAAACGCCCAATTGCGATCCACCCGCTCTTTTACATCGCTCCACGCATGCATAGATCAAAAGACACCACCTGCTGCAGGTGGCCTGATTTACACCCCATGACTAGGCCTGCATTCCTTTCTCCAAATAAAGATCTAAATTGCTTTATGATGCTCCAAAGACTGTATATAATGGCACTCAGAACAAATGTATGTTGAGAGTCCTCAAACCCGTTTCTGTGGAATTTTCCCGGCCAAAGCGTTTAATTAAACCAGTTGTTCCTGTTTTGCCAAATGCTTCTTGTCTTTTGTTTTTTCAAGGTAAATTCATATTTTAGCAACACTTCACAGTATCAAACTAATATATCGGTCTTCCTTATGTCAAGATCCCTTTTTGAATCTTGGCGTTCTCACTGTCAATGGTGACAACTGAGGTAGTGGGGAGCCTATCTATTCACTAGACGTCTCAGAAGCTGATTCCAGGCACTGTCTGTTCTCTTATTGTCCATGCAGGTAGATTTTCTCCTTGTCCCTCAGGGTTCTGTGAGAAGGCTTCAGATAGTGGGGACACTTGCCTGGGCGACGTATGCCTGCTAGGCACACAATTCAAACTTCATTTGGTTCCCTTTCTGCCTTCTTCCTGCCACTGGCAGGACAAGTAAAAACACGTGAAAGCATTCTGAAAATATCCCAAAATGGTAACAATATACTTACACTTTAAAGGGGTCAACAAAAATTTAGGTTGGCAGTGTATAATGTATATATTATGACCAAAACTAAATAAAAATTAGTTTTAAAAAAAATGATGTCAAGTAAAAAGGGATTTCCATGGTTTTGAAAAGGTTGAGCTAGTGTTCCAGATCCTGTTAACAGGAACCTGAAAAAGAACTGCAGCAACTGTGACTGTCAGTTCAGGATGGAATACCATTCTTTCAAGGACCAGTGCCAATTTTCCAGGCTCAATAGGCTACAACCTATGCATTTACACTGCTCTTCACTTTTATCACATATTTACCAAGTCCTTTAGTGCAGTGGATTTGACGTTTACATCCTCAACACTGGTGTGCAGAGAATATGAATGACACATCCACACACATAGGGATGGGCAACCCTCTGGTCCTCACGCCAGATGGCTTCCCTTTATAGGCCTCCACCTCGGGCTGCTGCCAGGTGGGAAGAAAGCACACCCAGGTTTGTGTTTGTTGTTATAAAGAAAAAAGAATGGGGTGGGGGCCAGCCTGCGCAGGGTTTGGGCAGCACCCTTTACTTCTGAAGTCTAGTCTTTCTAGGCCCCTGGAGTAAGATTGAGGGATTTACCCCCCCAATCTGCCCTCCCCCGGGGCTGCAGACACTAGATACAAGAGACTGTTTTTTTTAAAGAATGTTTTGGAGGAAAGCATTGGACTGCACACCACTCTCTAAAGTCCCAAAAGTCTTTTCGCTCCCCAGAGGAGCTGCTTGAGGGATACATACCCATCTGCCATTCTGCCCTTTCTGGGGGTTAGGGAGATGCTGAAAGCACACTAGACCTAGTGCCAGTTTTTTTTGTAAACAGGGTGAGGGGTTTGACCCATCCTAGGTTTGGGCTGCATACTCCATCAGAGCCCAAACAGTCTTTCAAATCCCATGGGAAATAGACTGGGGGATTTACCCAACCTGCTTTCTAATGTGGAGTGGGGGTAGAAAGAACACCAGGCACCAATGGCAGTATTACAGAAAGTGCTCCAGGAGTACAAGGGACAATTGCACCTACTCTTTGCATCTCTGCGGCACTTCAGCATTATACAAGGGTCCCTTTTATAATAAAAAAAACAAGTTACTTACTTGTACACTGTGGTTCTCCAGCATGGACATATTTTATAGATTCACATGCTTGAATCTTTCCCGTCGTCATGGTGGGAGTCCCATGGTAACAGTTAAATAGCAGTATAAGCTAAAAGGACAATCTCCCTTGAGAATCAACATTATTTAGTAACCAGTTAACCTCATTCAAGAACATCCAAACCCCAGCCAATCACATTGCAGACCCCTGAGTATCCATCCCCTGCCGAGCCACCATACCTCAAATTTCTTACCGCACTGTGTGTTAGGGAGTCTCCCTGGGCTCTGCTCAGTCACAGTGTTTCTACTTTGAACTCTTCAACTTTCAACTGGCAGTTCTCTTTCCTCAACCTTCTCTTCAGTTGAGGTGCTGCTAGAAAGTGAGTTTACTGCTTATTTTCTGTATTTTCTACAGAATGTCAGAGTCTAAAAAACAGCTGTTCAGGCCCTGCAAGACTTGTGGAAAGTCCAGGCTTTTCTCCGAGGACCCTCATAAGGAATGCTTATATTGCCTTTATCCAGAGCACAAGCCTAAAGACTGTGAGCATTGCTGGACTTTTTCTTCAAAACCCCTCAAAAACCGTAAGGGAAGGCTTCTTATTTGGCTTCAGAAGAAAAGATCTATGAGGGATCCTGACTCAGAGAGTGAGGAATGGCCTCATTCCTCCTCAAAGAAAGGGAAGGAAGAAGATCCTTCTGGTTAGAGAGATCCGAAAAAACAGATCGGTGAGCAAGGAGTCTTCAGTGGAATAGAGAGGTAAAAAAGAGCAACTTACCTCTTCTCAGACCCAAAATAGATCTGGTTCTGCTCCTCTTTCTGCACCACTTAGTCCCTCACAAAAAGTCCGCCCGTCGTCAGACCCGTCGACAAAGCATTCTTTGCCTACGACCGTCGAAAGGAAGACACCCTTGATGGTTTCGTCAGCGACATTAATGACATCAACGGTGAAGACGACAACGGCTATCTCATCAACGAAGACGGAAGTAGTGATGTCGGCGGCGGCTTTGATGAGGAGCTCATACTCCAGCATTGGCCACTGCTATATTTTCCACCGCACATTCATTGTCACTACACTAGAAGGATTTTTCAGAACTTTTCCAGCTTGAAGACATCCTAGATCTTGAGGTGAGTTCCCTTTAGGGCCCACCTAGTTCTCTCTTATTGTAGCCTAACTGCAAGTTGTAGGCTGCTTTGCACACGTTACACACAGCACATTATTTTAGTGCCACAATATTATTTCAGAAATATAATGCACATGTTTTTGTTATTTGGTTCTTTTCTATGGGACTCGGTCTGAACATTTTTTACAAGGTCGAACAACACTGGGCCTCTGTTTTTCAGTGATCGGTTAGCAAGGTGCTTGGCATTTAGACACAACATAAATTCACATCTGTTTTCAAGAGGGACGCCTTTTATCATATACAGAGACTTGCCTTTTTTAAACAGAGAGGGGAATTCTTATAGAGGAAAAGGTCCTCTATAAGGAAGAACCTGTCAGGTTTGCACAACAGGAGATGCAGATTCCCTAATTACAAATGCCAGGTATGGGGGCTGGTCCTAATCCCAGAGATCTTATATTTCAATATGACCACATAGTGAGGATAGGCTGAGGCAGTTAAATCATTCACCATGGTAGGGCTTCTCATTGTATACAGTTTACTTGTTATGCGAATTACTTTACTAGCATGCATGTTTTCTAGTTACAGGACAGTTTTTACAAAATAGACCACAATAGTTTCAATAAATATTGTAAACTTTCCTTGTGTTATTATTTTGTTTATTATGGACATGCATGAGTGAGAAAAGGAAATGTGACAATCTGTTTCCACGGTTTCCCCAGTGGCCTAAAGGGTTGTGTTCTGGGGTGCCAATTTGCCTATTTCTCTGGGAAGGTTAGGAGGGCAGAGGTAAGGCACTATGAGCTAGTCAGATCAGGGCCCATAGGTACTGATGATGTATGGTGACTCAGTCCCTACATTCTGGCGTCCTGTGGTCCCAGGCATAGTTCTGTTTCCAAACAGAATCCCTGCGACAATCTGATGGGAGAAAGAAACATTTTCAAGGAACGATATTTGGATGACCCACATACCAGATGTCTGTAATGCTTTCAACCGACTCCCAATCCTAACGAGTATTGGTGGATTGGACTGGACTGGAGGGGGTGGGTGGATTGGACTGGAGTGGGGTGGATTGGATTGGAGTGGGATCTAGTGGACTGGATCAGGTGGGATGAATTGGATTGGGGTGGATTGGCGTGTGGTGGGCTGGACCGATTCGATCGAGTGCAGTGGACTGAACTGGTATGGGGAGGACTGGATTGGGGTAGAGTGGGGTGGATTGGACTACAATGGAGTGGGGTGGATTGGAGTGGGGTGGGGTGGACAGTATGGGGTGCATTAGATTGGAGTCAAAGGAAATGGGGTGACTTGGGGTGGATTGGAGCGGGGTGGACTGGAATGGGGTGGGGGACTGGAGTGGACTGGAGTGGGGTGGACTGGACTGGCGTGGGGTGGACTGGACTGGACTGGCGTGGACTGGCGTGGGGTGGACTGGCGTGGGGTGGACTGGCGTGGGGTGGACTGGCGTGGGGTGGACTGGCGTGGGGTGGACTGAACTGGTATTAGGTGGACTGGATTGGGGTAGAGTGGGGTGGATTGGACTACAATGGAGTGGGGTGGATTGGAGTGGGGTGGGGTGGACAGTATGGGGTGCATTAGATTGGAGTCAAAGGAAATGGGGTGACCTGTGGTGGATTGGATTGGAGTGGGGTGGAGTGGAATGGGGTGGGGTGGGGTGGACTGGAGTGGGGTGGATTAGTTTGGAGTGAGATGGATTGGATTGAGTGGGGTCGATTGGATTGGGGTTAATTTGATTGAAGTGGATTGGATTGGATTGGGTGGATTTGATTGGGGTGGGGTGGATTTGGCTGGATTGGGGTGCATTTGACTCAGGTGGGGTGGATTGGATTGGGGTGAGAAGGATTGGATTGGGGTGAAGTGGATCGGATTGGAGTGTGCGGATTGTTTTGGATTGGAGTGGGGCAAACCGGTGTGGGGCAGACTGTTTTGGATTTGTCAGGCACTGTCTGGGACTATGTCAGGAACACAGTCAGTGACTTGAGCAAGGACTGGGGACTGTGTAGAAAATGTACCATGCACAGAAAGAGTTGTACAGCGCTGCCCAGGATCACACATGGAGTCAGAGGAGAAAAAGGGATCCAAAAGGGGAAGCCTGTATAGTGAACAAGATGGCTAAGACTCAGAGAGGAAGGGCAATCACAACATTAACAATAAAGGGAATGTGGGGTAAAGCACTCAGGAGGTCCACGTGGTAAGACTGAAGCTTAGTAAGTTCCTCACCCACAATTGCTGTTACATATACTGACTAAAAATACCCACATATAGAATATGTATGCAAAGGCAGGGTCTGTTGAACTTATACTTACGGTGATGTTATAACTGTAACTCAAAGACAATACTCACAGTGAACAAGAAACACCACCTAGGTAGTCAGCTGTGCCCACGGATCCTGGCGATCAAACAGGAACACGCAAGGAAGTAACAGCAAAGGGGTAGAATTAAACACAAGCACAATAGACAAGGAGCTAGCAAGGAGGAGTGCTTAGCAGGAAAGGAAGGAAATCACAGGGCACAATTGGCAGAAAGCAGGTAACAAACATACAAGGTAACAGAAGCAAGACAGCAGAATAGAAAGACAGCAAACTAGAACTGGAACCAAGGAAATGGGAAAAAAGGCAGGGACTGAAAAGGGATATACAGAAGGGGAGGCTACAAGGGTATACTAGAATAGTGGTGGTTAAGGAATCAAGAAAACAAAGTAGCATAGAAGGCAGTGCTGGGGCAGGAACAAGAATTGAGCTAAGTCTCAGGAGTCAAGGTAGTACTGCCGGCAGTGCTGGTTCAGGAACAGGGAATTACTAAAGCTTCAGGAGTCAAGGTAGCACTGCAGGCAGTGTTAGTTCAGGAACAGGGAATTACTAAAGCTTCAGGAGTCAAGGTAGCACTGCAGGCAGTACTGGTTCAAGGAAACAGAAAATAGCTACAGCTCAGGAAACAAGGAGTCAAGAGAGCACTGTAAGCAGTGCAAATCAGGAACAAGAAATAGCTGCAGCCCAGAAACAGGAACAAAGAATAACTATAGCTCAGGAACTCAGGAAACAAGTAGCACTGTAGGCAGTGCTAATTCATGCACAAGGAATAGCTCAGGAATCAAGGATTAACTAGATCTAAAGAATGACTGAAAACAAGGATATCAAAGGCTCAGGAATCACTGGAAACAAGGATCAGTCTCACCGGTATGCAGCTACAATGATCAACACCGGGCTGAAGGGAGCTGGGGCTTAAAAGAGCTCACAGTACTCATGCGCATCAGGTGTGAGCAGGCTAGCAGCAGCCAGCCACAGGTGAGCTGAATTCCTTCACCCATCCTTGGCCTGCAGGGGTGGAGACAAAACAGTGAGCAGGGGATTATAGGTAATGGAGTTTCCAGCATGAGCAAACTGGCTTCCACAAAACCCGGCATGGATTGGGAATGGATGTCAATTCCTAAATGATGTCCAAATGCCTGAAAGTCAGGATATGCATACAGGGGAGTGTCTGGAAGCATATTATAATACCGGAAAGCCCCACAATTGGACCCCCTGGTGGTGGGAACGAGAGAACAGGGAGTGAATTGCGACAGTACACCCCCTCCAACGACTGGCTCCCGGAACCTTGGACTCGATTTAAAGCCTTTGCTCCTGTGAAATAAGTCAATTTCCATCAGAGATGTAGTGCAAGATACCAGAGAACTGCAGTACCACTGATGTTCTGTAGGGTTGGATAATAGGCTGTACATTTAACAGCAATATTGAAGGCAGAACATGAAGAGTCCAAATCCAGTGAGAGGGGCTTAGAAGCCTGAATTAAAGGTGTTTGAAGTCCAGATGACGTCAGGCTAGCGTAGCACTCTGAAAACAAAGGCAGATTGACTGTAGGGTCAAAAGCAGATAACGGATTGGCAGGAGGAGCAGAGGTCAAAGGCAAACTGGCTGAAAACTAATGAGGTGACAGGAAGCAGACCTGAAGTTCTGGCCCTGGAGGAAAACATACAAAAGACTCACGTACAGGAGTCTTTGGAAGCAGGTATGCAGGAGACCCAGGACCTGGAGGTTTACATGTTGAGATTTTTGTCTCTGATGCTGGAGATTCAGTTTCCGAATGTATATGTATTGAGACCTCTGAAGGCTGGCAAACTGGAAGCACAGGGTCAAAGAGTTGGCAAGATAGAGGTTCAAGGCCAGAAGGCAGGCAGTGTGGAAGCTCTGGTGCTGAAGGCAAGGAGCCTGGAAGCTCTGGTGCTGAAGGCAGGGAGCCTGCAGGTTCTGGTACTGAAGGAAGGCGGCCTGCAGGTTCTGGTACTAAAGGCAGGCGGCCTGCAGGTTCTGGTACTGAAGGCAGGCGGCCTGCAGGTTCTGGTACTGAAGGTAGGCGGCCTGGAGGTTCTGGCTTGGTAGACAAGCTCTTTGGAAACTCTGGCTCCATAAACAGGATTTTAAGAGGCGCCGGCTCTTAAAGCAAATTGGTTGGAGGCTCAGTAGGCAGGCAGGCCTGAGGTTTGGACTCAGTAGGCAGGCAGGCTAGAGGTTTGGACTCAGTAGGCAGGCAGACTGCAGGCTTAAGTTCCGTAGGTAGAGCCGGCTGAGGACTCGGGCACTGAAGGCAGCGGACCGGCTGAGGACTTGGGGTCTGAAGGCAGTGGGCCGGCTGAGGACTCAGGCTCTGAAGGCAGTGGGCCGGCTGAGGACTCGGGCTCTGAAGGCAGCGGGCCGGCTGAGGACTCGGGCTCTGAAGGCAGTGGGCCGGCTGAGCATGAGAGAGAGCGAGCGAGCAGGACCTGCAGAGCGAGAGAGCGAGTGGGGTGGACGAGGCGAACGGCGAGCGGAACAGAAACTGAGCGGTAAGAGGCGGAGAGGTGGAGAGGTGGAGAGAGGCGGAGAGAGGCTGAGAGAGGCTGACGTGCCCGGGCAGGCGCAAGCAAGGAAGACCTGCGGAGCTTGCCACCCCTCCCCCTCTCCTCTCCTCGCGGCTCTGCTCTGCTCCACGCTGCCAAGACCCTGCCTAACCCCGCCAAAACCACAACCACCATCCATCCTTAGCTGTCTAGCCCAAAGAGAGAAAGACCTGTTGGAAGTCTGCTGGAGATAGAGGGTGCTTGCAGTGATTATTGGAGACAAGCGGTCGGCCGCAGCAAGTACGCCCTTGGAGTCTTGCAATGGCGGCCTGCAATACAGCCTTGCGAGCCTTGGGAGCCCGCTCGTCCAAGTCCTCGTTCCTGCTTCAGCCCGCCCATCACCATCTTACCATAAAACATCACTATCCATTATTTGGCCAGCTGTATTTTCATACTGTCACTGACATGGACCTACTTTTGTTTTTAACTCTGCTGTCACCTATGATTGCCAGCACTAATTCTTCTGTAGCTGCTCGAGCCTGTGAGTCTGCGAGCGAAGCTGTACGTTGGAGTGTGGAAGCTCGTCGCTCGGTGTTGCATGAGCGGCGCATTGGCGCATTGGAGCTATACCTCTCTAGTTGTGCCGGCCGGCCGGCTAAGGGTTCCTCTGCATAAGGACCAAGATGTAACAGCAAAGAAATTGGGCTCTGGTAGATTGCTATATACAAGAGTGTGCAACAAAATTAAGCTAATCCTTTAAGGACCAACTCACTACAAATAAACATCTTGAAAAGTTTCAATACCATCCCTTCCTTTTTTCCAAAAAAAGAAACAAGCTTAAATTCAGCAGGGATGTTGGAGTCTACTCGAGAAGCTCATGAAGAGGCTAAAGTAGTCCCTGGAAAATCATCGCCAGTAGTATCTATTAAACTATCTCCCAAACTGGAGGGACTTGGTCTAGGGATCCCCAACACTCGGAATCTAGGGTGGCTGACTCTTTGCTGGAAAATGTAACCATCCACTCCCTTGCAAGTCTCCCAACTTGAAGGGGTATCTCATCTAGTGCCAAAAGTTGGACAACCCATAATGGAAGATTTTACTCTCCCTGACCTCAACATTAATATAAATCAGTCTTCTAAGATGTCTTACGCACCTAATCTAGAGTCGTCCAGGATTCATATTCCTGCTACTTCACTTTCCTTCAATTCTCGTGATCCCCCTCAGGATCGTCCCTTTAAAATGTAGCTGTTCAGTAGTACACCCAGCGGAACAAGCATATTAGATTCAAGGGGCTCATCTACTCCTGATCTATCCCCAAATTAATAATCCAGAGTAAAAAATGCTGATGCATTTGTATTAGATATAAGCGTTCCCCCTACTGTTCAGAGTAACTTGAACCCTAATGCTTCACTATTTGCTTCCTCTTTAGGCAATAATGTCATTTAAAATCCTACTGAAAATATTCCTGAGGTAACCTGCCAAGTCAATCACTCACCTTTTGCCCCCTACACCTTGGATGTTTGTTTATTTTTTACCATGAACCATTTATGAATAGGCCCTTCCTGTTGGGTTGCTTTGCTGAAATCCCTGGCCTTCAAAATATCCGAAGCAATGAACTTGCTCTGGTTCAGGTTCAAAAATATAATAATCATAGGGGAACAAGAGTAACGTTTGCATCCAAAGCTATATCCCATCTGATAATGTCGCACAGTGATAAATTACGTTGTTGTGGCATTAATGTTCTTATACCTGAAGAGGAGCAAGCCTTAAAAAAAGTGGTCCAAAATCAGCAGTCTAACACTTATCCAGAAATCGTCACAAGGGGCATACCCTTCTCGGAGAGAGAGAGTATATTACGGGTCTCCCTTGGTAAAGAAGGCAGGAGGGTGTCGCTTCTCACAGAGAAAAAGACCCAGTATGTTCTTTCTGCAGATGAGGAAGATAAGAAATGGAGTTGGGTAGCAAGCGCTCTTAATACAAATAGATCGTTAGGCTTAAAATATGGGAATTCTTCCTAGCAAGGATATTGATATGATATCTCGGAACGCAGCCGGCATAAGTGGCAACAAAAACAAACTATTATTTTTAAAAGAGCAGAGTGCTGATATAATATGTCTACAAGAGACTTGGATCACAAAGGACTGGTCCACTGAAGATTATATAGTGCTGAGCCGGCCTGCGCTCCCTGTGAATAGAGGACATGCTAAAGGAGGTATTGTTATTATGCTAAAACAAGTCTTATTTGGTCATATAAATAATTTTTTCATGACTCCAACTTAGTTCAGGCGATTAAGCTAGATCTCAAGGATGGCCAGGATCATTCAAATTCCCTGTTGATCGCAAATTCAAATTTACCTCCCGATGCATCTCACTCTCACCTACTAAAAGACCTATTTGCTTTTATCTCCTCTACCTTGGAAAGTGAAGGTTGCAGGTTTCTAATGTTAGTTGGAGATTTGAATTCTAAAGTCTCTTCTCATAGCATAAGGGTATTCTCTAACACCGCAAAAAACGAAGCCCTAAATATCCCCACTGCCCAATTTCCGAATAAAAGCAGGACAGACAAAAGAGGAGCCACATTACTCAAACGTCTGAGAAGCTTAGACCTTATAATCCCTAATGGGAGGTTAGAAAATGATATTCCAGCAAATTATACTCATAAGGCGTCAACTGTGAGATCTATTATAGATTATTCAATTGTTTCTGCAGAGTTCTTTTGTAAACTCATAAGTATGGAAGTTTGGGGAAATGATTTTAGCGACCATATGTTGATCTGCTCCACATTTGTATTTACTTGTGCTAAGGTATGCCCCTGCAACTTTAAAGGTAGCACAGTAGGGTTCAATGTAACAAATGGTAGAATTCATTGGAATACTCAAGCGACCGCTAAATTGAAAGCGAATTTAAGAGCTCTGATAAGAGATCAGCAGCACTTAGTAATGGCCGAGTGTGACTCTCCTCAATCTGATTTACTCAAAGCATTTCCCATAATGTAGGTTTTCTGGCTACATCATGTAAATCATCGCATGTCCCAGCTAAACGGAGATCACATTTTAATCCAATGCTTAGTATAAATAGGGAAATAAATACATTAGTGAGGGCCCAGTTCCTGAATGTTTCTCTCGAACAAAGTAATTTAATAAACCTATTAAAAAGGAAAGACAGAGGAAAAAAAACGCTCCTTAAATCAAATAAAGGAAGATGGTGTATGGGTGCAGTTAAAAGAGGGTGCAGTTAAAAGAGGCAGCCTAAAAAAATAACTCTAAAAGGTATTGGGAAATAATCGCTGACTGCTGTGGCGCAAGAGTGAAATCTCTCCCCATCCCTATTAAAGAAGAGGAATGGAAACTCTATCTGGTAGAACTCTACTCTGCGAATTTTCATTCTACCAGCTCTGTCCCTGCTGCACCTGACTCATTTGAAACCCCTGTATTCAACTATGTACACTCAATGAGTGACGTGGTTGGATCTATTAATAAAATGAGATCCTCAGGAGCAATGGGCCCTGATGAAATACCCCTGACGGTAATTAAAAAGGAGCCACTTTTGTGGGCCACTTACCTAGCTCCACTGTTTAATTTTTGCTACTCTCAGGGGAAGACACCACCATCTTAGTCCTGAAGTATTTTAATCCCTCTGTACAAAAAGGGCCCTAGAACCCATCCGGGTAACTGCCGGCAAAAAGCCTTATTAGATGCGGCGGGGAAAATATTTGCACGTAGTATTCTCGATCACCTCACAGAATGGGTGATGGAGAAGAAGGTCCTCCCTATAGAACAAGCAGGTTTTAGGAAAAATCATTCCACCCTGGATAACATCTCCCTGCTGAAACTAATTGAGGAGAAATACACGATTTCTCGTAGGTCAAACGTATACACGGCCTTCATAGATTTTTCAACGACATTCGATAAGGTAGACCGACCATTACTACGGAGAAAATTGCATAAAATGGGACTGTCTTCTCCCCTGCTATCCTTAATTATTGCATTACATTCTCAAACTTGGTGCCAGGTATTAATGGGAGGAAACCAAGGTTTTTGATCTGTAATTCCCATAGAAAATGGCCTGAAACAAGGTTGCTTATTAGCACCGCTGCTATTTTCCTTATATATAGCAGATTTACCCGACTGTTATTCTCAGTTAGAGGGAGATGCACCAAAGATAGGCAGCCGTCCTCTTGCATGTCTCCTATATGCAGACGATATAGTAGTGATGGACCTAACCCCTAATGGGCTGAATAAAAAGCTGATATCATTGCAGAATTACACGGTGACTCATTTCTTGAAGATAAACGTATCAAAAAGCAAAATTTTAATCTTGAAATGTAACAGAAGTAGAAAATCAAGTAATTTTAAGTGGCAAATTAGCCTTGAAAAGTTGGAGGTGGTAGATTCATACCTTTACTTAGGGAAACAAATAGCGGGCAGTAGGAAGAATAAACACAGTTCCTGTAAAGCTGCATCTCACGCTAATGGTTTGTGTATTTTCTATAGTGCAATGGGCAGAAGGCATTTTTTACATCTGCTGACGGTTTTTAAAGCAAAAATCCCTCCGACTCTGCTTTATGCTATCGAATCAATCCCTGTAAAGGACTGGAGTTTTTTAGAAAGGATTGAAGGCCAGATGTTACGTAAACTATGCAATTTTAACAAGTTAGTTCCATCAGCTACTATTAGATTGAACTTTGGCTTGATGAGTTACTATATCCAAGGTTTATCCAGGGTTTTACGTTGGGGATATCAGTTAAAAAATAGCGAACCTTATTCATTAAGAGGTTACATGTGTCAAGAAATCTTCGGCGGTATTGTAGGGAAATACTCCCTCTATCGTGAATTCTTTGGCACTAAAACATTTCTGTGTACAAGAAGAATCAGTAATTACCCTCCTGCCATTAGAATGTAAATCCTTTTTAAAAACCTTAAGTAGTAAGATCAGCTATAATAGAGATATTGCATTTTGTAATTCTAAAGTGAGTTTGAAGAAAATAGCCAGGACGAACTCCCCGAGAATTTCTCAGAAATATTTATCCTGGAATCTAGAACATGGTATTCGACGATGGTTCACCCTATGTCGCATGAATCTTTTACCTCTAAACAACTTAACAGTAAACTGGTCCCAGAACATGAAAAATTTTAATTTCTGTGAGCTAAGCATTCAGAACCTGAATCATGTCTTGTTTGTCTGTCCAGCATTGGTTTTGAGTCGTCGTCGCTGGCTTCGGCTGATGTTTTTACAAGATTGTGTTAAAGATGTAGCTTCAGCCCATGACTTTCTCTTTTGCCCGGAGAACGAAGCAATCTGTGTAAAACTATTCAATTTTTTTTAAGGAGTTTATGTATATATTTTAATCTTTTATATATTCTTTTAAATGTGCTGTTAACCCCCGTGCCTGTCGCCCTTTTATGGAGTATTAATATTCTCTTGCTGCTAATTTCAAACTCAAATTTCTGCAGAAGCTGGATTTTAGATTGTATTTTGCAGATGAACTGGCTGCTACTTAACTGCTCTTTGCACAATTTGGGATATGCTTTGTTACTTCAATTCTCTTGCTGCTAATCCCAAACTTTATTTTCTGTTGAAACTGTTATGCGCTGCTGACTAAATGTTTGAAAAATTTGTATATATAGTTGCTGCCATTAATGCGTTTTCACACAAAATAGGGGTAGAATTAGTTTTTTGTTTTTTTAAAGGAAAATGCATTGTTTATCCAATTACGCTGATTGTTTTAGAATACTTTCCTGTCTTCTATCAAGCACTGATGTGATGTACATTATCCTTTTCTGATTATTACACGAAGCTGCTAATGTTTAGTATTGTCCTAAACTTACGCCACTTGCTTTGGCAGAGATCTTTTGGGTCTCTGTTTTTGCCTAAGAGCCAATTGGTTTTATTGTTGAGAACCTTAGTTGTCTCGCTCATTAGGGTAAATGACAATATCTACTTATGTAATGTAAGGCGAAAATCTAAGACCTGCTATGACGGCTTTCAATAATATATAATGGTCTGAGAAATGAGCTGTCCTTATGTTTTATTATATTTTATGTAATAATTTGTACGTACCTTTTTATGTGGACGTCATTGGAGTTCCAAATCTTTAACAAATATTGAAATGAACTGACTCAGGCTCTGAAGGCAGCAGGCCGGCTGAGGACTCGGGCTCTGAAGGCAGCGGGCCGGCTGAGGACTAGGGCTCTGAAGGCAGCAGGCCGGCTGGGGACTCTGGAGACTCTGCAAGAAGACAAGCTGAAGGCAGAGTGACACATGGTTCACAGACTTTAAGCTCTGGGAATGGTAGTAGCTTGTGAACTATAGATTTGCTGTTGTCCGTAGTGACATCTTCACAGGTCCTTGTCAGATTAAAACACACAGGAGTACTTTCTTCCAGATGGCAAAGAATAGTGCTTATCTTAGACTTCCTGATGCTCAGGCTTCTTTCACAATTTGGCAGTTCACACCTCACAGTCAGAGGAAATAGTTCAAAGATTCCTTGGCCATGGGAGATCTTTTCATTTTCTTCTGCAATACAAGGTGGTACAGATGCAACAGAGCATAGAGTACTATAATTTCTGGACTTTTCAATATGTGGTGTGCTTGAAGGCAAGAAAACAAACCAGGGGTCAGAATTTTGCTTCTTCTCAGCAAGGAGGTTGTCTTCAGTCGCAGCAGCTAGATCAAGAGCGTGGTCTGAGTCACAAGACATTGTCACATTAGGCACTGGTTCAGATTTGATCTGTATGTCAATGGCCTGTCTATGGGCTATATCTGAGATAGAATTGACCTCACTACCAGGAAAAGAAAGCAAAGAGATGTGTGGTCTCTTGCCTGGCATTTGGGGTTCATGAAAAGTGGAGGGGCACATCTCAGGTGAAGAGCTCAGATGTAATTTAGCACTGGAAGACAAAACACCAGATGAGTTTGAAAATTCAGACTTCAAACACATACTTTGATTAACTGCACTGTAAGACAAGGTACTATGACTTTTCTGAGTGGAATCTGAGTGATTAGCCACGGTATTATTCATACAATTGCTGGACCAGGTCTGAGGAGAATGCCAAAGAGAGCACAAGGCTTCATTCTCCAATTCTAAGGAGGCTAACATAGAGGTGGAAAAGTTGTCTTGTACAGGGGTTTTAGATTCCCACTTGAACTCTGGGTTATAATTTTTTAACAGAGTTTAAAACATTTTAGCCTCTCACTGTAATTCAAGAATCTTAGATGTAGTTATATCCTGTGAAGACTGCAGACCTTTCTCTACACGGACAGTGGTAGACTTGGCAACTCCACAACAAGCAAGAGAGCTACAACTTGGATTTTGTTCAAACTGGCTATTAGCCGCCTGTGTTCTAGTAGGTCTTTTATCTCTTTTGTTAAAATGATTATTGTTTACTTTGAATTTAGTATTTAACAAGGTCCCTCTAGTATCCGGAACTGTGATCTTTACTGGAGTACAAGACTGGGTAACATTATGTGAATGGAGAACAGAGGTTATAAAATGAATCTGCTCTTTCTTTGGTTGGGTGGTTAACCCTTTCGGTGCGGGAGGGAGGGGGGGCGGCAGCGCTGTGCTCGTGACGAGCCCAGCTCGTCATGAGGCACAGTGGAGATGTGATCATGACGAGCTGTGCTCGTCACGACTCTGCCCACTAATTGATTCTCCCGCACAGGCGGGGAATCAATTACGCGTGGGAGTGGCGCGACCGTTATGACGAGCCCAGCTCGTCATGAGCACAGCTCCACTCTGCCCACTAATTGATTCTCCCGCACAGGCGGGGAATCAATTACGCGTGGGAGTGGCGCGACCGTTATGACGAGCCCAGCTCGTCATGAGCACAGCTCCACTGTGCCTCATGACGAGCTGGGCTCGTCATGAGCACACAAGGGGTTAAATATTGTATTTTACAACCACTTATAGCAGACATGCTTGAACCAGAATTCTTGTTCAGCAAACCGAGTATGGTATTATTCTCCTTTCACAATGCTGGCATAGACATTGAATCTGGATCAGAACAGAAGAGCAAATCAGGATCTGGCAAAGAGGTGTTTGAGAGCTAATGAGTAAAATATTCAGAACGTAAATGTCCATTTCTCATAAGAGGATTCACAGTTTCGGGACTAGGGTTAATATCCTCAAAACGTAAAGTGGACACTAAATGCCTTTCATTGTTGGGCACTGGTGAACTGCTCTGCATAAACTGAAATGATGCACTGGTGTGTTTCTTTCTTAAACCTCTCATTACGACACCTTCAATATTTTCACACACAACTGTAACAAATGGTAGCTAACTGAACGCAAAGAAACAACTGTACAAATGACCCTGGAATGTGTGTTGGTCATTCTGCCAGAGACTGTCCGGGACTATGTCAGGAACACAGTCAGGGACTTGAGCAAGGACTGGGGACTGGGTAGAAAACGTACCGTGCACAGAAAGAATAGTACAGCGCTGCCCAGGATCACATAGGGAGTCAGAGGAGAAAAATGGATCCAAAGGGTAAGCCTGTGTAGTGAAAAAGATGGGTAAGACTCAGAGAGGAAGGGCACTCACAAGTCAATTTAGCATTCAGACTAACTACACCCAGGACGGACGTGCAAGACATATATCTAATACAACATTAACAATAAAGGGAATGTGTGGTAAAGCACTCAGGAGCTCCACATAGTAAGACTAAAGCTCAGTAAGTTCCTCACCCACAATTGCTGTTACAGATACTGACTGAAAATACCCACATATAGGATATGTATGCAAAGGCAGGGTCTGTGGAGCTTATACCTACGGTGAGGTTATAACTGTAACTCAAAGACAATACTCACAGTAAACAAGAAACACCACCTAGGTAGTCAGCTGTGCCCATGGATCCTGGCAAAACAGGAACACACAAGGCAATAACAGCAAAGGGGTATAACTAAACACAAGCACAATAGACAAGAAGCTAGCAAGGGGGAGTGCTTAGCAGGAAAGGAAGGAAATCACAGGGCACAATTGGCAGAAAGCAGGTAACAAACATACAAGTAACAGAAGCAAGACAGCAGAATAGAAAGACAGCAAACTAGAACTGGAACCAAGGAAATGGGAAAAAAGGCAGGGATTGGAAAGGGATACACAGAAGGGGAGGCTACAAGGGTATACTAGAATAGTGCAGGTTAAGGAATCAAGAAAACAAAGTAGCATAGAAGGCTGTGCTGGGGCAGGAACAAGAATTGAGCTAAGGCTCAGGAGTCAAGGTAGCACTGCAGGCAGTGCTGGTTCAGGAACAGGGAATTACTAAAGCTACAGGAGTCAAGGTAGCACTGCAGGCAGTGTTAGTTCAGGAACAGGGAATTACTAAACTTTCAGGAGTCAAGGTAGCACTACAGGCAGTGCTAGTTCAGGATCAGGGAAATTACTAAAGCTTCAGGAGAGAAGGTAGCACTGCCGGCAGTTCTGGTTCAAGAAACAGGAAATAGCTACAGCTCAGGAAACAATGAGTCAAGAGAGCACTTCAAGAAGTGCAAATCAGGAACAAGAAATAGCTGAAGCCCAGGAACAGGAACAAAGAATAACTATAGCTCAGGAACTCGGGAAAAAAGGTAGCACTGCAGGCAGTGCTAATTCAGGCACAAGGAATAGCTATAGCTCAGGAATCAAGGAGCAAGGATTAACTAAATCTCAGGAATGACTGGAAACAAGGATATCAAGGCTCAGGAAACACTGGAAACAAGGGTCGGTCTCACTGGTATACAGCTACAATGACCAACACTGGGTTGAAGGGAGCTGGGTCTTAAAAGAGCTCACAGTATTCATGTGCATCAGATGTGAGCAGGCTAGCAGCAGCCAGCCACAGGTGAGCTGAATTCCTCCACCCATCCTTGGCCTGTAGGGGTGGAGACAAAGCAGTGAGCAGGGTAATGGAGTTTCCAGCATGAGAAGACTGACTTCCACAAAACCCGGCATGGATTGGGAATGGATGTCAATTCCTAAATGATGTTCATATGCCTGGAAGTCAGGATATGCATACAGGGGAGTGTCTGGAAGCATATTATAATACCAGAAAGCCCCACAATTCGGCCCCCTGGTGGTGGGAAGAACAAGTTACTTACCTTTGGTAACGATATATCTGTAAGAAACATTAGTTAGTTAGATTCCTCACCTTAGAATATCCCCAGGCGTCTGGCTGGATCCGGAAAGATTTTGTCAGCAATACCCTTGCGCATCGCTAGGCGTCGTCTGCGGCTGCGCGTCCGTCGTCGGCGTCATGCACCGGGATGACGTCGTCGGAGTACTTAGACACCGCCCTCGTGCGCTGACGTCAGTTCTTGTACATAGCTTTCTGCACCAGGAACGCAGAGCCATGCAAGAGACCGACACTGGTGCCAAAAAATTCTACGGCCCTGAAAGGGATAACCTCAACCCTAGATATCGGTTCGCAGAACGGGGAGGATGGGTGTGAGAAGTTGGCCTGATATATGATGTCACTATGATGTCACTAATTCTAGTGTACACCCTGTATCAGGCAACCCTTATGGTGATTGGTTGTAAAGTCAACCTTATAGACCAGCTATCCTAGTGGTAGCATGGACAAGAGCAGTCTTAGGCTAAACTCTGAATGGCATGTGAAGCCAGCTGTTATACCATATGCAATCCCTTGAATACCAAATGAAAGGACACCACAACAGATATATATAAAAATAGGATGTATTTATTCTAGTCAAACCCTCAGCACTCTTTATGAGATTCGAGGTAAGTAAAACACAGTCTTATTTAAGCATACATTAAGTCACACAGGTAAGTAATACAGTTAGGCCCTAGGGGCCACGCAAACCATATACTAAGTAAGTGGTATAAGATTCACTGTCACGAATACAGGATAGGCCTAGGCCTAGGGAATCGCTGGGGCTACATTATACTACCATAGGTTAGGAAGTGGGAGGCCCACGGGATTCAGGTGCAGAGTGGAAACACTCACACGTAATGCGTAAAAGTCGATAGAAATACAAATTATTAGAAATTAGCAGTTTTAGGACACTTCCGGTATAGCTAGTAAGTCGAGACTCGGAAACTAGACCCTTGGATAGTCAATACCCTTGTGAGCACCGAAATGCTCAAGTTACCTAGCCCACGGGCTCCGGGTGCATAGGTGTGAACTTGCGTCGGGTTTCGTCGTCGACTCCTATGGATGCCTGAAGGAAAGTTGCTGACAGGCAGTCAGTGAAGAGTGTCCGGTGGATCCCAAGGAGGGGATCAGGAAGGAAGGAACCTGCAAGCAGAAGGGACAGAGTCTAGGTCACCAGCCAGGAGCCGGGAAGGAACCAGGAAGGAACCAGGCGATGTCGTGAAGATGCAGGTGAAGAGGTGAAGCTTGTCGCAGCAGCCACGGGTACCAGGAGGCGTCGAGGACGACCAGGACCAGGAGGTGAGCTGTCCCACGAAGGCTCTTGCTGTCGGCGGCGTCGAAGTCGAGTCAGGACCCAACAAGCCTTGGCAAGCGGAACCCACGCAGGATGGAGGACTTGCTTCTGGTGCAGACCAGGAAGGTCTGGGGTGCTTCTCTTTCACAGAGGAGCGGGTGCCAGTCTGGAGGAGCCGGACCAGCAAGTTGAAAACAAAGGTTCGTCGTCGCAAAAGTCACTAGCCAACGGGCCAGCAACCGGACAACACGTCGAGCAACTCAGGTGCAGAAGGGCCCCACGCAGAACACGTGAAGTGTGGGGAGCTGATCTTCGTTGCAGATGGTGCTCGGGATAGGGGCTTCTCAATTCCCCAAGCACAGCCTCGAGGGAGCCTCGGAAGTCGCGCTAGTCAGGTACTAGCCACTTTTCCCAAGTCGCCGGTCCCACATCCCTCGTCGCCTCCACGGGTCTCAGCTTCGCTGGAGATGTGGATCTGGGTCAGAGGTGCCTGGAAGTCTCGGCGCTGGTCAGTCTCTGCAGTTGTCCCTCGTAGGATCTGTCGCAGAGCAAAGCAGCGGTCGCTGGATGGTGCCTGGTTGCCCACAAGGGAGATTTCTTCAGTCTTCTTCCTGAGGTCGAATGTCGAAGATCCAGAGTTTCTGTACAAGTTGTAGATTCAGGTTAATATAATTTAGCAGGGCTCAGCTACCTACTGATATACTGGGCTAGTGGGCTGGGCTACCTGCAAGGTCCCTCCTATGGGTGGGACCAGGAAGGGGAGTGGTTACACTCCCTTTCCTTTGTCTAGTTTCGCGCCAGAGCTGGGGCTGGAGTGCCCCAGCGGCGGTTTGAACTGGACTATGCATGGGACACCTTGTGTTTCATTCAACCCTCCCTGCCCCAATACACTAAATCCTGTCTAGGGTGGTGCTCGCACCTCCCAAGGCAGGAAACCTATTGTCCAAGCCTCCCTCGCTGGAAGGACTACCAGCAGCAGGAGGTCAGACTTGTGTCTGTGGCAGCAGCATCCATTTTGTGATGCTGGGGCTATGGTTAACTTTAACCGGGTAAGTAGGTTACAACATGTCTTCTCCCTCTAGAAGGGAGGAATAATATCCTCATTGCCAGAAATGGTATGGGGGTATTATTCCAAAGTGTTAGACACCTTACACAACATGTTTTGATAAAGCCAAACCATAGTTACCATAACCGTTTAAGATCATAAGGCACTTTAAGAGTATATGGTAGGCTATATCATAGACCAGCTATAAGGACATGGTTCCGAAAGCTGCAGACAGTCTCAGCTCATGCTAGAGCACCATCTCACATGTTACCAAGCACTCTGCCTCCAGGATTGTTAAGGCCTGCCATAGGAGTGGCTGATAGGTACACATGTGTCTATATCTAAGGTAGGTATAGGAATACTACACCTAAGCAAGGAGTGATTACACGACCTTGCCCCAGCTGAGTGATCAGCCAGTTGTGTCATAATGGAAGGGCAGGCCAGGGGTGGCATAATACATGCTGCAGCCCCTGGTAGGCCTAGGGTACACCTATGCCCTGGGTACCTAAGGTACACTGTACAGGGGCCAATAAGGTGATCCTAACCAATTGGGTTATGCACCTAAAGTACATTGCATAAATTTAGAGAGAGAACAGCAGGGCTGTGGGTCTGATTGGCAGGCCCACAGCCACATCTAAGTCGAAAACCAGTGAAGCAAAAGCAAAAAGTGGGGGTGAACATAGAAAGCAGACCCTACTCTCCTACACAACCCCACCCCCCCCAAACTTAGGGACATTAAACTAACCTTGACCAGTTGAGTCTTCATGTTCTAAGTGGAAATATCTGGAGAGACCATCTGCATTGGCATGGTCAGTCCCAGGTCTATGTTCCACTGTGAAGTCCATCCCCTGTAGGGAAATGGACCACCTAAGAAGTTTGGGATTTTCACCCTTCATCTGATTTAGCCACAAGAGGGGCTTATGGTCTGTCTGAATCTTGAAGTGAGTGCCAAACAAGTATGGCCTCAGCTTCTTCAGGGCCCAAACCACAGCAAAGGCCTCCCTCTCAATAGCTGACCAACGTTTCTCTCTAGGGGTCAGCCTTCTACTAATAAAAGCAATGGGCTGGTCTTGACCATCTACATTCAGTTGTGAAAGAACAGCTCCCACACCCAACTCAGAAGCATCTGTCTGGACTATGAACTCTTTGGAGTAGTCTGGACTTTTCAGAATAGGTGCACTGCACATGGCCTGCTTCAGGTCATCAAATGCTTTTTGACAGCTCACTGTCCACTGAACTTTCTTTGGCATCTTCTTAGAGGTCAAGTCATTAAGTGGTGTCACAATGGACCCATAGTTCTTAACAAACTTTCTGTAGTACCCAGTCAGGCCCAAGAAAGCTCTGACCTGAGTCTGGGTAGTTGGAGGAGTCCAGTTCTTTATGGTCTGGATCTTGCTCTCCAGTGGTTGAACCTGACCCCCACCGACTAGGTGGCCCAGGTATACAACCTTGCTCTGCCCTATCTGGCACTTAGTGGCCTTGATAGTGAGGCCTGCCTTTTGCAGGGCCTTTAAAACATTCCTCAGGTGGACCAGGTGATCCTCCCAGGTGGAGCTAAAGACAGCAATATCATCAAGATAAGCTGCACATTAGTCATCCAGGCCTGTAAGGACTTGATTCACCAACCTTTGGAAAGTGGCAGGTGCATTCTTCAAACCAAAGGGCATTACCACAAATTGATAATGTCCTCCTGGGGTCGAGAAAGCAGTTTTGGCCTTTGCATCCTCAGCTAGTCTGATTTGCCAGTAGCCTTCTGTCAGGTCAAATGTGCTCAAAAACTTGGCAGCTGCCAATCTGTCAATGAGCTCATCTGCCCTAGTTATTGGGTGGGCATCTGTCCTAGTGACAGCATTGAGACCTCTGTAGTCTACGCAAAACCTCATCTCTCTCTTACCATCTTGGGTGTGAGGTTTTGGCACAAGAACTACAGGACTAGCCCAAGGGCTCTCTGAAGGTTCAATGACTCCCAGCTCCAACATCTTTTGTACCTCAACTTTTATGCAGTCCCTGACATGGTCAGGTTGCCTGTAGATTTTACTCTTCACAGGCAGACTGTCACCAGTGTCAACCTCATGGGTGCACCAGTTTGTCTGACTTGGGGTCAGAGAGAACATATGTCTGTAGGATTGCAGAACTTGTCTGCAGTCCTGTTGCTGATGTTCAGTGAGGCTGTCAGAAAAGGCCACACCATCAACTGAGCCATCATCAGGGTTCTGAGTCAACAGGTCTGGGAGAGGGTCACTCTCTTCCTCATGCCCCTCATCTGTAGCCATGAGTAAGCCCATGTCTGCCCTGTCAACATATGCCTTCAATCTGTTGACATGAAGCACCCTGTGGGGGCTTCTGGGAGTCCCAAGGTCCACCAAGTAGGTGACTTCTCCCTTTTTCTCAACAATAGTGTGGGGTCCAGACCATTTGTCTTGGAGTGCCGCTGGGGCCACTGGCTCCAACACCCACACTTTCTGCCCTGGCTGGTAAACAGTCAGCACAGCCTTTTGGTCATGCCAAGCTTTTTGGAGTTCTTGGCTTGCCTCAAGGTTTTTAGAAGCCTTCTTCATATACTCTGCCATCCTGGAGCGGAGGCCAAGTACATAATCCACTATGTCCAGTTTGGGTTGTCTGAGAGGTCTCTCCCATCCTTCCCTTACTAAACACAGGGGTCCCCTTACAGGATGCCCAAACAAAAGCTCAAAAGGGCTGTAGCCAACCCCCTTTTGTGGGACCTCTCTGTAAGCAAACAGAAGGCAGGGTAAAAGGATGTCCCATCTTCGCCTAAGCTTGTCTGGTAAACCTTTTATCATCCCTTTTAGGGTCTTGTAGAATCTCTACACAAGCCCATTGCACTGTGGGTGATAGGGTGTGGTGAACTTGTAGTTCACACCACACTCCTTCCACATTGCAGTCAAATATCCTGACATGAAGTTGGCACCTCTGTCAGAAATGACCTCCTTAGGAAAGCCCACTCTGGAGAATACTCCAAGTAGGGCCCTTGCCACAACAGGAGCTGTTGTGGTCCTCAGGGGTATAGCTTCTGGATACCTGGTGGCATGGTCCACTATTACCAGTATGAATCTGTGCCCAGATGCTGTTTGGGGGTCCATTGGTCCTACAATGTCTATCCCCACTCTCTCAAAGGGAACCCCCACCACAGGTAGTGGTATGAGGGGGGCCTTTGTGGTGCCACCTGATTTGCCACTGGCTTGGCAGGTGACACAGGAGCGACAAAACTCCTTGGTATCTTCTGACATATGAGGCCAGTGAAAGTGAGGGACAAGCCTGTCCCAAGTCTTGTTCTGGCCTAAGTGTCCTGCAAGGGGAATATCATGGGCCAAGGTAAGAAGGAAGCCTCTGAAACTCAATGGTATGACCAACCTCCTGGACGCACCAGGCTTGGGGTCTCTAGCCTCTGAGTACAGTAGCCCTTCATCCCAATACACTCTATGGGTACCTTGAGCATTCCCTGCAGCCTCAGCAGCAGCCTGCTGTCTGAGGGGTTCAAGAGAAGGACAGTCTAATTGTGCCTGTCTCAGATCTGCCTTTGAAGGTCCCCCTGTCCCAAGAAACTAAACCTGATCAGGTTCAAGTTCATCTAGGACAGTTCCTTCAGGGCTCTCAGAATCATCCTCCTGTGAGGGCTGATCCACCACCTGAGGCAGGGGGAAAGGCACAGCCTTGACCCTACTGCTTTTTCTCTTGGGTTGTGTCTGGTCCATTGTCCCAGGATCCAGCACTTGTTCAGTGTTACACTTTTTGGCCTGTGACCTGGTCACAGCAAGGACATGTGCATCTATCCCAAACATTTCTGCATGGGTCCTATACTCCACTTCAGACCAAACTGAAGTTTCAAGGTCATTTCCCAACAAACACTCTACAGGAAGGTCTGAACTTACCACAACTTTCTTGAGGCCAGTTACCCCTCCCCAGGAGAAGTTAACAATTGCCACACTATGGGAGGTAGTGGCATTGCTAGCGTTGGTCACTAGGTAATTCTCACCTAGCATGATCTGTCCAGGGTCCACAAAGGCAGGTGTCACCATTGTGACACTAGCCCCAGTGTCCCTGTAGGCCTGAGCCATTTTCTGGTTGATAAAAGGAGTCTGTCTGTACTTGCCCAGGTTACTGGGGCCTATAGTAGGGGACAAAGCTATGTCCCCATCACAGATCAGAACAGCCTGAGTAGGTATCCTGACTAGGCCAGAATCCTCCTCAGTTCCCAGGGTTAACCCTACTACACCCTTTTGCTGGGACCCACCACTTACAGCTGGACTATGGGGTACAGTTGCCTTAGGGGCAATGGTGGCTGGGGGCTTATCCTTTTTGGTGCACTCACTAAACCAATGTGAGTTTGACTTACAATAGTTGCACCATGGTTTCTTTTGGCCATCTTTCTCCTTATCCTTTTTGGAACCACCCTCCCCCTGAGCCTTTTGGGGGCCTGGTGAAGACTTCTGGTCTTTTTGTTTCTGATCATTACCCTTCTGGTCTGCCTTTTTCTGATCACCGCCCTGGTTCTGGTTTTTCTGCTTAACTCTAGTCCTGACCCACCTATCTGCCTTCTTTCCCAATTCCTGGGGAGAAGTTAGGTCAGAGTCTATCAAGTGTTGATGCAACAGCTGGTTTTGACAGTTATTAAGGATTTGTTCTCTCATGATCAAATTATACAATCCTGTATAGTCCTTAACCTTACTACCCAATAACCAGCCTTCCAGAGTTAGAGGCACAATCTACAAAGTCAGTCCAGTCCTGAGTCTGTGTCTTCTGGGTATCCCTGAACAACAACCTGTATTGTTCAGTGGTTAGGCCAAACCCATCAATCAGAGCACTCTTCAGGACAGTGTAATTGTCAGCATCCTCATCACTAACTGTGAGGAGCTTGTCTCTACCTTTCTCAGAGAAGGAGAGCCACAAGATAGCTGCCCACTGACTTTGGGGTACCTGCTGTACTTTGCAAGCCCTCTCCAAAGCAGTTATCCATTTGTGGATGTCATCCCCACACTTGTAGGGAGGAACAATCTTGCTCAGGTTTCTATTATCATAGGTCCTATCTCTATCCTTAGGGATATTGCGGCCACCAGTGGGTTCTAACCCACTTAACTTCTGCTCTCTGGCCAGAGCAAGCTTCTCCTTGGCAAGGGCAAGTTCTTCCCTCTCAATCCTTAGATTAGCTTCCCTCATTCTGGCCTCATGCTCTTTTCTCTGTGGGGAAGTCATTCCCCTGTGAGAATAGGCACTGGAGCTGTTAGAGACATGGGAGTGGATGGATTCCCTTGAAGGGGATCTGTCCCTCCTGTTTCTCTGGTTAAGCCCACATGGGGGTCTAAATGGGGGGGCCCCATTCAGACTCCCATGGAGGCTTAAGTTAGCCTGGCTAAGTTTCCCAACTTGGACCTGGCTGTCTACCTCATCTTCTGAAGTCCCATCTGACTCATCTGTAGTGGGTAGACCCTCACCTGTACCTAGGGTACTAGCCTGGGAGGCCCTACGAGCATCATACTCCTCTAGGATCTCTACTAGCTGAATGAGGGTAGGGTTTGAACCCTGTTTTAACTTTCTGGAGGTACACAATTGTCTCATCTCCTGAAAAGTTAGGGTATCATATCTAGAGGGGATCTTTCTAGGATCTACCCCTCCTGGGAGAGAATCAACTTGATCTCCTCCCAGAGACATGATCTAGTGAGGGTGTGGTGTGTGCACCTACCTACACTAGTTCTATCTACTAAACCTCTCTAGTAGTTGTAGTCAGGGTGTGCTAGGCCCTTCAACCTACAACAACTAAGTCCAGTAGGACTTAAGTATTTATAATCTATGCTATATGTACCTAACAATATCTTATGTGATCTTTCAATTTAGTATCTCAAGATTACAATGGTATTACAACAGCAAGCTCAGATCCCAACCGCTGCTCATCAGTGTGAGAAGTTGGCCTGATATATGATGTCACTAATTCTAGTGTACACCCTGTATCAGTCCAAACAAACCTTATGGTGATTGGTTGTAAAGTCAACCTTATAGACCAGCTATCCTAGTGGTAGCATGGACAAGAGCAGTCTTAGGCTAAACTCTGAATGGCATGTGAAGCCAGCTGTTATACCATATGCAATCCCTTGAATACCAAATGAAAGGACACCGCAACAGATATGTATAAAAATAGGATGTATTTATTCTAGTCAAACCCTCAGCACTCTTTATGAGATTCGAGGTAAGTACAACACAGTCTTATTTAAGCATACATTAAGTCACACAGGTAAGTAATACAGTTAGGCCCTAGGGGCCACGCAAACCATATACTAAGTAAGTGGTATAAGAACCACTGTCACGAATACAGGATAGGCCTAGGCCTAGGGAATCGCTGGGGCTACACTATACTACCAAAGGTTAGGAAGTGGGAGGCCCACGGGATTCAGGTGCAGAGTGGAAACACTCACGCGTAATGCGTAAGAGTCGATAGAAATGCAAGTTATTAGAAATTAGCAGTTTTAGGACACTTCCGGTATAGCTAGGAAGTCGAGACTCGGAAACTAGACCCTTGGATAGTCAATACCCTTGTGAGCACCGAAATGCTCAAGTTACCTAGCCCACGGGCTGCGGGTGCATAGGTGTGAACTTGCGTCGGGTTTCGTCGTCGACTCCTATGGATGCCTGAAGGAAAGTTGCTGACAGGCAGTCAGTGAAGAGTGTCCGGTGGATCCCAAGGAGGGGATCAGGAAGGAAGGAACCTGCAAGCAGAAGGGACAGAGTCTAGGTCACCAGCCAGGAGCCGGGAAGGAACCAGGAAGGAACCAGGCGATGTCGTGAAGATGCAGGTGAAGAGGTGAAGCTTGTCGCAGCAGCCACGGGTACCAGGAGGAGTCGAGGACGACCAGGAGGTGAGCTGCCCCACGAAGGCTCTTGCTGTCGGCGGCGTCGAAGTCGAGTCAGGACCCAACAAGCCTTGGCAAGCGGAACCCACGCAGGATGGAGGACTTGCTTCTGGTGCAGACCAGGAAGGTCTGGGGTGCTTCTCTTTCACAGAGGAGCGGGTGCCAGTCTGGAGGAGCCGGACCAGCAAGTTGAAAACAAAGGTTCGTCGTCGCAAAAGTCACTAGCCAACGGGCCAGCAACCGGACAACACGTCGAGCAACTCAGGTGCAGAAGGGCCCCACGCAGAACACGTGAAGTGTGGGGAGCTGATCTTCGTTGCAGATGGTGCTCGGGATGGGGGCTTCTCAATTCCCCAAGCACAGCCTCGAGGGAGCCTCGGAAGTCGCGCTAGTCAGGTACTAGCCACTTTTCCCAAGTCGCCGGTCCCACGTCCCTCGTCGCCTCCACGGGTCTCAGCTTCGCTGGAGATGTGGATCTGGGTCAGAGGTGTCTGGAAGTCTCGGCGCTGGTCAGTCTCTGCAGTCGTCCCTCGTAGGATCTGTCGCAGAGCAAAGCAGCGGTCGCTGGATGGAGCCTGGTTGCCCAGGGTGGTCACTCCTTGGCCACAAGGGAGATTTCTTCAGTCTTCTTCCTGAGGTCGAATGTCGAAGGTCCAGAGTTTCTGTACAAGTTGCAGATTCAGGTTAATCTAATTTAGCAGGGCTCAGCTACCTACTGATATGCTGGGCTAGTGGGCTGGGCTACCTGCAAGGTCCCTCCTATGGGTGGGAACAGGAAGGGGAGTGGTTACACCCCCTTTCCTTTGTCCAGTTTCGCACCAGAGCTGGGGCTGGAGTGCCCCAGCGCCGGTTTGAACTGGACTATGCATGGGACACCTTGTGTGCCCCAGGCAGTGTCTAGTTTCATTCAACCCTCCCTGCCCAAATACACTAAATCCTGTCTAGGGTGGTGCTCGCACGTCCCAAGGCAGGAAACCTATTGTCCAAGCCTCCCACGCTGGAAGGACTCCCAACAGCAGGAGGTCAGACTTGTGTCTGTGGCAGCAGCATCCATTTTGTGATGCTGGGGCTCTGGTTAACCTTAACCAGGTAAGTAGGTTACAACATGTCTTCTCCCTCTAGAAGGGAGGAATAATATCCTCATTGCCAGAAATGGTATGGGGGTATAATTCCAAAGTGTTAGACACCTTACACGACATGTTTTGATAAAGCCAAACCATAGTTACCATAACCGTTTAAGATTATAAGGCACTTTAAAAGTATATGGTAGGCTATATCATAGACCAGCTATAAGGACATGGTTCCGAAAGCTGCAGACAGGCTCAGCTCATGCTAGAGCACCATCTCACATGTTACCAAGCACTCTGCCTCCAGGATTGTTAAGGCCTGCCATAGGAGTGGCTGATAGGTACACATGTGTCTATATCTAAGGTAGGTATAGGAATACTACACCTAAGCAAGGAGTGATTACACGACCTTGCCCCAGCTGAGTGATCAGCCAGTTGTGTCATAATGGAAGGGCAGGCCAGGGGTGGCATAATACATGCTGCAGCCCCTGGTAGGCCTAGGGTACACCTATGCCCTGGGTACCTAAGGTACACTGTACAGGGGCCAATAAGGTGATCCTAACCAATTGGGTTATGCACCTAAAGTACATTGCATAAATTTAGAGAGAGAACAGCAGGGCTGTGGGTCTGATTGGCAGGCCCACAGCCACATCTAAGTCGAAAACCAGTGAAGCAAAAGCAAAAAGTGGGGGTGAACATAGAAAGCAGACCCTACTCTCCTACACAACCCCACCCCCCCCAAACTTAGGGACATTAAACTAACCTTGACCAGTTGAGTCTTCATGTTCTAAGTGGAAATATCTGGAGAGACCATCTGCATTGGCATGGTCAGTCCCAGGTCTATGTTCCACTGTGAAGTCCATCCCCTGTAGGGAAATGGACCACCTAAGAAGTTTGGGATTTTCACCCTTCATCTGATTTAGCCACAAGAGGGGCTTATAGTCTGTCTGAATCTTGAAGTGAGTGCCAAACAAGTATGGCCTCAGCTTCTTCAGGGCCCAAACCACAGCAAAGGCCTCCCTCTCAATAGCTGACCAACGTTTCTCTCTAGGGGTCAGCCTTCTACTAATAAAAGCAATGGGCTGGTCTTGACCATCTACATTCAGTTGTGAAAGAACAGCTCCCACACCCAACTCAGAAGCATCTGTCTGGACTATGAACTCTTTGGAGTAGTCTGGACTTTTCAGAATAGGTGCACTGCACATGGCCTGCTTCAGGTCATCAAATGCTTTTTGACAGCTCACTGTCCACTGAACTTTCTTTGGCATCTTCTTAGAGGTCAAGTCATTAAGTGCTGTCACAATGGACCCATAGTTCTTAACAAACTTTCTGTAGTACCCAGTCAGGCCCAAGAAAGCCCTGACCTGAGTCTGGGTAGTTGGAGGAGTCCAGTTCTTTATGGTCTGGATCTTGCTCTCCAGTGGTTGAACCTGACCCCCACCGACTAGGTGGCCCAGGTATACAACCTTGCTCTGCCCTATCTGGCACTTAGTGGCCTTGATAGTGAGGCCTGCCTTTTGCAGGGCCTTTAAAACATTCCTCAGGTGGACCAGGTGATCCTCCCAGGTGGAGCTAAAGACAGCAATATCATCAAGATAAGCTGCACATTAGTCGTCCAGGCCTGTAAGGACTTGATTCACCAACCTTTGGAAAGTGGCAGGTGCATTCTTCAAACCAAAGGGCATTACCACAAATTGATAATGTCCTCCTGGGGTCGAGAAAGCAGTTTTGGCCTTTGCATCCTCAGCTAGTCTGATTTGCCAGTAAGGTACACTGTACAGGGGCCAATAAGGTGATCCTAACCAATTGGGTTATGCACCTAAAGTACATTGCATAAATTTAGAGAGAGAACAGCAGGGCTGTGGGTCTGATTGGCAGGCCCACAGCCACATCTAAGTCGAAAACCAGTGAAGCAAAAGCAAAAAGTGGGGGTGAACATAGAAAGCAGACCCTACTCTCCTACAATGGGTGGGTCGGTGAGGAATCTAACTAACTAATGTTTCTTACAGATATATCGTCACCGAAGGTAAGTAACTTGTTCATCTGAAAGAAACACGTTAGTTAGATTCCTCACCTTAGAATAGATACCCCAGCAATACCAACCCCGGTGGTGGGTCTGCGAACCAAGATCACACCAGATAGTCCTGGAGAACAGAACGGCCAAAGAAGCCGTCTCTCCGGACTTGGCTGTCCAGTCAATAATGTTTAGCAAACGTGTGCAGCGAGGCCCACGTTTCTGCCTGACAGATGTCCTGCAAGGGGACTCCCCGGCCCAGGGCAGTTGTCGCCGCTGTGGCCCGAGTGGAATGGGCCCTCAGCCCTACAGGAGGTTCCTTTTTAGCCAAGGAGTAACAAGCTTTGATACACAAAACGACCCACTGAGAGATGGTTCGCTTGTGCACCACCCGTCCCTTAGCGCCCACGTAGCCAACAAAGAGTTGGTCGTCCAACCGGAACTGCTTGGTGCGGTCCAAATAAAAGGACAGCGCCCATTTTGGGTCCAGACAGTGGAGCCTCTCTTCCTCTTTCGAAGGATGCGGAGGCGGAAAGAAGGTGGGCAACGTAACATACTGCCCGATGTGAAAGGCAGTTACCACCTTAGGGAGAAAGGAAGGACGAGTCCTGAGAACAACTTTGTCCGGATGGACAGAAAGAAAAGGAGGCTTAGAAGAGAGAGCCTGGAGCTCGCTCACCCTTCTAGCAGAGGTGATGGCTACCAGGAAAGCAGTCTTAAGCGCAAGAGACAAAGGGGACAATTATGAAGTGGCTCAAAGGGAGCGCACATCAGAAACGTCAAGACCAGATTCAAATCCCACTGAGGCATTACGAAAGGGACAGGAGGAAACATGTGAGTAATGCCCTTAAAGAATCGAGAAACAACAGGGGATTTGAAAAGAGAAGGCTGATCAGGAAGCCGTAAGAAAGCAGAAATAGCAGAGAAATAACCTTTTAGGGTGCCCAGAGCAGAGCCCTGCTGGGCCAAAGAAAGAAGGAAGAGGAGAACCTCAGAAAGAGGGGCGGAAAGGGGATCCACAGCCTTTGCTGTGCACCATGCCACAAATTTGTTCACCTGCAGGCGTATACCGATTTTGTGGAGGGACGCTTGGCTGCCAGAATCACATCACAGACTTCAAGAGGCAAGTCAAATGGCATCAACTGTCGCCGCTCAATCTCCACGCATGGAGGTGGAGCCTGGACAGGTTCGGGTGGAGGACCGTCCCCAGCTGCTGCGACAGAAGGTCCTCCTGGAAAGGCAGTCGTATCGGGGGATCGATTGACAGACTGAGTAGCTCGGGATACCAGTACCTTCGTGCCCAATCCGGAGCCACTAAGATGACTTGGGCCTGGTCGCGCCTGATCTTCTTCAGCACTCTGGGCAGAAGTGGTATAGGTGGAATAGGCGTACAACAGACCGCAACTCCACTCGCGACGAAAGGCGTCCCCGAGCAAGTGCCGCCTTGGAAACTCCAATGCGCAGAACTGCTGACATTGCGTGTTCTCTTCGGTGGCGAATAGATCTAACCAAGGCTCTCCCCACTGCCGAAAGAGGCCTTGCGCCACGTCCGAGTTTAGACGCCATTCGTGATCTATCATGCACCGGCGGCTGAGTTCGTCTGCTCTGGCGTTCAGAGATCCCGCCAGATGTTGAACCACCAGGGTGATGCCCTGATGTTCCAGCCATGTCCAGAGGCGCAGAGCCTCCTGACAAAGGGTCCACGACCCCACCCCACCCTGTTTGTTGCAATACCACATGGCGGTGGTGTTGTCCGTGAACACCTGCACCACACTTCCCCGGACAGAGGGAAGGAATGCCTTCAGTGCAAGTCGGATCGCCCTCAGCTCCAGAAGGTTGATATGGAGCCGGGACTCCGCCGGAGACCAGAGGCCTCTGATCTCCACCTCTCCCATGTGGCCCCCCCACCCCAGGAGGGACGCATCCGTCACCACTACATGCTCCGGTTGGGGTAGGGAGAGGGATCTGCCGCTGACCCAATCGCGGTCCGTAAGCCACCACTGCAACTGTCTTGCAGTGCCCTCAGAGATCAGGACGTGGTCGGACAGGTTGCCTAGATGCTGGGCCCACTGAAACTTCAGGTCCCACTGCAGAGCCCGCATTCGCCATCTGGCATGATGCACCAACAGGATGCAGGAGGCCATCAGACCCAGAAGCCGCACCTGACCGAAACCCGGGATAGAGGCCGAAAGATGGGAATCAGAGCCTGAATATCCCAGACGCGCTGTTCCGGAGGATAAGCCCCAAACTGCGCCGAGTCCAGAACCGCTCCGATAAAAAGGAGCTTCTGGGAGGGACTCAGATGCGACCTCGGCACATTGATGGAGAACCCCAGCAAATGCAGGAGGTCGGCCGTATTCTGGAGGTGGGAGACGACTGCCTGGGGAGAGCCCGCCTTCAACAACCAGTCGTCGAGATAGGGGAAGACTGGAACCCCCAATCTGCGCAGATGAGCTGCGACCACCGCCATCACTTTCGTGAACACCCAAGGGGCACTGGTGAGGCCGAAGGGGAGCACGGTAAACTGAAAATGCTCCTGGCCCACTGTGAACCGCAGGTAACGCCAGTGGGCCGGCAGGACGGGGATGTGGAAATAAGCGTCCTGCAAGTCCAACACTACCATCCAGTCTCCAGGGTTTAGGGCAGCCAGAACCTGAGCTAAGGAGAGCATCTTGAACTTCTCCTTGCGGAGGAAGGCGTTGGCGCTCCTGAGGTCCAAGATAGGGCATAGGCCCCCTTTGCCCTTCTTGGGAACCAGAAAGTAGTGGGAATAACAACCACGACCTACTTCTGGACCAGGAACGCGCTCGATGGCCCCCTTGGCCAAGAGGGCCGTAACTTCCTCCTGTAGAAGTTTCAAGTGATCCCCCGACATGCGGTGGTACTGCGGTGGCATGGCTGGAGGGGTCACCTCGAAGGGAAGGGAGTAGCCCCTTCGGACAATTTGCAGCACCCACCTGTCCGATGTTATGGAACACCAGTGGAGCAAGTGATGGCGAACTCTGCCTCCCACTGGCGTGGAATGGGCATGAAAGCACGGACTAGGAGGGTTTTGAGGCGGATGCTGCCGGGGTAGATGTGGACTGACCGGCACGTTGTCCCCTGTACCGCCTCGGCGGAATCCACGTCCGCGTGGAGGTTGGTTCTGCAGCCTGTGGCTAGGCGGACGTGAGGGGGCACCCCTTCCTTGGCCACGAAAGGGGCGAACAGCAGAAGTTTGCGGGCGCGGGTCGAGAGGCCCAAGGACTTGGCCGTAGCCCGCGAGTCCTTAAAGCGCTCCAGCACACTATCCGCCTTGTCGCCAAAAAGGCGACTGCCATCGAAGGGCATGTCCATGAGGGTGCTCTGGACATCCCCTGAAAAACTCGTGGACCGCAGCCAGGTGTGGCGCCACTGTGGTTGACATCGCCTTACCAAGCGAGTCCGTAGTGTCCAGTCCACATCTGATAGCGTGCCGCACTGCATCCCGGCCCTCGGCAAGAGCCTGGGCGAGCCGTGTCCGGGCCTCCTCCGGACACTAGGGCAGCACGTCCTCCACCGTATCCCACAGGGAGTGGGAGTAACGGTCCAATAGACAAGCTGTGTTAACAGACTGCAGTCCCAAACTAAGGGAGGAGAACAGCTTCTTACCAAACTGCTCAAGTCTCTTGGATTCCTGATCCAGGGGAGCGGACGGGAAGGAGGTCTGGGAAGTCGAGGCCTGGATAACCAGGCTCTCAGGCGTGGGGTGCAGGGTCAGAAAACTGGGGTCGCCCGGAGCAGGGCGGTAGCGTCGGGCTACGTTCCGGTCCACAGGAGGTACTGTGGAGGGCTTGGACCAGGTGCCCTTCAGAACATCCAGTAGTGCTTCATTAAACTGCAGCAAAGGCTCCGAGGAGCTTGCTGATGGTTGGAGCACCTCGGTGAGGAGGATAGTCCGCACAGCCACAGCAGGCAGCTCTAGCCCAAGGGCTTCGGCCGCCTTGCGCAGCACCAACGAAAAAACAGCACCTTCCTCCGAAGCCACGGTCGGAGGAGAGATGAAGCCAGTGTCAGGGGAGGTATCAAGACCACTGGCGTCCCCCAGCTCATCTGCCCAGTCCTGTGATAACTGGCCCTGCCGGGCCAGATGGTCCTCAGACCCCTCCCAGTCGTCACCGTCATCCGATTCCTGGTAGACAGGTGGAATGATCGGAGCCGGGTGGAAGATGAAATTGTCACCCATCGGACACGGCGCCGGGTGGCGCCCCTCCGACGCCGGGCCCGGACCGGGACTGAACCGGGGAATGGCATAATCCGAAGGTGGCGCGGGAGGTGGTACCCGAATCGGCGCCGGCGGAGGGGTTGTGAGGTCGACCGGCGCCGACTGGGATCCAGGCCTGGATCCCACGGGGACCTGCGGTGTCGGGACCGAAGTCGGTGACGGCGCCGGGGCCGGAGCCGCCGGCACGCTGGGCCTCCCAGTCGAGCCCCCGACAGGCTTTGACGGCGGAGCCAGGCCCCTCACTGTCGAGAGGAAGGCACTGACCTCTGCCGGAGTCGCGTTGGTCCCAGGGACCGGCAGGCATGGGGACGGACGCGACTCCTGCGGCTCCGACGGAGCCGCACGGGTGGTACCACCCGAACCCTCAGCCGAGTCGCGCGACCGGCAAAGGGAGCCCGAAGAGCGATGTCGCCTCTTCGACTTCTTACTATGCTTCGACTTACCCGAAGACTTAGAACCAGATGAGTGGTGGTGGTAACTGCGGCTCCACAACCGGTCCCTCGACCTCCTCCTCGACCGGGACCGTGAACGGTGCGGAACTCCAGTAGCTTGCGGGACCGCTCCCACCTAGCCTTCGAAGTCAGGGCCCGGCAGTCGAGGCACGACTCGGAATTGTGGTCGGCCCCAAGGCAGTAGAGGCACCGGCGGTGGTGGTCCGTAACCGACATCAGTCGGTGACAGCAGTCACAGGGTTTGAAACCAGGCATCTTACCGGCACCAGAGTCGAGTCGACAGAATAGACCAAAAGAGTCAAAAGGTTTAGTCAAAAAATGACTAGAAGGGTATGCTCTTCCCGGATCGGCGATGTCTGGTGTGGAAAAAAGAAGAACTGACGTCAGCGCACGAGGGCGGTGTCTAAGTACTCCGACGACGTTATACCGGCGCACAACGCCGACGACGTACACGGAGCCGCAGACGACGCCTAGCGACATGCAAGGGTATTGCTGACGAAAAATCTTTCCGGATCCAGCCTGACACCTGGGGATATTCTAAGGTGAGGAATCTAACTAACGTGTTTCTTTCAGATCGAGAGCACAGGGAGTGAATCGTGACAGGATTGGAGTGGAGCTGATTGTTTTGGATTGGAGTTGGGCTGATTGGAGTGGGTCAGATTAGAGTGGGGCTGATGGTTTTGGATTGGAGTGGGGCAGATTGTTTTGGATTGAAGTGTGGCAGATTATTTTGGATTAAAGAGGGGCAAATAATTTTGGATTGGAGTGGGGCAGATTGTTTTAGATTGAGTGAGGCAGATTGTTTTGTATTCGAGTAGGGCAGATTGTTTTGGATTGGAGTGGGGTGGACTGAATTAAGGTGTGGTAGATTGGGGAGGTAGTTGGGTGGATTGGATTGGAGTGAGGTAGATGGGATTGGGCTGGACAGGAGTGGATTGGGGTTGATTTGATTGGAGTCAGGTGGATTGGGGTGATGGAGTGGAGCAGATTGTTTTGGATTGGAGTGGACAGATTGCTTTGGACTGGAGTAGGCCAGATTGTTTTGGATTGGAGTTGGGGAGATTGGGGTTGGGCAGATTGTTTTGGATTGGAGTAGGACTCATTGCAGTGGGGCAGATTGCTTTGAATTGAAGTGAGGCAGATTGGAGTGGGGCTGATTGTTTGGATAGTAGTGGGCCCAATTGTTTTAGATTGGAGTGGTGCAGATTGGTTTGGAATTGAATGGAGCAGATTGGAGTGCCAAAGATTGGAGTGGGGTAGATTGTTTCAGATTGGAGTGGGGAAGATTGTTTTGGATTGGAGTGAGGCAAATTGGAGTGGGGCAGACTAAAGTGGGGTCGGTTGGAAGGATTGGAGTAAGGTGGATTGGGGTGAGTGGTTTGGATTGGAGTGTGCTGAATTAAATTGGTCTGGTGTGGACTGGATTGAGTGGCGTGGATTGGTGTAGGGGGAGATGGGGTGGAGTAGCGTGGATTACGGTGGGGCGGAATAGAGTGGGTGTACTGGGGTGAACTGCCATATCATCTCAGAAATTCCACATAAGAAAGATACAATGGGGCATATTATCAAGCACGGCGTTAAAATTATCGCCGCTTTGGCGGCAGAAAACTGCCGCTAAAGCGGCGATAATGGGCTTGATAATATACTGCAGAGAATTCCCATAGAAGCCCATGTTGGCACCAGAACATGGGCTTCTATGGGAATTCTCAAGGGCATATTATCAAGCCCATTATCGCCGCTTTAGTGGATGTTTTCTGCCGCTAAAGCGGCGATAATTTTAACGCCGTTTCTTGATAATATGCCCCAAGAGCAAAAACAAAAAAGAATATAAGTGAGAAAAGAAAACTTGGCAAAATAAAAAACAGTTAACTATAAAAAATCTTTGCAATTTTGTTTGTCCTGCTGGACACATCTTTGCCAGTCACAATCCTTCTGTTTGCAGGGTATTAAAAGTTAAACAGAACAAAATAGTACCTTAATTATGTCGGGAGTAGTGGACGGGCACAGATTAAGTTGAATCAATCTGTGCTTGGTCCGTGCTCCACAGAAAGGAAAAGAAGAACAAGTTACTTACATTTAGTAATTCATTATTTGGTAGAGCCTCTATCTAGCTGTAGATTCCTTTCCTTTGAATTTTCAAGGCATCAGGCTGGATCTGGAAACTTTTTCTGAGCAATAACACTTGCGCGCACCATCGCGTGGCTCCATTTGGCTTTGCATGATGTGGTCGGTAGTGTTGGTTATGACTTCGCGGTACCTATATATGCGCCACCCAGGCGCACCAATGTCAGTTACTTTTTGTTTTTTCCATCGCAGAAGCATAGAGCCACGAAGTAACTTACGTAGTCGTGTGCAAAACGAGAGCCTTGAAAAGGGTAGTAACGGGGCGTGGCCAACCTAGATGGCCGAGTGGGCGTAATCCATGAGGGCTCCGCACCGAAAGAAATGAAAATCACGGGGAAAATGGACTGAAATCAGTTTTAACTGCATGTAAACACAGTAGAGGGCCACACGAATACAGGCAACCCCGACAGCAACGCAAAACTCCAGCCGAAACCGCCAGATGTCACCAGATTGGACCACAGTATGCGGTGAATAACGAGGGCTGGAAGGTCACAGTCGTCATCGTGCACGGAGCGGTGCCCCGAAGCCGCAGCAGTGATGGCAGGGGACTCCCGGTGAAAGCGGAGGCCGGCGGTGGTGACGAATGGATGCTCCCTCCCACCCCCATCCTTGACAAAGTCCCCAGTATGATGGCGGGAGGGCCTACACACTTCGCCGCGGACTCGCCAGTAGCGGAGACGCCTCACTCGCGAATTGCCGGACGAGGGAGGCAGTTCACTAGACTCAAGGCGCATGTACCTGAAGGTGGGATCTGCATCAGGTGGGGTGGCATGACGTGGGGGGCGGCTGCGGGAGTGGAGGAGAGGCTCTCCGGGAGGTAACTAGGAGACCAAATTCACCAGCGCCTGACTCTAAGATGGCGCCAGTTGGGAAGTGTAGTGCAGTACACAGCGGAGAGGACAAGTGAGCAGCAGTGCTCAATACCCATTCGAAGAGCACCAAATGGTCACCCGGGGCCAGCTGTCACTGCGGTCCTGGGGGCTATGCTGAATTTGGGACAATGCGTCCCCCACGTGGAGAGTGAAGGCATGCGGGGGGAAGGGGCCCTCACCATTCATGAAAGGATGAATCCAAAGTGGGCATGAAGGAGGCATTCAATCTAATGGAGCAGGCGAGGGGGTACTGGTCTGCAGGAGCAGCGGATCCAGCGATAGGGGGCCTTCCGAGACAGATTACTCTCTAGAAGAGAGGTAGAGGCACAGGATTAAGACCTAAATGAAGGAAAAGCAGACTGGAAAAGGCAGAAAAAGTGACGGGGCACAGCGGAGAGCCAAGGCGGAGACCTCCGAACCAGGGAGGGAGGAAGGCCCAACAGGGGAATAAGACAGCCTCATTGTAAACCTGGCTATATACCCCTTAATGTAGCACAACTGGAGACAAGCGCCAGACTTTAATCGACAGAGGACCGGGCAAGACGGGGGGGCCAAGAAAAAGTGTTCCCGGCCTCTCTAGATAGCAACTTGACACTAAGCGCCAAACAGCGTCGAAGAATTGAAGTGAAGCTGACGGGGGCCGTCAAGGGGAGGCTAGGGTCTGACCAATACTAAGCCTGAGGGGCCGCATATCATGGTGTCACAGCTTGGCCGCCCATATGCCACCAAAGAAGACCCAGCAAAACTGGGTGTCCAGTTGCTTTTTGCCAGCAGAGGCCCGTCAGGTAATGACCACAGAAGAAACCATGGCCCTGATGAAAGAGGACGTCCTCGCCTCACTCCAAGACTTCAAGAAGGAGTTAAGAGAGGAACTGAGAACCGACATGAATGCCCCCTTTGAGAACCTGAAAGCAGATATGAATGGGCGCATGGTGTCCCTCCAAAACGAAGCAAATTCCGTGGGCACAAGAACACTGGAATTAGAAACCAAAGTGAAAGAACTGGCGCAGCAGTCACACAACATGAAAGAAGCGGCTCCCCTCATGAAAACACAACTCTAGTCAGCCATCTTAAAGTGTGAAGACCTGGAAAACAGGTCTTTTAGGGACAATATACGTAAACAGAATCTAGCAGAGCCAGTGGATGGCCCGAATCTGGAGGCCTTCATAACAGGACTGTTCATGGAGCTGTTAAAGTATGTGACAATGAAAATTAAAACCGAGCATGTACACCGTGTGGGTCCGCAGCAGCGGGGCCCTCAGAAGCACCCCAGAGATGTGTTGGTCAAACTCCACTCATTTCCGGTGAAAGAAGCCATAATGCAAGATGCGCGCAGGGTGGACAGCGTCACCTTTCAGGGACTCTCTTGTGCACTATTTCAGGACATCGCACCAGTCACACTGTCCAGACGCTTCCAATTTAAACCGGCAACGGATAAGCTGTGGCAAAAAAAGATCAGATACCGGTGGCCATACCCATTCTGCCTAGCATTTGAGATGCAAAACAAGTCATACCATGTTAATGAGTATAAAGAAGCAGCAAAAATACTAAGAATTCCTCAAGAAGGAGAAGAAGCATCAGCCTCCAGCATTGAAGAACCTTCCAGTGCCGCCAAACCAGCCAAAGAAAAACGTCAGTGGATCACGCAAAAACGCACAAAGCAACAGAAGAAAACAACAGAAGCGCGTGAAAACCAGTCACCAGTGACCACTTGAGCAGCATAAAAACAACTCGGACATTCGGATACATCGCACCCCCACGGGGCACCTACTCAGATAAGCCAAAACGGGACACCTGGGCTCTAATAGGTGGGCGAGTTCAATAGCGAGACAACAAGGGACCACATAATGATGCATGCCCTAGCAGACACACCTCTATGGTGATTCTGGCATACCCCTTCTGGGCATATCCTGTGGTAATAAGCTCAATATAAAATATGCTAAAGCGGAAAAAATCACGACCCCAGCAAACCAGTATTAATGATACAAAGGCGTAAGAATGTTAACTCATGTTGTAATGTTATGTTTAAAGTTAACCGTTCTAAAATTGTACATGGAGCAACCAATGGGGGGGAAACGAGGAGGAGTCGGAAGGGAGGCAACATCAAATACCCTGCATGGGAATGGACGGGGACAGGGAGGAATAGTCAAATTAGCCGGGACAAAACAATCAGCGGACACACCACTGGGTAGGAATATGGTGATCACTACATTGACCTGGAACGTGAAGGGCCTGAACTCCCCTGCGAAACGCCCAAAAGTATGGAAATACATTACAGATAGGAGAAATGAAATAGTGACCCTTCAGGAAACACACCTAAAGAAGTCAGAAGAGCACAGGTTGCACCGCAGAGACTACCCCCTAATATACAGGTCATCCACAACCTCTAAACATAACGTGGGTGGCGCTAATGTTCCACAAATCACTGCAGTTCTCCCAGACGGGCTATAAGGCAGATAGAGACGGTCGGACAGTAATGTTTAAAGGCCAGCTCCGGGGCCGCTTGGCTACCTTCGCCACAGTATACGCCCGAACACCAACCAGAGCTCCTTCACACAGTCCTTTTTAGACAAATTGGGAGGGTTCGCCGACGGAGAAATCTTTCTCCTTGGAGACTTTATTCCGACGTGGGATCCTAATCTAGATAGCACACATGCTACCAGACATGGCAAGGGCAGTTTCTCCACGACACTGATGGAGAAGTTTGAAGACCTAGGGCTAGTAGATACCTGGCGAACATTGCACCCGCAGGAAAGGGAATATACCTTTTTCTCACACCTTCATGGAAGCTACTCGCGTATAGACTATACCTTTATGAGCAACACGATGGTACAGCCTATACGCTCATCCTACATCCATCCCATAATGCAATCAGACCACGCGCCGTTAGAAACGACCCTAGAGTGGGCAGCCCTCCTAAAAAATACAGACGTTGGGACCGCCCCAACTCACTGACAACACATGGGACACATCTCCCTCCACTACTTGGGACGCAATCAAAGCGGTGAGAAAGGGGCAGTGTATTGCCCTGAACTCCACCCTGAACAAGCAGAGAACCACTGAGAGACACGCAGTTGAGGCTGAACTTGTTACTGCCGTAAAGCTACACAAAGAAACACCGACTCTGGCCCACCAACGTCAGGTGACAGCATTGAGGGGGAAACTAAACGCCATATACACCAACCGAGCAGAACTTACCCTCTTGAGATTGCAGCAGATAGGCTACGATCAGAGTAACAAGGTAGGCTCACACTTAGCGAGACAACTCTGAGTCAAAAGGGAAAAAGAATACATTGGGGATATCAAGGATGGGTCGGGAGGGACTACAGGGTCAGACACTGATAAGACACTAATCTTCGGGAGATTCTACGAAACCTAATGCACGGCTGAATACCCAACAACGTAAGTTCAGACGGCATTTGAACGACATCCACCTACCCCAAATCACATAAGCACAAAACGAGTGGATAGGGAGTCCAATTTCAGAAGAGGAGGTCTGGGAAACACTGAGTGCCCTGAAACCCCACATGGCCCTGGGGCTGATGGCCCATTTTTACAAGACATTTGCATCGCAGCTCATTCCCCATTTGGTGACCCTCTTCAACCACCTGGCGACCACCGGAGCGGTGACACCCACGATGACTGGAGCAATCATTACAGTCTTGCCCTAACAAGGAAAGAACCTCAAACAGTGCGGCTGATATATACCCATTGCCCTTTTAAATCTCGATGTCAAACTTTATCCAAAAATTCTGGCTACTCTGCTAGACACCTTTCTCCCCTAACTCATACACCCTAACCAATTAGGGTTTCTTACAGGTCGACAAACACACAATAACATCCATAGGGGCATAGACTTAATAGAGAAAACGAAAAAAAGGGGGGCCAGCTATCTAAGAACATTTTTCCCCACTCATCGGACCCGTGTTGGAGAGGTTGTGGTTTGTTGGCGGACTTTAAACACATCTGGTGGGTTTGCCCGGACGGAGATTCTTGCTCAAATGAAAACCATATTAGGATACCCAATACCAGACGATCCCAAGATGATTCTATTGGGGTTGTGTAACAATAATCTTCGCTATCAGACAAGCAGTGACAGAGCTGTGATGTGGCTCTGTCTCGGGGCGGCGAAGATGGTGGTGGCAGCTGGCTGGAAGCGCTCACCCGCACCCTCGCTAACGCAATGGCATGCCGGGCTATGGTGAGTGGTCACGATGGAACGAATGGCAGACTTTGCCTCAGACTCGTATAAACATTTTGAATACATATGGGGACTCCTGGTGGGCTACCTCATCACAGGCCTGCCACTTTTCACTTGCCCCACGTGCACCAGAGCCTTACACCTGTTTCAATTTTAACTTGAAGTGATTTCAGGGAAGACCAACATGAAAAGGAGAAGGCCCCACAGTTCCCTAACTAGATGGCCTCCCTGAAATCTCCGCAGGACATTATAGAACTCATGCTAAGAGCAGATCCATGTACCACAGTTAAGGGGTTTGGGGGGAGGGGGAGGGTGTAAAATGGTGTACTTAGAGAAAGTAAAGAGATCTATGATGGTACAATAAGGGACCTAAATTTAGCAAACTGTAAACTGTATTAGAAATATCTTTACAGGATAGCCTGTTACATTGTACGTGGAATGTTTAACTACTTATCTGAAATGCCAATAAACAGAGTTTTGAGGGGGAAAATAGGGGAGTAACCCTAGCCCTACAACATTATTCTGCAAAGTGGTGAACCATGGGTGGGGCTGTAAGGAATCTGCAGCTAGATAGAGTCTCTACCAGATAATATGTCACCGAAGGTAAGTAACTTGTTCATCTGATAGAGACTTCTAGCTGCAAATTTCTTATCTTTCAATTAGATACCCAAGCCATACCATCCCGCCGGTGGGTTGCTGACCAATACCTTATACTAGAAAGTTGTGCAGGACCGAAGGGGCAAAATGCCCGTCCCTACGTACCTGACTGTAGGCAGTTGTGCTTGGCAAACATGTGCAAGGGTCAGTGACTGGGACACCTCAAGCCAAGGCTGTGGTCGCAGCCTCCCCCTAGTGGAATGGGCCCTTAATCCTTCAGGGGCTGCTTCTTAGCCGGGGCACAGCAGATCCTAATGCAGAGAATGACCAGCGAGAGATGGTCCTTTTCTTCACTACCCATCCCTTCTTAGTTGCCACGTACCTCACAAAGAGTTGGCCGTCCACCCAGAACTCTTTTGTGCAGTTAAGGTAGAACAACAATGCTCTTTTTGGGTCCTGACGGTGTAGACACTTCTCTTCCTTAGAAGGATGCGGGGAAGAAAAGAAAGGGGGCAACGTGATGGATTGAACCAGATGTAATGGGGTCACAACCTTTGGCAAGAATGAAGCACGGGTACGAAGCACCACTTTGTCTGGAAAAGACATCATGTAGGGAGGCATGCAAGATAAAGTCTGCAACTCACTCACTCTCTAGGCAGATGTAATCGCCACTAAAAAGGCTGTCTTAATGTGAGGACCAAATTAAGGTCTCACTGCGGCATAACAAAGGGCATGGGCGGATATAAGTGAGCCAGCCCCTTTAAAAACTTATTTACAAGAGCTTGAGAGCTCCCAAAGCAGTATCCTGTTGGGCAAGGGTTAGACTTAATAGAAGAATAGTAAAAAGAGAAGGAGAAAGAGGGTCAATAATCCTTTCTGTACAGTATAATAAACATTTCTGCCAACAGCAGACATATACCATCTTAGCGGAGAGCCGCATGGCAGCCAAAATAAAGTCACATACTAAGGGAGGAAGGTCAACTGCCGTCATTCAATCTCCACAAATGGAGGCGCAAAGTTGACAGGTTCTGGTGAAAACCCTTCCTCTGCTGCTGCGACAGAAGATCCTCCTGAAGGGTAAGCCTGATCGGAAGATCGATGCTCATTTTCAGAACCTTTGGATAGCAGACTCTCCACGCCCAGTCCGGAGCCACTAGGATGACTTGGGCCCAGTCGCTCCTGATCTTCTTCAGAACCCTGGGCAGGAGTGGTGTGGGTGGAAAGGCATGTAGCAGGCCTGTGCTCCACTTGTGACAAAAGGCGTCGCCGAACTATAGCCTTAACTGGCGTAGAAAGAAAAGAACTATCATCCGTGCACCTGGGTGGTGCATATATAGGTATTGCATGTCATAACCGACGACGTCACGTGGAGCCAAATAGAGCCATTCGACGGAGCGTGCAGGGATATTGCTCAGCAAAATATTCCGGATCCAGACTGATGCCTGGGAAATTCAAAGGTAAGGAATCTGCAGTTAGAAGTCTCTATTAGATATGATGTTAGGCCTGCAGTAACGAATTACGAGGCTGTAAAGAATAGTGCCATGCAAGCCATCAAATGGTAAGCAACGGGTGGGCTCCAAGCCCTTTTTGTGAACAACAGCGTCTTGCAAGCAAGATGCATGTGCTAGTGCATTCTCTCGCATGCTCCGGCCTAAAAAGTGTCACATTTGAAAGACCTTTTCAACAGCAAACTTAAAGCCAGAGAGAGAAGACTAAAATTTGCAATTTTGGAGGAGAAAATGTACGCTTCCACCTCAGGCCAGCATTGTAATCCATTAAAGACCTCCTCAGAGTAGTCTATGGTCAAGGCTTCCAATCAGGTCAGAGCACCCTCTAGCCCTGCTTCCAAGGGTCAGACACCAGGTCAACCACAGCCCGTTGTTGATCAGCAACAAGACAGCGGCGTGCTAAAGAAGAAAACTCAGAAAAGAAAGAGGATGCCTCCTACAGAAACTGAAGCCGGAGAAAATATCAACAGACAAGTCTGCCTCTCACCACGTGGAAGGTGCGTACACCAATTAATAAAGCCGTGGCTGAATGAGTTCTCTAATCCTATTCTGGACTTCATAATGCCACCTATTGAGAAATCATTCACAAAGACAGACACAACAAACTTGAAGAAGGGTTAGCCATCATACAGAAAAAATCCCTCATGTTCACTCAAATAACAACAGCCAATCCAACAACTTTCAAATGACTTACAGTGGCACTTACGATGTTTTTAAATGGATGTTAAACGTTCAATGGTAAGCCAAGTAGATGCAACTTGTGGTACTTTTTTTTTTTTTATTTTGTTTATTCAGGTCAGCGAATACCGAACATTACAGTTAAATATATGCAGAGCCATGGCAAAAGCATGCAATTACTGATACAATTTACCACTGTAACGTAGCAGATAGATACCAATCAGTGTTTTTTTTACACCTAAAGTCGCCAACAAATAAACCATAACAAAAACAAACAATGGCACAGATGGAAGGTATCAACACCCTAACAGTTCGCACTATCGATTGATGCATGACTCCTGCAGAGGGGACAGCACGTTCGGAGAAGCACACAGCTAGAGTAAGCACAGTTGGACACACACCCCAGCGAAACGGGACCTAAGTGGGCTTCCTTCCCGCCTCCCGCCGACCCGGGGAGCTATCCACCCTGTCGCTCCACCCCGCAGACCGCTAGGCCCAGCTGCACCACCCCGACATCTGACCAACCCCCCACCGCCCATAGTGTCATCCAGAGCTCAGCGGCACATGCGACCACTCACACACCTCCGATCAACCTTAACCCATATCATCAGATATTGCACCAGACAGTGAACCTGTGGCTCGTGGGGATTCCGCCCTCTCACGGGACCAGTGCAAAAAGGGCTCCCAGATGTCCCTAGGTCGGGAAGTGACCGGCATAGATTCCCAGTAGCATTCAAGTTGTGTGTTGCCATATGTAACGTCTGCCACCCAGTCCTCAAATTTAGGCAAGCACCTGCGTCCCCAACGTACCGCCACCTGTCGCTTAGCATAAAGGAGCAACAGCGCATGCAGTTTCCTAGCTTTTGGTAGAGTACTTTTGACATAACCTAGTAGCCCCAGATGAGGAGACGGCGTGTCGGCTCTATGGAGGATTTGGTTAATAGCTACAAAAATGCTCGACCAGTATTCCTCCAGACGGGGACAGCTCCACGCCACATGTAGAAAAGTGGCATTTTCAGCCCCACACTTCCAACAAGTGTCGTCTTCCCTGAGGCCCATACGGTGCAGCAGCCGAGGTGTACGGTAGTATCTGTGTAGGAACTTAAAATGTATTAGGCGCAACCTATAGTTAGGCGACAATTCCTTCAGTTGCCCACAACAGAAGGTCCACTGTTCGTCCGAAAGAGGGGACTCCAATTCCGCGTTCCACGCGTGCAGCGAGGACGGCACCACAATCGGAGCTTGCTCCTGCATACAGTTGTATAACCGGGATACAAGTTTTTTGGGGGAAGCTCTCGACAGTAAATTTTGCAGCGCCTGAAAGTGCGGGGGCTCCTCTGGGAACAGAGGCCAGAGCGCCTTGCAGGATTCTTTAAGCTTATGGAGCGCGAACGTATCCGCAAAAGTCTCCGGTATCACAGAGTCCTCCTCTACAGGAACCCCAAAGGTGCCATCGGGGTAGATGTCCGCAAAAGTGCGCAGAACTTTTCCTCTAATCACGACCCCCCCCCCCCCTGTCCTGCAGGCAGGGAATCAATGGGTTGCCCCTCAGGGGCACAGCAGGCGCATACAGGAGAGGGAGACGTGCCCTCCTCTGTAATTCCCGCCACGACCAGCGGAGCAAGGCCACCGTGTCAACGTCTCCAGACGGGCGGGGCGCCTTCACGTATAATGCCACGCTAAGGGGCAATGGAGCTTCCACCGCCCTTTCCACCGCCACATGCGGCTGGTAGGGGGTGGGGAAAACCCAGAAGTGTAGGAATTGTGCCTGCGCACATAGCGCGTACAGCGCCATGTCTGGAGCCCCCAGTCCACCCTGCCTCAACGGGAGGGTGAGCAGCGCCCAGGACGATCTCGCCTGGCCTCCGGCCCAGACCAGCGTCAACAGCAGTGATCGCACCCGAGCATGGAAATGCGCAGTCAAGGGTAACGGCAGATTTACAAAGAGATATAGGAATTTCGGGAGGACTACCATCTTTACCAGGGCTATCCTCGCAACTAAAGATAGGGGGAGCTTATTCCAGATCTCGATCTTCCCCTCCAGCCAGTCCACCGCTCTCCCATAGTTCATTGTCCACAAATCACTCAGGTTGCGACTAATCCAGACCCCCAGGTATTTGACCGAGTCCGTTTCCCAGCGCAAGGGTTAATCCGAAGTCACCTCCGGGGTGGCATCCGTCAGAGGGAACGCAACAGACTTGGACCAATTGATAGCTATTCCTGCCAGGTCCTCGAATCTGACAAACTCCCTCAGCAGTGGATCTAGGTTTTCAGCGGGGTCAGCAACATATAACGTTACATCATCCGCATACAAGGATATCAACAGGCTGCGAGAGCTGAAGCCAATACCCCGGGCAGTGTGGTGCTGACGGACCCTAGCCGCCAGAGGCTCCATGGCGATGGCAAATAGCAGCGGGGACAGGGGGCACCCCTGCCTAGTCCCGCGAGATATGCCAAATGGCTTGGATATCAGCCCGTTCACTCGCACTCTCGCCCGTGGAGCTGCGTATAAGGGCCGTATTAAGTTTATGAAGAGAGGGCTAAAACCCATTCTGCCTAGGATCCGAAACAGGTAGGGCCATTCAAGCGAGTCAAACGCCTTCGTGGCGTCGAGAAAAATAACCGCCGCCCGGATGGAGGGGTGTAGGTAGTGCAGTACTGAGAATACCGTTCTTAGATTGTGCGACGTGGCGCGGCCGGGGACAAACCCCGATTGATCAGGCAATGCCACCATGGGCAACAGGGGCTGAAGCCTGTCCGCAATCAGTTTAGCGTAGATTTTAACGTCTACGTTGATGAGGGACAGTGGACGGTACGAGTCGAGCAGCTGGCTATCTTTGTCCGGCTTCAGCAATGTGATTATCAGCGCCTCCCGCATCGAGTCTGGCAGGGAGCCCGTCTCCTGGGCCTCAGCGAAGACCGAGAGGAGCCTAGGGGCCAGTTCGTCAACATAGGTCTTATAAAAACTAGTGGTCAACCCATCGGGGCCGGGGGCTTTGTGCGCCGGCATGCTCTTAATCACCTGCGCGACATCCTGAACAGTGAACGGGACATCCATATAGCGACGGTGATGGTCATTGAACCAGACAATGGCAATGGAGTCTAGGAAGGCGTCCAGTGATTCCGGGGCTGTAGTTTGCCTGGACGTATAGAGGGCCGAGTAAAACTGAGCGAAAGCAGTCAGAACTGCATCATGTCCTAACCGGAGTTCACCTGACCCATCTCTTATGGACGCTATGAAATCCGATCGCGCACGCGGGTAGATGAGCCTCGCCAGGGTTCTGCTAGGCCTATCACCTTCCCCATATCGACGGGCCTCCGCCTGCCGTCCCAGGAACTTCACTTCGCGCTGCGCCTCCTCGCCGAACTCCAACAGCTTAGCTTTCATCTGAACCGCCAGTGCGGGCGACGGGTCAGTACAGAAACTTGCATCCAAGTCCTGCAACTCTCCCTCCAACCTGCGCAGTGTGCCGCGGATTGCCCCGAGGACCCCCGCTCTCCTAGAGATGCACTGGCCCCGGATCACTGCCTTAAATGCGTCCCAAAGGGCCGCTTCTGTTTCCACCGTACCCGCGTTGATATCGAAATAGCGCACAATATCCTCTCTAATTTCCTCCGTAAATACAGAGTCGGTAAACACGTACGGGGGCAGCCGCCAGGAGAACGCGCGAGCAGGGGCATCAGGCATCCTCACCACCAACAGGCATGGAGCGTGATCAGAGAGTGACCGGGCCAGAATATCCACCTCCTCCGCCCAGGTTGCCACATCCGGCGAGACCAGCCAGTAGTCCAGCCGGGACCAGGCCGCGTGTTGGCTCGTAATACACGTCTCGCTCTGGTGTGTGTGGGACCTCCCGCCCCCCTACGGTCCACCGTATCCACCAGTGGTACATTAAAATCCCCTCCGAGGATAATCGTGGAGCAGTCCATTAACAGTATCCGTGCCCATAGATCCCGGAAGAAGTCCGGGTCATCTACATTGGGTCCGTACACCGCCGCCAGCACCATCTCCTTCCCCTGCAACACTCCGTGAGTGATAACGTAGCGCCCCTCTGCGTCCAAATGAGTGCGGTGTTCCTTCCAATCCAGCCCTGCTCTTATGAGGATTGCCACCCCTCTAGCATAATTAGAATAAACGGTGGAATGTACCCACGTCCAGCGTGAGCGCTTCAGTCTAGGGGAGGGGGTGGACCGCACATGCGTCTCCTGCAGGAAGCAGATATCTATTTTGTGTCGGGAGAGGTACCCTTGCATGAGCCGAGCTTTTTTATAGTCCCCGAGACCCCTAATGTTCCACGTTAATATCCTAATTCCTGCTATAACTCCAGCCATTTTGCTTTGAAGTTTCCTCCACCCCCATCTACAAACTGCATCTCTCTCCTAGTGTTTAACCAGGGCCATGCATAAGGGAGCATCATGGTGATCTGCGAACATACACTTCCATCGTACCAGAACCAACATAACTCAAACCAACCCGCCTTCCCCAACCCACCCCCCACCCTCACCAACCCCCCAATCAGGTTGTGACAAATCCCCCCGTGGATCACGCAACGCGTGATTACAACTCAAACTCTTCAACATTGGGATGCACCCCATGGGGCGTGGTGCACCAAGCGTACTCCCCCGTCTGCACAGGGTGGCTGCACTATGTAACCCACCGCTTCACACCAGCTGAGCCCGCCCCACTCGGATCCAAGCTTATACCTAGTCGGGAGACCTTGCCAAGAAGGAGCAATTCAGCAAGTGCAGCACATTTAACATTTGCAGGCCTCTCACATCCCCTTAGCTACCAATAACTGTAAACCAGGAGCAACCCTAGGCGGAACGGGGCTGGCATCCCACCTGCCAGGTAGAACACCCCACACGGATCTTACACAACTCCCCCTCCCTCCAGGGTCAATCATTGTCACTTAAGCGCCCTTCGTCCACCTCCGCCTGTGGCGGCCTGCGCCTGGACGCAGCCCCCCCAAGTTGCTTGGCGTACTTCAGCGCTGCCTTCGCCTCTGCGAAGTAGTGTGTGGTACCCTCGTGCGTCACCCTCAGTTTCGCTGGGTACAACAGTGCATAAGGGATGGCAGCCTGCAGCAGCAGCTTCTTAGCAGGTAAAAATTCCTTCCGGGCCGCCTGTACCAAGGGAGTGAAGTCCGGATAGAAGGAGATGTTATTCCCTTTGTGTATAATTTTCCCCTTTTCGCGAGCAAGGCGTAAGATGAGGTCCCTGTCTTGGAAATTCAGGATCTTTGCCAGGATAGGACGCGGCGCCGCCCCCACCGGTGGCTTCTTACCGAGCGATCTGTGCGCCCTTTCCACTGTAAACACCGGGGAGAGCGCCGGATCAAAGAGCTCATGGAGTAGTTCTGAGACATACAGTTCCATCTTTCCAATGTTCGTCGTCTCTGGTATGCCCGTGATTCGGATGTTGGATCTTCGGGACCTCGCCTCTAAATCATCCGTTTTGGCCCGGAGGAATTCCAGTTCTTTTTCCACGGCCGTGAGTTGTTTCTTGGTGTCACGTCTGAACTCGCAGCAGTCAGCGTGCCCACTTTCCAGGCTGTCCAATCTAGTTTCGTGCGAGTCAACCCGTTGTTTGACGGAGTCCAACTGGGTAGCCATGGCATCTAGCTTGGTGTCGATGCTCTTGAGACTCGAGCGGACCTCCAGCATCAGCGCTCGGTAGTCTACCTCCGGCTCTGCCCCATGCGCGGAGGACTCCGCCGCCTCCAGGTCCGCCGCCTGCTGCTTGGCCTGCCGCTTATGCTCAAACGTGAGCCTGGACTGCTTCGCCTCGTTCTTCCCTCCCATGACTATGGGGCAGTGCCAGTCGAATACAGCAAGGCGGCCTCGCGGCCAGAGGACGGCTCTAACGGCCCCGGCCGCTATCCAGGCAGACCAGTCACCCTCTCCCAAGGCTGTCGCTCCCCCGATCTCGGGTCCACAGGGGCACGGGCAATGCCACAAGCGCTGTCGAAGCGGGACAAGAGGACAGGATTCCTAGGCCCTGCCGCAGCTCATCCGTCACGGCCGCCAGCCGGGCCGCTCTAGACCACCCACCGCAGGGCGCCACACGCACAGTTCTACATGCATCCGTCGATGAGTAGATCAGATCCCCAAGTCCGCTAGTGTGGCCGTTCCGTCACAATGAGGCCAGGTGCGCACCCCGTATGTGCCCTCACAGCTTCGCCTTGGGATCCCGGCGCCAGCCGCCCCCTCAAGCTCACCTCATGCAGTCGCTGGGCTCCACAGCAGTGTGCGTGTGGCGGCTCGGGGTCGTCAAGGATCAGGTCCAGTAGCCCGCAGCCAGGGAGTGCCGTGTGTCCGCCTCCTGCAGTGGCCACAAAATGGCGGCTCCACCTCTCGCGTCCTCTCTCTCCGCGCCAGCGGCAGCCGGGATCAGCAACGGTGCGCCCAGAGCAGCACCCGTAGGACAGCGGCCAGGTCTCCGGGCGGATCCGCTCCACTCGGCGCGTTTTTCGCTCCGACCGCGACCTGCAGTGTGGGGGCCACAGCGTACCCTCTCGCCCCAGGCCCACGCAGCCTCGGTCTCCAGTAGCCGCTCCCAGCCGTCCCCGGCAGCCGCAGCGGCGGCCGCGCGTCACAGGATCTTCACGCGCGGGACGCCAAGGGGCATATCTCAGTCGCCCGGTCTCGGCCAGGCATCAAATTGCAGTAGATGCTTCACTGGGCTTCGCGGCGCCTCCCGGAGTGTGGATCGGGACTCCCAGTGCGGGCGGTGCAGGATTACTTGAAGGATTAATAATGCAGCCGGCGGAGCTCGCTCACAGAGCGGCCATTTCGCTGCCCGGTTGGCCACGCCCCCCCAACTTGTGGTACTTGTTTTGGTATGCTTTGCCTTCTTAGGAAGGTGTTTTTGTGGCTGCCTTTGGACTGTACGAAGATGGTTACACAGGCACATAACTAATCGCCTAGATTATGGAAATGCATTGCTGGTGGATATGACTCAATCCCTTGTGACTCGACTACAGGTGGTTCAGAACACAGTGGCATGCTTGGTTTGCCAATTGCCAGCAAGCTCTCAGATTCTGCGACCTTTGCACTGGCTTCTGGAAAGGAAATGGTGTATTTTTAATCTGCATGGGGTGGGTCTGCTGTACCTTTATTCCCAAATTACCATTTACCACCCATGTAGGACTCTGAGATTGTATGATACTGCACTGGTTGCCCCCGCTGTATTTGAACTGCCTGAAATGGAGGTCGCTCCTTTTCGTATCTTGCCCCATATTATTGGAAAAAGTTGCCTGTCCATATTTGTAGATGCCATACTTTTATGACTTTTAAAAAGCTAGTTAAAATCTGGCTCTTTATTCTTCTTCCTTCATGAAATATTGTTGTGTCAGTCCACTAGATACAGCTCTATCACCGGGATACTCCATCTGGAGTAAGTGTATCAGTGCTATATCAAGTGTCCATAGTATAATATCTCACCCTCAAACTCTCATTACCTTAACATCATGTACCACCCCACAAATCTGAAATCAGGTTCTCTACAGCACATAGCTGACTATATTGTTTCAAATGAACACCATCCTAATAATAATACCTACCAAGGAAATCCTAATACTGACCAGTGTAGTACCAAATGCAGCTCTTCAATTCCATGTACTCCATCATTCAAACTTATGACCTAAAACAACGTTCTTCTCACCCAACTCACTACAAAGGTCAGACTCTTGACCTAATCATAACCAATGCTAAAATGGCCAATTACAATAGAGTGGTCTGATCATGTACCTATCCCTTTCTCCCTCATTCTCCCTTGTGCACCCATCCACAGCAATGTTCTCCCTTCCACCATTATGATGCTGCCCTTCAAAAATCTCTCTTCTAACTTCATTGAGGAGATGATCTCACGTGAACTGCTTACAATTAAAACAACATTAATGAGTCTGCTATTTATGACAGATACAACTGTATTATTTCCCATGGTGTGGATACTATGGTCCCCTGAAACCAAAATGTTGATGACTCAAACCTTCTCATCCCTGGTTCAGCCCTGAACAAAACAACAAAAGAAAAGAAATACACGCACTCGAAAAGCACTGGAGACTTTTCAACTCTGCAACAATACACACAAAGATGAAATCACTAAGGAAACTGCATAAACACCACATCCAACAGGCCAATCCTACTTCCTTCCCTCACAACTTTAGACCTCACAAACCCTTTCAGAACTCTCGGCCAATTAATCAATACCTCACCGCCTGCCAAGAACATCTCAAACCCTCTGCCAAGTTTTTCGAAACTTTCTTGAACATTTTCGACAAGCAAGTCTCTACTACACTGAAATGCCATCATCATTGGCCTCTCAGACAATAAACGCAGCCAAAAGGATGAACACATGGAATACATTTAGGACTATTTCACATAATGACCTCCTCAATATTGTTAAAATCCTCAACACTACCCCATATTACAATGACCTAATGCTAACATTAAGGATAACTTTTCTGTAGTCTCTAAAGCCTGGGGCAAAATTATCAACTACTTCCTCTCCTAAGGAGCCTTCCCCGACTCACTTAAATGCGCCCAAATCTCCTCCTCCTGAGAAAAAAAACAACCTAAATCCCAACCTCACTGAAAGCTACAGACCAATCTCTAATCTTCCCTGGCTTGAAAAGATCACTGAAAAATGTGTCTCCATGTAACTCGACAAATTCATAAGCAAGATAAACTTGATAGCAGTCCACGAATCAGGTTTGAGATCTGGCCACGGAATTAAAACGAATTCTTCAATAATCCTGGATGACATCCATAGTGTACTGGATGAGGGTGCATCCTGTCTGCTTGTCTTAAACTAGGATGATTTCTCATTGCAACTCTGTTATTGTCAAAAAGTGTATATGGTTTGTTTTCCCACAGGGCTTGGATTTCGTTCACTCAGTGCGGTGAAACAATTGCAACTAAGAAAAGTGTTTTCCATGTAAGGGGCTGAAACAAAGCCTTGTGAATAGATTCAAAAGGATTCCCCATTAATTTAGATAAAACAATGATAAGCTCCCATGGAGGAGAAGGCATTGTAACTGGAGAGAAAACTTTCTAAATACTCTCTAAGAAATCTTTATAGGAAGTTTAAAAAAATGAGGTTTGTGAAGAGGAGTTTCTATCTGCGTTTATGGCCACAAGGTGTGCCTTAATAGATGAGTACTGTACATTAGACTTTTCTACATAAAGCAGTCAACGTAAAAACACTTCAACATAACAATTAAATGAATAAAAATTGTTTTGAATATATCAGAGGCAAAACCTCTTCAATCCTGAAGCACAGGATATTCTTGTGGAAGGATGCTTGGACTCTCTCATAAAGTCCTGTTGTCGCTTTAGATGGTCATATTTAAGAATTCAGGAGCCAACCAGTCAATTGCAGTGAAGAAGATTGGAGTTGAGAATCTTCCTTCCCAACTTGTAAAGGAAATCCTGCCTGCATGGCAACCTCTTGTACTGGCGCTCGGTAAGGTGAAGGAAGTCAATGAAGAACCATTGACAAGGCTATTTGGTGCTATTAGTATCATTTTGGTCTTGGATTTATACAGCTTGATCAAGACTGCTGGAATGATAGGGAACAGTGGAAAGGCATAGAGAAATGTCCTTGACCAGTTGATGAAAAGGACATTCCCGTTCGACCCCGGTTGCTAAAATCTGGAGTTGTAGTCTTAGCACTTTTTTGTTTTCTGCATCTGCAAATAAGTCTATTAGGGAACAACCACATTCTTGAAAAACTTCCCCCAGTACGTTGTTGTTTAGAACCCAGTTGTGGTTGTCTTGAATAATACGACTGCAGGAATCTGCTTCTGTATTTTGAACACCTGGAAGGAGTACTGCTGTAATTGTTAGATACCTTGCTATGAGCCATTTTCCTATGGTCTGTGACCTGAGAGACAAAGATCTGGCATGATTTCCTCCCTATTTGTTCAGGTAATGCATCATTGTAGTATTGTCTTCATGAATCAACAGGGAGTTTGTCTTTTTTGCAGAAACGAAGGACTTCAATGTTAGGTGGACCGCTCTCAGTTCTAAGAGACTGATATGGTAAGATGTTTTTTGTCCGACCATACCCCTCGAGTCTGTAAATGATTCATGTGGGCACCCCATCCTTGGAGGGAAGTATCACATCTGTGACAAGAGTTTGATTTGGGAGATCCTGATGGAAGGGGTTTCCCACCTTTAGATTGTTCGACTCAGTCCACCATGGGAGAGAATGGAGTGCAGACTGTGAAAGAGTTAGTTTCTGGTCAAAGCTGTTCGAGGGCTGCTTCTACTGATCCTCCAGATACTGTTGTAGTGGTCTCATGTGAAGCCTGGCATGGGAAACTATAAATATGCAAGATGCTATTGACCCTGGTAGGGATGATATTTGTTGAGTTGAATGATGAGTCCACAACAGAATGAGATATTTCAGGTGGATATATGACAGTCTCTCCTCAGAAGGAAACACTTTTGCAGACTGGGTATCCAGAATAGCATTCAGATAGGTTATCTTTAGTACCGGATGTACTATTGATTTGTTTATTTTGACCTGAAGACCCAGTCGTGAAAACCTATCCAGACATATTTGGAAATGCTTTAGAGTTGTTTCTGAGGGTGGACTCTTCACTAACCTATTGTCTAGATAGGGGTAGATAAGCTTTCTTAGCCGTATTGTGACGCCAGCCATTTTGAAAATGTCATTGGGACCGACTTTAGCGATGGTAGCACCGTGAGTTAAAGATGTTTGGAGTCTACAACGAATTGTAAAAAGTTTTAATGTTTCTGTATGAAAGGCATCTTGTAGGTCTATGACACACATTCGGTCTACTGTTGCACCTGGGGATATATTTTGTTTGGTGTCAGCACCCTGAACTGTTCCTTTAATATACATTTGTTGAGATTTCGGAAGTCTAGTATGGACCTGAATTTTAGTTTGGGTCGTTTTTTCTGAACCAGAAAGTATTGGGAGTAAATTCCCAATCCATTTTGATAGTGTGAAATCTCCTCTTCAATATCAACGTTGTGGTACTGTAAATTTCGGAACCATGTTGGAGGCATGGTCCCACCATGCCGATTTTAGTATCAGCGAACCGCAAATGACTAATGCAGTATGTATGAGTGTTTTCGTCATGTTTCACCGATGAAATTCACCATGTATACGATACTACATATCGAACTCTCGGGTTCCATTTTAGAACGGTAACCATTCTGTGGTTGCCCTCACATAGGCAGCGAATTAAGGCCATGCCTAGGTCTAAAGGACACGCACACCTTCTATGCCTTCTTGGTGACCTGTGCAACCTGACTCCACTGCCCGAGGTCAGTCCTGTTCGGCCAGTTCCTTTTACTGCGGCCAAATGGGATTAGCACCAGGGCTTGACACACCATAAAGTCGTCTTTCCCACATGAACCCTGACTAATCTCTTTCACACCTGCCTCTGTTTCCTACTTTATGGCTTATTTTAGGAGCAGGAGGTGTCCGTTTTATTGGGGTCTGCTGATATCTGATGAGGGTTCAGAGCCTCGCTGGGTAAATAATTATGTGCTGACCGAGCTGAAATGTGGGATTATCATCATGACTGTGCTGTTTCTTTGAAGCGAAAATATGTGAACAACCACTTGTAAAATAGGGGCGGTGTTGCCCAGAGCGTTATATTTTGTATATAAGAAAAGACTGATTTTTGGTTGGGAGCAGTCTCCTGAGAACATACATCGTGGAGTACTTCTCGGATACCTGTGATTGGTCTGCAGCCAATAAATACGATCTTTGACTTCACCTAGAAGACTCTGTGTTTCTGTGGTCTGAGACAGGAAGAACTCGAAGTCTTCGGGTGTGTTCCCTGGCACCGCTGGGTTGGTTCTGAAAAACCCAGTACTTCAACGTGACGTCGACTTCGATGGAGTACCTATTGAAGGTTAACAAAGGCAGGTTCTTCAAATGAAACGGCCCTCAATGTCATACTCCTTGACGTAGATCGGGAACGATATCTTTACCCATGAAACCTTCTTTCCTTAGATCTACCTCTAGTGGAGTCTTTAAACCTGGAGGAAAGCGCTCTGCTGTTAGACTAACCATCCCCATGGCTTTTTGAGGAACCAGCATTCTTCTGTTGCATTTCCTGTAGTCCATGCAGTCTGTTTTCTTTTCTCTGTCTCTCAACGTTCTCCTGTAGAGTTTTTTACAGTGTCTGCATGAACTAGGATGACAAAATTCTGGAATGGAGTGGATACAGACCCTGTGTGAATCTGTTTGAGCCATCTCTTTTTCATTTCAAGGGAGGGCCTTCATTTCAAGGGAGGGCCTTCACAAAAGGCGAAAGCATTTTGACAAAAAAAAAAATCAAAATTTTCACTCATAAAAAAGGTGGTAAATTACTCTTATCCTAAAAGGACGTTGAGTAAAAACCTGAAACCAAGTTTAACTAAAGCTTATCTCTGGATATTTGCCCAAAACAACAGGGGTCAGTGCCCCAGTTTCTTTATGGAGGAGCCAGAAAAATGAACTGATCTAACTATCACCTGTGGGGCATGATGGGATATTGGGGGTACTGTGAAGTTCCTAAAGGCACAGTACGAGTTGTATCAGATGAATGTATTACTTGCCGCCTATTGGCTAATTCTGTCATTCACTTCTTTTTTATTTTAACCCCTTCCCTGCTCATGACGGAACCACTCCGTCATGAGCCACGGGTGCCGTGTGCTCATGACGGAGTGGTTCCGTCATGCTGCGGCCGTTGGCGGCCGCTCCGCCCACGCGGCGCTAATTTCCCGCCTGTGCGGGCGATTAGCGCCGTGGGCGGAGTCATGACGGAACCACTCAGTCATGAGCACAGCTCAACCGTGACTCATGACGGAGTGGTTCCGTCATGAGCACGGCGCCACCGTAGTGCCCCCAAACCCCCCCCCCAGCGCTGCGGCGGAATTCCTGCCGCAGCCAAGGGGTTAAAGAAAGTTTGTGAGACATATGCTGTATTCACCTGTACTCTATGGTCATTTGTATAAAAGTAAATGTTTTCTTTTCTCAAATTAAAATAAAGCTTTGAATTCTTAACCTGTTTATAGGCTGCAATCATTGTGAGTGTAAATCATTTTTTAGATTGATGTATGTATACATACATGTATTTTGTAAGTGCTCCAGGGTCCTCGTTTGTGGTAGGGACTATTCAGTACTTATGACCATTGATTAGGATCACTTTGAAGAGACCTATCTTTATTAGATCCTAAACTCAATCTTTCAATCCATACATTAGGCTATTACAGGATTCCTGTGAAGTGGGTATTCACGCATAGAGTTCCGGAAGTGTGCCCCCTTCCCATACGATGGCAGCCTGGATGTGGCAGACACCAGACTGTATTATTGGGCCAGCCACATAACCCCAATCAGTGACTGGCTTCATGCTGCTAGGGAAAACGTTTGTGTTGCCTCTTAACTGGACAGCGTTGAAAAATATGATGCACTTCACCCATTATACGGCCCATTTCAACACCATAAACTCTCCCCTTCCACCATGACCTTGTTAAGGTGTTGGCATCATGCACTTTGCTGGATAGAATGGGAGGGTGCCCTGACTGCTTTGTGGGCTGACTCTTGGCTCAGACATACTGCATGTTTGGAAGGCACCTGTTCCTAGGACCATGTAGACATCTCTAGACTCAGCAGTATAAGGACAGGTGAACAAATCCAGCCATTCTCAAACCTGGTGGACATACCTAAGTCACATATCTTTATGGACAGTCAGGTTCGCCATGCTCCAGAGGCACACACGAGGAACATAACTCCCTTCCAGAATACACTTCCCTTCAGGAAAAGGTTACACTGGCAGCCATCAATGGAAACGGTATATCTCAAATATACAATACACAAGAGGTCTTCAAACTGTGGGTGCGCTCCCCTGGTGGATCATGACTGCATTCCCAGGGAGGCGCAAATGCGTCAGTGACTAAATGTAAATGAAGATGGCTTGGAAGTGTGATTTTGTTTATTTTGTGTATTTCCAACTGTATTCATTTTCATACAAATGTATGTGAACTGTGATACTGAGTTCCACGGGGTATGGTGAGTGGGGTGAAAGGGTCCAAGAACTGGCTAACAAGAGCAATATATTCAGTAACTTTTTTGTTATGTTTTAACTTTCAAGTAATGACATATAACATAACAGGCACATGTTAGAGGTAAAATAATTGCAAGTTAAACTGATTGGATGGGCAATGTACTCTTTGGACTGATTACAAGTGAGTGTGGTGTGCTGTTTAGGTCCTGAGGCGGAAGCCGGGACAGCGCTTAAAAACTTTGCCGCTTGATTGAGAAGCCCTCTATTGGTTTTAATCGCGCACTTAGAAAATCGAATTTTGTAGAATTAGCACCTTTTAAAAATTACATATTGTATTCTGGTACTTACAATCCAGGCCGCCGCTGATTGAGAGCGGATCCTGCCCCCCCTCGAGAAATCGACAGAGCCTTCGGCTCTCCTGCCGCATTTTTAACTTCCGGGCCCGCCATCTTGGGTGAGGAACCCAATCACCTGTGCTAGGCCCCTCCCACCCCGAGGCCCTCGCCACTACAAAAGAACAACGAATAACACCATTTCCCCACTGATTACTAGTGAGTGTGGTGTGCTGTTTAGGTCCTGAGGCGGAAGCCGGGACAGCGCTTAAAAACGTTGCCGCTTAATTGAGAAGCCCTCTATTGGTTTTAATCGCGCACTTAGAAAATCGAGTTTTTTAGAATTAGCACCTTTTAAAAATTACATATTGTATTCTGGTACTTACAATCCAGGCCGCCGCTGAGTGAGAGCGGATCCTGCCCCCCCCCCTCGAGAAATCGACAGAGCCTTCGGCTCTCCTGCCGCATTTTGAACTTCCGGGCCCGCCATCTTGGGTGAGGAACCCGATCACCTGTGCTAGGCCCCTCCCACCCCGAGGCCCTCGCCACTACAAAATGATTCCCCTTCCCAGGAGGCGGAGCGGACACGCGCAGCGGCGGCGCCGGCGGGGCGCCGAAGGCGCGCCAAAGGCAAGCCCGTCTGCGCCCGTCCGCGACCGACCGGGACCAGGGGCCACGACCGCTGGCCAAAATTCTCCTACACAATACTCCTCCTACACGCTACATCAACTACGAGGCTACACTAATGATCTTTGCCTCGCATCATGGGATCCCACCACAAAACACTTCAACTGCCCACACTGTAAGTATCAAAGCCACCCAGCCACACCCCCCCTTCGTTCCGCATGCTTTTGCTTAACTGCAGATCCCTCCCTAAACAAGCCACAGAAATATCTCTGTTGATCTCGGACAAAGACCCCGACGCCATTTTCCTCACGGAAACATGGCTCCAAACTGACTCCGACCCCGATGTCATTCAAGCACTCCCTGCAGAATACCAAATACTCCGAGCAGATCGCTCTTCTGGAAAGGGCGGGGGTATAGCTATCATTTATAAAAATTGCTACACCTGCCGCTCCTCTCCAACCAACCTATCCAGTTGCGAACACCTCACTTTCTCGCTGGACCTCTCCCCCACCTGTACATTTTCAGGGACTCTTATTTACCGACCACCCGGCACTCCAACTAACTTTATAAACCAGCTCGCCCCAGAGGTAGCCAGTGGTATCTGCTCCTCACCTAATTACACCCTATTAGGTGACCTTAATGTGCACCTGGACGACCCCCTGGACTCGGCAGCCGCCGAACTACATAATAATCTACTAGCACTAGATCTCTCCCAGTTAGTACTGCAACCCACCCACGAAAAAGGGCACCTTTTGGACCCAATTTTTAGTAACTGTACCCATCTCACAGTTAGTCCATCCATCACCCTCCCATGGACGGACCACTTTCTGATCCCATTTTTTTGGGCACCATCAGGATCTAGCCCCACATCACCCCCCGCCCCTAGCAGAGACCGCAAATGGTCGCAACTCAATACTAACTTGTGGACATCCACACTGGAAGCCTCTGCTCCAGAGAACAACCCCGATCCGATTGTCAGCAATGACAACTTTAATAACTGGATCACCACCTCTTTAGACCTTATTATTCCACTCAAGGACATCAAATCCAAACAGAGGCCAACAAATGCCCCTTGGTACTCACAGGACCTGCGCACTCTTAAGAGAGAATGCAAAAGACTGGAACGGAAATGGCGCCTCGACTATTCACACACCAGCAAAATTGAATATCGGGCGTCCATTAAAATCTATAAAATCGACATAAAAAAAGCTCAAGCCAGTTTCTTCGAAAATAAGATTAATGAAGCAGCGTCCAAACCCAAGGAGATTTACCAGATCGCAAAAAGCTTGCTCAAACTCCCCGACAAGCTACCAGATCCTCTGACCGCACAAACTCGTTGCAATGAACAGGCCGACTACTTCTATAACAAAATAGCCACGATCTACTCCTCCTTCCCCCCACCCCCTCACCCCCTATCAGTACAGCAGCACACCAGACCTACCCCTCCCACCTCCCTGGAAACCTTTCCACCTCTGGAACCTACCAGCCTAGAAACTATAATACTACAGGTAAAGCTGGATCCCCCAGTGACCCAGCCCCAGCTCGTTTCCTAGGAACAATTACCCCCACCATCCTCCCCATCATCCAGAACCTGATCAACAACTCTCTCTCAGCAGGGCTTGTCCCCCCGAAGTGGAAACAAGCTACAGTTAAGGCCCTCCTGAAAAAACCCAATCTAGATCAGATGAACCCGGGGAACTACCGCCCGATCTCCCTGTTACCGTGGATAACTAAAATTGCGGAAAAACACGTAAATCAATGTCTCAAAGAATTCCTGGAAACAAACAACTCTCTGGACTCCTCACAGACGGGGTTCCGCCCCATGCACGGAACAGAAACTGCTTTATTAGCAGTAACAGAAGGAGCTAGAAAGATCGTGGATCAGGGCGGCACTGCGGCCATTATCTTATTGGACCTCAGTGCCGCCTTCGACACTGTGAATCATGACATCCTACGCCACAGATTGTCAGAGCTAGGGATAACCTCCACTGCTGCGGCCTGGCTACATTCCTTTCTTTCAGACAGCTCTTTCCGAGTCTGTGAGGGTAATACCACCTCGCCCAGCAAACCTCTCAGTTGTGGGGTTCCCCAGGGCTCGTCCTTGAGCCCCACACTGTTTAACATTTATATGCTCCCCCTCGCAGAAATAATACGCCCTTTCGGCGTTCAAGTCGTGTCCTACGCCGACGATACGCAACTGGTGGTTACCCTGACTCATCCCTCCTCTTACTCCATCGATCTCAGAGGCTGCATGGAAGCAGTATGCTCCTGGATGAGCCAGTCTTATTTGAAGCTGAACGGCGACAAAACAGAGCTAATGGTGCTGGACAACTCCCCCCAAAAATCCATTGACTCTCTGTGGCCGCCAGCACTAGGCCCAGCACCCCCAGCCAGGGATACCATCAAGAGCTTGGGTATCTGGCTGGATAACGAATTAACCTTCGGCCACCAGGCAACCAAACTAGCAGCCACCTGCATGGGCATTATTAGACTCATACGAAAGATCCTACCGTTCCTCCCTTTTAAGGCCAGACAGATCATGGTCCAGGGTCTAATCCTCTCCCGGCTGGACTTCGGAAATGCCCTATACCTAGGAGCCCCCGACTCCACCCTGAAAAAACTGCAGGTTATTCAGAACTGCGCTGCTCGCACTCTCCTGCGCATTCCCCGCCGGCAATCAGTGAAATCTGAACTAAGAGTACTTCACTGGCTGCCAGTAAAGGATAGAGTCAACTTCAAAAGCATGTGCATTGCCCACCGTGCTTACTGGCGGAAAGGAGCAATGCTGAATCACAAACCTTTGCAAGGATCTGGAACTCCTTTCCACTCTCTATCCGCTCAGAACCTAACATCCTGCTCTTCCGAAAAAAACTAAAAACCTTCTTCTTCAGCCGATAACCTCGACCCGCTTCACCCACCTGTATTCTGCTAAAGCGCCGGGACGCCTGCGGGTAGCTATCGTGCTATATAAAAACCTATTCCATTCCATTTAAGGTTGTGAAACCTAAGCTGGCTAATGCGATCCCTGCTGAGTTCCTGTGTGTGACAAGGCAGTCACACAAAATAATCCTAGTTGCGCTGTGGAAAATAGTGGCTGTGTATTAATAATGCCAGACGGAAACAAAAAGTACGGTTAAATTGTCAGTCAATATTTATATCTGTATATATTTTATTAACAAGTAATCACAGTAAACTGCAACACATTCTTATAACTGTCCATTAAAAGGACACACTACAGAACTCAACTGGTAACATCCTCAACATTACCTCTCAAGAAGAATAAATATTTGTCACTGTGGAGCTCTGTAGTCTATACTGGGTCACAAGCAAAAACACTCTTTATATGTTATACAGCACAGAGACAGCCCTGATCGCTTCCGCCGACAACATAAGGGCCCTGCTGGACCACGGCGAGCTGGTGGCCCTCATCCTCTTGGACTTTTCAGCGAACTTCGACACTGTCTCTCAACACATCTTGATAAACAGATTCCATCCCATCAGAATCCAGAAAGATTATCTCAAATGGCCTGCCTCATTCCTCAAGAATGAAATTCTGGTGGACAACCACCAGTGTACTGGATGCACAGCAAAATACAATCTGGTAACTCTTCAACACATTGATCAAAAAGAACCAGTAGTAATCAAAACAATTTTGAATCTCATTTTGATCTGAAATTACTTATTCCAGCATCAAAAAATATTGTTTTTGTTATCAATTGAAACCGAAAATATCATACATAATTTCATTCTTGAGTTGAGGCTGGCTACCTTTTTTCTGGGTTGCACGCAATCTTTTGTTTAAGCTGATGATTATGATCATTTTAGTTAATTAACAGGTGTGCGCTGACTCCATTCCAATTTCATCTGCCTCATACCTCACCTGAAAGACACAAAGAATCCGACTCCCACCGTTCACCTCGGAGCTCAAGAAGGTCAGCTGCAGCGTTCCCCAAAAATTGTCTGTCAGCCCCACTCTCTTCAACACGTACATGACCTCCTTGGCCAACACCATCAGATCTCATGGACTAAACACCATCTTCTACGCTGACGACACCCATCTCATCCTCACGCTGGCAGAAGACCCCTCCACCAGTAGAGCCAACCTCCACTGATGCATAATGAACGTCGCCGAATGGATGAAGGGCAGCTATTTCAAGCCCAGCTTGGTCAAGATGGAAGTCCTCATCTTTGGGAACAACACCTCACCATGGAATGACGCATGGTGGCCTACTGAACTCAGCCCATCCCCTGCCCGACAGACCACACCCACAACCTTGGCATCATCTTAGATAGCAATCTATCCATGAAGAAACAGGTAAACGCAGTCTCAGCCGCCTGTTTCCACAGCCTATGCATTCTCCGCAAGATCCCCGGGTGGCTCCCCATCAATACCAGAAGGCCCTCATCACCAGCAGGCTGGACTACAGGAACACACTCTACGTGGGAATCAACGCATGTCTCCTGAAGAGTCTACAGACAATACAAAACTTAACGGCAAGACTCATCCTCGACCTCCCCAGAAGGACCCACATCTGACCGCACCTCAAGAAGCTACACTAGCTCCAGATCCAGAAGAGGTGCATGCTCAAGATGCTGACCCACACATACAAAGCCGTACACAATGAAGGACCAGCATACATCAACAAACACATGAACTTCCACCAACCTACCAGACACCTACGATCCACCTCCCTCTTCCACACAGACACCCCCTGGATCTGCTGAATCTACAGTGCAGGGCACTCCTTCTCACACCTGGCGGCCAAAGCTTGGAACAACCTTCACCTGCACCGTAGGACCGCATTATCGGTCCGAGAATTCAGGAGAGGACCCAAGATTTGGCTGTTCGACTGAACAGAGCACCACAAAGCAGCCAGCAACCCTATCACTTTGAGACCCTCACAGGTGATTTGCCGCACCTTAAAAATCTGTTTGATTGGTTGATATTTTGTGATCAACCATTTGCATACATTTATCTTACAGGTAACTTTTTTTTTTAACCCAAAGAAGCACAAAGCCTACTTTATGTTTCAGGCCTAGAAGAGATGGCACGGTGGAAGGAGCAGGGCAGACAGCCTGGTTTGCAGAGATGTAGGTATGTAGGTATGATTGGTGCTGCTGGTACAGTGGCACCAGGTCCCAGTGGTATGAGGGGCCAGCATAATTCCATGTCTGTTTTACTATTCTTCCTGATTTGCATTAGGACCCAGTGCACACTTGCTGTGACCGTGTTGCTTTGGGCCTTTGAGCAAAGGCCTGTGGTGGGGAATACTGAAGGACAGGAAACACCTTAATTTGGGCATCAGAGAGATGGAAGTGAGGATGCCCATCTTTTTAAGAAGGGCAGAGAAGACATCCCACTTGGCGAGGCAGTAGTTGTCATCAGTGAATCAGGTGCAAGGTTCTAAGGGGCACACTGTAACACAATTATATCTTTCTTTAGAAAAAAGGTATGGAGCTAATTTTCTTTGCTAGAGTTAGAGCAAAGGGCGTCTTTGTTTCAAAAGGGGGCAATATGTGGGAGCTTCTTTTTTTCTGGAGGATCTGTGGCCTAATGGTGAGAGTTGCTGACTTTGGAACAAGGGAAACAGGTTAAAGTCCTAGTGTTGGCTCAACATCCTGTGATTCTCCGCAAATTACTTAATCTTCCTGAGCCTTGAAAAAAAATCTGACCTTGTGTCATGTAATTGGTGCTCATATAAAGTGCTCCAATGCCCTTGGGCTAAGTTTGTGCAACATAAAACTTAATAAAAAACAAACAAAAGGCACAGCGAGCCTGTTTCAAGATTTTAATGATCAGGCATGGTGAGGAAGGGGGTGAAAGAGGCAGAGGAGATTGTTTGGGTCACTGCTATCATTTCTGCAGCAGTTGCAGTTGCAGTTGCATTAGGGCTGAGGAGTGCAACAGGCTTACAACATTATGGGAAGCAGAGTTGTTTTGGTAGATTTATGTTTGTTTGATGAATTTGCTCTTTTATAATTCTCACATTTGTTGTAGATTATACACCTCACAAAACGTCTACCTGAAATGATCTCATAAGGCCCATCATTGTGCTCCAACCTGCCCCTCGCCCAATCCTGCCATAAAGGTATGGAGGGGGTGTCTGACTTCAAAAGATTTTATCTGGAGAGCTTAGAGTAGAAATGTTTGAGGACATCTGCCATACACTGATGAACTACACTCCAGACCCTCTACTGAGCCTGCGGGTTAGATGGGCCCAAGACGTTGGCCCACAAGATGATGTAGATTAGGAGAAGCAAACATGGCCCCCAGAGCTCTTGCAGTCTCTATTAGAATGAAGCTTATTCAATTTAAATATTTACACTGCATCTACTATAGCCTCCCATGGTTAAACAGAATAAAATGTAACACTGCTTGTACTGTAGGACCACACCTAGCCTCCTTCTATCATACAATTTTGGAATATAATGTTATACAAAGAAGATGACGCCCATCCATACAACTTTACCTCAGGTTGTGGATAGACCTGTAGTACCCGACCTGAAAATGGCCCTCTTGCGGCTAATGGATGATTGGGGGGCGGGGGGCATGAGTCACTACACCAATGAAACAAGCATTTGCAATGCAATAGGTCTCGCATTTATGGGAGTTTGAGCTATTGGCATTGTAATTGACAAACCAAAACATAAATAAGAGGCATTGTCATTTACAATGCCAATAGCTCAAACTTGCGTAATTGCGAGACCTATTGCATTGCAAATGCTTGTTATACAGGGCGCTCTCAAACACCTGTGATCGGCTAGGTCCTGTCTGTTTTTTAACTTGTAACCATGGAAACTCGAGGGATGCTCCAAGTGCCACGAAGAATTCTCACCTGAGCTGAGCATCACTCTCTCTTAGTGCCTGGATACCCTCACGGGTGGATTCGCGGCGCTTTATGATTTCTGATTGATTCAAATAGAGGGAACGTGCATCAAGCACGCGCCCACTGGCCAAGGCTCCAAAGAGGGTGGAGGAGGAGAGAGGCAAACCACGGTAAATACAGCAACCACACAGCCCGACCGCACCAGCAGACACTCAAGTACTGACCGCATCACACCCTTGTGAGAAAGCCTCAGCCAGCGATCCTGGGACACACCTTCGGTTGGCACTGAGTGGAGCGGAAACAGAAATGAGCCAGACCCCAGGAGAGGGAAACGTCCAGGACCTCGGCGCCTTGTTTCCGACTCAGCTCTAGCACGGCTTCGAGGCACCTGGCAACCCAACACAGCAGTGGGCCAGGGTACTGAAGGGAGCTGGGCCTTTCATCCTTAGTTACGGCATCACTAGTCTAAAGTGAGTAGTACCATTGAATTAGGTAAAACTGAACGTCTTTTATTGCAGCGACGAGGGGACACAAGGGTAAACACGTGCCTTATAAATACATGTCATGTCAATGTTATGTTAGAACCTTTGTTGCCTTCGCACGTGGGATGCCGGAAGTTTACATACAAGTGACGTCAATAGCTACACAAACCTTTTCAAAAGGCCTGATTCGGAACAAAAATGTCTCTCCTTTTCGGGGGGCTGACAGATGGTTGACAAGCAGTAGAGAAAAATACAAGTTTTGGGCAGACCCCATGACCACACAGCCAGTCGCGACAATACCCCGAGGCTCCGTTTCATGTGCACCCACATACTGCCACTCCAAGGTCACGTGGCACCACCTGCAGACAAGGGATCAGAGGTCAGTTGGAATGTGGCTTCAGACTCAGAGTCTATGCCCCGCATTGACAGAGGTGGGGTAGTACTCACGCACCCGGGGGTTCGTACCGTGAACGACGCCATTATAGTGCCTAGAACTGGGGACGTTGCAAGAAGGTTAAAACCGCCACGATGTCAAATTATGTGCATGACCTGCGCTGCCAGCATCATAGCGATTTTTTTTATATTGGTGGGGCGGCAGGGAGGGCTGGGTAGGAGGCACCACCGAGTGACAAGGGAGGGCGGGTGGGGGCAACACGTACAACGGCAGGTCTGTGAATAACTGTAGGGCATGCATTGCGGGGCAGGAGGCAACGGGGAGGGAGCAGAAGGCAACATGGAGGGAGGGGGCGGTGAGAGGCAACATGGAGGGAGGCAACACTGAGGGAGGAAAGGAGAGTGGACAGGAGGGGTGGGGCAGTGAGGAACACGAAGGAAGGAGAAGTACATGAGAGCAACTGATAAAATAAACAAGCCCTGCGGAGCGTGGCGCGCGCGCGCTTGGGGGCGGGGGAGCTGTTACAGGAGCGCATTCCAGGCGGGGGATGGGAGAGCAGGGCTGCATTGTATAACAAGCGCGCACTGAAGTTGACGAGGAGGGAGTGGGAGGGGGGAGTGGGGGTGGGCACAGTGCAAATGGTGTGCACTTTGATGTCCTCAGTGGCCGCGTGGCTCACTGAGGACATCAAAGGGGCCGCGAAGTGATCAGGCAGTGCTTTTCAGGCTGCCAAATGGTGCGCGCGGCCGGCGCACATGCACTGTATTTGGAGGCCTGAAAAGCACTGTTTGCACTTCCAAAACTCGCTTACTATAAGTCTCGCCAGAGCAGCGCTAAAGCGCTGTCTCAGGCGAGACCTAAAAAGGGGGACCCCTAGAGAACGAATGTGTAGAGAATCAGAGGAAAATCAAACTAAACACAGAAAACGTACTCTACCGTTTATATTTTTGCATGTACAATGTATCATGTATTTAATCCAAGCAAAAGACTCTGACTGGACCAAATGAAAAAACACATATGGAACACCAGCTAGAGAGAATCTAATTTAAATCAGATCACGAAATAAAAACGCGAACGCTGAAAAATAAAGTAAAGTAAAGAGAAGGATTAAAAGATAATGCCGAGTTCAGGGAAAGAAACATTCCTATATCGCTGAAATCGACAAAAGCGCACTGCAAACAGAGTTATAAACAAGGACTTTCAAAGCTGCGATTACTGTCGACCTCAAGGACAGTCAAACATTCCAAAATGAAGAAAGGCTGCAGGGCTGGAAAGGCGGCAGCAAATATAAGGAATCGCGTACCTCAAAGGATAAAGAAGGCGCCAACGATGATCGACCGGCGTCCTAGTAAGAAGGTCAAACAAGCATTTACAATGCAATGGTCTCGGCAATATTCTAGGTAGAGCTATTGGTATTGCTCATTATTTTTTTATCATTTTTGTATCCCTAAATAAATGGCATTGTCATTCCTATTGGCATTATTTTTTTTTTTGCATATGTGATACCTATTGCATTAGCAGAGAGAGAGTGAGGTAGTGAGATAGAGAGAGAGAGTGAGGTATTGAAATAGAGAGTGAGGTAGTGAGAGAGAGTGAGGTAGATAGAGAGTGAGGTAGTGAAAGAGTGAGTTAGCGAGTGAGGTATTTTCTTACGTAGTGAGATAGAAACAGTGAGTGATAGAGAAAGATTGAGGTAGTGAAAGAGAGAGTGAGGTAGTGAGGGATGTTGTGAGGTATTAAGATAGAAACAGAGAGTGATGTAGTGAAGTAGTGAGATAGAGTGAGGTAGTGAAAGAGTGAGTGTAAGTGACTTAGTGTATTTGAGAGAGAGAGTGAGGTAGTGAGATAGAGAGAGTGAATTAGTGAGTTAGAAAGAGAGAGTGAATTTGCGAGGTAGTGAGAGAGTGATGTAGTGAAGTTTTGAGAGAGTGTGTTGTGATATAGGGCCTTATGTAGGTGGGCTGGCATTTACCACTTCATGAATACCGAATCATACCGATTCGGTATTTATGAAGTGGTAAATGCAATGTAGGTAATGAGTCGGTAAATATTACCGAATCGGAAAAATTCGGTAATTACCGAATCGGTATTTACCGATTCGGTAATGAGGCATACCTTCCCATTGATGGCAAGGTATGCCTCAATAACGAATCGGTAAATACCGATTCGGTAATGGGGGAGCACATGCAAGGGTGGCAGGGTGTCACATTGACACCCTGTTGCACCCCTGATTCGGCCATGTGTGCACATGTGGCGCACATACATGCCCTAAGGGCATGTATGTCTGCCACATTGCACACTTCACGTGCACAAAAATGCTTTTTGTCACCTATTCGTCATTTACCACCAACCTTTAGTTGGTGGTAAATAACGAATCCCCACACCCTCCACACACTCCCCCTACATCTCATTTCATGATTCGGTATTTACCGAATCGGTAAATTTACCGAATCGGTAATATTACCGATTCGGTAATTTTACCGATTCGGTAAATACCGAATCATGAAATTCTCCCCCTACATCTCAAAAGCCAAAATACCGGTCGGTAACGGTATAATTACCGAAAATCGGCCGTTACCGACCGGTATTTGGCTACCTACATGAGGCCCATAGTGAGGTAGTGAGAGTGAGATAGAAATAGATAGTGATGTAGTGATAGAGAGTGAGGTAGTGAGATAGAGAGAGAGTGAAGTTTCTAAGTAGTGTGTTAGAGTGAGAGATAGTTACTGTGGTAGTGATATTGTGTTGCTGTGAGAAAGAGAGAGTTGAGTAGTGAGTTAGAGAGTGAGGTAGAGAGGTTAGTGAGAGAGAGTGTAGTATAGTGAGAGATAGTGAGGTAATGAGAGATAGTGAGGTAGTGAGAGAGAGAGTTAGGGAGAGAGAGTGACGTAGTGAGAGAGCCAACCCCACACACATACAGAACCACCCACACAGAGCCACACACATACAAAGTGTATCCCCCAGACATACATACAGAGCCACACCTACAGTCAGCCAGACACAGATAGAGAACTATCCACACAAATATTCAGAGCTACAGACATCCACATACAGAGCCACTGACTTACACATACAGAGCTAGTTAGAGACATAGAGTCACCTAACACATACCGAGCTAGCCACATGAAGATACTGAGCCATCTATACACACACAGAGGCACCTATGCACTTTTTGAGCTACACATACACTGAGCCACACACATGCACAGCTACACACATAGAACCACACACACACACAGCCACACACACACAGCCACACATACATACACAGAGCCACATACACACACACACACAGAGCCACACACCCACATACAGAACCACACACCCACATACAGAACCACACACACACATAGAGAGCCACACACACATAGAGAGCCACACACACACACACAGATCTAGACACATACACATTGATCTTGGGAGCCAAAGCAGAAGTGGCACCCACTTCACCTCCTGTTTAAATGTTAACTGGTCTCTTTGTTGCTTATGGCTGTACTTGCGTGTGAAACTGGTACCAATGGTGTAAAAACCTTTGTCCATGCAGTTTTAATATGTAAAAATGACAAACTAATTAAGCAATACCATCACTAAATGCACCGCATTATGATGCATAATGTGCCTTGTATTGCCCCATAATTTAGTCAATCCTGCAACATAATTGGCTCCTTTCCTGTTGCATAATTCAAATGGCTTTGCAGGTACCATATTGCACCAACATCACTACGAGATTAATGGGGAGCCTTAACCGTCCCGAATGTAATATTGGAATCTTTTTCAAGCAGATTACATAAAAAATAGCATGTACGCTCTCGGCAGTGCCACTAAACTCACTAAGCTATCCCTGCACCATAAACTTCACAGAAGTTCTAAACTGCACTTTTTTTGCATCCGATTCCTGTCTTGTTAGTTTCAGTACCGTCTCTTCATCTATTTGCTGATGTAAAGAAATACAAATAAAAGCATGTTTTCTAAGAAAAGAAAGACATTAATTCTGAAACTGACAGGAGGTAGTAACATCCTGTATTTCAAGGCAGGGAAACAACACAACTTAGTATCAGCCTTGGCAACACAAAACAAAGCCCCCATTTGTGAGTGTAAATGAGGAAGGAGCTCTGACAACGCAGAGTAACGTAGTGCCCCTTCTGCAAAGTGTTGCAGCGCCTCGCCAAGCGAAGGAAGCGCTATACACATTTTCATAGCATATAATCAAAGCTTGTCCCTTACTTCAATGTTTGTCTGAGGCTGCACACGTACTTGTCTGACAATATTGAGTTTACTGCGTGAATGTAGCTGATTTCGGGATGTGTGGCTACAAAGGCTAGTGCATCTTCCGTTCCTCCTGAGCTTGAATAGGTGAACACCAATTAGTTGGCATACCTACTCCTAGACGCCGCCAACAGACCTGTTCAATTCACATCCCTCTGAATCAGTCCGTGCTGATAACGTTAGTCTGAGAAATTAGCACTTTGCGAACCCACTGTATTGCGAGACGCACTTAATCTTTCAAAGCACAATGTGTTGCATCAAATTCCCCATGAACATTTCGCCTGCATTTTAAAGGTGAGGTTTTAATTAATGCACGAAGTTGCGTCGAAGCAGAAATAACCCAGGTAGAATGAAAGTGCGCGCTTCAGCCAGAGTAGGAAGAATCTCCTAAAAGGAAAACTAATTCAGTCTGATTAAACTGAAAACATAAAATAATAATACTTAAAAATAAAAATACACACATCGTCAATGGATGACTGCAAGAGCGTTCCCCTTTGTGCAACTCAACTGAGAAACATATACACTGACTTGCACATTGTTGTAGAACAGTGAACAATGAACTGCTTCTTGGCACTTAACAGCTGGCACAGCATACGTAACTTTAAATTCCACACTATATTAATAAAATCGAAGGTGTAGCGCTAGGGTGCGATTGGAAAGCAGAAATGCCTCGGAGGAACGCAGTGGTGTTTTCGGATCCAGGGGCGTGTTTCTTTTTCTCTCCTCTTGCCATTGGCTGGAGGAGAGAAAAACACGCCTAAAAAGGGCGTGGCTAAAAAGTGGAAAGAAGAGCACGGAACACGCCCCCGAATCTGAAAAAGACGGAGCCTATTTGGAGGGACGGCTCTCTCCTCCAATGGCTGGCCTCCGTTTAGGAAGCCAGCCAATGGAGGAGAGGCAAAAAGTGAGGCGGGCTAAATAGCCACTCTTAGAAACATAAGATCTCCGGACTTCCGGTTCTGCCTTCGGCAGACCGGACGGTCCCTCGACCTAAAAAAGCGGTCCGAAGGAGAAGGCCAGGCAGGGAAGGGCTTTTAAATAGTCCAATCCAACGTCCCTGATTTCAAAGAGGGGGCGTGTCATATCAACAGCATCATCAGCGGGAACAGGTCAAACAAGAGTAAATTAAAGGGGCCAGGGGATCAATAAAAATGAAAAAGATATATACTAGAAATAGCGAAAGAAAAAATTAATTAAGGGACAAAGGAAAAATAAATGATGAAAAAGAGAATAAAGAAAAAATAATAATGAGAAAGCCAATAAAGAAAAAAACAGAATATATCCACCAAAAAGATAAGTTTACACAGGGTCTAAGCAAGACCAAGAAATAGCGGCGATGAGCGCTAAAAAAGCGTAAAATAGCGAAAAACGATAAAGACAGATAATCCACTCAAGAGGTGAGCTGCCTGCCAAGATGTCAAGTAAGGGCAAAGAAACGAGAATCATGCTGTGAGGATGAAATATATTCCATAAAAATAACAAAGACATCACAGCTATCGAATCAAAGTAACTATACATGCATAACTAGGCCACTCCTCGTCAGACATAGAGGGTGTAACATTGACAAGAAAATCGTCAAATCAGAGCATAAAAGAACACAAACAAAAAAGGGAAATATTACAAGATCGCATTCTCCCATGGAAGGGATTCATTTAACCCTTTGTCCTTCGTGTTGAGGACAAAGATCCAATAAACTTCGCGTTTCTTGTGTGTATTGTTGGAATCAGAGCCCTTTTGGGAACGGACTCTTTCAAAAACCGTCCAGCGCAGATCTTCCTCTTTGTGGTTGCTCTCAGTCCAATGCCCTACAAGGGGTGCTGCATGTTTAGATCGTCTGATATTGGACTCATGTTCACCGATCCCAATCCTAATCTCTCTAGCAGTTTCACCTACATAGGTGAGATGACAAGGGCATTGTATTGCATAGATACAATTGGAGGTTCTGCAATTGGTCATTTCTTTCAATTCAGCAAAAAAGCCATTGATGCAGATTCGACTGCCAACAATGGCATTAGCGCATGCGTGGCACGTGCCACATTTGTGATTCCCTCTAACGGGGGAAGAACTTTCAATTGACTTTTGTACCCAACTTTTCTGGTCCGGGTTTTTCGCTCTGACTAGCAAATTCCTAAGGTTTTTGTTCCTACGAAATGCAAAGACTGGTTTAGGCAAGGAGGATGCTTGTTCACCCAAATTCAGCAGATGCCACTCTGAATTGATAATCTGCCTGATTTTATTGTTGATGGATGAATGCTTGGTGACACAAACAAGCTTGCCCGCTTGTTCCTGGAGCCTCGGTTGGAACATGGAATCACGGTTGTAAAAACGCGCCCTTTTAAGGGTGTCCCTCACCAACCTAGGTATATATCCCCAATGAATGAACTTCGTCTTCATAGTCTCCGCATTTCGGAGATAGTCCTTGACAGAAGTACAGTTTCTACGTAATCGTAGAAACTGGCTAAAGGGAATCCCATCTTTCTGACTTCTAGGATGAAAGCTCTCAAAATGGAGTAGCGTGTTCCTGGCAGTGGGTTTCGTATATAGGGACACCATAAGCTTAAAATCGCGATCTTCTATCCAGACATCAAGGAACTCAAGTTTTGTAGTGCTAGCATGAGCGGTAAATCTCATGTTACTGTCCGCCGCATTCAGCCATTCAACATAGTCGTCTAATGTCGCTTGATCGCCCGTCCACATGAAAAAAATATCATCTATATAGCACGACCAGTGACGGACGTTTTCGAAGAAAGGGGCAACCGCACTGAAAATGTTATGTTTATCGTAGTCGCCCATATATAAACAGGCGATGCTCGGAGCACAGGCAGCCCCCATGCTGACTCCTTGTACCTGTTGATAAAGTTGTCCGTCAAACTCAAAAAAGTTTTCTTCAAGGACAATCTTAAGGCATTGGATCAAAAATCTGCCATTATGTAGGGATTGTTCAGTGTCGATAATGTTGCTCACTACCCTAAAGGCTTCCATCTGGGGAATGTTTGAAAGCGATTCAACATCAAGAGTCACTAGAATCTCATGTTCGTGATCATAGTCAAGGCCTTCAATCTTAGAGATGAAATGTCCTGTATCCTTTACATAGGATAATAGATTGATCACCATTCGCTGAAGGAACCTATCAAGATATTTGGATAGAGGTTCCATAGCAGAACCAATGGTTGAAACAATAGGTCTCAAGGGTGGGTCAAATTGATCCTTGTGTGTTATCAGCAATCTATAGATGTGGGGATGCGAGTATACGTGGGCGTAAGGAATTGAGCCTCTAATGGGAAAATATCCCCCCCTCTTAACTGCCTGTTCCACCTCACGGAGAATCCGGCGTTTGATTCTAGGTTCAGGATTAGACACGATTTTGAGATAATATCTAGGAGATCCAAGTAGCTCCAACATTTTCTCTTTATACTTGTTGGTATCAAAGATAACAATGCCCCCACCCTTCTCACACGGTTTTATGGTAAGGTCGTTGTTGTTCTTAAGCGATGTAAGGGCAGCATTTTCCTCCCTTGAGACATTGTAGATAGGATTAGGAACACATTTGGTAGCCTTGAGTCACTAGACTTCTTGTGGCAATGGGTCTGCAGGTTGCCAAGAGGGAAATCACCTGTCAATCGAGATTGGGGAAGTTGGCCTTGGGAACTCTCCAGTATGCGGACGATACAGTGGTCATGGACCACACTAGGGTGGGGCTCCAAAGAGCATTAAATAGTCTTGCAGTATACAACAAGGAAAATAGCCTACAGATCTATGAGAGCAAGACCAAGATAGTAATCTTTGGTAAATACCCTCACAAAAAACAAGCAACATGGTCTTTGGGTGAGCACCGAATCAGTACAGTTACATCTTACATCTTACAATTACTTGTGGGTATGGGTGACAGAGAGGGCCACAGCAGCCAAACCCATAAAGGAGTTAACACCGAGAATTAACATAATAATTCTGTCTCTCAGACATCTAAGCCACCGCCTAGTACGTCCATCTATAGAACCCATGCTGACGGTACTTAGGGCAAAACTAATTCCAGCAATCACTTACGGTCACTTAGCCTTCCCAGGAGCACTTGAAAAGTTTTCAATGCGGCCCAGATAAAAGCTTACAAGACCGTGCTACAAGCTCCCAGACAAGCAAGGAACACCAGACTAAGGCTGGAAATAGGACTGAACAGACCGGACTTGGCACTACAGGGGGACCTAATAAAATATTACATCAGAGTACTGAAAGCCCCTGAAAACAATCTTAAATAGTTCCTAAAATTCATTTTCAGGGCAGCGGGTTCTCCATGGCACTCCAAGTAGGATCAAGCAATAGACCAACTGAAAATCTAGGCAAAGAGCATGCCCCTTCATGAAATTCCTTATTCTGCCTGGGCCAAAGCTGTGAAGCGCCAAGTCCAGACCATCTCGTCTAAACTGGATCATTCATCACTCCGGTACAACTCCCTCACACTGGCCATGGATAAGTCATATACTCCTGGGAAAGCTCAACCATATTTGCGAGACTCACTCTCAGCCCAAGCAAGAAAGAAAGTTCTTTACTTGCGCCTCATGGCCATCAAGATTTCGGATTTTAACCCAAAATGGGCACGTACAGACAGCATCATCTCCTGCAGGTTATGCAATTACCACAGAGAATCCTGGCTACATCTCTTATGCTGCTGCCCAAAGCTGACCAGCGATCATCGTCGTTTGCTGCGCCCGGCCCTAAGTGACATGGGCCTCAGAACCTGCAGTGAGGCCTCTGACAGGTGCTTTTCAGAAACCACAACTTGCTTACTTGACAGAGTTGGCAAGTTTACCCATCAAATTAGAATTGCACTTAACTCCCATCAAAGGCCGCAGATTTCAGGGTCCCTATCAATCTGTAATGAAAATCGTCTGGTGCCCTAACCCTGTCAGTCGTCACCTAACCCAGGGGTTTTTCGCATGGTCACTGGAAATATAAATTGAACATGGGGCCCACCAGGGGGCCCGCTAAAAACTTTTATTAATGAGAATTAACATCACGGAGGGAATGACCCAGTTGTATTTTTATATAACCATTGATCCCTACAGGAGTAAAAATGTGAAAGGGTGGTGACCCAATATTTTAACTCTTTTTAAATTGAAGTTTTAAATAGACATAAATCAGCAAACAGAGCCCATTTAGCCATGGTGCTATTTTAAAGCTGAATACCGGGTTGTTCCTGGGGGAAGGGTGGTTGGGAGGGGGGCACTGTTCATGTGTTTTATACTGTAAAGATTTTAAGTAATCGCACAGTTAATAAAAGAATTACCTGCCAATCGAAATCGGAAGCAGCCTGGTTTACAACAAGCCCACAGATAAAAACGAACTACCTCTGTTTGACAGCCATCACCCACAGGCATTGAGGAAGAATCTTTTTTTTGGCCAGATTTTGAGAATCACACACAACTGCTCAGATATTGAGACATATGGTGCACACGCACCCACATTTACAGACAAATTAAGAGCCCACCACTATCCTTGCAAAATGATTAGAAAGTCTTGGAAAAGAGCTCGAAATAACAAGGAGGCCTTTGTTCGAAAATACCCAAAGTGCTACAGGATCAACTGTGTCACCATGTTTTCACCCAGAATAGAACTAGGTGAAGATCCTCTCTAAACACTGGAGAATATTGCATAGCACAGGCAACCAATAGAAACAACCACTGTTCTCATTTAAAGCGTAGCTGTAACTTCACAGACAAGTTGGTAGCCTCTAAACAGACAACAGACCCCCCTGTTACCAAAAATATGCTACGGGGCCTACCACCATAGCTTGGCCACAAACCATGGGGGAGATGCTCTGCGTGCCTCTTCACCAGCACGACCAAAGAAGGAGACATCGGCACTGACAAACCATGTTTGCTAAGGGCATTTACTAATTGCAACAGTGAGAATGTAATTTATATGATCACATGCCCCTGCAACCTAAATTATATATGAATGACAATTTGAACCATTTGCATTCACATAAATGAACACATTGACGTACCATTAGATGTAAAAGAAGCTCAACTAAGATGAGGAGGCAATTCTTGGAGAGACACCATACCAAGAACGCCCTTAAATGGGTGGCTCTGGAGAAAGCTGGCCGCATCCAACAAAATATCTAGGAAAAAGTTCTGAATAAAGAGAATAGATGGATTTAAAGCCTAGAAACACATAAGAGGTGTTAATGACAACACCCCACAGCTGCTGTTGGGATAAACATGATATTGCCACTAAATGGTTCTCCCAACACAGTGATACAGCTATGTGAACGCATGAAGAATTCTGACCTATTAGACAAACACCAATCAGGTTTCACAGTACTGAGACACAATACTGAAGTCGCCTTTCTAAACATCCTTGATGATATACAATCCTTACAAGACCAAAACGAATCCTGTCTCTTAAAACTTCTGGATATAACGGGGGCATTCGATATGGTCAGCCACAAACGCCTCAGAGAAAATGGGCAGGTAGGTGCTTTGTTAGGGAACCCGCGCTGCTGGAGTCCCGTGCCGCTTATATGTGCCTCTGGGTGCAGGGTGGTGACGTGGCATCAAGCGCTGCTTATGGAGCTGGGAGCGGTAGTCCCTTGACTCCTCCGGACGTCATTAGAACTTTGGTCTTATGTAATTGATCTAAAAATAGACCCAAGAATAGAGACCGATCATCGTCCTCTCCAATTGTCATTATCTGACCAGCTTTTTCCTTTTTCTCCTCAAAGTATTGAGGATTGCAATACTATCTCTGATGATCTTTTAGTAAGCAATAATCGTCGCTCCCTGAAGTGGCCACATATTTTAGGGAATACAGAGGCTCTGGAAAACATTTATAATATATTTGCAGACACTTTTGAATCCCATATAGATTCATCAATAGAGAAGGATCATTTTCTAGAATTACACAAAGATCTTTTGGTAGCATTGACACCGATTGTGACCAACATTCCAAGGAAAAAGAAAGGAGGAAATAAAAGCTATAATAAAGAGGTAAATTTATGGTATGACAAGGGTTGCCGTGACATAAAGACTGAACTAATAACGGCAATAAAAAATGGAAATACAATTAGTATAAAGGAGACCAGGATTAAATACAAGAAAACACTTGACAATGCGAAAAAAGACTGGGACGATGATATTTGGACAGATTTACTCAATGCAGCCAAAACTAAGGACCAATTGGGCTTTTGGAGGCTTGTAGCCAAAGGGAGCAAGACGGGGAAGGATACTAAAGACATATATCTTGATGCAGATACATGGGTGGACCATTTAACGAGTTTGTACGCGGTATCAGGAAACGGGACATTTCAACTTAATGATGGGTTGGTACCTAATACAAAGGATCTTAAATTAATTTTTACCTTAGATGAAACAATAGTGGCAATTAGTGCAGTTAAACCAGGGAAAGCCCCGAACCTGATAAAGTTCCGGGGGATTTATTGAAGCATGATATAAGTGTCTGGGGACCATACATTAATTGTTTATGCAATGCCATAGCTTCGGGTGCCTCAATCCCGGAAACTTGGAAAGGGGCCAAAATTATTACAGAATTTTAAAAAGGTGAACCGTTATGACCCAGCAAACTATCGCCCAATTAGTTTAATAGATATTTTACAAAAAAAAAATTTTGCTAGGCACATTTTAAATCGATTAAATATTTGGATTGAGGAAAACAACGTCCTTACAAAATTCCAGGCAGGTTTTAGAATAAACTTAGCACAATGGACCAGGTTTTTAGGTTTACTTGTTTGTGTTGAAAATATGTAAAATTAAGAAAAGGACACCTCTATGTTGCCTTTGTAGACTTAAAGGCAGCGTTTGACCTTATTCCACGTGCTTTATTATGGGACACACTGAGACGCCAAGGGGTGCCTGGCGACTTACTTGAGCAGATAATAAGGTTACACGAAGACAATTACGCAAAAGTGAGGTGGGATCCGAGGGGCGAACTCTCAGAAGAAATCCCTATAAGAAGGGGTGTACGTCAAGGATGCGTACTGGCACCATCACTATTTTCACTGTACGTAAATGATATTCCCAATATTTGAATGGCTGTATGAATGATGCACCAAAATTGGAGGGTGAGTTGGTGCCAGCGCTCTTATTCGCTGACGACACCATATTAAAATCACAAACACAAAAAGGATTGCAAAGCCTAATAGGCTCCTTTTATACATATTGCAACACAAAAGGTTTACAAATTAACACAAGTAAAACCAATTACATGGTCATAAATCCCCCTAAAACTTTTAGGAAAAACATAGTTTTGAATGGCCAAAAGTTGGAGTATGTGCAGAGTTTTAGTTATTTGGGCATATCTTTGGACACAAAGCTATCATGGAAGTCACAAATGGAAAAAAGTAAGATAGCCTTGATCCAAAATTCCTTACCCACAATGAAAAAACATAGGAACAGCTTTTCTAAGGCAGACTCTCCAGCCCTTGAGGTGTTTGAATACAAAGCACAATCAGCAGCACTGTACGGGGCTGAAATATGGGGCCCCCACTGCAAAAAGATTTTTGAGGTGGGGGAAAATACATTTTATAGAATCCTCCTAAGCCTCCCTGTACGAGCACCATTAATTCCAATTATTCTGGACTTGAATGTAAAACGAACCAGCCATTATGCACTTTTAAGACCCCTAACATTTTGGGTAAGGCTATGGTCAACTCCAGAATTAATGCACTAGAAGGCTGGCTTAGAGGAGATCATGGAGTTGGACCGGAATAGATGTATTTTGTGGTTTAGACATGTTTTCTTATGGCTTAGAAAGTTGGGCCTGTCCCAGTTTTGGGACGACCCAACCTCACTGTCTTCGGGCTCTAAGAAATTGTTAAAATCTACTTTCTGGGCCTATATCCAATGTAGTGTGCTATATGGCTCACCCAACAGATCGTTAATGACCAGATTTCTTTTGTTTAAGGACGTATCAAACTTAGAGCCTTTACTTGATGAAGTGCGTCCCCAACTTGCAAAAACTTTATACATGAAATTTATGGTGTATTGAACATAAACGCAATTACTTCACACTGGGCCGTTAATTATGATGGAACTGATAACGATTTGTGTACTTTATGCCCAGATAAAGTCAGAGAAAATGATTTGCACATTTTATTCTTTTGTCCCGCATATGTTAAGCCTAGGAAAACATGGATTATACCCATTTGCAAAAACTTAGGAACAAGATCCGGTAAAGAAGCAGAAAGAATACTAAAGACTGATACAGCTCAAGCAATTATTTTTAGCATAAGTACATTTTTACTAGCTGTAAGCTTCGTAAGGGCCAAAGCAAGACTGAAGTTATAGCGAACCTGATCAAGCACTCTAGAGAAATTATTAATGAATTTAGTTTGTGCGTGTCGAAGGGAATAAGGGAGCTTTTACTGCAATAATTTATTCATTAGAAATTACTATTAAAGTGTGTCTCTTTTCTTTATATCTCATATATGGAAGAACAAACAAACGGACGATGTAATATGGGTTGCTAATTTGTGATAACGTCATTTTTAATTCTTCAAGCCTTTTTAACATATTTAAAATTGTATTTATGTTCTTAATCATAGGGCGATATGCTATTATAAGCCTCTTTCCTTTACATTTTTTTTATTCACAATTAGCTGTATGGCATTGATGCACTATTTGTATTAGGAGTTGTATGTATTATTTGCATCTTTTATGGTTTAAAGGAACCAAAATAAAGATTTTCTGAATCTGAATCTGAAATGATCCACTCTCCACAAGTCCAACGGAATATCCAGGGGTCCCCCTCTCTGGGACAGTTCTTTCTTGGTCGTACATACATCATCCCGACGCGCCAGATCAGACGGACCATGGTCTGCTGTTTTTTCTTATCCTTTTGTTTGCTATATCCTTTAAGTTCTTTCTAGGGGGCTATCTATCTTTTCCTCTCCTCCGCATCAACCAAGCTTGAATATAGGTACTAGGGGTATAGGCCATCATGCATCTGGACACTCCGCTATAGCTCAGCACTTTAGACGGGGCACAGCGGCCAGGAAGCACAGCTCACTTAAATGGTTAGGATGTACAGTGTCCGTCTGGTGAGCCTCAATGTACGGGGTCTCAACAACGCAGTAAAGCGCAAAGCAATCTTATCCGACCTGGAGCAATCCGGAAGTGACAAATGCTTATTACAGGAAACCCACTTGCTTGCTAGAGATGTCCACCGCATGCGCTCTCCTAGGTTCCCTAGACAGTTTTGGTCCTCGGACTCAGCTAAAAAAAACGGCATAGCCGTTTTACTCACGCAGAGCTTTAAGGGTAAGGTCTCTGAGGTTGTGGCGGAGCATAAAGGAAGGGCTATCGGACTTAGACTGCAATGGGGTCATGCTCAGTTCACTGTAGCTTCCTTATACGCTCCTAACGGGCATCAGGAATGCTTTTTGCTTACCTACCTTCCACAGCTACTGGCCACCCCTGAGCGAGAGGTAGCGCTGGCAGGGGGATTGGGGGGACTTGAATTTAGTAACACACACAGACTTAGAACGGTTTAGCCAACGCTCCACACAAACTCGGACTCTCTCACAGACTGGTCATCAGTGGCTCACGAGCAATTCCCTAAATGATGTATGGAGACAACAGCACCCCTCAATTAGGGATTATACATACTTTTCCGCAGCCCAACGCATTGACCACTTTTTAAACACAGATACACTGTCAAGCAGTATAGCTGAAGCAACGATTGAACCTCGTACACTTTCTGACCACGCCATGATTAAATCATCTCTGAACTTGGACATCACTCAAGCCCGCCCATCACGATGGCGCCTCCGGGATACTTTACTACACTCAGAGCAGATAACACAAGCAATACACAAGTCACTCACGGACAACCTCACCGTTAACAATAGCGAAGAAGTTCACTCAGCCTTCCTACGGGAAGCCTTAAAGCTAGTCATTCGGGGAGAATTCCTTGCAGTAGCGGCGGGTGTAAACAGGCTTTGTAAAGAACACAGAAAGGAGATAGAGGCAAAGGTGGGGGGGCAAGAATCCATACACAAATGCATAGGAGCACCTCGTATATGGAGGGAACTAGAAAAGAATCAACTCATCCTCAACAGGTTAGATCTCGATAGAGCAGAATATGCCCTGCTACGACTGACACAAATTTTTCCTCAGTGGCAACCGTTCAGGCTGCATTCTAGCTCATAAATTGCGCCAGCGCTAGATATCGGGATTGATAGTGGCGATCAGAAGTGCAAATGGTGCAGTAGTACACGCAGACTCAGACATTGCGCAGGCTTTCTGTACGTTCTATGCTGGGCTCTACTCGGAGGATGATTCTCTCTGTGGAGACCGGGCTGCCTATCTGCAGGGTGTGAGGTTAACTGCACTGCCAGCGGATATAGCTGATCTTATTGATCGCCCCATACAAGTAGACGAGGTCATTACGGCGATAGCTTGCCTCAAAACCGGTAAGTCAACAGGCCCAGATTGCTTTACCTCCCTGTTCTACAAGAAGTTCTGTCAGACCCTGCCCCATATACTCACACGGCTCTTCAATTAATTCCTTGATACAGGGGCTTTATCCGACTTCTTTAAGGAAGACTCCAATTCTGTGATTTTAAAACTGTCAAAAGACCCCTTGGACTGCGCGTCCTACCATCCGATTTCCCTACTGACTTTGGATGCAAAGGTTTTCATAGGACTACTGGCAGCTCGTATCAACCCATATATGGCAGGGCTCATCGAGCCAGACTAAGCAAGCTTTATACCAACAAGACAGTGTGGGGATAGTACCTTGTACACCTTACAGACCTCATTGACCGTTCTCGCAAGGAGGCCCTCCTGATGTCAATAGAAGCAGAGAAGGCCTTCAACAGGGTACACTGGCCATTCCTGATGGAGATGTTTTGCCACTTCGGATTCGGGGAGAGATTCCTCGGCTGGTTAGGCTGTATATATAAAACGCCCAGGGCGTCAGTCAGGGTCAACAGATTCTCCTCCAGACTTTTCCCTAAAGGCAGGGGGACTCGACAGGGGTGTCCACTCTCCCCTCTCTCTATATGGAGCCAATGGCCCAGAGAGTTAGAGATAATGATTGATATCAGGGGGCCGATACGCATACTATCAGTTTATACGCTGAAGATGTGATACTGTCCTTGACAAACCCCGCCACCTTGCTTCCGGCCTTAGTCAGCGAATTCTCATGGTTCAGTGAGGTATCGTGATTCAAGGTAAATCTGCATAAGTCACAGATATAACATTTCTCTACTGCCCCTACCACTGTGGAGGCTTTGACTGGGCAATTTCTATTTTCTTGGGCTAGCGACCACATAACATACTTGAGGATCTTGTTAGCACGCACCCCGGCTAAAACGCTGAAAGTTAATTATGTTCCACTCCTAGAGCAAACTCACAAAACTCTAGCCACCTGGGCTCGGGTGGGTCTTTCCTGGGCGGGTCGTATCGCCGCGGTCAAGATGACAATTCTGCTGCGTATATTGTACATCTTTCAAACTATTCCCTTAACCCCACCTACGTCCGCGCTGCAGAATCTACAGTCCGCTATCAACCACTTCATCTGGGAGGGGAAACAACTGCGACTTAGCTTCACTCAAATTACAAAATCCAAGGCTGCTGGGGGAATGGGGGTCCCGGTGATCTCACGATACTTTCAGGCATCGCAATTACGCTTCATTCTAGAATTGAATTGCCTCATTTCAGAGAGGCACTGGTCCTTTATGGACCAAACTGTCGCAAGTCTCAACATATGGCGAGAGATCTGGCTCCCGCGCAAACAAAGGGCCTGGGGACTATACTCCTGCCCTGTAACGGCAACAACTCTGAAGGTCTGTGATGCCACGGCGGTCCAATTTGGCCTCACTCCCTTCCCCGATGACTCCAATGGTGAGTAATCCAGATTTCCCTCCGGGGTGCAAATCAGAGCCATTGCAAAGGTGGAGCGAGCAGGGCTGCAAAAGGGTAAGTTCCCTATTTGACCGGAATGGAATCACTCATTTCGACTAGCTTTGAAGAGACTATGGGCTTCCTACCTCTGATTATTTTTTGTATAACCAAATAAAGCATTGGGTATCCTTGTCAGAGATGAAACCAATGGCCTCCCGACACCTAACACGATTTGAAAAATGGCTCATTACTAAGGATGATGACAAACACCTTATATCAGAATTATATGCCTTCCTCTCTGGGACGAACCCTCACAGATAAGGAGTGGCAAGACATATATCTTAGGTCCCATCACACAGCACACGACATTCTGGGCATGGAGGCAGCATACAAGGTAGCCACATATTGGTATCTAACACCTGCCAGATTAAATCAATGGAATAAAGAACGCACTGATTACTGTTGGCGAGGGTGTGAACAGATAGGATCACTAGTGCACCTGCTATCGCACTGCCCTAAATTAGTGAGATATTAGGACACAGTACTCCAAGACATAAACAAAGCCTTTAACACTGATATCCCACGCTTCCCTGCCAACATTCTCTTAGGACTCCCCAACACTTTAACAATTCCCTTGCGCTCTCCGCGAGGAAGGCAAATAGCCTTTGCCCTAAATGCTGTGCGAACAGAGCTGCTAGCCCACTGGGGCTCAGATAGAGTCCCCGACCACTCAGCTTGGTTGAGACGATTGTGGTCGGTACTAGGTACAGAGCGGCTATCTATGATAGCAGAGACCAAAGCAGAGGCATACCCTGACTTATGGAAGCCCTTTATTACTATAATCAGTTTAGAGAAGTGACCTGCCCTAGGCTCTTGAAAATCTTGCGCCTTATCGGAGGCTTCCCATCATAATGGCACCAAGGAAAAGGATTGCGAGCACACGGATTCCCCTGTGAACGTGTGTGAGGAAGAGTACCAGGGTGCGGAGGAGATAGAGGGAGGGAGGGGAGGGTGGGGAGGGTGGTAGGATCTTCTTCTAGGGTACCTCTTCATCTGATTTTTGTTTTAGTTCTCTGTATGTGTCTCTGAGTTCATTCAACTGACATTTTCTATCTTTTAGTTTCACATGCATTGGCCAAAGTGACTGAGATACCAATGCAGGTCCTGGGTAATTAGCCTGTTATCGCTAACAATTCTCGCTGCCGGCCTCCGGGTTGTGGGCATATAGCTTTGTCTCTAGTATACCAATGCTAAATTATCGCTTGCCTATGGTGTACAGGTCTAATATGATCTCTTGCTTCTGTGAAACATGTAAGGCTTAATAAAAAGAGATATTCCATAAAAAAAGGAAAATACACTGTTGCACTTTCAATGGATCTGCTTACAAAATTTGGAACTCCCTACCACCCTCAACGAGAGGAATTACCTCCTAACAGGCTCTTCAAGAATGAAGTAAAAGCCCTACTACTAGACAAACATGTGCCATAAAAGAACTCTTTTGAAACTGTCATTCACCCTGTTGCATACTGTATATAATTGAATTAATATTTCTATTTGTATCCTAGGGTGTTGTACCTTGCTTTTCGACTGCCATGTACAGCGTATCATTAGAAATAGGTGATTGACTGTACTGCAACCCGCATCAGCTCTCTACGTACAGCGCTCTGATACCTTGGTGGTCATGTTTGCGCTTCATAGGACACAGTAAATAAAATAGATAAATAAATGTCATACCCCTTTTGGTATTTGCCACTGCAGCTACATAATGGAACATGAAGGCCCCCCCCCCCCCAGCAAGATCTGCAGAAGGGGGCGCCAAGCAATGTGTTTCCAACTTCGGTTTTCTTTAAAATCCCTGCTATTTACAGCACTCAGCCTCAACAGAAGTGTGCATATGGGCACTATAAACAACCAAGATAGTAGGTTGCTTTTGAAAGTAGGGTTTAGGAGTTTGAATGTATGTACTTGCCTCACAGAAATATGCAGCCCTAAAAAGTGAGGTTTTGAAGCTGAAAATTATTTTTTGGGGATCATTAAATGTGAACAAGAATTGAAATGTAGTTATCAAAATATGCACCATGAGATCTATGCTCTATTTCTCATCTTTCAAATTTGAACTTTAAACATTTATTTTGTTCTAAGTTATATAAAATAATATTAACTCTCATATTTCATTAACAAACAATACATTTACAATTGTGTGCATAAAGAAGTAATATTTGTATTTTACATCTTTACACATAATATACCTGGGGGTGTCAAGCATGACCACCTGTGAACAAAAGCTTGCAAGACAGTAATATTGCTTGATTAAAAGCTACGATATTTACAGAGTAATTGTGCAAGGCAGCTAGTCTTCTAAGACCCTCAATGCTGCCTGGTGCAGGGTTCCGCCTCTAATTCACGTTGGGTTCGCTATTAAAATAATGAGGCAAGCGCTGGAAACTGGAAGACAAGAAAAAGGTTTATTTTCCATGAGGAGATCACGTCAACTGCAGACACCGGGACACCGGGATGTCTGAGGGAGGTGTTCTACAGTTAACTCCTTTGGCTCTTCCTTTTATACAGGTTTGACACAATGCATTTGTTTCATCAACATGGTTACACAAGCTTGGAGTCCCCGCCCCGGGCAGGTTGTCACACAAGCCCAACAGTAATTCTCTTCCCACCCAGGTCAAACAGACAATCTTATCTTGCAGCTGGACCTTGCTTCAGGGTCTAAAACATGTGAGACCGGCCAGATCTAAGAGTCCGTTCTGTTGATAAAAACAGGTCCCATTGTTGGTAAAAACAAGTCTTGCTGTTTACAGTGCAATAAATCATGTTGCAAGAGTCTTTTTGGTGTTTGGAACCTGTTTGTGTAACTAGGTGCAGTGAGGGGTAGAGTGTCCAAAGGTTTGCCTGTAAACAGAGATGAGAGGAAAAACGAGTTTGTGGCAGCAAGTGGCACTGAGGTTTGTTGTGGCAATAGAGTTTATAGCCCCCAGCACACATACCAGGTCGGTCAGAGGGTCAGAGGGATGCTAGTAAGGGCAGGGTGAAACAAAGGTGACCAACAGAGTACAAAATGGCTGTTATAGATTAAAATGACTGTAGCTTATGTGCACATAGAAATTTCCACCAGACAAGATGGCGCAGGCAATTTTCACGATTGTCATTTTGCTATTAACATACCTAGCCAGCTTGTCAGTCTATTTCGATCTCCATAAAGTACTGTATCTCTTGACCATACATTACTCTCATTTTTGTTAGCCGAGTGTCCATAGTCTTAGGGTGCAAGGTAGTTATGCAAAGAGAACACAAAGGTGGTATACAGTGTATACCCAAACAACAACCACATATTGTCAATACTGGGACCAAGAGAATCATTGATAATTTCCAACCCCACTCCTTCAAGATGCCCCAAAGCCAACTTCTAATTGTCCAAGTCTCTGATCCCTGATGAATTTCTGAAGACAGTCTATGGAGATGTTCGATTGCTTCATAGACAGAAGGTGAATTATCAGGAATGTATACACAGCAGCTGGCACCGATGATGCGGCATGCTCCTCCACGGTCAGCCAGTACCATGTCCAGGACCATGCGATTTTGCAGGGTAACCAGACGGACCGCTTGGAGCTCAGCAGTGTTGTTGGTGAGGATGCCAGCAGTGACGTTCAGGGCGGTCTCTACCGCTTGGGACAGATGTCTGATGGCTCGGCTGTTTACCATCGGACCCCATTGTGGGATGAGCCCTTTTGCTGCATCGAGGAACTGTGATGAGGCAGAGTCTGCTTGATCAGTGTCTTTAGAACGCTTTTCTCGATGATGCTCTGCATGGGCTGTGTAGGTTGGTGGCAAAACAAAGGTGATGTAGCACGTGCCCCTCCAGTTTCTTGGGAGCCAGGTGTAGGCTTTGGTTCCACAAACAAAGTACATATTGGGTGATGCAACAAGCGCTGGAGGGTTGGCAGTGTTCAAAGTCCTTACAATGCTACAGGTGCTGTGACACACATTCTTAGTCCCACAGCCTTCAATGCATACAAGGCCAGAGACGTTCACCACAGATAGGGCCACAGTCAGTGTTGCAGCAGTTCTTTTCTTCAGGTAGGAAAATGTGGCTCTGTTAGGATTATTGAACACTTGCATTTCCACTCGTTCTTTGGAGGGGACATTCATCAGGAATGTCACATTGAAGGTGTGAGGGCAGAAGGGGGCGGCTGTTCTTCCAGTTTTGTTTCGCCAGAACTCGTTGTAGAAACTGCGTGACTAGTTCAATCATGGGGTGGAGCCTATGTGTGCTGGTAAATGTGCCATGGTCAATATGAGGATGAGGTAGGCATTGGGTAACAGCCATTTATTTCCGTCTTTAGTTCTCCAGCAATCTTCCTCGTCTTTTAGTCCCACCTTTTCCCACTCGGTCAATTAGTCTTGTGTGCCTGCAGTCTGTATGTCCCTTACAGTGGCCCTAGCGTCAGTCCATTGTTCAGCTTGTGACCTATAAGAACAACAAGAGAGCGAGGAAAAAGAAAAACTTGTCCTCTTCCCCAAAACAATATGGTCAAACAAAATGGACAAGTTTCATGACTCAAAGCAAACTTTTTTCGCTGTCATTGTTGAAAACAACGTGAAAGGAGGGAGAGCACAACTGCTGTGTAAGAAACCCCTCACCCACCTACCTAGTAGGTGGCATGCTTCATCATCGGGGCCCAACTGGATTGTCTAGCACAATCCAGTTGTGCTACAACGCCTGAGATACAGCGGAGCAGGGTTTTGAGCAGTAAGTGGAGTGCTATATGTGAAGTGATTAAGAGTTAAAAAAGTCTCTGGGAGATGCCCTATGAAAAAACTTTAATTATAAGGGTCCCAAGACTAAAGTAAAAAAGGGGTTTTGCGGGATACGTAATTAGGAATGTTATTTTCCTTATATCCCTAGTAACAAAGGTCAACTAGTTTCAGCCTTCTTGATGGTTCTAGAGGCTTTCGTCAGGACCAGCCAAAATTAATAATAAAAATAATTTTGATGAATGGCCGTAAAAACAATGTACAGGCCACGTGTAAATATCAGCACACACCCTAAAGTGTGCTGTGAGTGTAGTGAAAAGGTACTCACAGTAACTCAGTTTTGGATTACCTGAAAATGAAGAATTAATTTAGATATAGGGAACAGTTGTGAATCATGCATATACACTAAATGCATGCTCCTTTCGACTAAAAGGCTAGTGATCCCGAGCCAAACTGATTTTGTGAGAGTGCATGAACACTATAGAGGCTTGCGTGGCTACAATGTGCCCCACGGGATCCGTAAGTGAGTAATTGTTGTAGTATTGGGGCACATGGTGCGCATATTCGTTATCCATTATGTGCGTGCCTATAGCGCGGTCATATACATATTGTACGTATTAAGTTGTGACTGTGCAAGTATTGAAGACACTAGTAGCTGATGTGCTAAAGTGGCCAAGTGCGCGTGCAGTATTGTAATAGGATGTTTACATGGTGGTATATATAAACATTGTGTCCGCTGTGTGTGACGTTCAGCAGACAGACACTCATGATTAAAATTGAAAGACAAACAACAAATAGATGACAGACAACATAAAATACAGTCTCACTTGAGTAGAGAGGTTGTTATGCCTCTGGAATTAGAACGCCGTATGATTCTCCGCTTGCCCTTAATGGAGAAGGAAATGGCGAGGAGTTTTTTTAAACGCGTTACCGCACATTACAGGAAAAGGGGGGGGGGGGGAGAGCGGTGTGGTATTGAGGGTCTAGACGGGACCATGGTTGACTCGTTTTGTACTCACAGTTTGTAAGAGAGGACAGGTCCGCAATACCTAGGGCGGCGATCGGTTCCGCTTGTTCAGCGCCGATACACAGATGGGGAGTGGTTAAGAGGCCGGCAAACAGGAAGTTGCGCGTTGCCGCTAGGAAGACTAGAACGCTTTACACGCGAATGGAAATGAAAGAAATATTACTCGGTATCCCGTATTTGGAGCACTGAGTAGAGGTGACACGAAAAAAAGGAAATTGTAGTAGATCTACGGGCGATGTAAATACACATTTTGAAAAAAGGGGGAAAAAAAAAGGGGGAAAAAAAAGTACCTTGTGGGACAGAGTGAAGAGCTCCTCATTATTTAAATAGGAGACATCCTACGAGGCACTCTATGCCTATATATTAGAAGGGAGAGGAATCTGGGTGCAGATCAGATGGTAGTTACAGTGAAGGGCGTAGGGGTCTGCACAGTATAAAAAATGATGATTGCACAAGACTGAACAGGTCATGTATTTCCAGACTATAGAGTGATCAAACGCAGTGATTCGCTGTCATCAATGCCGATGTATGCTGTTCCAGGGTACATTATCGTTAAGTCCTGTAATGTGGGTTGAGAGTCTATATACCCAGCGTTGTTCTTTTTCGAAAAGACGTTCCTGGATGTCGGTTGGGCTGGGGTCTAGTTGTTCAATTATGACCCATGACATGTCATTGGTGGTATGTCCCTTGGCTAGGTAGTGTTCAGTAAGTCTTGTCGTGCTGCGTTTGCAGCGGATGTTACTGCGATGCTCGCAGATTCTGGTTTTGACCTTTCTGGTGGTCATCCCAACGTATCGCAATTTACATGGGCATGTGATGAGGTAGATGACGTTTGCCGAATTGCAGTTGGTATGTTTCTTGATTGTCCAGATTTTGTCCTGTTCAAGATTGAGTGTTTTCGTGGGTTCGGTGAGATGGCAAATGCTGCAGTTGCCACATGGGTAGTGGCCTGTCACTTCTGGAAGTCCCCATGCATTCAAAACTGTGCTAGGCATGCTCAGAGTCTTTTTTGGCCTGGTCGGTACTAGGCTGTCTCTGAGATTATGGGACCTCTTGTACGAAAATAGAGGTTTTTCCCATTGTAGTTTGCCTGAGGTTACAATTTTCCAATTGTTTTGTATCAATTTTGCTACTTGATTGGAGATGGTGTTAAAGGTGGTTACACACGTGAGTGGTATGGTAGTAGACAGATTCATCTTGGGTTCCAGTAGACCTTCACGGTTTTGGTTACGGGCTCTTTTTTGTGCTTTGTGGATAACTTTGTTTGGGTATCCACGGTTTTGAAGTTTTGTAGTTAGTTCTCCTGATTGGTTTTTGAAATCCTTAAGATCACTACAGTTTCGGCGCAATCTGAGGTATTGGCCGAATGGCAAATTGTCCCTTAGAGGCCTAGGGTGGAAACTCTGGAAATGCAGAAGAGAATTCCAAGCTTTACATTCTTTACAAGCCAACCCAAACATCGTGATAAAATCGGCTGATAAAGGAGGCGGAGTAGTAATACAAGACACTACTGCTTATGACTCGGAGTGCAGACGCCTCCTCAATGACCCTATCAGCTATACTCCTCTTGCTACTGATCCAACCGATGAACTCCGCAGTACAATTCACCAACTGGTAGAAAACGCGGAAATCCAGGGTTTTATCACCAAACAAGAAGCGACTTACCTCACTACCAGTGAGGGAATCATACCTTACTTTTACACTCTCCCTAAAACTCACAAGAACAGGATACCTCCTCCTGGACGTCCCATAGTATCTGGGATTGGCTCTCTTTTGGAACCTTTGTCACGTTATTGTGACTTCTTCCTGAAACCATTGATACAGGCTACTAGCACCTACCTGAAAGACACGAAAAGTCTACTGGCTCTCCTCCAAGAGATCACTCTTCCGGATGGAGTAATTTTTCTGGTGACCATGGACATTGAAAGCCTGTACACCTGTATTCCCCAGGATGACACCATCAATGTAATCAGAAGTACCCTTGATTCCAGCACGTGGAATCATACAACTCCGCGCGATTTTGTGATCGCATGTGCCACACTTGCATTAAAAAGAAATTTCTTCGAATACAAGGGCAATCTGTTTTTACAATCATCCGGCACATCGATGGGCAGCACCTTTGCGCCTTCGGTAGCAGGGCTGTATGTATTTGATTTTGAGAGCAAATTCATCCTAACGCCACAAAACCCTTTTTCGTCCAATATTTTCTTTTGGAAAAGATATATTGATGACGTCTTGATCATCTGGCAGGGATCGGAGGATTCCCTCCTTGATTTCTACAACTGGGTGAATGAATGCGATCCTCACTTAAATTTCACACATTCTCACAATAAAGAGGAAATGATCTTTTTGGATGTGGTAATTACCAGGGTAGGCGATATCCTTCAAACCAAAACCCACCACAAACCTACTGCAAAAAACAATTTATTACATTTTACCAGCTACCACCCTCGTCCATTGAGGGAAAACCTGCCATTTGGACAATACCTACGGCTCCGTCGTAACTGTAGCGAGGTCTCAATGTACAAAAAACAAGCCAATGATCTTACTGCCAAACTGAAAGATCGGGGATACCCTACCAAAATACTGGCAAAAAGTAACAAACGAGCTCGCAACCAGAACAGAGAAGCTCTTCTGGAAGTTTGTGAGAAAGGTGATCAGGACACTACACCTCTCACCTGCGTCACAACTTACAACGCAGCCTCCAACGCAGTGAGCAAGTCCATAAAGAAAAATTGGCATATACTGACAAGTAATAAACATGATTGGGAGAAGCCACTATTCTCCTATAAGAGAGCAAGAAGTATTAAGGACTCCCTTGTACATACCCGTCCGAAAGTTCAAGAAAGAAACCAAGATCAGTCCATTACCAGTACTTGGGGCCTTTCGCCCATTGTGGGCCACTACCCCTGCGGGTCATGCAGTGTTTGCCATTTGACTTCCCCCTCTAAGTACCTACTACTGGAACAAGGCAAACAATGGATACAGAGAATGCACACCAATTGCAATTCCACCGATGTGGTCTATATGATCACTTGCCCATGTGGACTGAGATACGTCGGAATGACGAGTAGAAAGATAAAACAGAGAATTTGCGAACATCGCAGCACCATCCGATGTCGCAAACTGAGCACTAAATTGGCTGAACATTATCTACAGTTGAACCACACCACAAATGACATGAGATGGACGATCATCGAAAAACTCAGGCCTGGAGCAGATAACCAACAACTGCTATTTGAGAAAGAACAACGTTGGGTTCACCGCTTATCTACTCATCTCCAAGGACTGAATGATAATATTCCATGGGGTTCCATATTGAAAAATTGATTCCATCATACATGACATCAACTCCTTAGTAGCCTCCGTGTAGTTCTTTTAAGCACACACTGCATTCTGTGTGTTTTGCCAGCATAAATTACCATATTTACACCAACTCCTCCGTTTATGCTGCCCATAGATTTTCCGCACGATGCGATATATACCAACCATGGTATATTAACATCAAGAAAAGAGTGTTTATCTGCATCACTCGCATATGCACATAAGAATTCACAACCGGGGATCAGACATCGATAGTATATGCCTCTAATGGTAGCATTTGACAGATAAAACGCACCAACCCAAAAGAACCTCCTATTCTTGGGGAGAGCCAATAGGAATCCAACGCTTACACTCGTCATTACCCGCCCCTCCTTCTGTACTAATCACGAGGACATAACCAATGGCAAGGCATTTTCCGCATTCGGATTCACCCGCCCCATTGGTTTATACGTACTTGGAAACCATCACGTGATTAGAACCAGGAAGTATTTACTTCCGTAGTCCCCGCACAATTACCAAGATCCGGGCTGAGGAGGACAGATCGAGGTTGATCGCGGGAGTGTGCGAGCATGGAAGTAAGTTGACGAACCGCTAAGACACCGCATTAGGTTCCTTCCAAATTTCATTCCAAAAGCAGATGATAACAGTTACGATCTGCTTTTTTATCTCGCCAGATACTATAGCCCACTACCCCCCTCCCGGACCCATGATGTTAGTTACAACAACAGCATAATTAAGAGGGCTTTTTGGTTCTTTCATGCAGCTATTTTTTAATGTTAGACATGCTTTGGAGCAACGGCGCCTGGCAAACACCACAGACGCTTGTTTTTAGCATGCCTGCCACTTCACGAGTTCGCTATATGTTTGACATTCACTCCGGCCAATTAGCCACTACGATTGCACCTTGTCAATAGTGCTGACATCACTTGAAGTAATCGTAATTAGACACAAATAGTGTTTTTTGTCTTGTGAATACCAGTCCACTTTTTCACAAGTTAGATACAACGAATAATCACTCGTACTACGGTCTTGCTAGCTAATATTGCTACCAAGACACCCACTCTCGCTGTACAGCACGGTTCCATTAAATGTTTGTTCACTCAAGCACTTTTCTAAAGAAAACTGCAATCCAACAATGTTTTGTCTATGTATGTTTCTTTATATGTGGTTTGTCTGTCTTATTTCTATTTCAGACTTTCTGAGCCCCGGATAAATAGGAGGCTCCCGGGTAAAACCGTGAGTTTTACCATTTGATCTCCACAGGTTAGGGTGCGCCTTAGAGTGTGCATACCGCCGTGGGGACTCCCTTGGTCCTGATGAAAGCTTAGCCGATTAGGCACCATAAGCAGAAACATGTCGACCTAAAAATTGGTCAAGCCCTGGTCAACATCACTGGCCAGACCTTGCCCAATTCACGTTTTTATTGGTTTTTGATTTGCCAAGAATAAACTTGTCATTGGTTAAAATCATTTACCTTTTAATCTCACTCCCCTTCACAACCAGAAACGCGCTCCGCTGTAACACAGGCGTCGCAGCACACCAGAGAGGCATTCGGCCTCTCTGGTGGGAACCCGATGATGAAGCATGTCACCAACTAGGTTGGTGAGTGAGGGTTCTTTTAACAAATATTTTTGGTTTTTGCCCGTGCCTCTTTTTTTGCTCCCTATCCCCTTGTCACTCTTTTGTTGTTTAATTGATTTAATCTGGGGGAACAAGAGTGATAGTCCCTCACCCTCTCTTTGTTTTTGAGATATTTTGCAGCGCACAGCTGCGAGGGCTAACTCCCTTTCCTTTTGCCTTACTTTAGCGACTCTAATTATAGCAGCATGGATAACCTTGGCCTCTCTTACTCGAATGAAGAGGTGGATGCTCTTCTGGCAGACCCCTCACTTTTTTCTGACCCCTCGATCGCCCAAACAATCTCACAAACCACAGAGTGGGATAAATTGAGCGAACAAAAAAGAGGGCGAATACGTACCATTCTCCATGGCACAATTCTCACTGAGTACTTAAGAAACAACATAGCACCCAAAGGTCTGTTGGTTACCAACGCCCCTCGCATTTTTCTGGATGATGCACAATTCAGAAAAGAATGGGCACAGATCGCCTGGCACTGTACCAGGGATTGGTTAGTGCTTATAATAAAAACAGCACTAAGGCTCTCGGAGGCTATTATGGTAGAGATCCAACTTACGGAAACCCACTTCAGAACTACCCTAACTGGCTACAAAAAACGACTGGACGAACTGAACAAAGAGATTAATGAGTACAAGGATTCCCTCACGCAATCTAAAGCACAAAAATTCCAGAAGGATTTAACAAGATGGTCCTATACAAAGGCTTATCCATACACCAGCCCAGACTACACCCCACCTTCAAGAAATGACTACAATACGGATAGTTCTTTTGATGGTTCGACAGCTAGTGATTCCAGTGGTGATAGCTATAAAGCACGCCAACGGGGAAGAGGAAGGAATAGGCGACAATATAACAACCAGACCTGGCATCCCTTCCAGCAACCATCTTTCCAACCCCCACCATTCCACCCTATGATGGGTTGGAACCCTGGCTTCTTACCGCATCCCCAATACCAACAGAACCAGTACCGCCCCCCTTTTTTAGAGAGGGGCAGAAGAGGCCGCGGACGGAGAAGAGGACAAACCCAAGTCCAATGGCAACAGGAAGAGACAGTGGGGGACAACACGCGGAGCAAGACACCACGAGCAGGCCCCAGCAACCAAAGAGTTTGATTACGAACCTCTCCTCAGTGGTACTGACACCTGATGAGACATCAGTCTTGGAAAAAGGACTAGGCTTTGTACCTACGGCCCGCTTCGACAAATTCAAACTGAAATGTGAACTCTCAAGTTTCTTCAGGAAACTGAAACTGAAGAGTTTCTTTGAAAAACAGCCTCTGGATAACACCCAACCGCTACAAAGTGACACAGGGTTTAAGGTAAAATCCACCTTCACCCCGCCTCCTTATGCTATTCCACCGGAGATTACAGCGTTTGAACAGGCGGTATCCAACGATATTGATGCCTTTGTAGAACCGAATCGCTTCAAGAACATGAAAACTGGCGAATTCCAAGCTTTACATTCTTTACAAGCCAACCCAAACATCGTGATAAAATCGGCTGATAAAGGAGGCGGAGTAGTAATACAAGACACTACTGCTTATGACTCGGAGTGCAGACGCCTCCTCAATGACCCTATCAGCTATACTCCTCTTGCTACTGATCCAACCGATGAACTCCGCAGTACAATTCACCAACTGGTAGAAAACGCGGAAATCCAGGGTTTTATCACCAAACAAGAAGCGACTTACCTCACTACCAGTGAGGGAATCATACCTTACTTTTACACTCTCCCTAAAACTCACAAGAACAGGATACCTCCTCCTGGACGTCCCATAGTATCTGGGATTGGCTCTCTTTTGGAACCTTTGTCACGTTATTGTGACTTCTTCCTGAAACCATTGATACAGGCTACTAGCACCTACCTGAAAGACACGAAAAGTCTACTGGCTCTCCTCCAAGAGATCACTCTTCCGGATGGAGTAATTTTTCTGGTGACCATGGACATTGAAAGCCTGTACACCTGTATTCCCCAGGATGACACCATCAATGTAATCAGAAGTACCCTTGATTCCAGCATGTGGAATCATACAACTCCGCGCGATTTTGTGATCGCATGTGCCACACTTGCATTAAAAAGAAATTTCTTCGAATACAAGGGCAATCTGTTTTTACAATCATCCGGCACATCGATGGGCAGCACCTTTGCGCCTTCGGTAGCAGGGCTGTATGTATTTGATTTTGAGAGCAAATTCATCCTAACGCCACAAAACCCTTTTTCGTCCAATATTTTCTTTTGGAAAAGATATATTGATGACGTCTTGATCATCTGGCAGGGATCGGAGGATTCCCTCCTTGATTTCTACAACTGGGTGAATGAATGCGATCCTCACTTAAATTTCACACATTCTCACAATAAAGAGGAAATGATCTTTTTGGATGTGGTAATTACCAGGGTAGGCGATATCCTTCAAACCAAAACCCACCACAAACCTACTGCAAAAAACAATTTATTACATTTTACCAGCTACCACCCTCGTCCATTGAGGGAAAACCTGCCATTTGGACAATACCTACGGCTCCGTCGTAACTGTAGCGAGGTCTCAATGTACAAAAAACAAGCCAATGATCTTACTGCCAAACTGAAAGATCGGGGATACCCTACCAAAATACTGGCAAAAAGTAACAAACGAGCTCGCAACCAGAACAGAGAAGCTCTTCTGGAAGTTTGTGAGAAAGGTGATCAGGACACTACACCTCTCACCTGCGTCACAACTTACAACGCAGCCTCCAACGCAGTGAGCAAGTCCATAAAGAAAAATTGGCATATACTGACAAGTAATAAACATGATTGGGAGAAGCCACTATTCTCCTATAAGAGAGCAAGAAGTATTAAGGACTCCCTTGTACATACCCGTCCGAAAGTTCAAGAAAGAAACCAAGATCAGTCCATTACCAGTACTTGGGGCCTTTCGCCCATTGTGGGCCACTACCCCTGCGGGTCATGCAGTGTTTGCCATTTGACTTCCCCCTCTAAGTACCTACTACTGGAACAAGGCAAACAATGGATACAGAGAATGCACACCAATTGCAATTCCACCGATGTGGTCTATATGATCACTTGCCCATGTGGACTGAGATACGTCGGAATGACGAGTAGAAAGATAAAACAGAGAATTTGCGAACATCGCAGCACCATCCGATGTCGCAAACTGAGCACTAAATTGGCTGAACATTATCTACAGTTGAACCACACCACAAATGACATGAGATGGACGATCATCGAAAAACTCAGGCCTGGAGCAGATAACCAACAACTGCTATTTGAGAAAGAACAACGTTGGGTTCACCGCTTATCTACTCATCTCCAAGGACTGAATGATAATATTCCATGGGGTTCCATATTGAAAAATTGATTCCATCATACATGACATCAACTCCTTAGTAGCCTCCGTGTAGTTCTTTTAAGCACACACTGCATTCTGTGTGTTTTGCCAGCATAAATTACCATATTTACACCAACTCCTCCGTTTATGCTGCCCATAGATTTTCCGCACGATGCGATATATACCAACCATGGTATATTAACATCAAGAAAAGAGTGTTTATCTGCATCACTCGCATATGCACATAAGAATTCACAACCGGGGATCAGACATCGATAGTATATGCCTCTAATGGTAGCATTTGACAGATAAAACGCACCAACCCAAAAGAACCTCCTATTCTTGGGGAGAGCCAATAGGAATCCAACGCTTACACTCGTCATTACCCGCCCCTCCTTCTGTACTAATCACGAGGACATAACCAATGGCAAGGCATTTTCCGCATTCGGATTCACCCGCCCCATTGGTTTATACGTACTTGGAAACCATCACGTGATTAGAACCAGAAAGTATTTACTTCCGTAGTCCCCGCACAATTACCAAGATCCGGGCCGAGGAGGACAGATCGAGGTTGATCGCGGGAGTGTGCGAGCATGGAAGTAAGTTGACGAACCGCTAAGACACCGCATTAGGTTCCTTCCAAATTTCATTCCAAAAGCAGATGATAACAGTTACGATCTGCTTTTTTATCTCGCCAGATACTATAGCCCACTACCCCCCTCCCGGACCCATGATGTTAGTTACAACAACAGCATAAGTAAGAGGGCTTTTTGGTTCTTTCATGCAGCTATTTTTTAATGTTAGACATGCTTTGGAGCAACGGCGCCTGGCAAACACCACAGACGCTTGTTTTTAGCATGCCTGCCACTTCACGAGTTCGCTATATGTTTGACATTCACTCCGGCCAATTAGCCACTACGATTGCACCTTGTCAATAGTGCTGACATCACTTGAAGTAATCGTAATTAGACACAAATAGTGTTTTTTGTCTTGTGAATACCAGTCCACTTTTTCACAAGTTAGATACAACGAATAATCACTCGTACTACGGTCTTGCTAGCTAAGATTGCTACCAAGACACCCACTCTCGCTGTACAGCACGGTTCCATTAAATGTTTGTTCACTCAAGCACTTTTCTAAAGAAAACTGCAATCCAACAATGTTTTGTCTATGTATGTTTCTTTATATGTGGTTTGTCTGTCTTATTTCTATTTCAGACTTTCTGAGCCCCGGATAAATAGGAGGCTCCCGGGTAAAACCGTGAGTTTTACCATTTGATCTCCACAGGTTAGGGTGCGCCTTAGAGTGTGCATACCGCCGTGGGGACTCCCTTGGTCCTGATGAAAGCTTAGCCGATTAGGCACCATAAGCAGAAACATGTCGACCTAAAAATTGGTCAAGCCCTGGTCAACATCACTGGCCAGACCTTGCCCAATTCACGTTTTTATTGGTTTTTGATTTGCCAAGAATAAACTTGTCATTGGTTAAAATCATTTACCTTTTAATCTCACTCCCCTTCACAACCAGAAACCCGCTCCGCTGTAACACAGGCGTCGCAGCACACCAGAGAGGCATTCGGCCTCTCTGGTGGGAACCCGATGATGAAGCATGTCACCAACTAGGTTGGTGAGTGAGGGTTCTTTTAACAAATATTTTTGGTTTTTGCCCGTGCCTCTTTTTTTGCTCCCTATCCCCTTGTCACTCTTTTGTTGTTTAATTGATATGTTTCTTGATTGTCCAGATTTTGTCCTGTTCAAGATTGAGTGTTTTCGTGGGTTCGGTGAGATGGCAAATGCTGCAGTTGCCACATGGGTAGTGGCCTGTCACTTCTGGAAGTCCCCATGCATTCAAAACTGTGCTAGGCATGCTCAGAGTCTTTTTTGGCCTGGTCGGTACTAGGCTGTCTCTGAGATTATGGGACCTCTTGTACGAAAATAGAGGTTTTTCCCATTGTAGTTTGCCTGAGGTTACAATTTTCCAATTGTTTTGTATCAATTTTGCTACTTGATTGGAGATGGTGTTAAAGGTGGTTACACACGTGAGTGGTATGGTAGTAGACAGATTCATCTTGGGTTCCAGTAGACCTTCACGGTTTTGGTTACGGGCTCTTTTTTGTGCTTTGTGGATAACTTTGTTTGGGTATCCACGGTTTTGAAGTTTTGTAGTTAGTTCTCCTGATTGGTTTTTGAAATCCTTAAGATCACTACAGTTTCGGCGCAATCTGAGGTATTGGCCGAATGGCAAATTGTCCCTTAGAGGCCTAGGGTGGAAACTCTGGAAATGCAGAAGAGAATTTTTCGCTGTTGGTTTAAAGTGAGTTTTAGTCATCAGTATTCCATCTTTTGCTTCAATTTCCAGGTCTAGAAAGGTGATTTTGGTATTGCTTATGGTGTGAGTAAATCGTAGGTTTCGGTCTAGTGTGTTAATCCAATTCAGGAATTCATTAAGTCTTTGGTTGTTACTTGTCCAAATTAAGAATACATCATCGATGTATCTTTTGTAGAACGTGATGTCTTGATTGTAAATTGATTGAGGGTTGAGGATATATAGTTCTTCAAAATTAGACACGTACAGCCCCGCTACACTAGGAGCGAAGGTGCTCCCCATAGAAGTTCCGTACTGCTGTAGGAAGAGGGTACCCTCATATTCGAAAAAATTGTCTTTGAGGGCTATTTCCGCACAATCCATTATGAATGATTTTGGGGTGTTATACTCCCAGATTGTTTTATCAAGGGAGGTGCGGAGAACCTCTAGGGTGTCATCTTGGGGTAGGCTGGTATAGAGGCTCTCAATGTCTAGACTTACAAGGATGGATGTAGTAGGGTTGAATTCCAGGTTGTTAATTTGGCTCAGTAAGTCTTTAGTATCTTTTAAGTACGCAGGAGTTGACTGAACTATAGGCTGTAGATAGAAATCACAGAAGCGGGACAGGGGTTCAAGCAATGAGCCTATTCCAGAGACGATGGGTCTGCCCGGTGGTGGTGTTTTATTTTTATGTATTTTTGGGATGGTGTAGAAGTATGGAATGGTTTTACCACCTGAGGTAAGGAATAATGCCTCTTGTTTGCTAATGTAGCCATTTGATTCTGCTTCGTGAACCATGATGTCAATTTTGGTCTTGACTCTGTTAGTGGGATCTTCGTTCAGCACTTTATAGTTCTTTGGATCATCTAGGAGGCGTGTGCATTCTAGATGGTAGGCATTCCGGTTTTGAATAACTATCCCTCCTCCTTTATCAGCTGGTTTGATGATAATGTCTCTGTTGTTTTTGAGACTACGGATGGCATTGAACTGTTGAGTTGTAGTGTTGTTAAATCCTTTGTTCTCATGAGTGTTCTCTATGCCTTTGTATATCGCTTGTTCGAATGCGATGAGTTCGGCTGGTGTTGTATGAGGAGGAGGAATGAAAGTTGATTTCAATTTAAGGGTGGTGTCACCTTTTGCTTCTTGTTGTGACTCCTTATTCGGTGAGTTTTCAAAGAAAGCTTTGAGTTTAAGCTTACGAAAGAATTCTGATAATTCACAGTGTAATTTGAATTTATCAAGTTTCGCTGTGGGTGAAAATCCAAGGCCTCTATTGAGGACCTGTTCCTCCGCTGTTGTAAGAGTATGGTTTGAAAGATTGGTTATTAGGCTCTGCTTGTGCTCGGCTGGGGTTCCTTCGTCCTGCTGCGTGTGTTGGCACTTGGGTTCTGGTTGTCTTCCCAGTGTACTTGGCTTCCTCGTTGGCGTCTTCCGCGTCCCCTCTGGCCTGATCCTAAAAAAGGAAACCGTTGGTTGGGGTTGCCAAATTGGGGGTGGGGTTGTTGAAATTGTGGGTTCCAGCCATAGAACATTGGTTGAGTCATGGGAGGGAAAGGAGCCGGGTAATTGGGTACCATTCCTGGGTGCATGTTGGGCCATGGTTGTTGCCAGTGTGTGTTTCTTCCTCTGCCTCTTCCTCGTTGTCTGTTTGTATAGTAACTTTTCTCTGATCCTGAGCTCTCATTACTGCCACCACTATGTATTGAGGAACCTTCTTCTGAAGATATAGAGTGGCTAGATCTCGTTGGGGTTTTGTAGTCTGCGTCAGAATATGGATATGTTTTGACATATGAGAATTTTTTCAAGTCTTTTTGAAATTGTTGGATCTTGGATTGTGTAAGCTCTTCTTTGTAATCTGCTATTTCTTTATTGACCTCCTCTAGTCTTTTCTTATATGATGTTAATGTGGTTTTGAAGTGTTGTTCAGTTGCCTGGATTTCTATAAGGATCGCATCTGAAAGTCTTTTTGCTGTTTGGATGATCAGAATGATCCAGTCTCTTGTGCAGTGCCATGCAATTTGTGCCCAGTCTCTACGGAATCCTGCATCGTCTAAGAAGATGCGTGGCGCGTTAGTTACTATTAGGCCTTTTGGGGCTGTGTTGGAACGCAAATATTCAGTCAGTATTACCCCGTGTAATATTGTTCTGATGCGTGTTCTTTTTTTCTCAGAAAGATTTTCCCAATCGGCGCTCTGAGAAATTGTTTGTGCCACGTTGAAGTCAGCTAATAAAGGAGTAGCTGCTAAGATGTTGTTGACATCCTCGTCAGTGAACGTGAGTCCTGCATTTTCTGCCATGATGTGTCAGAAGTTGTAGTTTGTGCTTATCAAATGAATAAGAAACCAGATGGTTGTAAAATACCAGAGTAAAATGTTTTTGGCTCTCACAGCTGTGCGCTGTAATGACAAATAAGAACAACAAGAGAGCGAGGAAAAAGAAAAACTTGTCCTCTTCCCCAAAACAATATGGTCAAACAAAATGGACAAGTTTCATGACTCAAAGCAAACTTTTTTCGCTGTCATTGTTGAAAACAACGTGAAAGGAGGGAGAGCACAACTGCTGTGTAAGAAACCCCTCACCCACCTACCTAGTAGGTGGCATGCTTCATCATCGGGGCCCAACTGGATTGTGTAGCACAATCCAGTTGTGCTACAACGCCTGAGATACAGCGGAGCAGGGTTTTGAGCAGTAAGTGGAGTGCTATATGTGAAGTGATTAAGAGTTAAAAAAGTCTCTGGGAGATGCCCTATGAAAAAACTTTAATTATAAGGGTCCCAAGACTAATGTAAAAAAGGGGTTTTGCGGGATACGTAATTAGGAATGTTATTTTCCTTATATCCCTAGTAACAAAGGTCAACTAGTTTCAGCCTTCTTGATGGTTCTAGAGGCTTTCGTCAGGACCAGCCAAAATTAATAATAAAAATAATTTTGATGAATGGCCGTAAAAACAATGTACAGGCCACGTGTAAATATCAGCACACACCCTAAAGTGTGCTGTGAGTGTAGTGAAAAGGTACTCACAGTAACTCAGTTTTGGATTACCTGAAAATGAAGAATTAATTTAGATATAGGGAACAGTTGTGAATCATGCATATACACTAAATGCATGCTCCTTTCGACTAAAAGGCTAGTGATCCCGAGCCAAACTGATTTTGTGAGAGTGCATGAACACTATAGAGGCTTGCGTGGCTACAATGTGCCCCACGGGATCCGTAAGTGAGTAATTGTTGTAGTATTGGGGCACATGGTGCGCATATTCGTTATCCATTATGTGCGTGCCTATAGCGCGGTCATATACATATTGTACGTATTAAGTTGTGACTGTGCAAGTATTGAAGACACTAGTAGCTGATGTGCTAAAGTGGCCAAGTGCGCGTGCAGTATTGTAATAGGATGTTTACATGGTGGTATATATAAACATTGTGTCCGCTGTGTGTGACGTTCAGCAGACAGACACTCGTGATTAAAATTGAAAGACAAACAACAAATAGATGACAGACAACATAAAATACAGTCTCACTTGAGTAGAGAGGTTGTTATGCCTCTGGAATTAGAACGCCGTATGATTCTCCGCTTGCCCTTAATGGAGAAGGAAATGGCGAGGAGTTTTTTTAAACGCGTTACCGCACATTACAGGAAAAGGGGGGGGGGGGAGAGCGGTGTGGTATTGAGGGTCTAGACGGGACCATGGTTGACTCGTTTTGTACTCACAGTTTGTAAGAGAGGACAGGTCCGCAATACCTAGGGCGGCGATCGGTTCCGCTTGTTCAGCGCCGATACACAGATGGGGAGTGGTTAAGAGGCCGGCAAACAGGAAGTTGCGCGTTGCCGCTAGGAAGACTAGAACGCTTTACACGCGAATGGAAATGAAAGAAATATTACTCGGTATCCCGTATTTGGAGCACTGAGTAGAGGTGACACGAAAAAAAGGAAATTGTAGTAGATCTACGGGCGATGTAAATACACATTTTGAAAAAAGGGGGAAAAAAAAAGGGGGAAAAAAAAGTACCTTGTGGGACAGAGTGAAGAGCTCCTCATTATTTAAATAGGAGACATCCTACGAGGCACTCTATGCCTATATATTAGAAGGGAGAGGAATCTGGGTGCAGATCAGATGGTAGTTACAGTGAAGGGCGTAGGGGTCTGCACAGTATAAAAAATGATGATTGCACAAGACTGAACAGGTCATGTATTTCCAGACTATAGAGTGATCAAACGCAGTGATTCGCTGTCATCAATGCCGATGTATGCTGTTCCAGGGTACATTATCGTTAAGTCCTGTAATGTGGGTTGAGAGTCTATATACCCAGCGTTGTTCTTTTTCGAAAAGACGTTCCTGGATGTCGGTTGGGCTGGGGTCTAGTTGTTCAATTATGACCCATGACATGTCATTGGTGGTATGTCCCTTGGCTAGGTAGTGTTCAGTAAGTCTTGTCGTGCTGCGTTTGCAGCGGATGTTACTGCGATGCTCGCAGATTCTGGTTTTGACCTTTCTGGTGGTCATCCCAACGTATCGCAATTTACATGGGCATGTGATGAGGTAGATGACGTTTGCCGAATTGCAGTTGGTATGTTTCTTGATTGTCCAGATTTTGTCCTGTTCAAGATTGAGTGTTTTCGTGGGTTCGGTGAGATGGCAAATGCTGCAGTTGCCACATGGGTAGTGGCCTGTCACTTCTGGAAGTCCCCATGCATTCAAAACTGTGCTAGGCATGCTCAGAGTCTTTTTTGGCCTGGTCGGTACTAGGCTGTCTCTGAGATTATGGGACCTCTTGTACGAAAATAGAGGTTTTTCCCATTGTAGTTTGCCTGAGGTTACAATTTTCCAATTGTTTTGTATCAATTTTGCTACTTGATTGGAGATGGTGTTAAAGGTGGTTACACACGTGAGTGGTATGGTAGTAGACAGATTCATCTTGGGTTCCAGTAGACCTTCACGGTTTTGGTTACGGGCTCTTTTTTGTGCTTTGTGGATAACTTTGTTTGGGTATCCACGGTTTTGAAGTTTTGTAGTTAGTTCTCCTGATTGGTTTTTGAAATCCTTAAGATCACTACAGTTTCGGCGCAATCTGAGGTATTGGCCGAATGGCAAATTGTCCCTTAGAGGCCTAGGGTGGAAACTCTGGAAATGCAGAAGAGAATTTTTCGCTGTTGGTTTAAAGTGAGTTTTAGTCATCAGTATTCCATCTTTTGCTTCAATTTCCAGGTCTAGAAAGGTGATTTTGGTATTGCTTATGGTGTGAGTAAATCGTAGGTTTCGGTCTAGTGTGTTAATCCAATTCAGGAATTCATTAAGTCTTTGGTTGTTACTTGTCCAAATTAAGAATACATCATCGATGTATCTTTTGTAGAACGTGATGTCTTGATTGTAAATTGATTGAGGGTTGAGGATATATAGTTCTTCAAAATTAGACACGTACAGCCCCGCTACACTAGGAGCGAAGGTGCTCCCCATAGAAGTTCCGTACTGCTGTAGGAAGAGGGTACCCTCATATTCGAAAAAATTGTCTTTGAGGGCTATTTCCGCACAATCCATTATGAATGATTTTGGGGTGTTATACTCCCAGATTGTTTTATCAAGGGAGGTGCGGAGAACCTCTAGGGTGTCATCTTGGGGTAGGCTGGTATAGAGGCTCTCAATGTCTAGACTTACAAGGATGGATGTAGTAGGGTTGAATTCCAGGTTGTTAATTTGGCTCAGTAAGTCTTTAGTATCTTTTAAGTACGCAGGAGTTGACTGAACTATAGGCTGTAGATAGAAATCACAGAAGCGGGACAGGGGTTCAAGCAATGAGCCTATTCCAGAGACGATGGGTCTGCCCGGTGGTGGTGTTTTATTTTTATGTATTTTTGGGATGGTGTAGAAGTATGGAATGGTTTTACCACCTGAGGTAAGGAATAATGCCTCTTGTTTGCTAATGTAGCCATTTGATTCTGCTTCGTGAACCATGATGTCAATTTTGGTCTTGACTCTGTTAGTGGGATCTTCGTTCAGCACTTTATAGTTCTTTGGATCATCTAGGAGGCGTGTGCATTCTAGATGGTAGGCATTCCGGTTTTGAATAACTATCCCTCCTCCTTTATCAGCTGGTTTGATGATAATGTCTCTGTTGTTTTTGAGACTACGGATGGCATTGAACTGTTGAGTTGTAGTGTTGTTAAATCCTTTGTTCTCATGAGTGTTCTCTATGCCTTTGTATATCGCTTGTTCGAATGCGATGAGTTCGGCTGGTGTTGTATGAGGAGGAGGAATGAAAGTTGATTTCAATTTAAGGGTGGTGTCACCTTTTGCTTCTTGTTGTGACTCCTTATTCGGTGAGTTTTCAAAGAAAGCTTTGAGTTTAAGCTTACGAAAGAATTCTGATAATTCACAGTGTAATTTGAATTTATCAAGTTTCGCTGTGGGTGAAAATCCAAGGCCTCTATTGAGGACCTGTTCCTCCGCTGTTGTAAGAGTATGGTTTGAAAGATTGGTTATTAGGCTCTGCTTGTGCTCGGCTGGGGTTCCTTCGTCCTGCTGCGTGTGTTGGCACTTGGGTTCTGGTTGTCTTCCCAGTGTACTTGGCTTCCTCGTTGGCGTCTTCCGCGTCCCCTCTGGCCTGATCCTAAAAAAGGAAACCGTTGGTTGGGGTTGCCAAATTGGGGGTGGGGTTGTTGAAATTGTGGGTTCCAGCCATAGAACATTGGTTGAGTCATGGGAGGGAAAGGAGCCGGGTAATTGGGTACCATTCCTGGGTGCATGTTGGGCCATGGTTGTTGCCAGTGTGTGTTTCTTCCTCTGCCTCTTCCTCGTTGTCTGTTTGTATAGTAACTTTTCTCTGATCCTGAGCTCTCATTACTGCCACCACTATGTATTGAGGAACCTTCTTCTGAAGATATAGAGTGGCTAGATCTCGTTGGGGTTTTGTAGTCTGCGTCAGAATATGGATATGTTTTGACATATGAGAATTTTTTCAAGTCTTTTTGAAATTGTTGGATCTTGGATTGTGTAAGCTCTTCTTTGTAATCTGCTATTTCTTTATTGACCTCCTCTAGTCTTTTCTTATATGATGTTAATGTGGTTTTGAAGTGTTGTTCAGTTGCCTGGATTTCTATAAGGATCGCATCTGAAAGTCTTTTTGCTGTTTGGATGATCAGAATGATCCAGTCTCTTGTGCAGTGCCATGCAATTTGTGCCCAGTCTCTACGGAATGCTGCATCGTCTAAGAAGATGCGTGGCGCGTTAGTTACTATTAGGCCTTTTGGGGCTGTGTTGGAACGCAAATATTCAGTCAGTATTACCCCGTGTAATATTGTTCTGATGCGTGTTCTTTTTTTCTCAGAAAGATTTTCCCAATCGGCGCTCTGAGAAATTGTTTGTGCCACGTTGAAGTCAGCTAATAAAGGAGTAGCTGCTAAGATGTTGTTGACATCCTCGTCAGTGAACGTGAGTCCTGCATTTTCTGCCATGATGTGTCAGAAGTTGTAGTTTGTGCTTATCAAATGAATAAGAAACCAGATGGTTGTAAAATACCAGAGTAAAATGTTTTTGGCTCTCACAGCTGTGCGCTGTAATGACAAATAAGAACAACAAGAGAGCGAGGAAAAAGAAAAACTTGTCCTCTTCCCCAAAACAATATGGTCAAACAAAATGGACAAGTTTCATGACTCAAAGCAAACTTTTTTCGCTGTCATTGTTGAAAACAACGTGAAAGGAGGGAGAGCACAACTGCTGTGTAAGAAACCCCTCACCCACCTACCTAGTAGGTGGCATGCTTCATCATCGGGGCCCAACTGGATTGTCTAGCACAATCCAGTTGTGCTACAACGCCTGAGATACAGCGGAGCAGGGTTTTGAGCAGTAAGTGGAGTGCTATATGTGAAGTGATTAAGAGTTAAAAAAGTCTCTGGGAGATGCCCTATGAAAAAACTTTAATTATAAGGGTCCCAAGACTAATGTAAAAAAGGGGTTTTGCGGGATACGTAATTAGGAATGTTATTTTCCTTATATCCCTAGTAACAAAGGTCAACTAGTTTCAGCCTTCTTGATGGTTCTAGAGGCTTTCGTCAGGACCAGCCAAAATTAATAATAAAAATAATTTTGATGAATGGCCGTAAAAACAATGTACAGGCCACGTGTAAATATCAGCACACACCCTAAAGTGTGCTGTGAGTGTAGTGAAAAGGTACTCACAGTAACTCCGTTTTGGATTACCTGAAAATGAAGAATTAATTTAGATATAGGGAACAGTTGTGAATCATGCATATACACTAAATGCATGCTCCTTTCGACTAAAAGGCTAGTGATCTCGAGCCAAACTGATTTTGTGAGAGTGCATGAACACTATAGAGGCTTGCGTGGCTACAATGTGCCCCACGGGATCCGTAAGTGAGTAATTGTTGTAGTATTGGGGCACATGGTGCGCATATTCGTTATCCATTATGTGCGTGCCTATAGCGCGGTCATATACATATTGTACGTATTAAGTTGTGACTGTGCAAGTATTGAAGACACTAGTAGCTGATGTGCTAAAGTGGCCAAGTGCGCGTGCAGTATTGTAATAGGATGTTTACATGGTGGTATATATAAACATTGTGTCCGCTGTGTGTGACGTTCAGCAGACAGACACTCGTGATTAAAATTGAAAGACAAACAACAAATAGATGACAGACAACATAAAATACAGTCTCACTTGAGTAGAGAGGTTGTTATGCCTCTGGAATTAGAACGCTGTATGATTCTCCGCTTGCCCTTAATGGAGAAGGAAATGGCGAGGAGTTTTTTTAAACGCGTTACCGCACATTACAGGAAAAAGGGGGGGGGGGGGAGAGCGGTGTGGTATTGAGGGTCTAGACGGGACCATGGTTGACTCGTTTTGTACTCACAGTTTGTAAGGGAGGACAGGTCCGCAATACCTAGGGCGGCGATCGGTTCCGCTTGTTCAGCGCCGATACACAGATGGGGAGTGGTTAAGAGGCCGGCAAACAGGAAGTTGCGCGTTGCCGCTAGGAAGACTAGAACGCTTTACACGCGAATGGAAATGAAAGAAATATTACTCGGTATCCCGTATTTGGAGCACTGAGTAGAGGTGACACGAAAAAAAGGAAATTGTAGTAGATCTACGGGCGATGTAAATACACATTTTGAAAAAAGGGGGAAAAAAAAAGGGGGAAAAAAAAAAGTACCTTGTGGGACAGAGTGAAGAGCTCCTCATTATTTAAATAGGAGACATCCTACGAGGCACTCTATGCCTATATATTAGAAGGGAGAGGAATCTGGGTGCAGATCAGATGGTAGTTACGGTGAAGGGCGTAGGGGTCTGCACAGTATAAAAAATTATGATTGCACAAGACTGAACAGGTCATGTATTTCCAGACTATAGAGTGATCAAACGCAGTGATTCGCTGTCATCAATGCCGATGTATGCTGTTCCAGGGTACATTATCGTTAAGTCCTGTAATGTGGGTTGAGAGTCTATATACCCAGCGTTGTTCTTTTTCGAAAAGACGTTCCTGGATGTCGGTTGGGCTGGGGTCTAGTTGTTCAATTATGACCCATGACATGTCATTGGTGGTATGTCCCTTGGCTAGGTAGTGTTCAGTAAGTCTTGTCGTGCTGCGTTTGCAGCGGATGTTACTGCGATGCTCGCAGATTCTGGTTTTGACCTTTCTGGTGGTCATCCCAACGTATCGCAATTTACATGGGCATGTGATGAGGTAGATGACGTTTGCCGAATTGCAGTTGGTATGTTTCTTGATTGTCCAGATTTTGTCCTGTTCAAGATTGAGTGTTTTCGTGGGTTCGGTGAGATGGCAAATGCTGCAGTTGCCACATGGGTAGTGGCCTGTCACTTCTGGAAGTCCCCATGCATTCAAAACTGTGCTAGGCATGCTCAGAGTCTTTTTTGGCCTGGTCGGTACTAGGCTGTCTCTGAGATTATGGGACCTCTTGTACGAAAATAGAGGTTTTTCCCATTGTAGTTTGCCTGAGGTTACAATTTTCCAATTGTTTTGTATCAATTTTGCTACTTGATTGGAGATGGTGTTAAAGGTGGTTACACACGTGAGTGGTATGGTAGTAGACAGATTCATCTTGGGTTCCAGTAGACCTTCACGGTTTTGGTTACGGGCTCTTTTTTGTGCTTTGTGGATAACTTTGTTTGGGTATCCACGGTTTTGAAGTTTTGTAGTTAGTTCTCCTGATTGGTTTTTTAAATCCTTAAGATCACTACAGTTTCGGCGCAATCTGAGGTATTGGCCGAATGGCAAATTGTCCCTTAGAGGCCTAGGGTGGAAACTCTGAAAATGCAGAAGAGAATTTTTCGCTGTTGGTTTAAAGTGAGTTTTAGTCATCAGTATTCCATCTTTTGCTTCAATTTCCAGGTCTAGAAAGGTGATTTTGGTATTGCTTATGGTGTGAGTAAATCGTAGGTTTCGGTCTAGTGTGTTAATCCAATTCAGGAATTCATTAAGTCTTTGGTTGTTACTTGTCCAAATTAAGAATACATCATCGATGTATCTTTTGTAGAACGTGATGTCTTGATTGTAAATTGATTGAGGGTTGAGGATATATAGTTCTTCAAAATTAGACACGTACAGCCCCGCTACACTAGGAGCGAAGGTGCTCCCCATAGAAGTTCCGTACTGCTGTAGGAAGAGGGTACCCTCATATTCGAAAAAATTGTCTTTGAGGGCTATTTCCGCACAATCCATTATGAATGATTTTGGGGTGTTATACTCCCAGATTGTTTTATCAAGGGAGGTGCGGAGAACCTCTAGGGTGTCATCTTGGGGTAGGCTGGTATAGAGGCTCTCAATGTGTAGACTTACAAGGATGGATGTAGTAGGGTTGAATTCCAGGTTGTTAATTTGGCTCAGTAAGTCTTTAGTATCTTTTAAGTACGCAGGAGTTGACTGAACTATAGGCTGTAGATAGAAATCACAGAAGCGGGACAGGGGTTCAAGCAATGAGCCTATTCCAGAGACGATGGGTCTGCCCGGTGGTGGTGTTTTATTTTTATGTATTTTTGGGATGGTGTAGAAGTATGGAATGGTTTTACCACCTGAGGTAAGGAATAATGCCTCTTGTTTGCTAATGTAGCCATTTGATTCTGCTTCGTGAACCATGATGTCAATTTTGGTCTTGACTCTGTTAGTGGGATCTTCGTTCAGCACTTTATAGTTCTTTGGATCATCTAGGAGGCGTGTGCATTCTAGATGGTAGGCATTCCGGTTTTGAATAACTATCCCTCCTCCTTTATCAGCTGGTTTGATGATAATGTCTCTGTTGTTTTTGAGACTACGGATGGCATTGAACTGTTGAGTTGTAGTGTTGTTAAATCCTTTGTTCTCATGAGTGTTCTCTATGCCTTTGTATATCGCTTGTTCGAATGCGATGAGTTCGGCTGGTGTTGTATGAGGAGGAGGAATGAAAGTTGATTTCAATTTAAGGGTGGTGTCACCTTTTGCTACATTTTCCCCCTTTTTTTTTCCCCCTTTTTTCAAAATGTGTATTTACATCGCCCGTAGATCTACTACAATTTCCTTTTTTTCGTGTCACCTCTACTCAGTGCTCCAAATACGGGATACCGAGTAATATTTCTTTCATTTCCATTCGCGTGTAAAGCGTTCTAGTCTTCCTAGCGGCAACGCGCAACTTCCTGTTTGCCGGCCTCTTAACCACTCCCCATCTGTGTATCGGCGCTGAACAAGCGGAACCGATCGCCGCCCTAGGTATTGCGGACCTGTCCTCCCTTACAAACTGTGAGTACAAAACGAGTCAACCATGGTCCCGTCTAGACCCTCAATACCACACCGCTCTCCCCCCCCCCCCCTTTTTCCTGTAATGTGCGGTAACGCGTTTAAAAAAACTCCTCGCCATTTCCTTCTCCATTAAGGGCAAGCGGAGAATCATACGGCGTTCTAATTCCAGAGGCATAACAACCTCTCTACTCAAGTGAGACTGTATTTTATGTTGTCTGTCATCTATTTGTTGTTTGTCTTTCAATTTTAATCACGAGTGTCTGTCTGCTGAACGTCACACACAGCGGACACAATGTTTATATATACCACCATGTAAACATCCTATTACAATACTGCACGCGCACTTGGCCACTTTAGCACATCAGCTACTAGTGTCTTCAATACTTGCACAGTCACAACTTAATACGTACAATATGTATATGACCGCGCTATAGGCACGCACATAATGGATAACGAATATGCGCACCATGTGCCCCAATACTACAACAATTACTCACTTACGGATCCCGTGGGGCACATTGTAGCCACGCAAGCCTCTATAGTGTTCATGCACTCTCACAAAATCAGTTTGGCTCGAGATCACTAGCCTTTTAGTCGAAAGGAGCATGCATTTAGTGTATATGCATGATTCACAACTGTTCCCTATATCTAAATTAATTCTTCATTTTCAGGTAATCCAAAACGGAGTTACTGTGAGTACCTTTTCACTACACTCACAGCACACTTTAGGGTGTGTGCTGATATTTACACGTGGCCTGTACATTGTTTTTACGGCCATTCATCAAAATTATTTTTATTATTAATTTTGGCTGGTCCTGACGAAAGCCTCTAGAACCATCAAGAAGGCTGAAACTAGTTGACCTTTGTTACTAGGGATATAAGGAAAATAACATTCCTAATTACGTATCCCGCAAAACCCCTTTTTTACATTAGTCTTGGGACCCTTATAATTAAAGTTTTTTCATAGGGCATCTCCCAGAGACTTTTTTAACTCTTAATCACTTCACATATAGCACTCCACTTACTGCTCAAAACCCTGCTCCGCTGTATCTCAGGCGTTGTAGCACAACTGGATTGTGCTAGACAATCCAGTTGGGCCCCGATGATGAAGCATGCCACCTACTAGGTAGGTGGGTGAGGGGTTTCTTACACAGCAGTTGTGCTCTCCCTCCTTTCACGTTGTTTTCAACAATGACAGCGAAAAAAGTTTGCTTTGAGTCATGAAACTTGTCCATTTTGTTTGACCATATTGTTTTGGGGAAGAGGACAAGTTTTTCTTTTTCCTCGCTCTCTTGTTGTTCTTATTTGTCATTACAGCGCACAGCTGTGAGAGCCAAAAACATTTTACTCTGGTATTTTACAACCATCTGGTTTCTTATTCATTTGATAAGCACAAACTACAACTTCTGACACATCATGGCAGAAAATGCAGGACTCACGTTCACTGACGAGGATGTCAACAACATCTTAGCAGCTACTCCTTTATTAGCTGACTTCAACGTGGCACAAACAATTTCTCAGAGCGCCGATTGGGAAAATCTTTCTGAGAAAAAAAGAACACGCATCAGAACAATATTACACGGGGTACTACTGACTGAATATTTGCGTTCCAACACAGCCCCAAAAGGCCTAATAGTAACTAACGCGCCACGCATCTTCTTAGACGATGCAGCATTCCGTAGAGACTGGGCACAAATTGCATGGCACTGCACAAGAGACTGGATCATTCTGATCATCCAAACAGCAAAAAGACTTTCAGATGCGATCCTTATAGAAATCCAGGCAACTGAACAACACTTCAAAACCACATTAACATCATATAAGAAAAGACTAGAGGAGGTCAATAAAGAAATAGCAGATTACAAAGAAGAGCTTACACAATCCAAGATCCAACAATTTCAAAAAGACTTGAAAAAATTCTCATATGTCAAAACATATCCATATTCTGACGCAGACTACAAAACCCCAACGAGATCTAGCCACTCTATATCTTCAGAAGAAGGTTCCTCAATACATAGTGGTGGCAGTAATGAGAGCTCAGGATCAGAGAAAAGTTACTATACAAACAGACAACGAGGAAGAGGCAGAGGAAGAAACACACACTGGCAACAACCATGGCCCAACATGCACCCAGGAATGGTACCCAATTACCCGGCTCCTTTCCCTCCCATGACTCAACCAATGTTCTATGGCTGGAACCCACAATTTCAACAACCCCACCCCCAATTTGGCAACCCCAACCAACGGTTTCCTTTTTTAGGATCAGGCCAGAGGGGACGCGGAAGACGCCAACGAGGAAGCCAAGTACACTGGGAAGACAACCAGAACCCAAGTGCCAACACACGCAGCAGGACGAAGGAACCCCAGCCGAGCACAAGCAGAGCCTAATAACCAATCTTTCAAACCATACTCTTACAACAGCGGAGGAACAGGTCCTCAATTGAGGCCTTGGATTTTCACCCACAGCGAAACTTGATAAATTCAAATTACACTGTGAATTATCAGAATTCTTTCGTAAGCTTAAACTCAAAGCTTTCTTTGAAAACTCACCGAATAAGGAGTCACAACAAGAAGCAAAAGGTGACACCACCCTTAAATTGAAATCAACTTTCATTCCTCCTCCTCATACAACACCAGCCGAACTCATCGCATTCGAACAAGCGATATATAAAGGCATAGAGAACACTCATGAGAACAAAGGATTTAACAACACTACAACTCAACAGTTCAATGCCATCCGTAGTCTCAAAAACAACAGAGACATTATCATCAAACCAGCTGATAAAGGAGGAGGGATAGTTATTCAAAACCGGAATGCCTACCATCTAGAATGCACACGCCTCCTAGATGATCCAAAGAACTATAAAGTGCTGAACGAAGATCCCACTAACAGAGTCAAGACCAAAATTGACATCATGGTTCACGAAGCAGAATCAAATGGCTACATTAGCAAACAAGAGGCATTATTCCTTACCTCAGGTGGTAAAACCATTCCATACTTCTACACCATCCCAAAAATACATAAAAATAAAACACCACCACCGGGCAGACCCATCGTCTCTGGAATAGGCTCATTGCTTGAACCCCTGTCCCGCTTCTGTGATTTCTATCTACAGCCTATAGTTCAGTCAACTCCTGCGTACTTAAAAGATACTAAAGACTTACTGAGCCAAATTAACAACCTGGAATTCAACCCTACTACATCCATCCTTGTAAGTCTAGACATTGAGAGCCTCTATACCAGCCTACCCCAAGATGACACCCTAGAGGTTCTCCGCACCTCCCTTGATAAAACAATCTGGGAGTATAACACCCCAAAATCATTCATAATGGATTGTGCGGAAATAGCCCTCAAAGACAATTTTTTCGAATATGAGGGTACCCTCTTCCTACAGCAGTACGGAACTTCTATGGGGAGCACCTTCGCTCCTAGTGTAGCGGGGCTGTACGTGTCTAATTTTGAAGAACTATATATCCTCAACCCTCAATCAATTTACAATCAAGACATCACGTTCTACAAAAGATACATCGATGATGTATTCTTAATTTGGACAAGTAACAACCAAAGACTTAATGAATTCCTGAATTGGATTAACACACTAGACCGAAACCTACGATTTACTCACACCATAAGCAATACCAAAATCACCTTTCTAGACCTGGAAATTGAAGCAAAAGATGGAATACTGATGACTAAAACTCACTTTAAACCAACAGCGAAAAATTCTCTTCTGCATTTCCAGAGTTTCCACCCTAGGCCTCTAAGGGACAATTTGCCATTCGGCCAATACCTCAGATTGCGCCGAAACTGTAGTGATCTTAAGGATTTCAAAAACCAATCAGGAGAACTAACTACAAAACTTCAAAACCGTGGATACCCAAACAAAGTTATCCACAAAGCACAAAAAAGAGCCCGTAACCAAAACCGTGAAGGTCTACTGGAACCCAAGATGAATCTGTCTACTACCATACCACTCACGTGTGTAACCACCTTTAACACCATCTCCAATCAAGTAGCAAAATTGATACAAAACAATTGGAAAATTGTAACCTCAGGCAAACTACAATGGGAAAAACCTCTATTTTCGTACAAGAGGTCCCATAATCTCAGAGACAGCCTAGTACCGACCAGGCCAAAAAAGACTCTGAGCATGCCTAGCACAGTTTTGAATGCATGGGGACTTCCAGAAGTGACAGGCCACTACCCATGTGGCAACTGCAGCATTTGCCATCTCACCGAACCCACGAAAACACTCAATCTTGAACAGGACAAAATCTGGACAATCAAGAAACATACCAACTGCAATTCGGCAAACGTCATCTACCTCATCACATGCCCATGTAAATTGCGATACGTTGGGATGACCACCAGAAAGGTCAAAACCAGAATCTGCGAGCATCGCAGTAACATCCGCTGCAAACGCAGCACGACAAGACTTACTGAACACTACCTAGCCAAGGGACATACCACCAATGACATGTCATGGGTCATAATTGAACAACTAGACCCCAGCCCAACCGACATCCAGGAACGTCTTTTCGAAAAAGAACAACGCTGGGTATATAGACTCTCAACCCACATTACAGGACTTAACGATAATGTACCCTGGAACAGCATACATCGGCATTGATGACAGCGAATCACTGCGTTTGATCACTCTATAGTCTGGAAATACATGACCTGTTCAGTCTTGTGCAATCATCATTTTTTATACTGTGCAGACCCCTACGCCCTTCACCGTAACTACCATCTGATCTGCACCCAGATTCCTCTCCCTTCTAATATATAGGCATAGAGTGCCTCGTAGGATGTCTCCTATTTAAATAATGAGGAGCTCTTCACTCTGTCCCACAAGGTACTTTTTTTTTCCCCCTTTTTTTTTCCCCCCTTTTTTCAAAATGTGTATTTACATCGCCCGTAGATCTACTACAATTTCCTTTTTTTCGTGTCACCTCTACTCAGTGCTCCAAATACGGGATACCGAGTAATATTTCTTTCATTTCCATTCGCGTGTAAAGCGTTCTAGTCTTCCTAGCGGCAACGCGCAACTTCCTGTTTGCCGGCCTCTTAACCACTCCCCATCTGTGTATCGGCGCTGAACAAGCGGAACCGATCGCCGCCCTAGGTATTGCGGACCTGTCCTCCCTTACAAACTGTGAGTACAAAACGAGTCAACCATGGTCCCGTCTAGACCCTCAATACCACACCGCTCTCCCCCCCCCCCCTTTTTCCTGTAATGTGCGGTAACGCGTTTAAAAAAACTCCTCGCCATTTCCTTCTCCATTAAGGGCAAGCGGAGAATCATACGGCGTTCTAATTCCAGAGGCATAACAACCTCTCTACTCAAGTGAGACTGTATTTTATGTTGTCTGTCATCTATTTGTTGTTTGTCTTTCAATTTTAATCACGAGTGTCTGTCTGCTGAACGTCACACACAGCGGACACAATGTTTATATATACCACCATGTAAACATCCTATTACAATACTGCACGCGCACTTGGCCACTTTAGCACATCAGCTACTAGTGTCTTCAATACTTGCGCAGTCACAACTTAATACGTACAATATGTATATGACCGCGCTATAGGCACGCACATAATGGATAACGAATATGCGCACCATGTGCCCCAATACTACAACAATTACTCACTTACGGATCCCGTGGGGCACATTGTAGCCACGCAAGCCTCTATAGTGTTCATGCACTCTCACAAAATCAGTTTGGCTCGAGATCACTAGCCTTTTAGTCGAAAGGAGCATGCATTTAGTGTATATGCATGATTCACAACTGTTCCCTATATCTAAATTAATTCTTCATTTTCAGGTAATCCAAAACGGAGTTACTGTGAGTACCTTTTCACTACACTCACAGCACACTTTAGGGTGTGTGCTGATATTTACACGTGGCCTGTACATTGTTTTTACGGCCATTCATCAAAATTATTTTTATTATTAATTTTGGCTGGTCCTGACGAAAGCCTCTAGAACCATCAAGAAGGCTGAAACTAGTTGACCTTTGTTACTAGGGATATAAGGAAAATAACATTCCTAATTACGTATCCCGCAAAACCCCTTTTTTACATTAGTCTTGGGACCCTTATAATTAAAGTTTTTTCATAGGGCATCTCCCAGAGACTTTTTTAACTCTTAATCACTTCACATATAGCACTCCACTTACTGCTCAAAACCCTGCTCCGCTGTATCTCAGGTGTTGTAGCACAACTGGATTGTGCTAGACAATCCAGTTGGGCCCCGATGATGAAGCATGCCACCTACTAGGTAGGTGGGTGAGGGGTTTCTTACACAGCAGTTGTGCTCTCCCTCCTTTCACGTTGTTTTCAACAATGACAGCGAAAAATGTTTGCTTTGAGTCATGAAACTTGTCCATTTTGTTTGACCAGCTTGTGACCTAGTCACATACATTCGTGTCGTAGTTCTGTCTCCTGCCGTGGCTCGGGCAGTAACGTCTGCTAGTGCATTTCCCTGTCCAATGAGATCAGTCACTTTCCTATGTGCTTGGCATTTTATCACTGCTAACTTCTTGGGGAGGAGGACTGCTTCGTCAAGGCGGAGACTAAATCTCCATGCAGGATGGGTGTACCGTGTGAAGTCAGGAACCCGCTTTCTTTCCATAAGATCCCAAAATGGTGAACCACCCCGAAGGCATATTGGCTGTCGGTGTATATGTTAACTGTCGTGTCAGTCGCTAGGATACATGCTCGTGTGAGGGCAATGAGTTCTGCAGCCTGGGCTGAACGTTGGGGAATACGGGCTGTTTCCAGAACGGTTCGGGCTGTGGTGACAGCGTATGCAGCTGAGGTGGTGCCGTCGAGGAGTTTGATGCATGAACCATCCACCCATAGTTCTCCATCTGGTTCTTGAAAGGCTGTGTCTCTGAGATCTATTCTACTCTTTGTTTGTTCATCGGTTAGTGTCACACAGTCGTGTAGTGGAGTCACGCTAGGATCATTTTCGGGGATGGGTAACCGTGTGGCTGGATTGAGGGTGGTGCATCGCTTCAGAGTAATGTGCGGTGCTAGCAGGGTCAACTCATATCCTGTCAGTCGGGCGCTAGTCAAGTGTTGGGTTTTGGTCTGGTTTAGTAGTGTGTCGACTGCATTGGGTACTAAAACAGTGACTGGATTTGAGAGCACTATTCCTTCGCTCTGGCATATCGATACTGCTGCAGCTGCCAGAGCGCACAGGCACGCTGACAGCGCTCTGGCTACTGGATCGAGGGTGGCAGAGAAATATGCACATGGGCGTTGTTTGTGACCAATTGATTGTGTTAGGACAGACAATGCACATCCCTCCCTCTCGCGCGTGTAGAGGAAGAATGGTTTGGAGTAATCTGGGGTTCCTAGGACAGGCGCTGAACAAAGGGCATTGCGTAGTTCTTTAAAGGCTGACTGGCATTCGGAGGTCCAAGGGAGAGGCGAGGGGATGTCTTTAGCCAGGAGGGAGAGAAGGGGTTTGACAATGAGGCTAAAGTTCGGTAACCACTGTCGGCAAAATGAGGTGAGGCCTATCAAAGAGCGGAATTGCTTCTGATCTTTGGGGACAGGGGCGTCTAGAATTGTCTGGATCCTGTCAGGCGTGAGTTTCCTCCCTTCTTTTGATAAAAGGTGACCCAAATAGGTCACTTGTGATTTACAGAACTGCAATTTCTTTCGGGAGACCTTGTGACCATTCTCAGCAAGAAAAGGGAGTAGTTTGATGGTGGCTGTGACGGCTATTGGTATGGTGTCTGCTGCAAGAAGGATGTTGTCTACATATTGTATTAGTGCCACTCCATCTGGCAATTGTATGGCGTCCAATTGTCTTTTAAGCACCTGGCTATAGATGCTTGGGCTCTCAGTGTACCCCTGAGGTGCTCTGCAAAACCTGTACGAACGGGAGTTTAGGGTGAATCCAAATAGATAGCGGCTGTCCTCGTGTATAGGTATGGAAAATAATGCGTTTTTGAGGTCAATTACAGTGAAGGTGGTGGCAGCAGAGGGGATTAAAGTCAAAATTGTCGTGATGTCGGAAACTACTGGGTATTGTGGCACTACGATTTTGTTTATCTCCCGTAGGTCAATGATGAAGCGGTAGGCTTTTCCGTCTCCCTCTCCCTGTCTCTTTACAATCGGTAGTAAGGGACTGTTACAAACGTTGCTGACTACTTCCTCTACCACCCCTGCCTCTACCAAAGAGTGTATGATCTCTGTCAGTGCCTTCTCACCCTCTGGCGATATTTTGTACTTCGGTACTTTCGGTAGGGTTGCGTCCTGTCGTAATTGTTACGTGTACTGGGTCAAACATCATTCGTCCTACTTTTGAATCAGCTTTAGCCCATAAGTGTAATGGCAAAGTGTCCAGTAGGGATGCGTCAGTCTCGGAGATGGGAAACATGTGCTGAGAAGGGTTCTCTCTATGGCGCTGAGGGTTGTCATACAGGATGACACGCACTCCGTCTGGTGAGCATCTGATAGTCGCATGGAAGTGTTTCAAAAGGTCGAGACCCATAATGGCGTCTGGGGTGTTAGAAGAGAGAAGGAATGTCGTTTCAACGCTATTGTTGTCAAGGTTAAAAGGGATCGGTCGGGACAAAGGGTTGGTGGTGGGCGTACCGTCAAATCCTATTGAGGTCAAATGTGAGCCTGACAAGGGTGCCCTTGGAATCAGTCGTTTGGATAGTGCACTACGTGTTGCTCTCGTGTCTACCAAAAATGGTGACTTTGTGCCCAGGACCTCAGCGGTAACATAAGGGCCTTGCTGATCAACATAGAGCTCGACTGGATCCCTCCCTTGCCCCTGGCTGTCCTTTTTTTATTTTTTTTATTTCAAATCGTTTTTATTGAAATAAAACAGAGAAAAAAAAAACAAAGACAATACAGTAACTCTTCCGTACAAAAAGGTTTGAGTCAGGCAATGTCGAACAATTACAGATAACGGAAAGTAATTAGCAAATAACAAATAATATAAAGTAAATCAACTCCTGCTTGCATCATCGATATACAGATATATATATATATATATATATACAATGCTCAATGTGTGGATGCGGCGCTTCTGGGCTCAAGAGGGTAATCGCAAACGTACTCTCAAACATCACCGATCAATGGATCCAAACCGCAATATAATATCTCAAGGCGGCTCATAGTGAAAGGAGGATGCGTCCAATGATTTCCAAAGCTTTCTATTGGATGGGCTCCAAGTAGATTCTTGTAGAGCCGGATTATTAGAACCTCTCAGGAATGATAACCACTCCTGCCAGATTTTGAAGCTCACCTCACTCGCATTTTTCCATTTGCATAGAACCACTTTACACGCCAATGTTAGCATTAAGTCCAAAAGCTGACGATCTTGAACAGTTGATATTTGTGGGTCCAGCGCCCCTAAAATGACATACACAAAGTCCTGTACCGGCCTTATCTTGAACACGTGATAAATGCAGTCAAATATTTTCCCCCAGTAATCCCCTAGAGAAGGACAGTTAAATAGCATGGGCCCGATTCACAGAACTAACTTAAGACAAAATCCTAAACTTACTACTTTTGGTATTCACAGAAGTTAGGATTTTGTCTTAAGTTTGTCTTAAGACAAACTTAAGACAGACTTAAGACAGTCTTAGGACAGACTTAAGACAGACTTAAGACAGCCTTAAGACAGACTTAAGACAGTCTTAAGACAGACTTAAGACAAACTTAAGACAGACTTAAGACAGACTTAAATTAGGATTTTGTCTTAAATTTGCCTTAAGTCTGTCTTAAGTCTGTCTTAAGTCTGTCTTAAGTTTGTCTTAAGTTTGTCTTAAGTCTGTCTTAAGACTGTCTTAAGTCTGTTTTAAGACTGTCTTAAGTCTGTCTTAAGACTGTCTTAAGTCTGTCTTAAGTTTGTCTTAAGACAAACTTAAGACAAAATCCTAACTTCTGTGAATACCAAAAGTAGTAAGTTTAGTATTTTGTCTTAAATTAGTTCTGTGAATCGGCCCCCATGTGTGCAAGATCACCAGAGCCTGACTGGCAGTTCCAACATGTAGGAGAGTCCCTTAATTTACATTTGAAAAGCTTAGCCGGCGTCCAAAATGCTCTGTTGACTAGCATGTATTTTGTTTGGAATAGGATGGGTGAAACTTTGTGTGTAAGAGCCAACTTATGGATCACATCCCAGTCAAAAGTTATGCCTGTTAGATTCCGCTCAGCCTCCCATTTCGATTCCACCATTTTGTGTTTTGTCTTGGGTAAGGGCAATAATAGTTTGTACACCCTCGAAACGAAGTGGCCCGTGTACATAAGACGTGGGAGATGAATTATTAACCATGGTGTATATGGAGAGAAATTACGAGCGGTTAGCATCGCTTTGATTTTCAAGAAGTCATAAAAATCCATCGGGGTAAGATCATACTTCCGCTGCAAAATCGAGAACGGAAGTGGAGCCTTATCATCATACAGGTCCCTCACCAAGTTAATGCCCTTCTTGGACCAAGACTCCCAGAATAGTCCACTGCCATTATATTTGAGATGGGAATTTCTCCACAAGGACATAAACGATGACTTAGGGAATGTCAACTTTGTTTTATGTGTTTGGTCGAGTCTGAGCAAAGCCCGTCTAGTATTTAGCATGATATATTTGGAGTGTGGTAGATGTGACAGGTCCATAGTGAGAAGGGCTCCAGAGGCGCGTGATCCACTAGCGACTCCTCAATATTAACCCATAGTGGTGTATAAGTTGGGGATTTTATCAACCACTGAGCTCCCTGTTTGCAAAGAAACGCTGTCTGATAGTTCCTGAACGAGGGGAGACCCAGGCCGCCTTTATCTTTTGCCAATTGCAGCTTCTTCAGTGAGACTCTGGCTTTCTTGCCTTGCCACAGGAAACTACCAAACAGTTGATCTACCTTAGCAATAAAATTATTCGAGAACGTCATAGGGAGCATGCTGGCCAGATAGTTAACCAACGGAGTTGACATCATATTGAGCGTCTCCGCTCTACCCCATCAGGAGAGGAATTTTGGAGACCACCCTTCCAGCAATGTGGATATCTTTTTAAGGGTCAATTCTTCATTAACTCTCAGTGTAGAGATCAAATCTTTATCAAAGTCTAGCCCCAGATATTTAAAGCACCGAGGCTGCCATGTAAGACCGGAGTCCCCAATGATTCCTTTATCCCCAACATTCTTCAGGAGTTTGACCTCCGTTTTGTCTTTATTGAGTTTACACCCAGAGACTCTGGAAAATTCCTCAATATCAGTCATGAGTGCAGGTATGGCCTCATCCGCTCTTTCTGACAGAATAAGTACATCGTCTGCATATGCCGTTAATTTAACAGTGCAGTCTCCAAACGGAATACCAGCTATTTTAGGGTCATTCCTTATATGATATAAGAACGGCTCAATTGCCAACAAGAACAATGAAGGAGACAGGGGGCATCCCTGCCTCGTGCCTTGCTTTAAACAAAAGGGGGAGGAGAAAGATCCACCCGCCTTAACTCTTGCCGAAGGACAGCAATATAGGGACATTACCAGTCTTGTGAATGATTCCCCTAGGTTGAATTTACGTAGGACTGCTTTAAGGAAGGACCAATCAACCTTATCAAAAGCTTTTTCAGCATCTAGGGTTATTGCTGCCGTGGGCGTGCCTAGGAGTTTCGCTTTTTGTAGGACATGCACCAAAGTCCTTGTATTGTCACTGGACAACCTGTTTTTAAGGAAGCCTGCTTGAGATGGGTGGATCAACTGGGGAAGGACCTTCTGGAGGCGAGCAGAAAGTATCATAGCCAAAAGCTTACAGTCTATGTTAATCAGTGAAATAGGCCTATAATTTTTCGGTAGCGACGGGTCTTTCCCATCTTTAGGAAGTACTGCAATTATTGCTTCAGCCAGTGTACCTCTGACCTCACCAGATTTATTTATGTCTTGAAATAGATGTAGGAGGGGTTCGACTAAAAGGGAGGGGAAGGTTTTGTAAAATTTAGCCGTAAAGCCATCAGGGCCTGGCGCTTTCCCTATCTTCAGATTTTTAATTGCAGTCTCTATCTCTAGAGCATTAATTGGACCATTGAGACTGACCTGGTCCTCAGCAGAAAGCTGTGGGAGATCGCATTCGTCTAAGTACTCCTTAATCCTGGTTTCCTCCACCGCCCTATTCTTTGCATAAAGATCTTCGTAGAATACTCTGAACACCTCTGTTATTTTGTCTGGGTCTGAATGCGAGGATCCTGATGCATCTTTAATGACACTAATAGAATTCTTCTGAACCTTAAACTTCAAGTACGAGGCTAGGCTCTTGCCGGCCTTATTAGACTCACAGAGCTTAAACCTCCTTCCCTTATCAAGCCAGACTCCCGCTCTCTCGCTAACTATTTTATTATATTCATATTTTTTATTCGCCAACGCATAAAGAGACATATCATCCCTATCCTTTAAGTGTCTAATCTCTAGGTTCGCAATTTCGTTCTCCAAGGACTCCAACTTCGCATTATAATTCTTGTTCATTGCTGACCTTATTTTGATACACACTCCCCTTATGGTACTTTTCAAGGCATCCCACCTAATGAGATCAGACGTGTCCCCCTCTTTGTTAATCTGCAGGTAAGAAGAGATCGCATCTTGTATTGTGGACCGGTGCTTATCACTATTTAGGATTTCATCATTCAGACGCCAAGACGTCTGACGAGAGGAGGGTTTAACATTAGCAATGGATAAGGAGATGCAAGAGTGATCAGACATTACACGGGGTTCTATGGTAGTAGACTCTATTCTAGGGACCCCGTTCTGTGTTATAAGGATGTAATCGATTCGGGAATACGAGTCATGTGGTGAGGAGTAAAAAGTATAGTCTCTCCAGTGGGATTTTGGAGCCTCCATGTATCCACCAAGTGGAAGCGTTGACACAAATTGAGAAAAGCTTTATGTGATTTATTTGATTTGAAGGGACAGTATGAGTCTCTATCTAAAATTGCATCCATTGGAAGATTGAAATCCCCAGCCAAGATGTGTACCGCATTATCCGGGATATTCTCAATGTGCTTATTCAGATCCTTCCAAAAATTCAGTTCACTAGTGTTAGGAGCATATATGTTCGTAACATAAAACTCTGTATTATCCCTACTCAGTTTGACCGTGACCCACCTTCCGTCTACACTCGCTTCGGAGGACAGGATCTCTACCTTAGATTTCCTCGCAACAAGTATCAGAACACCATTCTTTTTGTTCACAGCCTCAGCGCCCACAACCTCATTATAAAATTTATTCCTCAGGTGGTAAAACTGCTTAGCCTCAAGCTTCGTCTCCTGAAGTAAAACAATGTCACCTCTCATTCTCTTTACATAATCTAAAATCTTTTGTCTCTTGACAGGTTGGTTCAGGCCTTTAACATTAAGAGATAATATCTTCAATCTGTCCACATTACATACTCCCAACGGAGAACTAATTGAGCTATGTGACATCAGTAGGTTGCGTCTTCATATCGGTAAATATATATTTCACATGGTAAACACAGTTAGTGCGGTAGTAGAGCCCATCACCACCCTCACCCCGAGCACTAAGGGAATGAAGACTATGCAAGCAAGAGGAAACAAAAGCGAAAAACATTGAACACACACCTCTTCCCAAAAAACCCTCAACCCCCCACCCTCCCCACCCCAACTGAACGTAGTAGGCATGGTGACTGGAAAGAGATTGCGTTGCGTCCTCCCCGTGCTTGACCATTACAGAAAAAAAAACGTGGAACAGAGGAACTAACACAGTCGATCTGAGGCATGCTACTAACCAATGTAATATCAACCAATCTACATCAAGAGATCAACCTCCAGGGACCTCTTCTGCCGGTCTAGGGCCAGTAACAAAACTAACATTAAGCCACCAACGTGCTCTTCTTAACACCATATGTGAAGCATGCCCATTAGTAGTCAGAACCTAGGTACCTGACGCTCATCATATTGATAGGTATTAATGGAAACATACTACATATCAAGGGATCAGCAACAATTGCATTCAACCAACAGGTCACTCACTGGAAAGTGCCTTGAAGCAGAGAGTCGTACTTTCGAAAACCCTCCACAGTGAGTAAATGAAGCACATATAGAAATTGGATGGCATGTGTGTGCAGGGATCGTTCACTTGTAACCTGAGGCCGAGGCCTGATCAGCTGCACCTTCGGGGTTACTTGTTTCCATGTCTAAGTCTTCCGGTCCATCAAGCATACGTTTCAGTTTCAGGGGATCTGAAAAAAGGTGCGGAGAACCGTGGATCATCACACGATACTTTGCTTGGCCCACAAACCCATATTGGAAGCCCCTTTTCTTTAACAGCGGTCGGAGTGCCAAGAACGCCTTCCTGACTTCCACCGTCTCTTTACTGTAATCCTGTGAGATGTAGATTTTATCCGATTTCCACAGAATATGGTTGTTTTTCCGCATAAAGCCGAGAATTTGCTCTACATGCTGGTAGCGTAGTGGCTTACACACAATAGCTCTAGGACCTTTTTGATTCTTATTTATTCTGCCCGGCACTCTATGGCCCTATCGAACTCCAGTGGGTGATGAAAGGACATGTTAGTAGCCTGGGTGAACCAAGATTCCAAAAAGGCCACACAGCTCCCATGTTGATCCTCCGATCCTTCCGGAAGACCAAAAATACGTAGATTTCCCCTTCTGTTCCTGTCCTCCAACTCCGCGAATTTCCGTGTTGTTTGATCCGTGGCTATGCATAGGCGCTTGATGGCATTACACGATTTGACCTCCATGTCCTCGAGTCTGCTAATCCTTGATTCTGCTTCTATCAAATTTGCATTGGTGTCGCGGTTATCTTGCCTAATCGCCGCTACTTCTTCTTTGGTCGCTTTTGCCAGATCCCTCACTTCATCTAGTCTGTTAAGTATCATCTCTATCGGGTCCGGGTTGCTTTTCCCTCCCTTGCTGGGTGAATTTGGATTCGACTGGTCAGATTTGAGCCTCTTCATGCTTTTCACTAAATCCTTATTATCTGCCATAGTTGCTAGTCGCGCAGATTCCGTGGCCGTTCTCGACGGCCTCCTTGTGTTTCCAACCGTCTCCTATAGAGTGTCTTACGATCGGCGGCCTCTCCGTTTTCTTCTGTTAGCCAATGTAATTAGATGCACAATGATCCATTAAATCCACCACACGTGGTAAGATGATCGCATTACCTGACCGCTTCCTGACCGCTTCCTGTGCGTTTGTTGGATCGCCGTGAGGGAGCACGCACTTTCATATAAGGCCAGAGGCGTGCGTCGACATTGTGGAAGGCAACATGTGTGTGCAAGGCTGGACTGCGCGGTCACTTGATATAACCGTGTATTCACAGGGTGTCAGGTTGACAAGTCTAAGACCTCGTAGTGTAGCGCAGGTCTCACTCGCAGATCTACAAGCCCTCAAACAGAGACTCCAAAGCCATCAATCCAGGAAGGCAGACCCTGCTTCATGTGTTATACGAGACCCGGCCTAGTCTAACTTGGATGTACTGGGTTAAGATCAGACTTCTCCACAGTCTCGCCTTCATTCCGACATTGCCACCATTATGAGAGATGTGTAGCGCCAGCCGCACTGATTAGATTAATACGCGGATCTATTTCTGCCTTCCATACCTTCCAGAGCGTGCCCCGGGTAGCAGCCACCGCGCCTGAGAAGTAGAGTCATCGTTCAGCACAGCTCATCCCTCAGGCGCCGTTGCACAACCGTGGAGGTTCCCCGTCTAGGGAGCGTGTGCCGCCATTTTGTGTGCGCGATAGGCGCCAGTGATTCCTCTCGGGTCTGAAGCTGACGAACCACACCTGCTCACTCGCTATCCCCTTCAAGCACTGGCTTTTCACCACATCTCCCAGCAGTCAATACCGATTCCATAAGATTCCATCGGGTGTCTTTAAACCCGACCGCCAACACTCAGGGCAGTCACACGGTCTCCTTGCCTGCCTCATTCACCGCAGCCACCGGGCGGAGCATTCGAAGCGCCAGGAAAACCGCTTCCCTGCATCAAAAACCTCCAGAGTGCTCTTCGAATGCTTCCCTCACATTCCGGTCACCGATTCCACAACGTGTAGTGGTGTTGGAGCGGCAAGACACGTTCCTCTTCCCTTAATTGATGCCCGCACGGGCAGAGAGAATCACCGAGCCGCCATCTCTCTCGGCGTCCAAACCACGTCCTCTCGGCGTCCTATGCAAAGTCGTACGTATTGTCATAATCTGTCTGTTGGCACTGATTCTGTTTGGGATGGTCAAATCCGTTCACTCTTCCTGGCCTTTCCTCGCTTGCTTCACTCGCGTACCCTCTCCCACGTCCTCTTCCTCTCTGTACACTTGCTATTTCCCTCGCCCCCCTGCCCCTACCAGCTCCTAACAAAGCCGGGCATTGGGTTTTCCAGTGTCCATATTCTTTGCAAAATGCAGTTTGATCCTGTCCTAGGTCTTGGCGTCCCACATATGATGTCTGTGAGAAGTTGGCCTGATGTATGATGTCACTAGTTCTAGTGTACACCTTATATCAGTCCAAATACCCTTATGGTGATTGGTTGTAAAGTCAACCTTATAGACCAGCTATCCTAGTGGTAGCATGGACAAGAGCAGTCTTAGGCTAAACTCTGAATGGCATGTGAAGCCAGCTGTGATACCATATATAATCCCTTGAATACCAAATGAAAGGACACCACAACAGATATATATATAAAATAAAGTGTATTTATTCTAGTCAAACCCTCAGCACTCTTTATGAGATTAGAGGTAAGTACAACACAGTCTTATTTAAGCATACATTAAGTCACACAGGTAAGTAATACAGTTAGGCCCTAGGGGCCACGCAAACCATATACTAAGTAAGTGGTATAAGGACCACTGTCACGGAAATAGGATAGGCCTAGGCCTAGGGAATCGCTGGGGCTACACTACACTAGCAACAGTTAGGAAGTGGGAGGCCCACGGGATTCAGGTGCAGAGTGGAAACACTCACGCGTAATGCGTAAAAGTCGATAGAAATAGTAGTTGTTAGCAATTAACAGTTTAAGGACACTTCTAAAGCAGCTAGAGAGTCGAGACTCGGAAACTAGACCCTAGGATAGTCACCACCCTTGTGAGCACCGAAGTACCCAAGTTACCTAGCCCACAGGCTGCGGGTGCATAGGTGTGAACTTGCGTCGGGTTTCGTCGTGGACTTCTATGGATGCCTGAAGGAAAGTTGCTGACAGGCAGTCAGTGAAGAGTGTCCGGTGGATCCCAAGGCTGGGATCAAGAAGAGAGGAGACCTGCAAGCAGAAGGGACAGAGTCAAGGTCACTAGCCAGCGACCACGTGGAACCAGGAAGGAACCAGGCGATGTTGTGAAGATTGCAGGTGAAGGTGAAGCTTGTCGCTACAGCCACGAGGACCAGGGAACGTCGAGGACGACCAGGACCAGGAGGCGAGCTGTCCCACGAAGGCTCTTGCTGTCGGCGGCGTCGAAGTTGGACTAGGACTCACCAAGCCTTAGCAAGCGGAACCCACGAAGAACGGAGGACTTGCTTCTGGTGCAGACCAGGGAGGTATGGGGTGCTTCTCGTTTTCAAAGGAGCAGGAGCCAGTCTGGAGGAGCCAAACCAGCGCTGAAGATTACGGGATGCGTCGTCACAAAGGCCACTAGCCAGCGGGCAAGCAACCGGACATACGCGTCAAGCAGGAAAATGCAGAAGAGCCCCACGCAGGACTCGTGGAGTGTGGGGGGCTGGTCTTCGGTGCAGATGGTGCTTGGGGTTGGGGCTTCTCAATCCCCGTTGCACAACTTCGAGGGTGCCTCAGAAGCTGCGCTTGAAGATACTAGCCACTTTTCCCAGGTAGCCGGTCCCACGTCTCTCGTCGCCTCCACGGATCTCAGCTCTGCTGTGGATGTGGATCAGGGTCGGAGAAGTCTGGAAGTCAAGGCTCTGGTCGGGCTCTGCAGTCGGTCCCTCGTAGAACTTTAGCAAAGCAAAGGGTAGTCTCTTGATGGTGCCTGTTTGCACAGGGTAGCCACTCCTTGGCCACAAGGGAGATTCTTCAATCTTCTTCTTTCGTCGAATGTCGAAGGTCCAGAGTTTCTGTTCAAGTTGCAGGTTCAGGATAATCTCAAGTCCTGGGGCCCAACTCCCACTCTTATACTAATCTGGGGGGCTGGGATACCTGCTAGGTCACGCCTTATGGGTGGGACCTGGGAGGGGGTGGTTACACCCACTTCCCTTTGTCCAGTTTCGCGCCAGAGCTGGGGCTGGAGTGCCCCAGCGCCGGTTTGAACTGGACTATGCAAGGAACACCTTGTGTGCCCCAGGCATGTCTCATTCCTTTCAGCCCACCCTGCCCCAATACACTAAAGGCTGTCTGGGGAGGTGCTAGCACCTCCCCAAGCAGGAAACCTATTGTCCAGGCCTCCCTGGCTGGGATCACTCCCAGCAGCAGGAGGTCAGACTTGTGTCGTGGCAGCAGCATCCATTTTGTGATGCTGAGGCTTTTGGTCAGAGGCTAACAGTAAAGTATGATTTTAACATGTCTTTCCCTCTAGAAGGGGGGAATAATATCCTCATGTCCAGAAATGGTATGGGGGTATTATTCCACAGTGTTAGACACCTTACACGACATGTTTCGATAAAGCCAAACCATAGTTACCATAACCGTTTAAGATTATAAGGCACTTTAAGAGTATATGGTAGGTTATATCATAGAACAGCTATAAGGACATGGTTCCGAAAGCTGCAGACAGGCTCAGCTCATGTTAGAGCACCATCTCACATGTTACCAAGCACTCTGCCTCCAGGATTGTTAAGGCCTGCCATAGGAGTGGCTGATAGGTACACATGTGTCTATATGTAAGTTAGGTATAGGAATACTACACCTAAGCAAGGGGTGATTACACGACCTTGCCCCAGCTGAGTGATCAGCCAGTTGTGTCAAAATGGAAGGCCAGGCCAGGGGTGGCATAATACATGCTGCAGCCCCTGGTAGGCCTAGGGTACACCTATGCCCTGGGTACCTAGGGTACACTGTACAGGGGCCAATAAGGTGATCCTATCCAAATGGGTTATGCACCTAAAGTACATAGTATCAATTTAGAGAGAGAACAGCAGGGCTGTGGGTCTGATTAGCAGGCCCACAGCCACATCTAAGTCGAAAACCAGTAAAGCAAAAGCAAAAAGTGGGGGTGAACATAGAAAGCAGACCCTACTCTCCTACAATGTCGATGAATTGTTTCTAGGTGGCTGTACTCTAGGGGTAATCTGCTGGTATCCTCCCCTATATTGCTCCCTTCCTGTATTCACCCCATGGAGCTGTGCTATCATCACCCTTTCCTTCAAGTCCTTCTTTTTCCTTTCTGTAGCCCTGTCATTTTCGTTTCTCTGATGCTCATAGTACTGGGCCATTTGGAGAATGGGCGCCGGTTTAGATGCTGCCCAACTACTTTCGCTCACTTGTAATTTCTGGGATACATCTGGCAGTAGTCCTTTGACGTAGTTCTGCACAAATATGTGGTGTCCGGTTGCGGTGGACATGTCCTGTCCACTGTAATCGGAGAACACCGTTTCAAATTTGGAGAAATACTCTGAGACATCCTCTTGTGGTTTCTGGCGGCACGCGGTTACTATGGACCAGTCTATCTTTTTCTCTGGGATCAGCATTTTCACTTTCTGCACTATTTTGTCAGGGAGGTCCAATATTGCTTTAACCTGTTTTTGACCAGGGTTCTGCTGTTTATCTAGTGTGTTTAGTTGTTCCCAGGTATGACCAAGCAGTTCGGTATGGTCTATTTTCCGAATCTGTTTCCACACATCTGCTGGCAAACATAACCCAAAGAACAAGTCTATGTCGGCAAGTGTCATTATTGTTGATCCCAGAGCGGTACCTAGCTCGGTGTAAAAGGCGGTGTTTTTTTTTTGTAAATCCGGTAAAGATTTACGGAACGTCAAAATGTCCTGTCTGTCCCATGGCTGATACACCCAATTGTAGATCACCTTTCCTCTAGCGCCTTGATGGTTCATATCGTCATGAGTCCCTTGTCCTCTAGGAGGTACCCAATAAGGGGCAGCTTCTTTTTTTTTTTATTTTTTTTTTTTTAAACCATTTATTACAGAATCCAAAAGATATACAAAGATGGGCCTACAACCTTCAGGCCGGCCGCTAGCAAACAGAAAGAGCATATAATACAAACAGTAGAACACACGCTGCGGCAGAAGAGAGATCACAGGAGTTGAAAGAAGCGTTGGCAGCCACACCATCCGGACCCCACACAACGGTTTCATTTTTATATAAATAACGAAGAAACAAGTCCACAAGGCAACCCACAATCGGAAACAATAGCATGTGCTCCCCTGGGGGGGACCCTACCGATCCACAGGAATATCAAGGGGGGGGATAGGTCGGGACGGAGACAAAGTGAACTCAATGCCCAGAACCAGGAAGACAAGCAGGCTAAGGAGACGGGGCCGGTGACGGATCAGGCATCAGCGGCGGGGTACAGATTCCCCCACGGTAGGCGTTCCAGGGGCCCCACACTTTCACCCATTTCCCAGGCTTACCTCTCGCAACATACACCACCTTTTCCCGAAACATACACCAATCCATGTTGTCCTTCCACGCCGAGACAGTCGGTGACCTCTGGGAACCCCACAATTGCGCAATATCACGCTTGGCCACCATATATCCCAGAGTCACCCACCACGTCTGCGGCACTGAGTAGTCGGTTGGCTCCCACACATTCAGGAGACATCTCCTCGCCTCGGGCAGCAGCGGCACATGCGTAACTGCCTGCAAAACCTCGTGCACACCACGCCAGAATCGCACCACCTCCGGGCATTCCCACAAAATATGGAGAAAGGTCCCCAAAGAACCACACCCACGCTTACACAACCCGTCCACAGCATAGCCCATACGCATCAGACTCGGCCCCGTAACATAGACCCTATGGAGTATCTTGAGCTGGACGAAGCGAAGGCGAGCCGGTATGGCCACCTCTTTCGGGGAGGCCACCGCAGACACCCAGTCCTCGTCATCCAGCTCCAATCCATCAGCCCCCCACGCCTCACGAAGGCCAGTCAGCAGTCCCGAGCGATCATTGATGAGTTTTTTGTAAATTAATGAAATCGTGCCGTCCGGTACATGCCCATCTAGCACTCTATCCTCCAGAGGGGTGTACTCCGGGATGGAGGCAACGTCCGGGAATACGGAGCACAACGCATGACGGATCTGCATATATCGAAAGTACTCCCTGTCCTGCAACTGGAATTCCGTCTGCAGCACATCGAACGTTTTGAATCCCCCCCTCGTCCAGAGATCGCCCACCCTGCTGATGCCTATCATGTCCCACTTCTCAAAGCCCTTCGAGGTCCACAGGGAGCCCAGCCGCTCAGATGCGTATAGTGGCGTCGCCCGGGTCAAACGATCCTTCCACCCCATCGCCAAGTTAGCCGCGTGCCACACTCGCACCATGACCCACGTGGGGCCCGTCAGACGTGCGTCGAGCGAGCTAGAATAAAGCGCCCGATTATAGTCGCCGCCCGGCAGTAACATTTTATCCATCTCAAAGGCCGGGTTTAGAGCGGGCCCGTAAAGGCCGTGATTTATCGCAGCCAGCTGGGAGGCCCAGTAATATCGCTTGATGTCTGGGAGGGCAACACCCCCGTCGTACCACGGGAGCGTCAGCTTCGCCAGGGCGATACGCGGTCTACCCTCCCAGAACAGGCGGCGCTGCAAACTCTCCACCTCGCGAAAGTAGCGCGCCGGGACAACGTCCATTGTGTTCTGTAAGGCGTACAGGAAACGTGGCAGCGACATCATCTTAAACAATGCCGCCCGGCCGAGCGGCGAGAGCGGCAAGCGCCTCCAACGCGCGACATCATCCTTCAGGCGCTGGAGGGGGGGAAGCAAGTTCTGTTTATACCGGGTCTCCGCGTCCAGGGTAATGAAGATACCCAGGTACCTAAATCCCCGCGGGGCAATCTGGATAGGACAACCCCGCGGAAGGATAGGAGCCTCCCCAGAGAGGACATACACACAAGATTTAGCCCAATTGATGACTAGGCCGGAGTTGAGGCCAAATGAGTGCAATACATCAACCAGTACTATCAGCGATTTACGCGGGGAAGCCAGGTACAAAAGAATATCATCAGCGTAAAGAGATACGCGGTCCTCATACTCGGGGGTCCATCGGAGACCACAGATAGAAGGATGCCACCGCAGCCACTCCGCCAGGGGCTCCAAGGCAAGCGCGAAGAGGAGCGGCGATAACGGGCAGCCCTGCCGCGTGCCCCTGCCCAGCTCAAACGGAGCCAACACTCTACCGTTCACAGCCACCTGCGCCAGCGGTCCGGAATACAACAATTTCACCCAACCGATGAATCCCGGGCCAAACCCAAACTTCGCCAGCGTCGCCCAAATATATGGCCACTCAAGTTTGTCAAACGCCATAGTGGCGTCCAGGGACGCCAAAATGGCCGGCTCCCGTATGAACGGGACACGCGCGAGCACCCCATGCAAGCGCCGCAGGTAGAGCGCAGTGTTGCGATGAGGGATAAAACCGGACTGATCCTGGTGAATCAGATCGCACACCACGCCAACCAGCCGATTGGCCAACACCTTGGCGAGAATTTTGGGTTCCGCATTCAGCAGCGAAATGGGCCTGTAGGACGTGACCCGGTCCCGCGGCCTCCCCTCCTTGTGAATAACCACGATAGTAGCCAGACGCTGGTCTAGCGGGAGGGAACCCGCCGAACGGGCCGCGAGGAACATAGCACGGAGATGCGGCGCCAGCGTATCCGGTCGCAGCTTGTACAATTCGATAGGAAGACCATTAGGACCCATGGCCTTGCCGGAAGCGACCGAACGTATGGCGAGGGCAATTTCCTCAGATGTTGGGGCGGCGTCCAACGACACTCTGTCCTCCTCCGAAAGGGAAGGCAGCGCGATATCCCTGAGCAGGGCATGGGAATCCTCTTCCGAGCGGGAGGACACCGGGGAATACACCCCACGGAAATATTCAGCGAAGCAATCAACAATTTCTCCCGGTTCAGTGACACACACACCATCCAGTTTCTCAATCGACGGGACAACTCGACTCGCTCTCTCCTTTTTATCCAGCCACGCAATCAATTTCCCAGCCTTATCACCCACATCATACAGTCTCCCCTGTTGCTCTCTACTGAGGCCCCTGGCCGCCTCCGTGACGAGGGCCTTATAGGCCGCCTGCTTGAGTCGGAGAACATGTAATTTGTCATCCGTCACCCCCCATTCTAGATCACCCTCCAACTCGGTTATCTCAGTTTCAACACGGGTCACCTCCTCCCGCTCGCGCTTCCGGGAATGGGAAATAAGGGACAGGGCCTCCCCCCGGAGTACCGTCTTGAACGCCTCCCACAGAGAGACCGCCGATGACACAGACCCCACATTATCGTCAAAATATCGCTTAAGGGATTTAACCAACTCTGCGCGAATGGTGGGGTCACGCAGGTACCAGGGATTAATCGGGACCACCCTACCCTCCCCCTCGGGAGAATGTCGAAGTGCAACAGGAGCGGGGAGTGGTCCGAAATACCCCGCGCCAAATGGCGCACCTCCCCGATCCTCCCCGCATGCGCTGCCGGCACCAGGACATAATCTAGCCTTGAGAGACTGCCATGGGCCCCGGAATGAAAGGTGTACTGTTTCTGTGTAGGGTGTTTCAAACGCCAACAATCCACCAGCCCCAAGGTATCCAAGAGGCCAGACAACCACGCTTGGGCACGGGGGAGATCCCTAGGGGGGTGACGGTCCTCAATTCTGGAAACCACAGCGTTAAAATCCCCCCCAACCACTAGAATCCCCTCCGGAAGGCCAAGGAGGAGGCGCCCCAGATCCGCAAAAGTAGTCGTTTGCAACCCTGGCGGGACATAGACAGAAACAAAAACAATCACTCTGCCCTCCATTCTACCCACCAGAACCGTGTAACGTCCCCTGTCATCATGGAGCACCTCATCAATTTCCAACGGGAGCGAGGTTTTAGCCATAATGCCCACACCCCTTGAACCAGACGTGAAGCCCGAATGGGCCAGAAGGCGGTAGCCCCGTCGATTCATAGCACGAAAGGAGTTGCCAATGAGGTGTGTCTCCTGCAGAAAAACTATATCAGGTGAAATTCGTTTCAGGAACTGCAGGACCACACCCCGTTTTATCCTGTCCCCCAGTCCATTAACATTCCAGGACAAAAGACTCAGTCCCCTACCCCCCATCATAGCCAAAAGCGATCAATCGTCCCCCCGAGAGCACTTTAGGAATAGCACAACAATACTTTTGCCTTGTGGTACAAATGAACAATACCCCACCCCAACCCAACCGCCCCAACAAAACTCCCCCCTCCCTGCACCCCTGCATGAGCCCAGACAGCCCCCCCAACTTGCAGTGTGCCTGTCGCCCCTATATAATTGGAACTAGTTAGACCCCCTAGAGGAGGAAAGAGTACCCCCTCAAGACCCCGCACCGCCTCCAAAGGAGGGAAGACGAATACAACAAACAAAAGACCCTAAGCTTGGCCGAAAGTGGCAGCATCATCCGGAGTGACTCCCGGCATCAGTACCTCAGACCCGGTCTGGTGGGCAGTCTCCTCCCGCAGCCCCCCCCCCGCCCTCCCGATCATGACCCCCAGACAAAGTGTCCAGCCAGTCCCCGGCCGTTTCAGGACAGTCAAAACAGTGAGTGCGACCATCCACCTCCACCCGCAGCCTGGCCGGGAAGAGCATGGCGTATTTTAAGTTCATGCCTCGAAGCCGCCGCTTGACGCCCAGGAAACTCAGTCTCTGCTTCTGGACCGCTTGGGTGAAGTCAGGATAAAAGTTCACCTCCATGTTCTCCAGCTTAATCGGCCCTTGCAGTCTGGAAGCTTGCAAAATCGCATCCCTGTCCCGAAAGTTAAAGATACGGGCAATAAGAGGCCGCGGAGGGGCTCCCACCTTCGGTCTGCCCCCGGGAACTCTATGGGCCCTCTCCACGGCAAAGAATTTACTCAGTCCTCGAGGCTGGAGATGGGTAGTGATCAGGTCCTCCACAAAGAGATCCGCCGCCGACTCCTCCCGTCCCTCGGGCACTCCGATGATGCGGATATTATTCCTCCGGGCCCGGCTCTCGGAGTCCTCCAGGTGCCGATCCATGAGCGCACTCGCCTGACGGAGCCGGTGCACCTCCGTTTGAAGGGCCTCCACCTCAGTCGTGAGGCCCGACGCGGTGTGGGCCAAAGAATCGACCCGGTCGTTAGTCTTGGAGAGATCAGCTCTCACAAGGTTGACATCAATGAGGACCGCGTCGATTTTGTGCACTAAAGTGTCGAACTGCTGGCCCACCGAGGCCTTCATTTCAGCAATGGCGCTCATGACGTCTTGCAGAGACAGATCCGTGGGCAAATCCGGGGCATCCGGGGGGCACTCAGAGGACTTGTGCGATCCGCCGGGAGACCCCTTCGGGAGGGTGTAGCGGTGCATGATGTTGGCCTGATGTGCGGCGCCACGCCGGGTTGACTTGGCCTTTAACCGATCCCCATCCTGCTTCGTGGCCATCGTCGCGGGTCTCACACCCGCACCAGCCACGCAGTGGAGAGCAAGCAATCAAGGCCATGAGCTCCGGGGGACCACCCCAGGACGGCAGAGCGGGCCGCAGCAGGCAGGCAGGCAGGGTCTCCCAGCGAGGCCACCCCAACACAAAGAGCGCCGTGATCCCACTTGCAAAAACGGCAAGGGGGCGCGAAAGTGAAAGTGAAAGTGAAAGTGTGGGGTACGCGACTCGCCAGGCCCAGCCCGCCGTTGTTGTTCACTTTGCCACTGGGTCGCCCCCAAACGCGAATCCGGGGTCAGGAGAGAAGTAGGCCGCAAACTTCAATCGGTGCTCACTCCGGCACCCGAGGTCCGATTCGAAAACGGGAAACGGGTACCACCTCGGCTCAGGCTCACCGACACAGTCCCCTCAACCGATGCAGGATGAAGACAGGATAAACGTAGGAGGTTGCGGAGGTCCTCGGGAGCCTCGCACCTACACGGCCATCTTGGTTGCGCGCTAGGCTCCTCCCGGGGCAGCTTCTTTTATCGGCATCGTGCTATCTGGTTTTTCCAACGGGGGTCCTGCTATCTTAGATGTCCTGTCCTTATCTATCCGTCCTTGTTCCACAAGGTGACGGAATACTTCCAGTGTGGATGAAACGAGTTCTGTAACATCGTTGTCGCCTTCATCTCCGGTGTCTACTTTCCTATAGAGAGCTACTAGTCGCTTGTGCCCTACATCTTGGTATTTCTCTTCATATGCAGTAAGAGTGTGGTAACAGAGACGTACAATAAAGTATCGTTTGTGATTTTCAATATAGGAGTTGCATATGCTAGTTACATAATCTTCTGTCTCCTTCCTACCTATGAGGGATTTAACTATTTTATCAATGCCTGCTCGCTCATTTGTACTTAATCGCGGGACCCTGGGCGCTCCTTTTTCTTTTGATCCTACCTCTACTACTGTATCCTTTGATGAGGCATTTGGTGTGGGTGACTCGGTGGGAGCAGAGGCGGTGGAGACTGAGGCGATCATGCCACCTCCGGCTATACTTTGGGGTTCCTGGCGTTGTACTACGTGATGAGTAGGGGCATAAGGGAGTGCCATGTATATGATTGGGGGACCTAACAATAAATCATCATCTACCCTTTGTTTTGCCGGTAACTCGGGGTAAAGAGTTGAGGGCGTTCTAACAGGGCATTGACCTGATATTTTTGATTCCTGTTCCTTTTTATCGATTTCTTTTAGTTTTTCTTCTAACTTTTTACAGGCTTGGTAAGCTGATTTTCGCGTTTCTTTATCTTGTCTAGCTTTGTCTCTTTTCTTTCATTGAGATGCTTCTTTTCACCATAAACCAAAACTGTCAAACATGGCTGGTCTAGTTTTCTTTTTGTGGAGAGCTAATTCTAACGTTTCTATTTTAATGGGATCGAAAGTTCACGTCAGTGGCCACTGATTTACCCGGTCCTTCCTAGTGTATTTATGCCATAGTTTGCTATAAGCTACCATGGCTAATCCATACTTTACGTACATGTCCTTGTTAAGGGTGCCTTCCGGCGGCGGCGGCTGACTGACCTCTAACAAACAGTCTGGTCCAAAACAATTACAAACAAACAATCTAGAGAAAACAGGCATGACGTATTTATCGGTCAAAATGAATATCTCAATTAATTTAGACAAAAAATCTGCACTACCTGTCCTTCACTGTCTGCAAAGAGAGAGAATATTCCTATTCTCCGTTGTTTGCAAGCAGGGAATGTCTCAAATAACTCAATAAACAAGCATTTGCAATGCAATAGGTCTCGCAGTTGTTAAGAGTTTGAGCTATTGGCACTGTAAATGGCAATGCATTTTATTTATGTGTGGGTTTTTAAAACATAAATAAAAGGCATTGTCATTTACAATGCCAATAGCTCAAACTCGTATAAATGCGAGACCTATTGCATTGCAAATGCTTGTTTCTAGTTACAGTCACATGGAGCAGCTGATAGCTTCACATTCCCGTCACCCCCACCCCAGAGATGAAGGCTGGCTGCAGTTTTATGGCAGGCTGCCCTTCCTGCCAGAGCGGGTGTGGAGGCCATAAACGCAGCTTGGAGCCTGGTTTGATCTCCTGTAATCACAGGAAGCGCTTGTCTGTTTGCTCAAATGTTGTAAATTCCAGAAATGTGCTTTCTCAATGGCTGTGAATTTCCAAAGGGCACCTCAAGAGGACAAGAAAAAATATATATTAATTTGGATATTCCGTTCCCTAACCCCATACTAAACATCGGTCTGTACATTGCCCAGTATAAATCCTCAATGGAACGTTGAAGCTAAAATGAACGGACCAATCAAAAAAATGTTATTGCAATATACATTCTTGTGCTTAATTCAACGTCCAAAGGTTTTTGTGAGTACTACAATGAATAGTTATCTCAAATCTACGTACCATTGAGAAGTAATATGTTATGCATCTCACAAAGCCAGCCTCACCCATTCACACAGTGCTACTGTTTCTTAAACGATGGATAAGGATGCCCCTTGCACTGACAAATTTAAGACTGAACAACATGATCGTTTTGCTGTTGACAACAAGCTCGTTTCTTTGCATAATTTGGAAGAAAACGGGGAAGAAAAATGACATATTAGGACAGGTCACCAAATATATCCTGTATTTCAGAAAGATGATTTCTGCACTTAACATCGCTACACTAGTGTTATTGTAGGCCAAAGTGGAAAGCATAGGCCCAGACAAATCTATGTGCCTCCCCCCATACATCTTTATTACAGTTAAAAACATCTAGGAAAGAGTCTCTCGGTCCAATCGGCCACTTCACACCTCTTGCACACACTGGGCATTGCAGCAAGTTCCCCGTGTGTTTACACCACCATAAAAGATGCTCAGGGGACCAGTCACCTTTCCCAAGTCTGATGTGTACATAGTGGCATGAATTCTGCCGCTTGATCCAAGAAGGATTTCTACAGTACTGCGAAGTACTGTTGAGGCAGACACTGCAACGTTCATAAAGGCCTCTGTACCGTCTTCTGGATTTGGAATGCCATGCGCGACAAGACTTACTTTTCTTCAGTTCCCTCTTTGAAAGAGGCCACTTTCTCCTGCTAGAAGTCGTCCAGTATACGATTTGCTTTCAAAACCAGACAATGAAATCGTATTTTGGGGAAATTAAACCACTGTATGGGATCCTCACCCCTGACTCGTTGGGGGTACAGCAGTATTTGTAATTATGTTATATAACAGTAACACTGAGACCACATCTTGAGCTGTAGAGCCACCAGGTTCATGCACTCTAGTGTCGTGTTCTGACGAATGCTTGCTGGTAGCAAGACTTCTTTCTTCACTGCCTGTCGACCGCAGTCCTCGCGGGTGAGTTCAAAGCATATCCAGGGCCCACAAAAGGCGTTTTTGCACCTTTCTTCGGTAGCATACATGTCCCTTATCTCTAAATGCCCTAGGCATGTTTTTGTGTGTTTTGATTGCTCAACTACAGTGTACTGCATTCAGTTTATTCTTTTTCTTTTTGTGGTTTGACTAATGGCAGCTGCAGTCTGAAATGCACGCAGGATCCTAATCAAAAACACTTTCACATGGATCAAATTACAATTGTAAGCAGTTGCCTGCCGTTTAACGATGACAACTACCTGCACTTACTATTTTGTCTTTTGGAAGATGGAAAACATTACTTGGTAGACTACTTTAGGGACCCATACCATAGTGATAGGTAACCATCAGAAAAAAAAGAGTGTGTGCACCAGAAAAGTTCTCAAGGACTAGTGGGGGTGGGAAGAAAGACAAATACAATGAGGGGCACACACTAAAATACCCAAAGATCACGGGCACAACAACGTGCAACACAAAGTTTCCTTTATTTACATTTAATCAGAGAGAGATGTATTTTGTAGCAAACAATGCTAGCACTATACGAAAATCCTATATTATGCCGTTTCCTTAATGTCCAGTCTATGAATACTTGGTCTCAGTGCGTTGCAGCTCGCACGCCCTGCATTGATGCTTTAGGAACACATAACAAATGAATTACAAATATATCTAAAAACTCTATTAAAAGATCCGTTTTTATGAAAAGCAATACCAATACATATTAGATTATAATTTTCATGAACGCCAGTTTCGAACAAGCACTGCTTGAGAGCTGGGAACTGGTTTGAAAATCACTGCATGCAATAAAACGTGGAAACCCTGAAAATGGTGAAAGGGAGACGGTAGCCCTATTGTATGAAGGGGGACAACATGCTTCTCTGCCTCCAGTTAAGCGGGAAAACAAGGCCGCTGGGTTTCACAGCTCATGGGAGCCATCTCTCCTCTTGATCTGCCAGCTTAATGAAACCCTGTTTATGGGAATCTGAGCCCTTCAGAGTAGAGATGGCGTTGCTTATAAACAGACACAACATTGCTGGGCCACTTGCAAGATCAAAAGAGGCTTTAAACACGATCAGCGAAATTGATTTATGCACCGTTTCAGTAACATTCAGCTATCGATTTCACCACTTATCAGTATAAACATATATACTGCAGAGGTATCATTATCAAAGGCACTGGAGTTTAACCCATGGGAAGTGGTAAAGATAAGACTGCTCGGAGAACGCAGTAGCATAGCCGGCCGCGAATGTGAAAGTGATCGCGATCACGATAAAACATCAAAGCGGCCGAGCGGCCGCGAAAGTGAAAGACAACGAGTGCTTTCAGGCTGCCAAATGGTGCGCGCGCCCGGCACACATGCACAGTAGTTGGCGGCCTGAAAGCACTCGTTTGCACTTCCAAAAGTGCTTACTATAAGTCTCGCCAGAGCAGCGCTAAAGCGCTGTCTCAGGCGAGACCTAAAAAGGAATACTAGTATTTTAATCAAACTATTCAATCAATCAAGCAATTTAAGTTGTTTTTTCACGACCTTACCCGGACCGTATGGACAGTTCTTCGTCTTCCCCTTTCAGTGCCTGGTTGCCCTCTCACTCCAACAATCAATGCGGCGTGCCACTAAGGTCCCAGTCAGGACCGCAGGTCACTCGAGAGAGGTCCGTTCGGAACCGGTGAAGTTCAGTCGATCGGCAGCCAGACGAGGGTCTTCTCAGGCAGGTTATCGCTTAGTCGTTCACTCCATCGTTAGGACCTCTCTACCGGACCCACAAGTCGCTGATAGGCCCCACGTTGGGCGCCAATTTGTGAAAGGCAGCGAGTCTTCTAAGGCACTCAATACTGCCTGGTGCAGGGTTCCACCTCTAATTCACGTTGGGTTCGCTATCAAAATAATGAGGCAAGCGCTGGAAACTGGAAGACAAGAAAAAGGTTTCTTTCTCATGAGGAGATCACGTCAACTGCAGATACCGGGATGTCTGAGGGAGGTGTTCTGCAGTTAACTCCTTTGGCTCTTCCTTTTATACAGGTTTGACACAATGCATTTGTTTCATCAACATGGTTACACAAGCTTGGAGTCCCCGCCCCGGGCAGGTTGTCACACAAGCCCAACAGTAATTCTCTTCCCACCCAGGTCAAACAGACAATCTTATCTTGCAGCTGGACCTTGCTTCAGAGTCTAAAACATGTGAGACCGGCCAGATCTAAGAGTCCGTTCTGTTTATAAAAACAGGTCCCATTGTTGGTAAAAACAAGTCTTGCTGTTTACAGTGCAATAAATCATGTTGTAAGAGTCTTTTTGGTGTTTGGAACCTGTTTGTTTAACTAGGTGCAGTGAGGGGTAGAGTGTCCAAAGGTTTGCCTGTAAACAGAAATGAGAGGAAAAACGAGTTTGTGGCAGCAAGTGGCACTGAGGTTTGTTGTGGCAATAGAGTTTATAGCCCCCAGCACACATACCAGGTCGGTCAGAGGGTCAGAGAGATGCTAGTAAGTGCAGGGTGAAACAAAGGTGACCAACAGAGTACAAAATGGCTGTGATAGATTTAAATGACTGTAGTTTATGTGCACATAGAAATTTCTACCAGTCAAGATGGCGCAGGCAATGCTCACAATTGTCATTTTGCTTTTAACATAATGGAGCCTATATGGAGTAGAGAGGGAAAGGTACATTATAGCAACAATAAAAAGAAGGCAAGAGAGACACAAGCATGAATTTAAAAGGGACACAAAGCAGCCAGTGGGTAACGTGTCCATATGTCTGGCATTGGGAGCATGTGATCACTGTGTGCGCTGTGTTCTGACTTCATACGGCATGTGACTTTATGGTATTTTGGGGGCCCGTGTACCCCTATGAAGATGTGTGTTTTACTAGGGCCAATCTCCCTGGACCATTGTAGTGTTGCTGCGCCTATCTGTGGGACTGATCTGGGATTTCCAGTTTGTGCATTTGTCTGCAAGCTATGTGGCAACCCACCCGTGACCTGTCAATCAGTGACCTCAGGCCTGGGTCTCAGAGCATGCCTGACTACGTATTTCTCTGAGTTGGGGTTGACGGGGAGTTCATAACCGGCAAATTCGTCAACAAAGATGCGATTTCGTTTTTATACATACATTTATTGTTATTCACATTGATAATGACTTTCTCAATATTAACATTCTGCCATCTAGTTGAATTTTCATCTACACTATCTAACTTATACTTCAATACAGTTACATTATTGGGGGCCGGTTGTTCTTTAAGCTCGCTTCTGACACTTATTACTTTCCTACTTACTTGCATTCAATCCCAATTTGAGGATTGCGTTTTTACAGCAGGAAATCCCTAAATGCATGGATCCACATAAAAACAAAAACACAACGAAAACTGTCAACAACAATGTGCACAGACCTGATATCCACGGGGAGCCAGAAGAACCAATTCGAGGACCACTCCTACTCAGGGGCACCGCCCTCCTCATGCATGTCTCTTTGTAAATTGTGCAGTGCTTGGATGTCAAAGTCAATGTTCCATTGTCTATATCATTCCCTGGGATAAACATGCAGCAGGACTCACCAATCTTGGCACACACCCCTACCTCCATCGTAGTCATTAAGTCTAACGCATATCGATGCTGCATCACCATGACGAGGATTGCTCTCAGTTTTTCCTTGATTGGATCATGCTGCAGTTCTCATTCATTCGCAGTGGAAGCGTTCCTTTACCTCTGAAACACAGGGAATACAGTGTAGGTTTCCATACAATTAGGAGTTGAGGCTTCCCTTCTAGCCAAGTGTATCCATCCACCATGGTATCCCAGATTTCCTGACATGGGCTTTTGTTCAATCGTCCTCAATGTGACTCATTTCCCTTTGTATAGACGAGTTGGACAGCCCTACATTGGAACTCCATGTCGTGGATCCACTTGTTAAAGAAGACTGCCTCAGATATGCTAAGGCCAAACCTTGGACCACAAATGAAGGCAGGAGCGAATGTGTTTGTGCATTGAGTTGGGGGTTTTGCTACCTCCAAGAATCTCTTCTCTGTGAAGTCTTGAGGCCAAACAGTATCCTCTGCTATGGTGCCCTTTCTGTGCATCCTGGCTAGCTCAGTTTGGATATCGCTAGGCTCTGTGAAAAGGTATAAAGCCGCTAGGTTGGTCTAGTATTAGGTCAGATTCACTTTGACTTTGTGGGGTTCTACCTTGTTGGGTTGGATTTTAGACCTAATTCTGCATAGGTATAAGTGGAGAAGACATTTAGCTTTTTGGGGGCTAACTCTTGGGACACGTAAAGTCTGTCAGCGCCTACTGCCTGCAGTATCAGTGAACAGACGCAACACGACCTGGCTGATGTCTGGGAGACAACGACAGCCATGTGCTGATACCACATTTTGTGCAAGAGGGCGCTATGTAGTGCATGTGGGATGCTAGTGTTTGGGATGGTGTAATTGTAAGAAACATGGGAGAGATCTCTGCGCAATTTGGTCAGGGAGTTGTTTAGCAGTGAATTGGTGGAGCAGCACCCAAAATAGACAGAATGGACATAGAAGTGCAATACTACATAACTTGTTATTGAACATTGCAGGTCTTGGTATGGATCCAGTGGAAACTGAGTACTGGTGTACCTGGGGTAGGATGGCCCCCTTCCCGCAACATTATCCTTACAGGTTTCGCGGTATTGATGAGACCCACGTCATATGGCTCCTCCACCCATAATTGCAGTGTCTTTGCTGACAAGTCTTGCTCCTGCCTTATTGTCAGTACTGCCATGGCCAGCAGGGTTCCATTCCACAGTCCTATCCTAACCTTCATTGCAGAAGTGAAACCAATCTCTGAGGCCCCACACATTTGTCGAACAGCTTACAGTTACATCACATACACTGAGGCTGGGTGTAACGAAGATGATATACGCCCACATCACGTTCGCTTAGTTGGTGGCCAGCAAGACCCCATAGTCAGGGAGTATTTCAACGGCCTCCAAGCAAAACAGTACTTCCTCTTGGGATTTGAAGTCATGATGTCCCTCCTGGCGGAAAACAAATTTGATTTGGCAGTTGTAACTTCTGTCCCAACGTTTCCAGTGTGTTAGGGATAATTGTGAGGACAGCACTAGTGAAGCAAAACAGTACTTCCTCTTGGGATTTGAAGTCATGATGTCCCTCCCGGCGGAAAACAAATTTTATTTGGTAGTTGTAACATCTGTCTCAACGTTTCCAGTGTGTTAGGGATAATTGTGAGGACAGCACTAGTGAAGGCCGTGAGGTCGGTGGGCAATGCCCTCATCGTCCCATCTGTGTGATAGGGGCTGGCTTAAGGACACGAGTCGTAATGGGGAAACCCCAGGGGCCAAGCAGGTCATTATCCCATCTTCAGAGAAGTGAATGATCATGTTTTGTGTGGCCATTAAGTCTCTTCATAGGAGATTAGTCGGGGATGAGGGATAGTATAGAAATTGTCCCTTCAAGCTGCTGCCTCCCGCATTCAACTCTAGCGGTTTTGTGAAGGGGACTCTCATAACTGTCCTCGAGAACCTCTGCATGTCCATAGAGTCTTTGGATAGGGGGACAATCCCTTCTTTTAGACATTACTTTGTTGCCCCTGTGTCAACTAGGAAGCTGTAGGTCGTGTTATTTACTAACACTGTTAAGGTGGGTTCCTCCTCAGACTGATGAGTCACTAACAGCGTGGGAAACGTGAGGGTGGGTGTGTGTGTCATCCAACGGACGCAGGACCGACACTTGTTGACCTCGTGGCTTATCTACTTCTGTGAACGGAAGAGTGATTGCGACCAGGTCCTGCCTTTGTTCTCTGTTATACTTCCTCAGATCCTACTACTATGTGTTCTATCTCTTCTGAAACTCTGTGGCATGATCCCCATCGGTGCCTCCGCCTTCTGTGCCACTGAGGCTACGGCTGTTCTAACCAGGGCCGCTCACTCCCAGTTCAGGGATTTCATGGTAATGTCCTGGTTTGGTTCCCACTTCTTTCTGTACTTTCTCTTTCTTTCTTTGGCTTGACTTTTCTCCTACCCAGTGTGACATTGCTGCATGTAGGGGTAGTTTCAGTTAGAATTTCCCTTTCCATACCTCATGCAATCCTCTGCTATAGCCATGTCCTCTGGCTTAAATGACCCTCCCCAAGGCTAGGACTGGTCAAATTGGTTCCACTCCTCAGTCAAGTCTGTTAGCAAGAAGCAGAACAGACGTGCAAAGATCTCCCCTTCCTCTCTTGCTATTATCTCCCTCTGGGTTAGCCTATAACAGTCATGTGTTTGGGTGCATCAAGGCCCACCCTCGTCATCAGTTCCCAGGGGGCAGGGACTCATTTCCCCAGCCCCTACTATCTGCTGTATCACTGTCTACAATCACCACAAATCTCCCTGTCTTTCTTATATGTTCGCCTGAAACAGTGGGAGTGTGTGTTCTCCGTGCCCCTGGGGTTCTATGTTTCGGACAAGACGGAGGAACTTTTGGGAGCCTTTCCATCGGACTTGGGTTGCACTGGAATTGTCTGAACATGCTGGCCTGTTGGTTTCCTATGCTTGGGCCCAATCCTTTGTCGTGCAGTGGGGGACTTGCCAGCTCCTACTACTGGTGGATTGGAATATTCTAACGCGGGGGGAAACTGGCATGAGCACTTCCATACCGGCATAAGGTATGGGAGGTGCTTATGCTTTGATTGCTAACAGTAATGTAGGATTATCGATCTGGGCCTCCTCCAAGTTGGCCGATACTTCTAATAATGCCTCTCTCCTGTTTTTCTTTGAACCTGTATATTTGGTTTGTATGTGTATTCTCATATGTTTGATTGCGTTAGTGTCAAATGTTTCCTCTATTTGGCCTGTGAAATGTGTGTGCCTTCACGTGTGCGTGCCATTCTTAACAACACATTACGTTTTTCAGCCTTTGTGGAGAACCTGGTTTGCATGTGCTTTAATGGTGACTCCATGATAAGTCTGGTATTTTTAATGGACAACGTACACCTTGGCTTCTTTCTGGAGCAATCTTTAGTATGAACATTTCATCAACACAAATAACAATGCATGTGAAATGTTGCACCGTAGATAAGAAGTCAATAAAACAGGATCTGATCCATAGATAGATCTATAAATAATGGCACCCTCATATGAAACATTGAATCATCGACATAAAACACAATACTTAGGACAAAATACAGTTTGCAATAATTAACAGCACCATAACATCACATATGCATTATATCAATCTCAACAAAACTGACAGAGGAAAAATGATGACTTTGTCAAACTTTTCTTAGCCTGCTCCTAGCATATGTTATCCTGTGACCAGGGGAGGCTCTGCGCGCTACACAGAATTACGTAAGCTTGATAGTCTGCCAGTATCAGCTCAGGGACAATGGTAATAACAATGGGTTGCGGAAAAAGGGAGTAACTCGAGAACCACAGGCCTCTATTGGCCTGACACAAGTTACATCTAGTTTTCCAGGGCAAAATCTTTTTCTCTAAATGTCATAGTCACACCCTATATCACACCATTGGCCAGGGGTTCCATCTGTATCACACCCAGCAGCCCAAGCGACAAACACTGCTCACTCCTCTCAGATATCAACGGTGTTAAGAAACCGGTGGCACTGAGAAAACCTTTTAGACTAAAAAATAAGATAGAGGTTCAAAGTCCAGCCAATCAGGATAGCTTTGTCACAAAAATAGCATTCTGGGAGACACAAAGGGCCATACAATAAATATTCACCGTTCCTAGCGTGCTGACTATCAATAAAGGAGACTTATGCAGGAATGCCTCCAAAGCCGGTTGCGGCTACTCAGCTTGGATATATAAAATAGGTAATGTAACAGATTTCTGTCAGTGACAGGGTGCTCAGGTTATCTTTTTACGATTCTTCCTAGTTTGCCATACATCAATTGCTTTTCTAAGGTTCTGATGTAGTCTCTTGCCCTCTATGATGGCTGCTTCAGGACAGACCTCCGACCCGCCGATTCATCAATTGCGCAGCCTGCTCACCTTCCTTGATGTGCAAATGTGAATCCATCCGGGCGGGGTCTCCTTGCTTTGGCTGCTGTAGCATTTGAGGTACCAATCACCTCCTATGGTGGCTTGCCAAAATGTTGCTGGAACATGAAATACCTTGAAAAAACAAGAGACAAGAGGTGTTTAGCAGAACAGGAACAGTTTGTTTAAATAAACAGTGCAGCTAGGTGAACAGTTTCAGGCATAGGGTCTGAGGACTGTCTCAAATCACAATCGATCTGAAATGGATTTTTATGCAATTCATTGAATGTCATAAACCGTTTTGGCAATCCTTTTTTGGTTAGGAATGTGAGCCGCTGTCTTTAGAGTCGTAAATTACGCTGTCTTTGGGGTCGTAAATGAATGTATTTGATAGGGAATCCAGGTGAGCATCAGCCTTGCGTGGACACAATGCAGCCAGTGGGTAACGTGTCCATTTGTCTGGCATGTGGAGCGCGTGATCACTGAGTTGACCGTGAGTGCTGTGTCCTGATTGGCTCTATGTTCCTAAATTTATGTGGCATCTGACTTTATGGTGTTTTGGGAGCACCCATCGTGCCATGTGTGCTTTATTGGGGCCAATCTCCCTGTGCCATTGTGGTGTTGCTATCTGTGGGATTGATCTGGGATTTCCTGTTCGTGCGTTTGTCTACCACTCCACCTATGAGCTGTCAGTCAGAGTCACAGAGGTCTCAGAGCCTGCCTAAATAAGTATTTATGAGTCAGGGGTTGATGTGGAGTCCATAATGGGCGAATTAATCAATAAAGATGCAATTTCATTTTTATACTGACTTTATCAACTTTCTCAATATTAACACCATATAGTCAGCAAAATGCTAGAACCGCGCTCTGTGAACTGTAGATTTAAAAATAACACAATGTTTATTTGGAAGCTAGTTGATTTGGTCCAGAATAAGAGTAATATGTGAGAATTTTGAGGTAATTCACAGTAAGTCGAGTAGCTGTGTTTGGTACCAGCTACAGTTGTTTAAGAACAATTTCTGGGGAAGTGAAGTAGACCAAATGCCCGTAATTTGATGCAATTGGATAATGACTTTATGATTTGAATGGGAAACATAGCCTCACTGATAGGAAGTAGGAACCTGAGGGTTTTTAATGGCCAAAAATGGAATTTGACTGCATTAGCTGCCTGGGTTTTCAATGATAAGTCTGCATTGATATGAGTACTTACATTTCACACTGAAGTTGCCAGTTCAGCTCTTTGCCACATAACTGGGGGACTGTCCAAGAAGGGTGCCTTAGATGTTACCAATGGAGTCAAGAGTGTGAGAAGTTGGCCTGATATGTAGTGCTCACTATTCTAGTGATCACTGTGTATCATTCCAAACGACCCTTATTGATGATTGGTTGTAAGTCAACCTTATAGACCAGCTATCCTAGTAGCGTGGACAAGAGCAGTCTTCAGGCTAAACTCTAGAGGGCGTGTTAAGCCAGCTGTTTACCATCACATATACCCCTTGAACGCCAAGTGAAAGGACACCACACAAGTTGTTATGAAAATAAAGGATATTTATTTATAACAAGACTACCCTGGCTCTTTATGGGTCAGGGAGCTAAGCACAATACAAAACTCTTAGGAAAATACTTCTGGTTGCACAATTTACACAAATGCCCGAAGGGCGCGAAACCATTTACACTGCAAGTGGAATGGGAGAGGTTAGAAAGTTTAAAGTTACTGATTCCGGAGGAATCCGATCAGTGGGACTAAACGAAAAAGGAACTGGACACTTGTAGAGTGAACCTACGATGGAGCACCGAGATGCTCGAGTTACCTAGCCCAGAGGCTGCGGCTGCGTGGGGTTCAGCAAGATGTCGGGAGTCCTCGTTGTAGTCTCAGGAGCCTGAAAGAAGAAGTTGCTGGCAGGCGACCAGTGTCGATGTTCAGCGAGATCCAAGCCTGGATCGGTGATGAATGAAACCTGAAAGCAGAGGGGACTCAGTTCTCAACCGCTAGCCAGCGATCGTGTGGGTACCAGGAAGGTACCGGATGAAGTCACCTCGACCAGGTGAGTGGATGACGTCGGACTCGGCTGTTCCTCGGACCAGGAGGCGCGGCGGCGACCAGGATGGAGGGCGAGCTGTCCCACGAAGGTGTCTGCTGTCGATGATGCTGGGCCCAGGAGTGGGGCAGCAAGTCTTGGCAGTGGCAAACCCACGCGGTGGAGTCAAGATGGCGACTGGAGTGGACCAGGAGGGTCCGAGGTACTCCTCTGTTGAAGGGGAGCAAGAGCCAGTCTGGAGCAACCAGACCAGTGATGAAAGACTGTCGTGGTGCGTCGTGAAGAGGGCCACAAGCCGGTCGGCGAGTGGTCAGACAACGCGGTGAGCAGCAAGGAGCAGAAGGGCCCCCACGCAGATCTCGTGGATGCTGGGGAGGCAGACTTCGGTGCTGGAGCCGCTCAGGGTTAGGGCTTCTCAAACCCTAGGTGCACTCACTCGAGGGTCCCTCAGTGGGCGTGCTAGATAAGCGTCGTGCAGGTTCTGAAGATGGCCGGTCCCGCAGGTCTCGTCACACCTACGAATCTCAGCTGGGCTGACGATGTAGGTAGAGGTCAGAGATGGCAGGGAACCCGGGTCTCGTCGAGCTGGGCAGTCTTGATCCGTGGGAGAGACGTACAGCAAACCGCAAGCGCTTAGGTGGTGCCTGCTGGTGCAGGGTGGCTACTCCTTAGCCACAAGGGAGAGTCTTCAGAAATAGTCAAGAGTTCCTTTCGTGGAAAGTAGTTCAAGATTCAGAATTATCCAATTTGAGAAGGGGACTCGCTCCTACCTATATTCTAGGAAAAGGGGCTGGCCCGTGACTAGGTCCTACCTATGGGTGGGGCCAGGAGGGGGGTGGTTACACCCCTATCCTTTGTCCGGCTTCGCCCCAGCTCAGGGGCAGGGTTGCCCCCGAAACTGGTTTGAGCCGGGCTATGCACAGTGAGCACCGGGGTGCCACTTGCAATCACCTTCCTTTCAGCCCTGCCTACCTGGGATACACAAACCCTGTCTGGGATGGTGCTAACACCGCCCTCGACAGGAAACCCTTTGTCCAAGCTCCCCTCGCTGGAAGGTCTCCCAGCAGCAGGAGGTCAGACTTGTGTCTGGTGGCAGCATCCATTTTGTGATGCTGAGGCTTGAGTCAACTTTAACCGGGGTTCAAGGTTACTTCCATGTCGTGCCCCTCTAAAAGGGGGGAATGCTAACCCCGTCGCCAGAATTGGCGAGGGGTTCGTATTCCAATTCGTATGACACCTTACTCGACATGTGTGGGTGATGCGATGCCAGAGTTAGCAAGTAACCGCGAGGATTATAATGCATTTTAAGGTAGTTGGCACGCGTCACCATGGAACGGCTATTAGGACTTGGTTCCGCAAGCCGTCGACGGGCTCAGCTCGCGCCAGAGCACCATCCCACATGATTCCCCGCACTCTGCCTTCAGGATTGATAAGGCCTGCCATAGGAGTGACTGATAGGAATCCATGTGTCCATTTTAGGGTTAGGTATAGGAATACTACACCTACAGCAACGGGTGATTACACCACCTTGCCCCAGCTGTCGTGCAGCCAGTTGTGTCAGATTTGGGCGGCCATCCAGAGGTGGCATAATACATGCTGCAGCCCCTGGTAGGCCCTGGGTACACCAATGCCCTGGATACCTGTGGTATGCTGATACAGGGACTGATAAGGCGGCCCAGTTCCAATTAGTGGATGCACCTAATGTACATGTGTGTTAATTTCGAGAGAGAACAGCTAGGCTGTGGGTCTGATTGGCAGGCCCACAGCCAGGGAAAGTCGTAAACCAATGAAGCAAAAAGCAAAAAATCTGGGTGATCATAGGATTGCAGACCCTACTCTCCTACATGACCCCCCCCCCCAAACTTTGGGACAATAAGCTAACCTTGACCAGGTGAGTCTTCTTGCTCTAAGTGGAAATACCTGGAGAGCCCATCTGCATTGCCATGATCAGTGCCAGGTCTATGCTCCACTGTGAAGTCCATCCCCTGTAGGGAAATGGACCACCTAAGTAGTTTGGGGTTTTCACCCTTCATTTGATTTAGCCACAAGAGGGGCTTATGGTCGGTCTGAATCTTGAAGTGAGTGCCAAACAAGTATGGCCTCAACTTCTTCAGGGCCCAAACCACAGCAAAGGCCTCCCTCTCAATAGCTGACCAATTCTTCTCTCTGGGGGTCAGCCTCCTGCTAATAAAAGCTATGGGCTGGTCATGACCATCAAAATTCAGCTGAGATAGAACAGCTCCCACACCCAACTCCGAAGCGTCTGTTTGGACAATGAATGTTTTGGAGTAGTCTGGACTCTTTAGGATAGGCGCTGTGCACATGGCCTGCTTTAGGTCATCGAATGCCTTTTGACAGCTTGCTGTCCACTGAACTTTTTTTGGCATCTTTTTACTTGTCAGATCGTTTAGCGGGGTCACAATGGATCCATAATTTCTGACAAATTTCCGGTAATAACCAGTCAGGCCCAAGAAAGCTCGAACCTGAGTCTGGGTGGTTGGAGGAGCCCAGTCCTGGATGGCCTGTATTTTGCTCTCCAATGGCTGAACCTGGCCTCCACCTACAAGGTGGCCCAGGTATACAACCTGTGTCTGCCCTATCTGGCACTTAGTGGCCTTGATAGTGAGGCCTGCCTTTTGCAGGGCCTCTAACACTTTCCTCAGTTGGACCAGGTGATCCTCCCAGGTGGAGCTAAAGACAGCGATATCGTCCAGATACGCCGCACAGAAGTCGTCCAACCCAGTGAGAACTCGATTCACCAGCCTTTGGAAGGTGGCAGGTGCATTTTTCAAACCAAAGGGCATTACCACGAACTGATAATGCCCACCCGGGGTAGAAAAGGCTGTTTTGGGCTTGGCCTCCTCAGCTAACCTGATTTGCCAATACCCAGCTGTCAGGTCAAATGTACTTAAGTAGTTGGCCGAAGCCAACCGGTCTATAAGTTCATCTGCTCTTGGTATCGGGTGGGCGTCAGTCTTAGTGACTGCATTGAGGCCTCTGTAGTCCACGCAAAACCTCATCTCTTTCTTACCGCCCTGGGTGTGAGGTTCTGGCACGAGAACTACTGGACTAGCCCAGGGGCTGTCCGAGGGCTCAATGACTCCCAGCTCCAACATTTTCTGCACCTCTGTCTTGATGCAGTCTCTGACATGATCAGGCTGTCGATAGATTTTACTCTTTACGGGCAGACTGTCCCCAGTGTCGACCTCATGGGTACACCAATTGGTCTGACTGGGTGTCAGAGAGAACATATGTCGAAAGGATTGAAGAACCTGTTTACAATCCTGTTGTTGATGTCCAGAGAGGCTGCCACAAAAGACAACACCATCTACTGACCCATCGTCAGGGTTCTGAGAGAGCAGGTCCGGGAGAGGTTCACTCTCCTCCTCCTGTCCCTCATCTGTGGCCATGAGCAAGCCCATGCCCTCCCTGTCGACATATGCCTTGAGCCTGTTTACATGGAGCACCCGGTGGGGGCTCCGGGGAGTTCCCAGGTCTACCAAGTAGGTGACCTCTCCCTTTTGCTCAATGATTGTGTGGGGCCCAGACCATTTGTCTTTGAGTGCTGCTCGGGCCACTGGCTCCAGCACCCACACCTTCTGTCCAGGCTGATACATAGTCAGGACAGCCTTTTGGTCGTGCCAAGCTTTTTGTAATTCTTGGCTCGCCTCAAGGTTTTTAGATGCCTTTTCCATGTACTCAGCCATCCGCAAGCGGAGACCGAGCACATAGTCCACAATGTTTGATGCCGGCTTTTTGAGAGGTCTCTCCCATCCTTCCTTTACCAAACAAAGGGGTCCCCTTACAGGATGTCCGAACAGAAGTTCAAAAGGGCTGTAGCCAACCCCCTTCTGCGGGACCTCTCTGTAGGCGAACAAGAGGCAGGGTATCAGGACATCCCATCTCCGCCGAAGCTTTTCAGGTAGTCCATGAATCGTCCCTTTTAGGGTCCTGTTGAATCTCTCAACAAGCCCATTGCATTGTGGGTGATAGGGTGTGGTGAATTTGTAGTTGACACCACACTCCTTCCACATAGCAGTCAGATATCCCGACATGAAGTTTGCACCTCTGTCAGAGACAACCTCCTTAGGGAAGCCCACTCTGGAGAACACTCCAACTAGGGCTCGTGCCACAACAGGTGCTGTAGTGGTCCTAAGGGGAATAGCTTCAGGATACCTGGTGGCGTGGTCCACCACCACCAGTATAAACTTGTGCCCTGATGCTGTCTGGGGTTCCATTGGTCCGACAATGTCGATCCCCACCCGTTCAAAGGGTACCCCCACCACCGGCAGTGGGATGTATGACGTTACAACGCACACTTTTACAACGCATGCACTTACAACGCATTTTTTACAACGCATAATCCATTACAACGCATGACATTACAACGCATGACACTACAACGCATTTTTAAAAACTACCTTTACAACGCATTTCCATTACAACGCATACTACCTTTACAACGCATACCATTACAACGCATAATATTAAATTGCATTTAAGGTAAGTATTAGATAGTATAGGGGTAAAAGTTACTTTTCTAACTCCCGGGGGTGCAACAGTAGGGTAAGTGTTGGATAGTATAGGGGTAAAAATTACTATTCTAACTCCAGGGGGTGCAACAGTAGGGTAAGTGTTGGATAGTATAGGGGTAAAAATTACTATTCTAACTCCAGGGGGTGCAACAGTGGGGTAAGTGTTGGATAGTATAGGGGTAAAAATTACTATTCTAACTCCAGGGGGTGCATCAGTAGGGTAAGTGTTGGATAGTATAGGGGTAAAAATTACTATTCTAACTCCAGGGGGTGCAACAGTAGGGTAAGTGTTGGATAGTATAGGGGTAAAAATTACTATTCTAACTCCAGGGGGTGCAACAGTAGGGTAAGTGTTGGATAGTATAGGGGTAAAAATTACTATTCTAACTCCAGGGGGTGCAACAGTAGGGTAAGTGTTGGATAGTATAGGGGTAAAAATTACTATTCTAACTCCAGGGGGTGCAACAGTAGGGTAAGTGTTGGATAGTATAGGGGTAAAAATTACTATTCTAACTCCAGGGGGTGCAACAGTAGGGTAAGTGTTGGATAGAATAGGGGTAAAAATTACTATTCTAACTCCAGGGGGTGCAACAGTAGGGTAAGTGTTGGATAGTATAGGGGTAAAAATTACTATTCTAACTCCAGGGGGTGCAACAGTAGGGTAAGTGTTGGATAGTGTAGTGTAATATTATGCGTTGTAATGGTATGCGTTGTAATGGTAGTATGCGTTGTAATGGAATGCGTTGTAAAGGTAGTTTTTAAAAATGCGTTGTAGTGTCATGCGTTGTAATATCATGCGTTGTAATGGATTATGCGTTGTAAAAAATGCGTTGTAAAGGTAGTGCGTTGTAAAAGTTGCGTTGTAAAGGTTGTTCCCCCCGGCAGTGGTATGAGGAGGGCCTTTGTCGTGCCACCTGACTTACCACTGGCTTGGCAAGTGACACAGGAGCGACAAAACTCCTTTGTATCATCGGACATGTGGGGCCAGTGAAAGTGTGGAACAATTCTGTCCCAAGTCTTATTCTGGCCTAATTGACCTGCAAGGGGAATCTCGTGGGCCAAGGTAAGAAGGAAACCTCTCAGAGACAAGGGGACGACCAGCCTCCTGGTCGCGCCAGGCTTGGGGTCTCTTGCCTCGGAGTACAGGAGTCCATCGTCCCAGTACACTTTGTGGGTACCTGTGGCGTTCCCTGCAGCCTCAGCAGCAGCCTGCTGTCTGAGGGGTTCAAGTGAGGGGCAGTCTAACTGTGCCTTTCCCAGGTCTTCCCTAGAGGGTCCCCCTGAGCCCAGAAACTCAACCTGACCAGGTTCAAGCTCTTTTGGCTCAGCTTCCCTTAGTTCTTTAAGGTCAGCCTCCTCAGAGACTTGATCCACGACCTGGGGCAAGGGGGAAGGCGAGGCCTTACCCTTACTGCTCCTTTTCTTGGATGGTGTCTGGTCCGTTCTTCCAGGATCCAGAACCTGTTCAGTGGGGCATCTTTTGGCCTGTGACCTGGTCACAGCAAGGACATGTGCTGGCAAGCCTAACATTTCCATGTGAGTCCTCTGCTCCACTTCTGACCATTGTGACGTTTCCAAATCATTGCCCAACAGACATTCTACGGGGAGGTCTGAACTAACCACAACTTTCTTCGGGCCACTTACCCCTCCCCAGGAGAAATCAACAACTGCCATACTGTGATTGGTAGTGACATTGCTGGCATTGGTCACTAGGTAATCGGTACCTAGCATGATCTGTCCAGGGTCCACAAAGTTAGGCGTCACCATGGTGACGCTGGCACAAGTGTCCCTGTAGGCCTGAGCCACTTTTCCATTGATCAAAGGCGTCTGCCTGTATTTGCCCAAAGTATTGGGACTGGCATCAGGGGACATATCCATATCCCCTGTACAGACAAGGACGGCCTGAGTGAGCGTGCCAACTAAGTCGTCACTCCCCTCAGTTCCCAAGGTTAACCCAACTAATGCCTTGGGAGGCGCACTACCACTGCTGACTGTACTAGGGGGTGCAGGTGCCTTAGGGGCTGCAGTGGCAGGAGTTTGCCCTCCTTTCTTGGTGCACTCACTAAACCAGTGAGTCTTACTTTTACAGTATTGGCACCACCTTTTTGACTGGCCTTCTGGAGTCTTCTTTTTCTGCTGTGAAGCCTGACCCCCACCCTCTTTGGTTTGTTGGGGGCCTGTCGAAGATTTCTGGTCATTTTGTTCGTTCTTGTTACTACCCTTTTGGTCTGCTTTCTTCGGACCACCCTGGTTCTGAGTCTGGTTCTGCTTGACCCTTGTTCTGACCCATCTGTCTGCCTTCTTTCCCAATTCTTGGGGAGAGGTCAGCTCCGAGTCGACAAGGTGCTGATGCAACAATTGGTTCTGACAGTTGTTTAAAATCTGTTCTCTCATGATAAGATTGTACAATCCTGTGTAATCAGTAACCTTGCTACCCAGCAACCAACCTTCTAAAGCCTTAGTGGCACAATCGACAAAGTCAGTCCAATCCTGAGACTGAATTTTCTGGGTGTCCCTGAACAGCACCCGGTACTGCTCGGTGGTTAAGCCGAACCCATCAATCAGTGTATTCTTCAGGACTTGGTAGTTGTTAGCATCCTCAGCTCTCGTAGTGAGGAGCTTGTCTCGTCCTTTACCTTCAAAGGAGAGCCATAGTATAGCTGCCCACTGACTTGGGGGGACGCACTGGACAGTGCAAGCCCTCTCCAAAGCAGTTTTCCACTTGTGGATGTCGTCCCCTTGTTTAAAGGGGGGCACTATTTTACTCAGGTGTCTAGTATCTATACCCCTGTCTTTCTCTCTAATGAGAATGCTGCCACCAGTGGGATCTAACCCACTCAATTTCTGCTCTCGGGCCAAGGCAAGTCTTTCTTTGGCGAGGGCAAGTTCTTCCCGCTCGATCCTCAGATTGACTTCCCTCATCTTCGCTTTGTGCTCCCTTCTCTGAGGGGACGTCATTCCTCTCTGAGAAGATGCCTGAGAAACTTGTGTTCGAACAGATCTGTTAGAGCCTCTCTAGAGATACCTAGCTCGTCCGTTCCCAAGGTTACGCCTGCTTGAGCGTGGGCCCGGGGCTCCCCCAGTTCCATTCTCATGCCTGCTTAAGTTGGTCCTTGTGAGCCTACTGACTACTACGGGACCTCCGTCTGCCTCGTCTCCTGCTAACTCTTCTTCCTCTTCCTCCTCACCAAGGAGGTCGAGGTCAGGGTCACCAAGGGTTCCCTCTAAGGGAGGCATGTTCCCATCAGCATTAGGGGGGCCTGTGTTAGAGGACCTCCTAGCATCGTAAGTCTCTAAGAGACCTATCAGAAATGTGATGGTAGGGTTAGAACCCTGGTTTAGCTTCCTGGAGGCACACAGCTGTCTCATCTCCGTGAAGCTAAGAGCTGCATATCGTGACATGACCTGTGGACAGTCAATGACCACTAAGGGAGTCTCTGCAGACTCTCCGTGGACCGACATGCTTTCTAGTGAGGTGTAAGTGATGCACCTACCTACACTATGTGTTTACCTACTGATCCCTTGCTAAGAGTTGTAGTCAGGGTGTGCTAAGCCCTGTTACACTACAACAGCTGGTTCAGTAGAACTCAGAGTATTCTAAGTTAAGTTATATGTACCTGGGTACTTATGTGATCTTTCAACTTGATGTTCTTAGGATACGTGTGTGGTAAAACAACAGCAAGCTCAAATCCCAACCGCTGCTCACCAATGTGAGAAGTTGGCCTGATATGTAGTGCTCACTATTCTAGTGATCACTGTGTATCATTCCAAACGACCCTTATTGATGATTGGTTGTAAGTCAACCTTATAGACCAGCTATCCTAGTAGCGTGGACAAGAGCAGTCTTCAGGCTAAACTCTAGAGGGCGTGTTAAGCCAGCTGTTTACCATCACATATACCCCTTGAACGCCAAGTGAAAGGACACCACACAAGTTGTTATGAAAATAAAGGATATTTATTTATAACAAGACTACCCTGGCTCTTTATGAGTCAGGGAGCTAAGCACAATACAAAACTCTTAGGAAAATACTTCTGGTTGCACAATTTACACAAATGCCCGAAGGGCGCGAAACCATTTACACTGCAAGTGGAATGGGAGAGGTTAGAAAGTTTAAAGTTACTGATTCCGGAGGAATCCGATCAGTGGGACTAAACGAAAAAGGAACTGGACACTTGTAGAGTGAACCTACGATGGAGCACCGAGATGCTCGAGTTACCTAGCCCAGAGGCTGCGGCTGCGTGGGGTTCAGCAAGATGTCGGGAGTCCTCGTTGTAGTCTCAGGAGCCTGAAAGAAGAAGTTGCTGGCAGGCGACCAGTGTCGATGTTCAGCGAGATCCAAGCCTGGATCGGTGATGAATGAAACCTGAAAGCAGAGGGGACTCAGTTCTCAACCGCTAGCCAGCGATCGTGTGGGTACCAGGAAGGTACCGGATGAAGACACCTCGACCAGGTGAGTGGATGACGTCGGACTCGGCTGTTCCTCGGACCAGGAGGCGCGGCGGCGACCAGGATGGAGGGCGAGCTGTCCCACGAAGGTGTCTGCTGTCGATGATGCTGGGCCCAGGAGTGGGGCAGGAGGTCTTGGCAGTGGCAAACCCACGCGGTGGAGTCAAGATGGCGTCTGGAGTGGACCAGGAGGGTCCGAGGTACTCCTCTGTTGAAGGGGAGCAAGAGCCAGTCTGGAGCAACCAGACCAGTGATGAAAGACTGTCGTGGTGCGTCGTGAAGAGGGCCACAAGCCGGTCGGCGAGTGGTCAGACAACGCAGTGAGCAGCAAGGAGCAGAAGGGCCCCCACGCAGATCTCGTGGATGCTGGGGAGGCAGACTTCGGTGCTGGAGCCGCTCAGGGTTAGGGCTTCTCAAACCCTAGGTGCACTCACTCGAGGGTCCCTCAGTGGGCATGCTAGATAAGCGTCGTGCAGGTTCTGAAGATGGCCGGTCCCGCAGGTCTCGTCACACCTACGAATCTCAGCTGGGCTGACGATGTAGGTAGAGGTCAGAGATGGCAGGGAACCCGGGTCTCGTCAAGCTGGGCAGTCTTGATCCGTGGGAGAGACGTACAGCAAACCGCAAGCGCTTAGGTGGTGCCTGCTGGTGCAGGGTGGCTACTCCTTAGCCACAAGGGAGAGTCTTCAGAAATAGTCAAGAGTTCCTTTCGTGGAAAGTAGTTCAAGATTCAGAATTATCCAATTTGGGAAGGGGACTCGCTCCTACCTTTATTCTAGGAAAAGGGGCTGGCCCGTGACTAGGTCCTACCTATGGGTGGGGCCAGGAGGGGGGTGGTTACACCCCTATCCTTTGTCCGGCTTCGCCCCAGCTCAGGGGCAGGGTTGCCCCCGAAACTGGTTTGAGCCGGGCTATGCACAGTGAGCACCGGGGTGCCACTTGCAATCACCTTCCTTTCAGCCCTGCCTACCTGGGATACACAAACCCTGTCTGGGATGGTGCTAACACCGCCCTCGACAGGAAACCCTTTGTCCAAGCTCCCCTCGCTGGAAGGTCTCCCAGCAGCAGGAGGTCAGACTTGTGTCTGGTGGCAGCCTCCATTTTGTGATGCTGAGGCTTGAGTCAACTTTAACCGGGGTTCAAGGTTACTTCCATGTCATGCCCCTCTAAAAGGGGGGAATGCTAACCCCGTCGCCAGAATTGGCGAGGGGTTCGTATTCCAATTCGTATGACACCTTACTCGACATGTGTGGGTGATGCGATGCCAGAGTTAGCAAGTAACCGCGAGGATTATAATGCATTTTAAGGTAGTTGGCACGCGTCACCATGGAACAGCTATTAGGACTTGGTTCCGCAAGCCGTCGACGGGCTCAGCTCGCGCCAGAGCACCATCCCACATGATTCCCCGCACTCTGCCTTCAGGATTGATAAGGCCTGCCATAGGAGTGACTGATAGGAATCCATGTGTCCATTTTAGGGTTAGGTATAGGAATACTACACCTACAGCAACGGGTGATTACACCACCTTGCCCCAGCTGTCGTGCAGCCAGTTGTGTCAGATTTGGGCAGCCATCCAGGGGTGGCATAATACATGCTGCAGCCCCTGGTAGGCCCTGGGTACACCGATGCCCTGGATACCTGTGGTATGCTGATACAGGGACTGATAAGGCGGCCCAGTTCCAATTAGTGGATGCACCTAATGTACATGTGTGTTAATTTCGAGAGAGAACAGCTAGGCTGTGGGTCTGATTGGCAGGCCCACAGCCAGGGAAAGTCGTAAACCAATGAAGCAAAAAGCAAAAAATCTGGGTGATCATAGGATTGCAGACCCTACTCTCCTACAAAGAGGACTTCAATTTTGAATGGATTTAATTTGAAGACGTTTTTGACCATGCATTATTGGGTAACCAATAGGCAAATCAGTCATGGAAGCCAAGGGTAAGCTTACTTCACTATCGGGTATACCAGTTGGTAATCAGTCGTAGAGTTTGTAAGATACCCCTCTTCCCCATTTAAGCCCAACCTTAAATGGGAATCTAAAGAAACCAGTAATAGCCCCCAAAACACAATTACTTAGAGAACTTTCGAGTAATGTTTCTCAGTGCTCTGTGACGGGATTAAAAAAACATGCATTTTAAAGATGAGCAACATGATTCAAAATGTTTGCACTTTGTAGGAAACTGGAGAGCTATCCTGCCTGCATAGACCTCTTTTTCTGTCATTCAGATATGGATGCATGCTTCAGATTTTAAAGATAGGCAGACTCTCCTGCAACACTTGGGCACTGGCAGGCCTAGTTAGCAGCACTTCCACATCTGTTGCAGCAGAGGCAGTGAAAATCTCTCTGCTTGTGGTGCGCAGTTTTGAACTGCACTTTAAAATGGTAGTGCAGGATAGCCAAGATGGCGGATGCATTCTAACGAGGCTTCGTTCGTCCACGCCATCTAAATCCTAAATCTGTCTTAAATCCTGCCCCAAGCGGAACGAAATAACCTTCCCAGACGGCAGGAAGTACCGGTGATCATTTGGAGAGGGGACCCACTAAAGATCGAGCACGTGTCGCAAGCTGTAGCGGATTGCGACGTGGTACGGATCCAGGCGTGCTGACGCGGCAGCCGCGGCAGCCACCTCCACGATCATTCGGCAGCTGAGGCGAGGCCAAGGATATGGGGAAGGACGCTCGTACTCCCCGAAGGAGTGCCGGAGCAGCAGTGTGGCCGGTGCAGTAGAGGGGGGGGGGGTGCCTACAGCCTTTGTAGAAGCAGGCGCACGGCGGGCCGTAGCAGGTTCGGGCCCACCCGGCCGCAGGCGCGGCAATCCATCGGGAGCCCCCGCTACACGAGAGGCATCAGGCCTCATTGAAAGACCCGGCTGGCGGCGTCTAGACCCTGCGGGCCATGTTAATGGGAGCCGAGGCTGGTGGTGCTAGTCGCATGCCAGCGCCGTGCTCGGCCCCGTGACCCACGGTATCGCGATGGGTGCAAAGGCCCCTACACCTCGGCGTCCTCAATGTGGAGGAATTGAGCCTGGCAAATGCGAGCCCCGTGGGCCCCCATGAAGCGAGGCGAGGCAGTAGTCGCGAGGGCGGCGAGAGCGGCCCTTCCTTGGGTCGATAGACCAAAGCTCCAGTGCTGAATGAGTGGTGCTGGGCCAGCGGTGAACAAACCATCTCCTGGGAGACATTATCTCAGCAGTACCCCACCCCACTGGAATCCTACATAGCGGAGGCAAAGAAGGGCATCCTATAGGAGTATTTGGAGGTACTTTCTGGCCCCGGGACCCCCCCTGGCCCGGTGTTGGGACTGGCAGGAGAGTGTGACACCCTGCATCCACCCAGGAGATGGTGTAGCCCTATCAATCTGGACCAGCGAGAGCCATCCTACGGGGAAGGACCTCGGGTCAGTGGTCCGGGAAGTCGGGTCTCAGTAGGAGGCCCGCTTGGCCGGTCGCCTTAGTCTGTGGAAGTGGCCGAGCTAGTCTCGGTGCGGTTTGCGGTCTGGAGTCCATGAGGCCCGGCCCATGAGGCGTCCCCCAACGTGGGTGTAGAAAGCGACGAGTAGTGGTAATTCGTGAGGAGGGACAGACATCTCGATGAAATCCATGGCCACCAACCCCCGCTGTCCAGTAGCCCGAAGAGCATCTCCGACCATCATGGCCAAAGACAAGCTTGGTGGTGCCGGCCCCAAATAAAGCACCCTCGACCACTACACAATGCCCCCCCGGTGGGGCTGCCGGAGGTGATACTGATGGAGTGACACCAGATAATGCGGGGCACTACTGGCTGCCATTATGGAATCAAGGACTGCCCTAGATGTAAAACTTGGCGTTGTAGGATCCAAAGTCTCCCTGCTGTGACAGGACCTCAGGAATTATGGTTGACCGAAGCACAGAGGAAGAAACACGCGTCTCCTCAGACGAAGATCAAGGAACGACTCTCCAAAAGAAGGTGAGCAAACTGGCAATGGTGGCCCAGGAGATGGCCTCACGAGTAGAGGACGCTGAGGATTGTGCTAGACGCAATAACCTGAGCTTCGTGGGGCTTCCGGAGGGCTGCTAGGGTACCTCGATAATTTGCTTCATCACTAATTGGCTCCAGTCGTTTTTGCCTGAAGAAACGCTGTCTACATGCTTCGTTGTGGAAAGGGTACATCGGGCGCCCACGAAGAAATCCCCTCCAGGAGAGACCCGAGACCAGTTTTATTTGTTTATTAAATTACGCTGATAGAAATGCTATTTTGCAGTCCACCAGAACACATAAGCACAAGCTAATGTTTGATTTGCATCATGTCATGGTCTTAGTGCCCCGTATCCTGCAGATTCTCTGAGTATTCAGACAAACACCTGGCCTTCATACAAATCCCACCAAATCATTTATTTTTCCCGTATGTGGTGACCAGGGACGCAATACTTGGGCAGAACAGCTGTCACATGCGACCACAGGCTTTAAATATCTGGGCATTTTTGTTTCACCCTGCCCGAATATTTCGTGGGCCCATAATATCACCCCACTTATGGCCGGCCTACGGGACGAGACAGCGATATGGTCTCACCTCCCGCTGTCATTGTATAGGCAGTCGGCGAGTTTTAAAATGGTTTCCCTACCCCGTATCCTATACAGAGTACAGAATTTCCCCTATGGTATACCACGCGGTTTTCACAAGTTAATGCGATACGCAACAAGTTCTTGTGGGGTGGCGTGCGGTTCGGGTAGCATTGAACACCTGCACGCAGTCTACATACTGTGGTGGCATAGCGGCAGCAGATGTATATGCATTTTATGCGGCATCCCACCTACTCATCATCAACAAATTGTGGCACAACTCACCCTCAGACCCTGCATATGGTCTTGAGCATATGGCAATGGAGCATAAATCCCTCCTCCAGATCCTATATAATCATGTAAAGTTAGATTTCTTGCCACCTACTGGTAGAGTAGTTGTCCAGATATGGAGGTATATGGTTCCACATATGGGGTGGCAAGGCCGCTTGACGGGTATGACACCGTTGTGGCACAGTACATATCTGCGCCCTGTTAGGGCGCTAGAGGGGTTCCATAAGTGGGATCTGCTAGGTATATCTACTCTAGGCGATGTCGTGCGAGGCACTACCCTCAAATCTTTTCAACAGCTGCAGACAGACTTTCAATTGCACAAGACACAATTTTATAAGTACCTCCAGCTGAGACACGCACTCACCCTCCTACTGCACTCACTCTAAACTTTGCCCGAATCCCACCCTCTCGAGGGCAGACTGCTTACGGGGGACCTTGGGGCACATAAGATACGCCAGTTATATCAGACACTGACCACCCACGCCCACACCACTGTACATAAGACACGGGAGGCATGGTAAAGGGACTTACCTCACATGATGGACAATGACTGGACGGAGGCATATACTACACTCAATCTTGGTTATAGTGGATGGGGGCCATTCAGTCCCCAGTGTGCCTTTGTTGCGAGAGAGAGGAGGGATCTTTCAAACACATTGTTTGGAACTGTGGTGCGTTACATCCATTTTGGCGCGGGGTGGCATCCTGCTTAGATCAGGTCCAGTCGTGAGACCTTCCCTTTGACCCAATGTTATTTTTATTACAGCGCACCGATGGCACTGGCAGGAATAGATACAAAGAGCACCTGCTCTTTTTGGTCCTCACACTACCCAAGCAAGATATCGCTAAGCAGTGGAAGGGAACGTCCCCCCCAACAATCGGTGGATAAAAGAAGGCCCTAGATAGATGCATGGGAGCTGAGATAGCAGTTTTCCAGGCTTGGGGATGTCCCCTAAAAACCCAGAAAAATATGATTCAGATGGGCGACATATCGAGGAATAGAGTTGCCACCCTTGCCGTACACGGACCCCTTATAGAATGGTCCCCACATACGGCTCTGGTCCCTGAACTGTCCAGGCACTATTATACTGTCACTTGTGGTCGTCTACATCCAGACAATCTATTTTGTGGGGTTTATAATGCTCTGTGCCATGTTTGCATTGTTTTGCTTGCATGTTTTGAAGGGGTTACAGTTTTCCATATACGTGGGTACTTTGGATTTATTTAATATACAGCACGTATACAGCGTGCTATGGCCCTTTATGTACCTTGAAACCTAATAAAATATATTTAAAAAAAAAAGTTGTAGTGCAGGTTACTAAAATAGCCAGCTCTTGCCTCTAAGCAGGATATTGGAGGAAGGATTTGCCTATTTTGCAGCTCAATTTATTTTTCAAATACTGCAATATATAAGGGTACTTTTGCCATAGTTTTTATTTATCCTGCCCTCCCCGATTCACCTCTTCAGAACCAATGAAGGATCCATATATAACATATAATATGCCCAGCCTCGGATCTACTCTCTTCCCTTGCATCAGGATGGTCTCCATGCAAATCATGCCAAGAGATGTGCTCTGAATGAGGGAGGATAGATGGAAGTACTGTAATTGTCAATAGCCCCTCCTACTTTTCCACCTTTTCAGTTGGCCGTCTAGCACAGTTTCTGGTGGATATGATGGGAGACCCATAGCTGAAGAGTGGAGAAGGCCACCAAAGTGGAGGCTGGGAGATCAGTATACCTCACTGGGTTCATTGTAGCTTCAGCAGTGATAGGATGAATGTCAGCATTGCAAGAGTGAATGATAAAAGGGGAGTGCGAGTTTCAGAAGCAGATGGGCAGCAGGCATAGCATGGTAAGTGTACATCCCTGCATTGGTACAGTGAAGTTGGAAAGACTCAGTGGGTTGATTGCAGGCTCAGCAGGGTGGTTGTTATAAGATCAGAAAACATGCTCAGTGGCGATGCTGCAAGTTCAGCAGTTAGGATACCAGCACATACACCGGCCTCTGTTATTTTCAGTGAACACATCTCAAGTTTCCTCCAAATCCATGTATAACTTAAGTTCTGTTTTTCTACAAAAAGGGGGAGAGACCATACGGCATCTCATCCCACCACAGTTCACCCACTGTATTCTGGTAAATGTAGTATGCTTACTTAAAAGTTGCTGTAGTTTTCACCAAAGTTCATGCAGGTAGCGTTGTTATCTCTAGATGTGTTTCTGGACTTAGCTCTTCATCACTTGAAAGCAGAAGTAGTAGAGAATAGAGAAAAGTAATCTGGGGTTGCTGAAAGGCTGCCTAAGTCTTCACAGGCCACAGCACCACTCCACAGGCACACAGGTAAATCCTAGGTAAGTTTGTCAGCTCATGGGAGCCTTTAAAGACAAGGGGGGAGGAAGCACACTGCCTCTCATCCTAGCATAGTTCCCTCCATTGCATTCTGGTAAATCTAGTACACTTACTTCAAAATTGCTGTTGCTTTTAACCAAAGTAGGTACAGGTAGTGCTGTTATCTCTAGATACATGTTTCTCGGTTTATCCCTTCATCGGTAGAAAGCAGATGTGATAGAGAGCAGAGGGTCATATGGGGTTGTTGAAATGCTACCCAAATCTTCACAGGTCACAGTACCACTCCAGAGGCACATAGCTGCATTCAAGGTGAGCGTGTCAACTTGTTGGTGCCAAGGACCCTTTTAAACACAAGGGTGGAGGGAGCACACTGCCTCTCATCCCAGCACAGTTAAGTAGTAGAGAGCAGAGAAACGTCATCTGGGGTTGCTAAAATGCTGCCCAAGTCTCCACAGGTCACAGTACCACCCCAAAGGCACACAGATGTGTCCTAGGTGAACTTGTCAGCTCGTTGGCTCAAGGCAGCCTTTTGAATTCAAGGGTGGAGGGAGCACACTGCCTCTCATCCTAGCACAGTTCACCCCTTCACCCCTTTGTATTTTGGTAAATGCCGTACGCTTACTTAAAAGTTGCTGTAGTTTTTCACCAAAGTTGGTGCAGGTAGTACTGTTATCTCTACACATGTTTCTGGGTTTATTCCTTCAGCAGAAGTAGTAGAGTGCAGAGAAAAGTCATCCTGGGTTGCTGAAATGCTGCCCAAGTCGTCACAGGTCACATTGCCACTCCCCAGGCACAAAGGGGCATCCCAAGTGAGCTTGTCAGCTCGCTGGCTCAAGGGAGCCTTTAAAACACAAGGGGGAGGGAGCACACTGCCTCTCATCCCAGCACATTTCACACCATTACATGGTCTGATATTTCTTTCTCATTTGTGTGGGGAAAAAACACCCCTGGTGGGTTGTGCAAAGTTGGGAGACATTTGTCCATGTGGGAAATCTTTGGAGAATCAGCAGCACTGTCAGATGCGCTGCATTTTCATGCTTGCTCCTGTTTCAAATAGGGGCTGTCAATCATTCATAGCACTACCTATTATGGCCCTACTTCATGGTGCTGGCCTGCCCCCAGAGTGATTTTGAATGATAATTGCCGTGTGCATTGTGTGGTGCTGTGGATTTTGAGGCTGAAGGAGTCAAGGAGTGTCAAGGAAAGGCGAGTTGCACGTGTGAGAGTCTCTGTGTGCAAAGCAGTTTTATTAACGATATGATAAGATTTATTATCTTGCCAGAAAAATCTTTTTTACTTTAGTCAAAAAACATAAAATGCAGACTCTGATTATTGTGAAGTATTTGCTCTTATGTCCTGGGACAAGCTTCACGCTATGTAAAACTGCCTAAGTAAAATATTGACTACTGGTGATTAGATTAGATTCTACTGATTAATTTGTGGATCTCAGCCTCCTAGAGTTAAAGCAAATTGTTAAAGGTTGATGGTGAAAAGAGAAACCCATCTACTGGCCGTATTGCATAGTTTTAAATTGGAAATTCTGGGATCAATACCAGCTTCCATGCTTGATTAAATTGTAGGATCCTGGGCAAATACTGTATTTCACTGAGCTTCTTGTTATTTGGTTCATTGCCACATACACGAGCGCAGGATGTAAGCTGTACAAAGACCGCTTTCGAGTTTAATTTAATTGTTAATAATGTTGTGCTATCTATGGTAAGGATCTGCGCTACTGTGGTGAAGCCCTCATGGACCCACTTATGTTCTCCTCTTAGTTTTACACTTGACACATTTTTAGCAGACTTCGTTTTAAATATTTTATTTTTTAGGACATAACTCTAAGTAACGCTGCACATGTTGCTTTTTTGTAGACCGCCTTTCCTGTGACACAATCAGTACAATTTGTTCAAGGCTAGGACCATGGAACAAGATATTCTGGTACATACGTTGCTTCCTCGTAGACAGCTTCAATCAATCAATCAATCAATCAATCAATCAATCAATCAATCAATCAATCAATCAGGGCATTGTAAAGCACAGCAACTCACCCGAAAGGGTCAGAAGGTGCTGGGGGGGGCGGGGGAAAGAAGTACGCAGCTCCTGGATGTTCACGGTGATTCGTCGAAGAGCCGGGTCTTTAGGTCCTTCAAGCACTTGGAGAGTGTTGGTGTCTGTCGGAGGTGGAGACAGAGGGAGTTCCATGCCTTGGCAGTGAGGAGGAAGAAGGAGTCTCCTCCTGTTCTGGTCTTCTTGATGCGTGGTACCGTCGCAAGGGAGAGATGGGCTGAGCAGAGGGAACTTTGGGGTGCATGGAATGAGAGGTGGTGGTTTATGTAGGCGGGTACGGTGTTGTGAAGGGCCTTGTGGGCGTGGGTGAGTAGCTTGAAGGTGATTCTCTCCTCGGCAGGGAGCCAGTGTAGTGTCTGTAGGTGTTGGCTGATGTGGCAGTGGCGTGGTAGGTTGAGGACTAGTCTGGAGGCTGCATTCTGGAGTTTGTGGGTGAGGTTCTTGTTTGGAGATGTTGGGTTCGTTGGATAGGTCCGTCCTGGTGGAATTGTACTGCACGGTGAGTCTTAGACTGTTCCCTGGCTTACATATTAGTGATGAGGTCGCTTTGGGCTAAGACAAATATTTGGACACTAACTTGGGGGCTAATAAGATGTTTGTAATGCGATTTAAGTATACGCATCTCATGCATATATATTCTTTTTAAAAAGTATTTCTTTTCATCCTACTTCTCAAGAAATAACCCACAGACTCGGAAACGCCTGAGACGCTAAGCGACACACCGCTGATCTATATTTGAACCCTTTTATTAAAGGTATACGTATATAAGATGAATAGTACACTAACTCCTCTTGATCACAAGACCTCATGGTGCTTTACTTTGGATACCATTTGGGCCTTAGCTTTCAACTTTTTTGCCATCACTCGCCACCTTAATACAGATAATATATTCTAAATAGGCACAGGATGTGGAGCGCATCTTTGACCACACAAAGCCTAATGTGACGGAACCTTTGCATAGTTTGTGACTCTGCACTTTTAACATATGATTTTGAGATGATCTCACATGTTGATGTCTGGTAGGAGTGGTTATGAGGTGTTGGAACCAATGAAGGTGTATGGTTGGTGCAGCACACTGATTTTATGGTTTAAATCGCTTTTATTGAATGTGCAGCAGTCGTTTACATTACACCCACCCACAACCACTGGCCGGTGGGGAGCACCTTATTCAAATTCAAGATCAAACTTTATTGTAGAGAGAAAGTGAAATAAAGAAGATAGGAAGAAATATGAAAAAGAGATGGAAAGAAACAGAAAGGAGAAAGGACTGGTATCCACCCACATCGTACGGTAAGACTTGGTAGGGACCTAGGGCTGATTGTCCTTCGGAAGGGAGCGGCGGGTCTGTGAGGGGGGTCGTGGGGAACCTCAGTACTCTAAGATATCGGGGGCAGGTAAGCACTATGAACTCTGAAGATAAGTATGCCACCGCAGAGCCCCAGGTTTGATCAAATTTAGGCAAGGTGTGATTGATCCCGCCTGTAATCCGTTCCATCCCCACTTCCTCCCATATTTTGTGTAGCCAGTCTAACTTAGTAGGGATTTCGGTCGTGCCCCATCTTGCCAGGAGAACCTGTTTGGCCGCCACCAGCGCTAGTGTGATTGCCCTGCCCCTACAAGATCGAAGGGGGTATGTGAGAGGATTGGGTAGTCCCAGCAGGATATAACTGGGAAATCTGGGAAGTTCCGTGTGATATATCTGATCAACTAAGGGCAGTATAGTCTCCCAGAATGCCTGTATCTTAGGGCAGTGCCATAAAATATGAGTCAGGGTACCCACCTGTCCACAATTGCACCAACAGAGATCACTGCTGCGGGGGCTTCCATTTAGCGACTCTCACCGGGGTGTAGTACCAATAGTGTGCAATTTTTAAGAGCATTTCCTTCCCTGGTGTGCTGCATGATGATGCCTGGGACCTGTAGGCAATATTCCCCCATTCCTGGTGTGAGAACTCCCTGTTCAATTCCACTTCCGACCTGTGCTGTGCTGGGCCTGGATCCTTGCCCTGTTGAGAAAGCCATAAATATCTGCTAGGAGGCGTTTGTTGGAGGTGCGAGTAATGTACCAGAGCTCGAATTTTGTGAGGAGCCGACCTGCATGGTGACGAACTTGGGGCTGTGTAACCCAGTGGCGCAACGCCAAGTACTGCCAATATGCTTCCTTGGGGATCCTGTAGTGAGCCACCAACATAGGGAAATCCAGGATGCCTATACGTTTACAGTTCGCTTCTTGCCATTTCAAGTAGGTGTTCCCTACGAGGGCCGGGGGGAAGTGTGGGTTCCCAATGAAAGGGCTCAAGGAGGATACCGCCAAGGACAGCTGATACTTCTCCTGGACCCTATCCCACACCTTCATGGTGGCGCGAAGGATCGGGGAGAGATACGCGCCCAGTGGTCGATGTCGCCAATGGAGCCAGGTGAACCTTCCATATGTGAAACCCTGCCACACCTCTATCCATGAAGCACCAATGTTTTTCCGACTCCAGTTGGTACCATTCCACCATCCATCTCAACCGCGCCGCTTCATAGTAGCGCCCGAGATGGGGGACACCAAGGCCACCCTCCTCTTGCCTCAGGTACGTGAGGTGGCGGGCCATACGCGGTTTCTTTCTCCACCCCAAATGAAGCCATTAATGAGTTGCTGCATTTGAGCAAGCGTGAAGGGTGGTGGACATAGAGGGAGCGTCTGCATAATGTAGAGCAGGCAGGGTAAAATCGTCATTTTGACGGCAGCTATTTTGCCCAGCCAGAAGAGGGAATGCTTTTTCCAATTATTCAGTTCATGGCGGATCTTGGCCAATGCCTCCAAATAGTTCACCTGGGCCGTCTTCGCAGTGGTGGAATAAACCCAGATCCCCAGGTACGTAATATCTGTAGCGGCCCAAGGGAAAATGCTGCGATAGTTGGTGTCGATCCGCCGACGGTAATGTGAGGCTCAAGGCCTGGGTCTTTGTCAAGTCAATTTTGAAGCCCGACGCCGCACTAAAGGCCTCGACCTCCGCCAGCAAGGGGGGAAGGGATAGCAGCGTACGAGTTAAAAAAAGGAGCACGTCATCCGCGTACAGGGAGATCTTGTGTTCCCTGTCTCCCATCCGGATCCCAGTGATCGTCGGAAGCTGGCGGACCCTCTCAGCAAACGGCTCCATATAGAGAGCAAAGAGGAGGGGGGAGAGAGGACACCCCTGCCTCGTGCCGCATCTGATCTGGAATGGACGGGAGTTCATCCCATTAACCCGAATACGGGCCTGTGGAGCCTGATACACACATTGCACCCATTTCCGAAATCTCTCCCCAAGCCCGAATCGGCAGAGGACTTGTTTCAAATAAGGCCAGTGGACCCGGTCAAATGCCTTTTAGGTATCTACCAAGAGAAGTATCGCCAGGGTCTGTGCCCGTTGCGTCTTGTCCAGTAAGAGGCATAATCGTTGAGTACCATCACCGCAGTTGTGTTCCGGGATAAAACCCAATTGGTCTGGGTCCACCATGCCTTGCATGTGGGGAGTGAGTCGGGTTGCTAAGATACTTGTGAAGATCTTCAGATCCACGTTGAGCAGAGAGATAGGGTGATATGATGCACACTCTCGGGGGTCCTTTCCCGGTTTGGGAAAAATCACTACCTCTGCCATGGACATCGAAGGGGTCAGTTTCCCTGAAGCACTAAAGGTATTAAACAGGCGTGCCAGGAGGGGGCAAGGTCTAGCGCAAATACTTTATAAAAGTCGACCGGGAAGCCGTCTTCGCCCGGGGACTTACTAATCGAAAGTCTCTGGATGGCCCTCAAAACTTCATCGGGGCTGGGGGCGTGGTCTAACCGGCGATGCAGTTGGACGCGCGCTAGAGGAGCTCCGGCGGGCCGCCTAGCACCAACGCTATTATGGCAGAGCTGGGGGACCCCTGATGCTCGAATCGGGGGTGCACTGAATGCAGCTGGTGTGCGACACTCCTTGGCGGGAGGAGGACGGCGTAGGAGCGGCAGAAGTGGTGGTCTGGTGCGGGACCTCGGCCCGGCGGTTGGCGCGCCCGCCATTTTGTGCTCCTTGGAGGCCTTCGGATTTGCAGCGGCCCCTGGCGCTGTCCGCCTCCAGAGGTGAGGGAGGCACTGCGGGAGCGCTCACCCGGTCAGTGGGGGTGCGGACGGCGGACCTGAACCACGGACGCGGCCGGACGGGCGGCGTGCCTGCAGTTGGCCTGGGACCGCCATTTTCTGCGCTTGGATCGACGAGGTGCGTCAGGCCCCAGAACTTCACTGGCTGGTTCTCCCGGTCCGGGGGGGCCTTCATCTGTCCTGACGGTTGGTGGTGGCTGAGGGGCACTGGCGAGGGGCCGCGGCTGGACCTTCTGCGGCTGCTTCATCCCCCCCCTCTCTGTGGACACCGGGGTGGCTTCCCCCGGGAGCAGACGGTCCTGAGCCAGAGGGTGCGGGGCTCTTCTGTGAAGGAGCCTGTCGGGACTGCCTCCATCTGCCTGGTGCCTGTGGCGGTCTCAGCGGTGACCTGCTTGGAGGGCAGCGGGGACGGCGGTGTCCTGGGATCTGGTTGGGGCGGCGGCTGTCGTGGTGCCTGCGTGAGACCACCGGCACTGTGAGTAAAGCTGTGGGGGCGCGCATCCCTGACCCCTTGCTGTGGGCCCTGTGGGGGCATTGGGGACGGGTGCTCCCCCTGTACGACACAGCGCTTCAGCCTTCAGTGGGGCCCAGCACGCATCGTGCCTCTCATGGACGTGGGGCGGGAGATGGCCCTGGGAGTGCCTCTGGCTGCCATCTTTAAGGCAGTAAACTGAGACAGCGGGATAGTCTGGGCTCGCGTGGGTCCTCCTTGGGCCACGCCGCTGCCATATCTGCCACACTAGGGTGGCGGGAGGTCTCGTGGGTCACCCAGCAGCCCAGCGACAACGCCTGTTGCCCGACACTTGAGGAAGCGGTGGGCCCGGACGGCGGCGGTTGGTAGAGCGGACTGGCCGTCGCTGCCGCTCGCCGTGCTTTGGGGTGCTGAGGGGTCGGGAGTTGCGTGATGATCTCCAGCGCAAGGAAGCAACAGAAGCAGACGGGGAGCTGCTCTTGAGTTTGGAGACCCCGGAGAGACCTTGCTTTTAGTGCCCCATCTCTGTGCTGTGGGGGGGGGGGGCCTGTGCTGGGGGAGGCCTGGAACCCGGACTGCCCTGGTACGAGACTCTGGTGGAGACTTTCTTTGCTGTCACCCATCCCCTGCTGTGCTGCCCTCACAGGTCACTTGACGCCAGTGTGTTCTGCTCGCCGGACCTGTTCCTACAGCTGGCTGGCGCCTGACTTTGCCGTTGGGGGGGGGGCGTTTACTTGCCGGTGTGGGGACATCGGACCCTTCTACTGTATATTGTCATCAGCCGGGTCGCCCCTTTGCTGGACTGCTCCTGCCCATTGATCTGTGAACCCTCCCCATAGGCGGCTTATTGCTGCCACTTTATCTGCTGCTTGTGGTGTTGGGCTTCGGTACCCGAAGCGTCATGGGTCTGGCCTGAACCTGGTCTGATAGCTCTCGCTCTGGTGGGGTGTGGGCTGGGGCTTGGGTCTGTCTGCATGCTTCCACAGGGTGTACATGTGCTTGGAAGGGCTGTAGGGGACTGGCAGGGGCTCCTGGTCCTTTGAGTTACTACATTTTGCAGAGCTGTGGAGGCGAATTGAATGTTAAGACCCCCTATTCAGCATTGTCTGGGCTTGTCGGGCTAGCGGTAGGGCAGAACACCTTTCACGGAGCCTGTGGTGAGCAAGGGGGCCTTCTGTGGGGTCGGTGCTTTGGGGTGGTGGCGGAGGGACCTCCGTTATAGGATAGGTCTTACTGCAGGCTGTTCCACTGTGCCGCCATTATGACGCGCACTAATAGAGTCAAGGATGCCCCGGGGCCAGCCTCTAAGGACAACTTGGTGGCGGCCTTGTGGGGCAAGATGGGCTCGTCTGCGCCCCCTGAGGGACAGGCGTCGGCTGGGGGAGATTCGCTCCCGGTGACGCAGGCTTTTATGTCCTCCTTCGTGGCTGAACTGAAATCGGAGATTGGCTCCCTGCGTACTGAAGTGCATTCCTGTGTCAGAGAGCTCCGGAAAGAGGTCGCGGACCTTGGAGGACGGGTCGATGGGTTGGAGAAGATGCCCGGACGGAAGACCAGGAGCAGCTTTGGCAGCGTCTGGCTGTACTGGAAGAGCAACACATTGATTTGCAGCTGAATCAGGAGGATTTTGAGAATCGAAGTCGCCGGAATAACCTCTGCATCCGGGGGATCCCCTTGGGTGCGGAAGGGAAAGACATCATGACATATGTGGCGCAGCTGTTGCATGAAGTGTAGGGCGATGAGGACGCTTCTCCCCCAGCCCTGGATCGGGCTCACCGTGTCTCTGGGCCTGCGAACAGATCGGGCCTTATTCCTGATATACTAACCAGGGTTCATTTTTTTACAGAGAAGGAAGCTATCTTACGGGCGGCGCAGGGCCAAGCAGGACCTCACGTATGAGGGGCATCGGATTCAGATCTTCCAGGACCTGGCCCCAACCACCCTTAGGCGCCGCCGTACCTTCGAACCGGTGACTGATAAGTTGCGAAGCTTGAATATCACGTACCAGTGGGGTCACCCCTTTGCGCTTATATTTACTTGGGAATCTAGGTGAAGGGTGATTCGATCCTACAGGGATGCGGCGCAGCTGCTTCGACTCCCTGCCTCACGGCCCGCCAGCCCCGCTCGTCCTCCCTCCTCTGCAAGGGTTTCTGCTGAGCCAGCCTGGTCGACCGTGCACAGGCGCAGGCGCTCTCCTCCTCTCAACGAACAAGACTCCCTGCAGGCTAAACAGGACATTATAGAACACATCAAATTTCTAGAGGCGACAAATCTGACTCTGGTCCAGAATCTCCCCCACCGTGATTTATGGTCGGAGTGGCTGTGGTGGCTCCTGGAGCTATTCTCGATGATCACGGCCCCTCCAGGCCTAGTGCTTCCTAGATGGGCTTGGTTCCTGGGAGGGGGGCGGGGATCTTGCAACTCCCCAGCTCCTCATGTTATCTTCTCCTTTTGTGTGCAGGGTGGCTAATGCCGGGGCCTTCTCCTTGGTCGACCTTGGGACCGGTGGACGGCGTACCCCCCTTTGTTCCTGGGAGAATGACTTCTCTAGGCTTGTCCGAACCCTAGGGTGTAGGCTGGCTGGCGATTGGAACAGAGAAATGTGGCCCGGTTGGCCGATGTTGGAATTATCTCCTCTCACTTTTTGCTTTCTTACTTTTCCGTATCTCTTTCTCTTCTTTTCAGCAGGTGCTAGGTATGGCGGGCGGTTACTTACGCTGTCGCAACGCGCACTTGGAGTTGGCGCATCTCTGTGTTCCCTCCCTACCCCCCAGCAGCGCTTTCTTCGGTGGCATGATGGACTAACTTGGAATTTGATTCCCCCATGACTGTTCCTTGCCCATTAAAGATACTAACCCTTAATGTTAAGGGCCTTAATTCCCCCAACAAGTGGCAGCAGGTGTGGCGCTATTTGCGGCAGCATAGTCCGGACATTCTTTTTTTGCAAGAAACCCACCTGCTGCGTGTAGACACTCCCCGTATGGCGCATCCCAGCTATCCCCTCCAGTTCTGGGTCTCGGCGGATACCAAAACAGCCGGGGTGGATATTCTCTGCAGACCTGGAATCAGGCAGGGGCACTCTAAGGCTTATTGCAGTCCAGATGGATGCTTCATACGGGTGGGGGTGCGGGGGCGCCCACTCACGTTGTGCAATGTTTATGCACCAAACCAGATGCAAGGTTCTTACCTCCGAGCACTGATGCGGGAACATGTGCGACATGGCGAGTCCTCCTTAATTTTGGGGGGAGATTTTAACCCTGTATGGGATCCTGCGATGGACCGTATCAAGGTCCCCTCCAATGGGACGGGAGCCATGTCCTCCGCGCTACGAAAACCGATAACGGATCTTGGATTGCTGGATGTCGGGTGATATCATTCTCCGGAGGTGCGGGATTACTCGTACTACTCCCATGTTCACCGTTCGTACTCGCGTATTGATTATTTATTCATCTCCCATGATGCCGTGCGGGACACGGTGGGGGCATCTATGTCCGACATATCGATATCTGACCACGCCCATGTGGAGCTTCTGCTGCAGGACCCGGCCGCTTCTCCCGCCCGCTCTCGACGGTGGCGACTGCCGTTGCACATCCTGCGCGATCCGGCAGATGTGGAGAGCATACAGTCTGCCATTGACTCCTACTTTGTAAGCAATGAGCTTCCTTAAACTCCCTTTCCAGTGGTGTGGGATGCGTTTAAGGCTACCATCGCGGCCACATCACGTCCTTAGCGATTGCACGTGCCCGGGAGACACGCCGCCTGGAGGACAACCTTTCCAAGGACATAAAGGTGCTAGAGCGCCAGGATCAGGGTCATTCTTCGGTCGCGACTCGGCGACGGCTTGCTAACCTCTGGGGCCAACTCCGCACAAATAAGGCGGAGCAGGCCCTGCTAACCCTCAAGCAACAGTACTTTGAGGGGGGTGATAAAGTGGGTATGGTACTGGCGCAGCGCCTGCGGGTTCGAGCGGCGAAGGTCCACATAGCGAATATTCAAACACCGGATGGGGTCTGGGCTACTACGGAGCGAGCTAAATGTGAGGCCTTCAGGGCTTACTACGCTGCCCTCTACCGGGCAGACAACCCCTCGCCCGCCGACATAGATACCTTCCTAGCTCAGTGCCCCTGGACGCCAATTCACCCGCAACATGCCCAACAGCTGGAAGACCCTCTCATGACGGAGGAATTGCGGGCTGCGCTGAAGGATCTGCCTCTCGGGAAGACGCCGGGGCCAGATGGCTTGCCATTGGCTTTTTATCGTATGTTTCTGCCGCAGCTCCAGCAGCATCTCTTGCGGCTGTATAACTGCTTCTCAGGTGCGGAGGGGCCGGCGTCCTCAATGGGTATGGCGGAGATAGCTCTCATCCCTAAACCGGGCAAGGACCCCACGCTGTGTGCGTCTTACCGCCCTATAGCTTTGCTGAATACGGATCTTAAAATATACACCAAAATGCTCGCTAGACGCTTGGACCCCACATGCCCGGGCTTGTGGAACCGGATCAAGTTGGCTTCATCCGCAGCAGGCAAGGGGCGGATAATGTGCGTCGAATCGCACACCTGGTGGGGAAAGCCCAGCACTGGAAAATCCCAGCCTGTCTTCTCTCGCTGGACGCGGAGAAGGCGTTTGATCGAGTGGACTGGGGCTTCCTTCGAGCGGTACTCCAGAAGATCGGACTGGGTGGGAATATGATCTCTATGATCATGGCACCTTACCTTTCCCCGCAAGCTCGGGTTCGAGTCAATGGGCAGCTTACAGATCCCTTCTCGATCTCTAGAGGTACATGACAGGGCTGTCCCTTGTCACCTCTGCTGTTTGCCCTGGTGGTAGAGCCCTTAGCGGAGATGATTCGACAGCACCCGGACATACATGGGATTTCCCTTGGGGCCGGCAAAATAAGGTGGCACTCTTCGCGGATGATCTTTGTCACACCCGCACACGTCTCTTCCGACGCTCCATACCCTACTGCAGTCCTTTGAGCGCGTCTCGGGCCTCAAAATAAACCAAGGCAAGTCCTGGGCTCTGAATCTCACGATTCCGCCAGAAGAAGTGCCGGTCCTGAAAACGCTTGCTCCCTACCAATGGACCACGGAGCATATTCGATATCTTGGCCTCCAACTGATCCCCACCTTAGACACGTGGACCCAGGTAAACTGGCGGGAGTGCCGGAGGACTGTTCTGGAAGATATGCGGGGGTGGAAAAACCTCACGATCTCTTGGTTGGGTAGGCTGAATGCCGTAAAAATATCAATACTCCCTAAAATCTTATACTTATTTCAATGCCTCCCCACCCCCATACCACAGCGTCAAATCCAGGGCCTCCAACGTGATATCACTCGCTTTATCTGGGGTGGCCGCAGGCCGCGATTCTCCCACAGGACCCTCATGTCGCCGCGTGACAGAGGGGGTCTTGAGTGCCCTATCCTCTTGGAATATTATTGGGCCAAGCACCCTCGCTTTGTATCGGAATGGATAGCGGTCGAGAGCGAGAAGGTGTGGTTTCACATGGATAGGACGGTAACCGGGCGTTCCATTTGGGACCTTGCCTGGCATTCTCGCACGGCGCGCTCGCGGAGCGCCTATATGGCAGTCCCTACCAAAACGGTATTGAATATATGGGACGCGATTGCAGTACGTAAGGGTTTAACGACATTTTCCTCGCCTCATACACCTATCTCGGGCAACCCAGCCTTCCCACCGGCCCTTCATTCGCCAGCCTTTGCGGATTGGTTGCAGGGGGGATGTAGGGTGATTGGTGATCTGTACGAGGGGGGAATACTTAAGACGTTTGCCAGGTGTCGGGAGGACTTTGGTCTCCCGGTGACTGTGGATTTACAGTATGAGCAGCTGCGGCACTGGGTGTCTTCCCCAGAAATGCATAGGGCCGCTACCCGTCCTTTCACCCCGTTTGAACGGCTGGTCCGTTCCTTTGATGAGTCAAAGGGCCTGATCTCTCCCACATATCAGATTTTACAACATCCCCCGGTCCTATCTCTGCATCTCTATCAGCGCCAGTGGCAGGCGCTTTCCCCCACGGAAATCACCTCAGCGCAGTGGCGTCGTCTCTGGCGGGATATCTCTGGGGTTTATCGCAGTGTTCCGCAGAAGGAAAACGCTTATAAAACCATGACGCAATGGTATTATACGCCTACTCGCCTGCACAAAATGTTCCCCAACATGTCTTCATTGTGTTGGAGATGCCTTAAGGCTCCTGGATATTTCATGCACATGTGGTGGGCGTTCCCGCTCCTGACCCTATTCTGGAAGGAAGTACTTAGCCACATCAAGGGGCTGTTGGGGTTTCCACTGCCTGACTCCGTCACAGTAGTTCTCTTGGGCCTTAAGCCTGTCAGTCTGAAAGCCCTTACCCGCAGTGATTGGACAATAGCACTCCATATGCTGGGGGCAGCCAGATAGACTATAGCATTGTACTGGAAAAAAATGGACACTCCCCCAATAGTGGCTTGGTATACGCGTTTATGGCATGTGCTAACTATGGAATTGCTTACAGCGAGATTACAATCGCGTGACACACGCTTCACTGCTGTCTGGCGGCCCCTAGTCCAGTACCTTTGTAAAACAGAACATGCACGTTACCTACCCTCCAAGCTCAGAGCGCTACACCTTTTTGACGATGCCCTTCCACCGTCAGATCCCAGTAGACTCCTCGTATGAACAGGTCGGTCATCAGGGACACCCCCTATGATTCGCTCCAAAGCAAACATGTCTAATGCTATGCGCTGTTGCGTACACATTCCCGTCCGTCTGCCTGGCCACTATGGCTGCTGTCCTGCTCTTCTCTTCTTTCTCTTCTTTCCGTCTGGCTTTTCTCTACCTAGTTTCCTCTATCAGCTTTTGATGGGCCCCTTGCCCGTGTTTTTGTTGTTTTTGCACTGCAAAGGTCCCTGACGCTACATATAACGCCCCTACCTCGCCATGTGTTTTGATACGCGGCCGGACCCACAGGGGTTGTAGGCGACATGCTGTGTTTAAATTGTTTTATACTGCCTCCACAGAATCCTTATGAGGAGCTTTGACTGAAACGCGGCCGGCCCGAACTGGGTTGTAGGCTTAACGCTGTGTCATTGGGGACCTTGGTTAAGTAAAAGGAAAATAAAAAGACAAGTTTAAAAAAAATTTAAAAAACTTCATCGGGGCTAATGTCCGCATCCAGACTAGTCGCAACCGAGGCGGTAAGCGGGGTCACTGGCTCCGCTAGTGTATACTCTCCAGCTGCAGTAGGGTCCAGGAACTCGGTGGAATAGAGAGCCTTACAGAAGGTCTCAAATTCGGACGCTATGTCCTCATCCACCCGGAAAGTCTCTCCCCGCTCATTCATGAGTTCCGCGACACGGCGTGCCGCCGTCTCAGCCCAAAGAGCGTGAGCCAAGAGTCTTCCCACCTTATTACCTCCTTCGTAGTAGCGTTGCTTAGTGCGGAGCAAAGCATATTCGGCGCGGCCGAGATCTAAAGCCCGCAATTGCTTCCTTGTCTGTGTAAGTAGCCGCCGGGTTTGGACCGCTCTCGTATGGAGATGCACCCCCTCCAGCTCCCTGATTTGATCCTCCAGTTCCCCCCTCTTTGCCCTACGCTCCCTATTCAGGCCTGCCGCAATGGCTATACAGCATCCACGGAGGACAGCCTTCAAGGCGTCCCATAATATATCGACCCCCACTAAGCCTCCGTCTTTCACCTCCAAGTACGTGTTAATAGCACCACCGAGTTCGGTAATATTGGCATCGTAAGTGAGCAATTTATGGTTAAAACACCATGAGCTCTGCCTTGCGGGACCTCCCAGGAGGAGCAGCATCAGGACAACCGGAGAGTGGTCGGAGAGCGCCGCCACTCCAATAGATACCTCTGCGGTGGACGCCGTGACCCTGGGTGAGGTCCAGAAAAGATCAATGCGAGCGTATGTTTGATGGGCCGTGGAAAAAAGGTATACTCCTGTGCTGTCGGAAAGCGGTGTCGCCATACGTCTGTGAGGCCAGCCTCCCCCAGTCTCCGAAGCATCACATCAGAGATCGTGCCAGAGTGTCCCACCCTAAGCATCGATCTGTCAAGGTCCCCCGCTGGGACCAAGTTAAAATCGCCTCCGATGAGATTCTCGTCCGGAGATTCCAAGATTGAGCTTATCGCATCCCGTAAAAAGGCCTCCTGCTGCTCATTGGGGCTATAAACCGAGGCTATTGTGTGCATGCGGTCTCCCATTAACACCTGCAGAGCCAGTAGGCGCCCCACGATGTCCGTATAAGTTCCCACCACCTTCCCTTGAAAATGTGTGGCAAAAAGGATCGCCACTCCAGCCTTCTTCCCCGGTCCCGAGGAGAAGTACTGTCTGTCGAACCACTTGGATCTAAGCCGTTTCCAATCTGCTCGCACGAGGTGGGTCTCCTGTAATAGGCAAATGTCGCACCTAGCATCTCTCAACAAGGCAAGAAGCGCAAGCCGCTTTGCTGGTGAGTTAAGGCCTCGCACACTGAAGCTCATAATCACTACCTTAAGTCGTGTCATGTGGAGATGTAAGGGGGTTCAGCTGTATAGTAACTGAGCCTGACGCAGGGGAAACCCGCAACAATGTGGTACCAGTGCACCTCTCCCCTTGTCCTGCCAGTAGGCCCCATATCCGGTGATCACTACTCCCGCAGCAACATCGCACAGTGTCCCTTTAGCCCATTGGAGCCTGCCCAACCTATGGGTGGGGAGGCAGGCCCCAAGCAACGAAGCAAGCACCCCACGCACCCCCGATGTAAAAGCACAAGTATGACCCACAAGTGGCACCCCTCCAGTTTGTGCAGCAAACCTGTCCACCTCTCCAGGATTGTTCCCCCCTCCCTGCCCCCAGTCGCCGCCTCTGCTGCCAGAGTCGATGAGTCGCCCTACCTGTCTGTGTGTGGCCGCAAATATCACATGGGCGGAGAAAAAGGACAGTAGAAAGAAAAGAAGGTGGAAAGACAGTAGGAGAAGAGCGTGAGAAAACTTCAACATCTTCTTCCAGCAGGAAAAATAAGCACTGACGTGCAGGGGTCCATGGATCCGACGGTCCTGCATAGGATGGGGCTCCCCCCACCAAGACCGAGATCTTATCCAATTGGGATCGGACCAGTCATTCTGTCATCAGGTCGCAGGCCTCTGACCCCCATGGGTCCCTCATTGGTTACCGTCCTTTGAGCCCTCCCGGCTTTGTAGTTGGCGCAGCACGGCCTCTCGTTTCTGTTGGCGTTCATCCTCCGACGGTTTCATCTGGGTGCCCCTCGTAGGGCAGCGTCTTCTACCCGTTCTCGGGGGCCTCCCAGCCGAGGGACCCCCCTCAGCCTTCGCCTCCTGGATATTTCGCACCCCATGCATTTCAGTCTTCCAGACGAAGGAGAGGCGAAACGGGTGACCCCATCTGTAGCGCACCCCCTGTTCACGGAGGAAGGATGTGACAGGCCGTAGGTGCCTGCGCCGCTGCAGGGTGAGGGGTGAGAGATCCTGGAAGACCCTCACCTGGAGTCCCTCAAACTCTACCGTTGCTCGGTCTCGGATGGCGGCCATGATGATCTCCTTCTGGCGGTAGGAGTGCAGACAAGTCAGAATGTCCTGTGGTTGGCCATGGCCGGAAGCAGGTCGCCCGGCTCGGTGTGTACGATCCAACGTGACCTCCTTGTCCCTCAGTGCAGGGGCCATGTGCTTAAAGAGACGAAGGACCCACTCTTCCAGCTTGCCGCCATCCGCCTGAAGTGGCACGCCCCTAATTCGGATGTTAGAGCGCCTCGAGCGGTTCTCCAGATCTTCCAACTTGAGGCATAGCTTTTCATTCCGATCACGAAGGACAATGAGCTCCCGGGTCTGAGTGGTAAGCTCCTCCTCCCATCGTTCTCCATTGCGCTACAGAGTGTCCACTCTGTCCCCCACCTCACTAAGCTCCGTCCGGAGCTGCTTCATGTCGGAGGCCATCTCCTGTCGCATGCTAGCAAAGTCCTCACGGAGCGAACCAAAGAGCTGTTCCAGAAATTCTTTTGTAATCGGTTCCGCGGCATGGTCCACCTCTGGATCCCTCCCCGCGTCTCCAGCCTTCTTCCCACCCGTTTTCTGGAGCAGGTCCTTAATGGAAGGGTCTTTGCCCGTGGTGTCCTTCTTGGATCGTGGTGTAGCCATGGCCACAGCGAGCCAGACACAGGATCACACCAGCACCTTCACCTAGGGTTCCCAGGGGGAGAAAGGAGTACCCCCGGCAGATTACCATGCCAGGGGGAGCACACAAGAGCCGCACCTTGGCCTCCTCCTTCGGGGCCCTCCGGTGCTCGTCCCCTCTCACCTCAATATGGGCACGCTGGGATTGGGCCCAGTGGCGGCAGAGAGGGTCACCCTGCTAGGCTGAAGTAGGCCACCAAATTCACCTGCCTCGGGGCAATGCCCTCCCGAAGCTGACCACACGTGAGTTCCAGTCGTGACTGTGCTGAGTTGCTACTCCTCTCCCAGATCTCAGTTCTCGACTAGAGAAGCCTGGCTATTTGGGGGGGAAAAGGCCCATCCGGTTCACCCCGCGCCAGCAAGCAGGAAGCCAACTCCCAAGGCCTATGTCTCCAGGGGGGGCGCGTTCATATGACAGATCACTCCCTATGGGAAAGCCTTGTTCGGTGTTGAGCCAGGCCCCCCCCCCTCCAGTCTCAGCCTCCACGCCGTCTGGCCCTCCAGCTCCCAGAGATTCCCAAAGTCTCTCGCCAGTTCAGGGGCCGAGTGCAGACCGTGGCCCCCCCACCCATCGCCTGCACAGGTCACTCACCGCCGCTTCCCGGGTCTGCAGGCGCCTCACTGCTCCTCGCTTCATGCCGCTAGGCCGTCTGAGGCCCCACGCGCTCTTCCAGTAGGCCTGCCACACGCGGCTGCCGCTCCCCCACTCCAGGCACGGCAACCGACCACTGCGATGTCTAGGAGCGGCGTTACACTGTTTAGGCCAAGTGCCTGGGGCTAGGCAGGCACCGCCGTGTTACCCGTCGGACGTGGAGCAAAGGCGAGGGCCGCGCTGCCGCCTTCAGGCTCTGCAGGTCACCGCCACCATGTCAGGCTGGGTTCCCCAGAGGCCGCCCTCCAGCTCCGGGCATGGCCGCAGTCCTGCCAGGTCCCCGCTCTCCGCTGCACTTCCCCCGCTGTTTGCTATGCTTCCATCGCCATGGACACAGCAGGTGCCGCCACCCCAGGTCCCGGTCACCACCAGTGGGCCCCTGGGACGGCCTCCACGTTGCTCCCATTCCGCCACTGCTCGCCACCTCGGAGCTTCCGCGGCTGTTCGCCACAGCGTTCAGGAGACTCCGGGACGTCTGCCACGAGTCACTTCATCCAGCACACTTGGAGGGCTCTGCAGGACCCCCTCTAAGGTCCGAATGCCGCCAATGGATGCCGTATGTCGGCCTCGGCGAGCGGAGCCCCAAGGAGTCGATGACACTCTGCCGCCATTTTGGCCACGCCCCCATCACGCTGATTTTAAATGAATTATCTCCGTTCTTGCCCACCCACTACTACACACTATGGCTCTCTACTTCTTGCTGCACTTTCTGTGTATCTAGTTTACACTATCTCTCAGTTTTTTTATTGCTTAAAGAACCTTTGTTGTCCCTAAAAAGGTGGAGCTTAGTTTTTAATTTGACACATTCGTTGGCACTTTTTGTTTCCTTTCACAACTTCTCACGGCTGGTTCTTTTCCTTTTAAGTAATTGAGTCACCTAATTAACGCTAAGAATGCTTTCAAAGAAACCTGTAGATGGGGAAATACGTACCTTTAAAAAAAAAACAACATTGTATTTTACATCCCTGAAGAAGCCCTTTCTAGGGCGAAACGATTTGGCTGTACCTACTTATCAAAAGAATCCAAGAAATAAAAGAATATTTCTACATACACAAGAAACCAGTGAAAGAACTGTTATTGAACATTGAAGTATCACCATATAAATTGTATTGCCTCTCATCTTTCTGTCTGAGTAGAGGACCTTGGTGAGATCTTTGCTGATGGGTTGATTGCCGAGGTTGAATGTGTGTTGGGGCAAGGGTCTGCTGGGCCTCTGGAGTAGATGGATTTCATGATGGACACCAATTCCTTCTCAGTGAGGGTGCTCCACAAGGTGAGCTGGTGTTGCTGAGAGTCGGTCGGTTCGAGGAGGTTGATGCTGTTCTTGGTGGGGGGTTAGGATGCTATGTCTTGGTAGATGGTGTTGATTTTATCTGAAAGAAACACGTTAGATATAGATTCCTTACCTTAGAATTACCCCCAGGCGTCGGTCCATCCCAATGTGGACCCGGACCATTGTCACTCGACACCGGATCCGGCGCCGAGCAGGGGTTTTGTGCCCCTGTTCACTCCTGGGGTCCCTTCTCGGCCAGATTGGCAACCTGAGGATGAGGAGGAGGACTGGGAGTGGTCAGGTGACCCTTTAACTGATCAGCTGGAATCTAAACAGGACTGGAGAGAGGAACTGGGGGATGCCAGTGGTCTTGACACCTCCCCTGACCTTGGCATGTTGTCTCCTCCTACTGTGGCTACGGAGGAGGGAGCGTCATACGCAGTGGTGTTGCGTAGGGCGGCCGAGCCCCTCAACTTCAAGCTTCCTACATTGGCAGTCAGGACTAACCTTCTGACAGAGGTGCTTCAGCCGGCTGCGAGCTCTTTGGATCCCCTGCTGCCGTTTAATGAGTCCCTTACTGACGTCCTTTTGGGCACGTGGTCCAGGCCCAACACAGGGGCTCACGTGGATAGGATGATTGCCCGACGCCACCGCCGGGCTCCGGGCGACCCCACTTTGTCTATTGGGCCGTTATTCCCACTCTGTGTGGGATGGTTTGCGCAGGTGCTGCTTCAGTGTCTGGAGGAAGCCCGGACAGTGCTCTCCCAGGCTATCGCCGCCGGGAGAATGCGGCGAAGTTTACCATCTGTTGTGGGCTGGATACCGCCGACTCTCTGGACAGGACAATTTCAACGTTGGTAGCACTTCGTCGCTATGCCTGGATAAGATCGACTGGCTTTTTCGGGAGATGTCCAGAACACCATCGACTACCTCTTCGGAAGGATCTTCTGTCGCAGCAGCAGGAGACGGTCCTCCACCACAACCTGTCCAGCCTCCACCTCCTTGCATGGAGATTGAGCGGCAGCAGTTGACATCTTTTGACCTGCCTCCTGAAGTTTGTGATGTAATCTTGGCAGCCAGGCGTCTCTCCACTAAGACGGTATACGCCTGCCGGTGGAACAAGTTTGTGGCATGGTGCACAGCAAAGGCTGTGGATCCTCTTTCTGCCCCTCTTTCTGAGGCCCTCTTGTTTCTCCTTTCTTTAGCCCAGCAGGGCTCTGCTCTGGGCACTATCAATGGCTATCTTTGAGCCATCTCTGCCTTCCTTTGGCTTCCAGATCAGCCTTCTCTTTTCAAGTCCCCAGTTGTTAATCGTTTCTTGAAAGGCATAACTCATCTCTTTCCTCATATTCCTCCTATTCCCATTGTTAGGCCCTTTCCTCCAAACCTCCTTTCCTTTCTGTCCATCCGGATAAGGTGGTACTCAAGACTCGTCCATCCTTCTTGCCCAAGCTTGTCACTGCCTTTCACATCGGGCAGACCATCACTTTGCCCACCTTCTTTCCATCTCCGCCTCCTTCGAAAGAGGAGGAGAGGCTCCACCCTTCTGTACCTAAAACGTGTGCTTTCCTAATATCTGGATCGCACAAAACAGTTCCGGGTGGATTACCAGCTCTTTGTTGGCTACATGGGCGCCAAAGAAGGTCGTGCCGTACACAAGCAGACTATCTCCCAATGGGTCGTTTTGTGTATCAAAGCCTGTCTATCTGGCAAAGAAGGAGCCTCCAGTGGGGCTGCGTGCCCATTCCACCAGGGCGACGGTACCAACTACTGCTTTGGGACGTGGAGTTCCTCTGACTGACATTTATCAGGCAGTTACGTGGGCTTTGTTGCACACATTTACCAAACACTACTGCCTTGACAATCAGGTCCGGAGAGACAGCTTATTTGGCCGTTCTGTTCTCCAGGACTTTCTGGTGTGATCTTGGTTTGCAGACCCACCTCTGGGGTTGGTATTGCTGGGGTATCTATTCTAAGGTAAAGAATCTACAACTAACGTGTTTCTTTCAGATGAACAAGTTACTTACTTTTGGTAATTATATATCTGTAAGAAATATTAGTTAGTTATAGATTCCTTACCGTCCCACACATCCTCCCCGTTCTGCAAACTGATTTCTAGGGTTAAGGATATCCTTTCAGGCCCCTAGTTTTGTGCACCAGTGGTCAGTGTCTTGCACGGCTCTGCGCTTCTGTCACGGAAAGTCGTGTACAGAACTGACATCAGCGTGCAAGGGCAGTGGCTAAGTAGCTGCCGCGACGTCATCCCAGTGACCACAACGCCAAAGACGGACGTGGAGCCGACCGACGCCACCTTTCGACACGCAGAGGTACTGCTGACAAAAAAACTTTCTGGATCCAGTCTGACGCCTGGGGGTAATTCTAAGGTAAGGAATCTATACCTAACTAATGTTTTTTACAGATATATTGTTACCGAAGGTAAGTAACTTGTTGGTTATGGAACAAGTCTCTGCGAGGGTGTTGCAGACAGTTTGCGAGGGTGTGATGTTGTTTTTGGCTGACGAGGGGCTGGTGAACTCCTTGACTATGTTGAAAAGTTCCTTGCTGTTGTTGGAACTGTCATTGATGAGGATAGCTAGAGCAGTCTTCTTGGTGTTTTTCAGGGGGTGGTGGTATCGGTTGAGGCCGTCTTTGAAGTGTTTTCAGTACTCAAAGGTCTTACTGGCGCGCCACTGTCTTTCCTTCTGCCTGCAGTCGCATTTCTGGGTTTTTAGTCCTGGTTGAACGAGTAGGGGTGTTGTGTTCATTTTCTTCGGGTTGGTAGGTTTACTTGGTGCGACTTCATCAGCGCTTGCCATGATCTAGTTCGGAAAATTGTCTGCCACTTGTTCTGTGTCTTCGGTGGTGTTCGGTGGCGGTGGGTAGGTGGGAGTTGAGGGCATTGGTCCATCATTGCTCTGATACCTTTGCCCAGCTGCGCTGTGTATCACTGGTGGGGAGGCGAGGGTATGGGGGGTTCTGAAATAACGAAGTGGACACAGTGATGGTCAGACCAGGTGAGCTTCTCAGTGTGGGATTGGTTTACTCTGTTGCTGGCTGAGAAGATAGGGTTGAGTGTATTTCCTTCAGTGCGGGTGGGTTCAGTGACCAGTGTTGGCATTGGCATTGTTGGTGTTCTGGAGGTGAAAGTTGATGTGTCCTAGGACGATTTACAAATTTGAGATGATTGCGATAGGGACAATTAGGTCGGGGATGGTGTTGAAGAAGGCAGGGTGGGGTCTTGGAGGTCTATAGGCGATGGTGCTTCTGATAGTGGATTTGCTGTTTGTTTGGAGTTGAAGTTGAGGTGCTCCATGAAGGGGGTGGTGTCATCTGTGGTGGTTGAGCATTTGAGTTTCTCTTTGTAGATTATGGCTATGACGCTGCCGCTTTTTTTTGATTGACCCGGTGCACGATCTTGTATCCATTGGGAGTGGCTATGGCGGTGTTTGGGGTGGATACATGGTTCAATCAAAGCTCTGGGATGAAAACGGCATCCGAGGGGCGGGGCGTAATAGTGTCCCAGAATTCTGTGGTGTGTTTTCTGAGAGAAACGTCCTTTTGTACGAAGTCGGAATCACGCTGTGCCAACACAGGGCCAGCAAAAGAATGGAAGCGGCATTTGCACACATTCGTTCAGCATGCAAGTCTTAACAACGACTTGCTTTTACGGGGGCGCATTGGTGGAATGATGTTGGATTTAAAGTCCAACACCTTCCCTACTGATGTGCAGACTAGAGATGGATTAGTAAAGTAAACTATTCCAACATCCAGCACCCCCCTAAGGCAAGTCGTTAAAGCGACTTGTGTGCTGAACTAATGTGTCCTAAAGACGCGCTCGTTCAAAAGACGGCGTTCAGAATGCATGCATCCTAAATGCATGTGGAATATCGTCATACATTTGTTTTACGAGTGAGCTTGCATTGATCAGCAGGCAGTTGATCTTACCTTGTTTGTGGTCGTGAGTGTTGCCCTGTAGTTGATGGGAGTGGCCTGTGTGGTGTATCAAGTGATGCAGGTGAAACGCCAGTTCCAGAAGGAGAATGAGAATTCGGTGGTCATGGAGGGAGGCATGGGTGCAGTTGTTGCTGTCCTGGCATCTGGAGTTCAGGGCTTGAAGTTCATCTGTGCTGAAGAGGTGGTGGTCAATGGGGGTTAGGGTCCTGGTGCTGGGAGTTGTCCAAGCGCACTCACGGCGTGCCCTCTGTGTGCACCTGCTGCATGGCCGAGCTGCAGTCTCCATGCCTGAGGAGGGTGCTGGAGGAAGGCAGTGGCCATTATGGGGGAAGGGAGCAGGAGGCGAAGTGCGGCGGCAAACATACCCGTGGTGTAGCTTTGGGGGGGCACCAGCAGTTCTGTGGGGCAAGCGACAGGTCAGAGGGAAGGCCACACGTAGCAAACAAAGTTGCGGGGGGAGCACTGCAGGGCAACTAGCTGTTGAGGAAACAGGACTGATATTGAGCGTGGGTGCAGAAGAAGGGAGAGTGTGGCAGCGATGGAGGCAAGGTGACTATACCCATACTGCAGCGAAAGAGGGGTGGCCCACCACAGCCTCCTCCTGGCTCTGACGGGACGCAGATAGGCCCGCCTATGGTGGCACCGTGCTAAATGACGCTGGAGGTAGGAAAACAGTAGCAAGTCTCATAGTAGCGGAGGCTGATAGGAGGAATGGTCTTTACACAGCAGACCGCCCACGTACATCAACCGCCGGCTCCCTCTTCCTGCAAAATGGCCCGCTTACGTGGCTCCCAGAGAGGGACACTAAGGCCTTATATTAGCCAATTACTTCTGAAGAAATTGGAGAAGCGATTTCGGCACTGGCTACCCGCAAGACTCCCGGGCCGGATGGGCTTCCGGCAGAATACTATGCGGTGTTCCGAGAAATTTTTATCCCACAGCTCCACACCCTGTTCGATAAGGTTCAGGAGGGAGGCACTCTTCCCCCTGATACAGACACAGCCACCATCGTGGTCATACCCAAAATGGACCCTCCCCGAGGCTCATGCTCTAACTACCGCCCACTTTTGTTAATTAACACTGAGATTAAAATTTACACTACGATTCTTCCCCACCCGTCTGAAGCGGGTGATCCACACTCTAATGTACTCTGATCAAAGTGGCTTCATACCACATCGTAGCACATGACACGGCCTGAGACGCCTCCATGTGGCCCTTTCCCATCGCCATCTTCTCACTACATACTTAGCCTTAGTGTTACTTGACTTTGAAAAGGCCTTTCACACGGTCAACTGGAGCTACTTGGGGAGTGTCCTGGAGAAACTTGGTTTAGGTCCCCATTATCGAAAACTGATGGGAGTCCTATACTCCAACCCGTCAGCCAGGATCTTCGTCAACGGGGTGTTATCAAACGCCTTCCCTATCAGGAATGGAACCCGACAGGGGTGCCCTCTCTCCCCTCTCCTATTCGCTCTGGTAATAGAGCCATTGGCCTGTATCATACGTACAGCTGAACAGATACAGGGGTGGCACTGGCATGGCTCCCACGAACACCGGATTGCCCTGTATGCGGACGATGGCCTGCTCTTTCTGGCCGATCTGGCCCAATCTGGACTGAGGTGCCTTCAGATACTCCAATCCTTTGGGAGAGCGTCAGGACTAAGTCATAACCCGGCTAAATCCAATTTAGTGCACCTTCATGCATCACGAGAATGTGTGGACTGGCAAACAAACATTCCCTTATAGATACTCTATTTAAAATATCTTGGTATATGGGTGGCCCTTCTACCGGAGCTGTCCTAGATCCTCAATGACAGCCCGCTACTCAAAGGTACAACAGACGATCTTCGTCGCTGGCAATCCCTTCCGCTCAATCCCCTTGGTAGGATCGCCCCGTTCAAAATGATGGTTATACCACGCCTCTTATATGTACTCCAGAATCTACCACTTCACCTTCCTCGCAGTTGGTTCCGTGGACTAGATGGAGTAACCACGACTTTCCTCTGGGGTTGCACAAGATCACGGCTGGCTCTCGCCAGGCCCCCATTTGATTGGGAATGGGAATGACGAACAAGTTACTTACCTTCGGTAACGATATATCTGTAAGAAACATTAGTTAGTTAGATTCCTCACCTTAGAATATCCCCAGGCGTCAGGCTGGATCCGGAAAGATTTTTCGTCAGCAATACCCTTGCGCGTCGCTAGGCGTCGTCTGCGGCTCCGCGTCCGTCGTCGGCGTCGTGCGCTGGGATGACGTCGTCGGAGTACTTTGACGCCGCCCTCGCGCACTGACGTCAGTTCTTGTACATAGCTTTCCGCACCAGGATTGCAGAGCCATGCAAGAGACCGACACTGGTGCCAAAAAATTCTAGGGCCTTGAAAGGGATAACCTCAACCCTAGAAATTGGTTCGCAGAACGGGGAGGAAGGGTGGGTCGGTGAGGAATCTAACTAACTAAGGTTTCTTACAGATATATCGTTACCGAAGGTAAGTAACTTATTCATCTGAAAGAAAAACGTTAGTTAGATTCCTCACCTTAGAATAGATACCCCAGCAATACCAACCCCGGTGGTGGGTCTGCGAACCAAGATCACACCAGAAAGTCCTGGAGAACTGAACGGCCAAAGAAGCCGTCTCTCCTTACTTGGCTGTCCAGGCAATAATGTTTAGCAAACGTGTGCAGCGAGGCCCACGTTGCTGCCTGACAGATGTCCTGCAAGGGGACTCCCCGGCCCAGGGCAGTTGTCGCCGCTGTGGCCCGAGTGGAATGGGCCCTCAGCCCTACAGGAGGTTCCTTTTTAGCCAAGGAGTAACAAGCTTTGATACACAAAACGGCCCACCGAGAGATGGTTCGCTTGTGCACCGCCTGCCCCTTCTTAGCGCCCACGTAGCCAACAAAGAGTTGGTCGTCCACCCGGAGCTGCTTGGTGCGGTCCAAATAAAAGGACAGCACCCGTTTTGGGTCCAGACGGTGAAGCCTCTCTTCCTCTTTCGAAGGATGCGGAGGCGAAAAGAAGGTGGGCAACGTAACAGACTGCACAATGTGAAAGGCAGTTACCACCTTAGGGAGAAAGGAAGGACGAGTCCTGAGAACAACTTTGTCCGGATGGACAGAAAGAAAAGGAGGCTTAGAAGAGAGAGGCTGGAGCTCACTCTCCCTTCTAGTAAAGGTGATGGCTACCAGGAAAGCAGCCTTAAGCGTCAAGAGACGAAGGGGACAATTATGAAGTGGCTCAAAGGCAGCGCACATCAGAAAAGTCAAGACCAGATTCAAATCCCACTGAGGCATTACGAAAGGGACAGGAGGAAACATGTGAGTAATGCCCTTAAAGAAGCGGGAAACAACAGGGGATTTGAAAAGAGAAGGCTGATCAGGAAGCCGTAAGAAAGCAGAAATAGCAGAAAGATAACCTTTTAGGGTGCCCAGAGCAGAGCCCTGCTGGGCCATGGAAAGAAGAAAGAGGAGAACCTCAGAAAGAGGGGCGGAAAGGGGATCCACAGCCTTTGCTGTGCACCATGCCACAAATTTGTTCCACCTGTAAGCATATACCGATTTTGTGTAGGGACGCCTGGCTGCCAGAATAACATTACAGACTTCAGGAGGCAAGTCAAATGTCATCAACTGCCGCCGCTCAATCTCCACGCATGGAGGTGGAGGCTGGACAGGTTCGGGTGGAGGACCGTCCCCTGCTGCTGCGACAGAAGGTCCTCCTGAAGAGGCTGTCGTATCGGGGGATCGATCGACAGACTAAGTAGCTCGGGCTACCCGAATCTTCGTGCCCAATCCGGAGCCACCAAGATGACTTGGGCCCGGTCGCGCTTGATCTTCTTCAGCACTCTGAGCAGAAGTGGTATAGGTGGAAAGGCGTACAACAGACCGCAACTCCACTCGCGAAGAAAGGCTTCCCCGAGCGAGTGCCGCCTTGGAAACTCCAACGCGCAGAACTGCTGACATTGCGCGTTCTCTTCGGCGGCGAATAGGTCTAACCAAGGCTCTCCCCACTGCCGAAAGAGGCCTTGCGCCACGTCCAAGTTTAGATGCCATTCGTGATCCATCATGCACCGGTGGCTGAGTTCGTCTGCTCTGGCGTTCAGAGAGCCCGCTAGATGTTGAACCACCAGGGTGATGCCCTGATGTTCCAGCCATGTCCAGAGGCACAGAGCCTCCTGACAAAGGGTCCACGACCCCACCCCGCCTTGTTTGTTGCAATACCACATGGCGGTGGTGTTGTCTGTGAACACCAGCACTACACTTCCCCGGACAGAGGGAAGGAATGCCTTCAGTGCAAGCCGGAACGCCCTCAGCTCCAGAAGGTTGATATAGAGCCGGGACTCCGCCGGAGACCAGAGGCCTCTGATCTCCGCCTCTCCCATGTGGCCTCCCCGTCCTAGGAGAGATGCATCCGTCACCACTACGTGCTCCGGTTGGGGTAGGGAGAGGGATCTGCCACTGACCCAATCGCGATCCGTGAGCCACCACTGCAACTGTCTCGCAGTGCCCTCCGAGATCAGGACGTGGTCAGACAGGTTGCCCCGATGCTGGGCCCACTGGAACTTCAGGTCCCATTGCAGAGCCTGCATTCGCCACCTGGCGTGATGCACCAACAGGATGCAGGAGGCCATCAGACCCAGAAGCCGCAGCACCAACCTGACCAAAACCCGGGATAGAGGCCGAAAGATGGTAATCAGAGCCTGAATATCCCGGACCCGCTGTTCCGGAGGATAGGCCCAGAACTGCGCCGAGTCCAGAACCGCTCCGATGAAGAGGAGCTGCTGGGAGGGACTCAGATGCGACTTCGGCACGTTGATGGAGAACCCCAGCGAATGCAAGAGGTCTGCCGTAGTCTGGAGGTGGGAGACGACTGTCTGGGCGAGCCAGCCTTCAACAACCAGTCGTCGAGATAGGGGAAGACTGAAACCTCTGATCTGCGCAGATGAGCTGCGACCACCGCCATCGCTTTCGTGAACACCCGAGGGGCACTGGTGAGGCCGAAGGGGAGCACAGTAAACTGAAAATGCCCCTGGCCCACCGTGAATCGCAGGTAATGCCGGTGGGCCGGCAGGAGGGGGATTTGGAAGTAAGCGTCCTGCAAGTCCAACGCTACCATCCAGTCTCCAGGGCAGTCAGAACCTGAGCTACATTGAGCATCTTGAACTTCTCCTTCCGGAGGAAGGTGTTAACGCTCCTGAGGTCCAAGATAGGGCGTAGACCCTCTTTGCCCTTCTTGGGAACCAGAAAGTAGTGGGAATAACAACCACAACCTACTTCTGAACCAGGAACGCGCTCGATGGCCCCCTTGGCCAAGAGGGCTGTAACTTCCTCCTGCAGAAGTTGCAAGTGATCCCCCGAAAATTGGTGGCACTGCGGTGGCATAGCTGGAGGGATCGCCTCGAATGGGAGGGAGTAGCCCCTTTGGACGATTTGCAGCACCCACCTGTCCGACGTGTTGGAATGCCAGTGGAGCAGGTGATGGCGAACTCTGCCTCCCACTGGCGTGGAATGGGCCTGAAAGCACGGACTAGGAGGGCTTTGAGGCGGATGCTGCTGCGGTAGATGTGGACGGACCGACACGTTGTCCCCCTGTACCGCCTCGGCGGAATCCACGTGCGCGACCGCGTAGAGGTTGGTTCTGCGACCTGTGGCTAGGCGGACGAGAGGGTGCGCCCCTTCCTTTGCCACAAAAGGGGCAAAAAGCGGAAGTTTGTGGGCGCGGGCCGAGAGGCCCAAGGACTTGGCCGTAGCCCTGGAGTCCTTAAAGCGCTCCAGCGCACTATCCGCTTTGTCGCCAAAACGGCGACTGCCATCGAAGGGCATGTCCATGAGGGTGCTCTGGACATCCCCAGAAACTTGTGGATCGCAGCCAGGCGTGGCGACGAAGCGCCACCGTGGTCGACATTACCCGACACATCGAGTCCGTAGTGTCCAGTCCACATCGGATTGCATGTCATGCTGCATCCCGCCCCTCGGCAAGAGCCTGGGCGAGCCGTGTCCGGGCCTCCTCCGGACACTGGGGCAGCATGTCCTCCACCGTATCCCACAGGGAGTGGGAGTAACGGTCCAAGAGGCAAGCGGTGCTAATAGACCGCAGTCCCAAACTAAGGGAGGAGAACAGCTTCTTACCAAAATGTTCTAGTCTCTTGGATTCATGATCCGGGGGAGCGGACGGGAAGGAGGTCTGGGAGTAGAGGCCTGGATAACCAGGCTCTCTGGCGTGGGGTGCATGGACAGAAAACTGGGGTCGCCCGGTGCAGGGCGGTGGCGCCGGGCCACGTTCCGGACCACAGGAGGTACTGTGGAGGGCTTGGACCAGGTGCCCTTCAGAACGTCCACTAGTGCTTCATTAAACTGCAGCAGAGGCTCAGAGGAGCTTGCTGACGGTTGGAGCACTTCTGTGAGGAGGTTAGTCCTCACGGCCACAGCAGGTAGCTCCAGCCCAAGGGCTTCGGCCGCCTTGCGCAGCACCACAGAAAATGCAGCACCTTCCTCCGAAGCCACGGTCAGAGGAGAGATGAAGCCAGTGTCAGGGGAGGTGTCAAGACCACTGGCATCCCCCAGCTCGTCTGCCCAGTCCTGTGATAACTGGCCCTGCCGGGCCAGAGGGTCATCAGACCCCTCCCAGTCGTCACCGTCATCCGATTCCTGGTAGACAGGTGGAATGACCGGAGCCGGGCGGAAGATTATATTGCCACCCATTGGCGTCGGGTGCGGCGCCGTTTGGCGCCGCTCCGATGCCTGGCCCGGACCGGGACTGAACCGGGGAACGGCGTCGTCCGAAGGCGGTGCCGGGGGTGGCACCGGAGTCAGCGCCGGAGGAGGGGTCGTGAGGTCGACCGGCACCGACTGGGATCCAGGCCTGGATCCCGCAGGGACCTGCGGTGTCGGGACTATAGTCGACGACGGCACCGGGGTCGGAGCCGCCGGCTCGCTAAGCCTCCCAGTCGAGCCCACGGGGCCCAAAGGCGCGCCGGCAGGCGTCGACGGCGGAGCCAGGCCCCTCATGGCCGAGAGGAAGGCACTGATTTCCGCCGGAGTAGCGTCAGTCCCAGGGACCGGTGGGTATGCAGACGGACGTGACTCCTGTGGCTCCGACGGAGCCGTGTGGGTGGTACCACCCGAACCCTCAGCCGAGTTGCGCGACTGGCGAGGGGAGCCCGAAGAGCGATGTCGCCTCTTGGACTTCTTACTATGTTTCGACTTACCCGAAGACTTGGAACCAGACGAGTGGTGATGGCTGCGGCTCCACGACTGGTCCCTCGACCTCCTCCTCGACCGGGACCATGAACTGCGCGGAGCCGACTGCTGGAGCTCAAGTAACTTGCGGGACCACTCTCACCTAGCCTTCGAAGTCAAGGCCCGGCAGTCGAGGCACGACTCGACATCGTGGTCGGCCCCAAGTCAGTAGAGGCACCGGCGGTGGTGGTCCGTAACCGACATCAGTCGGTGACAGGAGTCACAAGGTTTAAAACCAGGCATCCTACCAGCACCAGAGTCAAGTCGACGAGAATAGACCAAAAGAGTCCAAAAAGTTTAGTCAAAAAATGACTAAAAGGGTATGCTCTTCCCGGATCGGCGCTGTCGTCAGCGCGCGAGGGCGGCGCCTAAGTACAACGTCGACGTCATCCCGGCGCACGACGTCGACGACGGACGCAGAGCCGCAGACGACGCCTAGCGACGCGCAAGGGTATTGCTGACGAAAAATCTTTCCGGATCCAGCCTGACGCCTGGGGATATTCTAAGGTGAGGAATCTAACTAACGTGTTTCTTTCAGATAAACCCCTTTCTGTACTACCTGGCCACCTACCTCCTGGTGATCCACGACTGGTTCAATGGCAGATGGTCGGACTGGGCCTATCGGCTAGAATTAGAAAGCCTCGGATTCCCCCGGGTCCAGGCCATGTTATATGGGGCACCAATTCCACACACTTTACCAGCAGTCACCTGAACAGCCCTCCTCAAATGGCGATCTGCACTGCGGTTCACTCAATGGGACTGCAAAATTACATTACAGATGCCCCTCTGGCACGGCACCTGGCTGTGGGAAGTTGGGACATTAGCAGGCTTTCAGAAATGAGACCTAATAGGTATCACTCGCCTTGGAGATGTGTGGAAGGGTGAGCACTTGTCCTTCTTCCAAGAGCTGCATCAAACATATTCCATGCAACCCACCCAATTCTACAAATATCTCCAATTGCGACATGCCCTTGCCCTCCACATTCCCGACCACACGAAAGTCCCGGAGTTTAGTGCTATGGAAGCTAAGCTCCTCATGGGGAACCTAGGGAGGGGAGAAATATCTCAAATCTACCGATCACTGATAAACAACATCCCATCCACACTAGAATCCCTTAGTACCCGATGGGAACAACGGGGCGGCCCTTTAGAGGAGGAAGACTGGAGGGATGCATTGATGGCCCCCAAGGTACTAACCATATCAGCCAGGCTCAGTCTCATTCAGATTCACTATCTTCACTGTGCATATCTTACTCCTGTGAGGCTTCATAAAGTGGGCTTCCTCCCATCCCCTAAATGCCCATGTTGTGAGGCAGAACCAGCTGATTTTTACTATATGTCTTGTCCTGCACCATCCTTTCCAAATATTGGGGGTTGATTGTTGCGGAATTGAGTGACATACTGGGTTGGATGGTCATGTTGTGTAGTTCCTATAAAACCTTTACAGGATCTGCGCGTTCAGACGACAAACACTGTGGGATTGGTGTCAGACTGATTCTGATCACCCCCACCGGGTATGTTGGTCTTTTGAACCAGCTAGCTCACAGTGCCACTAGAATACCCTCTTACCAAGGAGAGAATAGTCATTGGCAACCATCGACATGACAACCCTGATTCCTCAGGACCGTGGAAACAATATACTACTTTTTGCTCAGTCACTCATCCTTACTTAGTCTGTCTTAGAGAGGTAAACAGAATAAACAGGCTGGGCGTATAAGTATTCAATAAGTATTTATTGAACAGTTGTTATTTTGGTGTAAAATAGATGAGCTGCAACAACCGTTAGACAGTAGCAGATACATAGGATTAGAAACACTATGAAAGTAAACAGATGGTAAAGCTCTACCATCCTGCAATAATCATGAATACATACAACTACATAAAATACATGATAATAAAAAGATGCATAGTCCTACAATGTCTCCCTAACTAGATGTACCTAAATGTACCTAGCATGTGTGTAGATAATAAGACAAGTATCTTTCTAGGATAAAGTCAAACCCATTACCTGAAGTGAGAAACTGTGGGACCCAGTCTTGTTCTCGAGTTGAACACCCCGCGAGGGATGTTAGACCACTGCAAGATGGAGTGTCTGCATGCAGGAACCTCCGCGTCTCTGGTCAGTGTGTCGGCCGGTAAGTCCTGATCTCCTCTGGCTATCTTATAAGATGTGATGTATATATACCCATAGGTCTCCCCAGGGGCCCTACCTCACTGTATTACTGTGTCGGACTAAGGATGACGTCGGGCATGAACTTTATACATAGATATTATACAGGAGATGGTAGTCCTGCTGTGCTTCCAAGAATCCTCATGCATAATGTATGAGATTTCGAACCAGGGAAAACCCGCGTTCTGAATACAGTGTTGTATCTAGGTGAAAGGTCAGTCCCTGTAAACCGTTGTAAGTGTAATGTAGGGAAGAATATAGTTGAATGGTTATGAAGTTACCTGGGCCTATATTATGGTACCTATATGGAATATAACAGTCCCACTTAATCCTCTTGCCCTTCTCCTGGGGGTGATAGATGGGATGGATGTATCTCGTACGGACAAGTTACTCCTGTGGACAGCCACATTGGTGGCCAAAAGAGACATTGCAATGACATGGAAAGACTCAGCAGCTCCCTCTCTTGCAAAATGGCGCAAGGGAGTGGACTGGTTTGCCATCCAAGAAAAAACTGTTTATGAAGCACGAGGCAACCCGGCCAAACACGGGCGAATATGGGGTAAATGGTTGGGCCTGCTGGGCTGATCAGTCACAGACGATGGTTGGGAGGGCTGGAGTCCAGTTCAGATTCTGGATATTTTCCGTTCTTGGGCTAGACGGGGAAGGTTCTATGAATTTGCTGAAATGTCGAATATGTCACAGTGACGCTCTGTTCAGTTTATTGCTTACAAAATTCAATAACATTGTTCATCAAAAAAACCATGAAGCGAAAGCTCCAGTGAGAGAGATTCACTCACAGTTACAGTACCAGGGAATAGTAGAACCCAGTATATCTCCTATGAATAATACTTTATTTCTGGCAGCAAAACCAGATTATTCCTACTGCATAGTCTTAGACTACAGACATTTAAACAGTCATACGTGCACATCTGCAATACAAAGTTCACACAGTACAGCTCTAATGAATTATATTGTCCGTAAAATATACCAAACATCGTTGGATATTTCCAACAGTTTTTTCGGCCAAAATTTAGCACCTGAAAGCAGAGACTTGACAGCTCACAACAACGTTTCTGTCGATTACCTCAAGGGTATAAGAGCAGTCCAGGTCTCTTTGCTGCTAGAGTAACGTCAATTCTACATGATATTGATGCAGAAGCACTGTCCTATGTTAATAACATACATCTGACGGACGATGACTTAAACACATATTTAGCCAAAGTAGATTGCATTGTATTGGGATTTGCTGAAAATGGCTTGAAGTTCAACTTTAAGAAAACCAAAATAGCTTTTCTCAGTGTACTATTCATAGGATACAAGCTACTGGATGAGGATAGGAGCTGGGGCTGCATTTTCTGGCGAAATGTGCTCTTTTACAACTACCAAGCACAGTTAAAAAATTGCAATCCTTACTAGGATTCTTCAACTTTGTCAGAACATATATACCAGAATATGCACAACGCAAAAAACTTTAGTATGATTCAATACTCCCTGATTTTTCCAGTTCACTTTGGGCATCAGAACATACACAAGTACTCAGATTATTACAGACTGACATGCTAGCATCAAGACACTTACACACATGTGTAAAAAAAATGAATTAATTTAGCCATCTATATAATTCCGGATGCCGTTAACTTTACTTACGTCACATTCAATTAAGTTGACACAGTGCTGATTGCATATAAGTAGCGTTTATATTCTATTGCAGAAATGCATTTTTCGTCCACTGAAAGAATTCTGATTGCAGTTCAGAAGGCTATCATCAAGGAAAGACCAATGGCTCAAAGGAAATGAATAATTGCTGTTACTCCCATTCTAGCCTTAGAGGCTGTCACAAATGCCTGCATTCCCAATGCGAAAGCCTTACATCCATGTTGGATACAATGGACCAGTTCTCTGATGGCTACTGATGTAGACTATATTTTTGACCCTGCTTTACAAACTCAAGAATTTTTCCAATATGAACATAAATACCCCATGCCCCGTAACATTTTTCCACTTGATCAAGACAAACACATCATATACACTGATGGTTCAGCACAGCCTGCTAGAAGCACAAAACACCAATACTCAGTGGCTTGGACCGCGGTACATGGTGTCATGATAGAAGGAACGCTCCATCCTCTACAAATCTTTCACTCAGTCCGCAGGGGATTTTAAGGCACAACTAACTGAACTGAAAGCATTGATTCTGGCACTAGAAAATACAGATCGTGAATACCTCACACTCACACCTGAATGGATTCAGAGGCTTAAAGTGTAATACCATAAACCATAAATTGCTTTGGGGAAAAGTGACACAACACAGTTTGCCACAGGCTCATGTGATTCACACATTGAGTCACCAGTGTGTTGGAATACACGTTGTAGGGAATTCATTGTCAGATGAAGCTGCCAAGTCCGCAGTTAAGACTGCAACTGTAGCGTTGATTTCTCATTCTCACAAGAGGGCAGATGAAGATATCATGGTTACTGTTAATGCTTCGTGCAACGGCACCCTTTTGCCTAAATTATATCCAGCAAAATATTCCTACCACTTAAGTGCCCATAACATTCCCCTTGCTACCATCCCTGGAGTGGGTGATCGAGTTATTCCCAACCAAGACCGAGGCTAGAATTAATCATAGCTGCCTGTAAGGTTGCAGCTTCTGCCCATGCTGGTATGGTGGCCACAATTTCATTATTGGAAACACGTTATTGGTGGCATAGTCTGTACAAGCAGATTAAACAGTATGTCCTTAGTTGTGACTTCTGCCAATAAATAAAGAACTTCACCATTTCATGCTCACTGCAAACACCCCTCATAGTTTCTAGCAAGCCTCTCTAATACCTGTATCTAAACCATTGTGATCCTCTAAATTTGGATGGTGCCTTAACATTTATTCTACTTACTGTAGGTTCATGCTCCAGATTCCTGGGTGTGGCCACAACGATAGGCTGAAGCTTGCACTGTTATTAAAGATTTGCAAGCCTTCATCAGCACATATGCAGTAGCTGAATTCCACTCTAAAGTGGGCCCTGCTTTTGCCTCTAAGGCTTACAGGGATACTATGGGAACCCTGGGCCTGGCCCTGCATTACTCTTCTCCATATCATCCTGAGGAAAATTCGATTGTGGAGAGAAAGAAAGAACCAGGACTTAAAGCAATCCTTAAGAGATAGAGTATTAGGTTCAGGTCATAGTTGGGTCCATCACTTGTATGGTGTCCCAAGAGCTTTGAATAATTTGCCTAGAATATCTTTGGGTTGGCCGCACCCCATACAAGGTATTATTTGTCATCCAGATGTACGTGTCAGATCTTAACTGCCCTGGCGCAGTGTCGGCAGGTACACCTTTTCACACCAACGAACGGTTTGCTGTCTTACAGGAATTATAAGACTTCCAAGATGAGATGTCCGACCTTTCTAAAAATCCCCGCCACTGACGGATTCCAAATGTTGGGGATCTAGTTCAAGAGAAGATTGCAGTAAAGAAGGAATTTGGCCCATCATACCGTGCACCGGTGTCAGTCCTGGGCATTCAAGGTATAAGAATCGTGATTTGGCTGCTTGCTGATTGTAAGGCAAACACCTTGTCTCAATTGATCAAATTAAATTACATCATTTAGCCAGTACTAGACAGCAGGCCACGAGGACTCTTGGGTAGTTCCCTGGCCCCTCTCACAACCCTATAGGAACTTCCTCAAAAAGTTTTGACCGGCACCAATCTTTGTTTACCCCCGGCTGGGGAGGGCAGAGAATGAATTATTGTTGATTCCAGTTACCGCTACAAGTACAAGCCATGCATCGGATGAGAGTATACAGCTTGTTTCGGCTAACTCTAATGACACCGTTTATTATGTTGAACCACCTTCAGAGGTGTCTACCAGTTCTCTTTTGCCGAATTTTGAATAGACTGCTTGTGTTTACTTTGTCAATGTTGATGGCTTCTCTTCAGACTCTTCAAACACTTTACTACATGGAGAAAGTGATTTCTTCTTTGGTTGAAATGCAATTATCTGATCCCTCCTTGGCGCGACATTTGGATTGCTGTCTCATAATTTTTCTTGTTTCTTTGGATTGGATTTGTGATTGTAATCTGTTTGCTAATAAATTGACATCATCTCCCAAAACACTCTGTTGCAGAACTGGTACTAGAGGTATTGGAACCTAATTTGTCTTCACACAAAGTGCAAAGAGAACTGTTCTTTGTGAACGTTTCAGCGGTCATGTAAGTGATGGAATTCTTTGGGAAAAGGTCCCATATGATATGGTTTGTCCTACAGAGACACTGCAGATACCTTACATCTTTGGGATATAAGAAGTTAACTATGTTCTCTGAGCATGAATACTATACTGTATTTGAAAGGGAAGATGCATACCTAAATTCTGTTAATTATGGAGAAATGTATTGTTTTTTCGTTATTGCAACTACGAGTACTTTATTGCAGTCTTATATATGGGACACATATATTGGATTCGTTTTTCCTTCATGTAATGGTGTGTTTTTTTAAATAACTTTTTCATTTTCACAATGCATAAACGAACATTGATCAAACAAACATTTCAGCCAGTAGTACATTTCACACAGTTGAACTCACGTAAACAGTGAGTTGTACAATTATGAGTCTGGAGCAGCATGTCATTAATTCAGAGACATAGAGAATCAATAGCTTCCTGCCCTGTAAAAGACGTCGTCTAAGAAAATAGGATCATGGTTGTGTGAAAGTATCCCATTGCAATAACAACTGGAAAACGCATATAGCCCTATAACAATGCAGCGTTCAACCCACCCCCGTACGTTCCAATTCATCCTGAGAGTCATCAGCTTCAGTTAAACCCAACAGGTACTGATGGTATGGACCCCATAAGTCTTTGGGTGCACATCGCACTGGCATCAAACCGTTATAATTTTCAGATTGGGTAAAACAGTATGCCAAATCGTGTGCCAATCCACGATAGTAGGCAGAGGGCCTCTCATCCATCGCATGGCCTCCCTCCTCTTGATCAGTAGCAGACCTAGTGCGGCCAACTTGCATACTCCCTTGGTAATCCGTTTGTCATACCCCAGTAGAGCAACCAATGGAGTCTCCATCAGCTTATAATCTAGCATTTTGGAAAGAACTTTAAAAACCTCGCTCCAGAAATTGCATATACTTGGACAGTCCCAAGCTAAGTGCGTAAAATGTGCATTTGACGTTGTACATCTCAGACATTTATCATCCTCCCTCAAGCCGTATCTATGAAGCCTCGCTGTTGGATAATCTGTTCTATGAATGTATTTAAAATGTAACAGAAGATGCCTGCCATTCAAGGAAATTGACTTAATAGTAGTGAAACACCAGGACCATTGTGCCACCGAAATGATCACGCCATGTTCCTCCTCCCATTCTAATTGAAATTTTAGTTTTTTCTGTCTACAAGGACCTTTAAATAAGGAATATAGCGTAGTTATGCCCTGTTGCGGAGAATGTGCCTGCAGAAGATACGTCAAGGACAACATCTCGGTCGGTTCACACATGTCGGAACCCAACAATACACATAGGGCACTTCGAAATCTATAATATTGAAATGTGTCCAGTGCTGTGACCCCTTCTATATTCACTGATACCTGTTCCCATGTTTTAACGATCCCATCAAGGAATATGTCTCACATATATTTAATATGTAGCTTAGTGAGGGTGTACATTGTATTAACAGGATCTATCACATGTAAAGAGACACGTGCCACTCCAGTTAATAGGTTGGGCAGATGTGCAGGGGATACCATATTATGTTCGATGAGGTGATGTGGTAAGTTCAGAGGACCATGTATCCAGCCATAAGCATGCAAGGTCTGTGCTGCCCTGTAGTACTGCTCCATATCTGGTGCATTTAACCCTCCCTCTGAATAAGGCTTTGTTAAGACATCCCATTTTACCCGGGGCTGCTTCCCAGCCCAAAACAATCGGCACAACAATTCACACAAAGTGGTGAAGAACGACTGGGGACACATAGGTATATTTATGAAGAGAAATAAGAAATGCGGAAGTACGACCATTTTAGCCAGAGCTATGCGGGCTACCAAGGATAGTGGCAGTTTAATCCAATTTTTTCACCACTTCCGTTAGTTTCTGTATCGCACAACCATAATTTTCAGCTTGTACCAGGTCAGCATCTGTATGTATTTTTATGCCCAAATACCTTACCGGGTCCGTAGTCCATTCCAATGGATAAGTGGTCTGCACTGACGTGGTAACAGAGGTCAATGGAAATTGAGTGCATACCAAAACGTTCCGTCTCTTGCAGCATGGGCACCAAATTCTGATCAGGATCGCGAATATAAAGCAAGGTATCATCTGCATACGCAGCAATAGTGAGATTATAATTTAAGGACAGAATACCACGATATTCCTGATATTCGCGCATCGCGCACATCAAAGTCTCCGCCACCAGTGCGTACAACAGAGGAGAAAGGGGGCTACCCTGTCTCGTACCCCTAGTGATATCGATGCAATGGAAGAGCACATCATTAATCTTAACTTTGGCAGTAGGGTCCGTATAGAGTACCTTTACTAGTTGTATACAAATGTCTCCAACCCCACCCTGTGTAAAACAGTATATGAGAATCTCCATGAGGGGGCGTGGCCTGAGGCGTCAAGATGGCAGACGCACTCTAAGAGTGCTCTGGACCCCCTCCATCATCCGCCTGCCATCCGCCCGTCCTAAGCTGCAACTTACCATCTCCAGAAGCGGATCCTGTTCCCCCACACTGTTTGCTTTGTTCCGGTCCCTCTTGCGAGCGGATCGAACTCCTCCTCGCTGAGACCTGTCTTCTTCCCTCCATTGGCCCCGGCCCTCAAAATGGTGGCCCCGGCGGTTCCCCGCGCCTAGGCGGGTGCTCCCCTGCCTGGCGGCTGCGCATGCTACAGCTGTCCCTGGAGCCTTCGCAGCGGACGTCGTCCCCCGGGGACCCCACCCCCTGGGATCCTCCGGTGCTGGGGCGGAGTGAGGGGACCACGGGGCCTGCGCTGGTGCCCCCGCTGGGCTGAACGGTGCTGCGGCCCGGTAGTACCCGCCACGCCTCGGCTGTCGCCATCGGACAGCGACGCTTCTGTTTAACGCGCCCGCTCGGACCTGCTGCCGATCCGGCTGCCTGGCAGGTCGGCGGGGGCGGGGCTCGTGGAGGCCGTCCTTTGAGATCTGTGCCGGTGCCCCCGTTGAGCTGGACGGCGCTGCGACCTTCAAGACCGGGGCTGCTGGAGCCGCTGCCGTGAGCGGGAAGGAGTCCCTCTTCACCCCTTGCGGCCCACGGCTCTGCTTCTGGGCTGCTGTGTCCTCCCCCAGAGGGATCGGGGCGGCTGCTGCGTGATCACCAGGACATCAGAGACAGCTTTCGGGCCTGTACAGACGGTGAGTGGGGGGGACCGGCCACTAAGTCGGGTGGCGGCCGGGGTGACGAGGTTGTGCTTCGCCCCCCCCATTTCCTTCCCCTTGGGGGTGCCTCCGGTGGGGTGGTGGTGGACCTTGCTGGGCGAACTCCTTCTGGCTGTCTCGCGCCGCCTTCTCGGCCGCTCGGGCCGGTTGAGGGCGGCTGTCCTCTCAGGGGCCTTGGGTTCTGGGGGTGCCCTGCCAGAGGTGGTGGCCCTGGTGGCTGACGTACTGGGGGGGTGGGGACCGGCCATCGCGTTGGGTGGTAGGCGGAGCAGGGACACCGGCGCTCCAGCCCCCCCTCCTGTGGCGCACTTCCTTCCGGGGGCACCTTCGCGACCCCACCAGCCTAGGACCGCATTGCCTTGGACTGGCGCCCCTCCTACACCTAACTGAGTCCTCTATCCGGCGCTATTGTACTGGAGTGCCGCGGAGGCCTCCCCTTGCTGCTGGGCCACCGGCCCCTGGGGTATCCAGCCCCTGGGGCTGCGCCGGGTGTTCCGTACTGACTGTGACCCTGCCACCTGTGTACTGCTGCTCCCACTGCCGAGGCCTGGGTCCGGCTGAAGTAGTTGTGAGGGGTGCCCTTCGCTGAGGAGCCCTGCCTGGCCCCGCGGGTGGTTTCGAGATACGATTCACTTCCGTCCTTGCCGGGGACCTGAGGGGGTTGGACTTGGATGCCTGGGCTTAGGTGTCCGGGGTGGCCCCCCCCCTCCCGCACTCGCTCCCCAGCGGATCTGCCGCCTGCCCCGAGAACGGTGATGGATCAAACCCAGATCTGTTGACTGGGTGTGAGTGTTTGATTGGTTCTGATGCTCCGTCCATCACCACCCCCTTTTGTACTGCTTTGTTCGCCATAAGTTGGCAGGGTATGCTCAGACGTGAGTCCCTTGCTCACTTTGCCACTGGATTCAAGCAAGCCTGGCTGAAGACGGCTGAAATGCCAGAAACCGGTCCTAGGAAGCTTGTTTCCGGTCCAGGGAAGACATGGCTTGGCAGTTCGGGCTGGACTGTTCCCATGAGGCACAGGGTCAGACTGATTTGCATATGGCCATGTCTGAACTGGGGTGGCAGAGTGGGCTAAAGAACGGTGATGGATCAAACCCAGATCTGTTGACTGGGTGTGAGTGTTTGATTGGTTCTGATGCTCCGTCCATCACCACCCCCTTTTGTACTGCTTTGTTCGCCATAAGTTGGCAGGGTATGCTCAGACGTGAGTCCCTTGCTCACTTAGCCACTGGATTCAAGCAAGCCTGGCTGAAGACGGCTGAAATGCCAGAAACCGGTCCTAGGAAGCTTGTTTCCGGTCCAGGGAAGACATGGCTTGGCAGTTCGGGCTGGACTGTTCCCATGAGGCACAGGGTCAGACTGATTTGCATATGGCCATGTCTGAACTGGGGTGGCAGAGTGGGCTAAAGAACGGTGATGGATCAAACCCAGATCTGTTGACTGGGTGTGAGTGTTTGATTGGTTCTGATGCTCCGTCCATCACCACCCCCTTTTGTACTGCTTTGTTCGCCATAAGTTGGCAGGGTATGCTCAGACGTGAGTCCCTTGCTCACTTTGCCACTGGATTCAAGCAAGCCTGGCTGAAGACGGCTGAAATGCCAGAAACCGGTCCTAGGAAGCTTGTTTCCGGTCCAGGGAAGACATGGCTTGGCAGTTCGGGCTGGACTGTTCCCATGAGGCACAGGGTCAGACTGATTTGCATATGGCCATGTCTGAACTGGGGTGGCAGAATGGGCTAAAGAACGGTGATGGATCAAACCCAGATCTGTTGACTGGGTGTGAGTGTTTGATTGGTTCTGATGCTCCGTCCATCACCACCCCCTTTTGTACTGCTTTGTTCGCCATAAGTTGGCAGGGTATGCTCAGACGTGAGTCCCTTGCTCACTTTGCCACTGGATGCAAGCAAGCCTGGCTGAAGACGGCTGAAATGCCAGAAACCGGTCCTAGGAAGCTTGTTTCCGGTCCAGGGAAGACATGGCTTGGCAGTTCGGGCTGGACTGTTCCCATGAGGCACAGGGTCAGACTGATTTGCATATGGCCATGTCTGAACTGGGGTGGCAGAGTGGGCTAAAGAACGGTGATGGATCAAACCCAGATCTGTTGACTGGGTGTGAGTGTTTGATTGGTTCTGATGCTCCGTCCATCACCACCCCCTTTTGTACTGCTTTGTTCGCCATAAGTTGGCAGGGTATGCTCAGACGTGAGTCCCTTGCTCACTTTGCCACTGGATTCAAGCAAGCCTGGCTGAAGACGGCTGAAATGCCAGAAACCGGTCCTAGGAAGCTTGTTTCCGGTCCAGGGAAGACATGGCTTGGCAGTTCGGGCTGGACTGTTCCCATGAGGCACAGGGTCAGACTGATTTGCATATGGCCATGTCTGAACTGGGGTGGCAGAATGGGCTAAAGAACGGTGATGGATCAAACCCAGATCTGTTGACTGGGTGTGAGTGTTTGATTGGTTCTGATGCTCCGTCCATCACCACCCCCTATTGTACTGGCCTGCCCCGAGATGGGCAGAAGCCACCCCGTCCGGAATCCGGTCCCTCCAAGCCAAACGAAGATGGACCAATTTACCACGTCGGACCGGGACCCGGGAGGCGAACCGCCTGGCACGCCGGGCGCAGCCGGGGGAGATCTCTCCACCATCCTCCAGGCGACAAGCACCTCTCCGGCCTCAGTAGAATCTAAGATCCGCGAGGTGAGGGTGGACGTGGCTCTCATTCGTCAGGACCTGCGCAACGCCACAGCGCGCATCACGGAGGCCGAATCCCGGATCTCCACGGCGGAGGATGACATCACACAGCTTAAGACCCAGGTGGTCCTCCTCCAGACCCAGACCTCGGAGCTCCACCGTAGGGCCGAGGACGCTGAAAATAAATCAAGGAGGAATAACCTGCGCCTCTTGGGGTTTCCCGAAGGAGTGGAGCAGGGCCATGCCTACACGTTTGTGGAGACCTGGATGCGCTCCTGGATGCCCAGGGACGCCTGGCGCCCAAGTCTCTGCCTGGGGCCCCTGCCCGACCCATAATCCTGAGGGTCCTCAACTTTCGAGACTGGGACGCCTTTCTTGGGGCAGCCAGGGCACAGGGGCCACTACATTACCAGAACAGCAAGATAATGGTCTTCCTGGACTACACCAGGGAGGTGCAGGCCCAACGTCGGACCTACGATGAGGTCAAGCAGAAGCTTCGCAACATGGGTCTCCGAGATGGTCTCCTCTTCCCGGCCCAGCTCAAGGTCATCTTCCAAAATAAGACCCTGTTCTTTCACAGCCCCCAGGCGGCGTGGACCTGGCTCACAGAGGAAAGGCCCCTCCTGCTCCGGCCGGTCTCCTCCCCCACCCAACAGGCTTCCCAGCAGCCGGGCCCTCCCTAAACCCCAGAGGTGCCGGACGAGGTCCCGCAGAAAGGCAGACCGCCGTAGGGAGACGTCCCGCTCTCCGGGTGCGACGTCCCCGCACCCTCCGTCCCGAGCCTTGGTCCGGGGTTCTAACACTCCTAGCCCGACCTCCTCACTGATTGACTTGAGTGCCCACCCGGGTCCCTCGAACAGTCTGCGCCACTCCCTTTCCCACTCTGACCTGTCTAGGAGCCCGATGCTCCGAGGAACCGGAGAATCTGAGGTCACCTGAACAATAAAACACGGCAAGAGCGCTTCTCATAACCCTCTGAGGCGCCCCAGAGGTACTGGTCTTTGAACTTCCCAGGAAGGGGGTGATCTAATCTCCTTAAAACCAACAATTACAAGAACTATTTCCTCCTTCACTCCGTGGACTCAACTTGCATTCTTTGTTGTTTACTTGCCCAACGTGTAGTGGCAGCTGTTCACGATTATCTTATCCAAACTCATGGAGGGGGGTCTATCTCTGCCACAGTCATGTTCCGTTAATCGTTTTAGCTTAGTGACCAGTCTCTTGTTGTTTAACTTGTTTTCCTTTTCAGGGCGACAGATGCTTCATGTTCCGAAGTGTAGGGTGGGGGAAGTGGGGGGCAAAGGGGGTGAGGGAGACCGTTGTCTCCAGTTCGTTTGTTGTTTTTAGCCGCCCACGGGCCGCTGTTCTCTGTTCCTTTTGGTAGCTACACATGCATACACGCTGCTAGCGATGACACAAGATTCACCTCGATGCACACCTCCTGCCCAGAGGTCCCGGCCAAGCGAACACGTTCACACCGGGACCAGACACTGCCTGCGCTTGCACCTCCTCTTCCCTATACCACTCACTACGATGGCGTCTACCCTATCTAGGGACCTCCACGTGGTTTCGTGGAATGTCAACAGTCTACTAGACCGCATAAAACGCACCGCTGTCCTTTGAAGCACCCACCGGTATGCACGGATATCTTGTTACTGCAGGAAACACACCTTCTGGGCACACAATGTAATTTCCTCGTCCGGTACGGGTTCGACAGGGTCTGGTACTCTGGGTTCACGCGGGGCTCCCGGGGGGTGGCCATTCTACTCCGGAAAGGGCTGCCCTTCACCCTGACACAAGCTGACACGGACGCGCAAGGCCGCTATGTGGCCATGACGGGTAGGATTGAGGGATATCCCATTAAGCACATATATCCCTCCCGCCGTCATGGTCCCTGCCCTCCGCTGCTTCACACTGGTGCTTTCCTCCTTTCTACAAGGCCTGATGGTGATAGGAGGTGACTTCAATGCCGTTTTACAGCCCTCATGTGACACAACGGGTACCCCATCGGTGGCCCGCCTTGCCTCTGCAAAACGATTATCTGACTGGTCCTCGGCCCTGGGTCTCTGCGACGCCTGGAGGGTGTGGAATCCCCGCAAGGTCCAATTTACCCACACGTTGGCGGCTCACCACACCCACTCTCGTATCGACCTATTTCTACTATCGGCCGTGGACTGTCAATTGATGTCCAGGTCCACAATTTTACCCAGGGGTGTCTCAGACCCGTCTCCCTTCGTCTCGGCAACCGCCCTGGCGGCTCCCGGACGGTATGGCGATTGAATGCCTGGTTCCTGCAGGATGCCAACTTCGCGGAGTCCCTCTGGCAGGAACTGCAGCAATATTTTTCCACGAATGCGGGATCGGTCCCCTCGTCGGGCACGCTGTGGGAGGCCAGCAAGGCCGTGATGCTCGGGGTGGCTAGGGGTTTGGTCCACGCGAAACGCCTGGAACAATCTGCCCGACTCACGCAGCTGGAAGCCCAGGCGGCGCAGCTGGAAGAGGGCCAGGCTACCAATGACAATGATGACTCCACCCGACAGCTTACCCTGATCCGAGAGGAAATTCACCGGATCTCGATAGAGTCCGCTAAAATGCTCTGGTGCTCTTCGGTTGCGCGGGTGTATGGTTGGGGTGACAAAAATGGCAAACTTCTCCACAATCTGGTGTCCTACCGTAGAGCCAATCGCATTATTCCCGAGATTCGGGATGGAACCGGAACTCACCACACCACCTCCCAAGACATTGCCCAGACGTTCACGGGTTACTACGCAACCCTTTACGCAGCCCACCCCCCGAGTCCTCACTGGTGGCTCTGCTGACCGAGACCGGGACTCAGCTGCCCTGCCTCTCCCAGATGGATTCCGAGGCTCTAGACCGGCCATTCACCCCGGAAGAGATACACAGGGCTATCTCACTGCTGCGCTCTGGCAAAACGCCCGGGCCCGACGGTTACCCCCAAGAATATTACGCAGCCTACCGAGACTCGCTGGTTCAGCACCTACAAGACCTGTTTAAGCATGTAGTCGAAGTGGGGGCCTTCCCACCAGAGACTGATGTAGCCCCCATAGTGGTCCTCCCGAAGACGCAGCCGCCCTCCCTCGTGTGTACAGACTACCGTCGCATCTCCCTTATCAATACCGAAATTAAACTCTTCGCCACCGTGGTGGCCCAACGGCTCCATCCCGACTTACAAGAACTGGTGCATCCTGATCAATGCGGCTTCATGCCCGCCCGGGGGACCCGACACTGCATATGCCGTCTCCACCTCGCCCTTACGCATCGCCATCTCCTCACCCTGTATCTTGCACTGCTTTTCCTAGACTTTGAAAAAGCATTTGATACGGTTGATTGGGGTTACCTGGGGGGCGTGTTGGAGAGGATGGGCTTCGGCCTCCTTTTCCGACGCTTTGTCCGGGTCCTCTACTCCACCCCCAAGGCGAGGGTCCTCATCAACGGCGTGTTGTCGGAGGCATTCCCTGTCCGGGGGGCACCCGCCAGGGCTGCCCGCTCTCGCCGCTTCTATTTGCACTAGCAATGGAACCCCTGGCTTCCCTCATCCGTCAGGACCCCCTCATCCGCGGCTGGGTCTGGGATCCGTACCTGATCGACAAAATTGCCCTGTACGCCGATGACGTCCTCCTTTTCCTGGCAGGCCCGCGATGTCTAGACGCCCTTTCAGCCTTCGAACGGGTCTCCGGCCTCAGGCTCAATCCGGTGAAATCCACCCTAGTTCCCTTGCACTCCTCTTGGGCGTGCTTAGACTGGCAAACATCCATCCCCTGCTGAGGCAATCCTTCAAATATCTGGGGGTGTGGGTGGCCCTCCTCCCGGAGCTCGAGTGGGCCCTGAAAATCACGCCCCTGGTCACTAAAGCCAAGGCGGACCTCAGAAGATGGCAGACCCTCCCCCTTAATCCCCTCAGTAGGAGTGCCCTTTTCAAAATGATGGTCCTCCCCCGCTTCCTATACATCTTGCAAAACGTGACCATTCATCTCCCAGGCGGTTGGTTTCGGGAGCTGGACGGCGTCCTCACCCGATTTTTATGGGGTGGAGGGAGAACACGTGTGTCTCTAGTGCATTGCAGCATACCCCCCTATGATGGAGGAATGGGGGTGACTAATCTCCATCTCTACTATCTGGCCGCGAGACTGATTGTGATCCACGACTGGTTCGCGGGAGGCTGTTCCAACCTGGCGTACCGAGTGGAGCTCCCGGACGACAGATTTTGCGCAACTCCAGGCATACCTGTACGGGAGCCCAGTCCCTCGGGATCTCCCCCCTATCACTAGAACTGTGCTCATGGCATGGCAAACCGCCCTACGGTACGTTAAATGGGATCGGAAACTCACAAGGCAGACACCTCTGTGGAGTGGGGCCTGGCTAGAGGAGGTCTCGTCCCTCCAGCACTTCTGCAAATAGGTCCACATCGGGATCTCACAGCTCGGGTACGTTTGGGTGGGGGACCATGTCAGATCGTTTGCAGACCTACAACACCGCCACTCCCTCCATTCCTCCCAATTCTACAAATACTTGCAGTTGAGGCACGCCCTCCAAGTCCACATCCCGGCCCTCACCTCCCTCCCCGAATTTAGTCCCCTGGAGGACCAGGTGATGATGGGAAACCTGGGCAGAGGGGGGTGTCCCGGACTTACCGCTCCTTTGTGAACAATGGTCCAGCGTCCTTAGACTCGCTTCGTGCCCGGTGGGAGGGGTGGTTGGGCCCCCTAGAAGAAGCGGACTGGAGGGATGCCCTTATGGCACCCAAGACCCTGACGACTTCCTCCAAGCTGCGTCTAGTCCAACTCTACTACCTCCACACGGCATACCTCACCCCGGCGCGTATGTTTAGTGCTCGCTTGCGGTCATCTCCAGCGTGCCCGCGTTACACCCACGCCCCAGTCGATTTTTATCACATGGTGTGGCAATGCCCCGCTCTTGCACCATTCTGGGCAGGGGTGGATCGCGAACTTACGCAAGCTCTAGGGTGGGAGGTCCCTCATGACCCGGTATGCCTGATCCTGGGAGTGTTCGATGGCCTTGATGGATCACGGGCCGACAAGCATCCTCGACTCAACGCTCTCAATGACTAAGCAGCTCAACGCCGTCTCCTCCTCCTGCTTTAACACCATCCGCATGCTCCACAAGATCTACAGATGGATGCCGACAGATACAAGAAAGACAGTCACCCAGGCCCTCGTCAGCAGTAGACTCGACTACGGAAACGCCCTCTACGCGGGAGCCCCGACCAAGCTCATCAAACGACTACAACGCATCCAAAACGCCTCGGCACAACTGATCCTCCCCATACCACGCCACTGCCACATCACCCCCCACCTGAGGGACCTGCACTGGCTCCCCGTCAGCAAGAGGATATCCTCCAAGCTCCTCATCCACGAACACAAGGCACTCCACAAGACCGGCCCAGCCTACCTCAACAGACGGCTCTCCTTCTACATCCCCAACTGCCAGCTACGCTCTGTCGACCTCTCACTCGCCACCGTCCCGCGCATCCGAAGAACAACCACCGGCGGGAGATCCTTCTCCCACCTCGCCGCCAAGACATGGAACACCCTTCAACTGAGCCTACGACAGACCCAAGACCTGCTGACCTTCAGGAGGATGCTCAAGACCTGGCTGTTCGATCAGTAGCGCCCCACCAGCGCCTTGAGACCCTCACGGGTATGTAGTGCGCTTTACAAATGACTGATTGATTGATTGATTGGGCACGGCTGTGGTGGTGGCAAAGCGTGATATCACTGCGCTTTGGTCCCAGGCCAGACCACCCAACGTGAGGGTCTGGAGGAGGGGGGTGGACTGGTGTGGTACCCAAGAGGAGCCCCTCTTCCAGGCCCGAGGCTGCCCAGAACTCTTTGGCAAAACATGGGGCAAATGGTTTAATTTATCGCCAGTGTGAAAGGTCTAATTGGTAGTGTATGTGCTGAGCAACGGGCGAGAGCAGGGTTTCGCCCACAAGTGTCGTTTGAGTCAAATCGTATCTCATTTAATACAATGTACCTGTATAATGTGTATGAATGCTACCAATGTGTTTTTTGATCTGAAAAATTTTATAAACTTGATTATCAAAAAAAAAAAGAATCTCCATTCTACATAACCGAAATCTTTTTCGATATCAATGAACAGGGCAGTGGCTTGGATCTGCGGGTTAATACGTGCAATAGTACCAAACAATGTACGAAGGTTGCTAGACAACGACCTACCAGGTACAAACGCTGTTTGCTCTGGCCCGACCATTATAGGCAACAAGGGAGCTAGCCTATTCGCCAAAACCTTCGCGAACAACTTCATATCCGTGTTCAGCAGTGAAAGCGGCCTGTATGAAGAACAATATTCAGGAGGTTTACCGGGTTTGAGCAGGGTGACTATAGTGGCTTCCCGCATAGACGGAGGCATTTTCTCTGTGGTAGCCATCTCTTCAAAAAGATTGACCAGATGGGGAAGTAATTTATCCTGGTATGCCTTATAAAAGGCCACCGTTAGGCCTTCAGCACCAGGTGCCTCCTCCTCAGGCATGTCTTACAGAGCATCTGTGATTTCAGTGGGCCGCAAAGGACCTAAAAGTCGTTTCCTATCACTGTTGCTCAACCAGGTCATAGCTATGTGGGCTAAATATTCATCATCAGTTTCCTGGGTAGTAGTCCCCTTAGAAGCATAGGGGCCTGCGTAATAGTCAGCAAAAGCATCCAAGATAGCAGGGGTACACTCCGCCAAGACTTGATCTGCGGTATATACCTGCAGGATATGACCGTCACCCCTGGGAGGCCTAACTGAAGCTGCCAATGTTGCACGAGGACAGTCCCTTTCCGAATATGACCTGGCCACAGCATACTTTCCTAGGTGTTTAACTTAATCGTCGGCTAACTCATTGTATTTACTTACTGGGGTCCTAATCTGTGCAAGTATCTGAGGGTCCCCTGGATCTTTTAGTATACCCTCCAAGGATCTCAAGGAAGTTTCGACCTTTTGGAGCTGGGTGCGGATGGATTTAAGGACACCAGCATGCTTAGAAATTGCAAACCCTCTCAAATAGATTTTAAAAGCTTCCCACACAGAGCCCATTATGGTAACACTGCCCAGATTCGTAAGAAAGACCTCGTCTATGACCGTGCCTATTTCTGCTCGGAAGACAGCATCCAATAAAGAGTATTGTGGAAATCTCCATGTTTGACTGGTTCTGCTCACCAATGGGAGTTCCACTGTGAGACATACTGGAGAGTGGTCTGACAGGGTACGGGCCATATGTTGGCACTTGCTTATGGAAGCGAACCAATAGTCTATCCTGGTATGAATATCATGAGCATCCGAATAATGTGTGTACTCCCTACCCAAAGGAGCAAGCTGTTGCCAAACATCCCGGAATCCTTCCGCCTGCGCTATGCTGGCCACTGCGCAAGCCGCACACAATGTGGGTCTAGGCGCCCCCCTTGATCGATCTAATTCGGGGTCCTGAATACAAATGAAATCCCCCCCCCCCATAGTAGAGACAAAAGTGAATGCTGTACGATCCTGGAATGTAGGGAATGGTAAAAGTGCGGGTCATCATAGTTGGGCCCATAAACCCGCACCAATAGCACGGTAAGTGATCTTTACGACATTTCGCTATGACATATCTCCCACCCGCATCTATGTCCATTGCTTGTAGTTGTATACCTGAGTTCCTGCGAGCCCAGATGAGCATCCCCCGAGCAGGTGACGTAAATCTAGACGCCAAACAGGTACCCTTTAGTCTACATTGTGATAATAAATCAGATGCGGGAGCAAGATGTGTTTCCTGTAGGATAGCCACATCTATCTCATGCCTGTTCAAATATGCAACCACCTTGCATATTTTCTTGTGGTCATTCAGACCTCTAACGTTCCAGGAAAGAAAGCGAAGGACAGCTGGACTTTCATTAGGCCTCGACATTTGTTAATTTATCTATACTGAACAACCACACATATAAGCTGTACTAAACTCCACTTGATAGACTGCAGTACCCTTTTGAAGACATATAATCTGACTAAAATGGAACAGTAAACACCCTCCCAACCACCCGCCCACTCCATACCAAAACAAATACGGCCATCGTTCGTCCCTCCCGCCCCCCCCACCCTCCTGAAATGTACCTCCTGCCAACAGAGCAGGATTCCCCAGATTAGTACCCATGTGTGATACACATTGAGGCAATGGCCGCCAGACCCGCGGTGTTATTGGGTAGGTCAGCACTGCCCATATTTAACAGTACCTAAAAGGCACCTTAGTAACCATGCTGCATAAGATTATAGTGGTAGTGCTAGCGTATTGAAAACAAAGCCGGTGAACCCATTAATGGCGACCCGCAAGTCACTCTAGCGCAGTGAGGCAGAATCTGTGTTCATCCTGTATATGAAAAAAGAAAGAACGGGAAACAGACATATCATTCACGACGCTGAAGTGGTAGGAGAATCAGCCCCCGGAGCATCACCATCTATGTGCCCTCCAAGGAGGCACTAGCCACAGCAGGTGACTGGGGAGACCTGTTCGCCCTCTCAGCACTGTATTTCTTTAAATCTTTTTGCAGTGCATGCAGATCAGAATACAGTTTGGAATTGCCATCAAAGTTGACCTTCAGTCTGGCCGGGTATAACATTGCGTAATCCAATTGTAGTTCTCGCAGCTTACGCTTAACAGGGCAAAACTTCTTGCACACCTCCGGGAAGAGGGACAACTCAGACCCCTCATAGAGAAAAGTTTTCAATTCACGTGCACGTTTCAGGGCTGCATTCCTATCACGGTAATTGAGTAGTCGAATTATCACCGGACCAGGGGGGGGGGCGCCCCTGGAGGGGAAAGAGGACCCAGAGATCGATGAGCACGCTCAACTATGAAGACATCTGAAAAGGTGTCACGGCCCAGCAATTGTACCAGCAACTTTTCAATGAATGTTTCCATGGGGCTTGTAGACGTGGTCTACACCAGACCCAAAAGACGCACGTTGTTCCTCCTCGAGCGAGCCACAAGGTCTTCAGCCTTATCTTTCATGGCTGTCATGATTTTTTCCATCTTCTTATGTGCTGCTCCCGTCTCCGTCTGGATATCCTCAGCGGCTGAGATCCGGCGCTCAGCCATGTCTATTCGCTCTGCATGTTTATCCACCCTCTCAGACATCCTATCCATGCGATACGACAGAGAATCCATTTAGGCATCAATGGAAGTGAGACTGCGCCCCTAGGATTTGCCGAATATCCTGATCAGGGCCCACGGGGTCCCCTGACCGGTCGAACATGGTAGGGGCAGGGTCATCGTCTCTGTGCCTAGCAGATTTCCGTTGGTCAAAATGAAGTTTCGTCTGAGTTTTATCACTCTGCCCCATGTTCGCAAATGCGCCAAATGAATGGGGGAGGCAAAAGGCTTCAGGCGTTATGAGGCAGTTTGTGAGAGGCATCAGGTAAGCAGAGTCTCAGAGTGAGGGCACCCCAGATGGATATCACGATGAGAATGAACAATGTCTAATCGCGTCCCTACAAAGATTAGGGGGGGCTCCTACTGTCTGTCCCGGTGGCTGCACCGCTCCACCACATCACAAAGACCAGTACTCACACTGACACCGGACTATAGGACCAGAGACCAAAGGTGCAGACCAACAAGGCTCCTCACCCACTATCCGTTTGTTAATCAGAGGCAGGAGAGCCAGTTAGCACATAGGGCCCCGCTGGTAATCTCCCGGTGCGGCCAGCGGATCCACCATATGCACCAGCAAACAGAGCTCAGGAATGCCGCAGGGTTGAACGCTATCGTCGTCCTCACTCGCCGAGCCCACAATCAAGAAGGATGGGTCCGGCATAGGCACAGGGCAGGCCACAGGTCCGGGAACAAATGCACCACTGGGCAGGTACCTCTCCGGCCAGGACAGCCTCACACGGAGCCGACGCTCCACTCCCCCAGGGCACAGCAGATTACAAAGCTCTGATTTGGTCATGCAACACCGCGCGATCTTCGTAATGGACGGGCCCAGATCAACGGGGGCGCGTCCCCACACCACGGATCGCCCCGCGCGGCAACTCAGGACGTCACCAGGCCCAGTGGCACAGCTCTGCAGAACTCTGGTCCCGGGGCACCGGGAGACACCAAATCTTGGCAACCGCCGCACGGGCACTACAGCAGCTACTACCACCGGAATTTAAGCCATACGATACCTCGGTGGCGCAAATAAATGAAGGCTATTGCGGGCGGCTGCTGGATATTGCTCAGGCTACGGCCATCTTTGAGCCAGGAAAGCCACGCCTCCCGGAGAAATATATTGTTATTATCACTATGCACATCATTACTTACACAAAGCTAGTATTCCACGCACAGTTTTTAATTTTACAAAATGGGATCATTGATCGACTCGACCGGGGTGTAGCTACAAAATATAAATGGATAAATTTGCCTATCTGTCTGGGCATAATGCTTTCGATCCAGTTTCCTTTTATTTTAAACTTACCCCCTTCACAGGCAAAGAAAAATATGCTTACAAACACTAAATGGATTTAGTCGTAGTTATTTAATTCCCAGCTGGCCCTAAGAGGCTATGATTAATGGAAAAATGCCATTGATTTAAAATTGGTTTGGGGAACGAAAGAATGGCACGTACAGGGAATAAACACCTTATTCACAGCCTGCTTAATTCCAAAACAAATAGTTTTTTAAAAATAAGACAGTGCAGAAGATCACTTGCCTGGAAGTAGCCAAAATTAAAGAAATTAATTTGCCTAGTATTTCTTCAATTGCCAGCTTTGACAATTGAAAACACTTATTAAATTACAGTGAGGAATAGCTCAATAATATAGTGCAAAATGGTACATACAACTCCTCATTTTCAGGTACTGACAGACGGTTATTGTGGCCATTGGGCAAAAATAGTTGTTATGCACAATTTTTTTTTAACTCAACCTGGGTTTTAAGGCTAGCAGACCAGACCCTCATTACACTCAGTATCAGGATTCAGGGGTCATTACCAACTATTCTGTAGGGAAATTGTGCCAGCAATGGTTACTACATTTCACTTTGTCTGCAATGAAAGAACATATTTCTCTCTTTTCAAAGGACAGGGATTTGCAAGATTTCTTGTTAGGTCCTAGGTCTCCGCATTCTAAAAGATGTATTTATGCTGCCTACAATAAAATATGAAAAGTATCACAAATGGAAGCTGCTGTTTGTTTAAGACAAATTGAATAAAAAAGAATTGAAGCACTAGCTGTACTTGATAATAGCATGAATGCATTGTCAACTCATATTTACAATTTAAATAACATTGTATTGTCTGCTACTGACATTATACAAAATGACGTCTTCTTTATACCATGAGTCAGCTTAGGTCAGTTATGCAGTTGAGCTAGATACTACAGGTTTTAAAATCTCGCCTGGTGCTATTTGAACACCACACAACAATTTTTCCTTTAAATTAACACATAAGCAACAATTGATGGCTAAAAAAAGACGGCACATACAAATTGTTAAATATTGAGAAGTTAGAACAGTTACCTTTCACAGTAGCCAAGACACCGTAAGTAGTATGGTTAATACATAGGGAGATGGCTTTACCAACATCTATGTTTCACTTTGCATCTTGCATGAAACATTTTCCAATAGGTAGATATAAGTCTTTAGGGGAGAATTTTATCCACAAAGTCTGGTCACTGTGTGGTGTTCTTAGTTTTAGAGATATATTGTAAGCTATGCAGCCTCCATGTTTTCCCTGTTGCTATGGTGTCACATTCCTCAGTAGAATCCAATTGTAGTAGAATGTTGATACTCCTCATTTAGGCGACGAGCGAAAACCACGCCTGCCGGCTTCAAGAGACCTCAACCCAACACTTTTGTGCATTTTTATCCACATTGCTGCATGAATGAACACTACGAGAAACTGAAGCCCATGAAACCTACCTCCATGGCTGTCCAATCTTCCTAAGCATTTCCCTGCTCACCACTACCGGATCGTGGCTCCGACTGACTATTTCTCGATCAGCTGGTAGATCGGCAATTGAGGCTGACGAGGCCTACGCGGTTGCTGTTCCTGTTCCTTAGCAACCACCATTGCCTGATGCTGCCTAACCTCGGTGCTGGTTCTTGCTGATATCGTCGTTGCCTCATTCACGTGAGCACCCTCTTTGTTTAGTTTCTCATTGTCTTGACGTGTGTGATTTCCAAGACACATAAAGAGACGACGTCAATGCGGCCATCTTGGATTCCCCTTCAACCTTTCTTCACGTCAAGACGTATGTGATTTATACATCGCGACGTTAAAGTGGCCATATTGGATTTCCTTTCTGCCTGCTTTACTGACTTCAACTTTCAGCTTTCATTACCGACTTCTGCTTTTTCGGCTGGTGCAGCGTCATTGGAGAGTTCTTCTTCTCAACACGCCTCACCGTTGCCTTACAAAGTATCAGCTGAAGTCTTCACGGCAGAGGTTTGATTTCTCTGTTTTCCCCTGAACTTTTACTTGCATGCACGTCGAGGAGTAAGTCAAGGATTTTCCTTCTCTGGTCACGCTGATCTACACAGCCTCTTTTTTTCGCTGGTGTGTGCTGCAGATCATCTCCTTCCTTCACAACGCTGATCAGCACAGCTTACATTACGCTGATCTGCACAGCATTTACAATACAATTGTTTTATACTGCAAATTATTTGTTTACTACTCTTTTCAGAATTGTGCTACATTTATTTTGATTTCTGTGTAACAAATCCACTTTTATTTGTTGGGACATCTTTTTAAGATCAGGATCACACACTCATATGCACAGCTTTCTTATTATTATACAGTAAACATTGCTGGAGAGTGTAGATTCTTGTTCTTCTTAGCACTCCCTTGCTGCCATGCAGAATGTCACTCCCCCTCCGTTTTTTCTCTCTGCTCCTGGCGAACCTACCATACCTTGGTTGAAGTGGAAAAAAGTATTTACTAACTACTCCAGAGTGTGTGGTACGTTGCTAAGTGCAGAGAGGAAAACCTCTCTTTTTCTATATTGTCTGGGGTCTGAGGGTCAAGAAGTGTTTGAACATCTACTGGACCTTCCTGATAGTGAAGCTAACTCCCTTAATGAATATGAAATCTGCATTAAAAAGATGGATTTGCATTACCTTCCCACGGTGAGTATGATCTTAGAACGCTACCACTTTGGGAAGAGGATGCAAAGGCAATAAGAATCTGTTGAGCAATATGTCACAGCTCTACGCAAACTTGCTTCGACATGTTCTTTTGCTGGGAGTCTTGATGAGAGGTTAAGAAACCAACTTATGTTAGGTTGCTCTGTTGACAAAGCAAAAGAGAGTCTTTGGCAGAAAAACAACCCCCCTCTTCATGAGGTGATCACTATGTTAAAGATGCATGAACACGCCAAAGCCTGTGTTGAGGCTATTCGTAAATATACGGAGGATCATAAGAACACAAATACCACCACTGAGGTGAAGGAAATTAAAACCCTTCCATCTAACAAACCACATAAATCCTACTCACAAGATGTTCCTATTACGTCAAAATCATTACGTCCAATTAGTAAGACTAAATACATTCCAGTGAAATGCTTTCATTGTGGGAACTCGGGTCATGTAGCCATTTCAAAGATTGTCCTGGCTGGAAGACTGTTTGTTCAATTTGTTAAAGGAAGGGGCATTTCTCTAAATGCTCTAGATCTAACATGGATCAAAAGAAAGTAAGGGAGGTAGATATTTAGGACCAAGATGACAAAAATTTCTTTATTTGTCAGGTCAAAGATCGAGTGATCGATGGACCTATGGAGAATGTCCTTGTTAATAATAATTCAGTCAAAATGTTGTTTGACTCGAGGGCTAAAATCATTCTAGTACCCAAGTATTTTTACGAGAAACACTTGTCTAGAAAAGTGAAACTATTTAAACCAGACATAGTACCAAGAGGATATGGAGGAGAAATCATCAATCTGTTGGGGTACTTTATGGGTGTGATAGATTTCAATGGGAGGATCACTACAGGGAAAATATATATTTCCATGAAGGGGGATTCCCTGATCAGTTGGTATAATCAACGTGACCTTGGTGTGTACCTTGATCCCAATAAGTCTCCTTCTGTTTGTTTAAGAGAACCACCCTCTGTTCCCTCTGTTGCTGCTGTTACTGATCAAAACTCCTGGATGGATAATTTTTGGAGAGTTTTCAGTAATAAGTTAGGTTGTCTGAAAAATTATTTACCCCATATCAAGTTAAAACACAAGTCTGTACCTAAAGTAGCTAAATTTAGAAATGTACCATTGTTGGTCAAAGATAAAATGAGGTCTGAATTAGACAAACTGTTAAAAATGGTGTTATTCAAGAGGTTGAAGTCACCAAGTGGGTCTCTCCGGTGGTGATGTTCGGCAAGGCCAACGGAGAGGCAAGATTATGCATTGACCTGAGAGAACTTAACAAGGCTGTAGTTGTTGAACGCTACCCTCTTCCGAACATTGCTGAAATGTTGTCCTCTTTAGGTGGTGCCACTCACTTCTCAACGTTGGATCGATCCTCGGCTTACCATCAGGTTAAGCTACACCCCTCCTGCCAAGATCTAACAGCTTTCATCATGCCTTGTGGCACTTTTAAGTTTCTCAGGATGCCGTTTGGCTTAATTTCGGCTGCATCAGTATTTCAAAGAGTAATGGAAAGTATTTTGTCTGGGATTGATGGCGTAAAGGTGTATCAAGACGACGTCTGGTTCATGGTGTGAGTTTACAAGAGCATAATGTAAGACTGAAAGAAGTTTTGTCTAAACTACAAGACGCAGGACTTACCCTCAGATTAGATAAGTGTAAATCTGATGTCAAGGAGATTGAATATCTTGGTCACTTGGTGTCTGGGTCTGGAATCAGACCAAAACCATCTTTGGTTGAATCCATCTCCAATCTCAAGTATTCCATGAACAAAGATGAATTTGTTAGATTTCTAGGGATGGCACAGTTTTACAACAAATTTGCCCCGTGTTTTGCACAAAAAACTGAGAATATAAGAGGTCTGCTAAAAAAGGGCCATGAATTCTTATGGGATAAGTCCTGTTGTGATGAATTTGATCTCATCAAAAGTTGCCTAAATAATGCGCTAAACTTGTCAAGCTTTGACCCTTCAAAAGAATCTTTTGTCATGACTGACGCTAGTTGTAAGGGGTTAGATGCTGTTCTTTTACAACCTGGTAAAAAAGTTGATAGTACCATTTTGTTTATTTCCAGACCACTTAGAGGGGCTGAATGCAATTACTCTGTACTTGAGAAGGAAGCCTTGGCCATCTGCTGGGCTATTTGTAAACTCAAAACATTTCTGTGGGGTAAATGTTTTGCTGTAGTCTCTGATCACCAACCCCTAAAAGAAGTTTTTGAGAAAAAAGGGATTGATAGAGTCTCCCATAGGATAAGAAAATGGATTGTTTCCCTGCAGGATTTAGAATTTCATGTTTTTTATTTGCCTGGTGCTAACAACATCCTTGCAGATTGCTTCTCTAGGCTTGGTGGGTCAGCTATTCCCGATCTTTGTGATGACAAATGTCTTTTGCTGGTGAGGAATCTGGTGAAGACTTAAAAGTATGTGTGGTGACTGAGGGTGTGGTATCTGCTTCGTACGTTTTGGCTGGTGGGAAAAACACGAATGTGATGATCAGGTCAAAGGATTTTGGAGTGTGAAGGAGGAGTTGTCTTTTTCTAATGGACCACTGTTCAGAGGGAGTAGACTTGTTGTATCTTCTGCTCTACGTGACACATTGGTTGAGTAGGCTCATTCCAGTCACATGGGCATAGCTTAAACAAAAGAAAGACTTAGGGAAATCAATTGGTGGCCTGCAATGGATGTCCAGATAGAAAGGCAGGTACGCAGTTGTTCCCAATGCTCTAACAGTGATAAAGTCCTAAAGTGCAGGACCCAACCCATGGTTATCAGACAACAGGCCAGTGGACATTGGGTTAATATCGCAGTGGATATCCTGGGCCCAGTGATATCCTGGGCCCGGTGAAAGTTAGAACTCTAGATCGTGATGTATTGGTGTGCGTGGACATGTTTTCCAGGTGGCCTGTTATCAATATTGTCAATTCAGTTGATTCGCCTGCTGTGATTTATTTCTTGGATAATCTTTTTGCAAGTGAGGGGTTGCCAGGTTCTATCTTAACGGACAATGGGGTACAATTCACCTCAGGTGCAGTAGAAGAGTTTTTGGCTGAGAGGGGTATCACCCATAAGCACGCCGCGCTATGACATCCTGAATGCAACGGGGTGGTTGAGAGATTTGTTAGAGTACTCAAGGAGACCATACAACTGGCAGTCATTTCTAGTCGTAACTGGGAGGAAGCTGTTAAAGAAAAAAGATAGTGAATACAGGTTCACGCCACATTCCTCCACCGGAGTTTGCCCTTCCACGTTATTTAAAGGAAGAGTGGCTAATACGCAAGTAAATCCTCTCTGGGTGACCACTAGAAGAATGAAAGTTGGTGGTGTTATTGACCGCACTGTTGGATGGAAAGACCGTGAGTTGGAAAAGATGAAAAGAAGGAAAGTAGAGTTTGATGCGAGAAAGGCTGATAAAAAAACTGTTGTTCAAGTCGGTCACTGGGTTAGAATTAAACTCCCAGAAAGGAGGATTGGTAAGTCTAAGTTTTGACAACCAATAAAGGTGGTCAAACTCTTTGGGAACGCAGTTAAGACCCAAGATCATACAGTATGGAACCTAAACAGGATTGTCAAGTGCCCGTCCAAATGTGTTGAGGAGAATCCCTCCCGTGAGCTTGTTGTTCCTCCACCTCAAGTTGCTCCTTCACCACAACCTGTTGAGAGGAGATCAAGTAGGGTGAGGACAATTCCTCAACGTTTGCAAGATTGTATTTCGTGTATTTCTTGTATTTCTTAACTGACCACTTTGGTGTGATTTCTCATCATCTGCAATATTATTTTGGGTGTTTTGGGGGTTTCGCAACTGTATATTTTCCAATTTTTGTTGGAAAAGGGGGAGGTGATGTGGTGTTCTTAGTTTTAGAGATATATTGTAAGCTATGCAGCCTCCATGTTTTCCCTGTTGCTATGGAGTCACATTCCTTTGTAGAATCCAATTGTAGTAGAATGTTGATACTTGAATAAATGTTCAGTTGCTACTGTTGGTTGTAGGATGAGGTCTCATGTAATGGAGCTACATTAATGACCTTTCTACAAATACTGCGCCTTTATCTTTCTTCTGGCTGAGCGCACCACCTCACACTGGCTTTTGATTATAAATGTGTCAGTGGGGAATTATACGTGTTCATTAGTGGAGACGGTTGTGAATCTTAGCTCTTCGTCTGTGTAGGAGTTGTTTGGAGATTCTGGCGTGAAGTGCGTTTCCGTAGTCCAGCCTTCTAGTGATTCGTGCGTGCGTCACGGTCCATCTGGTGTGCTGAAGCAAACATTTGAAGACCTTTCGTAATATGTGCAAGATGTGGAAGCAAGAAGTGCACACTGTGTTGACTTGAGCTGTCATGTTAAGCTTGTCTAGGATGATCCCCAGATTTCCTGCGTTATCTGGGGTGGTGGTCCTAGCTCCGATGGCCACCAGCTGGTTTTCCATGCGGAGCTCTTGTTGCTGAAGACCAGTACTTCCGTCTTGTCAGAGTTCAGGCGCAAGCAGTTGGTTCACATCCAATTTGCTGCCATGGTCATGCAGTTGGTGAAGTTGGTCCTGGTGGTGGTTGTCTTGTTTGTCAAGGAGAAGATGAGTTGGGTGTCATCGGCGTAGGAGATGACAGTGATATCTTTTGATCAGATGATATTGGCGAGCTGTGTCATGTATATTCATTGCTGTGGAATTTTGCATATTAATCTCTTGATCTCTGATGTGAAGGGTGGCCGTCTGGCCCTTTGGGTTCTTCCAGTGAGAAAGGAACAGATCCATTTGGGAGCAGATCCTTGTATGCCAATCTTGTGGAAACTTCTGATGAGGGTGTTATGGGAGACAGTGTCAAAGGCCGTGGAGAGGTCGAGCAGGATGAGGACCGCTGTGTCTCCTCGGTCCACGATAATTCAAATGTCGTCGGTGGCCTCAATGAGTCCTGTTTCGGTACTGTGGTTCTTTCTGAATCCTGATTGAGTATTGTCTAGAAGATGGTGAATTTGGATGCGGGTTGTGAGTTCCCTGTTGGTGGTCTTCTCAATCACTTTAGCTGGAAACAGGAGCAGGGAGATGGGTCAGACGTTGCTCGGTTGATTCGGGTCAGAAGTCCTCTTGCTTGGCTTCTTCTTTTAAAGATGATTGTGGTGGGAAATCCAGTAATTTCACTTTCTGTCCAAATAGATGATGGGAAATTCAGCTATGTCACTTCCTGTGCAGATGGATGATGGGAGATCCAAATATGTCACTTTCTGTACTGATGGATGACGGGAAATTAAGTCATCTTACTTGGCTTTTTCTTTTCGGGATGGTTTTGGCGGGGAAAACCAGTAATGTCACTTCCTGTCCAGATAGATGATGATAAACTCAGTGATGACACTTCCAGTACTGTAATAATGGGTGATGAGAAATGAAGTTGACTTGTTTGGCTTCTTCTTTTAAAAGCGGTTGTGACAGGAAAACCAGTGATGTCACGTCGTGTCCAGATGGGTGCTGAATTTGAAATGTGCATTTAAAAAACACAAGATTTATGTTACTAACATATTTGAAAGGCTCAATTTTAGGAAAAAGCTTCCAAAAAGTAATGAGACAGCAGAGTAATATGTAACTGATTTGAGACAATTGGTGGCATCACACAAATTCTAAGGCATCTTAAAAAAAGAATCAAAGATTAGTTCATTTTAGAGTGCAACAATGATAACGTGGGAGAGGAAGAAAGTAGTTACTTACATTTAACTACAGTTCTCTAGTTTTGTATCTTTTATAGATTCACAAGCCCAAATAATTCAGATAATTAAGCTAGGAGCACAACTGCAACATTACTATACAGGTATAGTGTTAAACCTAGCCAAATAGAGTGTAAAGATGGTCACTGAATTACCCTACCCAATTCATTGAAAAAGGACCAAACGTCAACCGTTTGAGGTGAGAGTACAGTAAAGACCACATCAGAGAGAGACCATGATCTCCTCTAAGATTGTGTAGCACAAGTGTCAAGGTTAGCAATGCTAGGTAAGCCACTTGTCAGAAAGAGGGTGCACTACATGTGAATACAAAAAAGATTTTAAAAATGGTGAACTAATGTTAGAGGTAAGTTACTATTTTCCTGTCCAGCAGTGGATTGTTCATGGATGCGGAACAACAGGCAGTACTTTCAGTTAATATACAAGCCTACAGGTGGTTGGAGGGTAAAGCAAATTTGAGGCTCACCTTACTGAAATAGATAGCAAAGGACCACCTGTCCCGCTCTTGCGTCACTTTGCCCTGTCACTTCGGAACAATAATGTTAGGTAAAGGTGTGTTGATTTTTCCAAGTTTCTGTCCTGCATATGTCTGCCAATGGCACTTCAGGTAACACACCTGTGAAAGGAGAGACACTTCATATGGCCTTGAGGTGGTCTATGTTGCAGTCTACTAAACTCCAGGTTCTGCAGGAGTGAAGATGTTCCGACCTATATCCCCGTGCTTAACCCTCAAGCGTGGAATATGTTTGACACGCCCTGGTGGTTAATCCCAAGAGGGTAGGGGGGGATTTGGGGTTGGAATGACAGAAAAGGGTTATGGAGATGTCTCAGGTGTTCTGGACTTCAGAAATCCATCTGCTCTCCCTGGTTTTGGTTATGTGGGCTTCGGCATGAAATTCCTGTTTCAGGAATTGTTTACTCAGCCACTGTTTAAACAAGAGATAGATCATTTGAGTTAAAACCTATGTATTCTTAATTAACAACAAACTTAACTTGCATTTCGGTGCTTACAGCACAAAGTTACGTAATGCTGTACACATCAAATTGTTTTACTTCATCTTACCCATGACTAAGTGGATCGAGTTCCACCTATTGAATCATAGGAGGGTCGATGATTATTATGTACTTCCTATTCAGAAGGTTCCTGGATAGTTCACAAACACTGTCACCCAACTGTAGTTGACGCTGGGTTTCAAGTTCACGGTTTTGTCTTAAAACAAGATTACGTTAAGATGGGGTCAGTACACTGACCTTTTGTCTTTTTAAAGTAACACAGTTTGAGTGTTGTTCTGTTTTCTTTTTCACTAGCACAGGTGAGGTCACCAGAAGATGAGCTGAGAGGCAGGAGAGTCGAGATACAAAGTTTGCTGCCACGTGGGACAGCTAGGTGGGAATCAGAGTTAGAACCCAGCTCCCAGGGTAAGCTCATGAAGCCAAGCACTGTCTACAGAGTGGGCGCAGTATTTGTAGGCTATGCCCGCAAAAGGGCAGCCAGGTCTTGCGAGAAGCCGAGTTTCAGCGACATTTCAGGCCTGCAACCCTGGTAGGAGTTAGCAGGAGACAAAGGGAGAGGGAAGAGGCCACAACCGCAAGGCGGGTGAGGGAAAGGCCTAGTGGGTCAATACGTTGGGCATGGGAGCCAGTGCAGCAACCGGGGCACAACAGTCTGCCTGCTTTTGAATTACAGCATTATTCCTGCTGCGGCCCAGCTACACCTTATTTGAAGATAGGATGTTCTTTTTGGTGATTTCAAATGCCTCTAATCACTGGCCAGATTTACATAAGTCCTTGGTTTTATTGATGTACAAATTGGGACACAAACCCTGATAAATAGTGTACCTGATAAATAATAAAGCCACAGGGTAATGGCACCTATTACGAGTTTGTAGGGAATAACAAGCAGATGTTAGTGTTTAACGCACCAAAACCTGCATGTTATTGTAAATAACGGATGCTTTTCCACCGTTAAATTTTCGCAGATGTGACATGCTCAAATTTAACAAAAATGTAAGAATTTAACACATCTTATAATTATTAGATATGTTAAATACCTCCCAACTCGTAATTCCGATCTGTTCTAAACAGGGGTTTACTCACGGGTCAAAATACAACGAATGATTTGCAATCAGGCGGGCCCCTACTGACGTCCAGGGTGTGTAGCACTCTTTCGACTGCAATGGATGGACATTGGGAAACAAAGTGCTCAGTATCACTTAGGAATAAAATGAAGGCTGGTTCTTACTGGGACTGTCTTTGCAAATCTGGAATAATAGTTGCTTTACTGTGAAGCCTATATTTCACTAGCCCACCCTTCCGATGATGACACCAGCAGAGCCATGACCCTCCAAGATACGTACTTCTTCCTGCTTTTGCAGATGGCCTCAAACGGGCTTCCCATCAGTTGTGAGAGGACAGAGTTTAGTGTGCATGAAATTGGAGGGCGCCTCACAGACATACAAATGTGGAAGAGTAATTTGATGAGCTCCCACATCAGCCGCTCAGTGAAGGTTTGTCTGAATGCCTCAGAAAACGGAATATTGCTGCAATATGGATCTTGAAAGAAAAATATCTAGTACCTGACTTTGCTAATAGAAGCAAATATCGTAGGATCTGCTGTGACACTGCTGTAATGAATGAAGGTTGTGGTCTGAATGTTTATGTTATGTTATTTTAGCTTATAATGTGCACAAATCACCCCGGGAGGGGTAGCTTGGCGCAGTATTGAACTCAGGCAAGGAGGCAACAGCTAGTTTAGATACAGCAGTCTTAAGTTTTCTGAATTTGAAGTGATCTGTGCATTTCCGTAAGTGTAAGGTTAGTTTGTTCCAGTACCAGTGGGCCAAGTAGGAAAAAGATCTACCACCGGAACGCGATTTCCTGATTCGAGGAATAGTGAGAAAGGATGTATTTGTCTGTAGATCTTAAGCGTCTGCTTGGTTGGTAAGGTAATGAGCTCTGGGGCACCCTCTTGTGGAGCTCTGTGGTGCGTGATCTAAAAGGACCTAGGTTGATAGTCTGAGTTTTGTGCGATAGAAAGCTCGTGAACCACTGCAGAACCATACCACAAATTCCTATTGTCTTTAGCCTCAGAAGCAATCTATGGTCAGACACTGTGTCAAATGCGGCTAACAAGCCAAGCAGCATAAGCAGCGAAAACGTATTTTCATCCAGAAAGCATCTAATGTAATCTGTAACTGCAATAAGCACAGTTTCAGTGCTGTGCATGGGTCTGAACCCAGATTGAGAGTGGTCCAGAATCCTATTAGATTCTAGAAACTCCATATGTTGGCTATGGATTTGTCCTTCCAGTAGTTTACTCAATAAGGGAAGCAGCGAGATAGGGCAATAATTGGACAAGCCTGGCTGGAAGTTTAGCCTTCCAAGTAATGACCTGAGTGGAATTTTCCTCGAGCTGATCAAAAAGTTGAGTAAGAAGCAGATGAGCGGGGCGAGCTGGTTGGACAGAGCTGCTAAGACCCTGGCTGGAACAATGTCCAGGAGAGACCCTGACTTGGCAGCATTCAGTGTTTTACAAACGGAGTCTGGCCTAAGAGGAATACATTCTCTAGTGTGCAGGTACGATCAGCAGTTGGGAGGCTAATATTGTACTCTACACCAGAAGAAGAAGAATTTCCGCTTCACACTGTATGTTTTATTAGTGGACAAGGCGCTGTCCTTCTGCATTTGTCTCAGATGTCTAGGTGTTGAAATTCATTATGCTCAAGAGCCATGCTGGGTCAACATGTAGAACTTGGCCATTGATCGAAAGAGTAGAACTGCCTCTGGGGTTAGCTATATTTGTGGTGCTTCTGGTAGGAGTAGGAGTTCCATGAACCAATAATGCCTGTGTTGTGCTGCGGCTACTGGAATAAGTTGGCAGGGTTCATATCTCATCTTGTTCAGAGTTATCAGGATGAGCGGAAGCAGAGGAAAAGCATAGGGAAATGTCCATGCTTTCGAAAACCACGACTGTGACACAGTAACAGCATTTGCAGTTGATGTTGGTGGTGAAGAAATCAAGATTTGGCTTGCTCAGGTATGAAAAGATCTTATTCAATTGGGTTTTTTAAAACTCTCACTTGGGGCACTCTTCTACACACTGGCTGAGTGTGTCTCCCTATTCGTTGATTCGACTGACACACCTTGCAAGTGCTCGGACGTAAATAAGACTTGGTGATGAATAGCCCAGTTGTAAAACATCTGCACTTCCAGTGAGAAAACATAGCACCATGTCCTCCCTCTTCTTTATATAAAGCACAGAGGTTGCGGTTATCCATATGAACCAGGACGTGGGGGGGAGGGGGTCTTCATTCTTGAGAGGAATGACCATAAGTCCAGTCTGATGTATTGATGTTTTACCAAGTTTATACTAAGGCTAATCCTGTAACCATGTGTCGGTGGTAGATAACCCCGGGAGATATGCACCCCAACACTCCATAGATTTGTGGTCATCACAAGGTTTTTGCAGTGTACCAATGGAACTAAAGTCCTATGTTTGTATTTTGTCTTTGAGTCCAACAAGGCAAAACTGCTTTCCAGATTTGCGTGATGGTAATCTTGTAAAGAAACGAGCCTGTAGCCTTTATCAATTGGCTGTCTAATTCCTTCTGCAAGCGACAGAATGGTATCGGAGGAATGCAAGATGACATCATTCCCAGGAAGCATTTGAATTGGCGAACTGGCACTGCATGTTCCCTTGCATTCGATTGGCAAAAACAAGTAAATACTGTAATACTGTCCTTTGAAAGGAAGATGTTCCCTTTGTTGATGCCCAGGATACCAGGAACTGTATTTGTTTGCAGTAAATCAGAAATGATTTTCTTTGGTTGTTGAAAAGACTCACCTTTTTAGGTTGAGCCGGGAAGCGCATATGCTGCTCTGTGAGGCATGCAGTATTGGAGTATGTACTTGAAGCCCCGCCCACTCTTCGCCCATTTTTGTCATTGTCCTTCTTGAATGGTGGCTTATGTTTCCTTAATAGGCTTGTTAGTCCCTCCTTGGTACCGTTGTGTCTTCATTTGTAACCTGACATGCGGACTGGCACATTTACTTCGGTTGTTTCACGTATGTCTTATTTAGTCTGTAAGTACTTTTTTCTTTAATGAGTTTCTCCTACTGCAGGCACGACATGCTTTTCTGTACCATTCAGCGCTCCATGCGCGCTTTCACTTTTAAAGCAGCCGGGGGACAATTGCGGTTGCTTCTTTCAATGAAACAGGTCTAGCATCTAGGAGAGTTTGAGCTATTGGCATTATAAATTACCTTAGAAAGACCTACTGCATTACTGCATTGCAAATATTTTATTATTGTCTCTCCCCACCCACCAACATTGCTGGATGCTGTTTATTTATTTTTAATTTACATTGTTTAAATCATGCCGAGGCTCGAACACTGGTTCCTTGCTCCCGAGTCAGTAGCTCTAACCTACGGTTTTGCGTCAAGAAGTACCCAATACAAAGTTGAGTAATTACCGCCAGGTTATTCTCTTTTTACAGCCTAGTTTTACTAGCATCACACGTACTCGGTCAGAATAATAATGTCATGTGAATGTAATTTCTCAGTATCCATTACTATGTACATTTCTACACTGAGCAGCAGTCCTGGAAGAAGACTCAGGCTCAGCCCCCGCTTCTCCCCCTCGCACTATGCTCTGAAACCCAAGGAGCAGCAGAGGAGAGAGGCAGGCAGCAGCCAGAAGCACAAGAAGCATTTGCAATGCAATAGGTCTCACATTTGCGAGACTTTGAGCTATTGGCATTGTTAAATGGCAATGCCTTTAATTTATGTGTTGTTTTGTAACAATGCAAATAGCTTAAACTCTTGCAAATGCGAGACCTATTGCATTGCAAATACTTATGGAAGAGCTGTAGACGAGCTTGAGAAGATGCTGTGGCAGAGAAATATGAATTTCCTTTTATTAACCAGTGGTCCATGTAGGGGGACACTTGGTGACCGTGTCGCCTGTGCCAGGCTGCCACTGGAGCCATGCACTTCAGTCCGAATGGGAGCACCATGAAATGAGAATGCCAACCGACCCCTTTGAAACATAGGTATTTTTGATGTCTGTGATGATTGGAGAAGTAAAAATAAGCATACTGCAGGTTTAGGGTTGTCATAAGCTCACCATCTACTAGAAGCTCAAAAATGTCCAGCATTGATACCATGCAAAATGTCTGACTTCTTTTCAATAAGAAAGAAGCAACAATACAATCATATATTTCACTGGGATTGAAGAACCTCTTCTATAGTTCCCTTCTGCCTTGTGGAGAGAATTTCAACTTCAAGAGGGTGCAAATAAGGCTGCACTTTTCTGCTTGTGGAGGTTTTTGGGTGGACTCTGATGTGCCATAATTTCTTATGAAATCGAGGACCCAACGATCTGTTGTGATCAGTTACCACTCCTCTATGCAATCACTGGATGTCACTGTGCCTTCATTCCAACCTCGAGTCCCACTTAGTTCTTGATTGGGAAAATTGTGGCTGGTGTCTGCACTGAGTCAGTGTTTTATCCCTGTGCCCTGTGCTCTTAATTGATTGGCATCCCTACACCATAGAGATGGTTTTGTGTAGCTGATGCTGGTGGCGTTAACAATTGCTGTTAAGAAATCATTGTGTAATTGCTGGTGCATCTGTAATGGTAGGTAATGGTACTGCTGATTGTCTCCTCTGTATAAAGTCTGACTTTTTCCTTTGTATACTAGAAAGGACTGTTGCTTTCTATGCTATTCCCAGCGAATTTGCTGTTTTTGTGTCTGTTTTTATGTTTTGGGGTGCATCATCCACATGCTTCCTGAAGTGCGACTCTCTATCGAGCGGCATGTCCAGGAACCTTCTCTGGACTTCCAGCCTAAAGAAAATACATCACGTCCAGCTCTGCCTGCCCTCCTAGTACTGCAGCTTCAGATGCCTGACTGAATGCACTAGTGGCAACATCCATCACTGAGTCAATCATTGCAGATGAGAACTATACTCCCTCTTGCAAAATCATTTTCACTTCTGCATATCTGCCCACCAGCATAAGAGCTGAGTCATCGACGGTATGGTGGTCGTCAGTTTCATTGATGGTTTTCAGTCTGGTGCTGTTGTTGATGTGGAGGTTATTGAAGGTGTTTTTGTTGACAGTATACCAGCCTGTGGTTGCCATGCCTTTTTATTTCCTCAGAAGATGAACTGGACTGCCTACCAGTTTTATTTTTTTTAATGTTGAAGGTTTCTCCTAAATAACAAAAAGAGGGGTGACCAGGAGGTAATAAAAGCTCAAGAACCCACTCCTGGCAAGCAGAAGGAAGGCTATCTCACTGTGTTACACACCATGACAATCCATACACTTCTGCCGCAACACTGTCTCGGTCCTCTGCTCTGACCCATGGTGCACAATATTCTTATTTAGAAGGTTGGATATAGAGACCCCATTTGGTCAATTGATAGGTAGGCACTTGTGTACCTTACCCTTATCCATTTTGTAATCATTTGATACCATAACACCCCCCTACGTAACCCTGACTAAGGGTAGGGATTCTCACTTTTAGGTCCTGATAAAATGGCATGGATCCCTCCTGGACCTCAGAGGCGTGAACATGTCTACCTATACACGTTGATAGATTGGCTTTCTTCATAACTAGAAGTAAACAATCTACCCACACATTTCATCTTTACCTAAGCAACATTGGATTAAAAATAGCTTTGTGGTACCCCTTATGTAGTTTTAATTCACCACTTCACTTATCTCCCACCCACCCGCCGCACTCACCATCACAGCTTGTTTTACTAAAAGATCTCCGCTAAAGAGCCCTCTTGCGTGGCCCGTGGGGTATTGCAGCGCTGACCCCATGAGGAGCTAAGCCCGATGATGAAGCTTGATATCCTCACGGTTGTGTGAGGGTATTACTTCCTAATAAGGAAGACCCCTTCCTCTACTACAACTTGAACCTGAGAAACAGTACCACAGGAACAGATAACCCATTAATATTTTCAAGGTTCCTCCTCATCAGAAACTGAGACAGTTTTATGTTTAGAATGAACACTTTTTGGGCCATCTTATATGGATGAGAAGAGTTGTCTTAGTTTTCACCCGAGGAAAGTGCACCCTTAGCCATGGACTTCCAGAGCTAGTGAATCAGCATTTCATCCCTGTTATTAAGAGTGTTTGCAGAAAATTATCTGCAAATATTGCAGTCTTTAGTTTTAAATGCCCAGAATAAGCAGTAAATGCATTCCCTGTGAGGATCATAAGAGTATAGTCTCAATTTCCCACAGGAACCACAATGTTTGAAAGCACCTTTTTTGAAGAATCAGACATGGCTCAAACTCAGACTGAAACAATTCTTCCAAGTAGAAGTCTGCCAGAAAGCTTGAGTGATCATTGGAAAGGTATAGAATCAAAGGGGCTCCCTTCACATACAATGAGACTTAGAAATCTGAGGGATCGTAGTCTCTAGGGGTGGTCATCACTGCGCAGTCCATCTCATTGGCTGAAGCTTGGTTCTTTTTCAATTAAGTGGGTGGGGTACTTAAGTGAGAATGTTTACAGTCTCGTTGACTAAGTTTAACATTATACTTCTATGGTGATGTTACCCTGGGACACCCTGCTCGATGTCAGGGATGATTTAAGCATGTAATCCATCACTTTAAAAATAAAATTAGTCTTGCTAAGAAACTGCAATACAGAATGGTATATGTAGAGGAAATAAGAAAATACAATTGTTCTGAAGAATTACTGCAAGCTGCAAAAAATACATCAAGTATTGTGACTAGTAACAATCAGGAGTATACAAACCTAGAAATTTCAAAAAAGGTGTTGTATATGTCGGACCATTGGGCACATAGTAAACAATAAAGATTCCAGGATGGTTAATTTCAAACTGTATAGACGCACAGTCCTTTACACAGAGTGCAGTTGAAGTGAAAATAAACATTTAAAAAAATTGAAATTTGAGAAGAAATAGTCTTGCAGATATTAGGGAAAAGGAAGATGGCCCAATAGGTAAGGTGACAACAGATGGGACTGGTGTAAAATAATATTTGACTCAGGAGTAAAAGGACAATAAACTCTAGAGAGATATATGAAGAAGAAATCACACAGTATATAAGCCTGACATCAGACCAAGAAGCAACTGTGAAGAACCAATAAAATTACTAGGTTAGTTTGATGAAGAATAGCATATATAGGACAGTTTGCAGCAAGGAAACATTTTTTTTACATTAAGGAATACTGTGTCATTAGCTGGGTTCAGCAAGAGGACTTGGGAGTACTGTTAGATCTCAATTCATACCCCTCAATAATATTAAGAGAATGGTTAGACCTGACAGCCTTAGGGTGGTCTTCCCCAAAACATTTTGCCTGCTTGCCTCTCATTTCGCTCATCATGTTTTTGTTAGCTTTAGGACTCAGAACACATTACCTATCCTAACTAGGGCTAAAGTGCACATGCTTCCTCCCTAAACATGGTTTGATTGACTTATCCACAATTGGCATATTTAATTTAAGTCCCTAGTAAAGTGCATTACACGTGCCTAGGGCCTGAAAATTAAATGCTACTGTTACGACTTGCTCCCTGCGTTCTCGTGTCCACCACCAGGGGGCTGAACTGTGGGACTCTCCAGTGTTGTAATAAGCTTCCAGACCTTACCTTCATGTATATACTGACTTCCAGCCATTTGGACACTATTTGGGAATTGACATTCATTCCCAATCTATGCCGGGTTTTGTGGAAGCTATCCTGCTCATGCCTGAAACTCCATTACCTAGAATTCACTGCTCACTGCCTCGTCTCCACCCCTGCAGGCCAAGGATGGGTGGAGGAATTCAGCTCACCACTGGCTGGCTGCTGCTGGCCTGATGCATGTGATTACTGTGAGCTCTTTTAAGCCCCAGCTCCCTTCAGGCCAAGGTTGGTCATTGTAGCTGTATACCCGTGAGACCGATCCTTGTTCCAGTGTTTCCTGAGCCTTTGATATTCTTTTTTCCAGTATTTCCTGAGATTTAGTTATTCCTTGTTCCTGAGCTCCTGCTGTTTTCCTTATTCCTGAATTAACACTGCCTGCAGTGCTACCTTGACTCCTGTCGTGTGCTCGAATGATCAGTCACGTCCGTGGCTCGCTTCGCTGCCGCTGATTTACTCCTGGCACCGGATTCACTCCTCCTCCCGCGCTCCATTAATCGGGCGCTGTCCCGCCCTCCTGCACCGCGGCACTAATTGACATTGCCTGCCGCTACCCTATATCATAATTCAATTTTGACACCCCGGGGAATCCCTGGACCCCCGGTTTGCACCGCGATTCGCTGCCAGTAATTCACGGCCTTCCAGCTTTCGCCTCACCTCTTGAAGCCAGAGCACTCCACAACATAGGCATCCCAGGTCCTGATGATGATCCTAAATTGAGAGGATCGAAACGCCGTCGACCACTGTCCACCAGCACCAACTCCTCTGGCGCATGTCCATTCGGTTCACTAAATCAATGAAAAAAAGCAATTATACCATTGAATAATTTGTTGAATGAACCGTTTAACTTGTACATATTGTATATTCTTCCGCGCCGCTTGCTGTGGTTTTCTCACGTTGTCACTAGCGCCGTTACCTCACCAGCACGAGCACTTTACACACGTTCTACACTAGGGTTGCCTTGGTATTGATACCCTGTAATGCAGTAACTACCATTGTATCCTTTCTTTGATCTTCTAAATACATGACGCCTATAGGCGCTTGAAAAGAACTAATTGAAGCCTCCTCTTTTTGTGCTGTTGTTTGTAATGTCTTGTACATACCAGTCTAAATAATCTAAATATATCCTGCTGAGATATTGTTGCACTTACACCTTGACTCCTGAGCCTTAACATTCCTTGTTCCTGAACTGCAGCAGTTTCCCTTCTCCTGAATTAGCACTGCCTGCAGTGCTACCTTGTTTCCTGAGTTCCTGAGCTAATGCTATTCCCTGTACCTGAATTAGCACTGCCTGCAGTGCTACATTGTTTCATGAGTTCCTGAGCTATAGTTATTCTTTGTTACTGTTCCTGGGCTTCAGCTATTTATTGTTCCTGATTTGCACTGCTTGCAGTGCTCTCTTGACTGCTTCTTTCCTGAGCTGTAGCTATTTCCTGTTTCCTTGAACTAACACCGCCTGCAGTGCTACCTTGACTCCTGAGCTATAGTAATTTCCCTGTTCCTGAACTAGCACTGCCTGCAGTGCTACCTTGACTCCTGAGCTGTAGTAATTTCCCTGTTCCTACACTAGCACTGCCTGCAGTGCTACCTTGAGTCCTTAAAGCTTTAGTAATTCCCTGTTCCTGAACCAACACTGCCTGCAGAGCTACCTTGACTCCTGAAGCTTTAGTAATTCCCTGTTCCTGAACCAGCACTGCCGGCAGTACTACCTTGACTCCTGAGACTTAGCTTAATTCTTGTTCCTGCCCCAGCACTGCCTTCTATGCTACTTTGTTTTCTTGATTCCTTAACCTGCACCATTGTGGTATACCCTTGTATCCTCCCCTTCTGTATATCCTTTTCCAGTCCCTGTCTTTCTTCCCATTTCCTTGGTTCCAGTTCTAGTTTGCTGTCTTTCTATTCTGCTGTCTTGCTTCTGTTACCTTGTATGTGTGTTACCTGCTTTCTGCCAAGTGTGCCCTGTGATTTTCTTCCTATCCTGTTAAGCACTCTTCCTTGTTAGCTCCTTGTCTATTGTGCTTGTGTTTAGTTCTACTCTCTTGCTGTACTGCCTTGTGTATTCCTGTTTGATCGCCAGGATCCGTGGGCACAGCTGACTACCTAGGTGGTGTTTCTTGTTCACTGTGAGTATTGTCTTTGAGTTGCATTTATAACATCACCATAGGTATAAGCTCCACAGACCCTGCCTTTGCATGCATATCCTACATGTGGGTATTTGCAGTCAGCATCTGTAACAGCAATTGTGGGTGAGAAACTTACTGAACTTCAGTCTTACCGTGTGGAGCTCCTGAGTGCTCTACCCCACACTCCCCTTTATTGTTAATGTTGTATTATATATATGTCTTGCACGTCTGTCCTGGGTGTAGTTAGTCTGAATGCTAAATTGCCTTGTGAGTTTCCTTCCATTCTGAGTCTTAGCCATTTTGTTCACTTGTACAGGCTTCCCCTGTGGATCCCTCTTCCTCCTCTGACTTCCTGTGTGATCCTGGGCAGCGCTGTACTCCTCTTGGTGTACGTTTTCTACCCTGTTCCCAGCCCTTGCCCAAGTACCTGACTGTGTTCCTGACATAGTCTCGGACAGTCCCTGACAGTTACTAGTGGGCCTGTGGCACTGCTTGGGCCACCCACTTAAGTAGATCTTTAAAACATGTCTCTGACCCGTAACTGCAGAGCCTATGTGTGCAGTTTACACTGCCATGTCCACTTGGCATTCTGGTGCGGCCAGTACAGGTAAGTGAGGTGGAATGGGGCAGGGGCGGTGCTGGGGGAGCGGTTGACAGATGACGGCGTAGGAAAAATAAAATTAATAAATAAACAAAACCACTTATCTTGCGCTCACTTCATCGCCGAGTGGGCGATGCGGCGAGCACAAGGTTAGTGGTTTCATTAATTTATTAATTTTATAGTTTCTATCTCTTCATCTGCCGACTTCCTCCGCCCCGCCGATCTCACCTGTACTGGTCATACCTGTTTGCAATTAAAACCTCTTGCCAAGCCTTAAATCCCCTTTTTATTATATATGAATCACCCCTAAGGTAGGCCCCAGGTAGCCTATAGGGCAGTGCTGTGCAATTAAAAGGTGTAATGGAAAAACTCACAAATTCATCATTCATTACTGTGAGGTCTACCCCTCTCATAGATTAACACTGGCGATTCCTTGTTACATCTAATAAGCTGTAATTCCCAATTGGCAGGAGGTAAAGCTAGCATGTTTAGTACCTATGGAATTGTAATAATAAATCCTCTTTAATGGTAAAGTCGAATTTATCATTACAATTTAAAAAATGCACATTTTTCTGCTCTTAGCCTGTGTGCCTGCAGCCTGTCCCCAATACATGGGTGATGGCTGGACTTTGTGCATTCCCTCTAGACAGCCACACAGAATGGGAGCTTAGTCGTAACTTGATGGCCCATCCACATCCTGATGAGCCATCCTGGGTAGGATGGGAGGGAGGCACTGGGCACAGCCTCACACACCTGAATAGGCTGTGTCCTGTCTACAAACAAAGTACTGATTAACCCGCTGTAGTAGTCTAAAGTGCACAGAGGTCTTCCCTTCATGCCCTGGCTCCAAAGCCCTTCTTTGAATTCATCCCCCACTTCAAATGCAGCACTGGGTATAAGAACTGGATTTCTGACCGTACCACTTCAGTATACTTCTGGACCTATGAATACTCTGCCAGGAAGAAAGACTGATGTGCTGCTGAAGGACTGCTGTGCTGCTGGACTGCTGCTCTGGAAGAACTGCTTTCTTGTTTACTGACATATTGCCCTCCTCACCTGGGTAAAGGACTGGACTCACATCACTTGAACCCAGAACCAGCTTCTGGAAGAACTGCTTTCTTACTGTGCTCACCTGTTGCCCTCCTTGCCTGGGTGAGCAGGACTGGACCCACATCATGTGCAGCGACACCATGCTCGACGCATCTTTGACTTTGCTCGACTCGGAGCCAAAGCATTGCCTTCATTCTATGGATAGACAAAGACACGTCGCCTTCTCTGCACCTTGCATTTCGTCTTCGATGACGCATCGCCTCCTCTGCACCTCACATCTTGTCTTCGACAACCATGCACCCAAGGTACTTTCAGCGGGCCAAGGCTAGCCCATTACACTTGGCATGAACTTTAGGAGTTGACCCGGTCTACCGCAGCCAGATAGCCCTGGTTGACGCTTTATGCTTTCAAGCACTACTTTTCAGTTTATTCTTTAAAAATCCATGACTCCAGTTCTACTCATCGGGTTTTGTTGTGTTGGTCTTGTTTTGTTCATTAAAATAAGCTCTATTGTTCAAACCAGGTCTGGTGTTTTCGCTGTTTTACTGTATGAAGCATTGCTTAAGTTAAGCCTGATTGCTGTGTGCCAAGCTACCAAGGGGTGAGCACAGGTTAATTTAGGGTATGTTTGTGACTTACCCTGACTAGGGTTGTGGTTCCTGCTTGGACAGGGTACATGGCTCTGCCTGCCAGAAGCCCAATTTATAACAAGAATGAAGTAACATATGTGAGATTTTGCACAGTACTAAGCATGTGATACACTGAAAAATAATTCCCAGAAGTCTTAGTGAGCAGGTGGGGTTTCTTAAAGGGATGTGCCTTCGATTAAGATAAAGAAAACATGCTTAACCTAAGATAAGCAAAGTGAGGACCATACCTAAGAAATGCAGTCACAAAAAGGCTAAATAGACTAGAGAAAGTATGAATATCTGATTCTGAACAAACAGAAGCCACGGAATTACTGGCTGGCCCATGTGGTAGTGGTGCATACATTGGGGGAGCAATAAAGATTGTGAATAAGTAAATGAAACTAATAGGAATGTAGACATTGGTATTTTTCCACTTCCAAGCTAAAATGAAATGTTGATGATGCTGGGAGAGCTTAAGTGGTTTTCCCACTGGATTTAGCGTCAGTGTACCAGCGGATTTGACTGCACATAAATTCCGAAGATTTACAGTGTTTGTGACATCCAATGAAATAAACAGATTTCTAAGGATGTCATTTGGAAGAATATCACCAGCATCTGTCTTTCAAAGCAATGAATAGTATATCAGAGGGAAGTGATGTAGTAAATGTGAAAGTTTCATGAAAGAAATTTAGAAGAATATAATGACAACGTTAGGCAAGTGCTGGCAAGATTAAAAGAAAAGACTTTAACATTCATATCATCACAATGCAATTCCACCCTGAAAACTATAGCTGAAATGTTTGTTGTTTTGTTTTCAGAAACTTGCCAAATAAACTTTAGCAAAATGTAAGAAGCAGAATTTATTTCACGGCAGTGCAGTAGTGCTTGCTGATAACTTTATTGAGCATGTATAACAAGTACTTCCCAGCCAGTAAAAAAGCTGCATAATCTTTGAATATGAAAGCAATATTATTTTTTTGCAGTTGTATATATCGCAAACTCGACCCAAATGTATTGGAGCGCTTTTTACATGGGTACCAGTTGCATGAAAACTCAAACCCAGTCTGCAGGTTCGGAATGAACTTCACAACTGGCACAAGTTAGAAGTCTGCTGTTGGTTCTTGTTAGTTGGTCGGAGAGAGTGCCTTCAGTGGCAGGACACAGTAAGAAACGGAGGGCGTAGAAGAGGCTGTGCGGTGATGCTGAACTTGAATATTGATATAAAAGTGAAAGAAAAATTGAATCACTAGCATACAAATTGGGCTTTTTCTAGTTCTTCGTAGATTATTTCTGCCTCCTCTTTGGGTATACATCTATGTAGGGGGCGGGGCTGTCTCAAGATGCGGCTGCTGTCACCTCAAAGACCTCTGGCCATCTCACAGGCCTCCACGTGGTCCAGTAGGGTGCTTCATGCCAGGTCCAGGGTTGACCCTCGGGCAGGTAGAAGGCAAAGACGACGATGTTCCCCTTGGAGGGTTCGTACATCTTCTGTAGCCTTGAGTTTAGCGGATACCTCCACATGTGACCTGTGGAGGGGTCAGTGAACCAGGTGTAGTGGTCTGTGGTGGACTCAGGCTCCCACAGCAGGTGACTTAACCATCTCAGGTACGGGCTGTGGATATCAGCCAGTGCACAACCTCGATTGTACCCCTCAAAGTGCTGCTCCTTGTAGCTCCTCAGCAGCTGCTCAAGACGGAAGGTGAACTGGTAGTTCTTGTAGTGGGAGTCGGGATGCAGTGCCAGGGAGTTGGCCAGCATCTCACGCATGTTTAGTTCCTCTGGGGAGAGTAACCAGTGAGTAGTACTGTGGCGCGAGGTCGGCTGAATAAACTCCTCGTAGTAGCGTCATTTCTTGAAGCTCTCCATTTCTGAGCTTAAGATGTGCACCGACCAGCAGTAGACGCCCTGCCTTTCAGGGTTCCCCTGAGAAAGAAGGGACTGACGCAGCCACGATAGTGCCTTCTCATACTAATACGAGAATTCTAACGCTAGTGGAACTCCACAGAATCTTGCTCAGTTTTTAGGTAACTCTGTGGATTCCGGAGTAAAACTCTGCAAGTTCCGCTCACCCCATTTAATTCTGAAATATGCTCATAAAACATACATAACAAGAGGATTGCTGAGAAATTAACTGTGTGCAAATGGAATGACTAGTATGAAAAGGAATTCAAGAAACTGAAAGAAGATGGGAAATTCACCAAAATCACAAAGCTTTGATTTAACAAAAATAAGTAGAACCAAATGCCTATACCAAATAAATTAGGGTCAGCTTTAATTTGAGTTGTAGGCAAAGATGAGAAAGCAATAACATTTATTTCAAGAATATTAAAAGAAGCTTTAAAAAAGATATTCAGTAATCGAAAGAGAGCACAAACACTATTCTTGACAATCGAGAGAAAACATGATTGATATAAAAAATCAGATTGATTGTTTACCAGGGATAAATTAAGTGGGTTCATCTAATTGCTCTTAAATACAATTCTTGCTGGCAGCAATAAAAGTTTTGAAGATTATTTTTTAAAATAACCCCCTTGCAGTTTAAGATTTTTCTCCATTTCCTCTACATTAGGACTTCATCTGGCTAGCCGATCCGGCTGCCATTTCCTTTACGAGGCAGATTAACGTTCTAGCTTTCTGCTGCCTTGATTATTCAGGTGGGGCACTTTAAAAATGGGTCTGCTCCGTATCCGTGTTCAGTGTGTGCGTCGGTGGCGGCCAATGGCAAGCCTGTCTGCACGAGTCTGCATCCTGGAAACGTCCAGTGCCAGACACTCTGTTTCGCAATCTGGACATAGGGACAGACCCAAACACTATTTTAACACAAGGACTTTTTAGGTCGAGCCTATAGAAGCAGCGCGCATGCGCTGCTTGCTTTGCGAGGCATGCACTTATCTAGTATGGAGTGGAAGCTCGGTGGATGCTCCGCCCATGTTTTTAATTGGCTGGTGTCATTGTAAATGCTGCCGTCTGATTGATAATGAGGCTTGTTAGTCCCGCCTTATTATGGCCATGTCGTCATCTGTACCCTACCATGGCTATTGGCCCCTTTACTTCAAGTGTTACACGGTACCTATGTGTTATTTAGACTTTGAGCACTACTTTGTCGTGTCTTCTCACCCCCTTGTTCTCCTATTCCACATGTATGTGTGTGCGTGTGTGTGCGAGCGCGTGCCGTGTGTCACTGAGGCTGCAGGAGTGGACAGATGGCGGATTTCACGTACGCCAGGCAGCCCAGGATGTTTTCCTTCTCCACTGCCTCCTCCACCACTGCCACTGTGCCCAAGACATGCGGCCAGGGGAAGGCGCGGAAGAAAGCCTTTTAACTGGCGAGGATAAAGCCGCTGAAGGAGCCGAGCACCGAAAAAACAACAACGTGTCCTTTGTCATCCACTGTCACATCGGCACGGAGGTCAAGCACATTTGCAGCAACTGCAGTCGCGGAGAGGAGGCCCAGAATGGTGAGCGCTGCGGGCTGCGTGTGGATTTATGATGCGCCGTGTGGGGTTGTGTTTATCTGCCTGGAGAGTGTGTGCATGTGTTTCTGTGTATCGGTATGTGTGCGACGTGTCTGTGAATGTGTTTCGGATCTGTGGGTATAAAAGTCAGTGTGTACCTGTGTAGTTTACGAGTATTTGTACTTTGTGTACATGGAGCGCACGTATGTGTGCGGCATGCCCGTGTACATGTTTGGAGTCTGTGGGTATATGTGTATGCTTGTGAGTCAGTGAGTACTTGTGCAGTGTGTGTGTGTGCCCGTGCATTTGTGTTGTGTGCGGGGGCAGTTATTTGTGCCGTCAGTGGGTGTCTTTATATTTGTGCGTGTCTCTGTATTTTTTACGTCTGTGTGCGTATATATGTGAAGCCTGCTTGTCAGTGTGTGTTGTGTGGAGGGACGTCTCAGTGCGTGTGAATATATGGAGCCAGTTTGCCAACGAGTGGTGTGGGTGGATACAGCTCGTGCGTGTTTTTGTTTGGAATGTAAACACTGAGTGGCTGTGTGTTTTGAGCCTACATTTGTCAATCAATGTGTGTGGTGTGGTTGTGGGAGGTCCGTGCGTGTTTTGTATAGACTGTGTATGCTGAGTGGGTGTGTGTGTCTGTATTAAGCTTGTGCGCGTCTGAGTGTGTTGTGTGGGAGGGGAGAAGTAGTCCATGTTTTTGTGTAGCGTATTCTGGAGCCTTTTTAACGTAAATGTGAATACAATAATCTCTTCCTAATATGTCAGTCCTACTCCTTCTGAGATATTGGGTTCAGCAAATCAAAGGCAACATACGTTGGGAAGTCACATGTTTTCTTGCTGAGGGAAAATATATTGCACTTGTTATTGTTGCTTTGCAAAGCGCTCTTCTAGACCTCGTGTGAAGTCCTCTTCACAGTTACTTGTTCTCCCCCGGCTCCATCGTGTTGCACATTATTTAATGCTCAACATGTGAGGTGTTCGACAATCATTCAATATATCACAAGAGTCCCTCCACATGAGGCAGTCCTATTAATGTGTTATGCCCTTTAAGGCAGGAAAAGGGAATGGAATATTTATTGTATCAATTATTGAGCCAAACCTCAGACCAAGTGTCCGAAATTGGAGGAGCCCATAGGAAGGATGACCAATCTGGATCCGCACTGAATCATTTAGTCTTCAGGCAGAGGAGTTTTCTGTACATGGATATCCAGGTTTCCCCTCCAGAATATGAAAAGGAGTATTTGAATGCTGTGCTGCGAATGAAATATTGACCTCTAAAATATTGTGTTTACTCTATTGGCAATCACTATAGCGTTGACGTAATTTATTTATTTTATTTTATTTATTTTATTTCACTTATAGAGCGCACAAATCACCCCATAAGGGTATCTCAGCGCTGGAGCCACATAAGCGAACTGAGGAGACCTGTTTAGAAGAGCAATGTTTTCAGCTGTTTCCTAAAGGCCAGGTAGTCTGTACATTGTCGCAGGCAAATGGGGGGATCGTTCCAGAGGCGTGGGGCAAGATGGTAGAAGGCCTTACCACCTTGTCGAGACTTTCTAACAAGGGGGACTGAAATCAGGGCTTTGTCTCCTGAGCGGAGGGATCTGAGAGGCACATAGTTAATTTGTCATTGAGATAACTAGGGCCAAACCTGTATACGGCTTTATAAACCATACAGCATATTTTGAAATGAATGCTTTTCCGGATGGGTAGCCAATGTAGTTTCTGCAGCAAAGGGAGGGAGGCTGTTCTTGGGGGGGCATGGGTCACCAGACGAGCCGCTGTGTTTTGGACAACCTGTAATCTATTTATGGCCCTTTCGTTGGCTGAGATCAACAGCGCGTTACAGTAGTCTAAGCGGCTTAAAATCAGTGCCTGAATCAAGGTTTTCCTCGAAGACAGTGGTAGGAAAGGGAAAACTCTTCTGAGCATGCTAAGGCTATGGAAGCAGGCTCCGATGGTAGAAGAGACATGGTCTCCCAGGGTGATTTTTTTGTCCAGTCGGACTCCAAGGTTTTTCACCACTAGTTTAGGGCATGGGGTGGGACCTAGTTCCTCTGGCCACCAACTAGGCGACCATTTCACAGTGGCATCAACGTAAATATTATTAACTCCACATTTGCTTAGTTTATTGATTAGTGATAATCATAGTGGATGCGATATTTTTGACGGTTGATATTTCAACCACAATAAACTATAACCTACTTGTTTGGTCTGCAAGAGCAGCTTCGGACCCTTAATGCAAACTACATGATTGAGCCCTCCCTGGAGGGGAACGTCCAGGCCATAGACCCAGCACATTGTCTGCACTCGCAGTTTCGTCCAATTCTGCCAGCTGCTCTGTCATGGATTGGCTGTCATTAGCCATCTTGCATTGGTGCTTCACACCTGAGGATGTCCGCAGGCTACATTTCCTACGTCTTGATGTTGCTCCACTGATATGTATGGTCTTCAAAGGGCCAGACATATCAATGCTAAAACTATATTTCCAACTCATTTAGAATCAGGAATGTAAACCTCTGCATCACTGCTCTTTCATTTCAGGTGTGTGTCAAATGATACCTGAAACACAGATAGGTGGTGTCAGAAAGTGCATCTTAATAACTAGGGAGAAGAGCAAGGGTGAATTCATACAAATTTTAGCTGCCCAGTACCACAAAGTACAAATCATGTTTCAGTGGGATTTTTGGACTTACCCATGATAGCTATGGATTACAGGACACACGTCTCTTAGATAACATGTGTGAAAAGAAGTTTAGCAGCACCATAATACAAGCGTTTGCTTTGCAATAGGTCTCGCATTTACGCAAGTTTAAACTATTGATATTGTAAATGACAATGCCTTATATTAATGTTTCAAAAACGAAAACAAAAATAAAAGGCATTGTCATTTGCAATGTCAATAGCTCAAACTCGTGTAAATGCGAGACCTATTGCATTGCAAATGCTTGTTTTTGCGAGTTCCTGCTTTATTCCTGGGGCGGAGAAATGGTAGAAGCCGTTTTAGGTCTAAAATTTAGGGTTATCACTGGTTCTTGTTCTGAAGCAGAGTGACCTGTTAACAACAAGGGGATTTTGCTTAATTGTGCTTTAGCGAACACTCGATTCCTAGGCCATCAATATATACAATAGTATTCTTAGCTTCTAATTACAGATTCTGCTTATAATGCAATCCTGGGCCAATGAGACCTGTAGTCCTGATTTGCCACTTGTCTGCCCCAGAGGATATAAAATTCTGCATGTACCTCACCACCAGCAAAAAGGAGATGGCTCAATATCATAATTTTCTAATCCATTAAGCTCTATCAACTAACACTTTATTTCCCCCCAGGGAGAGCTAACGGGTTTCCCCATTCAGTTTTCTTTTACTTTTAAGTTGGTCATCATCTGGGTACTTTGCTATCAGCATCCTGCCACTCATTTGAATTTTGGCAAGCTTTCTGAAGACTTTTTGACTGTAATACTAGTCCGCAATTCTGCTTTTTTAGTTCTAGGCAGCTTCAATGTATAGTAGATTAGCTCGACAAAGCAGCTGCATTTCTAATGCTTTATTTATTAGTTTTCTTTGTTAGACTTAATTTTTGCCCTTTCGACATGCTCAACTATGATTCTCCTGTAGTTAAAAAACACCGACCTCTGTCTAGCTCCATTTAAATGTAATGTTCCTGCCCCTCAGTCTAAATAGTCCCTCCCTGTTGGCAAGGCTAATGTCAAGCCTGCTTGGCCTAGGCTGGATTCAGAAGTTTCTAGGAGGGTTTTGGAGGATCACAACTATTCATATTTCCATAAGGGAGATAAGGATCATGTCTTGGAGGAAGAAGTAGGCAATTACTGTGAGAAGTTGGCCTGGTATATGCAGTCCACTACTTATAGTGGGCACCTTGCACCAGTCCAAACAACCCTTATTGATGATTAGGTTAAAGACTACCTTTATTGAAAGCTATCCTAGTGGCAGCTATGGAGAGCAGCCTTCAGGCTAAGTCTCGAAGGAATGTAAAGCAGCTTGGTTTACCAGATTATAACCTCCTGAATGACCAAATGAAAGAAGAAACACACAAGGTTTATATAGAAAATATATGTATTTATTACTAAACACTCTCTACTAACCTCTTTATGAGATTAGAGAGCAAGGCACACAATATTACAGTTCTAAAACAACAGTAAATAGCACAATATACAATGGGCCCCAGGGGGAGACCAAACCAAATATTAAGAAAGTGGTATAAGAACCACAACTTGACTAGACACAGTGTGTAGAGCACGTAGAATCGCTGGGACCCCAAGGAACCACCCAAGGTAGTGACACGGGGGACCCACGGGGGACGCGTGCAGTGTGAGAACACAGTCGCGAGCTCAGTACAATCCTATGGGAAAGTCGCGGTTGGAATTTTACAGATTAGGGACACTTAGGAGAGGACTTGGAGCAAACCCTTTTAGACTTAGAAGGTTCTAAGGCCAGCACCCATGAGAGCACCGGAGTACTTGTGTTACCTAGCCCAGGGAAGCGGCGTGCATAGGTGTCAAATGGTGTTGGGAATCTTCGCTGTTTTCAATGGCGAGTTGCTGCAAAGTGCTGCTGCCGTGGAAAGGAAAAGTGTCTGGTGTGATCCAAGCCTGGATCGAAGATGAGACGACCTTGAAAGCAGAGGGGACAGAGTCTGGGTCACTTGCTAGTGTCCAGGGGCACGATAGATGAATGCCCACCGATTCTGGGTGTTTCAGGTGCAATGAGGTGAAGCATGACTCCACTGCCACGGGGACCAGGAGACCTCGACGACGACCACAGTCCGCAGGCGAGCTGTCCCACGAAGGATGTCGAGTGCTGGGGGGTTGGTGTCTGGATTGGAGACCAACAAGCCTTGGCAACAGCAAGAGTAAAAAGGCTTTGGTGTGGACCAGCAAGGTCCTGTGGACTCCCCAAGCGATTGAGAGTCAACGCACGTCTGGAGCAACCAGGTAAGCCCATTGAAAGTTAAAGTGTAGTAAGGAATCCCTTAGTACGTACATACATTGTTAAGTTAGCATAACCACGTTAGAGGTTAGAAAGCCATCTTGCTGCTTTTGCGCACGACACTGCGTCTACATGTTATTGTTTAAACAAACTGCTGACTCGCGCTTTGCCTCACACGAGAGCAATCTGTTGTTACCATCCCGAGCTCTGCGCAGCGACCTTGGTCTGTACATGGTGTAACAAACAGTCTGGGTTGTTAGACAATGCATGTTTTCCACTCTAGGTTGATCGACCCACTATTTAGCCATAACACACAGGCAGCTGCGAATACCTGAAAGTTGGTGCTTTTAATATTGCAGACATCATGTTTAATATTCAGACCGAAGATGAGCCTTCCTGCGAGAAGACTCCTGATGCTCCTGTGATGTGATTTCACTAAGCTGATCTTTGAGGTATGGGGTCCCCTATTCAAGCCTAAGAGACCTTTTATTAGCATAATAATAATATTAGCTTCTTAGTAAAGGGAAGGTGGTAGTATCCACTGTCATTTATAACATGATCACTCCTTTTATATTCTATGGTATTGTAACAATGCTGATGGTTTTAATTATAATCATTTGTCTGCTTGTATTAGCCAAAGTACTGCATCTGAGGACACGTGGTCTATAAAAATAAACTCTTTTTATTTTCACTGTGTCTCTGTTTATTCTTGTTGTGGACTGATGTGAGAATAATATATGAACAGGTATTTCCGATTCCCACCATTCCTGAGAGTACACTGAGTCGCTTGTTCTGGGTTGTCTTTTCATTGGGATCGCCGAGCCAAATCTCGGATAACGAATGGGACACTTATGCTAGCCGGATACTGGGTTCTGGGTTCTGAGGTGAGTTTCTGGTACACCACAATTCACTGAGGTCCTGGGGTTCTACGCATAGTTCTGTGTATAAGCAGAATCCCTGCAACAAAAGTACCTTTCTCAGGGACCCACAAGTAGACGGACAAGGGATCGCAAAGGGACCTCGAGAGGAATCACTAAATATCCGCCCACGGAGCACTCGTGGAGTGTAGGCCAGTAATCTTCGGTGGAATCACTGCTCGGGTGTGGACTACCAGTAGCCCAAACCACAGCCTCAGGGATCACAATAAAAACATATGCTGCAGGAAATGTGCACGGTGTCCAGGGGTTCGGGTTGCACGGTCCCCACGAGGGCATTGGATCTCAGGATTGCTGAGAGCACGGATCGGCCTCGGGGAAGCTTGGAAACCCACCTTCTGTGTTGCAAAGTCTTTGGAGTCCTTCAGGAGCTGCATAGTTGCAAACCGGACAGATGCGTCTTTGGTGCCTGCCTTGCAGGGGAGTAACTCCTTTACTCCAAGGGAGATTCTTCGGTCATCCAACGTCGTGTAGATAGTTGTAGTTCTAGGATTCTGTAGCAGAGTTTCGTCCAGGTAAATCTAAAGTCCTGTAGCCAGGGGTTCCTACTTTATACCCAAGGAAGGGGTGGGACAAACTCTGGGGACCCACCAAGGCGAGGGTCAGGGCAGAGGGGTGGCTACACCCATATCCTTTGTTTAGTTTCGCGCCAGAGCAGGGGCTGGTAGCCCCTGCAACCGGTTTGAGTTGGACTATGCACAGGGACACCAAATGTGCCCCCAGTGCAGACATCAAAACACTCTTGGAGTGCACCCACCATGCCCGGTTCTAGCGGGCACACACAGACAGTTTTTGAGATTATCGCAGCCGCACCTGAGTACTTCACAGGTCTTTAAAAGACCATTTACATGTTAACAAGGCTTTGTTTATTTTGTCACCCCTTCATCTCCACTAGAGACATGGCGAAAGGCGACAAATCCTTTCTTTGGCCGCGGTAACCTTTGCCTACTGTCCTGCTGCGTAGATATTCTTTATCTATGCAGCGCAGGAGAAAAGAAGCTTGTTTATTTTGATTCACCTTTCCCAACCCCTGCAGCTGCTTATCACATCAGGCTGCGACACTAAGTTTGACTAATGGAGTAGGTCAGAGAATGTGTTACTATTTTTTTTTTTTTTAATCTGCACAGGACCAGCAGGACACATACTTTGTGTGTGCTTCATTTAAACAGTTTTTTATCATAATCATGGCCGATGCAGGACAACAATAAGACAATACAAAATGCCCAGATAACGCTGGTGATTAATGATCCTACTGGAGAGCAATCATTTCTCTGTTAGTAAAGTGCAGATGAACTGTATTTTATGTGGAAGCTCAGTGGGTTACTGTCATTGTGCCAGAGATCCTTGTGTTACTTGCAGTTCAGAAGTTACAATCCTAACATAGGACAGTGACCAATGAACTGTCATCAAAGAGCTGCATGCAAACCTGAATGGTATAGTTAGAACTTCTCCAGTCTTTCATTATTCTAATGTTGCTAAAATGAGTATCTTTGGGAAGATATACATTTTTATCAGTAAAGCCAACCCCTAACCACTGGAGTACTCTTTAAATCCTGAGTTTGTGCTTCTCCAGACCAAACCCTCTTAAAATATACTGCCCACCAGTATGGATGACATGTAAAGATGAGGGGCACTGTTGGAGGGTGGCAGTGAGGAAATCCGAGGAGGAGGTAGTGGGAGGGACTATGAAGCGATGAGGGGCACTGTTGGAGGGTGACAGTGAGGGAATCCGAGGAAGAGGTCATGGAGTGGAGGGGGCAGCTAGGGAGAGATGAGGGACACTGCTGGAGGGTGGTAGTGAGGGATTCTGAGGAGAAGGTCATGAGGGGAGGGGCTACAGAGAAATGAGGGGCACTGGTGAAGGGTGGCAGTGAGGGAATCCGAGGAGGAGGTCATGAGGGGGAGGGTCTATGGGGAGATGAGGGGCACATGTGGCGTAATGCAGTGAGGGTATCCGAGGAGGAGGTCAATAGAAGGGCCATGTAGGGATGAGGGGCCCTGGTGGAAGGTGGTAGTAAAGGTATTTACGGAGAAAGAGGTTATTGGTGCGGCACCAACAAAGACTTTCGCATCAGCGCTAAAGCCGGCCCTGTCATGGCTTTTCTGTTTTTGTTAATTTAATTAGCAGTCGGGTCGTAAGGGCTACTGTGGAACATACTTTAAAGTGCGTGCTAATTATATTTACTGCGATATTCAATGTTTTAAGATTGAAGGTGACTTTACTAATGTTTTTACCGGGAAAAATTAAAGTGGAGCCAGATGGTGCCTGATTTGGGGCTGGGGCCCAAGGTCATCTGTGAGATAAGGTGCACTGGAGAGGAGTAGTGGATAATCAAGCCTGCAAGGGAGTGAGTTGCAGAGTCTGGGGTCAGGTGGAGGTAGTAATGAAGAGGGATCCTCCATGAAGGCTCGAACAGAGGGAGCCCAAGTAGTGTCACTTGCCTGATACTACCACCTCAGAAAATTACAGAGAAAAAACAGTTTTTGAGAGTGATAATATTTAGAAAGAGATTTGGAAAAGAGTGCTTTTTACTTGGCCAGCTCCAATACACTAAAGCCTGTCTGGGAGGTGGTCACACCTCCCTGTGACAGGAAACCTATTGTCCAGCCTCCCCTGCCGGAGATTCATCCAGCAGCAGGAGGGCAGACTCGTGTCTGTGGCTGGCAGAATCCATTTTGTGATGCCAGGGTTCTGTGAAGCTGGTACCGGGGGTACCGGTGTAGTCATATTTCTCCCTCTAGTAGGGTGGAATCATATCTCCGCTGCCAGTTACTGGCAGGGATGTATGATTCCAAGGTGTTTGACACCAAACACAACATGTTTCCATGCAGCCATTCCAAAGTTCGCATTTACCGTGAGGTTATAATGCACTTATGAGTATATGGTTTGGCTGCATCACAAACAACATCGGAATAGAGGTTCCGAAGGCTGCAGAGGGGCTCTGATCATGCATGGGCACCCTCTCACATAAAACCCAGCACCCTGCCTTCAGGATTGATAAGGCCTGCAATAGGGGTGACTGATAGGTTTAGATGTGCAGTGATATGGATAGGTATAGTGAACCTATATCTAAGGAAGGGGTGCATACACCACCTTACACAGGCTGCCATAGCAGATCTGTTGTGTCATTTTGAAGGGTCTCCCAGGGGTGGCATAATACATGCTGCAGCCCCTGAGAGGCCTCTGGGGTACCTATGCCCTGGGTATATAGTATACCATAAACTAAGGACTTATAAGGGTGCCCCAGAATCCAAACTGTGGTGTACCTAAAGTACATATAATCAATTTAATGAGGAAGCAGCTAGGCTGGGGTCCTGGATAGCAGGATCCCAGCCAGACTAAAGTCGAACACCAGTGAAGCATGAGCAAAAAGTGGGGGTAACTATAAGAAGGGGGGCGTGGCTTGACGCACAGCAAGATGGCAGCGTAATATTGCGGCTCTGCCGACCACAGACACGATCCTGCAACAATCCTGCTTCCCTGTAGCCATCGGCCCTACTACATTGCAGCATCTAACGCCCTGACTCTGGGGTGCTGTGCGGCGGTGAAATTGCGGCAATCAAAGACAGTAACACTGCGATGATCGGCAGCCTCATCTGACGTGGCGCTCGAGACAAGATGGCGGCCTCCATGTCCGGAGCCTGGTGAGTCGGGAGCCGGGACTCATATAACAACCGGATCGGCTGAATCGCTGCTGACAACCGACAATAAGACCGCCTATCTCGCAAGGTGCCTCGGCGGCCACAGATAAAGAAGTAGCGTACAGCCTTCCTGCTGCCGATAAGTTCTGTGACCGGTATCCGAGTTGCGTGTGCCGCGGCCCGGACGCGCCAAGGTGAGCGGCGCGGGTTGGGGGCCGCTCTGGGATAGTCATCGTAGGTGCGAGACAGTGTGAAGCGGGTCGGGGCAGGCCCCACACAAGAGACGCTGTAACCCCCAATCAGACACACAGGCTGAAAATACGCATTACTCTAGTGGGGAAACATACAGGACGGTACTGTAGTAACTGCTGGGCCCCGTACTTTGCAACTAGACGATCGCGTGGCGACATTGGCAGCCGGACAGAGTGTAGATAAAGCACCGAGGCGAATCCTCATAATCTGCTAAGACTAGTCGGCTCGCCGACTGCGCTGCGCAAAATACGCACACTGCAGACCTTGCTCTTGACAACCAAGGGGGATATCCTGCATACTGCCCACTTCCCTGATCCCCCTCAGATACTGTACAGTACTCACACACTACGCCGAACTCTTCTAACTGGCGGTGAAGCCCCGTGAACGTGCGATGTGACCGGAGGTTCCGCCTGGCGGGTACTAATAGATGGCACATAAAAGCATCAGCGCTTTGGTCACAACTGGCAGTAATCACCCCACGTGGCACTCTATGCTCCCCTCATCACATTCCACACTGGTGGCAGGGACTGCACCATCGGAGGAAAACTCTGCATCGCGACATAAGCTGCGCACTGCTGCCACGAAATAGGGAAACCCGATAAAAATCAGCCGCGGCTCACATTCGAACTGTGTAAATCTGGTAAACCCCAGCACGCTTCGGACTCAGAGCTTGAGGGTGCCACCCCAACTTCGACCACGCTGGAAAAAATCCTTAGCGGCTATCCATATGAGCCTACAGTCCATCAACGACAATATGGAGGCGCTAAACGGTCGCATTGACAGCATTTCAGCCAAACTTGATAAACAAGGATTACGACTTGGTGAGGCGGAGCAACGCATTTCTAATACAGAGGATGGCCTCCAGAAAATTGAAAAGAAGACATCGGATATGGAATAAGCCCTAGCAGTCATTCAAGCAAAGAATGAGGACCTCTAAGCGCGCTCACGGCACAATAATATACGCATTTTGGGACTTCCAGAATCAACCAATGTCGGACGTCTGGAGACCTATGTCGAAACCATGCTCCGGGAGCTCTGTGGAGAAGACAAGCTGTCCCGTATGTTCATAGTAGAGAGAGCCCACCGCTCGTTAGCAGCGCAGCCGTCCCCAGGAGCACCGCCCAGACCGATTATTGCCCGCTTGCTTAATTAGAGAGACAGAGACACTATACTTCGGATATCAAGACAAAAAGGAAACGTCATTTATCAAGGAAACGCCCTCTCCTTCTGTCCGGATTTTACAGCATCCGTGCAAGCAGCACGAAAAGAATTTCAAACAACCAAGAAAATCTTGTTCGCCGAAAAGATTCCCTATGCCATGCTGTACACTGCGCGATTACGGATCGGAACTGAGGATAAAGCTAAAATCTTCGTAAATCCTAAACGGCCTTGGATTATGCGAAAATGATTTGGCGCAAAAAAACACAGTCCCCCACCACCTCAGATGTGGATGATTGATTGGACTGTGAAAAAGCAGATCACTACACCATGATGGTCGAACCTGCCGTGGATCTCATAGGGCACTCTGCCCCGATCTAGTTCCTCGAGCCTTTATAAATACATGACTCTCAGTTGAACGTATCCTTAATACTTTCAGCTATGAGACCCCAAAAGCTGACGTACCTAAATATCTCTATTCCTATATTTTTTTATGTACAAGACACTGGAATGTCGCACACACTTCTCGATTGTTTGGCCTTAACGGTGGCTCAGGTGTTCTATATCAACAATCGTTGGTCACCTCCCCAATTTAGCGGGAGAATGGGTGTGTCGCTATGACCCCGTGAATGGGTGTACCCCACATCACTGTATTAACGTTGTTGTTTCTGTTGGGGTTGGCTAGGGGCAATGGGTATGGCTTTAGCAATGTTGGGGTGCTGAAGTGGGAGGGGGTGTAGTAAGGTTATTATCATTATGGCACGATGTGATCGTACGAATACACAGGTGAAGGTTGCGTATAGGGTGGATTATATGGACGCAATTTGTATCTCTTCTTTGCTTTTCTATCTTTGCATTATTTAACAACCAACGGCTCTTGCGAGGACGTAGACATGAGCTTTCGCAGTACACTGTGAGGATTTCTAATATGACTCTATATTTATATGCTGTTATGCTATGTAACGATTATTATGAGCATATAGGGCCTACTTATCACTCATCTTCAGGCAAACTTAGGTACATATATGATGCACATTGATTACAACTGCCGGACGTGGAATGTACGGGGCCTTAATACCCCCCAAAAAATACGTCAAGTGCTTGCCTATCTAGACATACACAAAGCTCAAATAGCCCTGTTACAAGAAACGCATTTAACCAAGTTATCAGAAACCAGAATAGCGGCCAAATGGGCTGGGTATAGATTAGCCTGGTCATATTCTGCATATGCCAGGGGAGTCCCGATACCGTTTAAAAGGGGGTTGCCATTTACAGCCCTTAAAGAGTACATTGATGATGAGGGCAGATGCGCAATGATTCATGGGAAATTGGGGCAAAATATGATCACCATCATTAACATTTATGGCCCTTTGGTGGATGACCCACACGTAGTTATCCGAATGCTAGCAGAGCTACGAACATGGCCGGATGCAGCCATACTATGGAGGGGAGATTTTAACATGCATTTGGATCCCGCCAAAGATAGGTCGAACCCACATGGTGCATGCACTATAAAGTCGCTCAGTGCATACGCAATGCTATGTTAGAGATGGGACTGGTGGATGCTTGGAGACTACGAAATGACACAGTGAAGATAGGCGCACACATCACACCTGCTTATAATACATGGTCCAGACTGGATTACTGGCTACTAAATGAAGAAAGTAACAACTGGGTTGCTGACATAACCCTACTTCCGCGTACATTATCTGACCACAGTCCAGTGAAGTTAAGTATTAGCATACCTACCTCCGTCCACCGCCCGTTCGCATGGCGTTTCAGAGCTGACGCCTTATTGGACCCTATTTATAACGACACCATAAGGAAGGCGATAGAACAATTTTTTTAACTAAATGTGGGGACTGTGGACAGTGCGGCCACGTTATGGGAAGCCTTCAAGGTTACGGTAAGAGGGGCGTGCATAAGCACTGCAGCCGGTATCTTGAAAGACATCCAAGGCCAAAATTGAAAAAACACTGGCAACCATGGAATGCGATTACACGACCAACCCTGATAGTGCTACACTGGCGCATATTCAAGAAAAATTACAAGAATATCACAAACTGGCAGACACAGAAATCCGTAATTTATCACGCCGACATGTTGCGTGGGCGTACGGTGAGGGAGGCCGGCCAGGCAGTCAGCTAGCTGCCAAACTCAAATTCCGTAGCAAACACTGTCCCATAACGAAAATAGTAGACGCACAAGGGGAAGAATACTATACATCTCAGGGGATAGTTGCCCAATTTAGATCCTGTTACTCCACGTTATATATGTCACGTGGGAGCACGGATGAAACAACACACGATGACTATTTCTCTCATATAGCCTGTGCCTGGTTGGCGGATGGTCATCGAGACTATCTCAGCCAACCTATTGGTGAGGATGATATTAAAACAGCGATCCGAGCTTTACCAAATAAAAAGGGCCCTGGGCCAGATGGACTCACAGCTGAGTTTTATAAGGAATATGCTGGCCTATTAGCGCCATATCTACGGGGGGTATATGCAGAGGCCCATGAAACGAGTATACTCCCCCCATCACTAAGACAATCCTTTATTATCACCTTACATAAAAAAGACAAACCCCCTTCCCGATGTGACTCATACCGTCCCTTGTCACTAATTAATTTGGATGCCAAAATACTAGCAAAAATACTGGCCACTCGTCTCAATTCCCTAATGACCTGCCTGGTTCTTCTGGATCAATCTGGCTTTATACCGGAACGCTCTACATCACATAATGGAGCTATATGTTTTACATCTTGAAGTGAATGGGATTCCCGACAATGTTCATGCGTTGGGTACAACTGCTATACACAGAACCCACGGCAAGGGTCCGTGTAGGAGGCCTTACTTCCGAACCTCTGGCCATCAATAGAGGCGCTCGTCAGGATTGTCCCTTATCACCACTACTTTTTGCTATTGCGCTCGAGCCCTTGGCCTGTGTAATTCGGCAGCGACACAGGGAGTCAGCGCTTAATTTTAACCTTCGGCCCGTCGGCATATCATTATATGCAGACGACATGGTGCTTTTTGTTCCTGAGCCCTATAACTATTTATCTCCATTACTGCGGGAATACATTCGCTTCGGTTTATTTTCTGGACTTTTAATTAACTGGGATAAATCGGTGGTTATACCTCCGACGACCTTCACTAAGCCTCTGCAAATGGAATACCCATTGATTTGGTCTGCAGATCCTGTGCAATATTTGGGGGTGTGGGTACATCATGACCCGGAGATTGTAATTAGAGAAAATTATGGCACAGCATGCACGACACTAGAAACTCAGGTTGATAGATGGTCCTCTTTGCCCCTCTCCTTGCCGGACCGCATAGCCATTATTGAAATGTTTGTGCTGCCGCGATTTCTTTATCTATTCAATAACATACCGATTACACTACCGAAGCAACTATTCCACACTATTCGCACTCAATTATTAAAACTGATTTGGAATGGCAGACAGGCTATGGTGAATTGGCATGCGCTCACTTTAGATTATGCGCATGGGGGTTTTTGTGCACCAGATTTATATGTCTATTACTTGTGTGCGCAAGCCCAATATGCGTACCATTGGTACAACCCGCACGCCTCCACGCCCCACGTGGCAGTGGAAGACGGAGATGCCTATCCCGTCCCACTGGCTGGAATACTAACACATACACGTAGAGGTAATCCGCGGACGGAAATTAATCCGATAGACACCACTATTGCCGCTTGGCAGACTATTGGTAAATTGACAAGGAAACTCCTGTTATATGCCCCAGCACTGCCCCTTGAACACCACGCTTCCTTGTCTGTGACTCAAGATAGTGGGGCGATCCGCTCGCTACAAATGGTGGGTATACAACAAATGCAGGATATCTATATAGAGGGTCACTTCCTTACCAATGAAGACCTCCAATACATCACAAATACCTCAATACTGTTTCAGTTCACCGTCCATAGATTGAAACAAGCGCTTAAAGCCCATTACAGCTCATTCCCTGAAGAACCTCCCACACTACATTCACTCTAACTTCTATTGGTAGCATCCTCCAAGCCCAAACTAGTGACTAAACTGTATAAGACGGTACACTCTGAGATGGTGGGGGCTGAGGATGACAGTCTAGCCAGATGGAATAGTGCACTAGATCCTCAACTGAGCCCAACTGACTGGGAACACATATGCACACTGACGGGTAAACTAACCCCAAATGGCAATCTCAGAATTATCCACTTCAAGCACATCCACCAGGTATACCACAAGCCCTTGAAACTGTTCAAAATGGGGCTCCGGGATACTAGTGAATGCAAAAGGTGTCATCAACTGGATGCAGACTTCTGTTACTTGGCGTAGCACTGTGAGGCTGTTGCTAAATTCTGGTCTGCAGTAGTAAAGTGTTTGCAGAATATATCTAATCAACAATTTCAAAGTACACCTGCTGTATGTTTACTGAGCTATGTGCCTCATATTAAGGGAGCAGTAGGGAAATTCTTACGGGCTGCTTTGCTGCTAGCAAAACATCGAATAGCGATGACGTGGGTGTGAGAAGTTGGCCTGATGTATGATGTCACTAGTTCTAGTGTATACCTTATATCAGTCCAAAAAACCCTTATGGTGATTGGTTGTAAAGTCAACCTTATAGACCAGCTATCCTAGTGGTAGCATGGACAAGAGCAGTCTTAGGCTAAACTCTGAATGGCATGTGAAGCCAGCTGTGATACCATATATAATCCCTTGAATACCAAATGAAAGGACACCACAACAGATATATATATAAAATAAAGTGTATTTATTCTAGTCAAACCCTCAGCACTCTTTATGAGATTAGAGGTAAGTACAACACAGTCTTATTTAAGCATACATTAAGTCACACAGGTAAGTAATACAGTTAGGCCCTAGGGGCCACGCAAACCATATACTAAAGAAGTGGTATAAGGACCACTGTCACGGAAATAGAATAGGCCTAGGCCTAGGGAATCGCTGGGGCTACACTACACTACCAACAGTTAGGAAGTGGGAGGCCCACGGGATTCAGGTGCAGAGTGGAAACACTCACGCGTAATGCGTATAGTCGATAGAAATAGTACAGTTTTGAAATAAGCAGTTTAAGGACACTTCTGAAGCAGCTAGCGATTCGAGACTCGGAAACTAGACCCTAGGATAGTCACTACCCTTGTGAGCACCGAAGTACCCAAGTTACCTAGCCCACGGGCTGCGGGTGCATAGGTGTGAACTTGCGTCGGGTTTCGTCGTGGACTTCTATGGATGCCTGAAGGAAAGTTGCTGACAGGCGGTCAGTGCAGAGTGTCCGGTGGATCCCAAGGCCGGGATCAAGAAGGAAGGGTACCTGCAAGCAGAAGGGACAGAGTCAAGGTCACTAGCCAGTGACCACGTGGAACCAGGAAGGAACCAGGCGATGTCGTGAAGATTGCAGGTGAAGGGTGAAGCTTGTCGCTACAGCCACGGATACCAGGAGACGCCGAGGACGACCAGGACCAGGAGGCGAGCTGTCCCACGAAGGCTCTTGCTGTCGGCGGCGTCGAAGTCGAACTAGGACTCACCAAGCCTTGGTAAGCGGAACCCACGAAGAACGGAGGACTTGCTTCTGGTGCAGACCAGAAAGGTCTGGAATGCTTCTCTTTTGCAAAGAAGCGGGAGCCAGTCTGGAGGAGCCAAACCAGCAGTGAAGATTTCAAGGTGTGTCGTCACAAAGGCCGCTAGCCAACGGGCAAGCAACTGGACAGACGCGGCAAGCAGGAAAATGCAGAAGGGCCCCACGCAGGACTCGTGGAGTGTGGGGGGCTGATCTTCGGTGCAGATGGTGCTTGGGGTTGGGGCTTCTCAATCCCCGGTGCACAACTTCGAGGGTACCTCAGAAGCTGCGCTGGAAGATACTCACCACCTTTCCCAGGTAGCCGGTCCCACGTCTCTCGTCGCCTCCACGGATCTCAGCTCGGCTGTGGATGTGGATCAGGGTCGGAGAAGTCTGGAAGTCAAGGCTCTGGTCGGGCTCTGCAGTCGGTCCCTCGTAGAACTTCAGCAAAGCAAAGGGTAGTCTCTTGATGGTGCCTGTTTGCACAGGGTAGCCACTCCTTGGCCACAAGGGAGATTCTTCAGTCTTCTTCTTTCGTCGAATGTCGAAGGTCCAGAGTTTCTGTTCAAGTTGCAGGTTCAGGATAATCTAATCTCCTGGGGCCCAGCTACCACACTTATACTAATCTGGGGGGCTGGGTTGCCTGCTAGGTCACGCCTTATGGGTGGGACCTGGGAGGGGGGTGGTTACACCCCCTTCCCTTTGTCCAGTTTCGCGCCAGGACTGGGGCTGGAGTGCCCCAGCACCGGTTTGGACTGGACTATGCATGGGACACCTTGTGTGCCCCAGGCATGTCTCATTCCTTTCAGCCCTCCCTGCCCCAATACACTAAAGTCTGTCTGTGGAGGTGCTAGCACCTCCCCAAGCAGGAAACCTATTGTCCAAGCCTCCCTTGCCGGGATCACTCCCAGCAGCAGGAGGTCAGACTCGTGTCTGTGGCAGCAGCATCCATTTTGTGATGCTGAGGCTTTGGTTAGAGTTAAACAGCAAAGTAGGATTTTAACATGTCTCTCCCTCTAGAAGGGGGGAATAATATCCTCATCACCAGAAATGGTATGGGGGTATTATTCCAAAGTGTTAGACACCTTACACGACATGTTTTGATAAAGCCAAACCATAGTTACCATAACCGTTTAAGATTATAAGGCACTTTAAGAGTATATGGTAGGCTATATCATAGAACAGCTATAAGGACATGGTCCCGGAAGCTGCAGACAGGCTCACCTCATGCTAGAGCACCATCTCACATGTTACCAAGCACTCTGCCTCCAGGATTGTTAAGGCCTGCCATAGGAGTGGCTGATAGGTACACATGTGTCTATTTTAAGGGTAGATATAGGTATACTATATCTAAGCAAGGGGTGATTACACGACCTTGCCCCAGCTGAGTGATCAGCCAGTTGTGTCTGATTGGAAGGCCAGACCAGGGGTGGCATAATACATGCTGCAGCCCCTGGGAGGCCTAGGGTACACCTATGCCCTGGGTACCTAGGGTACACTGTACAGGGTCCAATAAGGTGATCCTTACCAATTGTGTATGTACCTAGGGTACATGGAGTCCATTTTAAAGAGAGAGCAGACAGCCTGAGACCCTGAATGGCAGGATTTCAGGCCAACTAAGTCGAAAAACCAGCCAGACACTAGGCAAAAAGTTGGGGGTAACCATAGTCAGATATCCACCTTCCTACACAACCCCCCCCCCCAAACGAAAGGAGATAAGGCTGTCCTTGACCAGGTAAGCCTATATTGCCTAAGTGGCCATATAAGGAAGAACCAGCACTGGCATGGTTACCCCCTGTCTCATGGTCCACTAAGCAATCCCTCATCCTAAAGGTATCATAGGGTCTCCACCATAGGGAATCTCTACCTTGGGTGTGTCTTTGCAAAGTAAAAGGCTGGTGTTGAGATGGAGTACTGAAGTGAGTGTCCTCAAAGTGAGGCCTCAGCTTCCTCCAATCATCCTCCACCATGGATGCCTTTCTTTCTTTAACTGAGTTGCACTGTGCTCTCAGGGTCAGCCTCTGGCTACCTAAAGCTGGAGGCTGGGTCCCTTTTGTGGGTTTACTGGAGGGACAGGTCAGGTTTGGGGCCCTAAGGTCCCATGTTTGCCTGTGCCCAACAGAATCCCTCTGGGGGAGGTCCCTTACTACCTGTAAAGGGGATCCCTCAGGAATGTTTTTAACCAGCACCTGGCTAGGGCTACTAGCCAGGCAATTCTCATTCTTTTGATGGGGGGTTCTTGTGGACAGGGGCCCTCTTGGGGTCCACTGGCCTCCCTGACCTCTGCAGCCCTGGGCTGACTGAGGCAGGGTAGAGAGAGGCAGGCTACCTGCACCAGACTGGGTCCCACCTTGGAAGGGGCCACTGACATCAGAGGCTCTGCCAGGCCAGGCCTGGCTACCTCTGGGGCAGTTCCTTCACAAGGGGTGAGGTCAGATCCCTGAGGAGGCTGACCTTTTCCTAATGTCTGGGGAGAGGAAGACTTTTCTTCCTCTCCACTACTCTCTGTTTGTGTGGAGTGATCCATAGTTTCAGGCTTCACTACACCTATATCAGTCTAAGTATGGACTGAGACCATTACAGTCCTGCCAACCTTTTCAGGGCGGCACTGTGTTTGAGCTGTGACTGTCACAGCTCTGCCAGTCTCTACAGGGAAGTCTGTCTTTGCCTGGGCGGTGGCTACCACTGCCCTTCCAACCTTTTCAGGGAGGAAATCTACTTGGACAGGGGTTGTGGCTGGCACAACCCCACTACCCTTTTGTGAAAGGCCTACCATTCTAGAATGGGTGTCTTGTTCAACTCCAGCCCAAGCTGAGAGTTCTAAGTCATTCCCCAGTAAGCAGTCCACAGGCAAGGTTGGAGACACTGCCACACTTTTAGGGCCAGTGACACCTCCCCAGCTGAGACATACCTCTGCCATGGGATGACTGTTCTGTTTGCCATCAATGTTAGTTACCTGGTATGAGAGACTAGGCAAAAGCTGCTCAGAGGGAACTAGCCTATGGGCCACCATAGTGATGCTAGCTCCAGTGTCTCTGTAGGCCTCAGCTTTTCTACCATTGATGTAGGGCTCCTGTCTGTACCTACCCAAAGTGTTGGGACAGGTAGTGAAGTTGGCAAACCCCATGCCACCATCACAGACAAGAGTAGCTGCTGTAGGGGAATTGGCTAAGCCAGAGTCCCCCTGTGTTCCCCAAGAAAACCCAACCAAATTTTTGGGGGCACTCCCACCACCTGGGGGATTACTGCTGACAGTAATAGGTGGTGTGACAGGAGTAGTTGGAGGAACAGTTTTGTTTTTAGCCTTTGGGCAACTGCTGTCAGTTTTCCAATGCCCAGGAGTTTTACACTCATGGCAGTAAGGCTTTTTAACTGTGGTAGAGGAGGGAGCTTGGGACCCACCACCCTGTGTGGAGTTTTGGGGCCCTGAGGAAGATTTCTCTTTTGTTTTATCCCCACCCTTCTCTTGAGGCTTGGTGTTATCTTTCTTTTGGTCACCACCCTGATTTTTAGGCCTAATCCTGGTCCTGACCCATTTATCTGCCCTCTTTCCCAATTCTTGGGGAGAGGTCAAATCTGAGCCTACCAGGTGTTGATGGAGAAGCTGGTTCTGACAATTACTAAGGATCTGCTCCCTCATAATCAAGTTGTACAATCCTGTATAGTCCTGCACCGTGCTGCCAGTTAACCAACCCTCCAAAGCCTTAGTGGCACAATCCACAAAATCAGACCAGTCCTGTGTCTGTGTCTTCTGGGTGTCTCTGAACAACAACCTATATTGCTCAGTGGTTAAGCCAAACCCATCTATCAGAGCACTCTTCAGGACTTTGTAATTGTCAGCATCCTCATCACTAACTGTGAGGAGCTTGTCTCTACCTTTGTCAGAAAAGGAGAGCCACAAGATAGCTGCCCACTGACTCTGGGGTACCTGCTGTACTTTGCAGGCCCTCTCCAAAGCAGTCATCCACTTGTGGATGTCATCCCCATTCTTGTATGGGGGGGACTATCTTGCTTAGGTTTCTATGGTCATAAGACCTATCCCTATCTCTAGGAATGTTGCTGCCACCAGTGGGTTCTGACCCACACAATTTTTGCTCTCTGGCCAGAGCAAGCTTCTCGTTGGCAAGGGCAAGTTCTTCCCTTTCAATCCTCAGATTGGCTTCCCTCATTCTGGCCTGATGCTCTCTCCTCTGGGGGGAAGTCATCCCCCTGTGGGATGAAGAATTGGAGCTTCTTGAGTGATAGGAGTGGAGAGAGTCCCCTGAGGGAGATCTACCCCTCCTATCTCTCTTTTTAAGATTACTTGGGGGCCTGTAAGGGAAGCTCCCATGCAAGCTTAAGTTAGCCTGACTAAGTCTTCTGAATGGGGTCTTGCTACCTCCCTCTTCCTCTGAGGTCTCTTCTAACTCATCTGTATCAGTTAAGTCAGGGGTCTCTTCTGTGGAGGGGAGGCCCTTATCTACAGCTATGGCACCATACTTGGCAGCTCTTTCAGCATCATAGGCCTCCAGAAGCTCCACTAGCTGTCTAAGGGTAGGGTTGGAACCCTGTTTTAATCTCCTGGAGGTACAGAGTTGTCTCATCTCCTGGAAAGTGAATGCATCATATCTAGAGGGAATCTGTCATGGATTCTCCTCTCCTGAGGGAGTATCAGTGTGATCTCCATTCAGGGACATGATTCTAGTGAGGGTGTGGTGTGTGCACCTACCTACACTAGTTGTATCTACTAAACCTCTCTAGTAGTTGTAGTCAGGGTGTGCTAGGCCCTTCAACCTACAACAACTAAGTCCAGTAGGACTTAAGTATTTATAATCTATGTTATATGTACCTAAACAATATCTGTGTGATCTTTCAATTTAGTATCTCAAGATTACAATGGTATTACAACAGCAAGCTCAGATCCCAACCGCTGCTCACCAATGTGAGAAGTTGGCCTGATGTATGATGTCACTAGTTCTAGTGTACACCTTATATCAGTCCAAACAACCCTTATGGTGATTGGTTGTAAAGTCAACCTTATAGACCAGCTATCCTAGTGGTAGCATGGACAAGAGCAGTCTTAGGCTAAACTCTGAATGGCATGTGAAGCCAGCTGTGATACCATATATAATCCCTTGAATACCAAATGAAAGGACACCACAACAGATATATATATAAAATAAAGTGTATTTATTCTAGTCAAACCCTCAGCACTCTTTATGAGATTAGAGGTAAGTACAACACAGTCTTATTTAAGCATACATTAAGTCACACAGGTAAGTAATAGAGTTAGGCCCTAGGGGCCACGCAAACCATATACTAAAGAAGTGGTATAAGGACCACTGTCACGGAAATAGAATAGGCCTAGGCCTAGGGAAACGCTGGGGCTACACTACACTACCAACAGTTAGGAAGTGGGAGGCCCACAGGATTCAGGTGCAGAGTGGAAACACTCACACGCAATGCGTATAGTCGATAGAAATAGTACAGTTTTGAAATAAGCAGTTTAAGGACACTTCTGAAGCAGCTAGAGAGTTGAGACTCGGAAACTAGACCCTAGGATAGTCACTACCCTTGTGACCACCGAAGTACCCAAGTTACCTAGCCCACGGGCTGCGGGTGCATAGGTGTGAACTTGCGTCGGGTTTCGTCGTGGACTTCTATGGATGCCTGAAGGAAAGTTGCTGACAGGCGGTCAGTGCAAAGTGTCCGGTGGATCCCAAGGCCGGGATCAAGAAGGAAGGGTACCTGCAAGCAGAAGGGACAGAGTCAAGGTCACTAGCCAGTGACCACGTGGAACCAGGAAGGAACCAGGCGATGTCGTGAAGATTGCAGGTGAAGGGTGAAGCTTGTCGCTGCAGCCACGGGTACCAGGAGATGTCGAGGACGACCAAGACCAGGAGGCGAGCTGTCCCACGTAGGCTCTTGCTGTCGGCGGCGTCGAAGTCGAACTAGGACTCACCAAGCCTTGGCAAGCGGAACCCACGAAGAACGGAGGACTTGCTTCTGGTGCAGACCAGAAAGGTCTGGGGTGCTTCTCTTTTGCAAAGAAGCGGGAGCCAGTCTGGAGGACCCAAACCAGCAGTGAAGATTTCAAGGTGTGTCTTCACAAAGGCCGCTAGCCAACGGGCAAGTAACCGGACAGACGCGGCAAGCAGGAAAATGCAGAAGGGCCCCACGCAGGACTCGTGGAGTGTGGGGGGCTGATCTTCGGTGCAGATGGTGCTTGGTGTTGGGGCTTCTCAATCCCCGGTGCACAACTTCGAGGGTACCTCAGAAGCTGCGCTGGAAGATACTCGCCACTTTTCCCAGGTAGCCGGTCCCACGTCTCGCGTCGCCTACACGGATCTCAGCTCGGCTGTGGATGTGGATCAGGGTCGGAGAAGTCTGGAAGTCAAGGCTCTGGTCGGGCTCTGCAGTCGGTCCCTCGTAGAACTTCAGCAAAGCAAAGGGTAGTCTCTTGATGGTGCCTGTTTGCACAGGGTAGCCACTCCTTGGCCACAAGGGAGATTCTTCAGTCTTCTTCTTTCGTCGAATGTCGAAGGTCCAGAGTTTCTGTTCAAGTTGCAGGTTCAGGATAATCTAATCTCCTGGGGCCCAGCTACCACACTTATACTAATCTGGGGGGCTGGGTTGCCTTCTAGGTCACGCCTTATGGGTGGGACCTGGGAGGGGGGTGGTTACACCCCCTTCCCTTTGTCCAGTTTCGCGCCAGGACTGGGGCTGGAGTGCCCCAGCAACGGTTTGGACTGGACTATGCATGGGACACCTTGTGTGCCCCAGGCATGTCTCATTCCTTTCAGCCCTCCCTGCCCCAATACACTAAAGTCTGTCTGGGGAGGTGCTAGCACCTCCACAAGCAGGAAACCTATTGTCCAAGCCTCCCTTGCCGGGATCACTCCCAGCAGCAGGAGGTCAGACTCGTGTCTGTGGCAGCAGCATCCATTTTGTGATGCTGAGGCTTTGGTTAGAGTTAAACAGCAAAGTAGGATTTTAACATGTCTCTCCCTCTAGAAGGGGGGAATAATATCCTCGTCACCAGAAATGGTATGGGGGTATTATTCCAAAGTGTTAGACACCTTACACGACATGTTTTGATAAAGCCAAACCATAGTTACCATAACCGTTTAAGATTATAAGGCACTTTAAGAGTATATGGTAGGCTATATCATAGAACAGCTATAAGGACATGGTTCCAAAAGCTGCAGACAGGCTCAGCTCATGCTAGAGCACCATCTCACATGTTACCAAGCACTCTGCCTCCAGGATTGTTAAGGCCTGCCATAGGAGTGGCTGATAGGTACACATGTGTCTATTTTAAGGGTAGATATAGGTATACTATATCTAAGCAAGGGGTGATTACACGACCTTGCCCCAGCTGAGTGATCAGCCAGTTGTGTCTGATTGGAAGGCCAGACCAGGGGTGGCATAATACATGCTGCAGCCCCTGGGAGGCCTAGGGTACACCTATGCCCTGGGTACCTAGGGTACACTGTAAAGGGTCCAATAAGGTGATCCTTGCCAATTGTGTATGTACCTAGGGTACATGGAGTCCATTTTAAAGAGAGAGCAGACAGCCTGAGACCCTGAATGGCAGAAACTCAGGCCAACTAAGTCGAAAAACCAGCTAGACACTAGGCAAAAAGTTGGGGGTAACCATAGTCAGATATCCACCTTCCTACAGTGGGAAAGTGCTCTAACCCCGCGTCTCGATCACTGGCTGAAAGACATGGTCTATTGTAAAGAGTCTCTGGAGTTGTATGCAGAAGAATTACCATCCTCATCTAGACCAAAAGACATTTGGGAGCCACTACGACAATATTTACTGATGATGGACCAGCAGGACCCTATGCTAACTCCCTAAAGGTCAATGAAGTATGATATGTAATCCTTAAAATATGTAATGCGCATTGCGAACGTTAGCCTCTACTGAAAATGTATGTGAGAATAGCATCGATCACATCTAATTGTTGTGCTGAATATTATAGTTGAGGTTGTTCCACCCCACAAGGTGGGTCATGTGTTCTTTCTGATTGAAACTCAATAAATAGAATTTTAAAACTATAAGAAGAAGATCCTACTCTCCTACACAACCCCCTCCCCAAACGCAAGGACATTAAACTAACCTTGACCAGTTGAGTCTTCATGTTCTAAATGGAAATATCTGGAGAGTCCATCTGCATTGGCATGGTCTATGTTCCACTGTATAGTCCATCCCCTGTAGGGAAATGGACCACCTCAAATGTTTGGGGTTTTCACCTTTTATCTGTTTTAGCCATAAGAGGTCTGTCATATGGTCTGTCTGAACAATGAATTGAGTGCCAAACAAGTATGGCCTCAGCTTCTTCAGAGCCCAAATCACAGCAAAGGCCTCCCTCTCAATAGCTAACCAACATTTCTCTCTGGGGGTCAGACTTCTGCTACTGGCTGAACCTGACCCTCATCATTCAATTGTGATAACACAGCCCCTACCCCCAACTCAGATGCATCTGTTTGAACAATGAATTCTTTGGAGTAGTTAGGACTTTGCAGAATGGGAGCAGTGCACATGGCCTGCTTCAGGTCATCAAATGCCTTTGGACAGCTGACTGTCCACTGAACTTTCTTTGGCATTTTCTTAGAAGTTAAGTCAGTCAAAGGGGTCAATATGGATCCATAACCTTTGACAAATCTTCTATAGTACCCAGTCAGGCCCAAGAAAGCTCTGACCTGAGTCTGGGTGGTTGGAGCAACCCATTCAATGATGGTCTGGATTTTGGTCTGCAATGGTTGAACCTGGCCTCCACCCACAAGGTGGCCCAGGTACACAACTTGACTCTGCCCTATCTGGCACTTGGTGGCCTTGATAGTTAGGCGTGCTTTTTGCACGGCTTCCAAAACATTTCTTAGGTGGACCAGGTGATCCTCCCAGGTGGAGCTAAAGACAGCAATATCATCTAGATATGCTGCACTATAGGCTTCCAGGCCTGTAACAACGTTGTTCACCAACCTTTGAAAAGTGGCAGGTGCATTTTCAAACCAAAGGGCATCACCATACATTGGTAGTGCCCACTAGGGGTAGAAAATGCTGTCTTTGGCTTTGCATCATCAGCTAGTCTGATCTGCCAATAGCCAGCTGTTAGTTCAAATGCGCTCAGAAACTTTGCTGAGGCCAAAGTGTCTATAAGCTCATCTGCCCTAGGGATAGGATGGGCATCGGTCCTAGTGACTGCATTGAGGTCCCTGTAGTCTACACAAAACCTCATCTCTCTCTTGCCATCTTTGGTGTGAGGTTTAGGCACTAAGACTACTGAACTAGCCCAAGGGTTATCTGAGAGTTGAATCACTCCCAATTCCAACATCTTCTTGACTTCAGCCCTGATACAGTCCCTGACATGATCAGGTTGCCTGTAAATCTTATTTTTAACAAGCAGAGTGTCCCCAGTGTCCACTTCATGAGTGCCCAGGTAGTCTGACTTGGAGTCAGTGAAAACATATGTCTAAATTGTTTGAGAACTTTTCTGCAATCAGTTTGTTGCTGGACAGTGAGGGTGCCTGCCAAGGCTACACCATCTACTGATCCATCATCAGGGTTCTGAGAGAGCAGGTCAGGGACTGGATCACTCTCTTCCTCCTGTCCCTCATCAGTAGCCATGAGCAAGCCCATGTCAGCCCTGTCAACATATGGTTTGAGCCTGTTGACATGGAAAACCCTATGAGGGCTCCTGGGAGTTCCAAGGTCCACCAGGTAGGTGACCTCTCCCTTCTGCTCAGTTATGGTATGGGGGCACTCCATTTGTCTTGGAGGACTGCTGGGGCCACAGGCTCCAACACCCATACTTTCTGCCCTGGCTGGTAAACAGTCAGCACAGCCTTTTGATCATGCTAGATCTTTTGTAATTTCTGGCTAGCCTCAAGGTTTTTATTTGCCTACTTCATGTATTCAGCCATCCTGGAGCGGAGACCAAGTACATAGTCCATAATATTCTGTTTAGGGGGTTTGAGAGGTAACTCCCATCCCTCCTTCACTAGACACAATGGACCCCTAACTGGATGTCCAAACATAAGCTCAAATGGGCTGTACCCAACCCCCTCCTGTGGAACCTCTCTGTAGGCAAAGAGAAGGCAGGGCAAACGTATGTCCCATCTGCGCCTAAGCTTTTCTGGGAGACCTTTGATCATGCCCTTGAGGGTTTTGTTGAACCTTTCAACTAGAGAAATCAATGGGAGAGCAAGGGTTTATAGGGGTGTGTCCTTGTCCCCAGAAGCGTATAGTACTTAAACAATGTGGACGGGCCCACTATGTGCATGCAATTAATTGTAGTCACTGTTTGTGGCATGAGCTGAGACCCATTGGGTGTTGTTAAAAGACCCCTCACACACCAACCTAGTTGGTGTCATGCTTCATCATTGGGGTCCCAACCGGGTGGCCGAATGCCCCCCGGTTGTGCTACAATGCCTGATTACAGCGGAGCTGGTGATGGTGCGTAAATGTGATGTGAAGTTCTACAGTTAAAAATACCTCTGAGAATCCTTGCCGTAATTTTATTATTGGCGACTCAGAATATGTTTAAAATATGTGTACGGCAACTAGTAAGAATTAATTACCTATCAGTCTACATGTTTCTGCCCCCGCTGAGTGATTTACGGGGCTTTCTTCAGGACCAAGAAGGTGATAAGTGAGTGGCGAAAGGTGAATGAAGCCATGGGGATGCAAATATAAATCTGATCCTACACTCCACCCTCGGAGAGTGATACCCAGGAGCACGGAGAACTGTTGAAACCTACGTGATTAAATTGGCGCTGTGCACGCACTGCACCCATTTATTCACTTGCTCCTGTGTCCCTGAATGCCAAGGCCTCTTTTCCATTTATCAGAGGCTGCTGTCTGTATTTCCCAGATTACTTGGACTGACTAATAAGGAGGCCATATCCATACTTCCATCACAGAGGCAATGGTGGCTGGAGTTGAGTCCTTGGACTTGGTACAATCACTTGTCCATTGGGTTTTCTGTTTACAGATTTTACACCATGGATTATTTTGGCCTTTTCCTTTGTTGGATTGGGACTCCCCACCAGATGCAGATTTTTGGGGCCCTTGAGAAGCCTTCTGGTCTTTACCCTCTTCCCCACCCTTATCAGAGTTCTTAGAATCCTGCTTCTTGAAGTCACCACCTTGGTTCTGAACCTTCTGCCTCACCCTGGTGCTGACCCATTTGTCTGCCTTCTGGCCCAATTCTTGGGGAGAGGTCAGATTTGAGTCCACCAGGTACTGATGCAACAGCTGATTTTGACAATTATTAAGGATCTGCTCCCTAATAATTAAGTTGTATAATCCTTAAAAATCACACAACTTACTGCCAAGTAACCAGCCCTCCAGAGACTTAGTAGCACAATCTACAAAGTCAACCCAGTCTTGAGTCTGTGCCTTTTGGGTATCTCTGAACTTTAACCTGTATTGTTCAGTGGTTAAGCCAAACCCATCAATCAGTGCACTCTTGAAGACTTGTAATTATCAGCATCCTCTTCTCTAACAGTGAGGAGCATGTCTCTACCTTTGTCTGCAAAGCAGAGCCACAAGATTGCTGCCCACTGCTCCTGAGGGACCTTCTGTACCTTACAGGCCCTCTCCAGTGCAGTTATCCATTTGTGGATGTTATCCCCACTCTGGTAGGGAGGGACAATCTCGTTCAGTTTCCTATGTTCATGAGTATGTTCTCTACCTCTAGGGACACTGTTGCTGCCACCATGGGGCTCTAGCCCCAACCTTTGTGAAGTTCTCTGGAGCACCAGGGATTCCCTGTCTAAGGCCAGCTACTCTTTCTTGAGTCTGAGCTTTGCTCCGTCAAAGTCAAGAAGTCTGCACTTCCTGTCATAAGAGGACTCCCTTTTTATGAGAGGTAGTGGTCCTAATGGAAAAAGAGGTCCCTACAGAAGTACCAGAATGATCAGATGCCTGAGAATGAGATCTAGACCTTCTTGGTAAACTGTTAACCCTTCCAGGTGGGGTAGAGAGAGGGCCATTAATGCCTTCTCCCTCACCTGCACCTTCAGGAAAGATTGGATTGTCCAGGTCAGAATCATCTTGATCCTCCTGGTCAGCTTCAGAGTCTAGGTCCTGGATGTTTTCACTTCCAGTCCTGTCATCTTCTGCTGCCCGTCCCAACTTGCCTGCCTCATCAGACCCTGGGGTCTTTCTGAGGTCATCTAAAAACAAAGCCTCTATGAGGCGTTGAGTCCTAGGGTTTTTCCCCGTCTTAAATCTTCTAGGTGCACACATATTTCTCAATTCCTGAAATGGGAGATGGTCATACTTAGTCAGCAAGGAGCCACTGGCTTCTGCTCTTGAAGACATACTAGTGTTGTGAGGTGTTGCACCTACTTAACCTAGTGGGAACTACTAAACTCTCTTGAGTTGTAGAAAGGGTGTGCTAAGACCTTGACACACAACTCTAAGTTCAGTAGAACTTAATAGAGGGCCAGCTGGTTCACCCCAGAACTCCTTGCCTCCAAGCAAGCCGGCCGGAAACTAGAGAAGGAATGGCACAGTGAACAAACTCCAGACAGCCACGCAGCACACAAGGACGCCATCCGCAACCACCACCACCTCACCAGGGCGGCCAAGAGGACCTCCTTCAAAGACCGCCTCGACAACAACGCACAGAATAGCAAGGAGCTCTTCAACATCGTGAAGGAACTCTCCAACCCCAGCTCCAACACCAATGACATCCCGATGTCGCAAGCCCTGTGCGACTCCCTCGCCACCTTCTTCCACCGCAAGATAGCAGACATCCACGACAGCTTCAACACCCAGACAGCCCCAACAGAGAGCAACACAACAGACCCTCCGCACACCATCGACCACGACCCCCTGCTAGCCTGGGCCAGCGTGAGCGTCAATGACACCATCAAGACCATGAGCACAATCAACTCCGGCTCTCCGTCAGACCCATTCCCGCACCACGTCTTCAACAAAGCAAGCAGCTCCCTCGCACCACACCTGCGCAACGTCATCAACCTCTCCCTCGAGACCGCGACCTTCCCATAGAGCTGGAAACACGCCGAGATAAACGCCCTACTCAAAAAACCTAAGGCAGATCCAAGAGACCTCAAGAACTTCCGGCCCATCTCTCTGCTCCCCTTCCCAGCCAAGGTCATCGAGAAAATCGTCAACAGACAGCTAACCCGATACCTCGAAGAAAACAGAATCCTGGACCCTTCCCAGTCAGGGTTCCGCAGCAACCACAGCACCGAGACTGCCCTCATCGCCGCCACCGACGACATCAGGACCCTGCTGGACAGCGGTGAGACCGCAGCACTCATCCTCCTAGACCTCTCCGCCGCCTTTGACACCGTCTGCCACCGCACACTACGCGCACGCCTCCACGCCGCAGGGATCCGAGACAAGGCTCTGGAATGGACCACCTCCTTCCTCTCCGGCAGAACCCAGAGCGTCCGCCTCCCCCCATTCCATTCCAAAGCCTCCGAGATCATCTGCGGCGTACCCCAGGGATTCTCCCTCAGCCCGATACTGTTCAATATTTACATAGCCCCGCTCGCACACGTTGCCCGACAGCACGACCCTAACATAATCTCCTACGCGGACGACACTCAACTGATCCTCTCCCTCACCAAGGACCCCATCACCGCCAAAGCCAACCTCCACGAAGGAATGAAGGCCGTCGCCGACTGGATGAAGATCAGCCGCCTGAAGCTGAACTCGGACAAGACGGAGGTCCTCTTCCTCGGCTCCAACCCCTCAGCCTGGGACGACTCCTGGTGGCCGACGGCACTGGGGGCAGCCCCGACACCCACCGACCACGCATGCAACCTGGGAATCATCCTGGACACAATGCTCTCAATGACCAAGCAAGTCAACGCCGTCTCCTCCTCCTGCTTCAACACCCTCTGCATGCTCCGCAAGATCTACAGATGGATCCCAACAGATACAAGAAAGACAGTCACCCAGGCCCTCGTCAGCAGCAGACTCGACTACGGAAACGCCCTCTACGCGGGAGCCCCGACCAAGCTCATCAAACGACTATAACGCATCCAAAACGACTCGGCGCGACTGATCCTCGATGTACCACGACACGGCCACATCACCCCCCACTTGAGAAACCTGCACTGGCTCCCCGTCAACAAGAGGATATCCTTCAAGCTCCTCATCCACGCTCACAAAGCACTCCACAAGACCGGCCCAGCCTACCTCAACAGACGGCTCTCCTTCTACATCCCCAACTGCCATCTACGCTACGCCGACCTCTCACTCGCCACCGTCCCGCGCCGAAGAACCACCACCGGCGGGAGATCCTTCTCCCACCTCGCCACCAAGACATGGAACACCCTCCAACTGAGTCTACGACAGACCCAAGATCTGCTGACCTTCAGGAGGATACTCAAGACCTGGCTATTCGATCAGTAGCGCCCCCCCCCCCAGCGCCTTGAGACACTTGCGGGTATATAGTGCGCTTTACAAATGATTGATTGATTGATTGACTGTATTCTAGACTTGATTTATATGTACCTATGTATCTATGGTGGTTTTCAGTTAGTCACTCAATGAGATTATCTGGTAAAGCAATAGCAAGCTTGAATCCTAACCGCTGCACACCAATGTGAAAAGTTGGCCTGGTATATGCTGTCCACTAGTTATAGTGGGCACCTTGCACCAGTCCAAACAACCCTTATTGATGATTAGGTTAAAGACAACCTTTATTGAAAGCTATCCTAGTGGTAGCTATGGAGAGCAGCCTTCAGTGTCGAAGGAATGTAAAGCAGCTTGGTTTACCAGGTTATAACCTCCTGTATGACAAAATGAAAGGAGAACCACACAAGGTATATGTATAAAATATATGTATTTATTACTAAACACTCTCTACTAATCTCTTTATGAGATTAGAGAGCAAGGCACACAATATTACAGTTCTAAAACGACAGTAAATAGTACAATATACAATGGGCCCCAGGGGGAGACCAAACCATATTTTAAGAAAGTGGTATATGAACCACAACTTGACTAGATACAGTGCCTAGAGTACGTAAAATCGCTGGGACATCAAGGAACCACCCAAGGTAGTGACACAGGGAACCCACGGGGGACGCGTGCAGTGTGAGAACACAGACGCAAGTTCCGTACAATCCTATGGGAAAGTTGCAGTTGGAATTTTACAGATTAAGGACACTTAGGAGAGGACTTGGAGCAAACCCTTTTAGACTTAGAAGGTTCTAAGGCCAGCACCCATGTGAGCACCGGAGTACTCGTGTTACCTAACCCATGGAAGCCGGGTGCATAGGTGTCAAATGGTGTTGGGAATCTTCGCTGTTTTAAATGGTGAGTTTATGCAAAGTGCTGGTGCCGTGGAAAGGAAAAGAAAAGTGTCCGGTGTGATCCAACCCTGGATCGAAGATGAGATGAACCTGAAAGCAGAGGGGACAGACGAATGCCCACCGATGTCGGGTGTTTCAGGTGCTATGAGGTGAAGCTTAACTCCACTGCCACGGGAAACAGGAGACATTGACGACAACCACACTCCGCAGGCGAGCTGTCCCACGAAGGATGTCGAGTGCTGGGGCGGTCTCGGATTGGAGACCAAGAAGCCTTGGCAACGGCAACCCACGGGTGAGAGTAAAAAGGTTTCGGTGTGGACCAGCAAGGTCCTGTGGACTCCCCAAGCGATGGAGAGTCAGGGCACATCTGGAGCAACCAGGTAAGCCCGTTGAAAGTTAAAGTACCCTTATCAGGGACCCACAAGTCGACAGACAAGGGATCACGAAGGGACCTCGAGAGGAATCAGTAAATACCAGCCGACGGGACACTCGAGGAGTGTAGGCCAGTAATCTTCGGTGGAATCACTGCTCGGGATGTGGACTACCAGTAGCCCAAAGCACAGCCTCAGGGATCACCAAAAAGCATATGCTGCTGCAAATGTGCACGGTGTCCAGGGGTTCGGGTTGCCCGGTCCCCACGAGGGCTTTGGATCTCAGGATTGCTGAGAGCACGGATCGGCCTCGGGGAAACTTGGAACCCCACCTCCTGTGTTGCAAAGTCTTCGGAGTCCTTCAGGAGCTGCGTAGTTGCAAACCGGACAGATGCGTCTTTGGTGCCTCTCTTGCAGGGGAGTAACTACTTTATGTTGTGTATATAGTTGAAGTTCTGGGATTCTGTAGCAGAGTTTCGTCCAGGTAAATCTAAAGTCCTGTAGCCAGGGGTTCCTACTTTATACCCAAGGAAGGGGTGGAACAAACTCTGGGGACCCACCTATGGGAGGGTCAGGATAGAGGGGTGGCTACACCCATGTCCAGTTTCGCGCCAGAGCAGGGGCTGGCAGCCCCTGCAACCGGTTTGAGCTGGACTATGCACAAGGTCACTAAATGTGCCCCCAGTGCAGACATCAAAGCACTCTTGGAGTGCACCCACCCAGCCCCAATACACTAAAGCCTGTCTGGGAAGTGGTCACAGCTCCCTGTGACAGGAAACCTATTGTCCAGCATCCCCTGCCGGAGTTTTGTCCAGAAGGAGGGCAGACTTATGTCTGTGGCTGGCACCATCCATTTTGTGATGCCAGGGTTCTGTGAAGCTAGTACCGGGTGTACTGGTGAAGTCATATTTCTCCCTCTAGTAGGGTGGAATCATATCTCCGCTGCCAGTTACTGGCAGGGATGTATGATTCCAAGGTGTTTGACACCAAACACGACATGTTTCCATGCAGCCATTCCAAAGTTTGCATTTACCATGAGGTTATAATGCACTTATGAGTATATGGTTTGGCTGCATCACAAACAACATCGGAATAGAGGTTCCGAAGGCTGCAGAGGGGCTCTGATCATGCATGGGCACCCTCTCACATAAAACCCAGCACCCTGCCTTCAGGATTGATAAGGCCTGCCATAGGGGTGACTGATAGGTTTATATGTGCAGTGATATGGATAGATATAGTGAACCTAAATCTAAATAAGGGGTGCATACACCACCATACACAGGCTACTGTAGCAGACCTGTTGTGTCATTTTGAAGGGTCTCCCAGGGGTGGCATAATACTTGCTGCAGCCCCTGAGAGGCCTCAGGGGTACCAATGCCCTGGGTATATAGTATACCATATACGAGGGACTTATAAGGGTACCCCAGAATCCAATCTGTGGTGTACCTAAAGGACATGTAATCAATTTAGAGAGGAAGCAGCTAGGCTGGGGTCCTGGATAGCAGGATCCCAGCCAGACTAAAGTCGAAAACCAGTGAAGCATCAGCAAAAAGTGGGGGTAACTATAAGAAGCAGATCCTACTCTCCTACAATTACAACAGCTGGCTAAATTTTGCATGTCAAGCTGTTCTTTATACCTCTAAGCTCTCTCATCGGGAGAGCCCTACCTACCCTTTTACACAGCAGAGTTCAGGACAGTGAAATTGGCCTGCAAAAAAATTGAGCGGCGAGTCAATTACGATCCTGGATTAAGAAGCCATAACAAATATTTTGCTAACAAAATCTTAACAGCCCAAAATGTTAACAGAGAAGGTTTCTCAATCCTGAGAGCCTTTAAAGACATGCAGCAGTGAACATTCCTTTGGAGGCATTCCAAGTGCTCAGTGACAAGCTATCAGGAGTTTTCAAGACAAAATCAGAGCTAATGGAAAGGCTTTCCCTTTTGAAGTTGGAGCCCTGTGTGAGGACAAGGTGCCTTCCTCAAATTCCTTTGGAGAAGTTCAACAAACGTTGACCACTTTTAAGCCTAATAATCTGGTCGATTTTACCAAATTGTTGAACACGCTTGACTCAGCATCTCTTCCGGATTATCTGGAAAGGACCTAGCATGATCCATTGTGTACTTCTGGAGTTCTGTCATAAGTCTTAGGAATTTGCTGTAGCGCCTACATTTTGGAAACAGGTTAGTGCTGATCTAAAGGTGATGGAGAATCTTAGGCCCATCTCCCTCAGTCCTGAAAACAACAACAGGGAATACACAATTGTTTGGGTCACATGAAAAATTAAAGGCATGGCTCATCCCAGGTAATATGGATTTTTTCTTTCTGTGACTTTGTCTAGATACTGCCAGGACACCATTTGGTCATTGTTGCTCCGTATACATTTTTCTTACATTATATTACAATCAGAGAGTCTAAATGTTTTTCTGTAGGATAACAAATCTATCACCAGAAAAGATCATAATTTACTAAAAGCAGTATTTATCAAGAAAGAGGTGGATGCCATTTCGAGTTACATTTGCAGATGGATAATAACCTTACGAACGTGATTACAGTGCAGAGGACATACCAGGTAGCCAAAATCAGCTTGAAGACTCCTAGTCTAGATTTGTGGAAGAAAAGAGATTTGAAATGGAGAAGAAGAACAGCATAAGGAAGATGAAATTAGGGTTTTAACATAGATGGAAGAATCAGAGGAGAGCGGACCTAGAAAGAGGAAGTGTTAAAGGGCTTGTCAGATCAGAATAATCTTTATTTGGTTAAAATAAACCATAAAATAATTCTCAATCTAAAAACATAATTACAGTGCATCATATTATTTGATCCTATTAAAATGAGCATTAGACAATACACTTTTTAGAATCGTCGGGTCTTATTTGTTTTTAAGACATGTCCGCAGAAAATCTCAGTCATATAAAAACATCATCTAAAAAAATCGCATATAATGTGCCTGTCTCAATTTAACTGGTTCTGGAATGTCCTTGGACCAACTAACCCAATTATAGTCAGGTTAGAAAGTGCATTGTGCGAGAGTAGCTGAAGGAGTGAGGAGAGAACTCGTCTCATCACAATCTTCACCGTGCCGTGCCGCACCATCAAAACAAGTCTTGTGCAAATATATGCGTTTAAAATATTCATATTGCCCAAGGGTCAAGTTAGAAAGTGCGCAGTGCAAAAGTGACTGAAGGAACGAAGAGAGAGCTTATCTTATCATAGTCTTCACCAAGCCATTCCATCACAGCATGTCTTATGCAAATATATGCATTTAAGATAATCAAATAGCACAAATTCACCAGCACAACCTGCCATAAAATATTATTTCTCCACTAGGATCCCCGAGTCCTCAATCTCACAGCTGCAGAGATTCCGTTGCAAATCAACAGACAGATATGTCCAGTTTGTAAAAGCTGTAAGTAAAACAGGGAGGGTTTGCACCTCCTAATATTAACAGATCTTAACAGTGGGATTAAAAACAAAATTCCTGGGTGCATCGTATAGCTTTAAGAATAAAAAGTGCGGCATAGACTGTACTGAACACGAATCACAGGGGCACAGTTCAAGGGCGGAGTCAGAGTAAGCTGCTGGGGTATTAGACTAAAAAGTGGGAGTTTTCCAACTCTTAGCCCTCTAGGGGTACCCGCATCTGCCGCCTGTCTTAGCGCCGGGACAACCCGTTGGGGGTAGCTGTGCGCTTTACAAGTTTCAAATAAAAAAATGAAATAAATATGTTAAACGTAAACCTCACCAGATAAAATCTTTGGGAGTATTGGAGTGGAAACAGGAGGTAGGGCTCTATAGAGTCCGTAGTTTCTAAAGGAAATTAGCCGGACACCTTCTTCTTTCCCGTCACAGAGGCTTCTCTGCATCTTTTAAGTATGGCTAAGTAATCCTGCTTTGACTGGTGTTTGGGGACAGTTGAGATGTTCTGTGGGTTGTCAAAGCAATCACCTGTCCCCAACAGGGCAAGCTGTTCTTCGATGTATCTCAGACATGGAATGCTGTGTGCATGGTCAAGGGACAAACAGTTGTTTATTATTTCTTGATTAAGTGAAGTTTCATCTTTAGTCCAGATTGAGTGCCACAGCCTGAGCGGGGCTAGTTTGATACGGTCTTCTACCCTCCATAGACCTAGCTCTGGGGGGCAAAGAAATGTGGGTAGGCTGTTAGAGATAGCCAAAAGCCTTCGTAAGAACACATTTTCTTTGACCTGTAAGTTTGAGGAGTCGCAGTAACCCCAGCTCCATATGTCACAGTCGAGCGACAACGCACCTCATAGATGTTAATCATCGCATTCATCGGTCTAAAGCCCAGCTTCTCCGCAAATGTAAAAAGTGGCCCAGTGGTTTGGTCAAATTGGAATTTTCGAACCTTTCTTAGGTGCCACCATGTGCTTTTTTACAGTAAAATTGAATGCCTAAATAGGTGAAGGTTGGGATATCAGAAAGTGTTTATCATTAATGTAATGTGATCTTAAGTTAGAATATGTGTTGTGAACTACCATCACGTGATTTGGCAGAATTTGTCCTTAGACCCACTTCATCAGTGAATAATGCAAAAGCATTCAACAGTTTCTGAAGGTCCACACCAGTTCTTACCATTTGGACACAATCGTCTGCATAGCGCAGGGCAGAGAGTTTCCTAGAGCCCACCCTGGGTATGTCTACCTCTCGTGTTTTAAGCCAGGTGTCTAGGTCATTAATAAATAAGCAAAAAAAAATGGCGCTAACACAGCCTTGCCTCACACCACACCTCATTTTAATGGAGGAGGTGCATTCCCCTCGACTATTATCTTACACAACCGGTCACATCTTCATGTAACTGAGCCAGAACGTGGACCAGTATCCAGTCCACAACCATTTCTAGCATTTTACACCATAGTTTCCCTCTATTCAACCAGACGAAGGCTGAGGTGAGATATTTAAAAGATAGGTGGAAACGGCCCTTGTTTGTCACCATATATGTGCCAATAACAAGTTGGAGATTGAGGCATCGGTCGACTGTACCCAGACAATGTCTAAATCCATACTGGACCACAGAGAAACATCCCTTCTCAGCAAACCAGGAGTCCACCCTGTTCAACAAGATCCTACCCATAACTTTACTTGTTAAATCGATTAATGAGATAGGATGGTAGCTTCGGAGGTCTGCTCTGTCACCCTTTTTAAACTCGGGACTATGGTGGAATTTGACCATGATTTTGGAGGACTGATCACAACAGCACATCTCAGTACATTGGTTATTATTGGTGCCCAGAGTTCAATATTGTCAATAAATAGATCGACAGGCACTCCATCGGGCTGGGACCCTTGTTCCTGATGCTCAGTTCTATGGCATGTTTAACTTCTTTCATGGTGGGAAGTGCTAAAGCCGGCCCACCCCCAAAAGGTTAAAAAAAAAACAGTATCAAGGTTGCCTTCATGCTATGCATCACTGCCATATACATGGGAGAAGTGATCAACCAATTTAGATGGTAGAATAGTATTGTCAATAGGGATGTTGTGAGTGTCTCCAAAATAAGGGGCATTTAAAGTCTTCCAGAAAAGACAGGAATCATACATTACGGTGGCTTCATACAGTTTGCCCCAGCCTTCTAGCCTAATATTGGACTTCCTAAGTGCAATTGCGAGTTTATAATTCTGCCTACAAGCTCTGACCACCTCATGTCTTGCGGCACCTGCTTTAAAGCAATGATAAGTTCGGTGTGTGCTTTTGAGCATTGCTCATTAAACCACCTTTGCGGCTTGGGCTTCCGAACCTTACGCTAAGTGGCCAGGATATCAACCAAACAGTGGAATATTCCAGCAAAGGCCTGTAACATATGAGCAGGATCTTGTTCATTGTCCAAACAAACCATCACCTGCTCCCTGCATCTCCTTATCAAATATTTCAACATAGCCTTAAATCCACCTAAGCCCATTTACGTAAAATTTCCTTATTCCTTTTAAAAGCAATTGGCATAGTGGCAAATGCATCCAGCTGCCTCTCATTACCCACATCAAAAGAGACAGCTAAAGGGCAGTGGTCACTCAGGCAGTTATGCAACATTAAGAAATTAGTGGCCTGAAACTTGTGTTTCTGAGAGAGTGCAATAAAGTCAATAAGACTCCCCATGCCTCTTCCCAAATAGATGACATAACCAGTTGGAGAGTCAATACAGAGAAAAAGGAAATATTTAGTTGAGATGGAATTAAAAATAGCTTCACATGGGCTCAACACAGTCAATTTCAGTGCTCAAAATGACAATGATGCTCAATATAGCATCCTATCACCCCAGACACAGAATGCTTAGAAATTGGGCACAACCTACAATTAAAATCCCCTCCAAAGATCACGGTGAAATCCATATTGGGCTCAGAAACAATCTTTCTAGAAGACTGCTCAAGAATGGCAGCTATGATTATAATGCTAGAATTCAAATTATGATAGTTAAAAAAAACATTAACAAACATTTCCCTGGGTTTGTGTAAGAGAATGTCTCAGCGACCCTACTGAGAGAGTCCACCGCGACAAGGGAATCACACAAAATGGAAGTCTGGGAATAACCCCTTTACCGCAGGGAGTCGTCTCAAACCCAGCCGGACATTGGACACAGTTACCTCCTCATCTCCTCGCCATGTCTCCTACCCCCTCCCCCACCTCTTCCTTCCTTTCATTCTTGGTTTGCCACCCCTTTTCCTTTCCTCTCTACCCTGAATCTCTCTCCCCCTGCCTGCTTTGTTTTTCCTTGTGTCTATTCTCCACTTAATCTCCCTCCCCGTCGCCCTTTGACATTACCCCCCTACACTTTTACACGCCATGAACCAACGGATGTAACCTGTATTTGATGTACCTTTCAGATGTAACTTGTAATTGATGTACCTTCTGTAACAATATGTAACGTGGAACCTATGTAACTCTCCTCATGTAAAGCGCTCTGATACCTCCGGGTATAGCAAGAGCTATAAAAAACTCAAGAAATAAAAATAAATAAATAAATGAAATAAGATTGACAATTTGAAAGTGGTGAGAGTCAAGATACATTTTATAAATCTTCTTGTCCACAGTGGTTGAAATCAGGGCTAACAAACCACCTCAATGGTGTCCCCCACCTTGATTTTGCCACTGGTGTGTAAATGGACAGAAACCCATATATAACTGGTCAAACCATTCGGCATTCTACACCTTACTGGGGAGACTGGCCACATTCCAAACATGCACTTAAGATTAAAGTTCTGTGAATTACACAGGGAAGTCTTTGGGTGAACCAGAATTGGCAGCCCTGGCAAGATTGATATTATTGACAGACATCTGTGTCGGATCAACCACTAGAGGGACTGGGCTCAAGGTCTCTTTAACCTGGGCTCAGTTATCTCTCTAGTGCTAGAGCAGGGGTTTAGAAAGATCTTTACCTAACACTTGGGCACAGGCATAGACCACCCTTCAATATCGCAGTTAGGATTCAAAATTCCAGATGGTCCATGGGCCAATGGTAACCCGGAATTCGGCAGTCAATCAACTTGTTCTAGGAGTTTAAACCAATTTTGTGTTGGTATGGTAAAGAGACTTTGAGCAGTTGCCAAATGGGTAGGACATTTGGCTAAGCTTATGTCAGTATTGTAGTATTGGGTTACATTGTTGTAGTTGATTTGTTATAACCTGTGATACAATACCATTCATGTTAACATATTTATACATATGTAGCCCGAAGGCCATAAGATCACAGATAAATCAATAAAACTAGTTATGAAAAAAACCCAAAAGAGATTATTTAAGGGTACCTGTATTATCTAATTAATATAAAAATATAAAAATGAGAAATGCAGGTTGTGTTCTCAAAACATCCTTATCGTAAAGGAAACTAAGAATGATCTATTGTAGACAAAGCTTGAAGTTCCCAAACTCTCCTTGCAGATGTTACTCTTATTAAGAACGCATCTTTCACGGGCAGGTGCTGTAATGAGGCCGTAGGTATGCGTTCAAGTGGAGGAACCATCAATTTAGGAAGGCCCATATTAAGGCCCCATGGAGGAGTAAGATGTCTTGTTGTTGGCAAAAAATATTTTTCGAGCCCTCTAAAAAGTAATTTATAACTGGGGATGCTTTGCTTCCTTTAAAACATTATTTTCCAAGGTAAACTTTGCCTACCATATTATATGACCTCAGGAGCAGTGCTGTCAAACATAAGGACTGGATTTTGGGATGGAGATTTTGCTCTTGCATCCTCAATAACAGGTTCAATTTGCATTGCAGGTTATTGAGCAGCACCATCATTTGAGCAATTGCTACACTTGGGTGCATAAGGTTATCCTCTCCCTTCATGAGCTCTGTGTAGGAGAGTAGGATCTGCTTCTTATAGTTACCCCCACTTTTTGCTGATGTTTCACTGTTTTTCGACATTAGTCTGGGTGGGGCCCTGCTAACCAGGACCCCAGCCTAGCCGCTTCCTCTCTAAATTGATTACCAGTACTTTAGGTACACTCCAGATTGGATTCTGGGGTACCCTTATAAGTCCCTAGTATATGGTATACGATGGATAACTGCGCTGGAAAGGGTCTGTAAAGTACAGAGGGTCCCTCAGGAGCAGTGGGCAGCAATCTTGTGGCTCTCCTTTGCAGACAAGGGTAGAGACAAGCTCCTCCCTGTTAGGGAAGAGGATGCAGACAATTACAAAGTCTTGAAGAGTGCACTGATAGATGGGTTTGGCCTAACCACTGAACAGTATAGGTTGAAGTTTAGAGATACCCAAAAGGCACAGACTCAAGACTGGGTTGACTTTGTAGATTGTGCTACTAAGGCTCTGGAGGGCTGGTTACTTGGCAGTAAAGTGTGTGATTTTAAAGGATTGTACAATTAGATTTTTCAGGGAGCAGATCCTTAATAATTGTCAAAATCAGCTGTTGCATCAGTACCTGGTGGACTCCGATCTGACCTCTCCTCAAGAATTAGGTCAGAAGGCAGACAAATGGGTCAGAACCAGGGTGAGGCAGAAGGTTCAGAACCAAGGTGGTGATCCCAAGAAGCAGGATTCCAAAAACTCTGATAAGGGTGGGGACAAGGGTAAAGACCAGAAGTCTTCTCAAGGGCCCCAAAAATCTGCATCTGGTGGGGAGTCCCAATCTAACAAAGGAAAAGGCCAAAAGAAACCATGGTGTAAAATCTGTAAACAGAAAACCCATTGGACAAGTGATTGTACCAAGTCCAAAGACTCAACTCCAGCCACCATTGCCCCTAAGGCAACTGTTCCCCTTAGTTCAGCTCCAAGTAGTGGTACTCAGAATAAGGGTGTAGTAGAGTTAACCCTGGGTTCTGAGGTGGACTCTGGCCTAGTCAGAGTTCCAACTCAGGCTGTACTGATCTGTGATGGAGGCATGGATATGTCCTCCTTTGTGAGTCCCAGTAATCTGGGCAAATACAGACAGCAGCCTTTAATCAATGG